>NC_077233.1:183052314-184321516 GCF_027887165.1 Monodelphis domestica | reverse complement strand
GAGGAAGAGAGACAGATAGAGAGAGAGAAAGAGAGAGAGAGGGAGAGAGAAAGAGAGAAAGAGAGGGAGAGACAGAGAGAGAGAGGAAGAGAGACAGACAGAGAGAGAGAACGAGAGAGAGAGGGAGAGAGAGAGAGGACAGAGAGAGAGAGAGACAGACAGAGAGAGACAGAGAGAGAGAGAGAGAGAGGGAGAGAGGGAGAGGGAGAGAGAGGAACCTCGGAAAAAGCCTGACCCTTCAAATAAATGCCCTGGGGGGAGGGGAGAGGGAAGTGCAGAAGAGGCCAGCGGGAGGTCAGAAGGCCAGGGTAGCTAACTCAAGGTTTTCTCTTTTAGCCCGTGCCTCCTATCTTAGCATCAATACTGTGTATGGGTTCCAAGGCAGAAGAGCAGTAAGGGCTTTTCTTTTAGGCAATGGGGTGAAGTGATTTGCCCAGGGTCACACAGTTAGGAAGTGGCTGGGATGTGAACCCAGGACCTCCCATCTCTAGGCCTGCCTCTCCAAGCACTGAGTCACCCAGCTGCTCCTTAGTTTTGTTGTTTTTTTTCAACTGAAATTTGATGCCCCTCTCCTACCCAGAAATTTATCTTGGTGAGTTGCAAAGGAAAGGAACACAATTGCACCCATTTAAAAGATGAAAACTTGTACCATCTGAGTTACTTGCATGTTGTCTTCTTTCCTGCCCCACCCCCATCCTTCAGGACAGGAACCTCTTTCTTTGTATTCCCTAGAGCTTAGCACGATTGTTGTTATTCAGTCATTTCAGGCTTGTCCCCATTTGGGGCTTTCTGGGCCAAGAGACTGCGTTTCCTTCTCCAGCCCACTTTACAGATGAGGAAACCGAGGCAAACAGGGCCCCACAGCTAGGAACAGCCTCAAGGCTGGCCCTCTATCCACTGTGCCACCCAGCTGTCCTGCTTGTCCCAGGATCCGAGGCACTTCACTAAGCCTACGGGGTTTGAGAATTTAAAAACTCATCCCCACAAAGCGGGTGCGATCAAAGGTCAGCCTTTAGGCACCATTTGCAGCCTGTCTTCAGAGCTCAGGCTTCTCCCTCCTCAAGGAAGGCAGAGTCCCACTGCCAACCCAGGCTCAGGACTGGAACCCACACCCTGGGACACTGTTCCAGCAGAGGGGCAGAGAGGGAGCTTGGGGGCCGCTTTCTTACACTCATCAATCTCCCCCAAGGGTCCTGCTCCTTTGGAAGAAGATAGTTGATGCAGTGGAGTGGAAGAGAGCCCAAAAGACTGTACCAGGTCCAGCACCAACGGCTCCAAAGACCACTTTACAGATAAGGAAACTGAGGCCCAGGAACTTAAGCAGCTGGCCCAAAATGGCCCCGTGTCCCAGGTGAGATTGGAAGGAACATTCTCTTATTCCAGAATCGCTCTTTCTACCTTCCTGCAAGTATTTGGGTTAAGAAACCCAGGGCAAGGACGAGAAACTCTTGTTTCAAATATAGTCATTTTGGAAAAAAATGTCCCTCCTTTCCCACTATCCAAAAGGCTATCTTTCTTTTTGGAATATGAGATTGTGTGCTCCTTGAGGGCAAGGCCAGGCACATAGCAGACACTTAAAAAATGCTAATTGATTGACTGACAGACTCACTTCTTGAGTCTTCCTCTTCCCAAAGGGTTCATAGAAGCCCGGGCAAAACCAGATAGGATGGGGGGGGGGGGGGGGGGCAGATGGAGCATCACTAAATTTCAGCTGAATAGTCCAAGTTATAAGTGTAAAAAATTCTTTTATAATAACCACCTAAATTAAAAATCCCCCAATAAAAAACAAATTGGAAATCATAAAAACCAAAGGAGAAATTAATAAAAATGAAAACAAAAGAACTATTGATTTAATAATTAATTCATAATTAATAACTATTGAACTAATAAATAAGACCAGGAGCTGGTACTTTGAAAAAATATATAATAACCACCAAATAGTAATTCAACCTTTGTTTGATGACTTTTAATGATTTTTCCACCAAAAAAGCATCAGTCTTTTTTCTCCTTCAAACAAAGCATTTGACAATCTAGGTAAATCCCTTCTCTGAAAAAGGAAGGAGCTATAGGCATGAAATATTTTATACATTTTCAAATAGTTGATATTCACTGGTTTTGCAATGCCCCACCTTTTTATTATTATATTAATTAATAATTAATTATATTAATTAATTATTTAGTTGATTAATAATTAATAAATAATATAATATATATTATATATTAAAAGGAAGGCTCAGAAATGTTGTTGAGTCATTTCAGTGATGTTTTAACTCTTCATGACCCAATTGGAGTTTTCGTTACAAAAATACTGGAGTGGTCTGCCATTTTGCTTCTCTAGCTCATTTTACAGATGAGGAAACTGAGGCAAACTGGGTTAAGTCACCTGCCCAGGGCTACACAGCTGGTAAGTCCTTGAGACCAGATTTGAACCCAGGAAGATGAATCTACCTAATTCCAGGCCTGACACTCTATCCACTGTGAGCCACTGCTCAGGCTCAGAAATGAAGGTAATTAAAAAATATATATATATGTATATATATATATCCAAGAAAATAAGATCTGTAGACACTATTTCCAGTATTCCCCTGATGGGCCAGTTGGGTAGATTTCCTGTTAAAACATTGGCATGGCCTTTTCTGCATCAAGCCAGGCTGGCTCTTTGGGATGGCCTCATCCTCCCCTCTCCGGCACAATCTATTCTTGAATGGTGTCAGGATTCAAAGTCAAGCTCACTGGCACCGAGTTCAAAATTCCTTTTCTCTACCCTATTCGGCCCCACTTCCTTTTTCTTAATGGGAGAAGGAGCTACGGACTTATCTGAGCATCTCTAAATGTATTAAGTCAACTGGAACAGGAGACGGAGAAGGCCGCCTGACATGTCTGGCCACATCCATCACGGGGGCCAGGGTCAGACCTCCCATGTTCCCTGGGAAAGGGCCAGCAACAATGGAAAAATATAGACTTCCACCTGGCAGGACTGTAGTGAAGGACAGCCTTTATTGAAAACTACCGTAAAGTGCTTTATCTATTCAAGCATGGAATGCGGTAGGAAATTCTCCAGAGGAGCCACAGCTACTCCCAAAGGGGTGGGGGGGAAAGTGGGAGTTATGCAAGTCAGAGTGAGGCAGGGAAGCAAAGAAAGCCTTCACACTTAGCCTCCCAGCCTCCCCACTATGGCCATCCCCAAAGAACAGCAAAGCAAAAGAATCCCAAGGCTCAGGGCCACAAGCACTCAAGTGCTTCCTCCTTCCTCCTTCCAAGCTCCGTAGAACGGGAATGGATTGTGCTAGGAAGCTGATCCCTGGCTGTGAAGCACATTTGCATTTCGTGGGGGGCTCCGAGAGACAAAACAGCTTTATCTACAGGAAAGGGGTGACCGAAGGCCAATGAGAAAAATATTGGGGAGAAGGGAGAGGAGCCCAACACCTAGAAAAATCACAGGGTCCCTCCCTTTCAGTGCACAGGGCTAGTCCCTGCCAAAGGCCCCGGGGAACAATCTTGGGGATGGACGGGCAAGCTGCGCAGCGGTGAGTTTGCAATTCACACCAGATGCACCAACCTTCCTCCTCATTATCCTTCCTGGCAGTTTGTTCCTCCCTTCCTCTTGGTGCTAGTTCATTAGGATTAATCCCAGGAGGGTTCCAGAAGGCTAACCGGGGCTAAGTTCTACAAAACGAGCTCTCCGTCCTGGGAGTTTCCACTGAACTGCCCTCAGCCCCCACTGACAGGATACAGACTTGCAGCAAGGGCTGAGAAGGGGCAGTTTCAGCCCCAGCCATGGGGCGGTCCCTTGGAGAGATCCATTTGGGCTGGTTCGCCTATGTATGACCCTCATTTATCCACGTTGGGGGGATGGGGGAGGAGAAACAGGAGCAGATTTTTATGGTGCATAATCAGGAATTATGGGTAAATTTTAGCACATTCCAAAATTCAGATCCCATTTACCTCTAGATTCTTTGCATTTTTTGAATGCACAGACTGAAGGCAGTAGGGGGTGTAGAGACAGAAGCTATGGATCGTTTTCCCTTGGAAAATCCACCCAGTAAGTAATATAAAACTGCATAGGAAAAGTTATGTACAGATTCTCAACCATGTCACCTTCCCTCCTTCTTATTTTCCCCCTTTGCCTCCTCATTTACTTAAATCTGTAACTATAGCAGGAAAGAACTGTCACCTAGCCAAACTGAACATCCAGAGGGCATTTGGCATTACTGACCTAAACAAAGCACCCTCATCTTTATTTTTCCTCTTAAAAACCTTATTATTCGGTATTCATAACCTTGGAGACAACAAGCAAGAAGACAAGACAAGAAGATGGAGAGCTGGTGCAGGAGTCGGGACGGCATGGGTTCAAGTTCAGCCGGTGAGACACTGGCAGCGCGACCGAGATCAAGTCACTTAAAGTTGAGGCCAATCTGCTTCATGGGTAGAAATTTCCACGCCAGGAAAGGAGGTGAAATCAAAGGTCTAGACTCCCCCGACCCCACACCTTCAAAAAAAAATTTCCCCTAAGTATGGAAGCCAAGTGGCTTAGTTTAAGCTCTAGCAAACACCTTCAAACTTTCTCTTTCAAATCAGCTCGGCTCCATCCCTAAAACGTAACCGGAGACTTCCCACGCCAGACACTTCAGCACATATAAGAAGGAATTCGAGAGAAGGAACCTGGCCCTAAAGGAAGTTTTCTGAGACTCTAGTGCAAATCAGACTCGGAAACACTCTCCTGGTTCCAAACCAGGGAAGAGCACGTCGGCACCCACTTCCTACTCTCCAACCAGCAAGTAGCTGCGAGCTTCACCTAGACTCTCTCTTGAGCTCACCTAATAGAAACAACCACACACTCCAATTCAGTGCTCAAGAGCCAGCTCTTCTTAGTCAGTGGACAACTGGTTTCTGTGGCAAAGCCGCCTCTCCCTTCCTCCCGAGGCGTTTTGGGGAATTTTCAAAGTGTCCCATTAAGCCGAGAGAGAGAGAGGAGGGCTGAGCGCAGTGGAAGCACTCGCATTGGGAGCCAAAAGAAAGGCGCGTTTCCAGGGGGAGCGCTGCCTCCGCAGGAAGGGGGCATCTCCACTCCTAGGGAACGCAGAACCCGAACCGCGGGCGCTCTGGAGAAAGGAGGGCGGAGGAGCTTCGGGGAAGTCTCCGAAAAGAGAAGAGAGCCTGGGGATGGGTTCAGTGACCTGGTCCAGCCGGTTATTTTGCTCCACCCCAGGGGGGGAGATAGAATAGGAAATCAGCCCGGGGACTCAGACCAGTGGAGAAGACCCCACCCCCATTCCGCGCAGCCCCTAGCCCCCTAGAGCCCGCTTTGCAGACAGCGGCGTCGCAGCTCCCTCCTCCCCGTCGCCGCCGCTTCCTTTGTCCCGATCTCTCTGCAGCTGGGCCCGGGGCCGCAGAAACAAAGAAGCCCACCCAGCCACCCGCCGAGATCGCTTCTAGCGCTGTGAGCGCCCCCTCCCCACACCCACCCACCCTTGCACCAGCCTCAGGAAAACTACGCGCTCCCACCCCGGCATTACGCGTCGCAGCACCCAAGTCCGAAGGTGCCCCGCTGCCCCCACACCCCAGCTCAAGCTCGTCATTATGCACGGTTCCTCGCCTCCCCAGTCCACCTGGTTAGTGCGCGCGCGATTCTTCCAAGCTGCCCTTCACCCCCTCCCCCTCCAACGCCGTGCCCTGCCACCACTCCCCCTCCGGTCCCCGCCACCGTGCGCTCCATGGGACAGCTGCCGGAGCCCCCCGCCGTCCCCAGTCTCTTGTGCGATGCGCTCACCATGGCGCTGCTTAGACGCGGCCACCTTAGTGCTACCTCCGCCCGGGTGGCTCAATCCCAGTCGTGCACCATCCCGGGAGGGGCGGGGGGCTGGGCGGGGGGTGAGAAAGGAGGGACAAAGCAGCCCCGACAACTGCTCTGCGGCGGTGAAGCCGCCCAGCGCCGCCTTATAGAGGGGGGAGGGGCGGGGAGGGGCTGGCGCGTCTGCCAATGGGAGCCCAGTGCCTGTGACCGACCGCGAGAGAAGCTCGGCGGGGATGGCGATACGGGGTGAGCCAGTCACATGGGCTCCGGGAGAGATGGGGTCTGAACACCAGAGTTGGAGCGTTGGAGCTGGGGGCGGGAGGTGGAGCTGGGAGAGGAGGGAGAAGCTGGGGCTGAGGCTGGGGGAGCTCGGGAGCTCGGAGGGGCTGGGGCTGGAGGAACAATAGAGTAAAGAATTTCTGGGGAAGAAGAGGAGGAGGGGGGGTGTTGCTAGAAGGAGGGGGCACGCTGAGAAGGAGGGACAAAGGACGGAATTGGACATTTCATTGGTCCCGGGCAAGGGGAGGCGTGGCTGATTATCAGGTGGTTAGCATACACATACACTTACGCTAAGAACTGACGGTTTGTATATATCTATGCAGACAAACAAATAATGGGGAGGTTGGAGGGACCCTCCGGACCTCAAGGCAGAAAGACAGACGGAACTGTTTGCTTTGAGATCCCAGCCAAAAGCTCCCCGTCCCCAGGCCTCTAAGGTGAATAATATAGATCCACCCCGTCCCCTTCCTCAAGGGGGTTTTCCCTCAGGTTCTCACCTCCACAGTCCTCAGCACGTCTTAGTGGGGAATAGAGGGACAGAAACCCAACATCACCGACGTCCCCGCCGGGTAGCGGGGAGACAGGAGGCCGATGACATGTAGAGGGAGAGGTACTCAGAATTTATGACCGTGAGGAGCGGTCAGAGCCTAATTAGCCTGATTATAGAATAATCTGGTGAAACTTTATAGTCAAAAGGCCCCAAATTCCCCTGACACTCCTTTCTGCAAAATTTGTTTCAAGTAATGCTCACCTCAGGTCTGCAGCTAGCTCAGGGCATGACCTTGGACAAGTCACTTATCTTCCCTGGGAATGAGGATGCTGGAGTGAATGCTCTCAAAGGCTCCTTCTTGCTTTGGCTTTCTATAAATCCCTGTGACTCAACCTTTATGGTCTACAGTGCCAGCCAGGCAATGGTATCATCCTTTGTTCTTCCCTGGAGGATTGTCATGTGAGAGATTTACAGACTGCTTGGACCTCTTTCCACCAAGCTTTCAGCTTCTGAATGACTGATTCTCATTCTCTCTCCCATGGATTGGGAGAGGTGAGTATTATATGCATAAAAAAAGGGAGAAGGGACTCCTTAGGAGCAGTTTCTTCATACCAACTGGTTAGTGGGACCCAGGAAAGAAGAGAAACACTGCTTTTCAGAGAGCCAGGTACCTCCCCTTTTGAGGGCAGTTAGGAGAGTTTAGGCTGCACAGTAGATAGAGTGCTGGGCCTAGAGTCTGGAAGACTCTCCTCTTCCCAAGTTCAAATCTGGCCCCAGACATTTATTTACTAGCTGTGTGACCCTGAACAAGTCACTTTACCTTGTTTGCCTTAGTTTTCCTCCTCTGTAAAATAAACTGGAGAGGGAAATGGCAGATCCCTGCCAGATCTTTGCCAAGAAAATCCTAAATGGGGTCATGAAGAGTTGGGCACGGTTTGTTTGGAAAAGCACTGAACAAGAATGAATAGGTGTTAAATGAGGCCTTCGATGGTGATAGAATACTGAGGTTAGCTCTAATGTATTTCATCAGG
Organism: Monodelphis domestica; assembly: GCF_027887165.1. Taxonomy (NCBI): domain Eukaryota; kingdom Metazoa; phylum Chordata; class Mammalia; order Didelphimorphia; family Didelphidae; genus Monodelphis; species Monodelphis domestica. Next base: position 184,313,922 of record NC_077233.1, on the reverse strand, counting down.
GGTGGTGGAAAAGAAGGGAGGTCAGAGAAGGAGGGAAGACATTCTTAGGAGGTTGGAGGATTGTTCCCTTTGTTTGGAGAGTATCAATTTAGTCTGGATTCTAGTCAGAGTCCTGAAAACCAGCATCCTCATAGTGTATCTAAACCAGCTATAGAGGGATATCTTTCAAGGGTCTGGGACTCCAGACCCTCCTTCTGCCCAGTCTGAGAAGGAAACCCTCGCAGCCCAACTTCTGAGGAAATAGGAGAGAAGCCCCTGAGGCTGAGGGATTGCAAAGCATATAGAGGAGCTGAAGAGTTCCTCGAGTTCCCTGACAGAGGGGAGAAGGAAGTCTGGGGCCTGTGGGCTTTAAATATCTCAGAACTAAGGCGGAAGGGAGAGAGTGAAGAAAGGTTATTGGAAAGGGGAGACTCTCTTATGGGAGGTGCCTGAGAGCTGAACACCTCCTATCACCCAGAGGGCCGCCGAGGTAGGAGTCTCCAAGTCCCTGGTATCTTCTGAAAGAAATTGCTTTTGAGGGGTAACAACATGAAAAGGGCTCTGATCAAATCCTGGATGATTTATGACTTCAGGGGACTGACAGGCAAATATGCCTCTTGTTAGAGAGGAGGGAGCAGAATGTGGCATACCTTTTCAGTCAGGACCAATGCCTGAATCAGATTTATTATACTTTATTTTCACAAAAAAAAATTGTATTTATTTTAAAATTTTATTAATTTCTTTAGAATATTTTTCCATGGCTACATGATTCATGATCTCCCCTCTAATGGAGATGACAAGCAATTCCACTGGGTTATATATGTATCATTGTTCAGAAACTATTTCATATTTGCAGTAGAGTAGGATCAGCAATGACACATGTAAAACCCAGTGGAATTGCTCTTTGGCTACAGGAGGGGGGTGGGTGGAGGGGAGGGAAAGAACATGATTCATGTAACCATGGAAAAATATTCTTAATTAGTTAATTAAATAAATAAACTTTTTAGAAATAGGTAGGATCAGAGATTTAAAAGGGAACTTTGAAGCCATTTAGTCTAACTCCCTTGTCTTACAGATAAGCAAACAGATCTAGAGAAGTGGTGACTTGCTCAAGGTCACACAGGTGACAGAGATAAGTTTTGAACCTGGATCCTCTGGGCTTCCTTTCTACTGTAAGAATATAATTGAATGATCTCTTATTGTGTTTTTTAAATTAAAAACTCTTCCCTTTCATCTTGGAATGAATACTAAGTATCCTTTCCAAGCAGAAGAGTGGTGTAACTTGCAGAGGGTGACGTAGCTGAAGTATCTGAGACCAGGTTTGAACCCAGGATCCCTTCCATCTCTGCTACCCCCATCATTATCTCCTCTTACAAAATAAATGTGTGCTGACGTATTTTGTTTAACTGTATTTTGTCGTAAGGGAGGATTTTATGGGCAAAGTGGAGTTACAGGAAAAAGACAGCGATGTTAGGGGTGGAAAAAGAGCAGTAAGAACATTTTCTTTTATTTTTTTTAAACCCTTACTTCCTGTCTTGGTTACAATTCTAAGACAGAAGGGCAAGAAGAGGCAAACAGGGTTTTTTTCTTAAAGAAAACTGCTTTTGAACTGAGAGAACATCGAACACAATCACAGCAATATTGGAGGATGATTATCTGTGAAAACTTGGCTCCTCTCAGCCATGCAGCGATGTGGGACAGTCCTGAAAGACGAATTTGGGAAGGCTCTCCCTCCAGAGAAAGAACGGTTAGAGTCGAGTGTATTTATGGTTTTATTTGGGGGTTTTGGTTACAACAATGACCAATATGGAAGTGTGTTGTACATGAATAAAAATAAAATTTAAAAAAAGAAAAGAAAAGAAACTGCTTTTAAAAGCATGAGCAGGGAGATCCATGCATCTGGGTGTCAGGGGAGCAGAAAGCGTAGAACAAATCCCATAGTCAACTTCAAAGCCTTCTGCTTTCCTGGAGTTCCAGGAAGGAACTGAAACAGGTTCTTCCCACAAAGCCAGTTCTCTCTAAAAAGGCTTCTGAAGCATAAATCCTCCCCCAGGATCAGACCTACACCAGACCCGATCTTTTGCAGAGCCTTTATTAGAGGTGTGGGCAACAGGGGGAGGTGCTCCCTGGGCAGACTTGGGCAAGCTTGGCACAGCCCCAGAATGACACAATTCTGGAGCTGAACAGGACCTTAGATACTATTCAGCGTAACTCTCTTGTTTTGCAGATAGGGAAACTGAGGCCAAGAGGATAAAAGGAACTTGCTAGTTAGAGGCAGAGCTACTACTACAGCTGTGGCCTCCTGATGCTCTCTTTGGTATAGGATAGATAATGTGGCACTTATTCCCCAAAGCTAAAGAACAGAGGGATAGGCCACCTTAGTACAATATAGCCTGGATCCTTGCAACCTTGTGAGATGCATTGTTACCACATTTATAGATGAGAAAGCTGAGTTATCCAGGAAGTGTCAGAGCCAGCATCTGAGCCCAGATTTTCCTGATTTCCATTTTTTTTTAAACCCTTACCTTCCATCTTGGAGTCAATACCGTGTATTGGCTCCAAGGCAGAAGAGTGGTCAGGGCTGGGCAATGGGGGTCAAGTGACTTGCCCAGGGTCACACAGCTGGAAAGTGTCTGAGGCCAGATTTGAACCTAGGACCTCCGGTCTCTCCATCCACTGAGCAGCAGCGGCCCCCTCCTGATTTCCATTCTGATGCTCCATTTATCATGAAAGAAACCTGAGAGGAGAAGGGGAGGTAGAAATGGCAGCCTTCCCCAGGATACACCCTCCAGGCCCAGAGATCCTCCCCAGCCTTCTCTCGTGACTTCGTGCTAGTTCATAGAGGGCAGCCTCTGTGTGAAAGAGGCCCAGGGCCCGGGGGGTCACCAGCCTGCAAATCCTCCCCTGCCTGTCAGCGCCCAGGGGTGTTTGCAGACTGACACCCCCCTGTCCCTTGGGAAGGGACAGGGCAGCGGGCCGAGGCCTTTGTTTCTGGCAGTCCCGCTCTCCCCCCCTCGCAGGGAGCCCTCGCCTTTCCTGTGCTCCTCCGACGGGGTTTGGCTCTACACGCTGGGTCACACGCAAATGGGACTTGTGGCTAGAAGGGCTTCGGCTGCCAAGCGCAGTCAGGAGTCCTGATGAGCTGACAGGAGTCGGTCCCCGGGTCTTGGGAGACGCTGCCAGGAGGCTGGCATCGAGGAGAAAGAAAGGTGATGCTCTGCCTCGGGGCAAGGAAGGAGGAAGGAGGCTCGGTGCAGGTGGAAGGGGAGAAGCATCTGCCCCCTCCTGTGTCCAGATCGCCGCCTCCAATGGCCCCTCCGTGCAGGGGGAAAGAAATTCCGCCTTAGTGGAGGGGGGAGATGGTGCCGCTCAGGTTTGGCCAGCTGGACACTAGAGGAATGCAGTTCAGAGGGAGACACCGAAAGGCAGGCTGGACCAATGCCCAGGAAGCCAGACTCTCTCCTGCTGTTCTCTACCACTCCACCCCCATCCCCCACTGGAAAAAAGGACAGAAAGTACCAGTTATCCCTCCAAGTTTCATTTCATAACAAATGGAGCACAGGAATGGAAATCTGGAGAACCTGGATTCAAGTGCTGGCCCTGATACTGATTAGCTGAGCGACCCAGGACAAGTCATTGAACCATTCCTGAGCCTCAGTTTACTTATCTGTAAAATGGACATAAGCTACACTTGCTGTAAGGCTCCCATGAGGCAAAAGCACTTTGCAGATTTTAATGCCCATCACCTTATTTTTCTTTGTTCTGTAGGGCTTTCCCAGCTACATTTCCTAATACTAGTTAGCATTTATATGGCCCTTGACTGTTTGCAAAGGGCTTTGTCTTTGTGCACACTCATCTATACACCATAGATGAAAACGCACAAAGACAATCGGCATCCTCGGTTACCGAGAGACTACGACTACTATCTGTATTACAGCATTTGGGCCTCATAACAAATAAGAGATGCTATTCCCCCACTTTACCAGGGAGGACAGTGAGACAGCATGTGAACTCATTTCTTGCTGAGCATCTCCGGCACTTGGAGGCCAGGGCACTGCCTCGCCGTCCTTTCCTCTCCCCCCCCCCCGCCCCCCGGGGGGAGCCTCCCTGGGTTTCTTCTCCCAGGAGCCCAGCTCTGCCTAGAAAAAGCTTCTCTGCTTCCCCTTTCCCATCTGACCTTGACAAGAAAGAGGCTCCTAGATCCTAATTGTGGAAAGAAGATAACAGAATAGGATAATCCCATTATACTCCCTATCTGTTGGCATTCTCCACAGGTAGAGGTTGTCCAAAAACTGAGCCTGAGTGGGCTCTTGCCTTCTTCCAGGCAGGTCTGAGGCTATCAGAGGTTATCAGACATGGATCTGGGCCAGGGTTTGGGCAGTCTAGATAGAGAAGAATGGAAACATAAGCTAGATTTATCCTCAGCCTGTTTTAGCTTGATGCCTTGTTTTATTTTATTTTATGTTTTAAAATTCTGCCTTAGAATCAATACTATGTATTGGTTCCAAGGCAGAAGAGCAGTAAGGGTTAGGCAGAGGGAATTAAATGACTTGCCCAGGGTCACCCAGCTAGGGAGTGTCTGAGGTCAGATTTGAACCCAGGACATCTTATCTGAAGGCCTGGTTCTCAGTCTACTGAGCCACTTAACTGCCCCAATGCCTTCCTTTATAAAGGAGAGAAAACAGATTTTTAGGTACCCACTAACATCTGCCGCTTTACCCACAGAACAAAATGCCCCTTGAATACCCTTGTCCCCTTTCCTGCCTCCTTTTGTATGTGTTTTCTACCTCCTTTTCCATTAGATTGTAAGCTTCTCAAGGGTAAAGACTCTCTTAAAAAAAATGTACAGGGGCAGCTGGGTAGCTCAGTGGATTGAGAGCCAGGCTGTGAATTTTAGATTTTCTCCATTTTGCTTAGTCTAGCACCCAGGATTGTATACACCCACACTACACTGGCATGTGCTAACAAGTGACAAATCAGAAACAACTGATTGTCCCCTGGATTGTCCTAAGCCAAGCATGAGCCACCATTGGCGCATGTGAGACATAGGAAGTGATATAGAGAACTGCCTTTGGAGTTCGCATCACTTCCTGTGGGGACTGCCTGGGCGCCAGTTGACCCTGGAACTTGAGGAGCTCCCTCAAACAGCTTCCTTGAGACTGTCACGTGGTGAGTGATAAGATTGACTCCCCTTTCCCTTGGCCTTCTGCCAAGGCCTTGAACTCCTGCCTGGCTCAGCCTGAGCTGGAACAGTTTAAAATTCCTTCTCCCCCCCCCCCCTCTCTCTCTCTCTCTCTCTTTCTCTCTCAATTTCTTCCTCCTATTGTAAATAAATCACCATAAAATTCCATTCTGACTTGAGTGCTTCATTGGGATTTAAAAATTAGATCCCTGGCGACCAACTAATTTTATATTCAGCCTCAACCCAAAATTTAACCTTTACAAGGCCTAGAGATGGGAGGTCCTGGATTCAAATGTGGCCTCAGACACTTCCTAACTGTGTGACCCTGGGCAAGTCACTTAACCCCCATTACCTAGCCTTTACTACTCTTCTGCCTTGGAACCAATACACAGTATTGATTCCAAGATGGAAGGTAGGGGTTAAAAAAAATAAATAAAAATTTTATCTTGATTTTATTTCAATAACAAATTTATCCATAAGTTTTCCAACATTACATGATTCATGTTGTCTTCCTCCCCTCTTCCCTTCTTCCTCCCAGAGTTGACAAGGAATTCCACTGGTTTATACATGTGTTATTTCCATATTATTCATTTCTGAAAAAAAATAATCTTATAAAACCCAAACTCCAAATCAGATACCCGAGTAAACAAGTGATAAATCATGTTTTCATCTGCGTTTCTTCTCCCACAGTTCTTTCTCTAGCATTCTTTTCCTAAGTCCCTCAGAATTGTCCTGGATCATTGCCTTGCTTTTAATAGCAAGGTCTGTTACACTTGATTGTCCCACAATATGACTGTGACCGTGTACGATGCCCTCCTGGTTCTGCTTATTTCACTCTGCATCAGTCCAGGGAGGTCCTTCCAGCTCTTTCTGAAATCCTCCAGTTCATCATCCCTTACAGCACAAGAGTATCCCATTTCCACCCTATACCACAATTTATTCAGCCGTTCCTCAGCACTCTCTTTTGATTAATTGTGTCCCCAGCCCTTAGCATAGTGTCTGGAACATAGTAGGTGCTTAAAAAATGTGTATTGGATTGGCTTGGAGTCATTCATTAAATCTGCTGAGCTCTAGGCTCCCTGAGCCTCCCGCCAGCTGGCAGAGCCCGTCCCTAGGATGCCAGGCCCGCCACGTCTGCTGCCTCCCTCGCCACCTCATAGGCAAGGAAACATTGTGGGAAAGAAAATGACCCACCGCCATTCATCGATGGTTCTTTCTCTAGGAGTCATGATGGACTCCGACTGAGTCATCCACCTCCTCTCATCCTGACCCCTTTGTGATGAATAATACAAGTCTGTGGCCTTGTGGATGGATTAGAAGTCAGCCTGTAGCCCTAGAGAAGAACTTTTTTCCTGTGCGTGAGGGCACCCGGCTCCAAGCACACATAATGAGTGATTCAGAGCCCTGCTTGCTGACTCGCACCCACATGTCCCTCCCCATGGGAGGCTCCTCTGGGCTGCTCTTAGGGTGGGGGAGGGAGCACTGTACCAAGTGCTTTTCACAGATGTTACCTGCTTTGATCCTCACAACGACTCTGAAGCATCAGCTATTTTGATCCCCATTTTACAAGTGGAGGACACTGGGACAAGCAAAAGGTAAGTGACTGGCCCAGGGCTAGAGCGGGATGGGGATGGCATTTGCATTGCTCACTGTGGAGAGGAATGATTACCTGCGATGGGCTGGGATCCCATAAAAATGAAGATGAAGCAGGACCGGGAAAACAATCCGCACTCTAGCATCAGCATTAGAAAAGTGACCAATTAAGGACTTTTATAAACTGAGGAAGAACGAGATGAGCAGAACCAGGAAAACAATCCGCACTCTAGCATCACAGCTATGTCAATTGCGAAAGCCAGGAGAATCGCAATCCACACAAGAGAGTCTGGGATTTCAGAGAACCGATGACGAAACCTAAGACCGACCCAATATAATAATGACACATCTGACAAGACATAAACAAACCTCCCACAACGAGGCCGTGGGATACATGATGAGATACATATCGACGTGGAGTAACTGTATCGTGTGTGTATATAGTCCACACACAGCGACATGCATGTATACAACCAATGAGGGATTTTTGTTTTGCTTGGTTATACATAGTGGCGATTAGAAATTAGCTTTTTCCTTTAAAAAAAAAAAACAAACCTTACCTTATCAATACTGGTGGAAGAGGCATGGGGGTCAAATGACTTGCCCAGGGTCACCCAGCTGGGAAGTGTCTGATGTCAAATTTGAACCCAGGACCTCCTGTCTCTAGGCCTGTCTCTCATTCTACTGAGCCACCCAGCTGCCCCCAGTATTATATATTCTTGCTAGCTTCAGTCTCTTCCCTTCAAAGTATCTTAGTCTCAATCTTGTGTAGAAGAGCCACAAGGGGTAGGCAATGGGGGTTAAGTGACTTGCCCAGGGTCACCCAGCTGGGAAGTGTCTGAGGTCACATTTGAACCCAGGACCTCCCATCTCTAGGCCTGGCTCTCCATCCACTGAGCTACTCAGCTGCCCCACTTTTCCTTTTTATTTAGTGGTTTGGGAGGATGGGAGTTAGAGAATATAGATGTGTATTCATTCACTATTAATTCTGTGGACTTTCAGAGGAGGTCATATATTGTTAGTTTTACTTAACTATTTTACTTTGTTATGAGAGAATTCTCACAAAGTGGGGGCGATCTGTAAATGTTTATAATGTCAAAACAAAGCATATCAGCAAAACGTAAAAAATAAAGACCAACAGACAGGCCATTGTTGGCCTGGACCAGTGGATTAATAATATCTGTCAGGGTCCTGCTCTTCCTTTGCCTTCTTTGTCGGCCTCTCCACCGTCCATCTACCTCATTCCTAGCCCTGCTGAAGGAAACTCAGAATCTGTTTTACTTCAACACTAGGCCCATTTATGTCCTTGCTAGTGTGTCGGGGTGTCCCCCTCCAGGGAGAGCTGGAAGCTTCCTTAGAAGTTATCTAATGCACACTTCACTTTTTACAGATAAAGAAACTGAGGACCAGAGACTTTCCCAAGGCCGTGGTGGTCTTGGGTAGCAAAGCCACCCTCTAAACCCAGGTCTTCGGGGGCCACATCCTTCCATGCCGAGGCCAAGCTTACCTCGACTTTCCAGTCTGCCTTCCTAGGGCCGAGGGAAATAAAGGCTGAATGTTCGGGGTTCCTCAGCCCTGCCCCTCCTGTGATGATTTTCCTTTCCTGGCTCTGTTTGCACTGCTATTTTAGCCCTTCGCTTCCAGGGCAGAAGGTGTGGCCAGCCCTGGCTCACCCATTCACCGAGGTGCCTCCCTGACAGACCAAACAGCATGGAGGAGAGATACAGGGCTTAGGGAGGAGGGGTGAACCCGCCGTCTCTTCCTCGCCACCCCCAGGCTGCTGGTTCTGCTGTCATTCCCTTCCCATTGCTCCCTGCCCCCCATTCAGCCTGGCATACAATTCCACCCCCCATTGTCATGGCAGATGTCACGATGGGTCACTGTGCGCCCAGGGCCCTCCCAAGCCCAGGGTGCCCTGGCGGCAGCCTGACAGTCGCCCCTGGGTGGGGAGAGGGCAGCGTTTCTGATGGGAGCTCTCTCAAGTGGCAGCCTAGGGACGAAGGCGCTGGGCCTGGAGTCCGGAAGGCTACGGTCAGATTTCACTGGATATTTACGAGCCTTGGTTCCCTCTCCCAGGAGACGGAGGCTTTGGACTGGGTGGCCGCCGTGCTCCGCTCCGGTTTGGGGTGATGATCCGGGCTTCCCTTCCGCCCCAGTATTTGGCTATATTTGTGTATTCTTGTGCTCTAGTTTCTGGAGGTTCTTCTCCGAGTGATCTTGGATCTCTTTCTGTACATCTTCCCAGGAGTTCTTCGGAGGTAGGAGGGGACCAAGACCTTCCCAGCAGACAAGAAGCTTCCTGAAGGCATGAACGTCCTTACGTGCCTTCCTCTTTTCTGTCTCTGCTCCAGGGGGGAAGGGAGAAAAGACACTTTTCTCTTGATGAGCTCAATGTTGAGAAGGGATAGGGGCTGTTCAGGGCTAGAAGAGGACCTGGATGCTGGGAGATTCCTCCCAAGAATATCCTGAGACCTGGAGAAAATTCTCATTCCTAAAATAACTGGAGAGGCGGGAGAGTTCGCCTGAGATTACCTGGAGACCTGCAGGCAACAGAATCGCACAAGAGGAGATTCATCTGGTAAGTCCCTGTCTACACTCGACACTGGGGAGAGGCCTGGCATAGATATAGCTGTCCTTCTTGGGTTTAAAAACAGCCGTGGAGTCTCCTTGTTTTCCTAGGAAGCAAATTCACTCAGTTTCCTAGGGGAAAGACCTTGCTTCTTTTAAAGGAAATCTGCCCCTCGAACAGACTTAGCAGGACCTAACCAAAGCCGGGCGAGAGGAGGTAGCCGGGGCCCCCAAGTCAGTGGAGGGAGGCCCATGCAATGGGGGAGTTTGGAAGCTGAGCTAGGGATGTCTAATGAGTTGACAGCGGAGAGAGCACCTGCTCTGGGGGAGTCAGGAAGACTATTCTTTCTGAGAACAAATCTGGCCTCCAACATTTATTTATCAGACCTCGGGCAAGTCACTTAACCCTGTTTGCCTCAGTTTCCCCATCTGTAAGATGAACCAGAGAAGGACATGGCAGACCGCTCTAGCATCTCTGCCAAGAAAACCTCAAAAGAGGTCAGGACGAGCCAAACACAACTGCACAACAATGAGATTTAGGACGAGCAATTCCGGTCTTTCTCTAACCAAAGGAAGGGTGGGGGGACAGAAATGACAGCTTGGGAAGAGACCACAACAGTGCTTGTGTGAGGGGAAGGAGTCCTTCTTGGCCAGTGGGCACCCCCCTCCTCATACGCTTGTGGGTTAGACGATCGATGTCTTTGGACCAGGCAGCGCAGATGAATATCCTAGAAGAGAAAGGGAACAGCAGGGACCCACCAGGCTTTGCTTCTGCTTCCAGGCAAGTCCAGCTGGCCTGGAGGTTCTGCAAGGAGAAGTCACTTCATCTGCAGATCTGATCAAGGGCTCTTTGGTACACACAAGGGTTTGTAAGCACTCATTTGAAGTAGGCAAGCTTTGGCTAGCACTTCATCTGCCCCAGGTATTAGTGTTCTTGGGATCGCCCAGTATTTATTTCTTTGTGCATACATTGACAGCAGCGAAAAAGAGCATTAAACTTGAAGTGAGGAGAAACTCGAATTCAAATCCAGCCACTGACATTTGCTAGTTTTGGTTGTAATTGACAAATCACTTCTCTACCATCTGCCTCATTTTCTCATTTGCAAAATAGGGATAATCTTAGCCACTCAAAAGGGTTTCTGGTTTCTGTGAGGATCCAATGAGTGCATGTTTGAAGGTGCCAAATAAATTACAGTTTTAATTAAAAAAAAGAATAGTGAGAGTATCCATATAGTTCTTGAACATTTGCAAAGCACTTTACAAATATCATTTCATCTTCAGAATAACCCTGAGTTTGTTGCTATTTTTTGTACATATTATACATCACCCGAGGTAGTTGCTATTATTATCCCCACTTTAGAGATGAATAAACTGAGGTCCAGAGACATTAAGTGACCTGTTTAGGGTCATACGCCACTAGAAGTGTCTGAGGAAAGATTTGAATCTTCCCAACGCCAGGCAGGAGTCAGTGCTCAATGCACGGCTCCATGCAGGTTACCACCTAACTGTAAATTCTTACTGTCTTCCCAGTAGAATTAGAAGCTTCTTGAAGACAGAGACTTTCATTTTTGTCTTTTTTATGCCCAGGATCTAACACGTCTTATATTTAGTAGATTTAATAAATGTGTTTTTTCATTTGAATTGGCTAGCTGCAAGGTTTCTGCTAATAGCAATGCTTATCTATGTTAGCTTGTAATAGGTACATCATTAAAGCAGGATTAACCTCATCCCTAAAATTATACATTTAGAGTTTCATTCCTTTGGCTTAAATCAAAATCCCTTGAGAGGAGTAGTCAATGTCTAGGCTATTCTCTGTTCCCGAATCAGAAGAGCCTCCAATGACAAAGGCTCTTCTCTTTTTTTTGGATTTTGATTTTGCTTCTCTAAGATAAAGATTGTAGTAATTCCTACACATTTATACAGAAGAGATATATTTTTGTTACCATTTATTTTTATTTTTATATTTATTATATTACAAATAAAATACATATTATGTAATATATGCTTATATAGTCAAATTTGATATATAATTATACAAATATACTAAATTATATAAATATACAAGTAAATATTGATTTATATAAATGTATAAAATTTAAAAATAAATATATGTAGTATAATTTATATGACAAATATGTTTATCCAAGAGAAATACATTCTCACATGAGCAACGTCCAAAAATCTATGTCTGGTTCTTTTTTCCTTATCTCCCCTCCTTTCCCTCCCTCCCTCCCCAAGAAGGCAGGTAAGCTGATATAGGCATTGTCATTTAATATACATTTCCCAGTTTGCCACATTGTAAAACAAGGCATGGAGAGAAAAATTCATGGAGGAAATAAAGTGAAGAATGGCGTGTTTCAATCTACATTCGGACTCCTGTTCCTTTTATGGGGGTAAATAGTCTTTTTATTTTTTCTGTCGTGAGTCCCTGGAGTTGTCCTGGATCCTTGTCTTAATAATAGTTCATCCATTCTCAGTCAATCCTCCTACGTTATTGCTGTGACTGTGTACAACCTTCTCCTGGTTCTGCTCACTTCACTTTGCATCACGTCATCGAAGTCTTTCCGGATTTTTCTGTCATCGTCTTGTTTGTCATTTCTTAAGGCACAACCTCCGGCACTGCTTGTTCAGCCCTTGGCTCCCTCCACCATCTGTCCCCTTTGCTCCTACTCCCAAGGCCACCGAACAAAGCAGGAGGAGGTCTCCCAACTGTGCCAAATGGGAACCTGGCAAATTCATGTTTTCAGCTTCATTTGGGCTCTTCCTGCAGCCAAGCAGCCTTTTTTTTGATTAGTAATCTATAATGATCTATTACAAACTAGGCATTGTACTAAGCCCTGGGGTTACAAAGAGGCAAAAGACTGTTGCTACCCTCCATAAGCTTATCCCTTATTTAAACAGCTTATACCAGGGGTTTCCATTGTCTCCCCTTTAGAATGCAAGCTTCTTGAAGGCAGGAGCCATTTCACTTGGTTGGTTGGTTGTTTTTTGTTTGTTTTTTTTCTAATTTTAAGTACTTTTAATTTAAAAAAATGTCACCCCCTGAGTCCAGCCTGTGTTTCCAGCTCTATCCCATGCCCTGTGACCCCGGGCCAGCCTGCATGCCTTTTCTCAGCCCAATACATGAACCTAATGCCGTTAGTCCTCCCCTCTTGAGAACGCTGTTTCCATCAAAACTTGGGCACCACCATGAATGCATCCTTTCCTGATCCCATCCAGTGACTACTATTATTGCATTAGTTTTGTGCGTGTCTTTCCTGGCAAAACATAACGTTCCTAAAGGGTAGGATCGATTTCATTGTCTTTGTGCTTTATATCTTGTATGTATTTATTTGTAGAAATTACACAATTTTATTTATCTCTATATTTTACATGTACTTGTTCTCTCCCTCCTTAGAGTGTGAGCTCCTTTCAAGCAGAGATGATTTAGTTCTGTGTATTTGTATCCCTAGCATCTGGTTCCTGGAACTTAATAGGTGCTTGTTGACTGATTGAAGCACTGAATCTTACTTCACTGTGAATAGGGGAGCAGAAGGCTTTTAGGCAGGATTTTATAGGCCAGTCAGAAGGGCAGAACATAAAGAGACAGAATGTCTTGGGCAAAGGACAGCGGAGAGGGAAACGGTAAGGGGCAGGAAGGATGCTTAGGAAGGCATAAAACTGGTGTAGCAGCAAATCTTCCAGAGATCCATGAAATTACTGTTGTGGAATCATCCATCATGGCCTGGGCTCAAGCTCACCGTTCGTAGCAATTTTTAATATTCTGTGAGAAAAAATCAAGGCTGTCTCACTTTTGTAGAACACAGAAACAACCACTGCAGGGGACAAACTGGCAGGAAACAATGCAGATGTTTGTGGTATCATGTATGTCGTTCTGGCCTGGGAGTCAGGAGGCTGATAGCTTTGGTAGTGGCAAGCTGTATGACCTTGAGTAAATTACTTCATCTCCCTGAGCTTCAGCTTTCTCATCTGTAATGTGACAGGGTTGAAAGAGTCCTTCCAGCACTGAGAGTTTTTTTTTTGTTTGTTTACCTGCTGCTTTTTGATCCCTCAGTCCACTGACTTTCAGTATTCCTGAAATGGCATTTATGTTCCTCCAAAATTGATCATTCATTCAGCTAACACATAGGCAGTTTAGATAAGGTATAGTCCAAATCCTCCTGCAGACTTGTTTCTAGGTGAGAGGTAAGGGCTGGAGGGAGTAGAACTCAGGTGATAAGGTGAGAAGACTCTCTTTTTTACTTTTCTAGCTTAATTTTTACATAGTTAAGTACTCTCCTTCCTTCCTTCCTTCCTCCCTCCCTCCCTCCCTCCCTTCCTTCCTTCCTTCCTTCCTTCCTTCCTTCCTTCCTTCCTTCCTTCCTTCCTTCCTTCCTTCTGTCCTTTCCATCCATACATCCTTCTTTCCTTCCTTCTTTGCTTTCCTCCTTCCTTCCATTTTCCATCCATCCATCCATCCATCTTTCCTTCCTTCCTTTTTTCCATCCATCCATTCATCTTTCCTTCCTTCCTTTTTTCCATCCATCCATCCATCCATCCATCCATCCATTCATCTTTCCTTCCTTCCCTTCTTTCTTTTCCTTCCTTCCTTCCTTCCTTCCTTCCTTCCTTCCTCCCTCCCTTCCTCCCTCCCTCCCTCCCTTCCTTCCTTCCTTCCTTCCTTCCTTCCTTCCTTCCTTCCTTCCTTCCTTCCTTCCTTCCTTCCTTCCTTCCTTCTGTCCTTTCCATCCATACATCCTTCTTTCCTTCCTTCTTTGCTTTCCTCCTTCCTTCCATTTTCCATCCATCCATCCATCCATCTTTCCTTCCTTCCTTTTTTCCATCCATCCATTCATCTTTCCTTCCTTCCTTCCTTTTTTCCATCCATCCATCCATCCATCCATCCATCCATCCATCCATCCATCCATTCATCTTTCCTTCCTTCCCTTCTTTCTTTTCCTTTCTTCCTTCCTTCCTTCCTTCCTTCCTTCCTTCCTTCCTTCCTTCCTTCCTGCCTTCCTTCCTTCCTCCCTTCCTTCCTTCCTTGCTTCCTTCCTTCTTTCCTTCCTTCTATCCATCCATCCTTCCTTAGTATCAATTATAAGACAGAAGAGCATCAAGGGCTAGGCAAGTGGGGTTAAGTGACTTGCCCAGGGTCACACAGCTAAGAAGCGTCTGAGATCAGACTTGAACACAGGACTTTCTATCTCTAAGCCTGGCACTCTATCCGCTGTGCTTCCTAGCTGCCCTGGAAGTTCCTTTTCTTCAAAATTCTTTTCTCCATGAGGCACTTTGATATAGCCTTACCTTTCAGTCATTCAAGGAAGAAAGACTGTGTCTGTTTGAAATTCACATTTCCTGACTGGGCTGAGTAGGACAGTGGAAAGAGTTCTGAGATCAGGGGACCAGGGTCCAAATCCCAGTTGACACTGTCTGACTGTGTGCTCATGGGCAAGCCACTAAATCTCCCTATGCGTCAGTGTCTTGATCTGGAAAATGAGAAAGTCGGGCCCCTTCCAGGTCTATGTTCTTATGACCTAGCCGTTGATTAATGGGCTCTTTTCCAACCCTTCTGCACTGGTGACAGTGATCTGGCCCCCAATACTTGGCTACTACCTTCCTTTATCAAGATAAGAGGAGGGCTGGGGTCGGTTGGGGCTAGCTTCAGACAGCCATATGGAACCTAAAACATTTACTGCTTTCTCCTTACCTGTTTTGGTCCAATAAAAAAGAAAGTGAAGGTGGAAGAAGCGAGCTTATGGTATAACTCTCAGTATCTGGGGACATTCTTCCTGTCTAATCGTACTGAAAAAATTGCCCGAACCACAACAAGGATTTATTGTGTGAGGCAAGTCTCCATTGATACTATTAATTATTTACAGGGCTTGCTGTGAAGAGGTCTGGGTTGCAGCAGGGCCTGGAATACATTATTCATACAGGCCTGGTTCCCACAGGTTTATTATCAACTGGAGGCTAGAACTCCAGATCAGCTCCGTCTCCAGGGATGGGGTCCTGTTGTCACCAAGGGCATGTGTCTTTGCATCTCCTCTCCCGGCTCCAGGCTCAGCATCCGCTGATGCTCTTTTGTAGAGGTGAGGGGATGTCACAGATGTTTGGGATGGAAGGTCAGGGACTGAAGTGGGTGGGGAGTAATCTGGTGGCTTCAGTGACAAAGGTATTTGGGGCTGAGACTGAAAGTCAGACTGGTCTAAGCAGTTTGGAAGAATAGGAAATGGCAAAAAATCCAAGGGAGAGGGGGCAGCTGGGTAGCTCAGTGGATTGAGAGCTATGACTAGAGATGGGAGGTCCTAGGTTCAAATCTGGCCTCAGCCACTTCCTAGCTATGTGACCCTGGGCAAGTCACTTGACCCCCATTGCCTAGCCCTTACCACTCTTCTGCCTTGGAGCCAATACACAGTATTGACTCCAAGACGGAAGGTAAGGGTTTAAGCAAAAAAATCCAAGGGAGAGAATAATATAGAGCCTGGGGCTAAACATGGTAGGCCATAGGCTATTTGTTCCTTTTTTTTTTTAATAGAATTTTAACACTTAGTATTTACTTTTAACATTTTTTCCTTTTTAAAAATTTGAATTCCAAATTCCCTCCCTTCCTCTCACTCTTCATCCACTAAAAAGAACATGTGAATCATGGAAAACACATTTCCATATTTCAAAAAAAGCAAGAAAAATAAAGGAAATGGGAAAATTCGACTTCAATTTGCATTCAGTTCATCAATTCTCTGTCTTGAGGTAAATTTCATCCTGAGTCCTTTGGAATTATCTTAGATCATTGTATCGAGTAGAGTAGCCAAGGCTTTCACAGTTGATCATCATTACAACATTGCTGTTAATATGTACAATGATCTGGTTCTTATCACTGCACTTTGCATCAGTTTGTATAGGTCCTCTTGCCATGGGGAGGGCATGGTAGATCAGGACTGAGCCAGGAAAGAGAGAGAGGCAGACAGACAGACAGAGACAGAGATGGGGGAGAGGGAGACAGAGAGAGGAAGAGAGAAGGGAGAGAGAAAAAGAGGAAGAGCGAGGGAATGAGGAGAGAGAGGAAGAGAGAGAGAGGGAAAGAGGAAGAGGGAGAGAGAGAAAGAGCGAAAGAAAACAAGGGCAACCCCCTTCACTTGGCCATTGGTGCTTGATCACTCAGCCTTCCTCTTTCTTTGCCTCTGTGACTTCTATACTCTGACCAACTATTCTGGGCTAATGTTTATTCTTTCAGAAAAGTTTGATTTAAGAGGACAATGAGAAATGAGATGGAATTTGGGGCATCAATACTTTTTTTCTCAAAAGGAAGAATTGTCCTAGGATCATAAATTTAAGGCTGGAAAGGGGTCATTGTCTCTTCCTCCTCCTTTTACTTACTGATTGTGAAAGGGAACTAGGCCAACGAACCTGGTGTAGATAAGCACCCTGCGTGATAACCACATTGACCCCTCCACCCTGTGTGATAACCACCTTGACCCCTCCACCCTGCGTGATAACCACCTTGACCCCTCCACCCTGTGTGATAACCACCTTGACCCCTCCACCCTGTGTGATAACCACCTTGACCCCTCCACCCTGTGTGATAACCACATTGACCCCTCCACCCTGTGTGATAACCACATTGACCCCTCCACCCTGTGTGATAACCACCTTGACCCCTCCACCCTGTGTGATAACCACCTTGACCCCTCCACCCTGCATGATAACCACCTTGACCCCTCCACCCTGTGTGATAACCACCTTGACCCCTCCACCCTGTGTGATAACCACCTTGACCCCTCCACCCTGCGTGATAACCACATTGACCCCTCCACCCTGTGTGATAACCACCTTGACCCCTCCACCCTGTGTGATAACCACATTGACCCCTCCACCCTGCGTGATAACCACCTTGACCCCTCCACCCTGCGTGATAACCACATTGACCCCTCCACCCTGCGTGATAACCACCTTGACCCCTCCACCCTGCGTGATAACCACCTTGACCCCTCCACCCTGCGTGATAACCACCTTGACCCCTCCACCCTGCGTGATAACCACATTGACCCCTCCACCCTGCGTGATAACCACCTTGACCCCTCCACCCTGCGTGATAACCACCTTGACCCCTCCACCCTGCGTGATAACCACCTTGACCCCTCCACCCTGCGTGATAACCACATTGACCCCTCCACCCTGCGTGATAACCACATTGACCCCTCCACCCTGCGTGATAACCACCTTGACCCCTCCACCCTGCGTGATAACCACATTGACCCCTCCACCCTGTGTGATAACCACCTTGACCCCTCCACCCTGTGTGATAACCACCTTGACCCCTCCACCCTGCGTGATAACCACATTGACCCCTCCACCCTGCGTGATAACCACCTTGACCCCTCCACCCTGTGTGATAACCACCTTGACCCCTCCACCCTGTGTGATAACCACCTTGACCCCTCCACCCTGCGTGATAACCACATTGACCCCTCCACCCTGCGTGATAACCACCTTGACCCCTCCACCCTGTGTGATAACCACCTTGACCCCTCCACCCTGCGTGATAACCACATTGACCCCTCCACCCTGCGTGATAACCACCTTGACCCCTCCACCCTGTGTGATAACCACCTTGACCCCTCCACCCTGTGTGATAACCACCTTGACCCCTCCACCCTGCGTGATAACCACATTGACCCCTCCACCCTGCGTGATAACCACCTTGACCCCTCCACCCTGTGTGATAACCACCTTGACCCCTCCACCCTGCGTGATAACCACATTGACCCTCGGTAAGCTCCATGGTCAGCCCCAAGGGTATTTAAGCCTGCCTTAAAGTTTGCTGGGGGGGAACCCCCTTTGGGCTCCTCCCCACACGTGTGAAGTGAGTTACAATAAACCACCTCTCTGTGCTGATTGCATCCTCTGTTCTGTTCCTTTGGCCCCTAAACGGACCCTAACAATTGAGATTAAATGACTTGCCTGAGGTCATACAGGCCATAAAGGATAGGCCTGGGTTTTCAGTCAAAGTCTTCTCACTCTTAAACCAATATTCATTTTTTGCCTTTACCCTTTGAGTCACATGATCTAGGAGATCACATATTTTGCTTTTGTCAGGTTGGTCCTACTAATGCATGTACTGAGAAAAAGCACAGATATTCCCTCCGATCAGATTGGTTCTTTTTTTTTTTTAATCTGTCTTAAAATCAATACTATGATAAATAAAATGCATCAGCAATAAAAAATGAAAATGTAACTATATAAAAAATCAATACTTTGTCTTGGATGTAAGGCAGAAGAGGGGAAGGGGCTCGGCAGTGGGGGTATCGTGGTGCTTCTAATATGTGTACCCGGCAAAACAGCTACCGACTTCAGCTGCCGTCAGAAAAAGCAACTCCCACTCCCTTGTTCTCCTTTCCTGCTGTTCTCTAGATGGCTCTTCCTCCTCTCATTCTGGGGTAATCCGCTTGGCTGGCTAAATGCCAATGTTAGTAGTTCCATGTCAAAAGCAAGAACTTTTCCCTTCCCACCCCTAGCAGTGATGATACGCAACTTGGCTCAATAGTCAAGGTAAATCAGTGAGAAAGAGAGAAGGGGAGGCGAGAGGGGTGTCTAAACTGCTCCGGAAAGTCTGAACAGCTTACGGGGACCAAGAAAAATGCATTGTGTCCCTTCTCAGACAAGAGCCGTCCAGGGCTCCCAGGAGTCAGAAGAAGAGCTCAGGTTCTCACACGGAAGGGAGGGCTGGGTCCCATTTCCCGTGAATGGCCTTTCGGAAGTGGGTGCATTCAGGATAGACCCCAAGTGTAGATGTATGAACCTGGACAAGTCACTTAACGTCTATGTGCCTCAGTTTCCTCATCTGTAAAATGAGGACAATAATAACATCTCTCTTCCAGGATTGTTGTGAGGCACCAGTGAGAAAATAATTATGAAGCATTCTCTGAAATATAGAAAGTGCTCCATAAGTGATAGCTATTTATTATTATATTTAATCCTTGAGACAAGTAGAGAGCCACTGGAGTTCGTTGAGTAGGGGAGTAACATGGTCAGAATCCGCTCAGAATTTCTAGTTTTCTCATCCGTAAAAGCAGGCTAGCAATATTTGCATTACCTACTTAATAGAACTATTGTGAAGAAAGTGCTTGGGAGATAGTGAAGGCATTAGCTAAATGTAGAATCTTATTAAAATGTCATGGGAGCAGTTAGGTGGCTCGGCAGACTGAGAGCCAGGCCCGGAGACGGGAGGTCCTGGGTTCAAATCTGGCCTCAGACACTCCTCAGCTGTGTGACCCTGGGCACGTCACTTGATCCCCATTACCTAGCCCTTACCACTCTTCTGTCTTGGAGCCAATACACGGTATTGATTCTAAAGTGGAAGGGGAGGGTTTTTTAAAAAATGAAATGCAACAGAAAGAGAGAAATCTAGCTCTCCCCAAGGGGACAGTCCCTGAAGTCTGCTATGTGCCGGGCACTGGACAAAGTACCGGACATACAGAGAAAGACAAAGGACAGTCTCTGTTCTCCAGGAATTCAGTCTGATGGGGAAAATAACATGTGCAAGCAAGATAGCGACAGCTACGCTGGAGATCATCTTGGGAGAAGGCATTAAGAGTGAGGAGGTCTGGGAAGAGTTTCTTGTGGAAGGCTGAATTTTAGCTGAGGCTTGAAAGAAGGATGGAGGAACATTTAGATGGCTCAGTAAATAGAGAACCAGGTCTGGAAATGATGGGAGGAGAGGCAGGGGTCCTGGTTTCAAATGTAGCCTCAGACATTTCCTAGCTATGTGACCCTGAGCTAAGTCACTTAATCCCAATTGCCTAGCCTTTACTGCTATTCTGCCTTAGAACTGCTACTTAGTATTGATTTGAAGATGGAAGGTAAGGAGAAAGAAAGAAAAGAAAGAAAAAGGAAGGAAGGAAGGAAGGAAGGAAGGAAGGAAGGAAGGAAGGAAGGAAGGAAGGAAGGAAGGAAGGAAGGAAGGAAGGAAGGAAGGAAGGAAGGAAGGGAGGAAGGAAGGGAGGAAGGAAGGGAGGAAGGAAGGAAGGAAGGGAGGAAGGGAGGAAGGGAAGAAGGGAGGGAGGGAGGGAGGGAGGGAGGGAGGGAAGGAGGGAGGGAAAGGAAGGAAGGAAGGAAGGAAGGAAGGAAAGAAAGAAAGAAAGAAAGAAAGAAAGAAAGAAAGAAAGAAAGAAAGAAAGAAAGAAAGAAAGAAAGAAAGAAAGAAAGAAAGAAAGAAAGAAAGAAAGAAAGAAAGAAAGAAAGAAAGAAAGAAGGAAGGAAGGAAGGAAGGAAGGAAGGAAGGAAGGAAGGAAGGAAGGAAGGAAGGAAGGAAGGGAGGAAGGAAGGAAGAAGGAAAGGAAGAAGGAAAGGAAGGAAGGAAGAAAAAGAACAAAGAAGAAGGAAGGAAAGAAAAGGAAAGAGCCAGTAAAGGAAGCTAGGAGGCAAACATGAAGAAGGAGAGAATTCCACAGCATACAAGTGTAAAAATTTGTTTTTTGATATTTTCTACTACTGGAAGCAAAAAGACCACTTGGCTCACTGGATTGGGATCCCACCTCTGCTATTTACTGTTTTTGTAACTGTGGGGCAGCTAGGTGGCCCCGTGGATGGAGCCCCAGCCCTGGGGTCAGGAGGACCTAAGTTCAAATGTGGCCTCTGGCACTTTTAGCTGTTTGACCCTGGGCCAGTCACTTCACTCTGTTTGCCTCAGTCTCCTCATCTGTCAAATGAGCTGGAGAAGGAAATGGCAGACCACTCCAGTATCTCTGCCAAGAAAACCCCAGAGAGTCATACTTGATTGAGTAACAGCCATAGTCTTAGTTAATTTCTTTACTAACCATTAGAATGTGAACTCTAGTGGCAGAGACCGTGTTTTTGCCTTCCATGCTATCCTCAGTGCTTAGCACAGCGCCTACCGCACCCTGCCGAAGGAATGATTGTTCACTGATGGATTTGGGCCTCGGGGGTCTTATCTGTAAAGTGAAGAGCCAGATGAAGGTTCTTGTAAGCTCCCGCGGAGCTCTGAGTTCTATGATCCTATAGAGGGTGTGCTAGTAATAATAAGGAGAGCTGAGATTTGTATAGAGCGTATGTGCTTGCCAAAGGACTGTATACAAACCTCCCATTTGATCCTCCAAGAGCCCTGGGTAGGGGCTATTATGATCCTCATTTTGTAGGGAAGAAAACTGAGGCAGACAGAGGTGAAGTGACTTGCATGGGGTCACACAGATTTGAATTGATGTGTTCCCAGTTGTAGGTCTAGAGCTCTATCCATGATGCCACTGTTAAGCCTATGTACGTGTTCAGGGGAATCAATGAATAAAACTATAAATAATAGCAGGTCACTACGTTTTAAGTATAATGGGGCTATACTAGCCCAGGGGACCAGTCCTTGGCACACCCCGGATATTCCCTGACTGGTTCCAATCCAAAGCTTACCATGTGGAAGCTTGGGGGAAGCTCGCTTCGGGTCAGGCTGACTCAGACATTTGTCATGTGTGATGACGAAGAATTCTCTCATTGGCTTCTGAAGCCTGAAGAAATGATGACTCGTGGCCTGCCGAAAGGGGCGGCCCGTCTCCTGTCTGATCTCTTTCTTTTGTAGCTCCAAGAGAAGCAGGACTTCTTTGAGCTTCCCACAGAGCTGGAGCTGGAGTGGGGTGAAGGGCTCCTACTGAGCCTTGAAGACCGTGAGCGCGCCGCTGATATTTCCTCTGCCTTTGTTTTGCTTCTTCTTAGTGTTAGGTGAAGAAGTGGGCCAAGACTGAAGGGTCCCAGCAACCCTGAGTGTCCAGCAAATCCAGAGTCCCATGTATGGTCAGACCCGAATGGCAGCAATTGCCATGATGTTCACCAGAAATAAATTTGCCCCAAGTGGTGCTTGGACAGAAATTAGCCAAGGAATACCGTTCTTCTCTCCCACTTCCCCCATTGGCCAATACACTTCTATTACCTAAGTGGCATTTAAAAACTGATGAAGCTGGTCAATGGTCCCCAGTCCTACTGTGTCTTTCTTTAGCATCTTCAGCAGCTCAGCTAAACACGCACTGATCAGTTAGTGAAGTTAGAAGGCTAAGCACACCTGGTGAAAGTTCATTGAGCTTCTACCCTGACAATTCCAGTAACAGGGAACTGATCTTCCTTCCTTCCTTCCTTCCTTCCTTCCTTCCTTCCTTCCTTCCTTCCTTCCTTCCTTCCTTCCTTCCTTCCTTCCTTCCTTCCTTCCTTCCTTCCTTCCTTCCTTCCTTCCTTCCTTTCACTATTTCTTTCTCTCTCCTTCCTTCTTTCTTTCTTTCACTCTTCTTTCTTTCTTTCTTTCTTTCTTTCTTTCTTTCTTTCTTTCTTTCTTTCTTTCTTTCTTTCTTTCTTTCTTTCTTTCTTTCTTTCTTTCTTTCTTTCTTTCTTTCTTTCTTTCTTTCTTTCTTTCTTTCTTTCTTTCTTTCTTTCTTTCTTTCTTTCTTTCTTTCTTTCTTTCTTTCCTTCCTTCCTTCCTTCCTTCCTTCCTTCCTTCCTTCCTTCCTTCCTTCCTTCCTTCCTTCCTTCCTTCCTTCTTTCTTTTTTGAAACCATTCCCTTCTATCTTAGAATTGACACCAATTCTAAGACAGAAGGTAAAGATTTAAAAAATAAAGGTAGGGGAGCAGCTGGGTAGTTCAGTGGATTGAGAGCCAGGCCTAGAGACGGGAGGTCTTAGGTTCAAATCTGGCCTCAAACACTTCCCAGCTGTGTGACCCTGGGCAAGTCACTTGACCCCCATTGCCTAGCCCTTACCCCTCTTCTGCCTTGGAACACAGTATTGATTCTAAGACGGAAGGTAAGGGTTTTTTAAATTAAATTAAATTAAAAAAAAATAAAAAGTAAAGGTAGGTGTCTATTTGGAGGTGGGGGAGTCAATGGGAAATGACAGTGATACTTGAAAAAAGATGCATCATTAACTTAATTTTAAATTTTAATTGGAAAAGAAATGTTAAAAAAAGAACATCAATAACTTAATTTTGAAATTTAATTTGTAATTAAAAAAAGGAGAATAACTAAGAAATCTTAAGAGACATGCTTGAGAGGCTGGGGGGCTAGCAGCCAAGGAAGAGATTGGGGAAGAATCTTTGAAAAGAAAACAGTGAAATCCAAGAAGAATATTTGGGCCTTCATCTTGTATTGTGTAAGAAGTGATTCTGTTAACACTTAAAACTAGTCACTTGAAGGATTTGCAATTAATTATCATTTTATTAATTGGTTTGCAATAACGTATTTGTGAATATGTTTAACAGTAGGACAAGTACCATATGAGTGAATGTTTTCTTAGATGGGCATATTCTTTACAGCATCATATGATTTAGAGTTAGAAGAGTTGCTTGAGGAAATTTGGTTCCACTTTTTCATTTTGTGGAGGACAAACCAAGGCCCTGAGTCTGTCAGTCAACAAACACAAGAGAACTCTCTGGAAAGAGTCGGCCAGCATGGCCTTAGAAACTGGGAGCTAAAGGGATATGCTATGAAGACAGGAGGAAGAGCTGGAAGGAGAGAAGGAAAATGGATGGGAAAAGGAATGAGAGAGAAACCTTTACAACTCTCTGCCAAGGGGTAGAGCACAATAGATGAAGATAAAACTTGTAGGGAAAGGTCTCCATTAGAAAAATCCTTATATATGGGGCAGCTAGGTGGCTTAATGGATAGAGCACCAGACTTGGATTGGGTTGGGAAGATCTAGGTTCAAATCTGGCCTCAGACACTTCCTCGCTATGTGACTGTGGGCAAGTCACTTAACCCCAGTTGCCTAGTCTTTATCGCTCTTCTGCCTTGGAACAGATCCTTAGTATTGCTACTAAGAAAGTAAGGATTTAAAATAAAAAGTAAAAAGAAAAACCATCATATTCAAAAATGGATGTGATCTTAGGACTTTCTATTCATCGTTGAGACTAATGGCTGCTCTCAAGGTGGAGTTTATTTTGTTTCCCCCCATCCTTTTAAGGCCACTGTAATATTGGAAGCTGTATGCTTGCACGTAAGGTGGTCTGAATATATTAAGGGATGCAACCATGTAGATTTTCTCAGGTTTGGCGTGTGTGTGATGGCTTGGGGTACCGGTTAAGGGGAGAGAGAATGAATATGAATAAATTTCCGTAAGTATGGGAGAGTCTGTGATAAGGATTCTAGCTTAAATCCCGCATCCCCATCTCTTGGTCCTGTTGCTACCCTCTGGAACTACACAAATAAATCAAGTCCCTCTTTTCCAGAGCAGTCCTTCAACTACATGAAAATAGCTATCCGGGGGTCTGGGGTCTGGGGTCTGGGGTCTGGAGTTAGGAAGACCCGAGTTCAAGTGTAGCTTCAGAAACGTATTAGCTGTTGGGTCTGGAAAAGTCATTTGAACCCTTGTTTGCCTCGGTTTCTTTAATTTACTTAATTCCTTAAGTTGTCCTTAAAGGGGATAATAATAGCCTCTACCTCACAGGGTTATAGGGGATCAAATGAGATAATAACATGAAATATTATAGAAATGTTACTCCTGATGATGATGTCACCCCTACTCTTTGAGGTATAAGAGTGACGCCCTCTACCCCCTAGGGATACTGGTGGAGTAGGCTGATTCCGCCCCCCCCCAACTCTACTGAAAGTTTGAGCCCCTACACTAAGCTCAACTTCCTACGGTGTAATGGCAGCCTCTGCAGATTTTCCTAGCTCCATTCATTGTTCCTCCTAAAATATCATTCATAGCTAAGGGCTTGGGGGAATTTCCTGAAGAATGTTCAATTCCTTGGAGCATCCCCCAAACATCGAGGTCATCCTCTTCTGGACAGCCTTTTTCTTTTTTTGGTCCGTGTCTCCTCTCCAATATGGCGCCCAAATCGAAGCCCAACACTCCAGGCATGATCTGACCAGAGCAATCATGAGCCAACATCTCTTAAGCACTTACTCGGTGCCAGGCTCTGTGCTGAGTATTAGGGAAGCAAAAAGAGACCAACGATGGTCCTTGCCCTCCAGGGGCTTGAATGGACAGGGACAGGGGCAGGGAGACAGTTTCCATCTCTCTTTTTCTGGGCACTCGATGTCATCATGGGATCTAACACACATGAAACTTTCGGGCAGCTACATCATGCGATGGCTCTCCCTCGCTAAGTGTCCAGATCCCATCAGCACTTAAGCCCAGGCTCAGGCTAGCCCATGCCATACAGATGTGCAATCTTTCTTTGAACAGGAAGGAGCCAGGAAGGCTATTCTCAATTATACGGAATATACAATTATACAGAAGAATAAATCCAAGGATTGGGGAAGTGGGAGAGAGGAGGGGGAGGAAGAGGAGGAGGAGAGCATTTTCTGAGACATTTTGGCCACAGAATTCTCTAAGATGCAGGAAGCCCAGATTGCTGCAAGTGTAGGCATAGCTTTGCCCTGGAGGGGAGGTGGGTAGGGGGAATAGCCTGGTTTCTTTCCAGTTCTCTGGGTCTCCTCCCACCCCAGTCCAGTAGAATCTCTCCCTCAGCAGCTTTGAAGCCATTCTGCTGGGCTGCTTTTCTGTTAATGACCCAGGGGAAGGCAGATCCAAGCCTCCTCTCCTGCAGTCTGCTGAGCTTTCTTTTGAATGGCAGCCTCATAAGGTCATGTGGTGTTATGGAAAGAGTCCTAGACCAGGCCTTGGGCAAGCTCCTAAAACTTTCTGCACCTCTGTTTCCTCACCTGCAAGATGGGGGAGAGAGCTTTTATGGACCTGACGAGCTTCTTGGGAAGAGCCAATGAGATAATGGGGGTGATTTTGTGCAAATATATGTATGCACACATAGATGTTTTATCATTATTTTTGCTTACGATGAAAGGATCCCGTTGATCAATTTGAGGGGGTCATAGAGAAAGGAACTTGGATTGTTTTCTCCTCAATGAAAGTTACATTTTTTTTCATTGAAACTTTATTTTTTTCCATGTTCCCTTTATTTTTTAAAATTAATTAAATTAATTAATTTAGAATATTTTCCCACGGTTATATGAAATGAAAGTTAAATTTAAAAGTGGGAACAAGGCTAGATTTGGCGCCAAGAAGATCAGATTTGGAATCTTAGTTCTGTCACCTCCTACAAGCATCATGGCCTTTTTGAAGGAACTGAAACTTTCCCCTTTGGTGATCTGACTCTTTTAAAGGTACTGAAATTAACCCCTTGATAACAAAGAGTTCAAATTTGGCCGTAGACATTTATTCATAAAGCGACCCTGGACAAATCACTAAACTGCTACTTGCCTCCGTTTCCTCATTTATAAAACGGGGATGATAATAATAACATCTACCTACTAGGGCTTTTAGGACGATCAAATGAGATATTTGTAAAGTGCTTAGTTCAGAGCCTGGCATAACAGATACTTAATAAATATTTTCCTTCCCATGTTCCCTAAAAAAAAAAAAGCACTTTTCCAAAAGCAAGACATATTCCCTGTTGCTTCATTAAAGAGATTAGACTATCATCTTTGTTCACTGTGCACCAAGAATACATATTCTGTATTTAAATACAAAGTGGAAGCCTTGACTTCTTCACAGGACTAGAATTCAAGATGCAAAGGAAAAAATCTAAAATGAGCTGGGTTGTGATTTTCTCTGAGAGAGAATCTGAGTCCTCAAAAGCTATAAAGAGATTATAGAGAACAGAGCCTTGTTTAAGCCTCCAAGCCTCCAAGATTGACTCAGGATCCATATCATTTTAGTCCTGTGGTTCTGAATAACTGATAAGAATTGCTATTTGTGTATGGGTCATGTTGTTGTGCAGTCATTTCAGTCATGGGTCTTCCAAACCCCATTGGCCATTTTCTTGGCATAGATATTGGCATGATTGGCTATTTCCTTCTCCAGCTCATTTTACAGATGAGAAAACTGAGGTAAACAGGGTGAAGTGACTTGCTCAGGTTCACACAGCTAGGAAGTGTCAGAGACTGGATTTGAACTCATGAAGAGGCATCTTCCTGATTCCAAACACAATACTCTATCCACTCTACTAACTAGCTGCCCCATTAAGAACGGAATTCTGTCACTTGCTAGCTATGTGACTTTGGGCAAGTCCCTTCTTTTGTTTGCCTCCATTTTCTCAACTGCAAAATGGGGATAGTAACAGCACCTACTTCCTGGGGTGGTTGTGAGAATCAATGCGATAATATTTGTAAAACCTGTAGCAGAAATTATTATCAATAATATGGAAATAGGTCTTGTTCAATGACACATGTAAAACCTGGTGGAATTGCGGTGGCTATGGGAGGGGGCTGGAGGGAGGGGAGGGAAAGAACATGAATCTTGTAATCATAGAAAAATATCCTACATTAATTAAATAAAACTAAATATTAAAATAAAAACAATTAATAAAGCGCCCGGCACATAGTAGGCACTTAATAATGCTTATTCCATTCCCCTGGAGGTGAGGGCTCAACTTTGTAGTTCACCAGGCATCTGGCACAGTGCTCTGCAGGTCAGTTATTGAACAATTTTTTAAAAAATTGAATGACTATTTTAGGAATGAAATTCAGACCCCAAACAAGCTCTCTGTTCAGAGGAAAATCAGAGAGATGCCCAGGGTAAGAGACTCATCATTGTCTCTGTGGAAGCTAACCTACTTCCTCAGGAGCACCCAAACTTCCTTCTATTTGATCTAGTTTGGGGCTGTTGTCACCTGCTGCTGTGCCCACGGTCTTCCATCCTTCATTGTCCCTCCCTAGAAAGGCGCCATCTTTGGAACTAGATTTAGGCTGGGGATGGATCTCCTCCCCAGATCCAGACTTCTCTTGTCTGCTGCCCCCATGGACAGGATTCTTTCCAGGATTCCCAGCATAGGAAGTGGGGAACAGGAGGAAGGAGAAGGAAGACAAAGTGTTTCCTGGAGTGCTGGTGAGACAAGGGAAGATGGTTCCTGAAGACGGGACCCCATCCTGCCTCGCCACCTGTTCTCACAGGCTCCTGGCCCAATACGGGCTAACCTCTTCACTTCCTGCTGCCATCTTGATGTCCTCCTCCGGAGACCGGTCCTAGGGAGGGAACGTGAAGATCTTCCTCCTCTTCCCTCACTCATCTCAGAAACCATCTACCTGGCTGCCTATGCCCGGAGGCTGATGACGGAGCTGGCGGACAGCCTGAGTCTCCTCTGGGATTTTCTGTGCCATGAATCACTGAGTCAGGAAAACACGAAATAATTGCCTGGCTTAGGTTCCCTTGGGCGCTGCCCACCCCCCATTTTTTTCTGGATTTCTTTTAAAATGTAGAACTTGACAGACATCCACGCCAACGTTTCCATTAGTCTATATTACTTATAGATCATTGCTTTTAACAAGCAGATATTAGATTTCACAGGGTGTTACTCCAATTGCCCTCAGCTATGATTAAAATGACCAGAGAGACTGATATCAGTGGATGGATTACATCTGTTTATTGGTTAGGCCAAAGTCATAACCCATAAAAGAGATCCATGGGGGTCTCTAATGTCCAGGGGCAGCCAGAAGCCGACGGCGGCTGTTTAGCAGTTTTAGGAGCTCTTTTTTAATTTAATCCCCACTTAGAAACTTCCAAGACATTTCTAAGGGATGGTTCTTTAAGAGGCGGTCTATTAAGCCACCCACCCCTTCCCGTCCTCACAGGCAAGTCAGGCCACCTCCAGCAGGAAAGGAACCCTTTTCTCCTTCATTTATCAACCAAACGCCCTTAAAAAGGAAGGTGTTCCTTGGGATTCCAAAGGACAAGAAAATGCCAAAGACGGATAGAATCTCTGATCCAGGAATACATTCTCTCTGATATAAGAATTTATACACTCTATGAAAAATAAATTCTCATGCATTCTTCTCAGTGTCACCTTCCAACCTTCCTTTTGTTCTCATTTGTGTATTTTATAAATGTTTCATTCATTCTCTTCCTCTGACCCTCCCCTCCCTCTCCCATCCCCTCTTCTTCCTTCTCTCATTCCGTCCCTTCCCCTCTCTCATCCCTTTTCCTCTTCTTTCTCCTCCCTTCCCTCCTGTCCTGTCCTGCCTTCTCCTGTCCTCTCCTCTCCCCTCCCCTCCTCTCCATTTTTCTCCCTTTAGTTCATCACTACCCCTGCTTTCCTGCACATTGCTTGGGCCCACTGCCGCCTTTGCGGGGCCTTACTCGTCATGGAGGCATTCCTTCTTCCTGGAGATCTTCCCGCAGAATTTGGTTGACCATTTCCCAGGAATGCCATAGAGGGAATTGCTGCAGTGTTTGGGAGGTCAAGCTAGATCTCGTTTAACCAGGCAACAAGCTTAAATGCAAGGATGAAAAACCCTCCATTTCTGCCCTTAAGAAGCTTACAGTTTAAAGGGGGGGGGGGGGACATCGCATTTACAGAAATGACGAGCCTATAAAGGTAGAATGTAACAAAGGCAAGAAGTCTAGGGGAAAAGGCTGTAAGAAATTTCAGTGGGAGAAGATAGCAGAAAAGACTTTATGGAGAAGGGGGAACCTGAGCTGGGCTCTGAGGGGAGACAGAGATTTTCCTGCGGCAGAGATGCAGAGGGAAATGCATTCCAAGCATGGGAGAATAATTTTGGGGAATGCGTGGAGGTGGGGAAGGACAGGACAGCATGTGGGTAGCTCATAAGGGGAATAGGATGAAATAAGGCTGGAAAGGTAGTATGGCGGCTTGAAATAATAAGCCAACGAGTCTGTCTTTTACCTCTAGCAAAGAGGAGCTAGTAAGAGTTGTTGAGGACCTCTGAGGTCTTTTTTAAGACTCTGATTGCAAAATGCTAGCTGGAGAGCAGTATCCTGGCTGCTTTAGAAAGCATCACCCTTGGGTGTCGCCTCATTGCCAGGGCAGAAAGTTTTCTACCACAAGAAAGAAGACAGGGCCTCTGATTTCCGCTATTCCACACATGGCCTGACTTCCTCTCCCTTTGGAGTTTCCTTCTCTTGCCCCAGGTGATGGCTTTGGACAGCTTCATCCTGTCCCTTGCTGACATCACGTTGGTTACCTCTGATCCTTTTTGCCTTCCTCTTTCCTCCTTGCTATTTAAATAGATTTCTGGAGTTGTAGAGCGAGGTTCAAATGTCTCCTTTATGTGTGTGTTGGATTATATTTTTCTTCAGACACTCGTTTGAAATAAAAAGTCCAGCTATTTCGTTTTCAAGGTTTAATTCCATTTCCTTTATGTTTCATTGAATTCAATTTCAATGAGGAGTATGGTTTCGTGGAGACGTTATGTTAGTATGCATTTTTATGTACTGATGTCATTTTGTATTATGTCATTGTGTATTTTCTCCACCAACAGATGATATTGATAATACAATTACTATTATATGGTAATCCATGACATTTTTTTAAACCCTCACCTTCCATCTTCGAATCAGTACTATGTATCTGGTCGGAGGCAGAAGAGTGGTAAGGGCTAGGCAATGGGGGTCAAGTGAATTGCCCAGGGTCACACAGCTGGGAAGTGTCTGAGGCCAGATTTGAACCTAGGACCTCCCATCTCTAGACCTGACTCTCAGTCTACTGAGCTATCCAGCTGCCCCCGATTTAGAGCTTTATAAATTGCAAAAGGACTTCACAAACAAGTAATTTTGGCCTCACGTAATCCCACGAGGTAGGTGCTACTGTTATTATTATTCCTATTTTACAGATGAGGAAACTGAGGCTCAGAGAGGTAAGATGAGCCTAGAGTTATATAGCCAGGGATGTTAAGATTTGCACGTCTCTCTCTTCCTGACTCCAAGCTTAGCTCCTTTTCCATCCTACTCTGTAAATGCCAGGAGACCTTGAGCAAGTCCCCTAATATTGTTGTTATGACATTAACAAAACCTGGGGCTGATCATCCCAAGGAAGCTATTGAAAGATGAACATTTCCTTATCTAAAGATTAGAGGTTCCCAAAGGATCTGATAAGCAAGTTCAAAATTTACAGAAATATTTCTGGAACAGTTACAACACTTCACAGAGTGATGATGGTAAAGACTGACAATAGGTTTATAAACCACTGGATTTATCAAAGGTAACTGAGACAGGTGCTTAGAGCCTATGAAGCAGCCAAGATCTGAGGGCAGAATGAAAAGATTTTTTTATGGATAACATCTAGGTGAACTTAGCCAACTTCTGTGGATGGAGAAGTGTGGATCCAATGGTCAAGTCATGCAGATTTGTTTCGGAAACAGAAGGATTCAGATTGGAGCAACTCAAGATCGAGTCACAGTCGGAGAAATTGCAGAGCAGTTATCCATGAGGGATCCAGGATTTATTGGTCCATCCCAGTTATGCAGAGGAGTGGGAGAAACTGTACAATATATCACTGCAGACTGTGTAGTTTTAGCATCTATCAAAACTCTAGTAAGATGTGGCCCGGTGGAAGGAGGGGAGTGGGAAGGAGGGAGAGAATATGGAACTCAAAACTGTTAAAAATGAATGTTAAAAATTGTTTTTAAATGTAATTGGAGGAAAATAAAATGTCATTTAAAGAAATGTGGGCAGAATTCCATCTCAGAAATAGAGAACACATCCCTATGCAGTAGATATTGTATAAAATAGCCTTGAGAATTGAACAAAGTATTTTGGAACTGAAGCATTATCACAGATAAATCACCTGGACAGAACAAGAACCCATACAAAATTAAGAACTTTTTTTTTATTCAAAGATATTTTATTTTCACAATTACATGTAATAACAATTTTCACAATTACATGTAATAATTTTCCACATACATTTTCCAAAGTTATAAGATCCAAGTTTCCGCTCTATGTTTTCACTCTGAGTCTACAGAATATGGGCTGATAATTGGATGCTTTTATTCAGTTACAGAAAACAGTCACCTGATCTACTTGTAGAACAGTCTGTAGAACATTAAGAGATTTATAGAAAGAAAATTTGTCAGCCCATCTTCTATCTGAACTGCATCAAGAAAAGATAAAAATATGATAAAAAATGTCATCTGCCTCCAGAGAACTGATGACATATTAAATCTTCTTCTTCTTCTTCTTCTTCTTCTTCTTCTTCTTCTTCTTCTTCTTCTTCTTCTTCTTCTTCTTCTTCTTCTTCTTCTTCTTCTTCTTCTTCTTCTTCTTCTTCTTCTTCTTCTTCTTCTTCTCCTCCTTCTCCTTCTCCTTCTCCTTCTCCTTCTCCTTCTCCTTCTCCTTCTCCTCCTCCTCCTCCTCCTTCTCCTCCTCTTTTTTCTCCTCCTTCCCCTTTTTCTCCTTCTCCTCCTCCTCTTTCTCTTTCTCCTTTCCTCCTCCTCCTTCCTTTTCTCTGTCCTTCTCCTCCTCCTCTGCTTCCTTTTTTTGGTTTGAGATCTCTTCTACAAAAATACTGAAATGAAAAAGTGCTCTGCATGATTGCACATGTAAAATTTGTATCAGATTACTTACCATCTCAGGAAGGGGGAGAGGCAGGAGGGAGGGAGAGAATTTGCAACTCAAAAATTTTAAAAGGGTGTTAAAAAAGATGGTAATGAAAATAAAAATTACTGAAATTCATATAGTACTTTAAAGTTTGCAAGTACATTTACATACATTCTCTCTGAGTTTTAGTTTCATCCTTTCTAAAACTGGATAAATGATCTTCTCTTTAATAAAATGTTGATAAGTCAACATATCCCCAAAATAAAACACGTCATTATAGGCTGCTCCAAACAAATAACAAATGTATCTGAAAGCATGTAAGATTAACAACTGAAGGAGAATGTTAATTGAAAATCCAAATATTTTTAAAAGAGCAATACTTCATTCTAATATGCACATAAATTCGCATGTCTTTTCCTTTTTGCTGTTCAGTTTTTGAAAAGTAAGTTATTGGCAGCTAGGTAGCTCAGAGGATAGAGAGCCAGGTCTGTAAAAGAGAGGTTCTGAGTTCAGATTTGACTTCTGACACTTCTTAGCTGTGTGACTCTGGGCAAGTCACTTAACCTCTAATGTACTTATCGCCTTTTTTCTTTTCTTTTCTTTTTTCTTTTTTTTTTGCCTTAGAACCAATACACAGTAATGATTCTAAGACAAAAGGTAAAGGGTTTTTGTTTTTGTTTTTGATCTAGGCTTGGACAGCCTAAATCATTTGGTGAGTCTTGTGCTCTTCCAGGGGAAGAGGTTAGAGGTATGATGTACTTTTAAAATATATATCTACATAGATATTTTTTAAACCCTTACCTTCCATCTTGGAGTCAATACTGTGTATTGGCTCCAAGGCAGAAGAGTGGTAAGGACTAGGCAATGGGGGTCAAGTGGCTTGCCCAGGGTCACACAGCTAGGAAGTTTCTGAGGCCAGATTTGAACCTAGGACCTCCCATCTCTAGGCCTGGCTCTCAATCTACTGAGCTACCCAGCTGCCCCCTTAAATATATTTTTTAATCACACCTAATTTTGGGTTTGAAGTGGTTATAAATTCTTTTTTTAATGAGTTAACTAGTTATTGTATTATCCCTTTTAGGTAAGGTGTTATTTAACCTAAATAAGTGTCTGCAGAAGACTTGAAGAAGTAAAACTAATGGTAGAAAT
This sequence comes from Monodelphis domestica, assembly GCF_027887165.1. Lineage (NCBI taxonomy): Eukaryota > Metazoa > Chordata > Mammalia > Didelphimorphia > Didelphidae > Monodelphis > Monodelphis domestica. The sequence continues at coordinate 184,280,195 of NC_077233.1, read as the reverse complement.
TCATCTTTGGGAGAAGAGAGTTGGTTTTTTTCTGCTGCTTTTAAAATAACACGAATGAAGAATGAAAAATCATTTACTAAATGCTTATTACATGCCAAGTACTATAGAAAGTTCTGAATATACAAATAGAAAAAGAAGATAATCCTGCTATCCAGGAATTCACACTCTTATTGGGGGAAAAAAAAACGCATGTAGGAAAAAAATTTATTTCTGGGCAGATGGAAAGGTTCCGATGGTCTAAGGGTGAAGTGACAGTGTGGGCAGTAGGGCCTGGAAATTCTTAGGATGCACACGAGCATCACTACCATTGGGGCAGAGGTGAGGGGACTCAAGGGTTAGAGTAGAGAAGGAATTCTGGGTTTCCTGTTAGGGGAAGACCTGGGCAGGAGTCAGGCAGAATGAGACCAGAAGGAAGAGGCATCGCTGTTAAGGTTGGAATGGGCTCTGGGCAGAGAAGGAAAAGTGTAGTCCCATTTGGAAACAGGGCCAGCTGGGACCCCTTAAGCACCCTGAGGGGAAGGATAGGGTAGCTCCTACTTAGAGCTCCCCAATAATAAAAAGAAGCTGCCTGCTTCATTTCATCTATTTACAGGGCAGGACTCGGAGAGGTGGGGTTGAGATACCACCAGAGAATAGTGTAGGAATTCTCTTCCCTCAAAGCTGACTCCACGATGAATGGTTTTAGTTCAGATGGGAGCCGAGGACCCACGCTGGAGGACAAACACTGAGCCCTTTCCAGGCTGCCCCTTCCCCTTTGGCATGCCCCTTTCACCCAACTCTCCCCTGTGGCTCCAAAGAGCTGTAGCAGGGATGGAGCAAAGCTGACTGGCCTCAAACCCATCATGAGTTCGAGGGTGTCCATCCCAAGCATGTGAAGACTTCTTCTGGTGGAATGGGTGGATGAGAATCCTTCATTCCAGCTTCCATGACACCCGTGCTGGGTCAAGCCATTGCCGATGCCAAGGGGCGTCCAATGCATCCCGGGCCATCCCTGGTCCTCACTTTCTTACCGCTGGATGTCAATGACCGGGAGAGAGAGTGAGACCCAGCCCGAGCTCGTGCATCTCTGCCTCACCGCTTGGCTCTCAAGTGGAGATCACCTTCAGGACGTCAGGGGTTCTCTCCAAAGAATGAAGGACAAGAACAACGCCATGGCTCGTTCTTCTAGGGTGATGGTTCCGAATCACAGTCCGGTAAAGCCTGTGGACACCTTCTCAGAATAATGCTTAAAAATTCATGAAAGAAAAGAGCTAAAAAAAGAAACATTCGGCGGCCCTTTCCCCTTTCCTGGGTGCTGTTTGTAGCATCTGACTCTTGTGTAGACTGTTCTTTCCTCACTTCTGGGTCTTAGACAGTGTCTGACCATGTTTGTGGTGTATAGCTCCTACAATAAACATCAGTTTGAGTTAAAAAAAAATACCTAAGATCACAAAGGAAATAAATTATATTGAGATACATGAAAAAAAAGGTCGAAGTCCATGGACAGAGGTTAAGAACCGCTGTTAAAAAGGAAATACCAGTGAGCTCTGAGGTCGTGGTTTAAGGTTCTATGGCTTGACAGAGTTATAGAGTCATTCAGGAAACTAACCTTTGCCCAGTAGCCTCCTGGGGAATCTTTTTACCCCTGCCCGCACTCAGGTCAGGAGTGGCATTGGCATTCCTCTAACTCTTGACCTCCTGACTTCCTCCTCTTCAGGATACAAGGGGCTTGCACAAGTTGCTCTCTAAAAGTTGTTAATGCAAGCGATAAGAATTCTGCAACCATGGGGAAAAAATTAAAAAAATAAATACAAGTTGTGAACGCCTGAGCATAGCCTTCGTTTCCTTTGAGTCATTTTCGGTGAACTTGGGTAACAGTTTTCCTTTCTGGGGTCTCAGTTTTCTCCTCTGTAGAATGAAGGTGCTGGCCTAGATGGCTCCCTCAGGCCTTTTCCAGCTTTCACCTTCTGTCCCGACACTTTAAAGATTTGGGGAAATTAGGTTCAAGCCCCTGTTCAGTCCTCTCCCCCCAAAGCAGCAGTCTCTAAACTGAAGAGATTACCATTCCGCTTCCCCATCCCCCTAGTAATCAGGTCTCTTGGATGCCAAGTGAGAAAAAAACAACTCATCTTAGCACGGTTATTTATAATCATTAATTAAAATAGAAAGCTTCTGGGTGTCTTGCTTCCTTTCCCTGGAGGATGACGGGCTTCCTGGTTCTCTACTTCCCCTCAAGGGGTGGTGCCTGTCTTCCCCTACCCAAATGAGAAACCCTTTTTGGTTGTTCTTTGGGTGAAGTCCATGGTGCATGCTAGAGGGCAATCCTTCTAGTTTCCACTTTGCCTCCAGGAATTGGGGTTCTTTCATCCTGTGCTATTCTGATGAGAGTGCTGGGCCTGTAGCTGAGAGAACCTGAATTCAGATCTGACCTTAGACACTTACCAGCTGTGGGACCTTGGTCAGGTCACTTACTCTGTTGGCCTCAGTTTCCTCATCTGTAAAATGGGCTGGAGAAGGAAATGGCAAACCACACTAGTACCTTTGCTAGGAAAACCTCAAAAAGAGGTCAAGAAGAGTTGGGCAATTGTGAAAAACGACTAAACAATAACAATTTTGATTAATGGCTTGAATAGCAGGATACGAGGCTTTTTCAGATGACACAAAGCTGGGACGGTCCATGAATGAGAGTCAGGGTCCAAAAGGATAAGTTAGAGCAATGGACCAAATCTAACCTTTGAACATTTAAGGGAGAAATGTAAAGTCTATAATGTGCGTTCAAAAAATCCATAAATATAAGACCGAAGAGTTCATCTGAATCAGATCTGGGAGTTTTAATGGACTATAAGCTCCCTATGACCTGAAAGCCACAAGACCTAATGCGGTCTTAGGTCACATGAAGAGGGGCATTAACATCCGTGAATGAAGTCCAGATGGGAGTGAATCAACATTTATCAAGCACCCACTGAGTGAGCTGGAAAGTGTGCTTGTTTTGAGCGCTTCAGATCGCAAAGAAGAAGACTATCCCTGTTCTTAAGGAGCTCCCAGTCTAAAAAGGAAGACAAGTGCAAGTAACTATTTGTAGACAACCGATAGAGAGGATAAACAAGAACTAACCCCTAAAGGGGTGGCACTAGAATTAAGAGGAATCAAGAAAGTCTTCCCATAAAGGAGGATATTTTTTAAACTCACCTTCATTCAAAAAGCCGTAAGGGCTAGGTAATTGGGGTTAAGTGACTTGCCCAGGGTCACACAGCTAGGAAGTTTCTGAGGCCACATTTGGACCCATGTCCTCCCAGCTCCAGACCTGGCTCTCTATCCACTGAACCACCCAACTGCCCCTTTAATCAGGATTTGAAGAAAGCCAAGAGGCAGAGAGGAGGAGGAAGAGCATTCCAGACATTGGGGGGGGGGGCAGCCAATGAAAATACTTGGAGTCAGGAGATGGAGGGTCTTTTAAGAGGAATAGCAAGGGGGCCAGTGACACCAATAGGTGAAGGTATAGAGTATAAAAAAACTGGAAAGGGGTGTGTGTGTGAGACAGACAGACAGACAGAAAGAGGGAAAGACAGAGACGGGGAGGAAGAGAGGAGAGAGAGAAATAGAGTCAGAGACCAGAGGGAGAAAGGCAGAGACAAAGAGAAAGAGAGAGGGAAAGAGAGAAAGTGAGGGGGAGAGAGAGAGGGAGAGAGAGAGAAAAAGAGAGAGGGAGAGGAAGAGAGGGAGAGGAAGAGGAAGAGAGGGAGAAAGAGATTAAGAGAGAGAGAGAAAGAGAGAGAGAGAGAGGGAGAAAGAGAGAGAAGAGAGGGAGAGAGAAGAGAGAGAGAGGGAGAAGCAGAGAGAGAGAGAGAGAGAGAGAGAGAGAGAGAGAGAGGGAGAGAGAGGGGGAGAAGGAGAGAGGGAGAGGGAGAAGGAGAGAGGGAGAGAGAGAGAGAGAGAGATTGAGAGAAGAGAGAGAGAGAGGGAGAGAGAGAGAGAGGGAGATTGAGAGAAGAGAGAGAGGTTATAAAAGACTTTGAATACCAGAGGATTGTCTATTTGTTCCTGGGAGCCACCGTGGATTTATTGAGTGGTGGTAGTAATGGTGGGGTTACATGGTCAGACCTTTGCTTCAGCAGCTGAGTGGACAGAGGTTCGTGGCAGGCCAGCCCATTAACGGGCGATTGCAGTAGTCTAAGTGTGAGATGGAAAGGCCTATAGTAGTATAGCATAGTACAGCATCAAAGGGGAGAAAGGGGCGAATGAGATGTTACAAAGCTAAAATTGTCAGACTTTGGCAACAGAGTGGATGTGGGGAATGAGATAATGAGGTGTCTAAGTTTTGAGCCTTGGAGACTGGCTGGGAAGATGGTGATACCTTTGATAGTAATGGAGAAGTTGGGAGATGAGATAATAAGTTCAACTTTGAGCATGATTAAAAAAGTGAGTCCTGCTATTCTGTGCCTTGATTAGATCACATCTTGCATACAGTATTGGGTTCATGACATTTTAAAAAAAAATTTTAACCCTTACCTTCTGTCTTAAAAATCAATACTATGTACTGGTTCCTTGACAGAAGAGCAATAAGGACTAGACAACACCAGGGTCACACAGCTAGGAAGTGTCTGAAGCCAGATTTGCACCCAGGACCCCCATCTCTGGGCCTGACTCTCAATCGCCTGAACCACCACACTTTCAAAAGGGCATTGATAAGCTGAAGAGCATCCAGAGCTAACGAAGGTCTAAGGATCGCATCATTTGAACAAGAAACTAGTCGATCACTAAATTCATGCTAGTGGACTTCAAATGTTTGAAAGGTTATTACGTGGAAGAGTGACTAGACTTGTGCTTGACCTCAGAGCACAGAACTTACAACAATGGATAAAAATAGCAAATTCAGGCGTGATGCTAAGAAAAGCTTTCTAACAAAGCCACTTCAGAGTCGAATGAGCGGCACGGAAAGGTCATAGGATCATAGATTTAGAGCCAGCAGAGACCTTCGAGGTCACAGTCTGGTCCCTTTATTTTTCAGGGGGGACATAGAGACTCGGCTAGGTGAAGGGATGTGCCCAGCTAGTGAGCAGTATGGATTTGAACCCACCTTCCCTGACTGCAGATCCAGCCCCTTTCCCACAGTGCCACTGCCCTCACTGCAGAGCTTCAAGCAAAAGTTATAGGAGTCCTTTTCATGTATATTGTAGTTAGTTGTTGTTCAGCTGCGTCTGACTCTTCATGACCCCACTTGGGATTTTCTTGGCAAAGATACTGGAGTGGTTGGCCATTTCCTTCTCCAGCTCATTTTATAGATGAGAAAAGTGAAGCAAACAGGGTTAATTGACTTGCTTATGGTCATACCTTCCATCTTAGAATCAATACTATATATTGGTTCTTTGACAGAAAAGTGATAAGGGCTAGACGATACTTTACAGCTAGTAAGTGTCTGACAACAGATTTAAATCCAGGTTTTCCTGACCCCAGGCTTGGCTATTTATCCTTCCTATCTGCCTCCTTTGTGGTAGAGGGGATTTTTAAAAAATGTATTTAAAATTTTTTATTTTTTAAAATATTTTTCCATGTTTACATGATACTTTTCTTTCCCTCCCTTCTCCCAGAGCTGACAAGAAATTCCAATGGGTTATACAAGTATTATATAACTTCATGCCTATTTCCGTATTATTCACTTTTGCAATAGAGCAATCTTTTGAAACCAAAACCCCAAATCACGTACCCATACAAACAAGTAATAAATCATGTTTTCTTCTGCATTTCTACTCCCACAGTTCTTTCTCTTGATGTAGTTAATGTTCTTTCTCCTAAGTCCCTCGGGATTGTCTTGGATCCTTGCATTGCTACAATAGATCATTCCACAATGTTTCACTTTCTGTGTACAATGTTCTCCTGGTTCTTCTTCTTTCACTCTGCATCAGTTCCTGGAGGTTCTTCCAGTTCACATGGAATCCCTCCAGTTCATCACTCCTTACAGCACAAGAGTATTCCATCAACAATAGATACCATAATTTGTTCACCCATTCCCCAATCAAGGGTCACCCCATAGAGGGGATTTTTATTGAAGAATGAATTAGATCAGACTGTCTCCAAGATCTCTTCCTTTTCTGAGATTCTGTGATTCTATGATTATAGTCACAGAATAATCACTTTAGGGATCTTTTCATCAAAGTAGTTAGCCTCAAGAGTCATTTTTATCTTCTAGAGGGATCCAGCTACCAAGAAGACTGGAGAGGCATCCCAATCAGCAAGGGAGAGTGTCCTCTGCCAGACTGCTCTGGGAGAACATGAGCAACTCACTCTGCTTGGCCCCAGAAGGGAGACTGAGGCACAAGGAGTGGCAGTTGTAGAAGCAGATTCTGGTTCCACTAAGGGAAAAAACCTCAGTCGTCAGAGGTGTCTTAATGTGGAATGAGTTGCCTTTTGGGGTCACGAATTCCCTGTTATTGAATGTCTCACTGGGAGTCAGTTTATGTAATGGTGTTTCATTTCCTCTCAGAGATTTGGTTTAAAATTCTCTTTTGCTTTCTCTTTCTTCTTACCATTTTTTCCCTCTGCTTAGGGGAGAATCATTGCCCTGCTGCTAGCACTCAACATGTTAATTCTCCCTAGCTCTTTTTGCATGTTGACAAATTTTTCATAGGATGGTCTAATTCTCAGCTTGGCACACTCTTTCTCTTTGAGACTGTTTGGGGGCAGCTGCTTCCTGATGATATATAAGGAAGCACCTTCTAATCTCATCAGCCGCCTAGGCTAGATAACGGAAAGGCTCCAAGCCAAGAACACACCCTGTTGTTGGAAACTCTGTTAGCAGAGGTTAAATAATAGCTCACATTTATATGGCATTTTTAAGAATTAGGAAGCACTTTCTTCCTGGTAATTCTGTGAGAGAGCTGTAGTTCACTCAATGGCTACTGAGGGAGACCAGGGTTCAAGTTCTGCCTTGGCTCCATTTTCTTGGGCCAGTCATTTCATCTCTCATGGCTCTCAGGCAATTTTCTGAGCCTATAAATCAGTGAGTTGTGGTTGTATTTATTCACTGGCCTTTTCCTAGACTATTGAAATCTTGGTCCCATCAAGATAAAAAAATAGGTATGGCCCTGGGTAAGTCACTTAACTCAATTTGCCTAGTCCTGGTGGGTCTGTCTTAGAGTTGTTACTAAGACAGAAAGTAAGGTTTTAAGGGAAGGGAAGGACAAACACAAATTCTTATGAGTTAGGCATTATGTTAGGATCCTCGTTTTACATAAAGAAAATCATTTCAGGGGAGTAGATAGATTGAAGGGCTTGAAGTCAGGAAACTTAGTTCAAATTTCTGCCTCAGACATTTAATAGATATGTGATAATGGGCAAGGCACTTAGCCTCTGTTTGCCTCAGTTTCCTCATCTGCAAAATGGGGATAATAATGGCACTTAGGTCCCAGAGTGGTTGTGGGGATCAATTGAGATAATATTGCTAAAGCACTTAAAATAATACCTGGCACATTATAAGTGTTAGATGTTCAGTGTTATTATTTTAGGGGCGGCTGCCTGGGGTCAGGAAGACCTGGTTCAGATCTGATCTTAGACACTAGCTTGATGGACCCTGGGCATATCACGTAGCCGGGTTTGCCTCATTTTCTTCATCTGTAAATGCGCTGGAGAAGGAATAACCAGTCCAGTGTCCTTGCCAGGAAACCCCCCCTGGGGTAAAAGGGTCTGAAATGACTGAACGGCGTGATTATTTTTTAGAGATCTTAGGTGACTGACTTAAGGATGTGCAATTGGTCAATATTAAATCCAACAAGCAATTATTCTGGGATCCTGATTTTTTTTTTCCCAGTGTTTTATCGACTACACCCAAGGACCAATTCTAGAGATAAGAGTCAGATTGTACATGACTCTGTGGATCTCTTGGACTTCTGCTTCTATTAGGACAGACTCCTGTCCAGTGGCATGGAGGTGGCTCTAATCTAGACAGGGTCCGAGTTCCAGTTCTGACTCAACCAGAGGCTGTTCTGCCCACAGGAAACTCCTTCCTGTCCCCCTTGCCAAGTCCTCATCCCCCCTGACAGCACTGAAGAGACTGGAACCTCCTCCATCCCCTTTCACGCTATAACTTTTATTTAAAAGGCCCTTTGTTCTCAGGGTATTCATTATCACTGAACTATTCGCTGGGAAACTTTCTGGGAGCTCTCTATAGTCCTTCTGTGGAATGAAGAAAGCATTGAAGCTGTTTATTAAACACCTCTTCTAAATGTGTATTCATTCCCTCGGTTAACACCTGGCTCTCACAGCACAGTAAGCTTCCCACACAAATCTCCCTCCCCCTACGATAGTAGGAATAATATTATTGATTAAGTGAAATTGATTAAGTGAAATTGATTAAGTGAAATTGATTAAATAAATTATTCCCAAGAATTGGGCCCCAGTGGCCCCAAGTTGGCAGTTATTTTGCTCTTGGAGATATAAGTAGGGAATCTATGAATGGTTGCGATGATGCCCTCAGTTAAAGAGCAAAAACCCTCTGACGTTGGGGGCAGGGGGGGGAGAGGGGGGGTCGGATTGCTGGAATTCCAATCCAGGACTCCGGAAAGGTCGCCCTTCCCTGTGTGCTTCCCGGAGCTGTCCTGGGCCCTGTTGCTCCAACAAAGAGACATCCGGAAATGCAAGGACAGCAGGAACCATCAACGTTTAACGGAAACAAGATCAGATGGGTCAGAGGGAGCCTTTAACAGAATAAAAGGATGTGATTAGAAACATGTGCCAGTCACACTCTTCTGAAGTGAGATGGAGGAGGGGTTCAGGACTGCCAGTTTCTCTCATCCATTTTCCCCTTCAGCACTCTAGCCATCTGTGCCATGGTTTTTGTTGTTGTTCAGTGGTTTCAGTCGCGTCTGACTTGGTGATCGCATTTGAGGTTTTCTTGGCAAAGATCGTGGAGTGGTTTGCCATGTCCTCCTCCGGTTCATTTTACAGATGAGGAAAGTGAGGCAAGCAGGGTTACGTGACTTGCCCAGGGTCACCCAGCTAGTAGTTTTCTGAGGAGAGATTTAAACTCAGGTTTTCCAGACTCTAGGCTCAGCGCTCTATCCCCTGTACCACCAAGCTGCCCATCTTTGCAATTATCCAGAATTAAAAAAACAAAAGTCAGGGGGCAACTGGGTAGCTCAGTGGATTGAGAGCCAGGCCTAGAGGTGGGAGGTCCTGGGTTCAAATCAGAGCTCAGATACTTCCTAACTGTGCCTAGCTCTTACTGCTCTTCTGCCTTGGAGCCAATACACAGTACTGATTCTAAGATGGAAGGTAAACATTTAAAAATAAAACTAAGTTTTATTGATGCTTTTAAAAGACTTTTAAATTGACTCCAAGACGGAAGTTAAGGGCTTAAAAAAAAAGTCACATGCCACTCCACTTGTTCCTTTAGGGTGTATCTCTTATGGTCTCTAGGTGTAGCTCTGCTGAACGATGCTTCTCCATATTGGGAATTTCCAACACTAGCCTCTTTTTCTTTCCTCTCACCCTGGAAAGATCCTCAAAAACTCCCAGCCTGGGGGGAAACCCCTCTCCAGGCCCGATGTCATATGAGCTTCCCCTTTGGGGACAAACTATAAGTCCTGGGATCATTAGCAATGCAGGCCTCCTTGAAGCAAGGCAGCAAACCCAGGCCTTCCATGAGAGATGTTCCATAAATAGGCTGTCTTCCAGCCAAACGGATTTATCCTATATTCTCTAAACACCTCCTGCATGTTCGTACTCCTGTGTTCACATGGTTCCCTACACTTGCAATTCTCTTCCCCTATAACCTCTCCAGCTGAAATCTTATCTGTTCTTTTTTTTCTTTTTTCAAACCCTTACTTTCTGTTTTAAAATCAATACTATTGATTCCAGAGAGGTAAGGGCTGGGCAATTGGAGTTTAGTGACTTGCCCAGGGTCTGAGACCCCATTTGAACCCAGGACCTCCTCTCTCCAGGCCTGGCTCTCTATCCAGTTAGCCACCTCATTGCCCTCTTATCTATTCTTGAAGGCTTTTTCAAATGCCTCTTTTGCTTTAAAAACAAAGTTGTAGGGGGCAGCTGGGTGGCTCAGTGGATTGAGAGCAGGCTTCTCTTGCTGAGAGGAGAGAAGTAGATTTCATCAGTTCTCTGGAGTTACAGTTGGTCATGGTCCTGATCTGAGTTTTGATGTCATTTAGCACTGGGTTCCTTTATATTGTAATGACAATTTATTCTTGATTCTTTTTATATTACACTCAACCCAAGTCTTCCCAAGTTCTTCCCAATTCCTCATCTTCTCCATTTCATAGGGCAACAACATCCCTTTATGCTTTCATCTATTACGTTTTGTTCAGGTATTCCTCAGTACTCTTAGGGCAGCTAGGTGGAACAGGAGCACAGGAGTCAGGAAGACTCTTCTTCCTGAATTCAAATCCGACCTCAGACGATGCTCAATAGCTTTGTGATTCTGGGCAAGTACAGAACTTTGTTTGCCTTATCTGTTAAATGATCTGGAGAAGGAAATGACAAACTATTCTACTATTTGCCATGAAAACCCCAAATGGGGTCATGAAGAATCTGACATGACTGAAACGACTGAACAATAACACCTAGCCCCCCTCATTTTAGATGGCTTCTATAAACATCTTGTTATATATGGGAATAAAATGTTTCCATATAAAAATTTAACCAATTTAAATCAATTGTCAAGAAAGAGACTAAAAGAAAATACTTAACTTACTTGCCAACTATGGAGGTATGGTAGCTATGGCAAAACTAGTTTGCAATATAAGCTAATTTGGATCTTACGTGGATGGATACTATAGGGTTTGGAGCAATATTACCAAAAAACAGAGAAGCACAGAGAGGATTAAAAAATGGTTTAAAAAAAAAAGAAACTTGCTAAAACAACCCACAATGAAATGTCATTCCAAGGTCATTTAAGGCTGAGAGTCAGATAAAAACAACCAAGAAGAAAAATGGAAAAGATCTGCCAAGATTTTTATAACAGACTCTTTTCAACTTCAAGGAAAGAGGAGCCATTATACTTGGACACCAATATTACAGGACCAGTTCTACTTAGAGAGAAGGTAGAAAGGGAAGAAAGATGGGGGAAACAACTGCTTTAGACCGTGTGTGCACAGAGGAGGTCTCTGTTTAAGAACACACAATTGTAAACATGTTGAAGGGCCAATTCTTAAGGTATCTGAATGATGGGATTTTCCTGAAAAATCGGACCAATTTATAGTTCCACCAACACATCAGTGTGCTTGTATTTTCATAATCCAGCTATCATTAATAATTTCTATCTTTTATCATCTTTGCCAGTTAAATAGGTATTAGTTGAAACCCCAGAACTATTTTATTATTCTCATTATTAGTGATTGAGGGTTTTTTCCACTTTCCTGAATTTCCATTTATTCTTTTTAAAACTGTTAATTTATATCTTTTGACCACTAAAGTAATAGGGAATGGACTTACATTTTTGGATCAATCTCCTATATATTTTGTATATCATACTCTGACTCCTCGGAGATAAGACATTTTCCAATGACTTTTTTATCCTATTTTAGTATTACATCTCTTTCCTCTTTACTCGTAGTCTTTTCTTGATATGACATATTTATCACATAGTGCTTTGTATTATAAGAATTTTACCTGTCTGATTCTTCCATACTAAACTATAATCTCCTTTAACATATATTTGTATGTATATTAACCAATTTAAATCAATTGTCATAAGAAGGAGACTAAAAGAGACCTTAAAAATACTTGACTTACCAGCTAAAAAAGTATGGCAGCCTATGGTAAAACTAGTTAGCAATATAAACTAAAATGTAAAACTCTTGCCTTCTATCCTGGAATCAATATTAAGTAACAGTTCCCAGGCAGAATAGGGGTAAGAGCTAGGCAATTGGAGTTAAGTGACTTGCCCAGGGTCACAGAATTGGGAAGTGTCTGAGGCCAGATTTGAACCCAGGACCTCCAATCTCCAGGCTTGGCTCTCATTTCACTGAGTCACCCAGCTGCCCCATATAAAAGCCTGAGTCTCCTTATTTTGCCTAAACTTTATGTGCAGGAACTATTCACTGACCCATTCCCACTCTGATCATCAAAGAAGCTTTTGATTTCCATTTCTAAACTAGGCTGGTTTGTTCTTCCTTAGACAACCTAGTAGATCCCTTCCTCTCTGCTCCTGGGAGCTTGCCATATTATTGCTAAACTTAGGGTAGAACTAAAGAGATAATAAAGATAAAGTAAAAGAACATTCATAGCTGCACTCTTTGTGGTGGCCAAAAATTGGAAAATGAGGGGATGCCCTTCAATTGGGGAATGGCTGAACAAACTGTGGTATATGTTGGTGATGAAATACTATTGTGCTCAAAGGAATAATAAAGTGGAGGAATTCCATGGAGACTGGAAAAACCTCCAAGAAGTAATGCAGAGTTAGAGGAGCAGAACCAGGAAAACATTGTACACAGAGACTGATACACTGTGGCACAATTGAATGTAATGGGCTTCTCCATTAGTAGCAATGCAGTGATCATGAACAACTTGGAGGGATCTAGGAGAAAGAAAACTATCCACACTCAGGGGAAATACTGTGGGAGTAGAAACACTGAAGAAAAACAACTGCTTGATTACATGGGTTGAGGGGATATGGCTGGGGATGTAGACTCTAAATGAACATCCTAGTGCAAACACCAACAACATGGAAATAGGTTTTGATCAAGGGCGCATGTAATACCCAGTGGAATTGCATGTTGGCTACAGGAAGGGCAGGGGGAGGGGAGGGAGGAATAGAAAATGATTTTTGTAACCAAGGAATAATGTTTGAAATTGACCAAAAAAAAAAATATATATATATGAAAAAATTAAAAAAAATAAAATTATTGTAAACTTAGGGTATAAGCCTGATTAGTTGAACCCACTGTAGGTCAGATCTCTAAGCTTGAGATCTGCCAGCCTCAGCCTTCCTGGTAGCAGAGCTAACAGGTGTCTGCCACCATGCCCAGCCCACATTATTACCTTCTACAAGGCAAATACCCAGTATTTGTCAGTTTAACACTTGGCACAATGCCCTGCACATAGTAGGCACTCAAGAAACCCTTCGTAAATTGACAAATGAGCCAGTGTTACATATTCTTGCTAGCTTCTGGTTCTGGCTAATGATCTCTTCTTCCTAACAAGAAAACTCAAAAAGGAAAGGGCTACTTTGGGAGACCAATTATATTAAAATTTGATTATTAGAATTTTTTTCAATATAGTTTAAAAGTTAAAACATTCAGACTAGACAGTTTGGTCTGGCTTTGGTCACTTAGAACAGGCATTTGTAGAAATTCCCATTTCTTCTTCTGCCTTCTTGGTACTTTCCTTCTTGGGTCAGATCGAGAAATACCCTTCATTTTCTAAGATTCCTCATCCTGGGAGCTTGTAACCTGAGGAGTGTCTCAGCTCCCCCTTCTTCCCATCACCAGCAGATGACCCAGTAATGCTGTGGTCACAAAAATCCCTCTCTCCCTCCCTCCCAAATATGGACATGCAGAGCCTTTTCCAGATGTTAGCACATTCCCAGGCAAGGAGGGCCGAGAGCTAGACGCTAAGAGTAGGAAATGGGAGATGGGAGATCAAGGAAGGACCATAGGATCATGTGTCTCTCTTTTTAGCAAATGGGCTCTCATCCAAGCTTCCCCATTTCCTCCAGTCTTGATGAAGGACCAAGCTGTTCAGATTCAACCTGTCTATCAGTCTGGAAATGGTTCATTGTGTTTTTTCCATCTCCAGAGGCAGGATGCTGTTATCCAAGCGTCCATGATCTCATCTGTGTTTGGTCTTTGTTTTCACTGAATCATGAGCCTCGCCAGCACGCTTTTTCATCTGTGACCCTCAGAGGACTCAACAAACAGTCTTTAATTTCCCAAGCCACCCCAACTGGGGAGTAGCTCATGGCCCACTGCTCCATTTTACAGATGAAGAATCAGACAGTGAGATTAAGCCAAAGCAGCATACGATGTCCAACCCCCAAAAGCATCTGTGATGTGTCCAGTGGTCTGACTTTTCTCTTCTGACCTCCTCTTGTAATAGATGATATTTGTAGGGTGTATTTGGTGGTATACTAGATAACTAATGGATCAGATAGTTATCTTCTTTTTGCCCAACCTCCTCCCTTTTGTACCTCCCTCTTCAGAAGCCTTTCAGCCTCCCCTCCTCCCTTCTTCAGTCTCCCTCAAGTCACTCAGTGTGAGCTGTGAGGTTTCAGTGAAATAGTGCTTAATCTTCTTTGTCAAACAAGGGGTTTATTTGGGGAAGACAGGACAAGGGTGGAGGATGGAGGTAAAAGGGGTGGGATATCCCTATTCTCTACAGTGAGTGTTAGGTTGGAGGATATTGAGAGAAATGGCAATTCAGTCACTAGCATAAACAGAGACAGTCAGAGAGAGATAGATGGACTATTGTCCTTCTTCTTCTGCCTTCAAATCAGCCAGGCCACCTCCAATTGATTATCCCAAGTCCCAGAGATAAACCCAGCTTCTTCCTTCAGTCAGCCAGAAAGCCCAAAGACCTTCAAATCCAGTCAAGCAATTGTCTCTTGCCTCCAAATGTTTTCCAGTCACATTCCAAAAGGAATCTGCATTTGACTGACAGCTGATCCATCTCCAGCTTCTGTCCTTTGCAGGCATACCTCTTCCACCCTTCCTATTTACCAACCTCCCTCCCCCCTCCCTCTCTGTCCCCTCCCATTACGATATGCTACCATATTCTACGCTGCTCCGGTCTGTTCTCTTTGGGCTGTGATCCAGATATTTCTGAATTCTGCCATTCTACCCCTTCTCTTTCTTCACTGATAGTATAATCACCCTAGTGCAGACACCCAACTTCCTTCACCCAGATCATTACAACAATCTCCTTATTAGTCTTCGTGTCTCAAGTTTCTCCCTCTCTAGCATGTCTTCCGCTTACTAGATATATCAGATTGGCTGCTTTCTGGCCATCTTTTTACCATGATGACTCCCAGCCCAATTTTCTACCTATAGTTCCAGCAGTGGAACAGTACCAGAACAACACTGCTGTTTCTAGAAGTCAAGTGTCCATTGGTTGTTCTATGAATCCATTGGCTACGCCTATTTTTTACTTCCCAATCCATTACACTACTTTCTGGCTCTCACTCCCTTATTTATGCTGTCTTCTTTTGCCAGACTCCTTGAGGACAGGGAAGGTCCTAAGCTCCTTGAGGACAGGGAAGGTCCCACTTTTTTTGCATTTCTACCCACAGTACTAAACAGGATAAGTAAATACATTTTCACTCACTCACTCTCACCTACTCATTCATTCGACATCTGCCAAAGTGATATTCTTTTTTTTTTTAAACTCTTACCTTCTGTCTTAGAATTAATACTGTGTACTGGTTCCAAGGCAGAAAGGCTAGACAATGGAGGATAGGTGACTTGACCAGGGTCACAAAGCTAGGAAGTATAGGAGGTCAGATTTGAACCCCAGACCTCCCATCTCCAGGCTTGGCTCTTTCCATGGAGCCACCTAGCTGCCCCTCACTTGAAGCGCTTTAGCAATGATTTTTCTCAGGGTCATCTTTCCACCAGGGCAGACTGACCCCATCTCACTGCCTGAATGCCCACCCCACCCCGAATGCCCAGGGTCAGCATGGGACTGGCGGTCAAGGCAGTACATGCTGGTCACCTTCATTAACTTTCTGAGCTCAGAGCCTGACAGTATTTGCCATCTCTCACTGGTTCTTCCTCTGAACACAGTGCCCTGCACAGAGAAAGCTCTCAGTAAATGTTTGTTGATGATGATGTTACCATTTTATATTGTTTTCTATCAAACCAATAATCTCTACCCCCTCTACATACACCATAATCATCTGAGGGAACTCCATCTCAGAATCAGGATCTTCAAAGCGATTAGCATTCCAGTCTAATTAGAACCTTGTGGCTGATTCATCTTCTCTCTCTATTTATTGCCCATGCATCACAGCTAGCAAATGCCTACCTCCTGCTCCTCTCATTCCTGTGGTTTAGAACTGACTTCCGTCTAGATGAAAACTCTTTCCTCCTGCTAGCTCTCCCTCCATTGTCATCCCCAACCTGCTCTGCCTTACTCCTTCTCAGCATCCATCCCACTTTAACCTTCCCTTTCTACTGTGGTCTCTGAAATTTCCTCTATTCTTAACCAGCTTCCTTTTCACTGAGGCTTCTTCCTCTCACATTCTTTCCATCTTTTAATATTTATTGAAAATCAGTTTTCTCCTGATGACATTAGGCTAGCTCTTCCTTCCTTCCTTCCTTCCTTCCTTCCTTCCTTCCTTCCTTCCTTCCTTCCTTCCTTCCTTCCTTCCTTCCTTCCTTCCTTCCTTCCTTCCTTCCTTCCTTCCTTCCTTCCTTCCTTCCTTCCTTCCCCCTGCACAAGGCTAGGAGGCAGAGTTGGCCTACTTTTTTTATGAATCTTACCTTCTACCTTAGAATCAATACTGTGTATTGGTTCCAAGGCAGAAGAACAATAAAGGCTAGGCAAAAGGCATTAAGTGACTTGTCCAGGGTTGCACAGTTAGGAAGCATCTAGATTTGAATCTAGAACCTCTAATCTCTAGACTTGGCTCTTAATCCACTGAGCCACCTAGCTGCTCTCATTTTTTTTTCACTTACTCCTCTCATATTTTTAGACCTTCTCTCTGCTACAGTCATTCATCAATCACTTCTCTTCCTTTGAACCTTGTTCTGAGCTGACTAGATCCTTATAACTGTCATCTAAGGACCCCTAGGCCATTATCTCTCTTCCCCAGTAAGCTCAGTACCTAGCTTGCTCATGTTCAATTATTTTAATTGTGTTTGCTCCTCAGGACCCATTTGAGGTTTTCTTGGCAAAAATACTAGAGCAGTTTGCCATTTCTTTCTACAACTCATTATTCAGATAAGGAAACTGAGGTAAACAATTGAGCAACTTGCCTGAGGTCACACAGCTAGTAAGTTTCTGAGGCTGGATTTGAACTCGGGTCTTTTCGATTGCAGGTCTGGAACTCTATCCACTGTGCCACTTAGCTGCCCCAGTACCTAGCTTACCATCTTTTTTTCCCTATCCTATCTGCCCCATAGCTAACATCCAGGTTCTCAACTTCAACCTTTTTCTCTAAGCTGCCTCTGCCTCCTACAGAGTGCTCAGACCTTGGAAAATGCCTCCTTGCTCCACTGAATGGGCTGGAATTCCTCCTTCTAGCTCGGTCTTTTACCTCCGCCCTCCATAATGGTACGGGAGGGAAGCTGGACCTCAAGCTAGAATTCCCCCAGCTTCCGTGGGGGGGATAAGCGGGGAGCAAAGGTAGCCCGGCTGGGCCGCCCGTCCGGTTGCAGTCCTCTTTCCTTCGGAGCTCCTCAGGTGGCTGGGCCTGGGGTGGGCCTGGGAAGGGCTCCCCCAATTTGGCATCACTGGTGCCCTGGAGATGAGGCGTCTGCCACTTTTCCCCGTGTATCCGGCTTGCCTCTGTTCGTTTCTCCTGACGCCCGGCTCCACAGGCACGCGGATCCGCCACGCAGGGGGCGAAGGCCCCTTGGCTGGGCGGGGATCCGACCCGAGCCCCCCTTCAGCTGGGAAGGGGGGCCTTTGGGGCGCTGTAGAGCCTTCCACCCATCTCCTGCCTACCTGCTCCATGCGCTGAGATGCTCCAGGAAGGAGGAAGGAGGGAAGGACTGCCAGCTGGGAAGGGGGGCCTTTGGGGCGCTGTAGAGCCTTCCACCCATCTCCTGCCTTCCTGCTCCGTGCGCTGAGATGCTCCAGGAAGGAGGGAGGAGGGAAGGACTGCCAGCTGGGAAGGGGGGCCTTTGGGGCGCTGTAGAGCCTTCCACCCATCTCCTGCCTTCCTGCTCCATGTGCTGAGATGCTCCAGGAAGGAGGGAGGAGGGAAGGACTGCCAGCTGGGAAGGGGGGCCTTTGGGGCGCTGTAGAGCCTTCCACCCATCTCCTGCCTTCCTGCTCCGTGCGCTGAGATGCTCCAGGAAGGAGGGAGGAGGGAAGGACTGCCAGCTGGGAAGGGGGGCCTTTGGGGCGCTGTAGAGCCTTCCACCCATCTCCTGCCTTCCTGCTCCGTGCGCTGAGATGCTCCAGGAAGGAGGGAGGAGGGAAGGACTGCCAGCTGGGAAGGGGGGCCTTTGGGGCGCTGTAGAGCCTTCCACCCATCTCCTGCCTTCCTGCTCCGTGCGCTGAGATGCTCCAGGAAGGAGGGAGGAGGGAAGGACTGCCAGCTGGGAAGGGGGGCCTTTGGGGCGCTGTAGAGCCTTCCACCCATCTCCTGCCTTCCTGCTCCGTGCGCTGAGATGCTCCAGGAAGGAGGGAGGAGGGAAGGACTGCCAGCTGGGACGCCCTGGGTCTCTGTGCCACTCCAGGAGACTCTTCCGGGCTTCTTGAGGTGGCCCATTCCCTGGACAGAGACCAGACTTGAAGGGCGGCCCAGGGGCGTCCCAGCTCGGGGAAGGCCTGAGCGTGTCTCCTCGGGACATCTGTTTATGCTCAGAGAATGATATAAAAGTGAGTGCGGCAACCTCTAGAGCGTGTCCCGGGGCAGGCAGGACTGGAGAGGAGAGTCAAGCTAGAAATGTGCAGGCATTAGGCCCACGGGCCCCTCTCCTTGCTGGTTCTGAAGCCACGGCCTGTGTCTGTCCACAACAATCAGTACTTTTTAAATGGAAATATGTATTGCATGCAAGCCCTCCTCTAACCTGCATCAGTTTGGACTGAAATGATTTCCTGCCTCTGGGAGAAAACAGAAGTTCCACCGGGTGAAGTTAGGGCCGGCGGGGAAGGTTTATTGGGTGATTTTCTTCACGATCAGCACCCCAAGTTGTGAGTCAGCCAGGAGGCTGCCATGCTGGGCGCTTCGCCCTCCCTGCTCCTCCGGGGGGGGCCTGTAGCAGCTTGTGCACGTGAGGGTGACTCACGCCAGAACTCTACCATTGAGGCCCTTGGGAGAGGTGGGTCCAGAAGACAAACGGTCGAGAAGGGGAGGTGCAGAGGCCCTGCTTCTGTCAAAAACACCCCCAACCCCACCGCTTGCACGAACTGCTTAGAACCCCAGCGCGGGCTCAGGAATCGCCTTCCGCTTTAGGGGGTGCCGGCCATCCCGCTTCTTACCCCCAATGGTCACCCCAGGTTCATCGTAGAAGAGCCCTGATTGTGTGAGCGGAGGGCCTGATTTCATCCCACCTCTGACATTTATTAGCGGTGTGACCTTGGGCAAGTGACTTAACCATCCTCAGCCTCAGTGTCCTCATTTGTCAAATTAGGAGCCTTTGCACTTCTTCTAGAGTGACATAATCTTATGGTTCAACTCAGCATCTTCTAGGTCTGATCCTACCTGTTAGTTACTGAGACTAAACTTTTTGTTTATTTTTATTTTTTAAACCTTTACCTTCAGGGGGCAGCTGGGTAGCTCAGTAGATGGAGAGCCAGACCTAGAGATGGGAGGTCCTAGGTTCAAATCTGGCCTCAGATACTTCCCAGCTGTGTGACCCTGGGCAAGTCACTTGACCCCCATTGCCTAGCTCTTACCACTCTTCTGCCTTGGAGCCAATATACAGTATTGACTCCAAGATGGAAGGTAAGGGTTTTTAAAAAAATAAAATAAAACCTTACCTTCCATTTTAGAATCAATATTGTGTATTGGTTCCAAGGCAGAAGAGCAGTAATGGCTAGGCAATGGGGTTTAAGTGACTTGCCCAGGGTCACACAGCTGGGAAGTATCTGAGGCCACATTTGAACCCAGATCCTCCCATCTCCAGTCCTGACTCTCCATCCACTGAGCTACCCAGCTGCCCCCTTTCAGAGGAATCTTGATGGCTCAGTGGGTAGAGAATTAGGTCTGGAGACAGGAGGTCCTGGGTTCAAATCTGGTCTCAAACATTTCCTAGCTGTGTGACTAGAGAAATCACTTAACCCCCATTGCCTAGCCCTTACTGTTCTTCTGCCTTAGAAATGATTGATTCTAAGACAAAATGTAAAGGTTAAAAAAAATAATAATTCCTGGCTTCCTTCCAAGCTCAGCTCCCATTTTTTCCTATAGGAAACCTCTTCTGTCCTCCCTCTGGAAATCTCTTTTTATTTCTTTCATATCTGTTGTGTGTTCCCTTCCTCCCTCCTCCAGCTCTCCGCTCCCTGGCACGTGAGCTGGGACAGGGCCCGTGTTGGTGTTGGCATCTGTATGTCTCTTAGAGCCTACGCGTGCAGAGTCTGGCGTGTGATGGACGAAGGGATGCTTGGTCGTGACCCTGTCGCCCGTCCTGTCCAGGGTGGCAGCCTCTCGCTTCCTCTTCTGAGCCTGGACTCTCTGGGTCTCCTCTCTCTTTTCCAGGCTCCATCCCACACTCTGTTCTCTTAGAGCTCTCCCATTCCACTCCCTTTCCTTCTGTCACCATGAACACTCCCTGCCTGACTGCGAAAATGGATGGGCCCAATGCTCAGAGCCTTGACCCCGCCATTGTTCATGGTTGTGGCTCCTCCGGACAAGGCAGCCCCCAAATCCACTCCCGGCCTGACTCGGCCACAAGCACATTCTCTCTCTCTTCCTTTCCACAAAGGCAAATTGTTCATCGACTTATTTTATTCTTTTTGCCGTTAGTAACCAGGGCAACAGGAGATAGGGGAGAAGCAGGATCGATTGTGGAGGGAGAGAGGAGGAGGATGCCAAGAAAAGCAGAGTCTGGGGAAATGGATGCCAAATCTCCAGGAAATCCTGTAACTCGGTCCATTCAAAACCAAAAAAAAAAAAAGAAAGAAAGAAAGAAAAAAAGAAACAATGCCAAGCAGATTAGAGTGAAAAGGAAGCTGTGGCTTGGCCCCAGACACCTACAGGGATACGCTGTCCTCCGACACAGGGCCCATGGACCTTTCCGAGGGACACAGTCTGCCCATCCGCCGCACAATCGAGTCTGTCTCTGAAACGACAGCCAGGGGCTTTGTTCCGGGCTGGACTTGACTTGGATCAGCTTCTGGACGATTATATGCGCAATCCGAATAGCGTGAGACATTCGTGGGTCATTCAACAGGTAACTGACGGATGGATTTTGCCGTAGGAGAAGAACAGGCATTGAAGATATCCCGAGTTCACTCAGTTGAGGAAATCGTGCTTCTCAGACAAGCACCAGGAGCTCTTCGTGGCTGTTGGAGCCTTGAGATTCCTGGACCAATCCAGTCCTGAGGATGGTTTCAAGGCCCTTTTTTTGTTTAAACCTTTACTTTCTGTTTTAGGATTAATTTTAAGACAGAAGAGTGGTAAGGGCTAGGCAATCGGGGGTAAGTGTCTGAAGGCAGATGTGAACTCTGAACATCCCAATTCCAGATCTGGTGTTCTAACCATTGAGCCCCCCAGCTACCCCTTCAATATCGCTTAAGGAAAAACTAGCCTAATGTGTCTGAGGCTGGGGGAGATTAGGCTGTTGTTTCCATCTTGTACTCCCTAAATTGTCAGGAAATAACCTTTGGTATCTAGGATTTATCCTTCCCACAGCCAGGTAAGTTCAGGCAACAGGCCTATTATTCATTCATAGGAAAGGTGCTGGGAGGAAAATAATTTTGAAACCTAAGTTAGAGAAAAAGGGCCACTCAGAGTTCTGAATCTTAAAGGGTATGATTCTGTGGGGTAGTGGAAAGAGAATTGAACTGGAAACAAGGAGTTTGGTTAACTTTAGCTCTGCCAGTAACCAGCAGTGTGACCTTGGGCAAGTCTTTACCTCCCTGGGCCTCAGTTTCTTGATTTGTATATTGTCCATAACCACTTTAAATTTTGAACCCAAGGAAGGCTTTGGATTGTCATGATTGTCACGCAAAACTACACCTGATGAGCCTTCATTGGAGTTTCTCTTTGACCATACTACAACCAGAAATATATGAATTCAACATAGTAATAGGAGAAGAAAAAGAAATGGAAGGAATCAAAATGGGCAAACAGGTAATAAAACTCTCTGTTTGCAGATGACATGATGGTAGTTGTGGAAAATCCTAGGGATACAACTATCAATAATTTTAGCAAGGTAGCAGGATATAAAATAAACCCACATAAATCATCAGCATTTTTATATATTATTAACAAAGTCCTGCAAGAAGAGATAGTTACTCTATTTAAAATAACCATATAAAATAACATAAAATAAAATAACCACAGACAGAATAAAATCTTTAGTATACCTGCCAAAATAAACCCAGGAACTATAGGAACGTGTTTATAAAATATTTTTATACAAATCTAAGTGATTGGAGAAATATTAATTGTTCACGGAGGGGCAGAGCCAATATCATTAAAATGACAATCCTACATAAAAGAATCTACTTATTCAATGTCAACCCAATTAAATTACCAAGAAATATTTTATTGGGCTAGAAAAAATAACAAAATTTGTTTGGAAAAACAAAAGATCAAGAATAAAAAATAAATTAAAGCAGAACAGCAAATTAAATAACCAGGAAATACCATCCATCCTCCATTCATGCAGCAGAGCTCTGTCTCAAGTTCTCTAGGTAGGAAAAGGAACACAAGTAGGGAACTCAGCTAACCTGTACAACTCATACTCTTAGGAAGGTAGTACAGAAGGGACACTTTTACCTCTGAATCTGCTTTTTATCCAGAGAATATCTAACATTATCTGTTAGGTTGGTGATGCAATTTTCTGGTCTAATTTCTCCATTGATCTGTAAGTTTCTTTCTCCAGAGTTGCATCTGCTGTTGGCCATCTGCTGAACCACCTTCTCTGCTCTGCTGCCATATGTTGGTTCTCTATTGATTCGGAGCTACTCTCTGGTCCTTGCCCCACAAGGGAATGGTCATACTTCTTTTGTGAAATAGCCCATGGCCCAGATTTCAGCTCCTCTGTGAGGGGGAGGAGAAGGAAACAGCATGTGCCCGCCATATGTCTGGCACTGTACTGAATGTTTACAAATATTATCTTATCACAATGACCCTGTGGTGCGACTATTAGCCTCATTTTACATTTGAGGAAACTGAGGCAAACAGGCTAAGTGACTTGCTCAGGGTGGCACAGATAGAGGGGTCAAATTTGAACTCGGGTCCAGGCTACCTTGCTGCCTCTCCAGATTCATAATCTTAGCCACCCAGTAAAAGTCCTTAAGTGTTTTTTGGAGCAATTTTGTTTCTGCTTCAGCCATCAGGCCTACCTGCTATTTATTTGGGTTAAGGTGAAAAACTTCCTTTCATTTCCTAACTGACTCCTGGTGGCCATGCAGACTGCCCTGCTAAACCATAGGGGTAAATGAGGGTGGCACTAGCTACCCTTGTCCTGCATTCGTGGTTTGCTCCCAAATCACCCTTTTCTCTACATACCGAACAAGGACATTTGGACAGGATAATAATAATAGCTAACATTTATATGGTGTTTAGTGCCAGGCACTATACACACTTTGTAATTATATAATAATATATTTTATAATATTATATATAACATATCATGAAATATATAATAGAAATATATTATATATTAATATATAACATAATGCATTATATAGTAAGGATTGGCAAAGGAGAATGTAATAGAATACATTATTAAATATAACATTATATAATGTATATAATATATTATATTAAAATAAAATATAATTTGACACTCATAACAACCTTGGGAGGTAGGGTCTATTCTTGTTCCATTTTACAACTGAAGAAACTGAGGCAAACAATGGTGAATTGACTTGCTCGGGGTCACACAGCTAGTAAGCATCTGAAACTGGATTTTGAATTCTGGTTTTCCTGATCTGTGCAATTTCCAAGTCTTTAGTGCCAATTATCAGATATATATTTGCACTAAATTCTGATTTACTACTATTATTCCAATAGGAGAACATACCTCACTTTAAGTGAGACCATATTATAATTTGATTCTAAGACAAGCTTCAATGATTCTATTCTGTACAAGGTACAAAGGCACCAGTGGTGTACGCACAAAGAGGTCTGAGACATTGTACCTTTTCTTTTTTCTTTTTAAACCTCTTACCTTCCATTTTAGAATAAATACTGTGTATCAGTTCCAAGTCAGGAGAACAGTAAGGGCTAGGCAATGGGGGTTAAGTGACTTGCCCAGTATCACATAGCTGGGAAGTGTCTGAGACTAGATTTGAACCCAGGACCTCCCATTTCTAGGCCTGGCTCTCAACTGGCCCCTCCTTACCTTCCATTTTAGAATCAATACTGTGTATCAGTTCCAAGGCAGAAGAGTGGTAAGAGCTAGGCAATGGGGGCTAAGTGACTTGCCCAGGGTCACACAGCTAGGAAGTGTCTAAGGTCCAGATTTGAACCCAAGACCTCCCATCTCTGGTTCTGGCTCTCAATTCACTGAGCCACCTACTTGCCCTCTGCACCTTTTCTTCATGAGCGTAAAAGGTAGTCGAGGAACTTGAAATGATGGACAGCACTAATAGTTGACAGAAGGGAAAGCTCACAGTAGTTTGAGGTGTTTGGGAGCAGAGGGGGTTCATGAGTTGGGAATGAAGCTGGGCATTGACAGAAGGAACAATTTGGGTTGGCAAAGGAGAAGGGGGAGACTATTCCAGAAAGGAAAATGATGCATGCAAAAACAGGGAGGTGAGAATGTGCAAAGCATAATTGGGAGGTGATGAGTTCATTAGCCTACCTTGAACAGAGAGCAGGTAAAGGAGGGGAGGTAGCAGGAAATAGAGAAAACTGTCAGCTGCCATGATTGACGTCTAAGAACGATGAGTCATCCAGAGCCTCAGAGCTCAGGATGAAGAGATGCTGAAGGGCCTGAATGAAAGAAATAAACGGATATAGCAAAAGACCCAAAAGGCAGAGAAGGGCCCGTTGATGGCAAGGAGAAGGCAGTCTTTGGGTGGCTGAAAGGGAGGCTGGATAAATATCTCTAGCCTCTTCTCTCTCCATCCTTCTCCAAGGAAGACTTTCATTCATGCCAGGAGGGGGGACAGGAAGTTGAAGTCAGAAGCGTGGCTCTTCTGCCCTGCTTGGTCTTCCCGAGAGTACCAGGCTAGAAGCATAGAACCAGCGGCTCCCTTAAATGGTGTTTATCTAAGGGATACGTTCAGGTCCCAATTAACCTGGTCACTTGTTTCCTTTCGGAGGGGGAAAGGGGATGCCAACTCTCTTTCCAAGGCTTGACCCTTTCCCACCAAGTACCAGTTCCACAACCAACACATAGTGAATAACAAAGAAACCCATTTATTTGTAGCAAAACAGAAGTCAGAGAAGGTATACATTGGAGAATATTTACTGCTTGCTACAGAATGAAGGAGCTTTCTATTGGGATGAAGATAACTTGGCTCAACCAAGAGAACGTGGCCAGGATCTCACCCATCTAATCTAATAGACTTCAGGTACAGACGATAGAGACTGCCAGCACCACTTGGGAAGTGGGATCGACCTCTTCCAGCTTCTCTCCAGCCTGAATACTTGAAAAATCTTGAAAAAGACTCAAAGTTTAATGAGTCCCCAAAGGAGGCTGAGGAGGCTGGAGCTCTCCTGCTCTTTCCAAGTCTCCACTGGCCCTTCACGCAAGGAAGGGCATTTATCCCTACCAGTGAGGAGAGTCCCGTACCAACGGGCTTCAGGTCAGGGGTTACATAGACAGTGGAGTTCTAAACAAATTCAGCAGAACTTCCAAGGCTTTGGGGGCCCCAAGTTCTAGACAGATTGCATTTACAGACCAGGGACCCATTATTGGCTCCATGGGCAGATTATCTTCTGGGCATCCCTTATCCTCCCGCATTTTAGGATGAAGCTATGGGGCTGATAATAGGTGTGAGATCAGTACAGAGTTGGAAACATTTATTTACTGACCTGGATGTCCGGAGAGAACTGCCCTCCCCAGACAAGTACATCCTTCACTTCTGAGTATTTAGAGTGACCCGTGTATTAGTGAGGACATTGAGAAGGAACCAAAGTTGCCAGCTACTTGGGGAAAAAATATAAAGTAACACTTCTTTCCTTCCGCCCTTCCCCCAAGTTGGGCTGTTAACAAAAGGAGGCAGTTCTGACCAGACTAAAAGGCTAAGTAAAATTCCCTTCAGCCCTCCTTCTTGAAGTTCCCCTCCTAACACACTGAATCCGATTGAAGTCTCTATGAAAATCAAGCTGTCTATTTGTTTAGGTATAAAAGGTCAAAGAGTCATGAGGACAGAGGGAAAAGGAAATCCCTTGCTATTTCCTATACAGATCTTGGGGGTTTGAACCAGTTAGTCTTCCTCAGGATAAGCTCTGAGGTTCCCCTAAGGGAAAAAGTCTTTATCCTGAAGGTGTCACCAGTTGAAAGAAAAGATCTTCTGTGGCTCAGGCAAAAGGATTGAGAAAATGTGTAGTTCCCTCTCCTCTCAGCTCTTGGAGCAAAGAACCCTTTGGTTTCCCAACTGCTGCCTTTTTGAACTTGGCTGGAAAGTTCCATACCATCCCCTCATGTCAGCTGGGGTTCCATTTCCTCTTCTCCTGAGACAGTCCCAAATTCAATATTTCCATTGCTTCTGGTCTTTTCCTCTTATACACCAACTATGGTAGCCCAGCATCTCCACCCCTGAGTGGCAGGGTTCCCTGCCACTGCTTCTTTCCTGATAATGTGGCTCTCAAACGTCCCCTTTCTGGCTCTTCTTTCCCCTGTGATTCCGTCGTGGTCTGCAGAGAAATCCTTTTCCCTGTTACCCCTCTCAGTATTCTCCTTTCATAGTTCATAACTGCCTCTGTCTTTCCAAGCCTTTGTGCCCAAGGCAGCCCCTGCTATCCATCAGCTCCTCTTTCTGCTGGATCTTGTCATCTCATACCCTTTCTGTCTCCTGGCACTCACTGAGGAAATCTGGCTCTCTCTGGAGGATGTGGGATCCTGCCTCCCCTCTGGACCATAGCGGGTGTCAGACGCACTGGGCCAGGAGGAGAGGTCCCAGATAATGGGGTGAGAGGGTGGCTGTTCACCTGGTTGCATCTGCCAGGAGAAGCAGCTTTCCATGCCACATAACTGCCCACTCTTGGGAAAGCGGAGGCTGTGGGAGACTGGGGGAAACAGCTGCTGGGGGAGGAGATGAGTCTATAAGAATTCTATGGGCTGATGAGGGAAGCTGAGTGCTGATGGACTAATTGCTAGCGTAGCCTGAGAGCACTGTGGTTTTGTGGGCCACCACGTATTGCTGACTCATAATGAGCTTGCAGTCCCCTAAAACACTGAAGTCACATGAATGTTGTCCAGCTGTGTCGCCCCCACCTAACCTTATGCAGCATGTTTATTATTATTATTAAAAAATTTTACTTTTCATTTATTTCATTTTTTACATGAATGCTGTCCAGCTGTGTTGCTCCCCCAACCTTATGCAGCATGTTTATTATTATTATTATTAAAAAATTTACTTTTCATTTATTTCTTTATTCATTATTTCATTTGTTCATTATTTATTTTTAATATTCATTATTTTATCATATGTTTATTTTAAATCTAGAAATAATTTCTGATAATTGTTTTTTGACATTTGGGGATTCAGATTTTCTCTTTTCCTCCCTTTCCCCACAGTTCCCCAAGGTGGTAAATAAGCAAATATAGATTATACCAGTGCTTTCAGGCCATGCTTATTTCTATATCACTCATGCCGTGACAGAAGACACTTATTACACACACAATGAAAAACTCGTGGAGGAAATAAAGTGGAAAATGGCGTGCTTTGATCTGCACTCAGACTCTAACAGTTTCCTTCTTGGCTGTAGAAAGCATTTTTCATCATGTGATGATCTTGACAACTTGTTTTGCTGATAATAGTTTATTCTTTCACAGTTGATCATATGCAATATTTCTTTTGCTTATTTGTAGCTCTTCTGGTTCTGCTCATTTCACTTTGCATCAGTTCATATTCAGCTTAGTTTTATTTTTATTATTTCAAGTAGAGGACTATATGTTTGTTATCAATAATTTTTTTAAAACCTTACCTTCTGTCTTAGAGTCCATACTAAGTATATGCCACTATTATTGAATACTTTAAAAATAAATTTCAGGCCAGCTAAGTGGCTCAGTGGATAGAAAACCAGACCTAGAGATGGCAGGTCCTGGGTTCAAATATGGTCTCAGATACATCCTAGCTGTGTGACCTTAGGCAAGTCATTTAATCCCCATTGCCTAGCCCTTACCGCTCTTCTGTCTTGGGACCATTCATTAGTATTGATTCTAAGATGGAAGGCAAGAGTTTAAAAAACAACAACACATTTTCAGTGCTCAGCACAGTGCCTGTTACATTTGTTGTTTAGTCATTATTTAGTTGTGACTCTATTTGGGGTTTTCTTGGCAAAGTGGTTTGCCATTTACTTCTCCAGTTCATTTTACAGATGAGGTTGGTTGTCTCTCAAACTGAGAATGACGATTGTCTTTGTGCGTTTTTGTGCACAAAGACACTTGTGCAGGAAGATTTAAGTGGAAAAGCCGATGCACAGAGACAGTCCCACTCTCTCGGCGTTGGAAGCCTGGGTCCAGTGGCACGAAAAGTCGTTACACTTCCTGAGACTTCCTCAGCTGCATTGGATGGCTGTGTTGTCCTTTGTGCTCCAACATGCCCTAAGCACTCCACAGTGCCTTGCTGCGTTGCCATCTCAGCCGTTGAACCTTCTTGTTGGTTTCTTCCACCTGTTCCGCCGAAGCAGTCTTCACATGCTGGGTGAACAAAGCCCTAGTTCACCAGGGGTCGATGACCTGATGGCTACCCTCACAAGGTTTAGCCGGCCTGTCGAAGCCGTTGCCCGGGGTGTGGCCGCTGCCGCATGTTAGCAGCTACTGAGAGCCACAAGTGAGAGCTGGGTGTCAGGTGAGGGTCAGTGGCTGGAGAGCTGCCCTACAGATGAGGAAAGTGAGGCAAACAGGGTTAAGTGACTTACTGAGGGTCACACAGCTAGTAAATGTCCCAAAACAGATTTAAACTCATGAAGACGAATCTTCCAATCTCTAGTCCTGTTTATCTACTGTACCCCCTAGTACTTGGTTCATAGCAGGCCCTTAATAAAGGCTTGCTGATTGATTGAATGGTAGACTTATGGGCATGACCCCAAGAGTGTATGACAGTTTAGAAAATCTCCACATGGTGCTGTCAGCATCCTCTACATCTTGGTAGCCTCCAGTCTCCCTAATTACGCCTCTTTGCTCTTCCCTACCATTTACAGAGCCTCCCTTGGACACCAGCGCTGAGCAACCTCTCCTTTGGGATTCATTTCATCCCTCTAGATCACTGGTGTGATCACCCATTGGCCTCCAGGTCGCTTATTCTCCTTCCTTTCTCCAGGATGTTAGTACTAGGTTCAGTCAGTCTATTAAATACATGAAATAAAACATACAAGATTATAAAGGAAATGAATTATAGTGAAATATTAATTAAATTATACTTTAATTATATGAAATAATTTACATATATATCTCATATTTATGTTATATGTGAATTATATATAAATATATCTGAAATAATTTCTATAAAGAAATTAAATGCATTATATGAAATAAATTAAAAAATACAAGATTATAAAATAAATGAATTATAGTGAAATATAAATTAAATTATATGAAATAATTTATATATTCTCATATATTTGTTATATGTGTATTATATATGAATATATATGAAATAATTTCTGTAAAGAAATTAAATAAATTATGTGAAATAAATGAAAATAAATAAATGAAATAAAATATACAAGATTACAAAGGAAATAGATTATAATGAAATATAAATTAAATTATACTTTCACTATATTAATTAATAATTATATGTAATAATAAATAAAAATAATATATTATAATATAAAATAAATTATATAAAATTAAATAAATGTATTAAATGCTGTGCTAAGCACTTTACAAATATTTTCTCATTTGATCTCACAATGTCCTTGAGAAGTATGCATTATTATTATCATCCCCATTTTACAATTGAAGAAACTGAGGCAGGCAGAATGAAATGATTCATCCAAGGTCACACAGCTAGAAAGTACCTAAGACTGGATTTAAACTTGAGTCTTCTTGACTCCAGGTTCAGTGCTCTAGCCATTGTGATACCTAGCTGACTTTTTTATGATCACCCAACTAGTTAATGGCAAAGTCAGAGTTCCCAGTTCAATGTTTTTCCTATCATATATCATGCTGTCTTTTACAGAAAATTTTGAGTTATATCATCAGTTTAGCCTGCTCACTTTGCTGAGAGAACATGGCATAGATGTCCACATGCATAGGACAAATGTAAACATGTTCCCTGCTATTAAGGAGACATGATTGTGTTAGGGCAGGGAGGAAGGGAAAGGGATGAGCAAAGGATCATACACAGAAAATATTTTAATCTCTGAAAATAGAAACAGAAAAAAAAGTCAACTCTGGTCTATGGAGGGGTCCAAGGCTTACTGGGGCCATTTTGTGCCAGACTACAGTTGGACTTGTTCAGTTCTGCTCAATTCAATTCCACAATCATTTATATACAAGGCACTAAATAATGGGATTATAAAAAATAAAAATAAAAGATCCAAAATGATCCCTGCCTTCAAGAGGCTTACATCCTAGTTGGGGGCAGGGATTTACAGCATGCAGCTCCAAGGAGTGTAGAGCATTCATTACCGGGGCAATCAGAAATGACTTCATGAAGGAGGTAGGCACTGAACTATACTTTGAAGGAAGCTAAGAATTCTCAGAAGGACAGCTAGGCGGTGCAATGGATAGAGCATCAGGCCTGGAGTCAGATACTTATTAGCTATGTGACCTTGAGCAAGTCACTTACCCTTGTTTGCCTCAGTTTCCTCATTTGTAAAATGAGTTAGAGAAGGAAATAGCAAACTATTGCAGTAACTTTGTGAAGAAGATTCGAGGTGGGATCATAAAGAATTAGACCCAACTGAAAAACAAAACACTGAACAACAAAAAAGAATTCTCTGAGGTAGAATCAGTGAAAAGATGTATTCTGGTCAGGGTTGGGGCCAATCACATTTGCAAACACATGAAGGTTGGGAGATACAATTTCATATGTAGGGAACAGCGAATAGGCCAGTTGGACAGAAACAGAACGTATGTGAAGGAGAATAATACAAAATGGGATGGAAAGGTTCCATTTTAAGTTTCTCTGTTCCCTTTGAAGCTGGGAGTGTCAACAACAAAGCGGTATTGGTTTGTTACCATCTGCTTCTTCAGCCAGGTGGATGTTATGAGAACATAAAATTGTAGGACTCAGACCAAGGTGGGTTCCCCTCATATTATTGATGAGGAAACAGACCTCAGGAGGGCAAGTGACTTGCTCAAGGTGACAAGCTGAAAGTTCCAACTCTGATGCTGGAGTTTCCCATGTGAAAGCCTTCTACGCTGCCTCCTTCCCCACTATTGCTAGCTTCTTGCTGGCCGTCACACAAGTTTCTTAGGGAGTCCATTCCCCGACCCCACCAAGAGTTTTCCTAGCCAGATGACAGCTGCTAAACCAGCTAATGCTGCCTGCTTGCTACCTTCTCCCCTATCTGCACCGATTTGCTCTATATTGATTTTTTCTCTTGTATTGGGTGGGATGTATTTGGGGAGCTGCATGTTATGCATCCTAGATTAAATGTGGAGAAAGCGAGGGCCCTGCTGGAACTGCCAGGGTTGAATTGTTTTTTTGGAGGTGCTTCCTACAAGAACCACACTCTGCACCTAAGGCAAGTGGCATGAAGCCAGAACTTTATTGGGGAGGGGAGAGAGAGCCTCTCTAGCACTGGCACAAAGTACATGCCAAGTACCAGATCTTAACCTGTACTACACAGCAGTGATCATCAAAACAATATGGTACTGGTCAAGAGAGAGAAGAGTAGATCAATGGAAAAGACTAGGGATAAATGATCTCAGTAAGCTAGTGTTTGATAAATCCAAAGACCCCAGTTTTTGGAACAAGGATTCGCTATTTGACAAAAACTACTGAGACAATTGGAAAACAGTATGGGAAAAATTGGGTTTAGATCAACATCTCACACCCTATACCAAGATTAATTTAAAATGGGTAAATGACTTAAATATAAAGAGTGAAATCATAAGTAAATTAGGTTAACATGGAATAGTATACCTTTTAGATCTATGGGAAAGGAAGGAATTTAAGATCAAGCAAGAGATAGAGAACATTACAAAATGTAAAATGAATAATCTTGATTATATTAAATGAAAAAGGATTTGTACAAACAAAACCAATGCAACCAAAATTAGAAGGGAGGCAACAAAATGGTAAGAAATTTCATAACAAAATTCTCTGAAAAAGGTCTAATTTCCAAAATTTGTAAGGAACTAAGTCAAATATACAAGAAATCAAGCCATTCCTCAATTGACAAATGGTCAAAGGATATGAATAGGTAGTTTTCAGATGAAGAAATCAAAGCTATCAAAAATCACATGAAAAAGTGTTCTAAATACCTCCTAATTGGAGAAATGCGAATCAGAACAACTGTGAGGTACCACTTCATACCTAGCAGATTGGTCAGTATGAAAGTAAAGGAAAATAATAAATGTTGGAGGGTGTGTGGCAAAATTGGGACACTAATACACTGCTAGAGTTGTGAATTGATCCAACCATTCTGGAAGGCAATATGCAATTATGCCCAAAAGGCTTTAAAAGAATGTATACCTTTTGATCCAACAAATACCACTATTGCGTTTGTACCCCAAAGAGATAATGACGAAAGTTCCTAACCTCTCTAGGCCTCAAATTCACCTATCAAGGGAGAAGTTTAGAATAGACGACCTCGGATGTCCCTAATTTTGGTCACATTACAGTTGGATTTGTTC
Source organism: Monodelphis domestica (assembly GCF_027887165.1). Lineage (NCBI taxonomy): Eukaryota > Metazoa > Chordata > Mammalia > Didelphimorphia > Didelphidae > Monodelphis > Monodelphis domestica. The sequence continues at coordinate 184,247,499 of NC_077233.1, read as the reverse complement.
ATTTCAGCTCAATTCAATTAAATAAACATTTATAAATATCTAGTATGTGCAAGGCACTAAATATTGGAGTTATCAAAAAATAAAAAATAAAAGATCTAAAATAATGAAATCAATGACTATCATCCTGAATTTCCTATATTAACCAATTATTCTTGCTAGCTAAATACTTAGCTCTATCATTTTTAAAAAAATCCTTGCTTCCATCTTAGACTCAATACTTTGTATTGATTCCAAGGCAGAAAAGAGATAAAGGCTAAGCAATGGGGGCAAATGGCTTACCCAGGTCATACAGCTAGGAAGTGTCTGAGGTCAAATTTAAACCCGGGACCTCCACTCTTAATCCCCTGAGTCACCTAGCTGCCCTCTTAGCTCTATCATTTCTACATTGCTGAGTAATTCCAAGTAGTATCAAAGTCTCCTAATCCAGAGCCCTGGAACAAGACCCTAGTCACTCCACCCTACAGCTCTAGGGGAAACGTCAGAGAATCCCAAATACTTCCTGGGGTTAAGTCTAAGAAGAAGCAATGACCCCCTGAATTCAAAACAGAAAAAAATAACATGTTTTCCAACTTATCCAGATGTGCTGGATTGGAGTTCATGTGACAGTCAGCCAAGCTATTCCCCCCCCCCCCCCCCAATCCTTAAGTGAGATGATTCTTGAAATTTATTGCCTTTCTTTGCCCCTTCTGGTCTTTAAGCTTAAGTGAACATTAATCAGGACTCAGCAAAGAAACACCCCCTTCTTTCCCCCATAGGCTCTCCTGACAGCTGAGATGCCCAGGAGGGATTTCTCTTTTTCTTCTCTCAATCTGAGCAGCCCTGACTCCCTCTTAGTTCCTACTGGGGAGGGGAGGGAAAAAGAAGGGAAGTAATGAGTGATTAAAAAAAAGGATGGAAAACTGATTGGGGGTGGCCAAGAGGGCCATCACTTAATCACATCACTTAAGAAGGAAAGGAAACTGTGATCTCAGAGATATCAAGATGGCATAGTGATGGATGTAGGTTGCAGGATTGAGTCTGCTGCTCCAGAAGGAACAAACTATTGCCCAAGAAGGCAGAATCCCATAGAGCCTCCTCAGATCCCCTGCAGGGATGGAATTGGTAGAGTTCTGAGCAATTCCAAAGGCAAATGGTCAGCAGAGAACTAGGAACTGATGGGCAAAGATGAATGACTGCAAGGAAAAAAGCCGTGAATTGAAAAATCTCTCCGGAGTTGTCCATCTAGGGTTTGGGTCTTCCATTGGGAAAACTCTGGGTTGCTTGTTCCAGAAAAACTTGTCAAAGATTTATTTATATCTAATATATTTGTAGGGTTTTTTCCCTGTTTGTATTTTTGTTCATGTTTATATCTGTACTTATATGTTTGTATTTCTACATGTTCTGCATATGCTTTTCTATGGTCAGATTAATTTTTTAGAAATTATTAAATATAGAAATTTATCAGTAGTCATTCATAAATTTCTTTATTTATTTTTAGCATTAAAAAGAATTGAGTTCCAAATTCTCTCTCCCATCCCCTATCCATTGAGAAGACAAGCAATATGACCTGCAGTGGCAGAGAAAGCTTCCTTACCTGGGAGCTCCTTATAGGAATAAAATCAAAGACCCAGGCCCTTTCCTATCCTATTATTTAGTTATCACACAATATTGGGAACACGAGAATTTTGTAGTAATGTATGGCAACATTTCCCTTTTTCAGTAGTCATTTATTCTGCAGCCTTTGGAATATAATCAAGAAGGAATAAATGTCCTTCCTATGATCATTTTTGTCACTGTTCATTCATTCAGTTCTGTCTGACTCTTCGTGATCCCATAGGCCACAGCACTGCAGGTCCTTCTATTCTCCACCATCTCCCAAAGTCTGTCCAAGCTCATGTTCATGGCTTACATGAGAATATTTATCCATCTCATCCTCTGCCGTCCCTTCTCCTTTTGCCTTCAATCTTTCCAAACACAAGGCTCTTTTTCCCCCAGAGTCCTGCCTTCTTATCTTGTGGCCAATGTATTCACGCTTCAGTGTTTGACTTTCCGGTGAGTAGTCAGAATTAGTTTTAAGTATTGGCTGATTTGGTCTCCTTGCTGTCCAAGGCACTCTCCAAAGTCTTGTCTTCTCCAGGAGCACAATTCAAAAGTGTCAATTCGGATGCTCAGAGCTTTCCTAATAGTCCCACTCTCCCAGCCACCATACATTGCGATTGGAAAAACCATCGCTTTGACTATAGACCTTTGTTGGCCGGGTGATGTCTCTCCTTTTTAGGTTGCTCTTCAGATGACAGGATCATAGATTTAAAGGCAGAAGGAAAACTTCAGATGTCTAGTGCAATCCCCTTCATTTGACAGATGAAGAAACTAGGGACCAGGGAGAGTGAGCAAGTGACAGAGCTGGGATTCAAACGTATGTCCTCAATCCAAATATGGTGCTCATTTGACTGTAGTCCACTGTCTGCCCTATGAATTCTATACATTTTATTTACATTCTTTTCCTAGATGAACTACTCAACAAGACCGGGGGTGGGGGGGGGGGGTCATGTTGAGTTGAGATGTTGAAAAAATGGGAAAGGATAAATGAGAGTGAAATGTTCTAGAAGGGCTGATGGGAATTGCTATTCTCCTTATCTTTCTCTTAGATGACAGCAGCTTTTTTGTTTTTTTTTACACTTGTGTTGGCTCATATCTAGAGTCGCATATCCCCTGAGATACCACTTCCTGCATAGGAAGTAAATATATTGAAACTCCCTTGGTGAGTAAACTCTAGCCCCAAATCAGTCTCATTTGTGCATTTTTTTTACATCAAATGAGAAAAAAAGTCAACACTTTATGAACTTTAAAGTTGTATATAAATCACCTTCTCATACCTGACTTGTCAGAATCTGGACTCTGACCTATCTTGGCCCCTGAGAACTGATTGTCATTCTTATGACTACTGTGACCTACTGGCTCCCAGGCCCATTCATCTCTTGTTTCTTTTCCTTTCTTTTTTAGCCCTTACCTTCTGTCTTAGAATCCATACTAAGTATTGGTTCCAAGACAGAAGAGTGGTAAGGGCTAGGCAGTTGGGGATTAAGTGACTTGTCCAGGGTCATATGGCTAGGAAGTGTTTGAGGCCACATTTGAACCAGGACCTCCTGATTCTGAGCAATCATGAACAGAGCATCAGACTGAAGCAAACTGATCTCATGGTCTGTTGGACTGGAGAAACCAATGTATAGACACATTCAAAAGGATAGAACACATGAACTCGGCTCCACGTGGAGAGATTGGCAGCCCAGAGTTGGAGTACAAGCAAATTCAGCCCTGAGGAACAAAGGCGTTATCCATGTCAGCCAGTGAAAGCATGATAAGAGAAAGACAACTACAAAATGATTAATAATTGTTCCATCCCCTTGTAGGTTTCCTTGTTGGTTTCTTCCATATTTATCACTGTAGAAAGTTGAAGAAATTGTCCCCATTTGTGAATTAGAGACAACTAGATGGCTCAATGAATGATGGCTCATTGGCCCTAGGGTCAGGAAGACCTGCATTCATATCTGACCTCAGATACAGGTTTTGTGACCCTGGGCAAGTCACCTAACCTTATTTGCCTCAGTTTCTTCATTTGTAAAACGGGCTGGAGAAGGAATGGCAAACCAAACCTGTATCTTTGCCAAGAAAATCCTAAATGGAGTCATAAAGAGTTAGATGCAACTAAAAAGATTGAAAAGCAACAAAGATATAATTAGCTTTTCTGTCATACTTGACTTATTTTGAGCTTGAAGACCATTAAGATCTTTAGTTATTTTTTATATGAGTTGTGGTCTAGTCATTTCCCCATAGGTCATTTGTGAAGCAAGGTTTTTTTTTTTTACCCAAGAGAAAAGTCATTAGAAGTATTTAAATTTTGTCATCTTAGATTCAGTTCCAGCCTGAATGGGATCCTGACTTTTTCATTCAACAATATCAAAAGCCAAGGACCTGGGTTTAAATCCAGCCCTTGTCATGTAGTAATTGTATGACTTGGGTGAGTCACTTAACTTTTTAAAGCCTCAGTTTCCTCATCTGTAAAATGAGGTATTTGTACTTTGTAACTCTTAAGGTCTGTTTCAGCTCTACATCTATAATCCTATGACCCCTATTAGCTTTCTTGAATAGTTTACTATCATTTTCAAGTCTGATAAACTTCCTATCTATGACTTCATCCAAATCACTGAAAAAAATATTAAGAACCCATCCCAGAACATTCCACTATGAACTTTACTTCAAGATTCCTAGAGGCATTTGTTATAATAGGCCAGCATAGTTTCTCTGTCAAAGAAGGAAACAAAGTATGATCACTTCTTTGTGATCACGACAATCCTTTTAAAACAATGGCAACCACTTATGTAGTGCTTTAAAGTCCGAAAAGTGCTTTACATGTATTACCTTATTGGATCTTCACAATAATCCCATGAGGTAAGTGTTATTATTTGTTGTTGTTATTCAATAGAGTCTGACTCTTAATGACCCCATTTGGGATTTTCTTGGAAAAGATACTAGAATAGTTTGCCATTTCCTTCTCCAGTTCATCTCTACAGAGAAAATTCAGGCAAACAGGGTTAAATGACTTACCCAAAATTATGTAACTAGTAAGTGTCTGAGACCAGATTTGATAAATATTAGTTATAATTTTTATTATTTTGAAGTCAAGCCAAGTTTGCTATAATGAGTATATTCCATTCTTTCCATTGTTTGAAAGCTAACATTTTTATTTTTCTCTTGAGTGTGTCTTTTTAATATACCGTGTTTTTTATTTTATTTTAGTTTTAAATCACCTTACAGGCTAGATAAGACTGATAAGAAATGGGTTTCCAAACTTCTGTGGCCTCTGAAGGCTCAGATGTGTCCCTTGCCTGCTGGAGACATGTTCTTCCTCAGATGCTTGAGATGGGAGGTGGGTGTTGGAAGGGAAGGAGAGGCCGCTTTGATAATGGAGACACAGCAGCCATCTGGCCCCCGCCCCTTTACAGAGAAATGGACCATTTTGTCCTGCATTCTGTCCTCTGACAGGTGGAATGGGATTCCCTCTCAAGCTGGGCATCTGGATCCCAGCTGATTTAGACAACCTGAAGATACTACGGCATGCTGCTTGGGACTGAACCATCTCTTGAGAGGATCAGCAGCCTGGGCACAAATTCTCAGGCCAGATCAGTGACTGGGGCCCAGGTGGGAGAATGTGATGAGTGTGGAGCCAAAGACTCTTCACTTCATGGGCCCATGGACCCTGGCCTGGGGCATTGTACTCAGCATTTAGAAGCTCTATTTAAGGAAGGCCATTGATCCTCTAAGGAGTGTCCAAAGGAGTGCAGCCAGGATGGCGAAGAGCCATGTTGTTATTATTCAATCACTTAGTCCTGTCTGACTCTTTGTGATCCTGTGGGGACTGTAGCGCGCTGATGCTGTCCATGGCAAATACACTGGAGTGCTTTGCCATTTTCTTCTCTAGTGAATTAAGGCAAATAGAGGGTAAGGGACTTTACTAGAGTCTGAGGCTGCCTGTAAACTCAGGTCTTTCTAACTCCAGACCCAGTGTTCTAGCCACTGGACCCATCTATGCACCCCTAGGACCATTCGCTAATGTCAAAGGAGGATTAGGTGAAAGAACTGTGATTGATTAGCCCAGAGAAAAAAGACTTAGGACATGGGTGTCTTCAAGTATTGGAAGTTCTGTCACAAGGAGGAGGGATCAGCCTTGTTCTGCTTGGCCCTTTCTAGGGCAAAAGTTGGAGCAATAGGAGGAAGTGGCCCAGAGGCAGATGTAAGAAAGAATTTCCTGGCACCTAGATGTGTCCTAAAGTAGACTCAGCTGCCTTGGAAGGAATCAGGCTCCCCATCACAGGAGCTCCTCAAGCAAAGACTGGAAGGCCACTTATTGAGTACATGGAGATGGGTTGGCCTAGACCGCCTTTGAGGTCTCTTTCCACCCTGAGATTCTTGGACCGTAGACCCACACTTTCAAGGACTTTCATCATTCTTCTCAGCCCGGTTGCCATCTCTGCTCTTACCTGCCTGGAGCGTTGCTCACATTATCTCCCCGGAAGCAGGTTCACCTGTCTGGTGTTTACCCCCAGGCTCACACACAACAAAGAAAATGAGACGGAACACCAGCAAATATATGTGGGTTCGAGCTCTCAAGAGAGTCGGGCTCTTGCTTTTAGAAGGGATTTTGGGCTCCTTTCGCCCCTGCTGTTTTTAGTTCACCATCCCTCACCCACACAGAGCAAGGCAACCACAGTGGATGGGGGAATGCTCACAAGTATGTAAACACAGACCCATATCCACACTGACTCACCACACCATCGCAGAGTGTTATGCCTTAGAGAACATTTAAGTCAACCTCTTTATTTTACAGATGCAGAATCCAGAACCTCCCCATCTCATATCTGTAGCTTTCAGAAAAGGTGTGACGTGCAAAGTCCCTTATGGGTGCATATCCATGCAAAACGATAGTTCAGAAGCCCCTACTGATGCATTTACTTTTATGAGTCAACCAAAGATCACAATTTATTCCTAGAAAAAGCAGCTAATAAAATAGCATATTGGGAAGGGCACCAACAGAGCATTTCCTCCATAAACCTTGCCACAAATATACCATCCCTGGAAAGACTTGAGGTGCTTAAGGAGCACCCATAAAAGGGCACAGATGTAAGGAGCACGTGTGGCTAGGATGCATGTATAGAGAAAGTGCAACTCCAACAATTTAGGGCTGCCATGTTGTCTGGTGAGGTCATCCTATATGGCTGGGTCTGATCGCCACTGATCTCATTTGGCAGGTAGCCAGCCCTTCCAGGTGTGATGTGATGTGATGTCATGCTCCGCTCATCTTGGGGTTGCTTCCAGCTGTGGCTCTGCTGGGCAGATGGTGATAAAGCTTCTCTCTCCTTCTAGCTTATGACTCCAGCTGAGAGGTTAAACTCTTCTCCATTAAGAGAAAGAATGGCTTCTATCGCCTCTTGTGATATGCACTACTCTCTTTTATCACCACCTTTTTTCTTGTAGGATCAAGAGACTTAAGATTTAGTTCTTTCAGAGAGGAAGGCCCTTCACATATCTGTGGTCATATTAGGAAACAACCTTTAGGCACTTTTCTTTCTGATAAAGAAAGGAAAACTGGTCGTTTCCCAGAGCCATAGGTATGATTAGATTTTTTCCCTCCAGAGTCTTCACCCCCAGGGACCAAGTTCTTTTCTTTTTGATTTCTTTTTTTATTTTTAAATATTATTCCATGTTTACATGATTCACTTTCTTTTCCTCCCTTCTTCCCTCCCACCTCCCAGAGCCAACAAGCAATTCCACCGGGTTGTGCAAATGTTTTCATTTGATATTTGATATTTCATATGATTCATTTTTGCTATTGAGCGATTTTTTTAAAGCCTAAACCCTAAATCGCATACCCATGTATACATGTGATAAGTGATGTCATAGGTTTTGCTTTTGCATTTCTACTCCCATAATCCTTTCTCTCAATGTGATTAGCATTCTTTCCCATAAATCCTTCAGGCTTGTTGCATGGCTACTAGTAGCAAAGTCCATCACATTGAATTGTTCCACAGTGTTTTACTTTCTGTGTATAAATCTAGGGCCCAAGTTCTGAAAGGCAGAAGAGCTAATGAAGCAGGGCCCCCAAGAGCTGAACTTGTGGTTGGACCTTATTTCTTTTGGCTCACCCTGTGTGGCATCTCTGACCTAAGCCTCTGTCTGATTTAGGGTTAAAAGTCCTTTAATTTTTGCTTAGATTCCTTTATTTCCATTATGAATAAGGGTCACCATTTCCACAAACTAGCAAGGGCTTCTGTTATCTCATTCCCTCAAAAAAAAAGCGAAATGAAAGGGGCTCAATTCATTGCTCTCCACTAACTTGATCTCATTCCTGCCTTTATTATACATAAGTGGCCAGTAACAAGCTTCTCAGGCTTTGAGTCTCCCTATAAAGATGGGGCCAAAGAAGCCTAGAGAAGAAATGCAACCATTTCCCCAAGTTCATATATTCCATAAATGTCAAAGTCAATTTGGGGGACTTCTGGTTTGGAAGGGGTGCAAATTGAACTGATAAAAGGAGGGGAACAGGCTGTATGGCCTTTGGCTCCTTCTTCCTGGTTACAAAGCAAAAGCAGAAGTTTGATAGTCTCCCCATCCTCTGCGAGACCCCAGAAAACCCCTTTCTTTATGTGGAGTCAGATACTATTCCCTGTACTTTCTCCTCTAAAGATTCAGTAGAGTGCCCACTCTATTCTGCTAATAGGAGGGAGTGCCTTCCCTCAAAGGAGACTGCCCTTTGGAAACTCACAGTCTAGGTGCTGCCAGCTTCTGAGAATCCCCCTCCTCCCCCAGCTCCAAACCACTAAAGATTCTTTAGGAGAGCTGACTCATTAGGGAGCTGTGGGAGGGAGAAAGGAGGTGGCAGCAGCACCCAGCCCTGATTCATAGGCCTGATCTGGATGCCTTGATTATTCTTCCTTTCTCTGGGAATCTTCAAAAGGGCTGCCATTCCTAGAAGTCAGGCAAGGACATGTTTCTTGCCTCTTACCCAACCCTTGCAGGAAGAGACTTTAAAGATAGGAATGGGCCTGGAACAAGGTTTGTGTTTGTCCTTCCTTTAACAAAACCAGAAGCCTAACAAAAGCACACTACTGTAAACATCAGGGGCAAGAACTAGCCATACGTGTATATGTATGTGATAATCAAAGAAGATGCTGTTTTGTGAGCAAAGCAAAATTGCAATGGCTCAAAAGAAACATGGGGGACACACATTTAGAGCATCTCTGTCTCTAAAATGCGCCCGAGGACTGAGAAGATCTTTCCCAACCCTTACAGTTCCCTTTAGTTAATGCAAACACCTGTTTTGTTTTTTGTTGTTGTTGTTTTGTTTCTTATGTTAGCATTAAGCCAAGGTCTTAAGCACATCTATTTAACTTTGCAAGTTGGGGCTTAGTCCTTTTCCTAGTGGTACCATTATCAGTAGAAATGGGACTGAAACAGTTTTGCACTCTCCTATTTTTTCCTCCCCAAAGAAAACAAAAGACTCAGGTACAAGCTCTGCCTTACTCCTACAATTCAGTTCAGTTTAATAAACATTTATTAAGTGTCTACTGTATGCCAGACACTGCTAATCACTGGGGATACAAATAAGAAAACAGTGGCAATTCTTGCCCTCAAGAAGCCTGTGTGGAGTGGTACCATGGCATGGAAGCATGATGTTCCTTGGAGCAGATACCAAAGTAGAGTAGCCATTGGAAAATAGAGAGTAATGGATTCCCTTTATTTTCTTTTATTTTCTTTAATTCGATGATTTAGAATAATTTTTCATGGTTACAAGACTCATGTTCCTTCCCTCCCTATCCCACTCCTATATCTGATGCTCAATTCCACTGGGTTTAACATGTACCATCAAAATGGATTCCCTTTAGAGAATCACTAAGACTAAAGAAATCTCCTTCAACTAATCCAAGAGTCCCTGATCTTTCTTGCCTCTACCCTTCATTTACATGGCATCTTATGCCTGGCTAAATACACCAAGGAATAATATAAGGAGAAATATAATGAAAAAAAGACTTCAAAATGCCCCCTGAGCTAACTTACGATTACCAAGAACAATGGCCTGAAACCAGTTTGAGTAGATGTAGAAACATTTCTCTCTCCCTTCCTTCCTTTCTTTTTCTTCCTTCCTTCCTTCCTTCCTTCCTTCCTTCCTTCCTTCCTTCCTTCCTTCCTTCCTTCCTTCCTTCCTTCCTTCCTTCCTTCCTTCCTTCCTTCCTTCCTTCCTTTCCTTTCTTTCTTTCTTTCTTTCTTTCTTTCTTTCTTTCTTTCTTTCTTTCTTTCTTTCTTTCTTTCTTTCTTTCTTTCTTCCTTCCTTCCTTCCTTCCTTCCTTCCTTCCTTCCTTCCTTCCTTCCTTCCTTCCTTTCTTTCTTTCTTTCTTTCTTTCTTTCTTTCTTTCTTTCTTTCTTTCTTTCTTTCTTTCTTTCTTTCTTTCTTTCTTTCTTTCTTTCTTTCTTTCTTTCTTTCTTTCTTTCTTTCTTTCTTTCTTTCTTTCTTTCTTTCTTTCTTTCTTTCTTTCTTTCTTTCTTCTCTCTCTCTCTCTCCCCCTCCCTCCCTCCTTCCCTCCCTCCCCCTTCCTTCCTTCCTTCCTTCCTTCCTTCCTTCCTTCCTTCCTTCCTTCCTTCCTTCCTCCCTCCCTCCCTCCCTCCCTCTCTCCTTCTCTCTCTCTCTCTCTCTCTGTCTCTCTCTCTTTCTTTCTTTCTTTCTTTCTTTCTTTCTTTCTTTCTTTCTTTCTTTCTTTCTTTCTTTCTTTCTTTCTTTCTTTCTTTCTTTCTTTCTTTCTTTCTTTCTTTCTTTCTTTCTTTCTTTCCTTCTCCCTTATCTTCTGTCTTAGAATCAATATTAAGTATTAGTTCCAAGGCAGAAGAGCTGTAAGGGCTAGGTATTTGGGGGTTAAGTGATTTGCCCAGGGTCACCAAGCTGGTAAGTGTCTGAGACCAGATTTGAACTTAGGAACAGGCTCGGTTCTATCCATGGCACCCCTTAGCTGTCATTTGAGAGGGTGTTACTAACACCCCATTGGCCTGTTTTCCCTCCTCTTGTCTATTGACCATCTTCTTTCTTACTTCTGGCAGATGGGGAGTTCCCCAGAACTTTCAGTCCCTTCCCTAGAATGCTGAGTCACTGGGCAGTGTCAAACAGGGCTTAGGTCATTGCTTTTTCCATCTCTCACTTCATCATGGGGCAAATGGAGCAAGTTAATTTTTTAAAAACCTTTACCTTCTTCCTTAGAACGGATTCTGAGTATGGGTTCCAAGTAAGGACCAGGCAAAGTGACCTGCCAAGAGTTATACAGCTAGGAAGTGTCTGAGGTCAAATTTGAACTCAGGACTTCCCACCTCTATCCACAGAGTCACCTACCTGCCCCCAGAGAAAATTAGTTGATTCACCAACAGCCCTTAGGCACAGAATCTATCCCTTTGTATCTCTTATACAGTATCTTTGAGGAAAGATACCATAGGGCTTGGGAAACAAAGGGCTTGGGAAACCTGGCTCAGCCCTGGTTACAGGATCATAATATTAGATTTAGAGTTATAAGTTACCCTAGGGGTCATTTAGTTCAACCCCCTCATTTTGCAGATGAGGAAACTGAGACTTAGGGAGCTGAAGCAATTTACCCAAGGTCACCATAGTAAGCAGGAAAACCAAGATTCCAGTCTAGGACCTCTGACTCCTTATCTTGTGTTTCTCTATCAAAAGAGTTAGGACACACAAGGGATAAATTGTGATCCACTTTCTCCTCTCCTACAATCTCTTAATTGTGCCTATTTTAGGATCTCACAGCTCTGAAAGGATAAATGAGTCAGGATCTCTTTATTCTGAATGATGACCCTTAAACAGTCATGCCTTACAGCTTTGGGGAAGAGAGGAAAATAAATGTCACTTGTGGGTAGAATTCACTATTGGGATTGGACAAGCTATAGTTCAAAACAACATCAGCTGAGCAATGGTCACATTCCTGTGCACCTGTCTGTCTGTCTATCTGTCTGTCTGTCTATCTATCTGTCAGTGTCTATCTCTCTCTCTCTCTCTCTCTCTCTCTCTCTCTATCTATCATCTATCTATCTATCTATCTATCTATCTATCTATCTATCTATCTATCTATCTATCTATCTATCTAGTGGCACTGGATAAAGGGGACTTACTACTGAGAATAGGAGAATGAGGAGAATGGGGATTCCTTTTTCAGCAAGGAGTCTAACTAACCAGTTCAGAAAATCTCCAGAATCTGAGTACACCTATGTATTTTTCCTACCAGGAAAGATTTTGCTTCTCATCCCGTATGAAGGAGTGAGATGAACTAGTTTTCAACTTCTCTGGTTCCCTAGTCCCTTGTGCTGTATGCATGTGTCTTTGAGAACTTCCAATGAATTGATGCTCTAGGTATTGTGTTTATAACAGTGAAGGGGGGAGGAGAAGGGAATAAAGGAAGAGAGAGAGAGAGAGAGAGAGAGAGAGAGAGAGAGAGAGAGAGAGAGAGAGAGAGAGAGAGAGAGAGAGAGAGAGATCAGTGATGAGTTAAGCTTTATTTAGCTCTCTTTGCCCTCACTAAAGGACTCAAGAGGGGTATCCCTGTGATGATGTTTGAGTAGAGATGGACAGAGACTTCTGTGGGATGAGGTATAGACTTTTCCCCAGGGCTTTGCTAACTAACACCTAGGACCCAAGAAAACCTCCTCTAAACGCAGTCCTGTTGGGAAAGGCGGAATGGCTGTCAGCTCTGGATTTTGCTTTGATCAAAGCTTGGTAGACAGCTTTTCCCAGTTCCCTCTCTCTTTTTATCCTTCTTTCTTATCCTCTAAATATAACCTTGATCTGACTGGTATTTACTCAGAAGGGGTGATTTATTGATCATGAAACAAGGGAGGGGTAGGAAGGAGGGATTAGGAAACCCTAAGAGACACCCAAACAGTTTGTATCTTCTCTGCTCAGCCAAGCCAAATAGCTATGACTTCTGTGTTTCTTTCTTCCTTTTCTCTAAACTATCTACTAGACTACACTATAGCAGGTCACTAGTGTCCTTCCTGAGAAGGTACAGGTCTGGACAGGTCTTCGCAGTGACCCCCATGAGGTTTCAGGGTTGAACGCCTCTCAGCAGCTGATGATGGTATCTTTGCTCCTTTGGTAGAAGCTCCAGTGATTTCAGCAATCTTTCTTGTCCTTCAGTGCAAGGGGAAATTGATGCAAATATCAGATATCTCAGTTTTGGGTCCTGAGCTCAGATCTTCCACTCCCATCTCCCACAGAATCCAGAAAGTAAAAGACTTCCTCCTTTGTTCTATTTCCCACAAACCTCTTTGTTCCTTTCAACTGTCACTCCTGTCCCTGCTTCCAACATTCCAAATGGTCCCTCTCTATGCCAACCTCATTCTTACATAGGAAAAAGACCCTGTGGGACCCTGTGGAAAACTGTGATTTCAGCAAAATTTGTCTTCCAGGGCCCTGAACTCATCTATATCTTTTGCCTATCTCTCTCCTTTCTTTCACTTTTCTTCTCAGCTAGAGTTAAAAAATGTTTTCATGCTTTCCCTACTCTCTTCACTATGAAAATCTAAACTTCTTTTTTTTTTTTAACCCTTATCTTCCATCTTAGAATCAGTACTAGGTATGGGTTCCAAGGCAGAAGAGTGGTAAGGGCTAGACAGAGGGGGTTAAGGGATTTGTCCATGGGGTTATGAAGAGTTGGACACAAACAGTGGCATGATTGCTTAAGAACAAATTGTTTCCTGAAAGAAAATGGAGAACATGATATTTTAATGACTAATGACTATCCAAAATAGTTACTTAAAAACAAAAAATTACAGGAGGAAAAAACAACAGAAAGGCCAAGACTTTTTTTTATAAACAATGTGGAAAGGAAAACTGAATCAAGTTTTGGGATTATCTGCCACTGAGGTGGAGCAAACAGCAGTTGGAATGTTAGAGTGAAGATTGATGGACAGCGATGACAGTTGGTGGAGAGAGGGAGACTGGGAGAGTGACACTTGCTCTTGAGGTCTCTCTTTCCTTGCCCTCAGACTGGAAGGAACACTTTCTCACTGTCTCTGGATAGAAGTACCTCTATTCCTGTATTGTTCCTAACTGTGTACTCTACCTGGATTCCTGTGATCATGTCATCTAACCAAAGGATTTAAGGGGAGCAGTTTGAACTTAAGGCTGGTCTTTAGAGTGTTAGCCCAAAGAGACAGGCCCAACCACCTCTGAAAGTCAGAACCTTTTCTTCCTCTTGCTGTCTACTGCTAAGCCTTTGAACTTAAGAAAGCTAGCATAGATTAGCATAGACAGGAATAAAAGAAACTCTTCATCAGCCTTCAAGGCCTGGCCTCAGTTCAAAAGCTGAGAGAGACTCAAACCCAGTCTGGGGAAAAGTATAGGGAACCCCTCTTCTCTCTACCCTGATATCGTCCTGATCCAAACTTGTTATTAAATTCATCTTTATTTAAATAACCCACAGTCAGATAGGTGAACTATCATTTCAGGGAGACATAGAGGGAACAGAACCTAAGGAGAGCCATTCAACCATAAATGGTCCAGTGGACCTTGGTCGGGGGAGGCTTGTCCCTCAGGAGGGTCCATGCTTGCCTGCCCTGGGGTATCTTCAACATCAATCAATAGAGATGACATACCTTCAGGCTATCAGAGTTGGCCCATTTCTCAGGAACCCCATTTTTCAAAGACAACCTCTCAGCAGGGGGTACCTCTCTCCTTTTACCTCCCCAGCATCCATATTCCCTCTATCCCTTCAAGTCCTCCATTCCCTATTACAAACCTTCCTTATCCCCTCTACCTTTTCAATCCTCCACAATTCCTTTAACTATTACAACAAATCAGTTGGTTTCAAGTTAAAAATATAAATTTAAAGGAACAGAGGTTGGGAGAGGTTCAAATTTACCCCAAATTACATAGAGGTATGAAATATTTAATAAGTGGGAAGTAATAGCAACTCAACTATGGTAGAGACATTATTAACAAGAAATTCAAAGGATATTTAGAGTGCAAAGAGAACTGAAGACTTTCTCAAAACAAAGATAATAAAAGCATCTTAATTTGTACAAAACGAGTCTCAGATCTACACAATTGCTACAGTTGATCTATACTATGAATGCTTCAGATCTCACCCACACCCACACTCCAAACTGACAGGGATACAAAAGAGGAAGTCACTCGAAGCCTGAAGCAGCTTCAAAGAGCAGAACCTCTGAAAGCAGAGAGCTAGCTAGCTATGAACTCAGGAGCTATTGTTAATAATCTTGAGTTGCAGAGAATGGCATAGAGATAGAGACTATTGGGGCCCTACAGCTTCCTACATGTTTACTTCACATTGTACTCTTTGGGTCCCCACTTACTTCATATTCTAGACTCTTTTTTATTTTTTTTAAACCCTTGCCTTCTGTCTTGAAATTCATATTGTATATTGGTTCTAAGGCAGAAAAGTGGTAAGGGGAGTTAAGTGACTTCCTCAGGATCACACAGCTAGTAAATGCCTGAGGCTAGATTTGAACCTAGGACCTTCCATCTCTATCCACAGAGCCACCAACCCATGGTCACACAATTAGGAAGTGTCTCAGGTTCCAGGACCTCCAGTCTCTGTCATCTGTGGGTAGAATTTGCTATTGAGATTATGACATTGGCAAAGCAATGGTCACATTAGCCTGGCTCTCAATCCACCGAGTCACCTAGCTGCCCCCCATATTCTATATATATTAATGAAAGAGTATGCATCGTATTTTATAGCTATTATTTTTACTATGCCATCTTAGTAGTTAGTTGCCTTTGCTTTGAGGCTCTTCATAGGAAATACACAACACACTGGCGATGCCAAGTCAGCCACTGGATCCCTGGCCATCCACCAGGTATCCTGACTTTTGCCTTTACACTGGAATTTGATGATTCTGAAAGACAGAATGAGGCTGATGGCTTTGTGCAACTCTGACTCACTTAAATCCAACTCATTTGCAAGGTAAGACATCACCCTAGTGATGTCATTGGTTCTCTTTGAAAATGAAGGCTTAAAGGGTTAAAAAAAAAAAGAAACTGTGTGACACTGGACAAGTCACTTAACCCCCACTGCCTAGCCCTTAGCATTCTTATGCCTTGGAACTTTAAGGTTAAAATTAACATCCAGTAACTCCAAGTATTATATTTCATAAAGTTTATTAATAATCTCTTGAAGTAGAAAGAAAATAAACTAAAAGAAATTTGAGTTCAAACCTAATTATCTAACAAAAAGTAAACCCATGTGTGTAGATTCTCCTGCCTGGCCAAAAAGCCTGCTTTAGCAGCCGAGATTATGAGAAGAGAGAGTGGGAGTAGGGTGGAACTACACAAAACTTTTTCTCCCTATGTTAGCACATAATGTGAGAAGGAAAGTGGAATGCTGGAATTTAGAGTTCTGGGGAGCAGATCCTAATTATTCAGAACCAATACATTGTGTTGATTCTAATATGGAAGCTAAGGGTAAGGAAAGGAAAGGGAAAAGGAAAGGGAAAAGGAAAGGGAAAAGGAAAGGGAAAAGGAAAGGAAAGGAAAGGAAAGGAAAGGAAAGGAAAGGAAAGGAAAGGAAAGGAAAGGAAAGGAAAGGAAAGGAAAGGAAAGGAAAGGAAAGGAAAGGAAAGGAAAAAGGGGAAAGAAGGAAAGGATGCAGAGTAAGACAATAAAGTACCTTGATCAACTGTGAATATCTGGCTCTCTAACCACTGATACATCTAGCTGCCTACCTTGACTACTTTTTTTCTAACAGTAAGACCAATCCTCTGAAGGACTCTAGACTAATACATGGATAGGGAACAGCATTCCCTGTAGGTAAAACAATGGCTTCCTGAATCGCTTACTTGCAGGTACAATCTACTTTTTGACATCCTCCTGGCAGACAGTGGTGTTTTCCACAAAGCTCAGGATTCACAGTGACATTTGCTGCCTACAACTGGCAAGCCTGCAGGTAGGGAGTATAGTCCTGCAAGAGGAATGACTTAAGAGTCATGGAATTTGCTTATTTCCTGCCAGTAATTTGACTTTACTTCCTTCCTTTCTGTCATCTTCCCCACCTGCCCTGATCCCGGTATCTCTGGATTCTTGGACAAAGGCATAAAGGAGGAAGAGGAAGTGAAGCCAATTGGTATTGTGGGATAAGTTCTAAACACTCTTTATTCCTCAGGACAGGAAAATGAAAACCCATTGGCATCTTTTTCACCAGACACCTTACTCCCTGGCTACAGCTTTCCCTGGGGTGAGGATGAGTTTCTGAGACAGGAGGCAGTTTCTCTGTTCCCCTTCAGAGATGCATTTACTCCACCCCTTCAGTTATACCACAAGGCAGTCAACTGGGGTTTTTTAGGTTCAGATTTCTTTTTTATTAGCTTTAAATTTAAAGGGGATACTTTGAAGGGATGATCCAGGAGAGAAGGCAATCAATGACTTATAGCCGTGTCAGCCTCTCATTTATTCTCTTGAGTTATTTATTTCATCTTCCTACATTCTTCCTCTCTAGCTGGTTTGGAAAGTCAGAGGTCACCAACTCAGCTGGCTTCTGATGGTGGTGGTGGAGATGGGGCTGCTAATTTGATTGGAGTATAAAAATTCTCTTTTCTACTTTCTTTAGGTGAGGCAAGGTAAATTGCCAACCATCTTTTTGCCCTCCCCAACCCACACACTCAGCATTCTAGGCAAGGGCATGGAAGCTTGGAGTGGGCTTGTTTCTGGGCTTGCTGGATGAAGAAATCCTTCTTTCTATCCACCTCCATTTCAGATTATTCACAATATACTTTGCCTATTTTTCGTTCAATGTGAGGGGATTTCAGGCGGTCCCCCCAGTCATAAGCACTGGAAGGGCTGCTATTGTGAAAAAGAATCAACTTAAACGTGAAGAAGGATCAATAATGTAGGAGAGGTTGAGAATAGGAAAGTTTTTTCTAACAGATTATCTCATTCTCACCTCTTTAGTCGCCTTTTGTAAAGGAAGTCTCACAGGAACTGCTGCGCAGGGGAGGGTTAGTGGCAAGCTGCATTTCCCCTCATTGGGCTGCCATGCATACATAAAAAATGGTGGCTAGTTCTTTTGTGTTTCTTCTTTCTGTATGTTGGGAGAATGGATAACCTAACATGGGAGCACCAAGGTAACTGGTAAAATTGGGAGAGCCATCAAAGCCAAGATCCCATAGATAAATGGAGTCCTGGAGCTGTTCGCAGCAGCACCCAAGCTCAGGGAGGGACCACATAGAACCCAAGTGGCCTACTTGACCCAGCCCAATAGGGTACAGACTTGTCAACCAAGACATTGCCTTTTGGAAGAAGTCGATCCATCTAAGTCGGAGAGCAGCTCTCTGTGGTTGAGTCTCTCTTTGAAAATGACCCTGGTTAGGGCTACAGGGAGAAAAAGGACTTGCTGGGCTGGGATTTGAGAGGTACCCTTTAGCCCCATGTGTTCACTCTTATTACCTTTGAGTTAGTCTTTGCAGGACTCTGGATATATATGTAGAGAATGAGTGCCCCCAATTCCCATTTGGGGTATCATTGTTTTTGTAATCAGTAAACACCTTTTTGTAAAAGCCAATTGATTGAAACTGGGGGGAATTGAATATAAATTAAAATAAAATGAAATGGGGGAGCACACTGAGCAATAAGTTAGAAACCACAGCCCCTCAGGATTACTCAATGCTAAAAGCTTGGTGCAAAAGTGGGGGGCCTGGCTTGTTAATGAGGGAAGCAGGGGAGGCTTTGGGGGCATTGTGGGGGAGATGCTAGATTTGGAAAGCGCAGGAGGCAAAACAAAAGGCAAAGAAAGAAACATGTTTATTATAGAGTGCAAATTTCCGAGGCTGACTAAAATATCTGGCCAGAGATCTTGATCACCACAGATTCCGGGGCTGAAGGGGGCCCCAGCTGATCTCCCTGGCCTTTGCCTTGTTTCTTAACCCAAACCAAATCTTAAGCAATGTCAAAGACTCCTGGGCCAATGGTCTGGTGCTGGGGTCAGTGCGTAATTCCCATTTTTTATCATATTTTTGTTATAGCCTGGCTCCTTTTTGGGGTTGACCTGATCTCCCTCAGGATAAAGATTTGTCGGACAGCCTATGCCAGGCCGGCCCAAATTCTTGGCATCCAAGAACTCTGGTCCCAGCTTGGACTGGGCCCAGGCTTTCTTAGACCTTCTTGCAACGCTGCCCCCTGTGGGAGGACAGCTAAGGGCAAAAGGCCTCAGGACACTAGTGTCTAAGGATAAGCAAAGAGGAGGAAGAGACTGGGGAAAAGGCCTAAGGATATGGGGGTACAAGAGGTTCAGTGATGTCCCACAGGTCTCTGTGTCCACAGTTCCCAGGTGCCAAGACTGTGAAAGGAAAAGGGCTCCTGTCAGTTCACCCGGGCAGCAAGTTACTGGTGTCGGGTAAGTGGGATAAACAGATATCAGCCATTATTCAGAGAAATGGGCTTTTCTTGCTAGAACCACTTGCCTCTCCTAGAGAGGACTTTACATTCAGAACCGGCACTAGAAGTCTTTGGGTCCCCAGAGTACCTAGGACTAGGTAAATGTTTGGCCAATTCAGAATTTCAAATTCAGAATTCGTTTTGCAGATAAATTATGGAAACAAGAAATACCAGGAATCATATAGTCCTAGACCCCAGATGAGGAAACTGAGGCCCAGAAGAGGCAAATAGCTTATCTAGGGTCACTACGGTGAATTTGTGGAGCACGAACCTTGGTTTCTTGACTCCCAGCCTAGATCCATCCACCATTTTGGCTAGGGAAGGGGCTCTTGTTTGGGGTCTTCTTCACCAGTGAATCAGATCTTATTTTGGTCTCTTGATCTGCTTGGGGATGGGGGGAGGAGAGGAAAAAAGTGTAGAATCTAGAGGAAGAGCTGTGAGGAAGCATTTTTGCAACCTGCAGACTCCCTTGGGGTTCCCTCCCCACAGCTGCAGGGTCTGGGGGAGGAGGGGGTTGAGAGAGAGGGAAGATCATTGCCCAGTTCCGATAGTATTTTTTTGTAAAGGAGAAAGAGCTGTCCTGGAAGGGAAAAAATGGAACGAAATTAGGAGACGGGTGAACCCAGCTGGAGAGAGAGAGGTGGATTGTCAGTGTTGGTTGTGGTTGGTCCAGGGGGGTAGATTTCACTTGGGGAACTTGTTGATGGATTGCACGGGAGGAGAGAGGAAATTGATCCTCTAACAGCATCATTGTGATGGATGGGGTGGAGGTGGGCAGAGCTGGGGATGGGAAGAGGCTGCTGCAAAGGGATCTTTGGCTGGAATGGATTGGATTGGGTTTTAAAAGGCTTCTGAGTGGCCTGGAAAATCAATAGCCAAGGAAGGAAGTGACTAAGGCAGAGAAGGGACTTGGACAGATGCCTGTCTATTCTCAGCCATCCCAGGGAGAAAGGGTGCTTGGGCTGTGATTGATTTGGGGGAGGGGGTAGCTTTAGGGGCCGGTGTGGGAGAGTCCCTTCCCCTTCTCCCAGTACATTTCCTCACACACCTACGCTCCAGGATGGGCTAGAGCCAGCTCTCTGCTCACAGCTGATGGTTCAATTATCGGTGTGATTATTTACACCTAGGGAAATCTGTCAAGCTACAAATCAGCGCTTGACTTATTGTTTTGTTGATTGTCTAGACTTAGGAAAACAAGCCAGAAAATGTTAATAAGGCAGATTAGACTTAAAAGTGTCTCCCTGGTATATATTTCTTTCTTTCCCAGAGAGCTGGTCGTTAAACCACTTTCTAGCACGTTTCACAGGAATATCCTCTTGCGCCATATTTCATTTTGTTAATGTCTTGCTGGGTGGTTGATATCTGATCATTGTTTAACGTGGCCTCGGGGAGACTGACTAGGAGAGCCCCTGACCCATCTGTGGAGTCCCCTCCTCAATTTGGTGAGACCTTCCCTTGTGGAAGTGGACATTTGTCCCGGCACCCTAATGAAAGGGCCGGAATGTCTCTGACTGGTTCCCAGTGACGGAGGCTTCCCTGGAGCTCTGGGCAGAGGGGCTTCCCCTGGTCTGACAAAATTGCCAAAGAGCTCGGGCCCTTTGTTGCTTTCTCTTGGTAGGCCGGAGATCAGATTGTTCCAAAGGATGAGAGGATGTCTCCTTCTTGTCTTTCCTTCCCTTTTCCCTTATCTGAACACGAGTCAGAGATTAGAGATCTCAAGAACGTATTTTCCACACCCAAAAGACATGTGCTTGCATGTGACTTAAAAGATAGGCTGTGGGACCCTGGGCAAGTCACCCAAGCCTCCTTGGCCTAGCCCTCGCCATCCTTCTGGAATGGAGACCAAGGCAGAAGGTAAGGGCTAAAAAAAAGGCAGGATGCTGAAAAGGGCTTTCTCCGTCCTTGGGCTGGGATCCCCCAGACGTGCAGAGTGTCTGATCTCTCTCACTCAGGCACTGACCTCCGAGGAAGAGGCTTCTTGGAGAGGAAGAAAGCGTCCAACTTGTCACCCACGGGCCCGAGCCCCTCAGGATGGGCCAGGAGGAGGGGGCCCTGCCCTTCCCGCTTTTGCCCGAGTCGCAGGGGAGTCGTTGGCCCGCTAGCCCCTCCGCCCTGCCTCCCAGAGCGCGGCTGCCTTCCTGGCAGAGTTGAACGGGCTCCTGCACCGCGTTCTGTTCCTTGATGGCTTTCTGTGGGCACTTTGTGTCTTGGGCCTTTTCTATGGCGGCCGTCCTCAAGAACACTCATACGGTGAGGGCCCACCTTGGGAACTTTGTGACTCATATTTGGGGGAATCCAGACGTGTCATAACTGAGCTCCGGGGGGCATTTCCCTAGAGATAAACTCCATAAAGAGAGAAGTTGGCCCTCTTGAAGGCCAGATCCAATCTGTGTGTGCCCAGAGCCCTGGGAAGGGGAAGAGAAACTTGGCCGTGGGTGGTAGTCATTTAGTGGGGCAGGGTGTAAACAGAAACAAAAAACATTGCGGCAAGGGGGCGCAGCGGGGTGGCTCAATGGATGGAGATCCAGGCCTACAGAGGGCAGGTCCTGGTTTCAAATCTGGCCTCAGACACTTCCCAGCTGGGTGACCCTGGGCAAGTCACTTCATACACCATTGCCTACCCCTTGTGGCTCTTCTACACAAGATTGAGACTAAGATACTTTGAAGGGAAGAGACTGAAGCTAGCAAGAATATGTAATACTGGGGGCAGCTGGGTGGCTCAGTAGAATGAGAGTCAGGCCTAGAGATAAGAGATCCTAGGTTCAAATCTGGCCTCAGACACTTCCCAGCTGTGTGACCCTGGGCAAGTCACTTGACCCCCATTGCCTAGCCCTTACCCCTCTTCTGCCTTGGAGCCAATACACAGTATTGATTCTAAGATGGAAGGTAAGGGTTATTAAAAAACAAACAACAACAACAACAACAAAACATTGAGCTGGGAACAGGCACTTGGGTTCCCGTCTTAATTCTGTTACTAACCCCTGTTGTGACCTTGGGTAGGTCACCTCATCTCTTCGGGGCTTGGTTTTCTCTTGGCAAAAAATAAGAAGGTTGACTTGGATGATCTCTGAGGTTCCTTCAAGCTCTGAAATTGGTTGATTTCTTTCCTCCTCCTCCCTCTGGCGCATTTCTGCTTATCCGTACTAGTTAACGGTAATTGATGGAGCCTTAATCTCATAAATTCCCATCAAGGGTCTAGAATTGATGTAGGTGGTTAATGAAGATGTTCCTGCTTGCCGATCATTTCCATCTCTTTAATAGAATTGCTATTTGCATTCCTAGAATGAGAAACTTGGGGGGGGGGGGAGGGGAGGGACAGGGTTGCTTTCAGATTTCAGAAGCATTCTCCAGGTCCCCAGGGGCCTTTTCTGATTTTCTCCAGTGTACCATAGCGTTTATCTGTCCATTTGTCTGTCTGTCTGTCTCTCCAGAATAACAGAACTCATAAGGAGAGTACCTGGATAGATTGGGGGGGTCAAGGCAGCTAGCTAGCACACTGGATAGAGCACCAGGCCTAAAGACGGGAGGTCCCAGGTTCAACTCTGGCCTCAGACACTTCCCAGCTGTGTGACCCTGGACAAGTCACTTAACCCCCATTGCCTAGCCCTTGCCACTCTTCTGTCTTAGAACTGGTACTCGGGCCTAAGGTAAGGGTCTTAAAAATTCTCTGGGGGTCCAAGGGGCTCTGCTGACTGAGAGATGGTTCTGGCACGGTGCACAAGTCCCGAGTGTGAATCTTAGCTGGGCTAATTTCTCCAAAGGCAATTTAAAATGGAAAAAGTAAGCTGGAAAGACGCTAAATGAAGATGACGCAGGTCCCCTTGTAGGAAGAGCACAGAGAATGGGCAGCAGAGGCAGCAAGGGCCCTGCCACAAGATGCCACATTAGGTTCCCCCCTGGGAGGCTCTCCTTTCAGCTCTGAGCTAGATGGGCCATGCCGGGGGGGGGGGGGGGGGGAGGGGGCTCTGCCTTTGCCCCTCGGACCCTCCCCTTGGGCTCTCTGGGAGCTGGGGCCCTTGGCCTGACCGTGCCCCTCCCCACAGCGCCCTGCCAGCCGCACGAGGCGGGGCAGGAAGCAGAGCAGCTGGAGAATGTCAACCAGCAACATCTTTGGTGAGCCAAGCGTCGGCATCCCCCTCCTGGGGACCAAAGCAGCCATAGGAGGGGAAAGCAGCCAGACTCGAAACCGGGAAGTGGCTTGCTCTGAGAGTCTATGGGAGGGAATAAGGAGAACAAACAAGGATTAAGTATTTACTATGTGCCAGGCCCTGTGCCTTAGTAATATCATCTCATTGGTTCTGGGACTCTGGGAGAGGCACGGTGCAAGGCCTGGAAATCAGGAAGATCTGAGTTCAAATCCAGCCTTAGATGCTGGATGTGTGATCCTGGGCAAGGCACTTAAACTTGGTTTTCCTTAATCCACTCCAGAAGGAAGGGGCAAGTCACTCCAGTCCCTTTGCCAAGAAAACCCCATGGACAATACTGGCATGCTGTGGTCCATAGGGCCACCAAGAATTGGACACAACTGAATGACTGAAGAATGATAACAGCATAACTCTGGGAGGTAAATGCTATTATTATCTATTTGAGAATTGAGGAAACTGAGGCAGATAATGCTATTATTATCTATTTGAGAATTGAGGAAACTGAGGCAGATAATGCTATTATTATCTATTTGAGAATTGAGGAAACTGAGGCAGATAATGCTATTATTATCTATTTGAGAATTGAGGAAACTGAGGCAGATAATGCTATTATTATCTATTTGAGAATTGAGGAAATGGAGGCAGATAATGCTATTATTATCTATTTGAGAATTGAGGAAACGGAGGCAGATAATGCTATTATTATCTATTTGAGAATTGAGGAAACGGAGGCAGATAATGCTATTATTATGTATTTGAGAATTGAGGAAACTGAGGCAGATAATGCTATTATTATCTATTTGAGAATTGAGGAAACTGAGGCAGATAATGCTATTATTATCTATTTGAGAATTGAGGAAACTGAGGCAGATAATGCTATTATTATCTATTTGAGAATTGAGGAAACTGAGGCAGATAATGCTATTATTGTCTATTTGAGAATTGAGGAAACTGAGGCAGATAATGCTATTATTATCTATTTGAGAATTGAGGAAACTGAGGCAGATAATGCTATTATTATCTATTTGAGAATTGAGGAAACGGAGGCAGATAATGCTATTATTATGTATTTGAGAATTGAGGAAACTAGAGAAAAAATATGAATGATGTAACTGTGAAAATAAAACAATGATGAAAACTCCATGAGGCCAGAGTAGACCACAGGAGGGAGCGGTAAAGAATGTCAAACCCATTAGAGAGATGGAGAAGGAGAAGGGCAGAAACCACTGAACGATAAAGAGGTTGGTGGTGCCCTTGGAGGGAGCCATTGAAGTGGGATAGTGAGGATAGACATCAGATTCAGGTTTTTGAGGAATGAGAGATGAGGCAAAGAGTGGGGAGATTTTTTTCTATGGATTTGACTATGAAAGAGAAGAAATAAAAGATGGTAACTTGGGGTAATGTTGTGGTCAAGTGAATGTTCTAAGAAGGGGGACTTCTGGGCATATTTTAGGCAACAAGAGAAGCACTCAGCATATAAGAAAAGACTGAAAATTAGGGACAAAGAAGAAGTACTCAAAGAGGCAAACTTTTTAAAATTTTAATTAAAAATTTTATTTTTAACCCTTACCTTCCATCTTAGAATCAATACTGTGTATTGGTTCTAAGGCAGAAGAGTGCTAAGGGCTAGGCAATGGGGGTCAAGGGACTTGCCCAGGGTCACATACCTAGGAAGTGTGTGAGGCCAATTTTGAACCCAGGACCTCCCATCTCTAGGCCTGGCTCTCTGTCCACTGAGTCACCTAGTTGCCCTGAAGAGGCAAACTCTTAAAAAAAAAAGTGAGAAGAGATGGGATCTAGGTTCAAGTAGAAGGCTTGATGTTGTCAAGGAGAAGGACCAGCTCATTCTGGAACAAAAAATCCCCCAAAGTATGGGGATAATTTTGAAGTTTGAAGTTGGGGACAAGAAGGAACTTGTGATGGTTGGCTAAATTTTTTTCATTAAAGTATAAGGTCTTTTGTTAAAGGGGTGGCGAAAAGATGTGATTTCTCAAATAGAAATGGATCTCGGTAGGCCACATGTTGACTTAGAAAACCATAAATTGGGGGCAGCTGGGTAGCTCAGGGGACTGAGAGCCAGACCCAGAGAGGAGTCCTAGGTTCAAATCTGGCCTCAGACACTTCCCAGCTGTGTGACCCTGGGCAAGTCACTTGACCCCCATTGCCTAGCCCTTACCACTCTTCTGCCTTGGAGCCAATACACAGCATTGATTCCAAGATGGAAGGTAAGGGTTTAAAAAAAATAAGGAGATTGCTTTATCACATTGTTTCAGCATTGACACTCATGTGTCTTTGGGTACCTGGAAGTTTGCAGGGGAGTCCTGTCCTTTGCTTCATGAAATGCCCCCCTCCATTCCCATGTGTGCTTCAGAGGGTGCAAACTTCACCACAGCCCACACACTTATGCACTGCTGGTAGAGGTGTGAATTGGTCCAACAATTCCAGAAAATAGCTCAGCGTGGTGTGAATTTAATATAAATGTGTACCCCTCTTCCCTCTTAGAAAGGAAAGTTTTGAAAATCCATTTGGGTCTCGGGTCTCATTCCCAGAAGACTCTTGCTTCTTGTCCCATCTGAGTCCTGGCATCTGGACGACTGACCTCTGAGCCGGACTGAGGCCGAGCCTGCCCATCCAGGGAGCCCCAGAAGGCCTGAGGTCGCTGAGGTGACAAGTTAGGGCCTGAGGAAGCAGCAGGCCTCTGGGTCTGGGGACTGGCCCAGTGGGACAGCTCGAGGAGCCCGAGTGAATGGACACTGGAGGTGAGTAGCCAATTCAGATGAGCTTGGTATGGCCGTGTGACCCAGGTACCTCTGGAGTTTGGGCTTCCTTTTCTGAGTCGAGGTGGCTGGACATCACGCCCAAGATGGGGATGCGGAGGCAGCCTCTCTCTAATCAGCTTTTACTTTCCCATAAATAACTATAAATTAATATTTAGTCTCCAGAGAATTTTAGTCCTAACTGTGCTGTAAGAAAAAAGTCACTGAAGTATACATAGCCGTTGACTCATGATTTCACTACAAGGTGAAGGCTAAGAGAAAGGTTACATTTATTTAATTTTATTTAAAAACCCTAACTTTCTGCCTTAGGATCAACTGGGCAAGGGCTAGACAAATGGGCTTAAGTGACTTGCCCACAGTCACACAGCTAGGAAGTGTCTAAGGCCAGATTTGAATCCTGGTCCTCCTGATGACTTCAGGCCTGGCACTATCCAACTGTGCTACCTAGCTACCCAAAGGGTAGCATTTTTGCAAAGATATTTCTACTTAAAATTTTTTGTAACAATGAAGAAGAGTAAGATAGAGGACCATTGGCTAGAAGAATGGCTGAACAAAATGTGGTATCTGAAAATAATGGAATATCATTGTGCCATAAGAAATGACAGGTGTGAAGAATTCATACAAATTTGAAAAGACATGTGAACAGATATAGAATGAAGTAGAAAATCATATGGAAATCAATATTAAAACTTTGAAACGCTAAGCAATACAGTGATCTATCATGACTTCAGAGGGCTTAATGGGAATGCTTCCTGCCTCTTGGCTAAGAGATGGGTGTAAAATGAGGCAAATGTTTTTAGATTTGTTCACGAGTATAAGAAAAGACTGAAAATTAGAAACAATGAAGAAGTACTCAAAGAGGCAAGCTTTTTAAAATTTTAATGTTTTAATTAAACATTTTATTTTTAAGCCCTTACCTTTCATCTTAGAATCAATACTAAGTTTTGGTTCCAAGGCAGAAGAGCAGTAAGGGCTAGGCAATAGGGGTTAAGTGACTTGTCCAGGGTCACAATCTTAGGAAGTGTGTGAGGCCACTCAGCCTCTTGAGATTATTTTAATTGTAACACAAATCTAAAAACATTTGCCTCAAGAGACTGATTTGGGGTAAGAATATCAGTTTATTGAACATATATCTCATGCAGAGTGAATCAGACTTTCTTTGCCCATCAATTAGCAATTTTTAAGTTAATCAACCAAAACCTTAAACACCTCTACTTAACACTAAGTAAAAGAGTTCACAAGTCACTTACTAAAGTGGATGACAACTCCAGAGGCCACTGACAACCCCCTGAGTACTAAGCAAATTGAAAGACTGCAATTGGTTCCTGAAAAGTGGAGGAAGGGACAGGAAGTGATGTGGAAAAAGGACTATAAAAAGTTCTGAACTTCCTGTCCAGAGAGCTTCTCCTGGTGACTTGGCTTTTGGAGGTGGCTTTGGACTTGACCTTCAACTTGGACCTTGACTTTGGCTCCTGGATTGTATCTTGGAGGACTGCTCCTGGATCTTCTCCTTTGGACTTGGGTGAGTGAGTAGCTGGCCTTCCTTTCCTGGATTCTGGAGAGATTAGTTCCAGAGAGGCTTTCCTTTCCTGGAGGGGGCTGTGTTGGTGTAACCCTTTCATAAGACACCACCAAGTCCTCTGGCTGAGGGTTACCAAGTCCTGCAGAGGCTGAGTCAAACACTGGAGCAACATTTAGTGTGATAGGCTAGACAGTTTTTCCACCTTCTTCTTACATTTCTCTACTTTCACTCTTTCCACCTCTTTGTAAATTAAAGCTACTAAAAGTCATTTTGACTCGAGTTATAATATTTTAAATTGGCGACCACAATATTACTTTAGAATTCTCACATTTAATCAAACCCTAAATGTAATTTCTTACAATCTGTTTATTGGTTAGGCCTATGGCCTTCTTGAACAACCACTGATCCCAAAGCTATGTCAGGTAGCTTAATAAATTGTTTTAGGAGCTCATTATTCAATTCCTAATTTAAATATCCCAGGACAGCTCTAATTGGTGTATAGCTATTTAAGAGATGGTTCATCAAACTATCCACTTTTCTCTATCCTCATGTCATGGGCTGCAAACACATACACAGAATAAGAACTTTTTCCTCCTTCATTTATTAACCAAATTCTGTTAAAAAGGAAGACATTCTTTGGGATTCCTAAGGACAAATAAAATGAAAAAAAAAAAGCAAGATTGGCTGGAATATCTTTCTGGGACTTCAGATAAAGAAATACACAGTCATTCTTCCTAATATACAGGAATTAATTTAGGGCCTTTCTACTCTAGAGCCCTGCCTGATATCAGCATACACTATGTGAAAAATACATTATCACATTTGTTTTTGTCCACTGCACTTATTTGCTACAAGGGAAGTTTCTTTGAGGTGGAAGAAGACTTTGAAATGTAAAAAAGAGCATCAATGAAGTTAAAAAAAATTTTTTAAATAAAGGCACAAAAGATGCCATCCCAATAAGGAATAAAGAGAGGGCAATCTAAGGAGGATAATGTGTGTGAAAAGAGAATTCATTCACTAACCATACTAGATTTTTAAAAATATGTTCAGAAGATGGAAGCAAAGGCATATAATACATAATGGATCCCCAAAAAAGTGACATAAGTCTCTAAGAATAGTGTCAAAAGAGTGAAAGCTCAAAATAATCTGAGAATGATGATTTCTAAGAAAAATTAAAAGGCTTTTTAAGAAGATATGAAGGGGGCAAAAGAAGGGTCAAGGAAGGGATAAAACTATTGCCTGTGGCTTAGAAGAGGTCATGAATATGTAATAAGGCTAATAATGAATATATAATAGGGTTACAAATGAATGAATGAAGCTACAGCTACTTAATATTCAATTGACATCTGTTTTGTCCCAAGGAGAATGATTTTTAGCCTGGGAAGGATAAAACAAAAAAAGGCTAACAAGGAGTTGAAACCCTAGATAAGTGAGGAAATGGTAAAAAATAAAAAATAAGAGTGCGTAGCTACCATCAACATATTGTATTACTGTACAAAAATATTTGTAGCAACTCTTTTTGTGCCAGCAAAGAACTAGAAACTGAAGAGATGTCCATCAGTCGGGGAATGGCTGAACAAGTTGTTGAATATGTTTGTAATGAAATACTATTGTACCATAAAAATGCCAAACAAGATGATCACAGAAAAACCTGGAAAGACTTAAATGACGTGATGCCAAGGGAAGTGAGCAGAACCAGGAAAACATTGTACACAGTAACAGCAATAATGTAGGAGATCAACTGCGAATGACTTAACCATTATCAACAAGGCAAGGATCTAGGACATCTCTGGTGGACTCCTGATCCTAGAAGGAACAGATGGAGTCTGAAATCAGATTCAAACATGCCATTCTCTATTTTATTTATTCCTTAATTTGTCCATGGATTTTTCTGTAGAGTAAGTAATATGTGTCTTCTTTTACAACATGATGAGCATGGAAATATGTATTATACGATAATATATGTACAACCTATGTCATATTATCTGCCTTCTTGGGGACAGGGGAGGAGTGGAAGGAAAAGAAAGAACATGGATTGCAAAATAATCAGAAAATAAATATTAAGAAATTATATTGATAGGTAATCTGGAAAAATAAAAATTTATAAAAAATATTGTATTACTCAGTGGGATAAACGAAATCCTGAAGTACCCTAGAATTTGGAAAATACTGGTAGATATGATGATTAAATTGCTTTCAGTGATATTTTCAAGATAAAGGAGAAGGCAGTCTGCCAAAGAGAACATGTCCTTAATTTCAAAAGGAGGGCAAAAGGACTGAGTCTAGGAATGATAGGTCAGTGCACTTGACACTGATTTTTGGGGGGGGAAGGGGGTTCACATTATTTTATTTTAAAAATATTTTTCCATGATTTCATGATTCATTTTCTCACCCTCCCTTCTTACTTTCCTCCTCCCAGAGCTGACAAGCAATTCCACTGGGTTATACATGTCTTATTGCTCAAAACCCATTTCCATATTATTCATACTTGTAATAATCTTTTAAAAGCCACAACCCCAATGGACACTGATTCTTGGCACATGGGTTTGGGGCTGATACTTTGGTGCGATAGCTCTTCGTTTCTTAACTGCTCTTGACCCATTTCTTTGTTCATGTACACCCCAGGTTCCAAGATAATCAAAGGATATGTTCTGATCCTTCCTCAAAAATTAATAGAATTTTAAAGTCTCTTTCACGAGTCACTGGGCTCTGAGCCCTCATCTCTATCTAAAAAGAAGCCAGAGAAAGTTTGTTTTTTTTTCCCCCCAGAGGTCTTCACTTCTCTCTTTCAAACTCCTCATTTCATAGGTCAGTTAGGCATTCAACTAACGGGGAGATGACCTGCAAACTACCATGTACAAAAAAGATATATGCAGGATAAACTGGGGGTGATCTCTTTGTTCTGACCTTACCTTCCATCTTAGAATGGATTTGAAGTCATGGGTTCCAACGTAGAAGAGTGGTAAGAGCTAGGCAATTGGGGTTAAATGACTTGCCCAGGGTCATACAGCTAGGAAATGTCCATGTCTGAGAGGTCCTCCATCTGACTGCCCCCCAGCGCTCCTTCTAACCATTATTTGCAAGTGCTGATTCTACCCCAAATACTAGAAGCCCAGCTCTCTCGGAAAACCAGTTGCCGCTTTTCAGAATGTGTCTCCTGCTAGCTCTCCACAAGATGAATGAAATGTACTTGTCTCCAGTCTCTCCAGATTGTGTCTCCCTGACAGTTTGCACCGTCCATCTTTCAGCAAAGAAGTTTCCGGAGTCCTTTCTCAAACGTCTCTCTCCAGTCCTGACAGTGAACTCTCTGCGTGACAATTAAATTATGTGTCTGACAACCTCTAGTCAGTCCCTTGAAAACGTTGGATGGTCAAGTCTGGGGGAAGGAAGGGCTTTTGCAGCTGGTGCTTCCTACTCTTCAGGATGACCATTTAGAAAGAGAAACGGCCATCCCGGAGCCAGCGAGGCGCCATCCAAAACGTCAGCCTGACTGCATGACCTTTCTTGACCAGATTTGCACACCAGGAGATCAGAGTAGCTCCACAGACAAGACACCCAGCTCTCAGCGAAGCATGGGACAGCCTCGTACTCTCCTTGCAGAGAAGCTAGAATAGGATGTCTTTAAGAGGCTGATAAGGGATGTCACTTCTAGCTAAAGGAGTCAGGAAACATTCGTGGCATTTGAGGTTGGCCTTAGAGGGGCAGCTAGGTGGCACACTGGATAAAGGGCTGAGCTTGCAATCAGGGAGGCTCATCTTCATGAGTTCAAATCCAGCCTCAGATACTTACTAACTGTGCGACCTTTGGCAAGTGGATTTACCTTGTTGACCTCAATTTCCTCTTCTGTAAAATGAGCTGGAGAAAGAAATGGCAGACCACTAGTATATTTGCCAAAAAAATTAAAATAAATTTAAATAAATAATTAAAAATATATGAATGGAGCTTAATTAACTTTGTTTGTCTCAGTTCCTCATCTGTTAAATGAGCTGGAGAAAGAAATGGCAGACCACTAGTATATTTGCCAAAAAAAATTTATAAAAAAATTAAAATATATATAAAAATATATATTTATATATATAAATAAATTATATATATATATATATATTTTCATGGAGCTCAATTAACTTTGTTTGCCTCAGTTCCTCATCTGTTAAATGAGCTGGAGAAAGAAATGGCAGACCACTAGTATATTTGCCAAAAAAATTAAAATAAATTTAAATAAATAATTAAAAATATAGGTATGGAGCTTAATTAACTTTGTTTGCCTCAGTTCCTCATCTGTTAAATGAGCTGGAGAAAGAAATGGCAGACCACTAGTATATTTGCCAAAAAAAAAATTATAAAAAAATTAATATATATAAAAATATATATTTATATATATAAATAAATAATATATATATATATATTTTCATGGAGCTCAATTAACTTTGTTTGCCTCAGTTCCTCATCTGTTAAATGAGCTGGAGAAAGAAATGGCAGGCCACTAGTATATTTGCCAAAAAAATTAAAATAAATTTAAATAAATAATTAAAAATATAGGTATGGAGCTTAATTAACTTTGTTTGCCTCAGTTCCTCATCTGTTAAATGAGCTGGAGAAAGAAATGGCAGACCACTAGTATATTTGCCAAAAAAAAAATTATAAAAAAATTAATATATATATATAAATATATATTTATATATATAAATAAATAATATATATATATATTTTTTCATGGAGCTCAATTAACTTTGTTTGCCTCAGTTCCTCATCTGTTAAATGAGCTGGAGAAAGAAATGGCAGGCCACTAGTATATTTGCCAAAAAAATTAAAATAAATTTAAATAAATAATTAAAAATATATGAATGGAGCTTAATTAACTTTGTTTGTCTCAGTTCCTCATCTGTTAAATGAGCTGGAGAAAGAAATGGCAGACCACTAGTATATTTGCCAAAAAAATTTAAATAAATTTAAATAAATAATTAAAAATATAGGTATGGAGCTTAATTAACTTTGTTTGCCTCAGTTCCTCATCTGTTAAATGAGCTGGAGAAAGAAATGGCAGGCCACTAGTATATTTGCCAAAAAAAATTTTATAAAAAAATTAAAATATATATAAAAATATATATTTATATATATATAAATAAATAATATATATATTTTTTCATGGAGCTCAATTAACTTTGTTTGCCTCAGTTCCTCATCTGTTAAATGAGCTGGAGAAAGAAATGGCAGACCACTAGTATATTTGCCAAAAAAAATTTTATAAAAAAATTAAAATATATATAAAAATACATATTTATATATATAAATAAAAAATATACGTATATATTTTCATGGAGCTTAATTAACTTTGTTTGCCTCAGTTCCTCATCTGTTAAATGAGCCGGAGAAGGAAATCACAAATCACACACACAAAAATCACAACAAACCAAAATGGGGCCATGGAGAGTGAGACCCAACCGAAACAACTAAACAACAAGGCTGAATCTCTGAGGGACTTTAGAAGGCACTTAGTCCAAGCCATATTAACAGCCCTCCCTTCTACAACATTTGCAATAAACAATCATTCATCCTTTACTTAATAATAGTACAGGGTGGTGGCTCCATCCTTGGTTAGATGGTGGAACCAAAGAGTAGTCATTAACTAACTGATGGATATCAACTTGTGGGAAAGTACCTCGTAGAGTGCACCAGGGATCCATCTGTTGGCTCTACGCTGCATAACATTTTTGGTCAAATGCCTAAAAAGGCCCATTTGTCACATTTTCACATGAAATGAGATCACAAAGGGATAGCTAATGTGGTGAAGAGTGGAGTCAGGATCCAATCAGATTTTGAGAGGGTAAAATGATAGTTTCAATGTAAAAACATTTAATAGAGAGAGATGTAAAGTCTTCTACTTTGGGGTGTGAATTTAGTAGAAATGGTACCCCTTTTTTCCTTTTTGAAAATTCATTTTGGTTGGTCTCAGTCCTACCCTTTGGGAGGACCCCAGAAGCCTCTGGGGTTCCTGGTGTCCTGGAAGAGGCGGGTCCCTAGTCCCAAGTGACTCCAGGTATCCAGAAGCCTGGGCTCTGACCCGGACCTAGGTCAAGCCTGGCTAACCAGAGAGACTGGGGAGGAGTGACATCACAGGGTGGAGGGGGTTAAGAGAGAGGCTGGAGGAAGCATCACTCCCTCTGGGGCTGGAGGGCAGCTTTTGGCTAGTGAAGGGCAACAAGCATGGAAAATACAGATGAGTTAGGTGCAGCCGGCTGATGATGTGATTCTCTCTTCCATTTTTACTAATAAATAATTCTAAATTAACATACAGTCTCCAGAGAAGTTTCAGCAAAACTTTGGGTTTTTAAAAATTAATTTTATAGCTACAGGATGCATATTTATAAGACTTGCTAGAAAAAAGTCTAGATGTGTGAAAGTGTGAAAAAATGTGAAAATTTTAGTGGAATGAAAATTTAACATGAGTTAAATGCATTATACAAGAGTAAAAAGTCTGATGTGACTCTAGAATGCTTTAATAAAGCTAATAGGGGGGCAGCTGGGTGGCTTGGTGGATTGAGAGCCAGGCCTAGAGAGGGGAGGTCTTAGGTTCAAATCCGGCCGCCAACACTTCCCAGCTGTGTGACTCTGGGCAAGTCACTTAACCCCCATTGCCTAATAAAAACTTTTTAAAAAAGGAAAGGTAATAGGGGGGCAGTGAGATGGCTCATTAGATAGAAGACCAGGCCTGGAGAGAGGAGGACCAGAGTTCAAATCTGACCTCAGATACTTCTAGCTGTGTGACCTTGGGCAAGTCACTTAACCCTGTTTGCCTAACCTACTAAGACAGAAAGTGAGGGTTAAAAAAACCAACAATAAAAATGAAAAAGAACAGCATCCAGAACATGGGAGGTCATGTGGCTGCCATATACTCTTGCCTGGTTCCTTCATATTGAGAATCCTGTCTCTGGGCCTGGAACTCCCATTTTAGAAAGTGACGCATTAATGCAAACAGTGACTAATATGTGAGGGTCCTTGAAATCACGCCGTGCCCACTGAAGGGATCAGGGCTATCTAGCCTGCAGAGAAGAGCTACGCTGGTCACCTGTTCGGAGTATGTCACGTGATAGAGGGGTTAGACATTTCTTCTTGGCCACAGAAGGGAGGACTGGAAGTGAGGAGTAGACATTACAGAGGCAGACTCAGGCTGGGTGTAATGGGGAACAAAATCAACCGAGCATCAGAAGAGTTGCTCCCAGGCATTGTGGGCTCTTCTTTAATGAAGGTCTTCAACCAAAAACTGGGCGATCACTTGTGAGGGGTATTGTAGAGAACCCAGGAAGACCTGAGTTCCAATCTTGCCTTCAGAACTTAGCAACTATGTGACTCTAGACAAGTCACTTAGCCTCTCAGCCTCAATTTCCTTATCTGTAAAATGGGTATAATAACACTGATTTCACAGTTGTTATTAGAACCAAATGAGTTAACATGTAAAGTGCTTGGCAAACCTTAAGATGCTATGCAAATGCTATCTATTGTTATTATTATTATTTGTCTTAAAAAAATAATCCTTATCTTTTGACTCAGAATCAATACTGTGTATTGGTTCCAAGGCAGAAGAGTGGTAATGGCTAGGCAATGGGGGTCAAGTGACTTGCCCAGGGTCACGTAGCTGGGAAGTGTCTGAGGCCAGATTTGAACCCAGGACCTCTGAGCCCCCCAGCTGCCCCCAGCTATTGTTATTATTATCAATAGAGAGACTGCTATTGAGACACAGGGGAGCGAAGGAGGCTTCTTGGGCTCTCTTCCAGCTCTGAGCTTCTGTGGCATCCTATCCTTCCATCAAAGGCCATCTAGCATGCCGTGTCCATGAACCCTCCCTGGTTCCTTTCCTTGGAAGTGATTTCTCCCTCACTTGACCCTGTCACTTTTATTCCTCTATACTTATCTGTGTTCCTGTCTTGTCTCCCCCTCCCAGACTTTAAGTTGACTAAATGCAGGGCCAGGGAACGGTCTTCTTTGCCT
The DNA here is from genome assembly GCF_027887165.1 of Monodelphis domestica. Taxonomy (NCBI): domain Eukaryota; kingdom Metazoa; phylum Chordata; class Mammalia; order Didelphimorphia; family Didelphidae; genus Monodelphis; species Monodelphis domestica. Next base: position 184,212,099 of record NC_077233.1, on the reverse strand, counting down.
CTGCCCTTCCCTGATGCGGCGCTCTGCATAGAATGGGTTCTTTTACCTGGATTCATTCATCAAGACATGGCCGGGCCCAGCCGCCCGCGACCCTTCACCTGAAAGTGTGCCTCTTCTCTAAGCATCTGTCCTGCCCCCTCACAGCCTGTCCGATCCTGCTAAAGCACATGCCGTCCCCTGTGAGCAATTAAGGTGGCCCAGGGGATGGCACTGGGCCTGGGGGCAGGGAGATGAAGTCAAATCTGACCTCACGCTTCTAATTGGATGACTGGGCAAGTCACCCAGGCTCTGTCTGCCCCATTTCTTTATCTGTAAAATGTGGATCATAATAGTTCCTACCTCCCAGAGTTTCTGTGAGGCCTAAATAAGTCGCTATTTGTAAAGCACTTAGCACAGTGCTTGGCACATAGTAGGTATTTAATAAATATTTATAAATAATAATGTTATTAATGAATATTAATTTTAAAACTTCCTTTGTTTACATCTTTCTATTTATTTTTATTGGGGAGCACATCAAATCCAGCATTGTGAGTTTATTTTTATTTGGAAGTGAAATTAGAACTTTTAACAATTAATACAAATGCCAAGATACTACACAAAACATCCACAAGTAGTTGTTTTTTTTTTTATCACTTTTTGTTCACAAACATTTCCTACATAATCCAACATACAACAGAGAAATGGTACATCTTTCTTTCAAATCTGCATACAATAGGAAAATAAGTATATATATATTTTCTTCCTTCCTTCCTTTCTTTCTTTCTTTCTTCCATTCTTTCTTTCTTCCATTCTTTCTTTCTCTTCCTTCCTTCCTCCCTTCCTCCCTTCCTCCCTTCCTTCCTTCCTTCCTTCCTTCCTTCCTTCCTTCCTTCCTTCCTTCCTTCCTTCCTTCCTTCCTTCCTTCCTTCCTCCCTCCCTTCCTTCCTCCCTTCCTCCCTCCCTTCCTTCCTCCCTCCCTCCCTCCCTCCCTTCCTCCCTCCCTCCCTCCCTTCCTTCCTCCCTCCCTCCCTCCCTCTCTCTCTCTCTCTCTCTCTCTCTCTCTCTCTCTGTCTCTCTGTCTCTCCCCCCGCCCCCCCAAGACTTTCAATTACTGATCAAATGCTAATTTTTACGAGCAAAGGCAATCTCTACCCTGAGTTCCCTTATACTAGTCCAAAAATAGGTCCTGTCCCCCAGAAAGGGGATTCTCGTTATCTGCCTGTTCCCAACCCCCTCCTAGTCTGTGGGTTCCCGGAAGGCAGTTGGCTCATCTTTGAGTTTAACCCCGGGCTCAGCTCACATTAGGCGAATAATAGACCGAGCTGAGGGGGGATTTGAATAGACTTGAGCTATTAGAAGCTTCCAATGAAGAACTGCCCTTCCCGCCCTCCCAGCCCTTCCCCTGTGAGCCTGCAGGGGGTCTCAGAGAGCAAAGAAAGAAGGCCAAAACGCTCAGACAGAGACAAATAAGTAGAAGGGAGGCACAGAGGGAGAGGCTGCCCCGTGCAGGCCCTTTACAGAATAACACCGACCCTGCAATTACTGAAACAATTAATCAGCCGGAAGGAGTGTGGGCCTGCAGCTGGGTGTCTCAGCTCTCCAAGGGGAAGGACTTGGGCATCCCCTGAGACACGCTGGCCTCCCCACTCCTCCCCCAGGAGGACGGTCCAGCCACTTTCAGATTTCAGGAGGTTTTCATTTTTTCTGTGGGTGGAATAAACAGAGTCACATTTTGCAGACTTGTGGACATTTGTGGGCCCAAAGGGGCTCTGGCCATTAGCCAAGCCTTGAGGCAGCTGTAATCTCATGACAAAAGTACCAGATTTGGGGTCAGAAGATATCTGGGTCTGAATGCAGACCATTTGCTGCATGTGGGACCTTTAGCAAGTCATTCAGTGCCTCAGTTTCCTCATTTGTAAAATGCAGGGGTTGGATGGAATGATCTCTAAGATCTCTCCATTCTAAATCCCATGATTGTAACCAAGGGAACAAGGACCTCCTGAGCTTGGGACCAGCTTGTTCACTGCCTGGGATGTTAGGGAGCCATTGCTGCTGAGCTGTGTTGGAGATATATAGAAATGCTGATGACTTATGTGGGTTTATTTTGTATCCTGCAACTTTGCTAAAGTTGTTGATTATTTCAATTAGCTTTTTGGTTGAATCTCTAGGATTCCTTAAGTAGACCATCATGTCATCTGCAAAGAGTGATAACTTGGTCTCCTCCTTGCCTATTTTGATGCCTTCAATTTCTTTTTCTTCTCTAATTGCTACTGCTAGTGTTTCTAGTACAATGTTAAATGATAGAGGTGATAATGGGCATCCTTGTTTCACTCCACTGTACCACCTAATTGCCACGTGTGCTGGAGCATGCTGCAGGGGGTTGTTCCCTTTATCCTCTCCACCATGTCTGAGGACATTTCTCACATCACCCACCCCTCTGCCCTGCAGCCCAATGGGAGCACTTCCCTATCCGGTCTGGGGTAAGCCCAGGGCTCACATGAAGTGTGAGGATTGCATTTTGGGCATTCAGTCTCTAAAAGGTTCACCATCACTGCCCTAGACTATCTCTTCTAGCTGGAGGAGAATAAGATTTCTCTTCTTCAGGTCCAGATCACAGCAAACAAATCCATTAAGCATAATAGTATCTGTGTTAAGATTTAAATTTAGATCTTCTTGTCTGTAATATCTGCATTCTTCCCCACTATATCACCTAGCTGCCTTCATCCCAGTTACTGGTGAGGATATGGCCAATGAATTATGAGTTCTGAGCTCTTGTTGTTGGCTAGTCATATCTGACTCATCATGGGCCCATGAACTAATTGTCTGTGGGGTCTTATTGGTAAAGATACTGTTGTGTTTTGCCATTTCCTTCTCTGGTTTTAGACAGGGATTAAGTGACTTGCCCACAGTCATGCAGCAATTAGGTGTCTGAGGACAGATTTAAACTCTGGTCTATCTGACTCCAAGCCCAGTGTTCAATGCCTTGAGCCACCTGGCTGCCCTGAATTCTGAGCTATAGGAGGGCTAAAGTTCACTGGGTGACTGTACCAAGTTTGGTGCCAATGTAGTAAGACGTCCAGGAGGAAGGCACACCTCCCCAACCAAGGAGAGACGACCAGATTGAAAGCAAGCAGGTTTCCTTTATTAGGGTTGGATAGGTGAATGGCTGCCCCCAGACTGGGCAATGGAGAGAGACCTAAGCTCAAGAAGGAAAAAAAGACATGAAAAATCTGAGAATGGGTAGCAAATGGAGATGAATAAACCCATGAGACAAAAGATTAAGAGGAAAAGAAACATTTAGGCAGAAAGAACTAGCCTGAGAGAGGAAGGACATCTCCTCGCTTTAGAGGAAGAGCCCTGCAGGGAAAGGCCTGCCCAGCGAAACCAGGAGGAAAGCATTCAGAAAGGATGGAGAATGAGCGTGTGTGTGTGTGTGGGGGGGGGGGTCCTCTTTGGATAACAGCTTTTTTTCAAAAGAGCAGAGACAGTTGAACTATCCCAGCAGTCCAAGGACAGTCTGAGTCACTGAAATTCGTGAAGGAAATGAGGGTGGATGGGCTAGAGGGAAGAGAGACCTATAGGGAGAGGAGAGAGACAAAATGAGAGCTCCCAAGCGAGCCCTCTTCCAAGTTCTGTCTATGAGGAAGGTAAGGCAATGGAGGAGGCACACAGGCTTGAGGGAAGTCCTTGGTCCCCGTCCATCAGAGAACCGAGGAATCTCTGCCTTGGGTCACAGCTTCATCCTCCCAGCCTTTGATCACTAGGACCCCTAGGTAGGTGGGAGGTGTAGTCACTGAGAGGTTAGACCCCTTTTCTGAGGAAGGGTCCTGTAAGCTTGGAGCCAGAAATCAGGCAGGTCAAGGTGGATGCCCGTGTTTATTCAGAGGTGTCTCCCAGGCTACCGTGACTCAGAGCAAAGCTTCGGAAAGTAGGGGAAGCAGGCAGATTTATGAAGCATTTAACCGGAGATTTGGCCATGGGAGGTAAGGAAGGGTAGGGTGGGAAGACATACATTGGAGGTGTCAGCCTGGAAAAACACAGAATCACCCAAGCAGTTCCAAAGAACAAGTGTTTGATCAGGACATGGCCACCATGCAGCCAAGCTCTGGGACGGGGAACAAAGTCTCCAGGAAGATGCACCTTGCATAGGAGCCTCCATCGTGGAAATTTCTAGTGAACTGAAGAACTTGGACTCCTACACTTTGGGGGGAATAAAGGAAAGGAAGGATGATTGATGGCTTAATGGAGGCTAAGAAAGAAGGATTCCAGCCAAGACTGAACTCCCTGGGAGAAGCCTAGAGACGATATGAAAAATGTCTAAGACAAAAGGGTTCTTCAGATTTGATGATCTCTACCCCACCTAGTCAGGGTGCTTCCTGGGTAGCTGATGGCTTATTGTTCAGTCTTGGACTAGGCTCAGTCTGGGAGCTCCTTGAAGGCAAGTTCCCAAGGGGCAAAGGTAAATTTGGGGCTTCTATAAAACAAGGTTGTCAGAGCTAACACAGAGTCTGACCAGACCCCTCTTTTCCTGACTCTTAAGCAGTAGGGCAGTCATTGCTGGCACCTGATGTCAAATCAGTCTCTCTTCATGGGTTACCTGACCCATGATGATGATGATGATGGGAAATGGGGGTCAGAGCTGTAATGATTGCCTGGCAGACTATGCCAGGGTTAAGTTGGCCAAAAGTCACCCCAAAAGGGGGAAACTGGCTGCTAGTGGTTGTGTTTTGCTTGAGGGAAGTTGTATCATTTGGAAAGAACCTTTTTGGACAAACTGAGGGGTCGGAAATCTTGTTTCTCATCTTTTTCTGTCTTTGCAGGAAGCAGACAGTTTGAGAGAGCCCTCTACTTCTGCCCAAGGCAAAAGAGGAAGAAACAGCTTAATTGGAGCTGCAGCCTTTTTACTAATGCAAGAAGCATCTTCCTGCAGTCTTTAGTGAGCCATATGTGTCTTTAAAATCCTAGCGGTTATAGAATGTCAGAGCTGGCAGGCATTTAGAACTTGTCTACCCTCCCTCCTTGTTTTTTGGAAGAGGAAATGTAGGCCCACATAGGTGGGGAAACTTGAGCAAGATCACAAAAAAAAAAAATGACAACATGCTGAAGTCGTCTTTGCTCTAGACTATCCTAGCTGAGGAGGGTGCTCAGGCTTCAACCTGGGAGTATACCTCAGAGCAATGTTTCCTGAGTTTTTTTTTTCTGTCCGGCACTCTAGAGTCATTAGCACAGTGGGATTCATTTATTAGATGCTTTCTTCCAATTAGAATGACCCAAGATTGCCTGCGCAGCCCAGAACACCGTGAACTTGACCTAACTTGTTTTCTTTTGTTGTGGGGTCACCTCTCCTGGCACTTATTACCATTTTTTTTGGACAAGGGCCCCAAATTTCCTTGGAAAAATGTAGTAGGCCCAGAACTAATTAGAGAAAGGGTGATAAATATAGATTAAAACAAACACAGTAAGTCAGAGAGAGAAATCCCTAAAGGCAGAGAGAGGCAGAAATTGAAAGCCAGATAGAGAGGCAGAAATTGAAAGCCAGATAGGAGAGCCTTTCCTTGGGGAGCCAGGAATGGGAAATTCACAAAATCAGGGAGGGGAGATAGACCTAAGGCCGACTTCAAAGAATTCTCCATTTTTCTTGAAACAGATGGGGTAGAATAGTGCTGCTAGTCTGGCTGTGATTGCATTGATGCGTATAACTTCTGGTGTTGAAATTCTCTCTAATTATATGAATTTATCTGCAACTTTTAAAAATTTATTTATTTTTTATTTATTTAGAATATTTTTCCATAGACAGTATGGGAGAGATTAGGTATAGATCAACATCTCACACCCTATACCAGTATAAACTCAGAATGGGTGAATGACTTGAATATAAATAAGGAAACTATAAGCAAATTAGGTGAACACAGAATAATATACATGTCAGATCTTTTGGAAAGGAAAGACTTTAAAACCAAGTAAGAGCTAGAAAAAAATCACAAAATGTAAAATCAGTAATTTTGATTTCATCAAATTTAAAAGTTTTTGTACAAACAAAAATAATGCAACCAAAATTAGAAGGGAAGCAACAAATTGGGAAACAATCTTCATAACAAAAACTTCTGACAAAGGTATAATTACTCATATTTATAAAGAGCTAAACCAATTGTACAAAAAAATCAAGCCATTCTCCAATTGATAAATGGGCAAGGGACATGAATAGGCAATTTTCAGTTAAAGAAATCAAAACTATTAATAAGCACATGAAAAAAGTGTTCTAAATCTCTTATAATCAGAGAGATGCAAATCAAAACAACTCTGAGGTATCACCTCACACCTAGCAGATTGGCTAACATGACAGCTATGGAAAGTAATGAATGCTGGAGGGGATGTGCCAAAGTGGGGACACTAATTCATTGCTGGTGGAGTTGTGAATTGATCCAACCATTCTGGAGGGCAATTTGAAACTGCTCAAAGGGCGCTAAAAGACTGTCTGCCCTTTGATGCAGCCATAGCACTGCTGGGTTTGTACCTCAAAGAGATAATAAGGAAAAAGACCTGTACAAGAATATTCATAGCTGTGCTCTTTGTGGTGGCCAAAAATTGGAAAATGAGGGGATGCCCTTCAATTGGGGAATGGCTGAACAAATTGTGGTATATGTTGGTGATGGAATACTATTGTGCTCAAAGGAATAATAACCTGGAGGAATTCCATGGAGACTGGAACAACCTCCAGGAAGTGATGCAGAGTGAAAGGAGCAGAACCAGGAAAACATTGTACACAGAGACTGATACACTGTGGTACAATCGAGTGTAATAGACTTCTCCATTAGTGTCAATGCAGTGATCCTGAACAACTTGGAGGGATTTACAAGAAAGAACACTATCCACATCCAGAGGAAAAACTATGGGAGTAGAAACACCAAAGAAAAACAATGCTGATTACATGGGTCAAGGGGATATGATTGGGGATGTAGACTAAATGAACATCTTAGTGTAAACATCAACAACATGGAAATAGGTTCTGATCAAGGACACAAGTTATACCCAATGAAATTGCACGTCAGCTACGGGAAGGATGGAGGGAAGGGAAGGGAGGAATAGAATATGATTTTTGTAACCAAGGAATAATATTCTAAATTGACTAAATAAATTAATTTAAAAAAAGAATATTTTTCCATGTTACATGATTCTTGTTCTCTCTTTCCCCTCTTCATCTACAACTTAGGACTTTAGAGGGTTACTGGGTACTGAGGAATTAAGTGACTTGCACAGAATTATACTGCCAGGAAGGTAGAACTTGAACCCAAGTCTTCCTGACTCCAAACCTGGCTATCCACTATGTTACCCTGTCATTCATGGTTCTGTTGATTTGAGTCCTGTCATAAAAAAAAAAAAGTTAGCTCTTAGACTCCTCTTAGTATTATTTTTTCTTTCATAGGATCGTAGATTTGGAACTGTAAAGGATTTTGGAGTTCAGTGAGTCCAACCTCTTCATTTTACAGATGAGAAAACTGAGGATTAAAGAGGGATTAAGCAACTTGTCTAAAGTGGCCCAGCTAGTAAGTGTCAGAAACAGAATTTGAACCCAGATCTTTCTGGCTTCTAAGTCCAAGATAGTTTTCATGATTGTATTCATGACTACCTTTGTCTAGTAATAATAAATACACCGTCTGCTTCCCAGGGTTGTTCTGAGAATTGGATGAAGCAAGAATGGGATACGAATGGGGAAAGCTATATAAAAAGTGCCTATGGGGGTCCCTCCTAAGGAATTGTCCTTCTAGGAAAATGCAGACAGAAGGTAAGTTCCTTCCTCCACAAACCTTGTAGTTTGTCTGCTTTTGAAATTCAAACAAGGAACTCTGGCAGACAGGTTATAATAGCAGCAATAAACCGAGGTGACCTCAATTGAAACAAACAGATGTTTTCAGTTGACAATGTATGTGTAAACACGGTGTAATTAAAGCATCTGGTAAGAGGTGTATCTTGTTTACTGACTTCCTGGGTTTACCTTCAGCTGACAGATATTACAGATACACCTACACAGATACAGCAATTCCTCCTTTAACCCTGAGGGAAAGAGATGTTCCATATAAATGAATTTTTCCCATAACCTTTACATTTAAAGGAATAAATTTTTCTGTTTCAATTATCCAGCATTTGCTTTTTTTCCCCTCCCTTGCCCTAGTCACTGGGAAGAAAGAAAAAGATCAGAAGACAGAGCCCTCGTGCCATATAAGCATTATTGAGCAAAACAAATCCCATCATTGGCTAAATCCAAAGATATATTTCTCATTTGGTATATTAGACCATCATTTCTCAATCAGTGTTTTTCTTTATTGGTCTTCTGGAATCATGGCGGATCATTATGTTGATGGTGGTCTTAAGTCTTAAAATGGTATATTTTATAATATTGATTTTATAGTATAAATTGTTCTGATTCTGTTTGTTCACTCTTCGTCAACTCATACCAGTCTTCCCAAGTTTCTCTGAAACCATTCCCTTTATAATGTCTTTTGGCAAAATAATTTTCCATTACATTCATATACCAGAATGTGTTTAGTCATTCTTTAATTGATGGGTATTCCTATGTTTCCAGTTCTTTGCCATTTTAAAAAGAGTGGCTCTGACTATTTTTATACATTTATATATATTTTGTACATTTTATACATTTATACATATACTTTTCCTCTAAAAAAAATCTCATTTGGATATTAAGCATCATTTTTTGGGATGGAATATTCAAATGGATGTATGTTGTTATTTAGTGATGTCTGAATCTTTGTGACCCTCTGAATCATACTGTCCCTGGAGTAAAGATACGAGAGTGGTTTGTCATTTCCTTCTCCAGTGGATTAAAGTAAATAGAGTTTAAATGACTTGCTCAGGGTCACACAACTAGTGTCTGAAGCCAGATTTGAACTCAGGTGTTCCTGACTCCAGGCCCAGTACCCTATCCACTGAGTCACCTGGCTGCCTTCAAATGGATCTGTAATCTCATCAATTTGCAGATTTCCTTTAACAAATCACAATCCCTCCTCCTCTGTCTTTTCTGTGGGACTCTTGATATTGGTCTCCCATGGCAAGTCCATTCTACATTTCTGGACATGAGTGGAGTATTCCCATCATGTGGCAGATCTCTGGTCCTCATCAGCACATTTTCTTTTTCTGGATGTTATCTTTTACTTTTGTTCTTTGAGGGTTCCTCACTGATTCTTGTAGCTTGCTCTCTATCATCATTTGATTTTCTACTGTCATATGTATGATCCTGAAAATAATTTCCCCCCTCCAGAGACTGTTGTTTTCATATTTCCCTGCCATAGACAGAATGCTGGTGTTCAAAAGACCACCCTGTGTTTCCATGAGAAATTGGGGAGCATTGAAGAAGCTTAGTGATTTCTTAAGGCAATCCCCTTGCTCCTAATATTCTTCCTGATCCATTCAGGGCCCAACTCATGGTTCCTGTCTGTCTCAGGTATACATATATTTTTTTAAACCCTTACCTTCCATCTTGGAGTCAATACTGTGTATTGGCTCCAAGGCAGAAGAGTGGTAAGGGCCTGGCAATGGGGGTTAAGTGACTTGCCCAGGGTCACACAGCTAGGAAGTGGCTGAGGCCAGATTTGAACCTAGGACCCCCCATCTCTAGGCTTGGCTCTCCATCCACTGAGCTACCCAGCTGCCCCCTCAGGTATACATATTGATAGTTGATCTCTATAGGTTTTGATTTTGATGGCAACCTTTCTGAGATATCCCTTCTCATTTCTTTGCTTTTTTTAGTCAAATGGAGAGGCGGAACCAAGATGGCAGAGTAAAGAAGCACTTCACCAAGCTCTCCGAAATTCCCCTCCTCGTGACTCTAGAAGAATGTTTCAAATCCAATTCCAGACTTCTCTGTTTTCTTAAATATACAACGTGAAGTTTGTCATTTGCTTTTGTGACAACAGGACGGAGCAGTATCCTTTTCTCGAAGTCCAGGCTTATCTCCTTGTGTTAGGCAGCCCAGCTCTTGGTGGACTTGGTCTTGGCAGGAGCTCACTTCCTAGACAGAGTTTTTTCCAGTAACACTTGGGACTAGTTTTGTATAAAGGTCACTTGCCCAGAGAGCAAATAACTCCAAGAAATTAAATATTCATTCTCTTAATGCATGAGAGACTAAGAAGAAGAGGAGGAGGCACACAGGATACAAGGCTTAGTTACAGCAGGAAACTTAGGCTATGTAAATATATATATATATATATGTCAATAAAAATTTATTTCAAAATTATAGAAATTTATTCGCTTGATTTATATGATGTCCTCTGGTAAAATAATACATGTGGAAGGGCACTGAGGTGGCTCAGGGGGTTGAGAGTCAGGCCTAGAGACAGGAAGTCTTAGATTCAAAGGTGACTTTGGATACTTCCTAGCTGTGTGACCCTGGGCAAGTCACCTAACCCCCATTGCCTAACCCTTATTACTTCTGCCTTAGAACTTATACGCAGTATCTATTCTGAGATAGAAGTTAAGGGTTTAAAAATAATAATAATACATGTGGAGCAGGAGTGGAATCTGTATTCCAACACCTCATTTGATAGATATGGAAACTGAGGCACTAGATGACTCTTGCCCAAGGGTGACAAAGCTTTAAGTAATAGGGTTAGGGCCTAAATTCGGATCCCCTGACTCTAGAGCCAATGCTCGTCATTTTTAATTCTTCAGAGACTAGTATCCCATGTCTTCCTGCCATTCAGCATCGCTGGGCACAATTCCACAGCATCAAGCTGCTGCTCTATGGAAATATCCCTAGATTGGGGCAAAGCATTCATGAGGTAATCCGCTTTCACTTATTCACTTATCGCAGAAAGGTCCGACCCAATAACTAAATAAAGAAGGGGTTTCCAAATTTACCTTGGCTTCTGGGAATTAAAATACATTTTTTAGATAACCACATTTCAGTGAAATGTATTTCTTTTGTCATCCTATTATTTTATGCATTTAAAACCATTCAGACGGTCCAAAAGGCCTTTGACTCTAAAAAGGTTAAGAATTTTTGAATTAAAGGAAAACAATTGGCACATGGAAAATTACACATGATATCTATATCTACATATATCCATATATATAAACTTAAATACATATACACATAAAGTCGTTTGCAAAATAATTTCAAGAAGGGAAGATGGGAACTAGCAACTAACGAGAGTATCCAGATAGACTTTCTGTAGAAAGTGGCATCTGGGTTAGGTCTTTAAAAAAATTTTTTTTAATTTTTTCCTCAATTACATGAAAAAATAATTCTTTAACTTTTTTTTTAAGTGTGAACCACATTCTCACTCTCCTTCTCTTCGCTCCACTCTCCCTGAGATGACAAGCAATCTGGTATAGATTTTACATGTTAGTGAAATAGTATGAAACATCTTTCCATATTAGTCATTTTGTGAAATAGAATTCCAACAAACAAGAGAAAAATGCAGAAATAAAGTGAAATTTCATTCTGAATCCAGACTCCATCAGTTCTTTGCTCCGGAGGCGGATGGTATTTTTCATCACAAGCTCTTGAGGATTATCTTGGATCACTGTATTTCTAAGAATAGTTAAGCCATTCAGAAATGCTCATCAGATAATATTGCTGTTACCGCGTACACCTGATTCTGCTCGCTTCGCTTTGCATCAGTTCAGGTAAGCCTTTCCAGGTTTTTCTTCTAGTATCCTTCTCATCATTTCTTTATAGCACGGTAGTATCCCATGACGATCATAAACCACAACAGGTTCAGACACTGCCCGGGTGATGGGCATCCTTTCACTTTCCAGGGTGTTGTGGCTGGGTGAGATCCTGAAGGGAATCCGTGATTCCGTGATGCAGAGGTGGAGAAGGAGCACATTCTAGGATGGAAGACAGCTTGTGCAAAGGCCTGGACAGTAGGGATGAGATGTGGAGTGTTGTGAATAGCAAGTAGGCTAATTTGGCTGGAATTGAGTGCAAGAATCCTGAAAAGGTTGACTGCAAAGCCAGCCGGAAGGATTAGTATTTATTTTGTCCTTTTTGAGGAGGGAAGGAGGAAAGAGGGGAGAATGGATCCCAGGAGACAAATTTGGAGCCTCCTACTATAATCCAGGTGAGGTAAAGAGGTCCTGAACTAGTGTAGTCACTGTGGAACTGGAGAAAAAGCTAAGGCGTGTGTGTGTGTTTCTTAATTTTGCTTAGATCCATGTCATCTTGTCAGATGGGAGAGGAGGCTTGGGTGGGGGAAGACACAAGTCCATTGATGGATGCTTACGGAACCCTAGCCTGTGTTTTTGTAGAAGCTGGAGGGAAAGGCAAATCTCTGGGCATCGGGGGAGCAACAATAAAGCTCCTGGGTCAGTGATGGTAGTAGAATGAATTTAAGATATCAATTTTTTTGTTTAGTTGTTTTTCAGTTACTTATGATTCTTTGTGACCCCATTGGAGGTTTTCTTGGCAGAGATACTAGAATGATTTGCCATTTCACAGATGAGGAAACTAAGACAAGTGGGGTTAAGTGACTTGCCCAGGGTCACACAGCTAGTAAGTGTCTGAGGCCAGATTTTAACCCAAGACCTCCTGTCTCAAGCCCTGGCTCTCAATCCACTGGGCCAGCCTAGCTGTCCCCTAGTTATCCACTTTTTTTTTTTAACCTTTACCTTCCATCTTGGAATCAATGCTGTGTATTGCCTCCAAGACTGAAGAGCAGTAAGGGCTAGACAATGGGGGTCAAGTGACTTGCCCAGGGTCACACAGCTAGGAAGTATCTGAGGCCAGATTTGAACCTAGGACCCCCCATCTCTAGACCTGGCTCTCAATCCACTGAGCTACCCAGCTGCCCCTCAATATGGTTTTAAGTCACCTGCAACATTTCTAAAGTAGCCTTGGTCGCCCTCTCCTACCCCTGTATCCCTGGCGCCATGTTGGTGTCCCAGCAACCACCCAGACCAGTTTCATGTGCAGAGTTTTCTGCGGAGCTCGGATTTAATACATACAGTGCGTGTCTAGGGTGTAGGATGGGGAAAAGCGGCTTTATGGAAATTCTTGGAAGAGCACGTAGGTGTCTTTCATCCTATGGAGCTTGTGTGAGTGGAGGCTGGTGACATTTTCTGTAAGGAACACATCTGTCATTGCTGTAGCTCCTGGGAAGGCTCCGCTTGTTTGCACCTCCGGGTACGTGAGGGCCATCCGGCTCTTTCTCCTCTACCTCTGCTTCCGCCTCTCGGGGACCGGTTTCGATATGAAATATGGACTTAGCTCCCAGACGATGCAGGCTGATGCAGAGGGAGAGCAAGAGCCAAAGCTACGGGAGAGTGACAGCTCCAGCCTCCTAGGAGGGCCAGAGAGGGCTGGCAGCCAAGCCTTCCCCTGGAGCGATCTGTCACCATCTTGGCAGCAAGGGCAGCCATCGGCGGGAGGGTGATGCCTAAAGCGGTACAAAAACAGGCATCGCTGCCCAGCACTCTCTTCTCCCCGCCCGCCCCATCTCTGGCTCTTGGGCAGGACAGCCCCGGAGCTCAAGCCTCCTCCTTTCATTCCGTTGGGAGACGCAGTGTGCATCTTGCAGTAAAACTTTGTCCTTTTCCCTTTTTTGAGGACCCTGGCTTGGGGGTTCTGAGCCTGGAGCTGGAAGGGACAGGCGAGGAGGCAGAATGCCACCTAGCATCAGTTGCTCCTTCTCTTGTGCCCCTGGGACGGAAACAGACCAAAGATCTCCATTTGCACCCAGAGATGGTATTTGACGGTCGATGGTTTCTAGGTCACACTTTGCTACCAATTCCCTTGTTTTGTTGTTGCCTCTTCTGCTGTCGTAGGCATTATAAATAGAGATGTGTCCTACTGGTACCAAGCAACTCATTTCTCCTGGGGAGAGAGCTTCCAAAAAGAGATCCCCATGTTTAGTGAGCCCCAGACTGCCAAGAAGACTGGTTATTTCAGAGAAAGCAGCTAGCAGTCCTGGCTTTGCAAAGGGTTGCTTTTCCTCCCCCCCCCTTTCCTTTCAGCCTTATTTCTAGAGGAATATGCATTTATCAGGGGTTCTTAATTTGGAGTCCACTCTCTGCATTTCAGAGGTTTGCACACAAGGATGGAAAAAATACGGCTTTCTTTTAATAGGATTAGTTTCCTTTGTAATTCTATAAATTTTTGTTTTATGTATTTAAAACATTATTCTGGGGGCAGCTAGGTAGCGAGAGCGCCAGGTCTGGAGTCAAATCTGACCTCAGACACTTTCTAGCTGGGTGACCCTGGGCAAGTCACTTAACCCCAATTGCCTAACCCCTGCTGCTCTAAATGTCTTAGAACTGATATTAAAATAGAAGGGCTTAGGGGGCAGCTGGGTAGCTCAGTGAATTAAGAGTCAGGCCTAGAGATGGGAGATCCTAGGTTCAAATCTGGCCTCAGCCACTTCCTAGCTGTGTGACCCTGGGCAAGTCACTTGACCCCCATTGCCTAGCCCTTACCACTCTTCTGCCTTGGAGCCAATACATAGTATTGACTCCAAGACGGAAGGTAAGGGTTTTTATAAAAAATAAAAAAGAAGGGCTTAAAAAACCAAACCAAATAATTATTCTTCAATTCTTCAAAGTGCTTCACCAAATTGCCAAAGGGGGCCACGATATCAAAATATTCAGAGCACCTGGCATATATGGTGCAATTTCAGGGAAACCAGGAACAGCTATAAAAATGATAGCTGACTCATATATCATTTTAAGGTTTGCCGGACACTTTACACACATATCTCATTTGAAATATGTCCTTAAGCTGTCATTATCCCTGCTTTACAAATGAGGCAAATGAATCTCTCTCTCTCTCTGTCTCTGTCTCTGTGTCTCTGTCTCTCTCTGTATCTCTGTCTCTCTGTCTCAGTCTCTCTCTGTCTCTCTGTCTGTCTGTCTCTGTCTCTCTGTCTCTGTCTCTGTCTTTCTCTGTCTCTGTCTCTGTCTCTCTCTCTCTTTTCTTTAAACTCTTACCTTCCATATTAGAATCAATGCTGCATATTGGTTCTAAGGCAGAAGAGCAGTAAGGGCTAGGCAATGGGGGTTAAGGGACTTGCCCAGGGTCATCCAGCTAGGAAGTGTCTGAGGTCAAATTTGAACCCAGGACTTCCCTGATCTGCAGAGCTAGTCCTGAGGGGAATGAATCTTCAAAGTGACTTACTTGCCCATGATCACATAGCTAGGAAGTGTCAGAAATGGAATATGAACTCAGAACGTCCTTTGCTGAAGTCTAGCCCTCTAAAAGGCTAAGTGACTTGCTCTCAGTTGTGTAGCCACTTAGCCTTAGTTGGGAGCAGATCTGGGATCGGATCTCGGGTGTTCTCATTCTGGCTTTCTTGTTGTTTCTACTCTGCCCTGCTAGCTTGGTCAAGAGGGCAGAGGTCTTCTCTGACTCTGCTTCCTCAGAGGTTTCTGGAAACTTCAGGCTCTTGCGACTATTGCCCACAGAGCCTCCTGAACCTTCTCTGTCCATTCTCCTCCACCCCGTCCAGCAGGAAAGGAATGTGGCCAAGCTGTGTGGCCAGGAAGGAAGCCCTTATTTCAGCCCTGGTGGTGCTCTTTCTTTAAGCATATAGAGGCTCTGCTATCTTTGCAGCAAGGTGGTTCAGGGGATAAAGCCTGGAGTCAGAAAGACATGAGTTCAAATCTGCCCTCAGACGCTTCCTAGCTGTGGAACCCTGGGCAAGGCAGTTAACCCTGTTGCCTCAGTTTCCTCATCTGAAAAATGAATCAGAAAAGAAAATGGCAAACCACTCTAGTGTCTTTGTGAAGAAAATCCCAATTAGGGTCACAGGGAGTCAGAGACAATGGAAGCAACGGAAGGACAGCAACAATCAGGGGAGCAGAGGGGAGGGATGAGTGAAGACCCAACAACTCTTCCCAACACTACAGACATATAATTTTTAATTTAAAACTTTTATTTAATTAATTAATTTAGAATATTTTTCCATGGTTATATGATTTATGTTCTTTCCCTCCCTTCTTTCCCCTCCCTTCCCCCATATCCAGTGGGCAATTCCACTGGGTTTCACATGTGTCATTGATCAAGACCTATTTCCGTATTATTGATAATTTGCTGCAGACATATAATGATGAAGTGTAAGCCAGGGGATGTAGCAGAGGAGACAGAGTTCTATGATTCCCCTGAAAAAATACCCCAAGATTGCCATTCAAAGATGCTCTCTTAAACATTGCCAGAGGGAGTTTCACTCAAGACTGTGGAGATGTCTACACTGCAACCAGAAGTCTACCCCTCCTGCTCTCAGCCTCCAGGTCAGTCAGTTAATAAACATTAAATTGCCAGGGTGGCTCAACGGATAGAGAGCCAAGCCTAGAGAAGGAGGTTCTGGGTTCACAGTTGGCCTCTGACACTTCCTAGCTGTGTGACCCTGGAGAAGTCACTTCACCCCCATTGCCTAGCCCTGAGCACTCTTCTTCCATAGAACCAATACACAGTATTGATTGTAAAATAGAAGCTAAGGGTTAAAAAAAAAAAGGTGCAGACTATTTGCTGGGTACTGTGGATATAAATAAGGAAAAAGAAAGACAACTCCTGCCCTCAAGGAGCTTAGAATATAACTGGGAAGACAACGTACAAAACAAAGCTGAGAAGGGGGTAGATGGGAAGAGGTGCTCCCCTCCTCCAGAAGGTTCCCCACAACCAGGCCTTGATAACTCAGAAAAATCCAAAAGTGTACGTGCAACCAGGTGGGAAATGAGGGTATCCTGAAATGGAGATTTTAGAATCCATGACTCTGCCCTCCAATCAGAAGGACTAAGGGTAGGGAGGAGGGAATCTCCAGTGATTTATGAGGTGACACAGAGAGGAAGCCCCGAAGACATCTTGCTGATCTCTGGTGTCACTCTGGAGCTTTAGCAGAAGTCTTCTGACTTTTAGCCAAGGGTAAGGAGCAGGAGAGGGGTCTCCCCCCCTACATCGTTAGGTGCCCTGTCAATGTTTCTGGGACCCCAGCAGCACTTCATTCCTTTGTCTGAACCTGCCCCTCTTGGACATCACAAAGGCAATTTCCACTATGGAGAATGAAGAACAGTTATCAGGGGACTTGTTACTTCCTTGGTTTTTCCAGTATTCTGGACTATTTCCAGGAGTTTAGATCATCGTTTAATTCCAGAATATTTACTCAGGGCCTTGGGAAAGCTAAAGAATGTGTGTCTTCCTCCTTCTTTCTCTTTATCTCTTTCTCCTTCTCTCTCTCTCTCTCCCCTTCCTGGTTTCCTTTCTCCCCTTCCTCTCTCTTTCCTCCTCCCTCCCTCTCTTCCTTCCTTCCACTCTCCTCTTCCTTTCTCCATTTCCTTCTCCCTTTCTCTCTTTGCTTCTCTTTGTCCTCTTCTTCTCTCTCTTCTCCCTCCCTTTCTCCCTTTTTCCATTCTTTCTTCTTCCTTTCTTCCCCTTCTCTCTCCTCTTCCTGTCTCTTTCCATTTCTTCCTCCCTCTCTCTTTCCCTTTCCTATATCCCTCTTTCTCTTTCCTTCTCTTTCTCTTCTCCTTCCCTCTCTTTTCCTCCTTTCCCCATTATTTCTTCTCACTCTTTCCCTCCCCCTCTCCTCTTCCTTTCTCTCTCCATTTCTTCCTCCCTCTCTCTTCCCCTTTCCTATATTCCTTTCTCTTTCCTTCTTTCTCCTTTCCTTCCCTCTCTTCTTTCTCCCTCCCACGTTCCCCCTTTTCCTATTCTTCTTCCTCTCTTCCCCTTCCTCCCTCCTCTTTTTCTTTCTCTCCTTCCTTCATTTCTTTTTTTCCCCTAGTGGTCTATACATGTAAAGATGTCTCACTGGAGCCTTTTCAAATTTCTTCGTGTTTTCTTTAAACTTTAATGCTTTATTTCCAGAAAAAAAAGATATTACTAGTGAAAGGATACTTAATTATGTTTCCTTTATGTAGCACCTATGGTATCTCATTTTCCAAAGTTTCTTTTATATTTTTCACTTGAATGCAATATAAATATTTAATCTCATCTGATGAACTCTTCCATGTTTGATATATAACCATTAATATATTCTCTAGGTGTTCATCTGCTTTAATGATTGTCTTCAAAACACAAGAAACCTTACAGTGGATTAACCTACTGATCTATTAAATACAGTGTTTGGTTCTTGGAAGGGTCAAGAGGGACAGTTTTGAGACAAACTTGGAAGTTTTCCTCAATTATTCTAATAACAAGGATTAGGCTTTAAAGTTTGAGGAAAACTTAATAAAAAAACCCAAACTTGCATAAGCAGGAAGGAATTGTCTTTATTCATGTTTCAAAAAGGTTCCTCACTTTCCAGAAGGGCTGAAGGTATATCCCTCAAAAAAAATGATCTCCCCCCATGCTATGGAAGGAACAAGATAGGAAATAAAGTGCTAGATTTGGAGTCGGGAGACAAAAGTTTCACTCCTGCCCTAGCACTTCTGAGCTAAGTGACTGTAGCCAACTCATTTAATAATTTGAGTCGCCATTAATTAAATCCCCGAGAAGTACCTACCATGTGCCAGCCACTGTCCTGGCCAATGGACATAAAAAGACAAAAAGGAAATTGTCCCTGCTCCCAAGAAGCTTACCTTCTATCGGGGAGACAACATGTATCTTTGTGTGTGTGTACATGCGCCTATATATGTCTGTATGTTATATATGTGTGTATATATATCCACACACAGAATAAATACAAGATACTATTCTTCAATTTATTTCCTTCATGATTTTTTCTCTAGTGTAAGCAGTATGTGTCTGCTTTCACAATACGATGAACTGGGAAATGTGTATTATATGATAATATATGTACAATCTATCTCATATTACCTGCTTTCTTGGGGGAGGAGAGGAGGGTGGGGGGAGGAAAGAGGAAAAAAAGAATGAGCCATAGATTTTTGGACAGAGCTAATGTGAGCATTTGCTCCCCTGGGATAAGCATATTTGCTACATATTTATAACAAATCATATAGATTATATTGTTATGTAACATATCACATGTAAAAAACTAAATGGCAAAAAAGCCAAAAACACCACAAAAAATACAAGTAATTGTAGATGAAACCGAGGGCACTAGCAATTGAGGTATTAGGACGTAGAAAGTCGTACCTGGGCTAAGTCTTGAGAGAAATGAGAGGTTTTACTAGGCAGAGAAATAGAGCATTCAGGTCATGAAGTAGAACTAGTGAGAAGACATGGAAATTGGAAATGATGTACCACGAGAGAGAAACCAAAAAAATGCCAGTTTGTCTAGACTCTAAAGTGTGAAATGGGAAGTAAAAGAAAAGAAGAATGGGAAAGTGTGTCGAAATTAGGTGGTAAAGAGCTATAAAAGCCAACAGGAATTTATATTTGATCCTAGAGAAAATAGGGAACCGCTGAAATTTATTAAGTAAGAGAGTAATGTGGTCAGGGCCGTGCTTAAGGTAAATCATTTTGGTAACAGTGTACAGCGGTAATTAGAATAGAAAATAGATTAGGAAGCCCATTGCATCAGTGCGGTCTGAACTAAGGTGGTGACTTTTAGGATGTAATGAAATGATGGATGCAAGAGATGTGGAGACAGAAATGGAAAGAGTTGGCACATAATTACATATTCAGGTCAGCGACTGAAGACTCAAGGATGACATTAAGGTTGCGAACCCAGGAGACCAGAAGAATTATGGTACTCTGGACAGAATAAGGAAATTCAGAAGAGAGGCGAACTTTGGGGGAAAGTTAATGAGTTCTTTTTTGGAAATACTGAGTTTGTGATAGGTAGAGGATATCCAGTTTGAAAGGGACTATTGATGATTTGAGAATAGAGCTCAGGAAAAAAACCTGAGGCTGGATATACAAATCTGGGAGTCACCTTCACAGAGATAATAATTAGATCCATGAAAGAGCTAATGGGTTCACCAAGTGAATTTATGCAGAGAGAACTGAACATCCGGGTATAGCCACAGTTATGGTTTGTGATGTAGGATGAACTAGCAAAGAACTTTGACTGAGAAGGAGTGGTCAGATACATGCGAGAACTGAGAGAGGAAAATGTCACAGAAATCCTGGGGAAGAGAGTATTTAGAGAGAGAGGATTGTCAAAAGTAAGATGAAGAAAAAAAATGCTGAAGGGCAGAAGAAAGATCATAAGATTTGGCAGTTAAGAATTAACTGGCAATTTTGGAGGGAGTGGTTTCTGTTGAGTGATTAATGAATAAATGAAAGAGCATTTTTTAAACCCTCATTTTCTGTGTTAGTAACAACTCTAAGACAAAAGAGCCAGAGCTAGACAGCGTTAAGTGACTTGCTCAGGTTAACACAGCTAGGAAGTGACTCTGGGCTGGATTTGAATCCAGGGTTTTCCAACTCTAGATCTATGGCTCTATCCACCATGCTATCTAGCTGCTGCTGAAAAAGTATTTAAGTGCTTACTATGTGGCAAGTACTATGATGATGTCAGGAGCCAGAGTGCAAAGGGTTGAGAAATAAGTGAGAAAAAAAAAACCAACAGTAGAGGTAATCGCTGTAGAAAGCTTTCTTTATTTAAAGGAGTTTTTGGCTTAGGAAGAAAGTATATAAGAAGAATTCTTGAGGGGAGGGGAGAGTCTAAGGATTTTTTAAAAAGAGAAAACACTTTTCATAGGATTGTTACAAAGGTCATGTGAAGACGGTGTTTATAAACTGTAAAGTACTATTTTGTAAATATCACTATTTGCAGTTTACATTTATTCAGTTTACACTCAATATAGCATAAATCCAGAATTGCCTGGTATCTGAAACATCCTTGACCTCCCCTTAATAAACTCAAGGATTCTTGTATAGATCTCAGCACTGAGTCACATAAGTATTTTTACCTTTTGATGAGTATAATGAGGAAGATGGTGGTGACAATGTTCTTTCTGGTCTACCGGCAGATCCAGGGGGTGGGGGTTCGGGGGTGGGGGTGGGGACCTATCTAGTAATAGGATCAAGGTTTTAGAGCTGGAAGGGATCTCAGAGCAAATCTAGTCTCAGATGCTTACTATCTATGTGATCCTGGTTAATTCATTTAACCTCTTTCTATCTCTTTCCTCACCTATAAAACTGAGATAATAGAAGCATCTACTTTTCAGGGTTGTTGATAATATTTCTAAAGGGTTGATTTAGCCTAGTGCCTGGCACACAGAGAGCACTGCATAAATGCTTGCTTATTCCCTCCCCATTTAGTCTAGCCTCCTTATTTTATAATTGGGGAAAGAGGTGGGCAAAGAGGGCAAGACTTGGATTCATCCAGAATTGCACAGGTAGCAGAGTCCTCTCTGCTAACAGGAAGGAGAATGTTCTTTCCCCCATATCATGCTACTTGTAAACCAAGGGTTCTTAATCTGTGCGTGTGCATGTGTGTGAGCCCAAATGGGAGAAGCCCATTTGGTAATTTGATAAAACCTAGAGAGTGCTTCTTGGAATATTTATTTTTAATATTAAATTAATTATTATAATATAAAATTAATTAGAATTAATTAAATTTAAAATATTAACTATTAAAAATTACATAGAATTTCATAGGAAACCAATTATATTGAAATATAGTTGTGGAAAAAAGTTCATGGACTCCTGATTAAGAACCCCTGTTCTAAGGCCTGGCTCTGTCTTTAGGTTATATCCATGGAAGGGATGTATCCTCATGGGCTTGTTTAAAGGAAAAACATCCAGCTTCCTTGTGAACACCACGTTCCGGAAGTCCTTTTCCTGTTGCTAATTAAATGGTGAAGGAAACAGGCTCTTATTGTCCTTCCGATGGTCCCTGACCTTTGGTTGTCTTATTCTCTTTATACCCTTTCCATCTGAATGAGAAACTAGCCCTCTCCATTCTTCTTGGATCAGCTTTCTTTGGCAGGGTTCCATGCCTCTTGGCCCAGCTGCTGGGTACAAAAGAGCCATTGGGTGACTTCACCCTAGGGTCTAATTTGGCATTATCCCCTAACCTCGTTGCTAGGTTGTCTTCATTTGAACGGAAATAGGTAAGCAGCACTAGCAGGAAGGACAGCTCCAGGAAACGATTAGGAAAAGGTCTATTCCCCAGTAACACAAAGTTGTGTGGCAGGAATACATTTGCTTATCTGATGACTTTTGCCTGACTTGGGACCATCTTTGCATGTCTTCTCCAAGAAGAGTCAGAGATGGTTTATTGGTTGGTTGTTTTTTAATCTGACTTTGGATGGAGATAAGCAAGGAAAGCCAACTTATCCTACTCAAGCGAGTGAAGAGAAATTGAGTCCAGGAGAGACTTGGATGACTTCTCGGTACTATGACTTGGATGACTTGACCTCTGACTCTCTTTTTTTCCTTTGAGTATCTAGTACATCATTTCTCTACAGGTAGGAAATTACAATCTGTTCTCACCTGTATTTTTGCACCAAGAATTTAACATAGCCATGTAGGTAGTATTTTCCAGATGCTTTCTAGCCATCATGAGAGCAAAAGTCTATGATAAAATGGAAACATGTATAGTTGTAAATAGCCCTACACCTTAGCATCCCCAGCAGGCAACACTGTATTATAATTCAGTGTATTCATGAGGGTAAATAATGTTCACTTAATTTCACAGAGGAAAAATTTAAATTATGCTTACTGCTGCTACAAGGAGAGACTGAGGCTGATGGATCACTTGAGTTCAGGAGTTCTGAGAAGAATTAGGGCTAAAACCAATTGGGGGTCTATAGTCCAGGGCCATTATAATGAATATCTGTGACCAGGGACCACCAGACTATCTAAGGAAAGGAGAAGTGGTCCAGAGAATGGAAAGCTTCCTCCTCAATAGGTAATGAGATCAGGCCTTTGAATGGTTGCTGCATCAAACTGGTCAATGTAGGAAGACTGAGCTTCAAAATAAATCAGTGGTGCTAGTATTTTCTGCTTTAAAAAAGAAATGCATTCCAAAAGCTTCAGAAAGCATTTTTAGAATCAGAGATGGAAGAAATTTCAGACACCACCCAATCCAACTCATAGCTAAATAGAAATTCTCTTTTTGATATCCTGGGATCAGCCAGCTTTCTCTTGAAGAGAAATAATAATAATAATAATCGTATTTATGTAGTATTTTAATGTCTGAAAAGCACTTTATAATTAGATTTTAGGGTAAAATTCTTATCTCAGAGGATGATTTCATATATTCCTGTAAAGTAACATTAAAGGAAAAATTATATCCTCAGTAAAGTAAAACTTCAAGGTTTTTATACCCACTTCAAGGAGGATTTTATATTTTGCCAATAGGTGACTTTGAAGGAATAAGCGAATAGATCCTTACAACAATCCTGGGAGGTAGGTGCTGTTAGCATCCACATTTTATACATAAGGAAACTGAGGCAGCAAGTTAAATGGCTTGCCCAGAATCACACAGCCAGTGTCTGAACCTAGATTTGAACTCAGGTCTTCACTCCTCTCCAGGTCCAGCACTCTCTCTACTTTGCCATCTTACTGCCTGATCTGACACCTCCCAAAGTGCTCAATTCTACTTTGTATCTATGCAATATTGTGTTGACTGTCTTATCCGCTGAAAAGATAAATTACAAAACTTTGGAGTTAGAAGAGGTCATCTAATCTAGCCCATGAGGGAAAAAGAATCTCATCTAAAATATCCTCATCGAATGGTCATTTGATCATTGCTTGAAGGTATCTAAGAAAGAAGGACCCGATTACCTCTTAAGGCAGCCTGTTCCACTTGGGGATAGTTCTGACTGGCTGGACATTTCCCCTGACATTAAGCCCAATTGCCTCTAATTATACCTAATCACCAACATATCACAGTCCAGAAGGCAGTATGTTGCCATGAGAAGTGCATTGAATGAAGAATCCTAAAGCCTAGGTTTGAATCCTGACTATTAAGCACTGACTGTGTTACCTTGGGCAAGTCATTTCTCTTTCCTGGCCTTCAATTCCTGTGATAATAATGTCTTACCTTAGAGGTTTTAATGAAATTCAAAGGAAACACATAGGAATATACATAATATTTTAGGGACTAAAAAAAACTTTATGTAGGCAAAAGATTACCATTATTTTTAGTTCATAAGAATAAGCTGAGGGGGCAGCTGGGTAGCTCAGTGGATGGAGAGTCAGGCCTAGAGATGGGAGGTCCTAGGTTCAAATTTGGCCTCAGACACTTCCTAGCTGTGTGACCCTGGGCAAGTCACTTGACCCCCATCGCCTAGCCCTTACCACTCTTCTGCCTTGGAGTCAATACACAGTAATGACTCCAAGACAGAAGGTAAAGGTTTAAAAAAAAAAAAGAAGAAGAAGCTGATTTAAGTCACAGATTAAATCTCTTTATGAAATAATTTGCTTCCCCTTCTACCTAAATCCTCTCCTTGATCCCTCCCATCTTTTACCAAAATCTCTAGTCAACTCCTCTGCCACCCCACACTGTCAGTATGTTCCCAAGCCAAAACATTCATTTGTTTATTTTGTGTGTATTAAGTCACTTAACTGTCTGCCTTAGTTTCTTTATCTGTAAAATGGGCATAAACCATGTCACCTTCCTCCCAGGGTTGTTGTAAGGATAAAATGAGATATTTGTAAAGTGCTTTGCAAAACTGGAGTGCTATATAAAGTTTAGCTATGATGATGATGATCATTATTAATATAATCGATATATTTAACATATATGTGTGCGTGCATATAAATGTGCATGCTGCATACATATATACACACACGTGTGTGTATCTAGCCTATCTATTCTTTTTTTTTTTACTCCTCTGACAGAATGTGAGCTCCATGAGGGCAGACTCTCCTGTCTTCATTTCTGCAGTGTCTGGCACACACTAGGTGCTTAATAAATGCTTTTTGATGAGTTGATTCATTGCTTAGGGGTCGTGAATTGCATTTGTAATCGTGAATCTATGTCACAAGGGGGACCCCGTGAGATAGTGAAGATGACTCAGTGCAAGCCGATTCCCCCTGCCATAAAGCTGGGTGGGCACAGGAAGGGCATTGTTACAGGTCCACACTCAGAGGAAGACAACCCCAACCGCCTATAATAGACCAAAGACCAAAAGAAATTCTGTCCTGCCTCCTACAAAGAAAAGTGGTTTTTTTTCTCCCCTGAATAAGTGGATTTCAAGCCTCTAACTATGGCATTGGAGAAAGTCTCAACCCGGTGCCTTTAGTGACTGAGAAGAGGGAAGCCAGTAGTGTTCCTTCAAGAGAAGGAAGGTAGTTAGGACTGCTGGGAGCTTTCTCTTTCCTCCTCCATATCCCCTACAGAGAATCTGGGCTTCTTATTTCATAAGAAAATGTCAATCCTGGAGAAGCAGCTGGAATCACTAAGCAGTTTGGATTCAGTGAATAGGAAAGCTTTCCTGTTGCCTGGGAGGCTCTGGGAGAATCCTTCTCCGGAGTCTCATTCTCCAGTGTGATGCGTTACCCTGTGAATAACAAATGGAGAAGAAATTTACAGGAAATTGGAGATTATCTGCGGAGAGATCCTAAGAGGTAAAAATACAGCCAAAGGAAAATTTAAAAAGCAACAAACTTGAGACAGGATGTTCTCTTTCATCCCCTTTCCTTTTCTCCTAACAAACAAACTAAGCAAACAGCCCAGAAGACCACCAACAGCCAGCAAGCTCCTGAGCCCTGTTTATTGTTATTTAATGAACAAAAAATTCTTTTTTCACTGGATTCTCAAGGCCCAGGTAAACATGAAAAGTAACTTGGACACAGGAAGATAATGGAGGCTGCCTGCATTATGTCCTGCCTCAAGGCTAATAAATAGGTCTTAACTAAGATCTAAAATAGAAGTTGGGTGAGGATTGCCAAGAGTAACTGGAAAAGAAGCCAAAAGAGGATGCTTTCCATGGAGCATAGCAGGAAGTTTTATGCTCCCCCTGTCTGGCTTCTTCATTCCTCCTATTTAAGGATGATGGGAAGATTGCCTTTGTTGGAATGATTCTGGGTTGTAAGAGTGTGAATTAGAACCAGATTAGACAAGAACTCTCTTATTCTATGCCTCTCTAAGATGCCAGTCCCAAGAAATATCCTAGGAACTTTCTGTCTTTGGAATAGAAGTCTAGGATAGAGTAAGGAATTGTTAAGAGACAGGAAACCATACTCAGCTCCTCCTTCCTCCCTCCCCTCTTGATTCTTCCTTTGTCTCCTCCATTTCTCACTTTCCTTTTCTCTAGTCCCTCCCCTTCTTCCCCTTTCCTCAAAAGCTGGAGAGATACCAGACTTTTGGAGATGGGGAAATGTGGTCCTGATTTTCAAAATAAGAAAGAGGCAAGAGTCTTCAAACTATGGGCCAGTGAGTTTGGCTTTGATTCCTGGGGGAGAAATCTAGAATGGATCATTAATGAGATGGTTGTCAAACATTTGGAAAGGGAAGTGGTGATTAAAAAGAGCTGGTATGGCTTCAGCAAGAACAGGTTTTGCCAGATTAACCTCATTTCCTTTTTTGATAGGATTATTAACCTCACCACACTGGAGAGGAATGCTGTATATACAGCTTACCTAAATTTTAGCAAAGCTTTTGATAAAGTACCTTATGTCATTCTTGTGGACAAAAAGGAGAGATATGGAATAAGACGATAATATGATCAGAGGGATTCCTAGCTGATTGGGTGGTTGTCTTCAAAGAGAATGCTATTAATAGTTTAATGTTGACTTGGCAGGTCTTCAGTAGAGGGATCTGTGGTAGATGCTATGGTATTTAACATTTCTTTTTTTTTTTAACCTTTACCTTATGTTTTAAGGAATGCTTCCAACTGTGAAAATGAAAGGAACACTGATTTTAATAATCATTTGGATTTGCTCAAGCTTCTATTTTTGCCAACTGAACCTTGACCTGACATTTTCAACTAAACCTAGTGTGGAAGCAGCCTTAGGGACTTTTCCAGATAAAGCAATCATTATCTCAACCAGGAGAAGCCTTTGTTATCATAAAACAACCCACCTGGCGTGTTTCCCCAGAGTCCCTAGAACTACTCCAAAAACTGACTGTTACACCCTTCTCCCTGAGCTATGATGGTTTTTTAATTAGTTATATTTTTAAAATTTTTTCCCCATGGTTACATGATTCATGTTCTCTCCCTCCCTTCTTCCCTCCTCCCTTCCAAAGTCAACAAGCAATTTCACTGGGTTATACATATATTATCACTCAAATCCTATTTCCATATTGTTCATTTTTGTAATAGAGTAATCTTTTAAAGCCAAATCCCTAAATCATATACCCATATATACAAGTGATCAATCATATGTTTTCTTCTGGATTTCTACTCCCACAGTTCTTTCTCCTAGTGTGTATAGCATTCTTTCTCATAAGTCCTTCAGGATTGTCCTGGATCATTGTATTGCTATCAGGGGTGGTGATGGGTAATACTTAAACCTTACTCTCATTGGAATTGGCTCAGAAAGGAAAGAATGGTCAGATTCATAGAATCCTATCTTACCATATAGAGACGTGGATGGGGATTAAGAAAGTATGTAATGGGGAGGAAAATATATAAGAGAGGGACAATAGTCAATTACATTTGATTATCTGACAATGTCTCACTTTCTGTGTACAATGTTCTCCTGGTTCTGCTCATTTCACTCTGCATCAGTTCCTGGAGGTTCTTCTAATTCATATAGAAATCAAGCAGTTTATCATTCCTTAGAGCACAATAGTATTCCATCGCCATCATATACCACAATTTGTTCAGCTATTCCCCAACTGAGGGACATCCTTTCATTTTCCAATTTTGTTGCTACCACAAAAAATGCAGCTATAAAGATTTTGTACAAACAGAACCTTTCTCATGTTTAAAATCTCTTTGGGATACAGACCTAGCATTCTTTTATTGCCCATTGGGCATAATTTCAAATTGTCTTCCAGAATGGTTGGATCAATTCACAACTTCACCAGCAATGCATTAGTGTCCCAATTTTTGCCAATTCCCTCCAACATTTATTATTTTCCTTTACTGTGCTATGGTAGTGTTTGAGCAATAAAAACTAGCTAGCCCTGTAACTACTGGATTCCTTTCTCAGGAGAGGCATTCTGCATGAATGCAGTTCTGCTGAGAATAATGGTTTTCCCTGTGGTTCTTGGTTTCTCTCTCCCTCTCAGTTTGACTTCAGTCCACAGGAACAGACATTTAGGAAGATTTGGGTTGACACAAGGCAGAATGATAAGGGCTAGACAATTAGAGTTCAGTGACTTGCCCAGGGTCACACAGCTAGGAAGTGTCTGAGGCCAGGTTTGAATAAAGGACCTTCCATCTCTAGGTCTGGCTCTCTATCCACTAAGTTACCCTAGTCACTCTTGTCTAACATTTCTAACAAAGATTTGGATAAAAGCCTGAATGGTATACTCTTAAAATTTGTAGCTGATGCGCTCTTTGTGGTGGCCAAAAATTGGAAAATGAGGGGCTGCCCTTCAATTGTTGGTGATGAAATACTGTTGTGCTCAAAGGAATAATAAAGTGGAGGAATTCCATGTGAACTGGAACAAACTCCAGGAAGTGATGCAGAGCGAGAGGAGCAGAACCAGAAGAACATTGTACACAGAGACTAATACACTGTGGTATAATTGAACGTAATGAACTTCTCCATTAGTGGCGGTGTAATGTCCCTGAACAACCTGCAGGGATCTAGGAGAAAAAACACTATTCATAAGCAGAGGACAAACTGTGGGAGTGGAAACAGGGAGGAAAAGCAACTGCCTGACTACAATGGCTGAGGGGACATGACAGAGGAAAGACTCTGAGCGAACACTCTGATGCAAATACTAACAACATGGCAATGGGTTCGAATCAAGAACACAGGTGATACCCAGTGGAATCATGCGTCGGCTACGGGGGGTGGGGGGAGGAAAAGAAAATGATCTTTGTCTTTAATGAATAATGCTTGGAAATGATCAAATAAAATATTATTTAAAAAAAAGATTTGTAGCTGAGGCAGAGGTGGGAGGAATAATGCACTGGGTGGCAGAGGATCTAAAAGGATCTGACAGCAATAGCCTGAACTAATCAATCAAGAAATATTTATTAAGGGCCTATCGATATGGGATGAAATGTCCACTGCCCCTGCCAAGTAGCGGTACACAATCCAAAGAACACAGAAACAATCACTAATTGATTAGTTCACCTTTCATATAAGACATATAAGTTGCTTAGATTCACAATTATGAGAAAGCTCCTCACATCAGTCTTTAGATATAACCTGGGTCCTTGGTCAGAGCCTCTGGACAGCAAGTACAGGCGGTTCAGTTTCCCAGTCACACAGGACCAGGTTCAAACAGTGCTCAGTTTCCATACTCACTGACTTTCTTAGAGTCCACACAGAATAAGGAAAAATGACCTAAAGTCCCCCCAGGGTTTTTAACATTTCCTTAGAATCTCATTTGCCTTGGGAGCTGGCTGCTCCTGAGTAGGCAAACAGAGTAAAAAGGGTTAAAAAATAAAAAATAACAGGGTAAAGCCGCAAAGCCCAAAGGTAAAATGGGTAAAGTGACATCATTTCCCTGGAGACACAGGGCAACCACTGCCCAAATGAATGACCCCTTCCTTGGTAACTAATCAATATAAAAAGCTTTCCTAAGAGCCCCTATCTACTCCTACCTTTTACTCTTACTCTCGACATTTCCTTACCTTAATTACTTACTTACCATACTAGCTATTCTGTGACTATATTCTCTTATAATTAAGTTTGTTTCCTCGAAATGGAGTCAGTTTGAGCCATCAATCAGTTCTTTGGATGAGACCTGATGAGCATTATCTACATTACTACTATGTGCAAGGGCTCTTAGTGCTGGGGATAGAAAGAGAGGAGAGAAAAGACAATCCCTGCTCTCAAGAAATGTTCGATTTAATGGAAGAGATACTTTGCACAAAAATATATACAAAGCAAGCTATATACAGACTCAGGGAAGACACTGCATTTAATTGGGGAAGGCTTCCTATAGAACATGTAATTTTAGGTGGAATGTAAAGGGAGTCAGAGAAGTCAGTAGTTGGAATAGAAGAGGGAGAGGCAAGGGGGAGAACAGAGAAAATACCCACTGCCTGTAAGAATTTAAATTTAGCTTTTATGCTAAATAGGTGAATTCTAAAGTAATATTATGCCCACTAACTTAAAAATAGTACAGCTTAAGTCAAAATGACTTTTAGTAGCTTCATTTACAAAGAGGTGGACAGAGTGAAAGTGGAAAAATGTAGAGACAGAAAGTACTGCTTAGCTATTAATACCCTAAATTTAATCCTAATGTCTCCAGATAGCAAATGTGAATCCAAAAGCAAATCTCACTGGAATCCAAAGTCCTACTTAGGAAACTGAAATCCAAAGAGCCAGGAGACAGTGAAGAATCTGCTGAGAATGAGGCTAAGACCACTGAGAATATCACCAAAACTCATGCTGAAGGGCTCACCTAAGTGCCAGTGAGCAGAGAGGGTCACCTCACCAAAGAACCAAGGAAGGAATCATTCCACTCACCACCACAAGATCCGAGGAAAGAGTCTCCTCCTCCACTCCGGCTCACTGATGCAGAGTCAGAGACTGAATCCTCAAGTTGGTCTTTTTAAAGCAGTTTTCTTGATGTCACTTCCTGTTGCTCCCCCACTTTACTGGAACCAATCACAGTTTTCCAATTTGCCTAGCACTTTCCTGGAAGGAGATTGGCTTCTGGAGTTGTCATCCACTCTAGCAAATGACTTGTGAACTCTCAGACTTAGTGACTGGTAATGTACTAAGTAGGGGTACTTAAGTTTTTAACTGATTGACTCAAAAGTTCCTGGTTGATAGACAAAGAGAGTTTGATTCACTCTTCACAGCCATGAGGTGGGCTGTGTTGTTCTTAAAACAGCTGGGAGGCCATTGTCACTGGGTTAAATGGTACTATCAGGGAAGTAAGGTGAAAGAAGGCTGAAAAGGTAGGAGGGAAATAGGTTATGGTGGGCTTTGGATGTCAAGGGGAGCATTTTATATTTGATCCTGAAGGCAATAGGGAGCCACTGGAGTTTCCTGAGTAGAAGGGGAGGTGACCTGATTGGACCTGTGTTTTAGGAAAATCTCTTTAGCAGCTGAATGAAGAATGGATTGAATTGGGGTGAGACTTGAAGCAGGCAGACCAATCAGTGGGCTATTGCAAAAATCCAGGCATAAGATGATGCGGGCCTGATGTTGTTAGAGAAGAGAAGGGAAAGTATTAAGAAGATGGTGCAGGGAGCATCTGGGTAGCTCAGTGGATTGAAAGCCAGGCCTAGAGATGAGAGGTCCTGGGTTCAAATCTGGCCTCAGACACGTCCTAGCTGTGTGACCATGGACAAGTCACTTAATTCCAATTGCCTAGCCCTTATTGCTCTTCTGTCTAACAATTCTAAGACAGCAAATAAAGGTTAAAATAAAACCATCAATCAGAACTCCACCTAGAGATGGGAGGTCCTAGGTTCAAATCTGGACTCAGACACTTCCCAGCTGTGTAACTCTGGGCAAGTCACTTGACCCCCATTGCCTAGGCCTTACCACTCTTCTGCCTTGGAGCCAATACACAGTATGATTGCAAGAAGAAAGGTAAGGGAGAAGAAGAAAGAAGAAGAAGATGCAAAGGTGAAATAGGCAGGCTTTGGCAATAAATTGGGTCAAAGGGTATGTATATTTTAGTCTACAGCTTTGGTGGCTCAGTGGGTAGAGCCTCAGACATGGGGTTAGGAGCACCTTGAGTTCAAATCCAGCCTTAGACCCTGACTAGCTGTGTGACCCTGGCCAAATCACTTGGCTTCTGCTTCAGTTTCCTTGAATATAGAGTGGGAATAATAATATAAATAATACCGACCTCATTTGTTGTGAAGATTAAATGAAATAATATTTGTAAAAGTACTTAGTACAGTGCCTGGCACATAGGAAGTGCCATAGGTGATATATATCTTGTATATAAAAACAAAGATGTAATTTTAGGATTTAATATTCATGCTCTGTTTAACAAAACCTGATTTTATATCTATCCAAACACACACACACACACACACACACACACATTCTCTTCTTCCCTCAGTCCCTAGATATTTCTTAGCATAATTCCAAATAACTTTTCAGAATGGTTGGGCCAATTCACAGCTCTGCCCACAGTATAGTTATTAGTGTATCTTTCTATAAACCATCTGATATTTACAATTTCCATCTTTTTTCATCTTTGCCAAGATACAGATTATTCTTAAGCGTGGAACTTCCTCAACTAAAAAAGTTGAGTTTTGTAAAAGTTTAAAGTGGTTTTGAGTTTTCCTGATTAGGGATGCCTAGTTTAGCAGCCTGGCTTTCCAGACAGTCCTCCCAGAAGTTGACTTTCTACACTAT
This sequence comes from Monodelphis domestica, assembly GCF_027887165.1. Classification (NCBI taxonomy): domain Eukaryota; kingdom Metazoa; phylum Chordata; class Mammalia; order Didelphimorphia; family Didelphidae; genus Monodelphis; species Monodelphis domestica. The sequence continues at coordinate 184,179,911 of NC_077233.1, read as the reverse complement.
GCCCACGGCTGCCTCACCTCTTTATAGTTGAAGTTGATTTATTCTCCAACCTAGGGTGCCCAGGAGTGAACTATATTAAACCGATGCCGTTTCGTGGATAAGAGAGAGATTTATTGAGCTCTACTCATACTTTGAAGAAAAGACTAAGAACGATAGTTTGGAATTTGTTTTTATGGTTACAAATTGCAGTCATTTGGGTCCTTCGGTCTGTGATCTGAAGATAAGATCACTGGGATGATGCCGGAGAATCTTACTCAGCTGGAACATTTATCTCCTACCTGCCAAATGTACTTGGTAATGACTTCCCATCAGTATTCAACACCAAGTAGAACCTGGACAAAACTAAAAAAGAGGCTTCTGCTTTTTAATGAAATTGGTGGTAATTAATCCCCTATCTTGTCTCCTTTTATGAGGGTGATTTGGGCTGTAATATTCAGTGGAGTGATTTGCAGCTCTGAACCACTGCACCGGCATGAATTTGAGATGGTCTTAGAACTGATGCAAAAGCCCCAAATGGGCTATTTGTTAGGAAATGCTGGACACTGCCTTATCCCAACACTATCTCCTGTCATCAAAGAAATTCTATTACTATTGCTCTTTCAGAAAAGAAAAGGAAGGAAATGAAAAGAAAAGAAAGAAAAAGAAAAGAAAAGAAAAGAAGAGAAAAGAAAAGAAAAGAAGAGAAAAGAAGAGAAGAGAAAAGAAAAGAAAAGAAAAGAAAAGAAAAGAAAAGAAAAGAAAAGAAAAGAAAAGAAAAGAAAAGAAAAGAAAAGAAAAGAAAAGAAAAGAAAAGAAAAGGACAGTCTAAAAATGCAGCAGTTACCTGTGGACCTCTGAGAGGCTGAAAAATTCCTTCCAGCTCACCTCTTTTGTTCTTCAGTCGTATCTTTTCAGGAGGACCCCATTTTGGTTTTCTTGGCAAAGGTACTACAGTGTTGACCATTTTTTTCTCCAGTTCATTTGACAGATGAGGAAACTAAGGTAAACAGGGTTAAATGACTTGCCCAGGGTCACATAGCTAGTAAGTATCTGAAGCTGGATTTGAACTCAGGAAGATGTCTTCTTGACTCCAAGCCCAGCTCTCTACCCACTGTACCACCTAGTGGCCAGCCTCACCACTACTGTAATTTAATGTAATTTAATTTCTTTCTTTTTTTTTTTAAATTCTTACCTTACTATGTATAGATTCCAAGGCAGAGGATCAGTAAGGGCTGGGCAATGGGGATTAAGGGATTTGCCCAAGGTCACATAGCTAGAAAGTGTCTGAGGTCAAATTTAAACCCAGGACCTCCCGTCTCTCCGTCTGTCAATCCACTGAACCAGTTCACTTCCCCTTTAGTTTATTTTAATAAACCTATTATGAAATTTCAGGTGCAGTTCCCATTTTTATCCTGAGGACAGCAGATGCTGAAATCCCCTGGTTTTCAGGTGAGAAAGATATTTGCTAAATTTAGTGAGATTATTCAGCTTGATGGCTCACTCTGGATCTGGAGTCAGAAAGACATGAGTTTCAATCCTCTCTCAGATACTGACTCACTATGTGACTTACTAGGAATTTCTTACCCTGAGTTCCTTGAGAGCCAAGGGAGAATCTCCCCAACAAGCAGATCATGGGCAGATCCACAAGTTGTTGCACAGTTGTTCTCAGTTGTGTTTACTCTCTGTTGCCCCATTTTGGGGTTTTCTTGTCAGAGATACTGGAATGGTCTACCATTTCCTTCTCCAGCTCATTTGACAGATGAAGAAACTGAGGCAAATGGGATTGTGTAGTCTAAGCAGGGCTAAAAAAACGTTACACGGACCACTTCTATATCTCCAGGAAACTAAAGCTGCTATTGGAATGCAGGCTTCCTTGGCATGCTACACCATTTCTTTTCCTTTCAATTTGGCTGCTCAATTTATCTGACCTCTAACTTGTAGAGCTGCCAGGATATTTAGGTGGCACAGTAGATAAGAGTAGGAGCCTGGAGTCAGAGAGTCTCATCTTCCTGAGTTCAAATCTGGCCTCAGACACTTCTTGGGCAAATCACTTAATCCTGTTGCCTCAGTTTCCTCATCTGTCAAATGAACTGAAGAAGGAAATGGCAGACCAATATCTTTGTGAAGAAAAGTCCAAATGGGGTTGCAAAGAGTCAAGCATGGCTAAACAACAATAAATCATCATCATCATTCAGCACAAAGCAGGAAAACTCAAGTTTTGTAAAATGTACAGATATCCTACGGAAGGGATTAGAAGATAGAAGAGTGGCACAGCCTGGTTCAAATGGGCATAAGTCTAAGAATTCAGGGATCTGTTAGCACCTAGGGGGACAATAAGCAACAAAATTAGAGCATTTGCTTTTAAAAAAGCAAAAGGAGAATTGGTCAGGAACCCTCAGTACCAACCAAGGGACTGAATTTTAAAAACTGGAGCAGCTCTTCTGATGAAAAGCCCAGTCCTCTGGGCTCTGTCAGCTGACTTTCTCTATTAGATAGGCACAGATTCCAGAATGCAATCAATAAATCAGCAGTGAGCTTGCCCATCAACTTCCCTCAGATTAGTAGAGATGTTAGAGGAATGGGCTGGATGAGCAAAGACTGGATGGCCAGACTCAGAACTGTCTAACTTCAACTAACCCTGGAGTTGGGGAGACCTGAGTTCAAATGTGACCAGACACTTACTGGGCAAGTTGCTTAATAACTGTTTGCCTCAGTTTTGTCATCTGTAAAATGGGGATAAATAAGAACATCTAAAAATACTTCCACAGTTTTTGTGAGGATTAAGTGAAATAATAATTATGGAGCACTTGGCACAGTGTAAGTGCTCTATAAGTGTTAGCTATCATTAACTCTAGAACATCTTCTCATGGATGGGGCATGGAAGCAAAGGGAAAGACCTCCATTGGTTCTCCCAGTTCCAAAGCAAGAGCTTGCACGTGCTGGAAAATGGAGCCATTCCACTTGGAGAGATAAAAGATGGAGGAAGCAGAAGTCAAAACAGTCTGATGTGATTATACTGAGTAGTAGAGAGAAGATTCTCAAAACTACAACTGTGGTCTGGATGGACACATGAGTGGTGAGAGGGGAGGAGAAAAAATGTGTCACAGGCGGAATTCCAAATAGGTTTCAAGAAATTAAAAAAAAAAAATTCAAACCCAGTTCCTCGATTGAAAGAACTACATTCTACTGGGCAGATACAATGGGTAAATAGATAAATATATACATGATCATTTGACAAGGGGAAAAGCTCTATTTAGGAAATTGGGAAAGGCTTCCGATGGGGGGTGGTTCATGTATATAAATTGAACCTTGAAAATAGCTAAGAATTCATATAGGCAGTTGGGAGTTAGGAGGAATTGGGAGGGGAGAATGTGTAATCATCAGTTAAAGTTCAATTTGGGCAAAGAGTTATTTATATGTCTTTCACCTACCCCATCTCCTGCCTCTACCCCCTGGGATGACTCGCCACTGGAGCCTGCTCTTCTCTTGGGGGGGCCTTTGCTTGTGTCAACATGGAATCTAGAAACCCCAAACTTGTAGCCTAGAAAGATCTGATGAACCCCAAGTTTTAGGAATAGCTTGTAAGGTGGAGACCCCAAAGCTTGTCCTTGTTCCCTCTTTTTGTAAGAATCCACCCTGAAGGGAATCTCAGGTGAACAGTTTCAGACTGAATAATGGGTCCAGGGGTAAAAGATAGTCCACTTGAGGCTAAGCCCAAGCGGGGTGACTTTTCTTGTCTCTAGAAGCCTCTCCCACTGAATCACACTCTCCTTTCAAGGATCCAACTCGGGACCTTCAGCTTTCAAGACTGAGACTGTGCTAGAGTCACTCAGCTTGCTCTTGCCCTGCACCTCAAGTGGATTGTCTTTTACCTTGGGGTCCATTATTCACTCTGAAACTGCTCACCTGAGATTCCCTTCAGGGTGGATTCTCAGAGGAACAGGGAACAAGGACAAGCTTTGGGGTCTCCAACTTACAAGTTAGTCCTAAAACTTGGGGTTCATCAGAGCTTACTAGGCTACAAGTTTGGGGTTTCTAGATTCCATGTTGATACTTGAATAGCCATTTTGTGAGGGCTCTGGATCACCCCAAGTTCCACTTCCCTCCCAGAAGCCTTATACTGTGTGGATACCTCCCTGCCTCCCCTTATACAGCTACCCTTTATGTTTTCCCCCTCTTTTATGCTTTGTCTTTCCCTTTTAGAATATAGGCTTAGTGTGGGAAGCACCTTATTTTCTTGCCCTTGTGTCCCTAGCCTTTGGTACAGTGCTGGGTCCATATTAATGCCCCATAAACTCTGTCTCTGACTAAATGTCCCTCTGCCTCTCTCTAAACCCAACCCAATAGGCAAAGAGTTAAATATATCTTTCTTTGTTTTCTTCAGTTAGGCCTTTTTCTCCTTATGAAATCATAAGAAGATTATTCATTTCTTTCATCTTTTAGCCCCTCCGATTTACTCAACCATAATTCGGGGGAGACGTAAGAGGAGACAACATCTGTTGAGGGGAACTAAATTTATTTTTACTTAACAAACAACTACAACAAAGTGATCCCTAAAATAGGCCCACTGCTTAATTGTTTCTGGGTGGATTGGCCAGTGTTTTCTGTACATATTTGTCCAATTTAGCTTCTAAGAACACTTTAAGCTATTTGCTATTTTTGGAGGTGACCTCAATAACCACAGCGTATTCGCCTCACCTAGAAGGCCTCAGTCACAAACAACACAACCCAGAAGACCCTGGGAGCTCAGCAAATTCTTTCTGTTCTCCCTCTCAAATAACAGACCTGGGGGGGGGGAGGGCGCAGAGAAGAGCTGGGTGGGAGGTGGAGAAGGGAAGCATTCTCTTACTGGCATGCAGGATTGTCACTCAGGGCAAATGTTTGCTAGAGAATAAAGCTCCCATTCTTGTGGGGACCAGGCTGGTTGGGTGAATAATCCTTTGTTTTCAAACAAAGACTGAAATGAGAATTTGTAAAAAGATCTAGGGGACTTCTTTCCAAAAGGGAGGAGGAATCCACCCCCCACTCTCATTCCTTATGCTGTGGTAGAGCATAGAGCTTGGCAACTTTTTTGTCCCTTTGCATCTCCATTTTTTCATCTATAAAATAAAGAAAGTGAACTAGATGCTCCTAAAAGTCTCTTCTATCTCTAATTGTGTTTGATTGCACCTGGCAGTATTCTTATACTCCATCACCTCACAACCAACCAGCTGCCAAATTTTGCAGTGTCTACTTCCCCAGCATCTCTCCTATCTGTCCCTTTCTCTCAGCACCCAGCACAGGCTTTCATCAACTCTCACCTGGAGTTTTCCAATAACCTCCTAATTAGTCTCTCGGCCTCTCCCCTTTCCAATCCATCCCACACACAGCTGCTAAATTGGTTTTTCTGAAGTGAATGGGCAGGGCTGGAGGGCTCAGTTAAGTGGCTCAGTGGATTGAGAGCCAGGCCTAGAGATGGGAGATCCTGGGTTCAAATTTGACTCCAGGCACATCCTACCTGTGTGACCCTGGGCAAGTCACTTAACTCCCATTGGTAGCCCTTATGGCTCTTCTGCTCTAGAACCAATTCACATTATTGGTTCTAAGACTGAAGGTAAGGGTTTCAATCAATAAAGTGAAAGGTCTATCTGACCATGTTCTCTTACTCAGCAAACTCCAATGGCTCCTCATTGCTTCTAGGAGCACATGTAAACTTCTCTGTTTGAGTTTTAAGAGTTTTTCACAACCTAGACTCAACCTACTTTTCCAATCTTATTACATATTACTCCCCACACTAGGTTGTGAAAAGCTGGACCAGCCAAACTGGCCTCCTTGCTATTTTCTTCACAGCAGAACACTCCATTTTCCATCTCTCTATCTTTGTACTGTCTGCCCTCTATCTTAAAAGTCTATCCCTTCCCACCTGTTTCTTGGAACCTTGTGTTTCCCCTCAAAACGTTGCTTTAGCATCACCTGCAGAAGCCTTTCCTGATCTCCCCAGCTGCTAGTGCCCACCCCTAAAAATGTCACCATGTATTTATTTTGTATACACACCCCCATAAATAATAAACATAAATATATGTTCTATTTTATTCCATTTTTAATGAAGATTATCTGTCTATCTCTCCATTTGCCTATCTAATCTACCTACCTACTTACCTATCTATCTGTCTAATCTATCTATTTATCTACTACCTGCCTAATTATCCATCTACCTACCTATCTATCTGTTTATCTGTCTGTCTAATCTATCTACCTACCTAATTATCTATCTACCTACCTATCTACCCATCTGTCTGTCTGTCTAATTTGTCTGTCTATTTGTCTTTTTAATCTATCTACCTGCCTATCTAATCTCTCTCTCTCTCTCTCTCTCTCTCTCTCTCTCTCTCTCTCTCTCTCTCTCTCTCTCTCTCTGTATACACACACCTTTATATCATCTCCCTTGATAAAATGTAAAAGTCTCCTTGAGGGCAGGGACCATTTCATTTCTATGTCTATATCCTCAGTGCTTTGCATTATGCTTGGTTTGTTGTTGTTCTTTAATCCTTACCTTCTGTCTTAGAACCTTCTAAGGCCGAAGAGCAATAAGGGCTAGGCAATGAGGGTTCAGTGACTTATCCAGGGTCACACAGCCAGAACTTGTCTGAAGCTAGATTTGAACCCTGGACCTCCTGTTTCTAGGTTTGGCTCTCAATCTACTAAGTCACCTAGCAGCCCCCTCTGCATGGATCTTAGTAGGTGTTTAATAAGTGCTTGTTTTAGACAATTTCAAAATCCTGGCAACAAAAAAATACTATCTGCCTTCAGAGAAAGAACTGACAGAGTATGGATACAGATTGAAGCAAACTGTTTTTTTAAATGAACCTTCTTCCAGAACACAACCAATGTGGAAATGTTTTGCATGATCACAAGTATAATCCAGATCAAATTGTTTGTTGTCTTAGGGAGGGGGAAAGGGAGAAAAGGAAAAAGAGAGAGAGGCAATTTGGAACTCAAAATTTTAGAAAATAAGTGTATAGAAGTGTTTTTACATACCATTGAGATAAAGTATCTCTAAAAAGAAGTAAATTCTTGTTGTGATATTGTGGTTGGGAGGTGCTATCTGACAAACCTTCCAGTCCAGGAAGCCAGGGCTTTAATCTCAAAGTGCAGGTGTTAGTAACAATGTGTAAAAGAACTGTAAAGATGTATCTAAACCCTTATAATTTTTTGTTCTTAATCAGATTGAAAGAGGCCAAGAAATGGTCAGTTAGGCTCCCCAAACCTCTTGAAACAATGAGCTTGATGACTAGCAGATGGTCCAGTTGGGGGCCAGCAATCCAGGAGGATTTGGAGGAGGAGGAGAAAAGATATGGAGCAGGAAGAATATGAGTACAAGCATTCACACAATCAATTGCCTTGGGGAGAAGGTACCAGGACTCTGGGAGCGAGGCTGTGTGAACCAATGAGGCACAAGGTGCAAGTTGTATGTCCCTGAAACCCTTTCCAGGGTGGTATGTAATTAGAATTTTCTCCCCAGCTCTCTTTCCCAGCTTCCCATTTTCATTCTCATGTTACATGTGTGCTAATGTAGGGAGGATATATTTTGATATAACCCCACCCCTTGTGCTCTCTTCTTCCCAGAACACAGCTGTGGAGGTTGAGGGCAGAGCTTGGCAGGAAAGTTTACTCACATGGCCCTATTTAAGCTTTGTACTTCTATTTCTTATTTCTTCCACTTCAAGTGATTACTAATAAATTTTATAAAAAATAATACTTAGAGTTATTGATATGAATTTAAATCTTACATTTTTGGCGACCAGAAACCTGGAGTTTAGGACCCTTACTCCTACCTTAGTTAAAGACAGATTAGTTTTAAAAACCTCTGCCACCCTCACTGTTCCTCCTCCTCCCACTGCCTCTGCCTCCTCCCATGTCTGACCAGACACTATCTGGGGGTCCTTGCCAAGCTTGCTACTTGTCTTGAGCATGCTGGCTAGGGAGTCCTTATGAGCTGTTTTTCTGTGTGGAGGGTGAGGTATAAATCTCCTTTTCCCTTAAATTGCTAACAGCTGAGTGCTTGTTGCTGCCTTGGAAGCCTGGGTGTTTCTCTTAGGCAACAACTAGCCTCCTAAAGGCTTTTACCTGAGAGGATGCTTCCACCTTCTTAACTCCCTGCCCACATAGCTGGGGAGAGCAATCAAAAGGAGCAGCAGTCCCCTGCCCATATGGCAGTGGAAGCAAGCAACTCCCTGGTGTTTTTATCCTTCCAAACCTCTTAATTTTACTCAGTATATACTAGGGTAGCACCACCTCTGAACAAAAAGTAGAATTGCAAGCAAGCATTGCCCAGTTTTCTGACTATCTCAAGCATTTCCCATTTCTAGAGAGCATTACCAAGCTCACACAGCTCATGGTTTTAGGATGCCTTTTCTTACTACCATTCCTAGGAGTACTTGTACTGATTGGATACATTGAAATTTATCTGCTCCTCCTCAAGAAAAAACAACTGAAATATATCTTGAGTAATCTCAAGATACAGAAGGGAGATTCTACCCAGCCTCTACAACACATCCAATATGGGGTTTTTTCACACTATGCTCAGTGTGGAGAAATCCTTCAGTATGGGAAACGCCAGAAGTGTGACCAAAGGAATCTAGATGGATGATGACATTCAGGAGGGGAAGGAACCTTAAAGAGTCTGGAGGTGAATTTTAAGCCTTTTCAGATTCCATTTTCTTATTGATGTTAGCTGTTTCAGTTTGTCCCCCTTCAAATAGTGAAGAAGTCTGTGTAATGCAGCTATCAGAATTGGAGAAAAGGACTCTTGGATTGATTGCTCACATGTAAAACTGAGTGCCTGTATCCTGTCACATATATTATATTTGCTGAGTGTTTATTTCAAGATTTAATTTTGTTTTTTAAGTTCACATATTAATCTAATCTTATATCTTGTGTTACACTATGTCATTTTCAGCTATTGTATTTTGGCCATTAGCTATATGTTCTGTTACATTGTCTTTATTTGTATAGCCCTATGACTATCCTGGAGAAAATACCATTATAAAACTCCATAAACAACCTGGACAAACCCTTTTTGGCAAAACCATAGGTCCTTATGGATGCTGAGTTTGTCAACACATCCATTGAGGTCACATGTTGCCTTAATGGCCTTTTGTTCCTTTTTGCCTTTGTTAATTGTCACATAGATGATGATAGATGAACACAACCTGTATCAGTAACTTTTGGAGAATTTAATGAGCTAAAAAAAATCTCAATTGATTTCAACAGATCTTCAAAAGTGATTTTCAGATATCTAGCAGCACCACTACCTTTGACTGATCATTTGCTTAATTTTGAGTTGTTTGTAACAAGAAGTAAGGGTTCATTTAGTAGTTGAAGTGAAGTGCAATAGCACTATTGTATTCCCCCCCTCCACATTTATGAAATTGTAATGGATGAGACATCAGAAGTAATTTTCATCTCTCCTCCACATTGCAATGGGTGGGACATATAAATACATGCCTTTTATGGCTGTTACAGTCTCATAAAAGAGGAGGGAGGTTTCCCCAGGGCCTTGGTTACCATGTGATAGATTATAATCTCATCTGGGAGGTGGGAAGATTTTCCCTGGATGGCTCCCAGAGGGAGAATTTTCCCATGGAGCCTAGTGGCTCCTGGATGCTTTTTATATTTGTAACTCTTCAGCGTACTCTACCCTTCCACCAGAATGATCTAGATTCTTGGTGACATTTTGGACCCAAAAGGTTTTCATCAGCAGTACAGAGGTTTTTCTTGGTTCTCCTGCCAAATTTTGGAATGATGGCAGTAACAGACTTTGTTAGAAATATCTTTGCCAAGGTTAAAAGATTGGCTAGATCTGGAGATCTTGTGAAAACTATCCATGAGCTTCATAGCCTTTTTAAAATTTCATACAGCAAATGGCTATACAGACTCAAGTGAATCCTAATGATAGTGGGTTTGTTTGCTATTGTCATTAAAGGGGCTCTTGTGATTTGGGGGATTTGGGTACTTCTTTGAAGGTTTATTAGCTGCTATACACTACCATTTTAAAAATTGTGGTGAAAATCATTTGCACTCACACTGTGCATCATGGCCAAGTTAAAAAGGAAATGGATCTCATTTTTGGGTGAGAATCCTTTGTATTATGCCTCTACTTGGCTGACACCTTTTCATGGAATGTAAACTATATATTTTTGATTTTTAAAAATTTTATTATTGTTTGTCCTTGTATGTGCAATAGAGTATTTGAGTTTTCTTTTTTTCTCTCATTTTTTGTGCTTGAAGCAATTGTTACCAGTATTAATGTGTTTTTTTTTATTTTTCTCTAGGATAAGTTTAAAATGTCTATTAGCCCTAATGTCAATGCATACTCCAAAGCTTTAGACTATGGAAACCTGCCATTGATTGTTAAATATTATGGGACTTTGATTAATGATTGTGTCTGATTCTAGGAGAAGGGATCACAAAAAGCCACTTCCCAGTGCCAAGGAGCACAAAGTTAACCTGCACAGTACCTAGGAGCACAAGGTCAAGGAGACCAACCAATCCCAGTGTGATTGATGAGATTCTGCACCAAGACAAGGGGCTTGAACTTATTTTGGGGTTTGAGGAAGCAGCTATTTGACAACCTCAGATGCAGGATTCCCTAGTGCCAGATCCAGACTTCTACCATGTACCTCAATTTGGCTACCATTTTGGCTCCCCTATCCCTGAGAGTGAAGGTAAAATCAGACAAGGGAATGATATTTTCCTTTTGCTTCAAAATCTAGTCCTTTTTCTCTCTCTTTGATAGTATGGCAATTTGTCTGTAGTCCTGGCTGCTGACTGGGTAAATGCATAATTGCTACTACAGGCTTGTGGAACATAAATCACTTTAATTGGGCCCTGAGTCAAGGACCAGTTTGGGGTTTGTTCTTCCTTACTTAGAATTTTTATATATAAGACTTTGATATTTTATGTTTCATCCAGAAGTTACTTTTTTCTCTTTTATTTGTTTTTTTTTTCTGATTTGTTTTTATTTTCTTTTGACAATTAATTCATATACCTCATAACTCAACCATGTATCCTAGGGTGATCCGGGTATTGGTCAATACCCTCCTCAGGTAGAATTGTATTATTATCATAATTATCTTGTTTGACAGTAATTTTATAATAAGAAACTTGCTACCTCCTCAAATAAAGAAAGTGAACTGTTTGGAGAAGGCGCCATGAAGATACCTGCAGTAACCACACACTATATCAAAAGATCCAGAATGAACTTTGGGATGTAGTGAATTAAACCGTGTGGGGTTGAACACATTTATTTTTTAATGTAAACTCTTATGCCAAAGTGGACTGCCCCCTAATTAGCTTTTTATCAATGCACTTAGCATTCATTGACTTTGTTCTCTTTCTCTTTTATTTCCCTCATCCCCAAAATTATTGTAATTTCCCCTTAGAAAATACAATATTTTATGTACCTCTAGTTAAAGATCTTTAGAGATATAAGTTGGTTACGTATACTGATTCATTGGGGAAAGTAGGCATGTAAATCTAGGAGATTTCTACATGCTCATTTCCCAGTGGAATCACAGGGTGGGTTTTATAATTAGAATTTTCTTCCCAGAACTCTCTTTCCCAGCTTCCCATTTTCCTTCTCACATCACATGCTAACATAGGGAGGATATATTTTGATGTACCCCCGCCCCTTGCTCACTCTTCTTCCTAGAATGTGGCTGTGGAGGCTGGGGGTAGAGCTTGGCAAGAAAGTTTACTCACATGGTCATACTTAAGCTTTGTACTTCTATTTCTTATTTCTTCTATGTCAATTACTAATAAATCTTATAAAATATAATACTTGGAGTTATTGATATTAATTTAAATCTTACAGTGAGAATTCTGTATTTCCTCTCTCCTTTTTGTTTCCTCCCTTGGGAACCTGGAGTCTTTTCCTCTAAACTGAGCAAACGTCTATTTCTCAAAACTATTTTTACCTCTGATACAAACATCACTTAAAAAAATAATAAAAATTGTTAACCACAGACATTTGCTAGTCTGGTAAGTGCTATTCTTATCTCCATTTTACAGTTGAGGAAACTGAGGCAGACTAAAGTAAACTAACTTTCAATGGTTGAATTTAAACTCTAGTTTTCAAGATTCCAGATCCAGCACTCTGTTTACTTTGCCTTCTGTTGGGTAATTGCCTGAATATTGCATAATATTCAATGGCTACCATAGATTGTTTTGAGAAACAGCACTGGATTTGGAATCAGTGCACATGGGAATGAATCCTAGCTCTGCTTCTTGCTATGGGTCTGGTGTTTGGCAAGTCTTTTAATCTCTGAGCCTCATGAGATTTCCTCCTTTAAGTGATTAGGCTAATAATCTTAAAGGTCCATTTCATGTGATGAGTCTTTTAGAATTTTTTTGAAGTTTTTATTAGTTGGAATAAAAGATGAGGGCAAAAGTAGCATGCAGTTTCCCAGTGAGAGACCAGTTGTTGTCATGAATCTCTGGATCTCTTTGATAAGAATTTCTCAAAATGAGATGCCCACTGAGTGTGATAATCATTCATACCAATACTTGGAAGAATACCTTTTTTCTTTTAATCTAGGAACAGAAAAAATGAGCAGGAGCTTCTTTTTGTTTTACTGGTTGTGGTTTTAGACTATATTATAGGATGCAAGTTCTGCAGCTGAGGTTGGCATGGGACATTGTACCCCCCAAATTATAGAAGTGTTTCAGGCAAACTGTAAGAAGGGAAATTCCTTTGCTGTCTTCCATCCTTGTTACTCCTAACCCAAAACTTCTGATAACTCTGGTAAAACTCTGAAAGGATTATCCTCCTTGGATTGTCCTTTAGATAGACAGAGAGATACACCTCCTTGATACCATCAAGTTGTGTCTCAGACATCCATCTGTCCTCTAAACTCTGATGGTGACTCCCTATGTCATCAGGCAAACCTTCCCCCATTTCTAAATTAATAAATTTCTCTTTTTTATTTATTTATTTCTCTTTTTTTTAATTTTTAAATTTAAATTTAAATTATTTTTATTTTTTTTTTAATTTTTATTTGGTCATTTCCAAACATTATTCATTGGAAACAAAGATAATTTTATTTTCTTCCCTCCCCACCCTCCCACCACCTCTCCCATAGCCCACGTGCGATTCCACTGGGTATCACATGTGTTCTTGATTCAAACCCATTTCCGTGTTGTTGGTATTTGCATTAGAGTGTTCATTTAGAGTCTCTCCTCAGTCATATCCCCTCCACCCCTGTAGTCAAGCAGTTGCTTTTCATCAGTATTTTTACTCCCACAGTTTATCTTCTGCTTGTGGATAGTGTTTTTTCTCCTAAATCCCTACAGATTGTTCAGGGACATTGCACTGCCACTAATGGAGAAGTCCATTTCCTTCGATTGTACCACAATGTATCAGTCTCTCTGTACAATGTTTTCCTGGCTCTGCTCCTTTCACTCTGCATCACTTCCTGGAGGTTGTTCCAGTCTCCATGGAATTCCTCCACTTTATTATTCCTTTTAGCTCAATAGTATTCCATCACCAACAGATACCACAATTTGTTCAGCCATTCCCCAATTGAAGGGCATCCCCTCATTTTCCAATTTTTGGCCACCACAAAGAGTGCAGCTATGAATATTCTTGTACAAGTCTTTTTCCTTATTATCTCTTTGGGGTACAAACCCAGCAGTGCTTTGGTTGGATCAAAGGGCAGACAGTCTTTTATTGCCCTTTGGGCATAGTTCCAAATTACCCTCCAGAATGGTTGGATCAATTCACAATTCCACCACCAATGCATTAATGTCCCAACTTTGCCATATCCCCTCCAGCATTCATTACTTTCCATAGCTGTCATGTTAGCCAATCTGCTAGGTGTGAGGTGAAACCTCAGAGTTGTTTTGATTTGCATCTCTCTGATTATAAGATATTTAGAACACTTTTTCATGTGCTTATTAATAGTTTTGATTTCTTTGACTGAGAATTGCCTGTTCATGTTCCTTGCCCATTTATCAATTGGAGAATGGCTTGATTTTTTGTACAATTGATTTAGCTCTTTGTAAATTTGAGTAATTAAACCCTTGTTAGAGGTTTTTATGAAGATTGTTTCCCAATTTGTTGCTACCCTTCTGATTTTAGTTACATTGGTTTTGTTTGTACAAAACCTTTTTAATTTGATGTAGTCAAAATTATTTATTTTACATTTTGTGACTCTTTCTAAGTCTTGCATGGTTTTAAAATCTTTCCCTTCCCAAAGGTCTGACGTGTATACTATTCTGTGTTCACCTAATTTACTTATAGTTTCCTTCTTTATGTTCAAGTCATTCACCCATTCTGAGTTTATCTTGGTATAGCGTGTGAGGTGTTGATCCAAACCTAATTTCTCCCACACTGTCTTCCAATTTTCCCAGCAGTTTTTTTATCAAATAATGGATTTTTGTCCCAAAAGCTGGGGTCCTTGGGTTTGTCATAAACTGTCTTGCTGAGATCATTTACGCCAAGTCTATTCCACTGATCCTCCTTTCTGTCTCTTAGCCAGTATCAAATTATTTTGATAACCACTGCTTTATAGTATAGTTTGAGATCTGGGACTGCAAGTCCTCCTTCCTTTGCATTTTTTTTTCATGATTTCCCTGGATATCCTTGATCTTTTGTTCTTCCAAATGAACTTAGTTATGGTTTTTTCTAATTCGGTAAAGAAGTTTTTTGGTAATTCAATGGGTATGGCACTAAATAAGTGAATTAATTTGGGTAGGATTGTCATTTTTATGATGTTAGCTCTTCCCACCCTTGAGCAATCGATGTTTTTCCAATTGTTTAGATCTAGTTTTAGCTGTGTGGAAAGTGTTTTGTAGTTTTGTTCATATAGTTCCTGTGTTTGTCTCAGCAGATAGGCTCCTAAGTATTTTATATTGTCTAGGGTGATTTTAAATGGTATTTTGCTTTCTAATTCTTGCTGCTGAAGTGGGTTAGAGATATATAGAAATGCTGATGACTTATGCGGGTTTATTTTGTATCCTGCAACTTTGCTAAAATTGTTGATTATTTCGAGTAACTTTTTGGTTGATTCTCTAGGATTCCTTAAGTAAACCATCATATCGTCTGCAGAGTGATAGCTTGGTCTCCTCACTGCCAATTTTAATACCTTCAATTTCTTTTTCTTCTCTAATTGCTACTGCTAGTATTTCTAGTATAATGTTAAATAATAGAGGTGATAATGGGCATCCTTGTTTGACTCCTGATCTTATTGGGAAGGCTTCTAGTTTATCCCCATTGTAGATGGTGTTGGCTGATGGTTTTAGATATATACTGTTTATTATTTTTAGGAAAGGCCCTTCCATTCCTATACTTTCTAGTGTTTTCAATAGGAATGGGTGTTGTATTTTATCAAAGGCTTTTTCTGCATCTATTGAGATAATCATGTGGTTCTTGTTGGTTTGCTTGTTGATGTGGTCAATTATGTGGATGGTTTTCCTAATATTGAACTATCCTTGTATTCCTGGTATGAATCCTGCCTGGTCATAGTGGATGACCCTTGTGATGACTTGCTGGAGCCTCTTTGCTAGTATCCTATTTAAGATTTTTGCGTCTATATTCATTAGGGAGATTGGCCTATAGTTTTCTTTCTCTGTTTTTGACCTGCCTGGCTTTGGGATCAGTACCATGTTTGTGTCGTAGAATGAATTTGGTAGAACTCCTTCTTGGCCTATTCTGTCAAATAGTTTGTTTAATATTGGGATTAGCTGTTCTTTGAATGTTTGATAGAATTCATTTGTGAATCCATCTGGACCTGGGGATTTTTTCTTAGGGAGTTCTTTGATGGCTTGTTCAATTTCTTTTTCTGAAATGGGGTTGTTAAGGTAATTTATTTCTTCCTCCTTTAGTCTAGGCAATTTATATTTTTGTAAGTATTCATCTATATCACCTAGATTGCCATATTTGTTGCCATATAATTGGGCCTTCTCCTTTTTATTTTTAAGCTGAGCTTCAGCATCTTGCATTCTTGCAAAGGGTACCCTTTCTGAACCTCAGGGGTTCACTTCAACCCCCCCCCCCCAACAATGTGGGAGAGAAATGAATTCCTTTGTAAGCCTAAATCTCTCATGCTTTCTGGGAGGAGAACTGGCAGTCACAGGGTTTGAAAGCAAAATAAACCAGGAAATCAGGAAGACCTAAGTTCAAATTCTGTCTCTGACTTATTTGTTTTGTGACCATGGTAGTGAGCCCCAGGAAGCTCAAAACTCAAAAAGTTATGGATGGGTTGTCTTTTGTGAGTGGAAGAAGTTTTCAGAGTTTCTTATATTGCTCAAATTTTTGGTCTGGATTCAGGGGAAAAAAAAGAGAGGGAAGGAAGATGCCAAATTTGGCTGAAATGTTTGGATCAGATGTTCTCCTATTTTGTGTGTGTTGACTGGAGGGAGGAATACTAGATTTGACCTGTACCCCTAAGCCTACATCTCTGTAACATATATAACCCCGGATCAGAGCTGATAGAGGATGATGGACTGCCTGGGATAGACAGATCAAATTGCTAAGAAACTCTGCCAGCATTCCAAACATTACACAATTAATTTGAATCAAATCAAACAGCCATAGTTCCGGAGAGCAGGCTATTGTTTTCCTGAGGTTCAGGGTGGGAGTGGTTTGGAATGCAGGCTAGAAGTTGGGAGAATTCCCATGGAAGTTGAGGAATTCTACATTTAAAAGCAGTGTCTGCCCACAGAAAATTCAGGATGAGAGGAGATGAGGAAAAGTTTGAACTTACCTGTTATGGGCATGAAAGGATCCCTTTGAGGTTTGGGAAGGATATCTTTTGCAAGAATGCAGGACTCCAAAACGTAGCTTAAAAACAAAAAGAGAAATTTTTTAATTTAGAAAGTAATGTTGAGAATGGCCAGGAGGATAGCAAGGTGGGATGGCGAGATGGGGAGCAGTTCCTGGGAGGACAGCATGAAAGGAAAGGCTGTTCCCCCATGGGGACAGCATGGATGGAGAGGCTGTCCCCCAGATGACATCAGTTCTGGGGATTTTATGCATTTTTTATAAGAGAGTCACTCAGGCATGAGGTGGGGTGATCATACTGGGGTCTGCCTGGGGACATAAAGATTCCTTTGTTTTAGGGGACAAACAGATGTCCGATAGGATGGAGGTGTGGTCTGAAGGTGCATCTTTCTGTCCATCTAGAGGAGGATCAAAGGAAGATAGTCATCTCAGGACCCTAGAGGGGTCATTGGGTGTTTTTAGGCTCAGAGTCGGGAGGAGGGAAAACAAGGGAGTTCCCCTGACAATAGTTCGCCTGGGTTTCTGGGGGTACAGTGCCCATGTCAATACCCACACATCATCTGTGATTCAATAGAGGAAAGAGAAACAAAAGCCTTGTCCAATGAACTTTCAGAAATAAAATTTCAGTTGTGCTTTCTTGAGTCTTTGAGATAATTAAACCACTTTCCTCTTAGAGCTATACAGATTTATGTTAGAAACCATCTTTTGCATTTTACAGATGGGAAAACAGGTCCCAGAAATAGAGAGTGAAGTCACACAGTTGCTAGTGGCTAAGATGGGTTTGGACTATCACAATCATGAAGCTGTGAGTTCAAATATCATCCCACAACTTACTAGCTACTGTGACACTGGGTAAGTCCCTTAACTTGCCTCAATCTCAGCTTCTTCAACAGAAAATATGGGGAAGATAATAATAGCTAACATTTTTTAAAAATATATTTTATTTGATCATTTCCAAGCATTATTCGTTAGAGACATAGATCATTTTCTTTTCCTCCCCCCCACCCCCCATAGCCGACGCGTAAGTCCACTGGGCATTAGATGTTTTCTTGATTTGAACCCATTGCTTTGTTGATAGTATTTGCATTAGAGTGTTCATTTAGAGTCTATCCTCTGTCATGTCCCCTCAACCTCTGTATTCAGGCAGTTGCTTTTTCTCGGTGTTTCCACTCCCATAGTTTATCCTTTGCTTATGAATGGTGTTTTTTTCTCCTGGATCCCTGCAAGTTGTTCAGGGACATTACACCGCCACTAATGGAGAAGTCCATTACGTTCGATTATACCACAGTGTATTAGTCTCTGTGTACAATGTTCTCCTGGTTCTGCTCCTCTCGCTCTGCATCACTTCCTGGAGGTTGTTCCAGTCTCCATGGAACTCCTCCACTTTATTATTCCTTTGAGCACAATAGTATTCCATCACCAACATATACCACAGTTTGTTCAGCCATTCCCCAATTGATGGGCATCCCCTCGTTTTCCAGTTTTGGGCCACCACAAAGAGCGCAGCTATGAATATTTTTGTACAAGTCTTTGTGTCCATTATCTCTTTGGGGTACAGACCCAGCAGTGAATAGCTAACATTTTTTAAAGGGATGGGGCAGCTGGATGGCACAGTGGATAAGAGGGCCACACCTAGAGCTTCAAATCTGGCCTCAGACGCTTCCTACTCATGACCCTGGGCAAGTCACTTAACCATGTTTGCTTAGCCCTTGCCCTTCTGTCTTAAGAGTCATTACCAAGACAGGAAGTTGAGTTAAAAAAAAAAAAAAGCTAGCTTTTTTGGTAATATAGTCAAAGTTTTACAAAGTACATTGCAGTTTTTAAAATGTAAAATTTTAAAAATAATTACTTAAAATTATTTAATTTGTATTATTGCAATTAATTAATTATAATTATTAAATAATTATATAGACAAATTCTATAAATATATAAAATTATAAATATATAATATATAAAAATATAAATTATATAGATATACAAATTATATAAATAATTATGATTATTAAATAATTTTAATTAATTGATATATAATTTAAATTTAAATTAAATTAAATGATTATTAAAATTAAAATTTTATTTTTTAATTATCTCATTTTATCTTTATGGTAAACCCTGGAAGGTAGATGCTACAAATATCATCATCCCCATTTTATAATGATGAAACTGATGCTGAAGGAGTTTAAATGACTTGCCTAGGTTCACCCACCTAATAAGAATTTTCCTAACTCAAAGTTCAACACTCTCTGTCCAGTACACCAGAATGCCTCCTGTGTTCACATAGGATTTACCATTTACAATATAAATGTCATTTATTATTGGATTCCAGGTGTCCTGAGTCTCGGCCACTTTCTCTGTGGGCCTGAGAAATTTAATTAGGCTACAAACTACGTATAGGTAGAACCTAAAACTTAGGGAACACTACTAGAGAGGGGCTGGTTTGGGGTTTTTTGTTTTTTTTCCTGAAAAGTTTCTGAGTTTAATTGATTTCTAGAATGGGATACAGGCACACTGCACACAAACAGGGGACAGAATAGACTTGCCTAAGGCTCAAGTGGTTCCAGCTAGCTTTGCTCACCATCTGAATATCAGCCCTACTCCTTTTGTTGTTATTCAGTCCTCTGGTCCTGGCTTTTGTCTTGCCACTGGGCATGGATGACCCTGGAAGAGTAAGCAAGGCTGACAACTTTGTACAGCTTCGACTCCCTTAAATCCAATCCATGGACAAGTCAAGACATCCTCTTGTGATGTCTTAAAAAATGAAGGACAAACAGTAACAGCAATATGATAGAGAGATATATACATACATATAGAAATATATAGATCTCTAAATATGATATATGTATCTATAAATGTATATGTTGTTCAGTCATTTCAGCCATGTCTGACTCTTCATGACCTCATTTGGAGTTTTCTTGGTAAAGATATTGAAGTATTTTCCACTTCCTTCTCCAACTTATTTTACAGGAAACTGAGGCAAACAGGGTTAAGTGACTTGCCATGGGTCACACAGCTAATCATTTTAATTCAGGATTTAATTTTAATTTTTTTAGATTTTAATTCAGGAAGATGAGTCTTCCTGCATCCAAACCCAGCACTCTGTCCATTGTACCATCTAGCTCTCAACAACTTTACCCCCTTCCCTTCTTCTCCAGCAGGACATTTATCTCCACCAGTAAGGAGAGTCCTATACCAATGAACTTTAGGACTGGTTTCCAATTCCACCTATTTTCCCTCATACCTTCCAACATTTGTAATTGCTGATAAGTGAGATATGGCACCTCAGAGTTGTTTTCATTTGCATTTCTCCAATCAATAGTGATTTAGAGCCTTTTTTTTTCATTTGACTATAGATAGCTTTGCTGTCTTATTTTGAAATCTGCTTGTTTATATCTCTTGAAAATTATCAGCTGGGAAATGATTTTTATAAATTTGACTCGATTCTCTACATACTTGAGAAAAGAGACCTTTGTCAGAGTAACTTGCTATAAAATTTTTTGAAAATTATTGTCTATGATACTTTTTTTAATCAAAGTGTAGTTTCCCTGATTATTTCTCTTAATAAAGTCTATTTTTGCTTTTGCTTTGAGTTCATGATCACTCTGCCTGCCTTTTTTACTTCAGGTGAAGAATAATAGATTCTGTTCTCCCTCCTTATTTTAATTATGTGTGTGTTCTTCAAGTGTGTTTCTTGTAAACAACTTATTGTTGGGTTCTAGTTTCTAATCTACTCTGTTATCTGCTTCCATTTTATGGGTGAGCTCCTCAAGTTACAATTGCTATGTATTTCCTTCCTTCCTTCCTATTTTTTTTCTATTTCTCCTTCTCTCCCTCTTTGTATCCTGTCCTTCCTCAAAAGTCTGTTTTGCTTCTGGCTATTCCCTCCCTTAATCTATACTCTCTTTTATCATTTCATCCACTTTCTCTTATTATTTTTCCCTTCCTGTTAACCTGTTGAGTAAAATAGATTTCTATATCCAACTGAGAACAAATCTATAACTACATCTATTCTTCAGGAGTAGTTCAAAAGGATTTTAAAAATAAAATTAAAGAGGTAGATGAAAAATTGGGAAAAGAAATAAGAGATACAGAAAACTCATGAAAAATAAGCCAAGAGGAGTAAAGGAGGCACAAAAAATACAGAAGAGAACTCCTTAAAAAGCAGAATTGGTGAAATGGAAAAAGATCCAAAAATGCATTGAAAAGGAAAACTACTTAAAAGGCAGAATTGCCCAAATGGAAAAAGAAGTACAAAAATTCACTAAGGAAAAGAACTCTTTACAATGTAGAATTGCCCAAATGGAAAAGGAGGTACAAAAGTTCACTCAAGAAAATAATTTCTGGGGGCAGCTGGGTAGCTCAGTGAATTGAGAGCCAGCCCTAGAGACAGGAGGTCCTAGGTTCAAATCTGGCCTCAGCCACTTCCTAGCTGTGTGACCCTGGGCAAGTCACTTGACACCCATTGCCTAGCCCTTACCACTCTGCTGCCTTGGAGGCAATATACAGTATTGACTCCAAGACAGAAGGTAAGGGTTTAAAAAAAAAGGAAAAAAAAGAAAAAATTTCTTAAAAAGTAGAACTAGGCAAGTGAAAGCTAATGACACCATGAGACATCAAGAAACAATCAACAAAGCCAAAAGAATGAAAAAAAAATAGAGGAAAATGTGAAACATCTCATGGGGAAAATGACTGACCAGGACAATAAATCCAGGAGAGATAATCTGAGAATTATTAAAGTACCTGAAAGTCATGATTAAAAAAAGCTTAGACATCATCTTTCAAGAAATTATCAATGAAAACTGCTCTGATATTCTAGAGCCAGAGAGTAAAATAGAAATTGAAAGAATCCTACTAATCACCTCCTGAAAAAGACCCTAAAAGGATGACTCCCAGGAATATTATATCCAAATTCCAGAACTCCTGTGCCAAGGGGAAAATATTGTAAGCAACCAAAAAGAAATAATTCAAACATTGTGGAGCTACAATCAAAATAACATACAATTTAGTAGCTTCTTTATTAAATGTTTGAAAGGCTTGGAATGATACTCCAGAGAGCAAAGGACCTAGGACTTCAAACAAGAATCACCTACTAGCAAAACTGAGCATAATCCTTTAGAGGAAAAATGTTATTCAATGAATCAGAGGATATTCAAACATTCCTGATGAAAAGTCCTGAGCTGAATGAAAAATTTAACTCTCAAATACAAAAATCAAGAAAAATATAAAAAGATAAACAGGAAAGGGAAATCAAAAGACATTCAGTAAGGTTAAACTATGTTAATTCCTACATGGAAAGCTGATTTTATACCCCCTAAGAACCTTATCATTATTAGGGCCTTTAGAAGGAGTATACACAGATAACAGGAAGGGTATGAGCTAAATATGATGGAATGATATCTAAAATAATAAAATTAAGGCATGAGAAAGAGGAGTGCATTAGGATAAGAAGGAAAAGAATAATAGAACGGGGTAAATTATCTCACATAAAAGAGGAATGAAAAAGCATTTATAGTGGAGGAGAAAATGGGGAAGGTGGGCAGGGCATCATGTGAACCTTACTCTCATTGGAATTGGCTCAGTGAGGGAAGAGCATACAAAATCATTTGGGTATAGAAAACTCTCTCACCTCACAGGAAAGTAGAAGAGTAAGGGGATGGAGCTGATAGAAAAGAGGGCAAATTGGGAAATTGGAGGAGATGGTTGTCAGAAACTAAACAGGGAAAAATAGAATGGAGAGTAATACATAGCAATCATAATGGTGCAAATTTTTTTTTACCAATCTCTCTAATAAATGCCTCATTTCTCAAATATATAGAAAAATGAATTGAATGAAAAAGAATACAAGTCATCCCCCAATTGATAAATAGTCAAAGAATATGAACAGGCAATTCTCAGACAAAGTAATTAAAGCTCTCTATTGTTGTGCCAAAAATACACTAAATCACTATTAGAGAAATGCAAATTTAAACAACTGTGAGATACCATCCCACAACTATCAGACTGGCTATTATGACAGAAAAGGAAAATCACAAAATTTAGAAAGGAGGCAGGAAAACTGAGACACGAATGCTAGTTACTATTATGGGATTATTAACTGATTCAACCATTCTGGAGAGCAATTTGGACTCATAACCAAAGGGTTATAAAAAGTATGTACCTTTTGACCCAGAAAGATCATTACTAGCTTAGAATCCCAAAGAAATAAAAACAAAAAGAAGGGCTTATATGTAGAAAACTATTTAAAACAGCTCAGTTATTGAGTCAAAGAATTGGAATGTGAAAAGATACCCATCAATTGGGGAATGGCTGAGTAAATTAAAGTATGTGATTATAATGGAGTTGTTCCATAAGAAATGACAGGCAGAAGAAGATTAGAAAAACCTGACTTACTTAAACTGAAGCAGAGTGAAGTAAGCAGAACCAGGAAAACAACATACACAGTGACAGGAATATTGCATGGTCAACAACTATAAATAACTTCACTATACTCAGAAATATAATGGTCCAAAACAATACCAAAGGACTCGTGATAAAAAAAAATGACAATAACATCTCATTCCAGAGAAAGAACTGATGGAGTCTGAATCCATATCAAAGCAAACGTTTTTCACTTCATTAATTTTTTTGTTTGAATTTTCTTCCATAAAAGGATTTATATGGAAAAATATCTTGCATGATTACATATGCAAAATCTATTTCAGATTGTTTACCATCACAGTGGGGCTGGGTATAGTGGGGTAAAGAATTTGAGACTTAAAGTTCTTTTTTAAAATGTTGGAAACTGTTTTTACATGTAATTTAAGGAAAAATAAAATTAAAATTAAAAAACTTTATTTCAACTAGTTTTTAGTTGATTCTCTAGGATTCTGTAAGTATGCCATCATATTATCTGCAAAGAGTGATAGTTTAGTCTCCTCATTGCCTATTTTAATTCCTTCAATTTCTTTTTCTTCTCTTATGCTATATATTCTAGTATAATATTGAATAATAGTGGTAAAAATGGACTTTCTTGCTTTGTTCCTGATTTTATTGGGAAGATTTCTAGCTTATCCCTATTATAGATAATACTTGCTGATGATTTTAGATACTACTTATCATTTTAAGGAAAGCTCCACTTATTCCTATGCTCTCTAGTGTTTTTATTTTTATTTTTTAACATTATTTTATTTGGTCATTTTCATACATTATTAATTGGAAACAAAGATCATTTTCTTCTCCTCCCCCCCCTCCTCCCGCCACCCCTCCCCTAGTGAACGAGCGATTCCACTGGGTATCACATGTGTCCTTGCTCCAAACTCATTTCCTTGTTGTTTGTATTTCTTTAGGGTGCTCATTTAACATCTCTCCTCAATCATATCCCCTCCACCCCTGTAGTCAAACAGTTGCTTTTTCTGGGTGTTTTTACTCCCACAGTTTGTCTTTTGCTTGAGGAAAGTTTTTTTCCCTCATAGATCCCTGCAGATTGTTCAGGGACATTGTAAAGCCATTAATGGAGAAATCCATTATTTTCGATTGAATCACAGTGTTTCAGTCTCTGTGTACAATGTTTTCCTGGTTCTGCTCCTCTCACTCTGCATCACTTCCAGGAGGTTGTTCCAGTCTCCATGGAATTCCTCCACTTTATTATTCCTTTTAGCACAATAGTATTCCATCACCACCATATACCATAGTTTGTTCAGCCATTCACCAATTGAAGGGCATCCCCTCATTTTCCAATTTTTGGCCACCACAAAGAGCGCAGCTATGAATATTCTTGTACAAGTCTTTTTCCTTATTATCTCTTTGAGGTACAAACAAAGCAGTGCTATGGCTGGATCAAAGGGCAGACAGCCTTTTATTGCCCTTTGGGTATAGTTTCAAATTGCCCTCCAGAATGGTTAGATCAATTCACAACTCCACCAGCAATGAATTAGTGTCCCTACTTTGCCACATCCCCTCCAGCATTCATTACTTTCCTTTGCTGCCATGTTGGCCAATCTGCTAGGTGTGAGGTGATACCTCAGAGTTGTTTTGATTTGCATCTCTCTGATTATAAGAGATTTAGAACATTTTTTTCATGTGCTTATTAATAGTTTTGATTTCTTTGGCTGAAAACTGCCTGTTCATGTCCCTTGCCCATTTTTCAATTGGAGAATAGCTTGATTTTTTGTATAATTGATTTAGCTCTTTATAAATTTGAGTAATTAGACCTTTGTCAGAAGTTTTTGTTATGAAGATTGTTTCCCAAATTGTTGCCTCCCTTCTAATTTTAGTTACATTGGTTTTGTTTGTACAGAAACTTTTTAATTTGATGTAGACAAAATTACTTATTTTACACTTTGTGACTCTAAGTCTTGCTTGGTTTTAAAATCTTTCCCTTCCCAAAGGTCTAACATGTATACTATTCTGTGTTCACTTAATTTACTTAGAATTTCCTTCTTTATGTCCAAGTCATTCACCCATTCTGAGTTTATCTTGGTGTAGGGTGTGAGGTGTTGATCCAAACCTAATCTCTCCCACACTGTCTTCCAATTTTCCCAGCAGTTTTTATCAAATAATGGATTTTTGTCCCATAAGCTGGGGTCTTTGGGTTTGTCATAGACTGCCTTGCTGAGATCATTTACGCCAAGTCTATTCCACTGATCCTCCTTTCTGTCTCTTAGCCAGTACCAAATTGTTTTGATGACCACTGCTTTGTAATATAGTTTGAGATCTGGGACTGCAAGGCCACCTTCCTTTGTATTTTTTTTCATTATTTCCCTGAATATCCTTGATCCTTTGTTCTTCCAAATGAACTTTGTTATGGTTTTCTCTAATTCAGTAAAGAAATTTTTTGGAAGTTCAATGAGTATAGCACTAAATAGATAGATAAGTTCGGGAAGGCAGTCATTTTTATTATGTAAGCTCATCCCACCCATGAGCAATCAATGTTTTTCCAATTGTTTAGATCTAGTTTTAGCTGTGTGGAGAGTATTTTGTAGTTGTATTCATATAGTTCCTGTGTTTGTCTCAGCAGATAGATTCCTAAGTATTTTATATTGTCTTGGGTGACTTTAAATGGAATTTCTCTTTCTAATTCTTGCTGCCCAACTCTGTTGGAGATATATAGAAATGCTGATGACTTATGCGGGTTTATTTTGTATCCTGCAACTTTGCTAAAGTTGTTGATTATTTTGATTAGCTTTTTGGTTGATTCTCTAGGATTCCTTAAGTATATCATCATATTATCTGCAAAGAGTGACAGCTTGGTCTCCTCATTGCCAATTTTAATACCTTCAATTTCTTTTTCTTCTCTAATTGCTACTGCTAGTGTTTCTAGTACAATGTTAAGTAATAGAGGTGATAATGGGCATCCTTGTTTTACTCCTGATCTTATTGGGAAGGCTTCTAGTTTATCCCCATTGCAGATGATGTTTGCTGATGGTTTTAGATATATACTGTTTATTATTTTTAGGAAAGGCCCTTCTATTCCTATACTTTCTAGTGTTTTCAATAGGAATGGATGTTGTATTTTATCAAAGGCTTTTTCTGCATCTATTGAGATAATCATGTGATTTTTGTTGGTTTGCTTGTTAATATGGTCAATTATGTGAATGGTTTTCCTAATATTGAACCATCCTTGCATTCCTGGTATGAACACTACATGATCATAGTGGTTAACCCTTGTGATGACTTGCTGGAGTCTTTTTCTTGGTATCCTATTTAAGATTTTTGCATCTATATTCATTAGGGAGATTGGCCTATAGTTTTCTTTCTCTGTTTTTAATCTGCCTGGCTTTGGGATCAGTACCATGTTTGTGTCATAAAAAGAATTTGGTAGAACCCCTTCTTGGCTTATTCTGTCAAATAGTTTGTATAATATTGGGATTAGCTGTTCTTTGAATGTTTGATAGAATTCATTTGTGAATCCATCTGGCCCTGGGGATTTTTTCATAGGGAGTTCTTTGATGGCTTGTTCAATTTCTTTTTCTGATATGAGGTTGTTTAGGTAATTTATTTCTTCTTCTTTTAGTCTAGGCAATTTATATTTTTGTAAGTATTCATCCATATCACCTAGATTGCCATATTTGTTGCCATATAATTGGGCATAGTAGTTTTTAATGATTGCCTTAATTTCCTCTTCATTAGAGGTGAGGTCTCCCTTTTCTTCTTGGATACTGTCAATTTGGTTTTTTTCTTTCCTTTTTTTAATTAGACTGACTAGTACTTTGTCTATTTTATTTGTTTTTTCAAAGTACCATCTTCTAGTCTTATTTATTAAATCAATAGTTCTTTGACTTTCAATTTTATTGATTTCTCCTTTGAGTTTTAGGAACTCTAATTTAGTCTTTATCTGAGGATTTTTAATTTGTTCACTTTCTAGTTTTTTAATTTGCATGCCCAATTCATTGACCTCTGCCCTTCTTAATTTGTTTATATATGAACTCAAGGATATAAATTTCCCCCTGAGTACTGCTTTGGCTGCATCCCATAGGTTTTGAAAGGATGTCTCACCATTGTCGTTTTCTTCAATGAAGTTATTGATTGTTTCTACAATTTGTTCTTAAACTAGCTGGTTTTGGAGAATCATATTGTTTAATTTCCAATTAATTTTTGATTTATCTCTCTATGTACCCTTACTAATTATTATTTTCATTGTATTGTGGTCTGAGAAGGTTGCATTTATTATTTCTGACCCTTTGCACTTGTTTGCAATGTTTTTGTGCCCTCATACATGGTCAATTTTTGTGAATGTACCATGTGCTGCAGAAAAGAAGGTGTGTTTCTTTTTGTCCCTATTTATTTTTCTCCACATGTCTACTAAATCTAATTTTTCTAAGATTTCATTTGCTTCTCTCACCTCTTTCTTATTTATTTTTTGGTTTGATTTATCTAGTTCGGATAGAGGAAGGTTCAGATCTCCCACTAGTATTAATTTTCTCTCTATTTCATCCTTGAGCTCCTCTAGTTTCTCCTTTAGAAATTTGGATGCTCTGCCATTTGGTGCATACATATTGAGTACAGATATTTCCTCATTGTCTATACTGCCTTTCATCAGGATATAGTTACCTTCCCTATCTCTTTTAACTAGATTTATCTTTACTTTGGCTTTGTCAGATATCATGATTGCAACTCCTGCCTTCTTTTTATCAGTTGATGCCCAATAGATTTGGCTCCGTCCTCTTACTTTCACCCTATGCATATCTACCTTCCTCATGTGTGTTTCTTGTAGACAGCATATGGTAGGGTATTGGATTCTAATCCACTCTGCTATTTGTTTGCTTTTTATGGGTGAGTTCATTCCATTCACATTCAGAGTTATGATTACTAGCTGTGTATTTCCCAGCATTTTGATTTCTAATCCTGGTCCTCCCTTTTCTTCTTTCACTATTTCCTTCTACACCAGTGTTTGTTTGTAATCAGTCCCCCTAGTTCCCACCCTTAATTTACTTCCCTTTCTACTCCCCTCCCTTCTTTTCCCCCTCTTATTTTCCCCTGTAGTCTTTTTAAATTCCCCCCCTCCCTCCCTTGTACTGCTTCCCTCCCCACCAGTCTGTTTTTTACCCTTCTACTCCCCTATAGTGCGCAAATCTATTCTCTGCCCCAATGGATTGGATTGTTCTTCCCTCTTTGGGTCAGTTTCAAAGCACATAAGAATTGAATATTTCCTATCTCCAACCTCTTTACCCTTCCAGTGTATCGATGTTCTCCCCCTTCCCGCCATGAGTTACTTTGTGACATATCAATTTACCCCCATTTGTTTCTCTTCCCATTTCTTTTAGTATTAGCCTCTTTTTTTTTTTAGTTCTGGTGGTATATATATGTATATATATATATACACACATTTATTTACACACACACATATATGTATTTATGCATGCATGTATCTATATACCTATTTATGTCTTGTCCTTTCATCCTATAGTTTGTCACTGTTCCCTCTAAGTGTAATTCTTCTAGCTGCCCAGATGATAGCAACAGTTTTTAAGTATTACCAATGACCTATTTTCTTATAGGGATACATATTTTAACTTATTGAGTCTCTTTAAAAAAATTTTTTTTGTTGTTGTTTTGTTTTGTTTTTCTTTTTCCCCTCTTCTTTAATTACCTTTTGATGATTCTCTTGAGTTCTGTGCTTGGACATAAAATTTTCTTTTCAGGTCTGGTCTTTTCTTTACAAATTCTTGAAATTCTTCTATTTTGTTGAATGACCATACTTTCCCCTGTAAGAATATAGTCCGTTTTGCTGGGTAGTTGATTCTTGGTTGTAGACCTAGGTCCCTTGCTTTCCAGAATATCATATTCTATGCCTTTCTTTTTTTCAGTGTGGATGCAGCCAGATCCTGCGTTATCCTCACTGTGGTTCCATGGTATCTGAATGACTTCTTCTTGGCAGCTTGTAATATCTTTTCTTTGGTCTGATAGTTCTTGAATTTGGCTATAACATTCCTGGGTGTTGTCAGTTGGGGATTAAGTATAGGAGGTGATCTGTGGATTCTTTCAATCTCCACTTTCCCCTCTTGTTCTAGGATATCAGGACAGTTTTCCTGAATAATTTTCCTGTAGTATTATGTCCAGGCTTTTTCTTTTGTCATGGTCTTCTTGTAAGACCTATGATTCTTAAATTGTCTCTTCTCAAATGATTTTCTAAATCGTCTGTTTTGTGAATGAGATACTTCACATTTTCCTCAATTTTTTTCATTCTTTTCATTTTGTTTTATAGTGTCCTGCTGCCTTGTGAGGTCACTTAATTTCAGTTGTTGTATTCTGGTTCTTAAAGACTGGATTTCATCCCTAGCATTTTGGTTGTCCCTTTCCTTTTGGTCTGATTTTCTTTGGAGGTCATCTTTCACCCTCCTAACCTCATCTTTCATCTCCTTTTTCTCATCTTTCATCTTCTTCACCTCATCTTTCATTTCCTTTGTCTCATTTTCCAGCTGGTTGATTTTGGCTTTCAAGACACTATTTTCTCATTTTAGTTCAAGTGCCTCTGTTTCCAGATGACTTATCTTAATTTTTAAGTTCTTTTCCCAATTGTCTTCAGCCTCTCTTAATTGTGTTTTGAGTTCTTC
Organism: Monodelphis domestica; assembly: GCF_027887165.1. Taxonomy (NCBI): domain Eukaryota; kingdom Metazoa; phylum Chordata; class Mammalia; order Didelphimorphia; family Didelphidae; genus Monodelphis; species Monodelphis domestica. The sequence goes on along the minus strand of NC_077233.1, from coordinate 184,150,142 downwards.
CACAGCCTGTATCCAATTCGCTGGGATTTCTGGTTTATCATTTGCTGATCTCTCCCCTTCTGTTCCATTTGCTGAGTAGAAACTGTCTATTGTAGTTTCTTTCTTCTTTTTCTGTTGTTTGCTCAAATTCACCCCTTCTTTACTCCCCGTATTTTTCTGTGCTCTTGTTCCTCTCATTTTTTTTTGTTTGGGGGCTTCTGTCAATCTCCCCTCTTGGAGCTTTAAGAGGAGAGCTCTTGGTGTAGTCTCTGGTGGAGGTTTGTTGGGTTTTGAGCTTCCCTGTCCTCTGGAGGCTTTTTATTGGATTAAAGTCCAGCAGTCAATGAGGATGGGTGTGGAGCCTGGGTTTCCCTGAGTTCTGAAGACATTTGATGGGATTAAGTTCAGCTGGGTTGGACTGGGTATGCTCTGAGGCCAAAACCTCCTAGAAGACTGGAGCAAATATGGAGGCTCTCCACAGCTCTGGCCAGGCTGCCTGCTCTGTGCTCCCTCTCTAGCTCCTTCCCCGCCATCTGTGTTGGAGACTCTGAACTTATCACAACCCTGGTTGCAATGTATGCCCTCCAGACCAGCACCTTTGCCCACCCAGAAGTTCCTCCTGCCACTGGAGTCTGGGAGTCTCAGCGCTCTGGGTGGGAGGGGGGATAGGTCCTGGGACCTTCCTTCTTTCTTCCCCTTAAACCCGAGTATTCTCAGATTCTGGCTTTTGGGGGGGGGGGGCTTACCTTTTGAATTAAGTCCAGCAGGAGGGTTTCTTGACTCTGTCTGGTTAAGTTTGTTTTTCAGTCCTCTGGAAGCATTCAGTTTATGATCATTTAGGAAGGGTATTCAGAGGTCTGAACTTCTGCTCCTTCTAGGCCGCCATCTTGACTCCGCCTCTCCAGTTTGCCTCTAGTGTTTTTAAAAGGGAGTGGATGTTGCATTTTGTCAAAAGCATTTCCTGAATTTATTGAGATGATCATATGATTTCTGTTGGTTTTGTTATTGATATAATCAATTATGTTGATAGTTTTAACAATATTGATCCCATCCTGCATTACTGGCATAAACCCCATCTGGTCATAGTGATTGATTCTTATGATATATTGCTTTGGTCTCCATGCTAGCATTTTATTTACATTGTTTTGCATCTATATTCTTGAAGGAAATTGGTATATAATTTTCTTTCTGGTTTTGCTCTTATTGGCTTAGGTATCAGTACTATATTTGTGCCATTAAAGAAATTTGGTAGAACTCCCTCTTTGCCTATTTTTCTGAATAGTTTATATAGTATTGGGATTAATTGTTCTTTAAATGTTTGGTGAATCCATCACTGTGATTGCATCTGGCTCTGGGGATTTCTTCTTAGGGAGTTCATTGATAGATTGTTCAATTTCTTTTTCTAATATGGGGTTATTTAAGCATACTATTTCTTCTTCTATTAATATAGAAATTTTATATTTTTGTGAATATTTATCCATTGCACTTGGACTGCCAAATTTCATATCGTGAACTCTTATTCAAATAGCTGAGATCTTTGGGTTTGTTAAACAGGTTATGGTGGTCATTTACTTTATGTATATTATGTACTTAATCTATTTTATCAAGCAATCACTCTATTTCTTATCTAATACCAGATTATTTTTATGATTACTACTTTGTAGTAGAGTTTGAGATCTGATACTATTAGGCTACCTTTGCTTTTTTTTTCCCATTGGTTCCCTAGATATTCTTGACCTTTTTTCCCCTTCAGATGAGTTTTTAAATTATTCTTTTTAGTTCTATAAAATAATTCTTTGGTACTTTGATAGGCATGATAACAAATAAGTAAATTATTTTAAGTAGTCTTGCCTTTTTTTATTATGTTGATTCAACCTATCCATGAACAGAGGCTCAAACTTAAAGCATTTTCTCCATAGTAATGGTCCCTACCAAGTTCACTCCTGTATGCATAGCTGCTGGATAAAATTTCATCCATTACCTTTGGGCTGAATCAAAATACTCTTCATTGTCTGGCTTCTAGCAGTTCCCAGCTGGGATTCCAGACATCTTCTGGCTCAAAATTCTGACTTCCAAAGCTCATAGTCATATTACTCCGTTCTCTAACAGCGGAATAGACCCAATAGTGATGGAAGCACAGTAGCACCAATGTGCTTCCGGGCCACATAGTTCTGGCAGATAAATAAAGGCTCCCCCCATCAAGGTGTTAGTCCATGGCTTCCTCCTTGAACACATCAGGCATTAGTGTCCTTTTTTGTTTTTTTACTCTTTTTTTACTCTTTACTTCTTTTTACTCTTACCTTCCATCTTAGAATCAAGACTGGGTGTTGGTTCTAAGAAAATAAGAGTGCTGAGGGCTAGGCAATGGGGGAGAAGTGATTTGCCCAGGGTCACACAGCTAGGAAGTGTCTGAGTCTGGATCTGAATCCAAGACTTCTTGTTTCTAGTCCTGGCTCTCTATTCATTGAGCCACATCGCTGCCTTGAGCCCCTCCACCAGCAAACACACTTTAGTGTCTTTTGAATACACCCTCGTTCCTGTTTCACAGCCAATTAAAAAAACTTCTCTTATCTCCTGGTTAGCCCACCAGAACCAGTTACAGAATGTAACTCCATTAGTCTATTCCAATCACCCCATTACATTTGTTGGAATAAGGATTTCATCATTGAGTTTCTCTTGGCAAGGGATTACTTATTCATTAACAATGTACTCTGCTGGGGGCAGCTGGGTGGCTCAGTGGATTAAGAGCCAGACCTAGAGATGGGAGGTCCTAGGCTAGAATTTTAAAAAATTTAGGTGGCCGCTAGGTGGCTCAATGATAGAAAGCCAGACTTAGAGATGGGAGGTCCTGGTTCAAATCTGGCCTAAGACACTTCCTAGCTGGGTGACCCTGGGCAAGTCACTTGACCCTCATTGCTTAGCCCTTACTACTCTTCTGCCTTAGAACCAATACATAGTATTGATACTAAGACGAAAGGTAAGGGTTTAAACAAAACAAAATGTACTATGCTGCTATTGGGGGGTCAAGACTGCACTGTATAATAAGCCCTTCATCTTCCTGGCCTCAAGACCACCCATCCTAAATCTTTAAGGTCTTTCTCAGCCCTGAATGTTGGGGTTTCTCCCTAAGCCACCCCCTCCCATCCAATTCTACTCTCCAATTCTTTCTTCATTTTTTCAGACTTTCAGATGATCCATGACTTCACCCCTCCACTGAATATTTGGTAAAGGATTTTCATGACTCGCCTTGACCAAAGAATTCCATCAGCTAGTGGCCAGTCACCTGAGGGTCTGGATTTCACACACAGACGGTCACCAGGTATGTACGGGAGGCTTTTCCTAATGGGCAGAATCTGCCAAGATCCACTGTTGTGTTGGCAGAGTCTTTGTGAGGCTTAAATGATATCCGTGACTCCAAGTACATTTTATAAGAGTTATCAGTAATCCCCTGAAGGAGAAGAAATAAGAAGCCCAGAGCCTAGGCAGGACCGTGTGAGCAAATTTTCCTGCCAAGCTCTGCCCCAGCCTCCACAGCCGAGTTCTAGGAAGAACAGGGAGAGAAGGACGGGTCAGACCCAAACTTGATCTTCCACACTTCCGCTCATGTTCCGCTCAGTGGGATGCTGGGCAAGAGAGTGCTGGGGAGCAAACTCTATTCACACCTTCTAATTCTCAGGGTGACTTCCATGCTGGCTCTGCACCAGGAGGAAGCCTTTCAGATCGGCTTCCACAGTGAACTTCTCTCCCACCAAGGTTGTTGTTCAGACGTTTTCAGTCCTCTCCAACTCCTTGTGACCCCACGTGGGGGTTTCTTGACTAAGATCCTAGAATGGCTTGCCATTTCCTTCTCTAGTTCATTTTACAGATAAGGAAACTGAGATAAACAGGGTGCTGTGACGTGCCCAGGCACACAAGCGAGGAGGTTTTAACTCGGGTTTTCCTGCCTCTAAGCTTAATACTCTACCCTCTGTGGCTCCTAGCTGCCTGGATTACCTATTAGCCACACTAAAACGAATTCATTAATAAATAAAAAAAGACTTTATGGAACACCATGTCAGGCATGTGCAAATTGCTGGAGATGAGAAGACAAAGAAAAGTAAGTCCCTGACCTCTAGAAGTTGATATTTTCTATCAGAGGAGACAGATCTTTGGTATATAAACATAGACAAAAGCAAAGTGAAGGCTGATTTTGTGTGGGGAGACTTTAACAACTAGTTTGGGGGAGGTCAGGAAAAGTCTCACCCAAGAGGTAGTATGTTAGTTGAGCCTTGAAGGAAATTAGGGATTCTAAAGGGTGTGGGTTTTTAAATTAATAATCAATACATATTCTATTTTATAAAGTTTTATTAATAATAACTAGAGCAAAAGAACACCTGAATTCAGCCCAGTTGCAGGTCAAAAAAGAGGAAGAGGGAGGAGTTACAGCCACTTAAATACCATCACACAAAAAGGGAGGACGCAGGAAAAGGGAATTTTGGGAAATACTAAGGGACTTCTGGGGGATGAAGTCCAAAGGCTCAAAATCTCCATTTCTACAAGGGGAAAGGTATTGAAGAGGGAGAAGTGTCCAGGTATAATGCACCATAGGAAACTAAAGAAAAGTCAAAGAGAAGAGAGCTTTTTGAGAGGCATTGCCTTCTCCATAGTCCTGAAACCATTCCACTCACTAAGGAAGGTTCAGCCCTGTTCTTACTAGTCTACATGGAGCCCAAGAGCTGAACTTAGAGTCAGGAGAGCATTGGGTTTATATCTTGCTTCTTGACCATAAGTAAATCATTTAACTTCTCATCCTCAATTTCCTCATCTGTAAAATGGGGATAAGAACAGCACCTTCCTCACTGTTTTCCTATGAAGGATTAAAGTCAAGAAGGAACTGAGCTTCCCTGCTTACTTTCAGCTGACCACCTGTGCTGGTTCATCACTGAAGGACTCTTGCATTTTGGGATGGCAAATTACTACCTTTACTGGTTCTTCAACCTTCTGCGGGTGGCCAGGGAGGTGCTATGTCAGTTTGAGAGGGAGAGATGGCGCCTGCCTTGTTCTCTTTTCTCAACTCTCCTCTGTGGAAAGAGCCCTGCTCAGCTTCATCATGGCTACTGTTCCTCTCTGGTAGTGAGAACATGAACTGAACTCTGCGAGCCCATCCTGGGTCTTGGGGCTCTCGGCAGCCTTTCCTGCTTTGTGTTTCCTTTCCTGAATATAGGAGAATGAAGGGCGCTCAGTCACCCAGACAGACACATCCAGCCTTGGAGTCAATCTCCTGGCTTAGAAAGCTCCAGAGATCCTATGTCTCTTGGCCAAAACCAGGCAGAGTGAGTGGCTCTGCCCATGCTCCCAGGCGTGGGGTGCAAATGAGGAATGTGCGGAAACGGCTCTAACCTGGGAAAACCCACGATTAAAATTTCAGTGTGAGCATTTATGCTTCAGAAATCATCAGTTGCTATAAATGAGGGATGGATCTATTGTTTCATTGATGATCTAGGCTTAAGAAAGGGTTATTAATGCAGATGGACTTCAAAATGTATCCTCTCCTCAAAGCCCAGTTGGTAAACATCTATGAGCACTCCTTTGATTTGGTATAAACATAGCTTGAGCTTGGTAGGAAGTGCATTGGAAAAGCAGAACCATTATATACAATGATTGAAACAAATGTGATTGACTCTACTACTAAAAGCAATGGACCAGGATCCAGGACAATTCTGAGGGACTTATGAGAAAGAACGCTATCCACATCTAGAGGAAGAACTGTGGGAGCAGAAAACATATGATGTGTTTATATGGATATATGATTTGGGGTTTTATTTATTCCCTAAATTCTTATTCCTAAATTCTTTGGAAAACTTAGGGAATGACATCATTAGAATGGAGGCTAACAATAATACTAATAGGCATTTATACAGTGTTTTAAAGTTTGCCAAGTGCTTTCAATTCATTATCTCATTTAAATCTCATCTGTAAAATGCTTTGCTAACCCTAAAGCAGGGCAGCGAGGTGGCACAATGGATAGAGAACTGGGTCTGGAGTCAAGAAGAGTCATCTTCCAGAGTTCAAATCTGGCTTCAGCTTTGTGACCCTGGTCAAGTCACTAAACCCTATTTGCCTCTGTTTTCTCATCTGGAAAATGAGCAGGAGAAAGAAATGGCAAACCATTCCAGCATCTTTGCCAAGGAGTCCTCAAATGGGGTCATGAAGAATTGGGCATAACTGAACAACAATCTTAAAACATGATATAAATTGCTACATTATTAGCAGTATGGTCCTAAAGGTTCATAGTGTGTTGAGAGACACAAGATAGCTTAGAGATCATCTGATTGAGTGCCTCCATTTATTTAGGAAGAAACAGCTGGAAATGTTCTAGTCATAAAAATGGGACTCTTTTTTTTTTCTTTTTGCTTTCCCTCCCACAGGTCCCAAATGTATTCCTCCTCCCCTCTGGCAATGGTGGTTTCTGCTCTTCCCTGAAATGTCTTTAAAAGGGCAAAGACTTATAAAAGGTTTGTGAACCTATTATTTTCTGTGCTCTGGGGTTGATTAGAAAAAGAAAAAAAAAGACTTAGAGGTCAATGAAAGAATACCTCCTTCTGTCCCAGCAGCCCTGAGCTTTTCATCTGAATCTTCACAATCAGATAAAGCAGCCATTAGAAAGGTCATTTCATCTGGCCATTCCCCTTGATTGCTCACATTGAGATTAAGCATTGCGGTCTTGAAGGATAGCTCCCCTTTTGATTATTGTGTCAACTGTTTTATGATAGCCCAATGTTTTTGAGGAATCATATAATTATTATTATAACACCATCCCTACCTTTGAATTTATTCCTATCATTTATATGACTCCAGAGAATAATCCTTGCTATTTTTACAATATGGATATTTTATTGTTATGTAAGCCAAAGAAGGTAATAGTTTAGCAGCTGTTCCCCAATAGCAAAACTGGGAAATAGAAGTCACATACAGTAGAGATGGGGTCAGACTCATATGGAAGCATAGTAGAGAGCCGCCTAGCCTGTTAATAAGCCTTTGATGATTTTAAGAGGAACTCCAGTTTCACTCATAGTTCAGATTAACATCGAAAAGTGATTCTTATTCAAAATTTAAACCATATACTGCTTAGATTGGGGGAGGTAAGGAGAGAATCTGAATTGCAAAGTGTCAAAAATGGTAAAAAAAAATTGTTTCTACATGTAATTGAAAAAAATTAAAGAAGGGAAGAAGAAGACTCCACCCAATATCTACACTCCCCTAATGAGGATGCCCTTCTGGTCTTCTCAAGCCCTTCTTATTCACACCCTTATCTTATCTAGACTGCAAAAACTATCTGACTACCTATATATTACAGATTGTCTTTAAAAGGCTCAGGATGCAGAACTCACAAATTTACCGAGTCCTTACCCAAAGCCTGGGTTGGCTTCTTAGGCAAACCCAAAGTCCCAGGTGACAAAACCCTTGGGTTTACCTTAACCAAGTTGATCTCTAACAGGTTGATCTCAGGTTGATCTCTGTACTTCAGGGAAAGGCAAGTCTCCTCCAAGGCAGATCTCCAACCAAGAATTTCTAATCTTTCCACAAGATTAGTCTTTTCCTAGGGGATGCCAGAGCAAAGATCCTTCTTACCAGCTCAGAGGAAAGCCAGATCAGGAGTGACAATTAATCTCAGTAAAACTCCCAAGATCCTCCTCTTCTTCCAGAATCTTCTCCCAAGGTTTGTGTTTAAATTCTCCTCCTTTCCTCTTAAAGACAATCCATACATTTTTCTCTATCCCTTATCACGTATCCTTACAATACATACATACTTATATATGAAGAGAGAGAAAAAGAAAGAGTAAAAGAGGGAGAGAGAAGGGACTGGAGTCAGGAAGATGAGTCTTCCTGAGTTCAAATATGGCAAAAGATACTTATTAGTTGTATGACTCTTTACAAGTCACATAACTCTGCCTCAGTCTCCTCATTTGGAAAATGAGTTGGAGAAGGAAATGGCAAACTGCTCCAGTATCTTTGCCAAAGAAACCCCAAACAGGGTGATGAAGAGTCAAACATGACTAAAATGGATGAATAACATATACATATGCATTTATAGATACCTATATTGTTGCTGTTGTTTGTCTTTCAACGTCATCACAGGGTGAAGTCTTGACTTGCTTGTGAGGCAGAATTGTATAAAGTTGTCTGCCTCATTCATTCTCCCAGAGTCTCTTTTGTCCCAGAGACAAAAGTGAGGAGCAGGGGCCATCACCTGGGATGCAGTGGATAGCCTTGGCATCTTCAGTGTCTGACCAAGCTCTAAGTGCTCTTCAGCACCTGCTTCAGTCACCTTCATGGTTGCTGAAACAAATTGCTTTCATTCCCACATTCTATGGGGGAAGGTCTTCAAATGCTTAGGGTAGATGCCCCCCTAACTCGTCAATGGATTTGTGGCCCATGGTTACCTTCAATATATGCAACATATAGTGTATGATATACATGGATACAGAGAGATCTACATAGTATATACATATATGTGGTTGAGGTTGAGATTTATTCATTTTAATCATGTCTGATTCCTCTTGCCCTTTTTGGGGGGATGTTTTCTTGGCAAAGATACTGGAGAGGTTTGCCATTTCCTTTTCCAGCTCGTTTTCCAGCTGAGGAAACTGAGGCAAACAGGGTTAAGTGACTTGCCCAGGGTCCCATAGCCAGTAAGTGTCTGAGGCCAGATTTGAACTCAGGAAGAAAAGTCTTCCTGACTCCAGACCTGGCACTTAGCTGCCCCCATATGTTTATAGAGATTTATGTATATGTTGCATTTTTCCATTTCCTTGTGTGAATTTCAAAACTACTCAACCCTGTTCAAACCATTCTTTAGAGGATGGGATTTGGTTATTCCCTGATCAATAACAATAGAGATACTTGGAATGACAGAATCAGGTCTTGGAAACTACAATCTCCACCCTACTCAGGGTAACAGGATTTAGGAAGGACTGCAGCAAAGCTCAATATTTAATTATTTGAGAATATGACCTTCAACAGACATGTGCAAAGGGGACAGACCTCTGGGTGGTCCTAGGTTAAGCTAGAGCCACCATTGGCACAGGTGAGACACAGGAAGTGAGGTAGAGGAGAGCTGAGGAGGCTGGGACTTCCTGTGTGGAGGGAGAGTGAGGGAGTTGGAGCCTGGTGCTTGGAGTGGAGGCCCTCAGACTGTTTCTCCATTTTGGTCACGTGAATGATAGGGACTGATCTCTTTTCTTTGCCTTGGCTATCCAAGGCCTTGGGCCTTTGGCCTAGCCTAAGCAGAGAGGGTATTTAAGCCCTATTCCCTTCTCTCCCCTTTCTCTCTCTCTCTCTCTCTCTCTCTCTCTCTCTCTCTCTCTCTCTCTCTCTCTCTCTCTTTCTCTAATACCTTTCTTCCTCCTGTTAGTAATTAAAAACTCCATAAAAGGTTGACTGCTGACTTGAGTTTTCATTTAGGAATTACATAGCTGAATTCCTTGGCGACCTTAAATTAATATATATCAAGTATTTTAATGTGATTTCCATATCACACTTGGCAAAGGATTATATAGTTCCCCTGCCTGGAATGTTCTCTACCCCCCAGACCCTCTTCCATTTGAGTTTAACCCAGTGTCTAAGGCTCAGTTCAACTTCACTCCATGAAACCTTCCCCTCTACAATTTCTCTGTTCCCTGTAGTACTTACTGTCCGTACCACCCATTTACATTTAGAATATTTGGCTTTAATTTTTATTATGTCGAATATAATTTATGCATTTTATCAACTCATGATCCCCAGGCCTCACTAACAGATGAGTCATGACAACTGAATTCCATTCGCCTCTTCCTCAAGTCAGGGCATGGATCCTCTGTCTCTCACAGGGCCCATACCTTCTGTCTGGTCTTTCCAAAACAGGAAAAGAAACAATCCCAGCCCTGTCCATTCACCTTCCCAACTCCTGCCTATCCCCCCAAAATTCCAGAGGGGGAGGGGGAAAGCTGACAGCCATTGCCTTCAATGCTGCCTAAACTGCAAGGTACTCTAACTATGTCCTGGTTAGAGTATCAGACAGCCTGATTTTTTTTAGCATCATCCTTTCAAAAAAATTTTATTTTTTGCAAAAGAAAAATATATGATTGATCATATAGTGCAGTAGGGATGTGATTAGTGTAAAAGATCACTCTATTGCAAATATGAATACCATGGAAATAGGCTTTGAACAATGATGCATGTATAACCCAGTAGAACTGCTTGCAGGCTTCCTGAGTGAGGAGTAAAGAATGGTGGGTGGGGGGAAATCTTGAACCATGTAACAATGGAAAAATATTCTAAATAAAAAGAGGGAAAAAAAGTTTATTTTATTGTCATGCAAAACACACTTCCATATTGGTCATTGATGTAAGAACACACTCATTCATAGCAAACCCCCCAAATAAAGCCAGAAATATGCTAATGTAAAAGATAGCATGCTTTGGGCCACCTCCGACACCAACAGTTCTTTCTCTGAAGGTGGAAAACATTCCCCGTCATACTTTTTCAGGCTTGTCCCAGATCATTGTGTTGCTAAGAGGAGCCAAATTTTCAGTTGATCATTATACAATATACAATGCTATTACTGTGTGCAATGGAGAATCTGATTTTAAATCATTTACTACACTATGTACCTCAGGAGAGTAATTCCAGTGCCTCAGTTTCCTAAATGGAAATAATACTTGCATTGCCTCCTCACAGAATAATAATCAGGATAGGGCTTTGTAAATTATAAAGGGCGATCAATATGTGTGGTTATACACTATTCCTGCTTTGCAGTGTTTACTGAATTAAGTCTAAAAACCCAATTTTAATTTAATTTAATTTAATTTAAGTCTAAAAGCCCCAAGATCCTCCACAATTCCCACCTCTCTACTTTGTACTCATTATCATATATGTGCCTATATACTATACCCACATCTATACTTTTTTTTTTGCATTTTTCATCTGCATGTCAAAAGATTATGTGCTTCCACCTGCCTACAATGTTTTTCTCCATCTCAAACTCCTCCCCATTCCAATTCAACTCATTATTCAAGGTCTAACTCAAGTCTCACCTCCATGAAACCTTCCACATTGTAAAAGCACTCTAGCCTGTCCCTCACCCTGTTGTGCTTATTGTCTGTGCCATCCACTCATTATTTAGCATTTATAGCTTTGTATTATGATGATGGTGGTGATGATCATTAGAAGGAAAGCATTCTATATTCTCTAGCAAGCTTTTGAGAGCAAGAACACTTTTCTCTTCTTTGGAACTGCAGGACTAGCACTGTGTCCTCTTCACTAAATATCTGCTCCTCTTGCTGAAGATTTCTTTCACCTATTGTCAAAGATTGAAATTCTATTCCCAGAGAAGGCAATGTAGTGTGCTGGCTCATGGAATCCTAGAGCTGGCACTGGAAAGAACCTCAGAAGCCATCTTACCAACTAACCTTTGTTTTATAAATGATATTTTATAAAATGTTATGTTATAAATATTAAATAAAATATTATTTTATTAATGATAAAATCAAGACTCAGAGAGTTTCTAGTGATGTGTCTGAGGTCACATAGATAGTAAGCATCAGAGGTGAAATTCAAACCAAAGCTAATGTTCCTTTTCTTTTGTTAAATGTATTGTTATTTATTCCATTAAATATTTCCCAATTACATGCAAAATTTTTTTAACATTAATTTTTTAAAATTCCGAGTTCTAAATTCTCTCCTTCACTTTTGCCTTCCTGCCCCACTTGGCACCTTAAGAAGACAATTTGATATTGATTATACATGCAAAGTCATGCAAAATATATTTCCATATTAGTGATTTTGAAAGAGAAAACAGAGACAAAAAATAAAACCAAAACAATAAAGTGAAAAAAGTATGCTTCAATCTCCATTCAGAGTTCCATAATTCTTTCTATGGGGTTGGATAGCATTTTTCATCATGAGTCCTTTGGAATTGTCCTGATCACAGTAGTTAAATCTTTCAGTTGATCACCAATACTGTTGTTACTGTGTACAATGTTCTGGTCCTGCTCCCCTTACTTTGTATCAGTTCATAGAACTCTTCCTAGGTTTTTCTGAAACCATCCCCTGTTATTTCTTATAGCACCTAAGCACAATTGTATACCATAATCTGTTCATAAATTCCCCAATTGATGATCATTCCCTTGATTTCCAATATTCTTTACCACTACAAAAAGAGCTCCTATAAATATTTTGTACCTATAGTCCTTCAAGATATATATATATATATATCCTTTGATCTCTTTGAGATACAGACCTAGTAGTGCAAAAGTAGTGTCCTTATCACACTAATATGCCTCCTTGCCTTGAACAGCGTTCTAGTCCAAGTCAGATGAAGTGGGTTTGATGCCTGGCTTTGACACTTACTATGTGTGTAACTTTGGTCAAGTTCCTTTGCTTCTTTGGGTCTTAACTTCTTCCCCTATAAAATGAGATGGCTTGAATTAGTTTCTCCAAGATCCCTTCTGGCTGTAGATCTAGATTCAATCAACTTTTTTGGATGTTAGTTTACTCACCTTTAAAATGAAGGGGTTAGCTCTGGGAGGCAATTTGGAATTATGTCCAAAGGGCTTCAAAAGAATGAATGTCTTTTGATCCAGCAATACTAGGTTTGTATCCCAAAGAGATTTAAAAAGGGGGGAGGGTCTATTTGTACAAAAATATAACTGTGCTTTTTGTGGTGGCAAAAAATTGGAAAATGGGGGTTGTCCCTCAATTGGGGAAAAGCTGAACAAATTATGGTATATGGTGGTGATGATATATGTGCTATAAGGAATGATGAACTGTTTGATTTCTATAAGAACTGGAAAGACCTATGTGAACTGATGGGAGTGAAATAAGCAGAACCATTACAATAACTGAAACAAATGTGATTGACTCTGCTACTAGCAGCAATGCAACAATCCAGGACAATTCTGAGGGACTTATGAGAAAGAATGCTATCCACATCTAGAGAAAGAACTGTGGGAGCAGAAACACAGAAGAAAACATATGATATGTTTATATGGATATATGATTTGGGGTTTTGGTTTTAAAAGACAATTCTATTACAAAAATGAATGAGATGGAAATAGAATTTGAGTGATTATGTATATATAACCCAGTGAAATCCGCCTGTCAACACTGGGAGTGGGGAGGGAAGAGGGAAGAGAGATGCAAGAATCATATAACTATGGAAAAAAATAAAATAAAATGGAGGGGTTAGATCAGATGGTCTCTTACAAGGTCCAGGTCCAGTCACTGACCTATCCTGGGCCTCAGTTTCTTAGTTAACTTTTCTGGGCCTTGTTTTACTCATCTGTAAAGTAAAGGAGGGAAGGAAATAAGCATTTTTTTATTTTTTATATTCATAGGTATTATCTCATTTGATAGATTACCTCTAAGGGCCACTCTAGAGCTACAACCCTAAAAGATTTGTTTGTTTGGCTTGAGGATTTGACTTACATTTAAAGTTACAAACATTATGGGACAGGGAGGTTGCTACTGCATGATACTAAGCTTTATTAGTCATTGACACTTCAGTGTGAACAAATTCAGTATATATATCCAATCTCAAACAAACCATTTTTTAAAATAAGGGAATGGAAGACACTGAAAGTGTAAGAATGGGAGAAGCCATCTTCCTTAATTTCCCAAATGGAATAGTGCCAACCCCATGTAGAAGACTCCTCTGGAGATGGTGATTCATTCAGTTGCCTTCCTTTGTTCAAAGATCTCTGCCTTGGGTTGGGTCTTCAGAGAATCTTGCTCTCCTTACCCCTTTCCAGGGAGGGTTAGATGAGTCAGAAATCAACCTTGAAGATACTGAGATTATCCAATAGCCAAAGACCTTCCAGCATCTCTTCCTACTTTTATCAATGCCCCACTTGGCATCTAATGGTATCAGAGCAGCTCAGCTCTGATAGGATTTTTTTTTTTTAGGATTTAGAAGGACCATTGGACTTTGGGTGTTAGCTTTCATTTCCATGAACATCTTTTCTTTCTTACTATCTTTCTTTGGGTTTCCCCAGTTTCTTTTGGTATATTTTAACATGAATGAATTTGCACTGACCACAGCAAGGACCAAAGAAACTCCATACATTAGTGGAATCTAAATGGAATCTTGATAGATGGTAAGGGTAGTTATTTTTCTTATCCTAGTTCCTTTATGTGAAATACTCTGTGAAAAACTGAGACAGGGAGATTAAGTGATTTCCTCAACATCACATAACTTTAAGGGCAGAACTGGATTCTAACCCCTGCCTTTTGGCTTCGATAGTTAATTTTCCACTGCCTACCCTACCCCTTTTTTTAATTAAAAAATTTAAAAACATTTTATTTTTTTTAACCAATTACATGTACTAACAAATTTCCACATAAATTATATGAGAGTTATATGACAGAACTTTTCTCCTCTCTATTCCCTTCCTCCTTCTAAAGCTGGCAAGCAATTTGACCTGGGTTTTTATATATTATCATGCAAAACATAGTTCCATATTGTTCATTTTTGTAAGTGAATAATCATATAAAACCAAAATCCCAAAACATAAACCCAAGTAAACAAATAAAAAATTATGGGCTTAGTTCTTTCTTTGGAAGTGGATAGCATTCTTTCTCATAAGTCCCTCAGAATTATCCTGGATCATTGTATTACTAAGAGTAACTAAGTCTATCACAGTTGATCATTCTACAATATTTCTGTTACTGTGTGCAATGTTTTCCTGGTTCTGCTTATTTCACTCTGCACCAGTTCCTGCAGATCTTTCTAGCTTTTTCAGAAATCATCTTGTTTAGCATTTCTTATAACACAATAGTGGGTTAATCACCATCATACACAAAATTTGCTCAACCCCAATTGATGGGCATCTCCTCATTTTCCAATTCTTTGCCACCACAAAAAGAGGTGCTATAAATATTTTTGTATATGTAGGTCTTTTCTCCTTTTTTTGGATCTCTTGCCTACCCCTCTTTTTACCTTTATTGCATTCCATTTGCACTAACATATTTCATATTTACCTACCCATTGTGTTTTTCACACCTCACTCCAAACCCACTTGGCCAATCCGTCTTGGACCTCTATACATTTTCTACCTTTTAGCCAAATCAGACTATCGTGCGTGGTCAATCCTCCAGTCTCCATGACTTTGCTCAGACTAGCCCCATTGCTTAGAATGTATATACCCTCCAAGTAATCTCTGTCAGGGAAAACCACTCCCTTCCTTCAAAACCCAATTCATTTCTTCCTTTTCCTCAAAAGCCTTCCCTAGTTGCCCAGGTAAAAGTGCTCACTCTCATCTAAAATTTCTCGTGATCTTTTTTTTCTAGATGCTTCCCTTTCATTTATGCCACTTTCCCTTGTATCATAGTTATTTGTTGACTTGTCTCTACTTTCTCACTCCCACCTTCAAGCCCCATAGAATATTGGAACTGGAAGGGTCCTTAATTTAAGCCAACTTTTTCGTTTACAGATGAGGAAACTGAGGCTCACCAAGGATAAATTATTTACCCAGGGCAAGGAGCCTGCAAAATAAGGGTGTTGGTCAAGGGAGAATTGAAAGGACACAAAGAAAAGACGTAGTGAGTATGTCAGACCTGGCCACTAATCCAGAAAAACCTGGGCAAGCACTCATCCTTTCAGTTCTATAAGCAACTCTGTTAGACTACAAACTGCATGGATAGAAGGAATATCCTTACCTGGGAGTTCCCTATTCCAATCTCTTAAAAATAAAAAAAGGATACTGAGGTGTGAATTATAGAATTTCAGTTAAACAGAAGCTCGGGAACTATCTAGTCTTCCCTCTACATCAGTGATCACAAACTCAAATAGAAACTGGCTAATAAACCATAGATAAAGAGCCTTGTGAGTCTCATATTGACTTAGATAATCACATTTTTAACATCTAGCAGGACGGCACAGTGAATAGAGTGCTGAACCTGGAGGCAGAAAGACTCATTTTTGTGAATTCAATCTGGCCTCAGATACATTAGCTGTGTGACTCTAGACAAGTTATTTCACCTTTTTGCCTCAGTTTCCTCATCTGTAAAATGAACTGAAAAGGGAAATGGAAAACTACCTCACTATCTTTGCCAAGAAATCCCCAAATGGGGTCACAGAAGAGACAGACATGCCTGAAATGACTTAACAACAACAGATGTTCTATCTTTTTATTTATTATGTTAAACATTTCCCATTTTCATCTTAATCTGGTCCAGGCAGGGGGTTTGTGGGCCTAGTGTTTGATATCTTTACTCTACAACATAAAATAAGCCATCATCTGGCCTTTGCTTTAATACTTCCAATGAGGAAACAAATCCTGACTCCTGAGGGAGTCCATTTCACTTTTCAGAATGTGTTTTATCCCCTGCCTTAATACCTGAAGGACCAGAACTTAACGCGATATTGAAGGACCAAGCTGTGATGCAGTATGTTTTTATCATACGGAACAAATAATACAGATAGTAAAATGAAAACTATTTTTAAGTGAAATTACACTATTTTATTAAACCAATATCAGCAAAGTGTTTTCAAGGTAGCCACAAGGAACATATGATCAAAAATGTTCTACACAGCCAAAGAAGGAACTGTTGGAGTCTGATTGCAGATCAAAGTCCGCCATCTTCCACTTTATCTCCTCCATGAGTTTTTGGGGGTTTTTAAGCCCTAACCGTCTGTCTTAGAATCAATACTATCAGTTTTTTGTTTTTTGTTTTTTTATCTTATGGATGACTTATGTCTTCTATCACATCATGAGCAATATAGAAATGTGTATAACAGGAATGGACAGGTATAACCAATATAAAACTATTTATTACCTCTGGAAGAGGGGGTAATGGATGGCATGAAGGAAGGGAGAGAGAAAACCTGAATCCTAAAATGTCAGAAAACAATTGTAAAAAATTGTTTCTATATGTAACTGGAAGAAAAATAATTTTAAAAATTATAATTATTTTTGTGTCAACTGGTGCACCTGATCCTTCTAGTGTTAAAAAAAAAAAGAGTAAGATCATCTGGGAGACTGTGGTAAGCAAAATATTTACTAGAGTCTCCTACCATGTGGCCTGGACTAATTATTTTCCATATGGGGTATTAAAACTGTCCTCAAGAGGTGATTGCCTCAGGGAACTAAAGGATGAGTTATTGACTTAAGTCTCCAGAGTAGAAAAAGGCAAGAAGAACTCCTGGATCCTGTCATTGGCCATACAGAGGCAGAGATCTTGTTGAATATTCTTCCCCCACTATGGCTAAAAAAAAACCCCAAACCCTTACCAATCAATCAATTGGTTCTAAAGCAGAAGAGGAGTAAAGTGACTTGCCCAGGTTCACACAGGTAAGAAATGTCGGAGCCAATTTGAACCCAGGATGTTCTGTTTCTAGTTCAGGAAGTCAATTTATTCTTGCTAACTGTCAGATCTTCTTGAGTGTTTCATTTTGTTCCAAAATCTAAACTGAATTCTCAGAGGATCAGCCTAAACCTGAAACAGAAATTTCTTATAGCATCACCCATTCCCCGTGGATGAAGAGAAATAAAAGGAATTCATTTACCTTAATCAGCTAAGAGTTGGCCCCAGGAACCTTCCCCTGAGAGGGAAAAGGGAAAAGCTGCTCCAGTGGCCCTTTTGTGAAGCACCTTTAAGGCAGATTAAATTCAGATCAGAAAATGTGTTGATTGGTCCCAAGGCATTCAGCCTGGGGCATGTCACTCAGAGCACTGATACTTAGTTGAAGGGGCAGCAAGCAGCACCATGAGGAGAGAACTCCAGCAGAAAACCTCTAACAACAGCATCCTAGTGGAGAAGCAAGTGATGCCTGTTTAGAAGGCTCAGAGGACAGAGGCTCAGTGGATGACAGCTATGGAGGTAGAGGAAGCAACAGGAGCAAGGAAATTATTGGACTAGGCCAAGAAGCCACTAGGCACAATGGGTTTTCTGGGAGAACTCGGGTAGGAGAGGTTTTCCCAGATGTAAAATAAGGCAGACATCATTCCTTAGACTTGTTTCGTTTCTCATGATCACATGTCTGTGGGAGACCATATTCATTTTTCTATGGAGACTAAGAATAATTCTAACCACATGGTTCTTCTTCTAATTTACTTTGCTATTCTGGTCCAATTAAATACTTTTCTGTTTGATTTATGAAGCTAGGTGGCAAGGAACATCGTGTGCCAGGTGTGATTCCTTTATCTGAGCTCAAATCTGGCCATTGACACTAACTAACTGTGTGACCCTGGGAAAGTCACTTAACTCTTTTTGCCTCAGTTTCCTTATCTGTCAAATGAGTTGGAGAAGGAAGTGACAAACCACTCCAATAGCTTTTCCAAGAAAAGTCTAAATAGAATCAAAAGGAGTTGGAAACAACTGAACAACAAATTTGATCTAGGGTTTTTAACCTTCCCCCCTTCTTCTACCTTCCCTGTTAATGTTGAGGGCAAAACTCTTCTCCCAGGATCTCAGGCTCACAACCTAGGAGTCATTGTGTATTCCTTTCTCTCATCCCCCACATCCAAGCTGTTGCCAAGATATTATCTTTAAATTACTCAAATACACTCATTTCTCTCCTCTGACCTGGCCACCTCTCCAGTGCAGGACCTCATCACCTCATACCTGGATTGTGGCAATACTCCGCTGGTGGGTTTGCTGATCTCATCTCTTCCCACTCTAATATAGCCTCTATTCAGACACTAAAGTGATTTTCCCAAAGCATGAATCTGATCATGCCAACCCACCCCCCTCAATAAATTCCAGTGGTTTCCTAATACTTCCCTGGACAAATATAAAATACTTGGTTTGACATTCAAAGCCCTTTGTAACCTAGTCCACTCTTCCCTTTCCAGTTCTTAAACCTTATTCCCCAACACATACTCTTTGGTCCAGTGACATTGACTTCTTGGCTTATTCCTGAAGGAGACACCCCATCTCTGGGCTCTGGGCATTTTCTCTGGCTGTGTCCCATGCCTGGAACATTCTCCCTTTTCTGTTCCACCTACTGCTCTCCTTGGCTTCTTTTAAGTCCCAACTCAAATCCCACTTTCTATAGTAAGCCTTCCCTATCCTTAATTCCAGTACTTTTCCTTCTTTAATTATTTCTGATTTAACTTGTATTTAGTTTGCATACCACATGCCATTTTGCAAAGAATCTGGCCATTTGAGGAATATGGTGCTAGATCATAGATGTAGGCCTGGAAGGGACCATGGGGCATCCAGTGCCACATGAGGAAAAGAAGGCCCAGGAAGATTAATAAAATTGCTCAAGCTCACACAGGCAGTAAGAGTCAGAGGCTCATTGAATTAAATAAGTACTCAGACTAGCCAGTATTTATTTCTAATATCATGCCCATCCTAACACAGTGAGTTTGAAGATATTTGAATACATGTTCTTTATTTTAATTTTTTTTAAACTCTTGCTTTCTGTCTTAATACCAATTAAATGACAGCAGGGCAAGGGCAAAGCAAATGGGATTAAGTGACTTGCCCAGGGTCACACAGCTAGGAAGTTTCTGAGGTCAGATTTGAAACCAGGACCTCACATCTCCAGA
The DNA here is from genome assembly GCF_027887165.1 of Monodelphis domestica. Taxonomy (NCBI): domain Eukaryota; kingdom Metazoa; phylum Chordata; class Mammalia; order Didelphimorphia; family Didelphidae; genus Monodelphis; species Monodelphis domestica. The sequence continues at coordinate 184,130,649 of NC_077233.1, read as the reverse complement.
TCTGATGCTCTATATACTAGCTACCCCCTGAAGATACATTCTAATGTAAAAACGAAAACTTTCTTTTATCTTTTTTTAAAATATTTTTTCTATGTTTCCATATTTCATTTTCTTTCACTCTACTCTTCCCCCCCCTCCCAGATCCAATAAGCACTTCCACTGGGTTATACAAATGTTATCATCTATACCTATTTCCATATTAAAATGAAAAATTTCCAGAAGTAATAATTCTGATAATAGCGAAAACTTTTAAAAATAAAGCCATCTACCCCAATTTTCTTGGATGACATCTCCCCAAGTCCATTTTAGGCTCCTTAGCTCAAGCGACATGGCACAATAGATAGAATGCTCAACCTGGATTGAAAAAGACCCAAGTTCAAATCCTGCTTCATACATTTACTAATTATGGGACTCTGGGAAAGATAGTTAACCTCTGTTTACCTCAGTTCCCTCAATTACAAAATAAAGATAATAATATCTCCTATTTCCCAGGATTGTCATGAGAAAGAAATGAGCTAAAGTATAAAAAGCTCTTAGTACAGAGTTTGGCACATAGTAGGCATTTTTGTAATTGCTTGCTTGCTTCCTTCCCTCTTTTCTGCCTCAGGGAAGGGGATGGGACCTTCCACTTCTGTATCAGGTAGGGCACCTACTCTGGGATGATCCCATGACTATTAGGTGCTCAAAGAACACTTGCTGACTGCTGTTGTTTCCCCTTCCTTCTGAAGAGAATCAAAGATATCACTGGATCTTGACTTGCTCGTGGATTGGATTTAAGTGAGGCAGAGTTGCCCAAAGTTATCAGCCTTAGTTTCTCTTTCTGCCTCAGTTTCCTCATCTGTAAAATGAGCCAGAGAAGAAAATGGCAAACCACAAATGGGGTCATAAAGAGTTGGAAATGCCTAAAAAAGTGAAGTCAGCAGAACTAGAACAATTTCGACCAAGATAACAACATTATAGAGAATAACAATGAAGGATGTTAGAACTCTGATAAATGTTATGAAAAAAATCAGGAGTTGAAAGGAATGAATATGAAATATGTCCCCCTCCTTTGCCACTGGAGGGGAGGCATTTAAAATGTAGAAAAATAAATACTTCTTTGGACTTTGTTAAAAGTAGGGATTGGTTTTGATGGATTATTAAGCTATCTTTTTCAAAAAACCAAAAAAATTTACCTTCTGTCTTAGAATCAATACTATGTATTGGTTCCAAGGCAGAAGAGTGGTAAGGGCTAAGCAATGGGGGTCAAGTGACTTACCCAGGGTCACACTGCTAGAAAATTTGAACCCAGAACCTCCCATCTCTAGTCCTGGCTCTCAATCCACTGAGGCACCCAGCTGCCTCCTAAAGGCAACTTTTGAAAGCTTTATTTTTTAGGGTTTTAAAAAAACTTTGTTCAATGTGGGGGCTGGATAATAGGAATAACAAATTTATGTTAAAATGCTTATTAATTGGGAAAATAGTAAATTTTAAGAGAAGAAAATGTACCCATTCTCGCTCTCTCTCTTTTTTTCATAAGTGGGGGATATGGGTGTGGAATATAGGATATAATATCAAATGGTTAATTTTGCTGAATTTTAATTTTTAAATTTTTATTTCTTTTTAAAACCTTTTTTTATTACAAAAGATAGTTTGTCGCAAAAAGGAACAGTGAACAAATATATTCCGAAATGAAGGTGATGTAAAAATAAAGATGTTCTTAAATTTTTTTAATGATTTTTTAATTGAGCAAAATAGAAACATAAAATTTGTAGGGAGGGGGTTGAAGGAGGACCATGCTTAGCATGTAGGAAACAATGAATACTTCTTGACTTGAAAGTTGATATGTGACAGCTCAGTGGACAGAGAATCAGGCCTGGAGAGGAGAGGTTCTGGGTTCAAAACTGTCCTCAAGATACTTTTACCTGTGTGAACCTGAGCAAGTTAGACTGCCTCTAAGGCAGAAGGTTAGGGTTTAAAAATAACTAGAAAAGAAAATTGATGAGGGGAAGGTTGGGAAGAGAAGAGTAATTTTTCTTCCTTATCAGTTTTGCTTGGGGCTGACTCTGGGGAAGGAAACACCACTGGTCTCTGCCAAATGACACCAGCATTCTGGTGGTTGCCAAACACTGACTGTCATGGTAGCTGCTGCTCAGAATACTAACAAAGGAAACTTTTTTCTCCAGAGCTTTGTTTATTTGACAAAAGCTTGGCAGGACAGCCTTGGCCAAGACCTTCACCTCCCACACTTGCAAAATGTCTGCTAGGATTCCTGGTAAATAGTGGAAAAGAGAAGGACCATGTTAACCCCCACAAACACTGGACGTGACATCCCTGTCTCCTTTAAAGGAAAGGATTAAAAAAAGGACAGTCCAAAAGAAATGATGCATTTCACCTGATCTTTGCTCTTAATTCTAGAAATCTGATACATAGGTTTTAGTTGGTCAGAAAAAAGTTTGTTGATATCTTTTTTTTTAATCACAGTCATTAAAAATAAATACCCCCAAACCTTTATATTCTGTCTTGGTAACAACTAAGGCAGAAGTACAAGGGCTAGGCAAACAGGGTTAGGTAACTTGCCCAGGGCCACAAAATTAGAAAGTGTCTAAGGCCAAATTTGAACCCAAGACCACCTTTCTCTAGATATGACTCTCTAGTCACTGAGTCACTTAGCTATTCCCCCCATTTCTCAGTAATTCCTTTTTTTTAACCCTCACCTTCCATTTTGTGTATTGGTTCCAAGGCAGAAGAACAGTAAGGGCTAGGCAATGGGGTTTAATGACACTGAGCCACCAAGCTGCCTTCTAGACATATACTTTTTAGACAAGGTCAGTATGGGAATTTGTTTCACTTGACTACATTTTTTACAATAGTTTTGTTTTGTTTTTTTAATAAAGGAGATGGGCAAGGAAATGAATTTTTGTTCATTTTTTTAAAAATCCACCACTTGTTAGTTAAAAAGGTATGCTAATGAACATCCATCGAAGAATGTCTAAAAAACTGTGGTGTATTATTGTAATGTGCTAAAGTCCCAGAAGGGAGCTGGAGTGGGACCAGGGTTCCTCAGGTCAGGAATGGGGAAAATATTAAGAGAAAATATAAAGGTAGAAATGAGAAGAACCTCACCTGAAAATAAGGGTGAGGGAAAAGGTAAGAATCACAGTCCCAATCACAGTGTGGGGTCAGAAGGGACCCAGTGCTGGTGGCAATGGGTTTGAGTTTATTGAAGACTGGTAGATCTTTTAAAGGTAAAAATCACAGGAATTACAAACAATCACCCTTGTGAGAAAGGTCAATGGGAAAGTGTAACAAGAATGTAAATAGTGCAGCTGGTAGGATCGTGGTTGGGGCAAGATAATGGTTCCAGGAATCATCTGGGGTTCATCGAATAGTCAGCAATCTTGTTATGGGAAACTAAAAGAAGGTGGAGGTGAGGGTATTTAGACCCATTTTCAGACAGACCCTGAGAATTCAACCTCTGAGGGGGGCTCTCAGATCTTTATCTAAGATAGACCCAGAGATATCAACCTCTGACAATAATGAAATAAAACTGTAGTTTAAGAAGTATGAACTAGACACATTCCATTCATCTCTACCTCTAAGGAGGTTGAAACTGGTGGCTTGCTTGGGTTCCAGAGTTCTGAGCTTCAGTAGGGCTGAGTCAACAGGGTGTCTATTCCATTCAGTGCCAATAAGGTTAGCTCCAGGATGGGGGCAGAGGACCACCAGGGTCCTTAAAGTGTGGAGAACCAGCACCAGTCAAGAAATGAGAGAGAAATAGGGAGAAGGGGAGAGAGAATGAAGAACTCTGAAATGCATAGGAACTCTTACTATGAAACAATACAGAATATATACGAAGCCACACAGGGGAAAAAATACACAATGGCTCCAACAAAGTAAATTGGGGGGGGGGGGGGGACTGAACTCTTGGATTAAAATGACCAGGATTGGCAAAGGGGAGGAGTTGAGAAAATATTCCTCTCCCCTTCTTTGCAGAATTAGACAACTATGGGATAAAACATTGCATAAAGTTTTGCTCTCTTGCTTTTTATATCTTTTTAAAAATTCTTTGTTACAAAGGGTAACTCGCTGATTTAGAGAAGAGAAATGGAAATTTCTGGAAATGAAGGCAATATGAAAACAAAGGGAGGCACTATGGTGGAGTGTATTAAGAGATGGACTTGAAGGCAGGAAGAGATGGGTTCAAGGTTTGCACACATACTTGATGTGTGACTCTGAGCAAGTCACTTAATCATTCAATGTTCTAGGTCGCTCTTGATGGTGTAGAGAAGGTACTAGTGCCAGTGTAAAGGTAGATCCTCATCTACCTCATCTAGGGTAAAGGGAGATCCTCATCTAGGAGTTCCCTATATTGCAGGTCCAGTTCCCAGCACTATCAAAACAAACAATCATGTAAGTATTGGATTTATTGCTTTTTTCAATGAGTAAAGGAGGGAATTAGAGGGAAAGAGAGAATTCAAAACTAAAAATGAAAATGAAGAACAAACCCCCCAAAAAAACTATTTAGGGGTCAGCTGGGTAGCTCAGTGGATTTAACCAGGTCTAAAGTGACCTCAGACATTTCCTGGCTATGTGATCCTGAGCAAGTCACTTAACCCCCATTGCCTAGACCTTACCACTCTTCTGTCTTGGAACCAATACATAGTATTGATTCTAAGGTGGAAGGTAAGGGTTAAAAACCCCCCAACAATTTAAAATTGTTTTTGGGAGGGGCAGAAGAGTCAAGATGGCAGCTTAGAAGCAGCAGAAGTTCAGACCTCTGAAACCCTTCCTTACCGATCACAAACTGAATGCTCCTAGAGGACTGAAATTCAAACTTAACAACAGGACAGAGGTGGGGAACCCTCCTTCTGGACTCAAATCAAAAGGTATGCCCCCCAAAAGCCAGAATCCAAGAACACTCGGGTCTAAGGGGAAGATAGAGGGAAGGTCCGAGGACCCCTCCCCCCAACCCAGAGGGCTGAGCCCCTAGCAGCAGCAGGAACCTCTGGGCGGGCAATGGTGCTGGTTTGGAGGGTCTACCTTGTGAGCAACGGGGCACCAGGCTCGGAACATCCAGCATAGACAGCAGGGAGGAAACCAGGGAGCACCAGGGCCAGAGGATGGGTCCTTCCATCTGGCTCCAGTCTCACCTGGAGGTTTTTGCCTTGGGGCACATCCAGACCAATCCAGTTGAACCTAATCCCATCAGGACTCCTCAGAGCAGGCAAAGGCACGGGGGAACCTTGCGGATAGCAGAGAAGCAGCTGGAGAGAACTGGAGAGAGCCTGGGCAGCCCAGCCTTCCAGGAGTCTTCGGCCTCAGAACACATACAGCCCAACCCAGTTGAACTTAATCTGATCAAAAACCTCCAGAGGACAGGGAAGCAAACATTCCTCCCCTAGAGACTGTACCAAGAGATCTGACAAAGCTCCCAGAGGGGAGACTGACAGCCCCAAAACCAAAAAAAAATGAGAGGAGCAAGAGCACAGACAAATACGGGGAGCAAAGAAGGGGTAAACTTGAGCAAACAACAGAAAAAGAAGAAAGAAATTACAATAGAGAGCTTCTGCACAGGTAATGAGCAAAGAGCTAACGAAACAGAGGGGGAGGGATCATCAAAGGAAACATCAGAAATCCCAGCGAATTGGGTACAGGCTTTGGAAGAACTCAAAATGCAATTCAAAACACAATTAAGAGAGGCTGAAGACAATTGGGAAAAGAACTTAAAAACTAAGATAAGTCATCTGGAAACAGAGGCACTTGAACTGAAACAAGAAAATGGTGTCTTGAAAGCCAAAATCAACCAGCTCGAAAATGAGGCAAAGCAAATGAAAGATGAGGTGAAAAAGATGAAAGATGAGAAAAAGGAGATGAAAGATGAGGTAAAGAGGATGAAAGATGATCTCCAAAGAAAATCAGACCAAAATGAAAAGGACGACCAAAAAGCCAAGGATGAAATCCAGTCTTTAAGAACCAGAATACAACAACTAGAATCAAGTGACCTCACAAGGCAGCAGGACACTATAAAACAAAACCAAAAGAATGAAAAAATTGAGGAAAATATGAAGCATCTCATTCACAAAACAGAGGATTTAGAAAATTGTTCAAGGAGAGACAATTTAAGAAACATTGGTCTACCAGAAGACCATGACAAAAGAAAAAGCCTGGACATTATATTATAGGAAATTGTTAAAGAAAACTGCCCCAATATCCTAGAACAAGAGGAAAAAGTGGAGATTGAAAGAATCCACAGATCACCTCCTGTACTTAATCCCCAACTGACAACACCCAGGAATGTTATAGCCAAATTCAAGAACTATCAGACCAAAGAAAAGATATTACAAGCTGCCAAGAAGAAGTCATTCAGATACCACGGAACCACAGTGAGGATAATGCAGGATCTGGCTGCATCCACATTGAAAAAAAGAAAGGCATAGAATATGATATTCTGGAAAGCAAGGGAACTAGGTCTACAACCAAGAATCAATTACCCAGCAAAACTGACTATATTCTTACAGGGGAAAGTATGGTCATTCAACAAAATAGAAGAATTTCAAGAATTCGTAAAGAAAAGACCAGACCTGAACAGAAAATTTGATGCCCAAGCACAGAACTCAAGAGAATCATCAAAAGGTAATTTAAAAAGAGGGAAAAAATAAAAACAAAACAAAACAAAACAAAATTTTAATAGACTCAATAAGTTAAAATGATATGTATCCCTATAAGAAAAGAGGTCATTGGGAACTTAAAAACTGTTGTTATTACCTTGGCAGCAAAAAGAAGTACACTTAAAGGGAACAGTGACAAACTTTATAGGATGAAAGGACAAGACATAAATAGGTATATAGATATATGCATGCATAAATACATACACATGAGTATGCATATATATACCTATATATAAATAGAGCTTAAAATAGGTTAATATTAAAAGAAATGGGAAAAGAAACAAAAGGAGGTAAATTTATATGTCACAAAGAAGCTTATGGTGGGAGGGGGGAGAACATCAATACACTGGAAGGGTAAAGAGGTCGGAGACAGGAAATACTCGACTTTTAAGTGCTTTGAAATTGACTCAAAGCGGGAAAAACAATCCAATCCAGTGGGGGAAGAGAATAGATTTGCGCCCTATAGGGTAATAGAAGGGTAACAAACAGTCTGGTGGGGAGGGAAGCAGTACAAGGGAGGGAGGGGATGGGGGGTTAATTTTAGAAAGACTACAGGGAAAGTAAGGGGGGGAATAAGAAGGGAGGGGGATTGAAAGGGAAGTAAAATAAGGGTGCAAACAAGGGGGACTGTTTAAAAGCAAACATTGGTGTAGAAGGAAATAGTGAAAGAAGAAAAGGCAGGAACAGGAGCAGAAATCAAAATTCTAGGAAATACACAGCTAGTAATCATAACTCTGAATGTGAATGGAATGAACTCACCCATAAAACACAAGCGAATAGCAGAGTGGATTAGAATCCAAAACCCTACCATATGCTGTATACAAGAAACACACATAGAGTGAAAGTAAGAGGGTGGAGCCAAATCTATTGGGCATCAACTGACAAAAAGGAGTCAGGAGTTGCAATCATGATATCTGACAAAGCCAAAGTAAAAATAAATTTACTTTAAAAAGATAGGGAAGGTAATTACATCCTGATAAAAGGCAGTATAGACAGTGAGGAAATATCTGTACTCAAGATGTATGCACCAAATGGCATAGCATCCAAATTTCTAAAGGAGAAACTAGAGTTGCTCAAGGATGAAATAGATAGAAAAACTATACTCGTGGAAGACCTGAACCTTCCTCTATCCAAACTAGATAAATCAAACCAAAAAATAAATAAGAAAGAGGTAAGAGAAGTGAATGAAATCTTAGAAAAATTAGAGTTAGTAGACATATGGAGAAAAATAAATAGTGGCAAAAAGGAATGTACCTTCTTTTCTGCAGCACATGGTACATTCACAAAAATTGACCATATATTAGGGCATAAAAACATTGCAAAAAGTGCAAAAGAACAGAAATAATATATGCAACTTTCTCAGATCACAATACAATGAAAATAATAATTAGTAAGGGAATATGGAGAGGAAAATAAAAAATTAATTGGAAATTAAACAATACGATTCTCCAAAACCGGTTAGCTAAAGAACAAATCGTAGAAACAATAACTTCATTGAAGAAAATTACAATGATGAGACATCCTTTCAAAACCTATGGGATGCAGCCAAAGCAGTACTCAGGGGGAAATTTATATCCTTGAGTTCATATATTAACAAATTAAGAAGGGCAGAGGTCAATGAATTGGGCATGCAAATTAAAAAATTAGAAAGCAAACAAATTAAAAATCCTCAGATGAAGACTAAATTAGAGATCCTAAAACTCAAAGGAGAAATCAATAAAACTGAAAGTCAAAGAACTATTGATTTAATAAATAAGATTAGAAGTTGGTACTTTGAAAAAACAAATAAAATAGACAAAGTACTAGTCAGTCTAATTAAAAAAAGGAAAGAAATAAACCAAATTGACAGTATCCAAGATGAAAAGGGAGACCTCACCTCTAATGAAGAGGAAATTAAGGCAATCATTAAAAACTACTATGCCCAATTATATGGCAACAAATATGGCAATCTAGGTGATATGGATGAAGACTTACAAAAATATAAATTGCCTAGACTAAAAGAGGAAGAAATAAATTACCTAAACAACCCCATATCAGAAAAAGAAATTGAACAAGCCATCAAAGAACTCCCTAAGAAAAAAATCCCCAGGTCCAGATGGATTCACAAATGAATTCTATCAAACATTCAAAGAACAGCTAATCCCAATATTATACAAACTATTTGACAGAATAAGCCAAGAAGGAGTTCTACCAAATTCATTTTACGACACAAACATGGTACTGATTCCAAAACCAGGCAGGTCAAAAACAGAGAAAGAAAACTATAGACCAATCTCCCTAATGAATATAGACGCAAAAATCTTAAATAGGACACTAGCAAAAAGACTCCAGCAAGTCATCACAAGGGTCATCCACTATGACCAGGCAGGATTCATACCAGGAATGCAAGGATGGTTCAATATTAGGAAAACCATTCACATAATTGACCATATTAACAAGCAAACTGACAAAAATCACATGATTATCTCAATAGATGCAGAAAAAGCCTTTGATAAAATACAACACCATTCCTATTAAAAACACTAGAAAGTATAGAAATAGAAGGGCCTTTCCTAAAAATAATAAACAGTATATATCTAAAACCATCAGCAAGCATCATCTGCAATGGGGATAAACTAGAAGCCTTCCCAATAAGATCAGGAGTCAAACAAGGATGCCCATTATCACCTCTATTATTTAACATTGTACTAGAAACACTAGCAGTAGCAATTAGAGAAGAAAAAGAAATTGAAGGTATTAAAATTGGCAATGAGGAGACCAAGCTCTCACTCTTTGCAGATGATATGATGGTTTACTTAAATAATCCCAGAGAATCAACCAAAAAGTTACTCGAAATAATCAACAACTTTAGCAAAGTTGCAGGATACAAAATAAACCCGCATAAGTCATCAGCATTTCGATATATCTCTAACCCACTTCAGCAGCAAGAATTAGAAAGAGAAATTCCATTTAAAGTCACCGAAGACAATATAAAATACTTAGGAATCTATCTGCCGAGACAAACACAGGAACTATATGAACACAACTACAAAACACTTTCCACACAGCTAAAACTAGATCTAAACAATTGGTAAAACATTGATTGCTCATGGGTGGGAAGAGCTAACATAATAAAAATGACAATCCTACCCAAATTAATTCACTTATTTAGTGCCATACCCATTGAATTGCCAAAAAACTTCTTTACCGAATTAGAAAAAACCATAACTAAGTTCATTTGGAAGAACAAAAGATCAAGGATATTCAGGGAAATCATGAAAAAAAAATGCAAAGGAAGGAGGACTTGCAGTCCCAGATCTCAAACTATACTATAAAGCAGTGGTTATCAAAACAATTTGGTACTGGCTAAGAGACAGAAAGGAGGATCAGTGGAATAGACTTGGCATAAATGACCTCAGCAAGACAGTTTATGACAAACCCAAAGACCCCAGCTTTTGGGACAAAAATCCATTATTTGATAAAAACTGCTGGGAAAATTGGAAGACAGTGTGGGAGAGATTAGGTTTGGATCAACACCTCACACCCTACACCAAGATAAATTCAGAATGGGTGAATGACTTGAACATAAAGAAGGAAACTATAAGTAAATTAGGTGAACACAGAATAGTATACATGTTAGACCTTTGGGAAGGGAAAGATTTTAAAACCAAGCAAGACTTAGAAAGAGTCACAAAATGTAAAATAAATAATTTTGACTACATCAAATTAAAAAGTTTTTGTACAAACAAAACCAATGTAACTAAAATCAGAAGGGAAGCAACAAATTGGGAAACAATCTTCATAAAAACCACTGACAAAGGTTTAATTACTCAAATTTACAGAGCTAATTCAATGATACAAAAAATCAAGCCATTCTCCAATTGACAAATGGGCAAGGGACATGAACAGGCAGTTTTCAGCCAAAGAAATCAAAACTATTAATAAGCACATGAAAAAGTGTTCTACATCTCTTATAATCGGAGAGATGCAAATCAAAACAACTCTGAGGTATCACCTCACACCTAGCAGATTGGCTAACATGACAGCTATGGAAAGTAATGAATGCTGGAGGGGATGTGCCAAAGTGGGGACACTAATTCATTGCTGGTGGAGTTGTGAACTGATCCAACCATTCTTGAGGGCAATTTGGAACTATGCCCAAAGGGCGATAAAAGACTGTCTGCCCTTTGATCCAGCCATAGCACTGCTGGGTTTGTACCTCAAAGAGATAATAAGGAAAAAGACTTGTACAAGAATATTCATAGCAGCACTCTTTGTGGTGGCCAAAAATTGGAAAATAAGGGGATGCCCTTCAATTGGAGAATGGCTGAACAAATTGTGGTATATGTTGGTGATGGAATACTATTGTGCTAAAAGGAATAATAAAGTGGAGGAATTCCATGGGGACTGGAACAACCTCCAGGAAGTGATGCAGAGCAAAAGGAGAAGAACCAGGAAAACATTATACACAGAGACTGATACACTGTGGTACAATCGAAGGTGATGGACTTCTCCATTAGTGGCAATGCAATGATCCTGAACAATCTGCAGGGATCCAAAAAACACTATCCACAAGCAGAGGATAAACTGTGGGAGTAAAAACACCAAAGAAAAGCAACTGCTTGACTACAGGGGCTGAGGGGATATGACTGAGGAGAGACTCTAAATGAACACTCTGATGCAAATACCAACAACATGGAAATGGATTCGAACCAAGAACACATGTGATACCCAGTGGAATCGTGCGTGGGCTATGGGAGAGGTGGTGGGAAGGGGGTGAGGGTGGGGGAGGAAAAGAAAATGATCTTTGTTTCCAATTAATAATATTTGGAAATGACCAAATAAAATAATGTTTAAAAAAATAAAATTGTTTTTGGAAGAAAGTTTTCTGAGACTGTTCTGCATTGAATACTCTAGTAGGTACTATGCCTCTGTCTCTAAAGCGTTTAACCCCTCCCACCCCAACCCTTTTCAGTAGAATTTAAGCTTTTTTAAATTTCTAAATGATTTTTTAAATTAATTAATTATTTTTATTTTATAGTAAATTTCCACATAAGTTTTCCAAAATCATATGATCCATGTTGTCTCCCTCTCTTCTTCCCTCCCCACTCCCCGGGGTGACAAACAATTCAATCTGGGTTGTACAAGAATTGAATCTTTTGTTTTCTGTTACTCCATCCCTTTGTGCCTAGGATCAATATTGATGGGAACTTAGAGGTTATCTAGCCTAACCCTCTCATTTTATAGATGATGAAACAGAGGCCCCAGAGCATTAAGTAATAATAGTTAGCATTTATGCAATACTTTAAGGTTAGAAAAGAGTTTTAAATATGTTAAGTATTTGAGCCTTAGAGCCACCCTGATGGGCCAGTACCCCCATTTTACAGATGATGAAAAAGAGGCCCAGAGCATAAATTAATAACAAAAGCTAGCATTTATGCAATACTTTGAGGTTAGAAAAGTTTTCTTTGACTATTATTACCCCCATTTAAAGAGGAGAAAACTGAGGCATTCTATCCCTTATACCGTCTAGCTGCCTTAAGAGGTGGAAGAGTGGCTTTCTGAACCACTGACCTCAGACTACAGAATCAGGTCTTTTCCCATTTCATTGAGTTAAATGGTAGTCATCCAATAAATAACTTGAATATTTAAGGAGGAGAAGGAGGGATAACAAAGATAGGACATGTTTGCATTAGCAACAGAAAAACTTATCAGGAGATAAACCTCCAGGTGCAAAGCCACTGTTTCCAAGAAGGAAGGGAACTGGAAGAGTGACCTGGATTTTCTTCTACGTCTCTCACTGAGCTTCTGAAGCATTGAAACGACAGCAGCCTTTTCCATGGCCAAACCAGGGCAGCCCTTTGGCTGCTGGAAGCTCAGCTGGCCCAGATCAATGGCCTGGAAAGCAGGCCTGGTGGAAGCTGAATTGCTGTCCTGGGAAACATCCAGGAGAGCCCTTGATCTCATTTGCTATCTGTAAGAGTTAGCCTTAATGAAATGATACAATCTTTTAATTCAATTCCAAGGCCCGGATTGAATGACCCTTCAGACTAAGAAGCTAGAGGATGAAGAGGTAGCTGCTTTCTCAAACTGTTGGGCAAATTTTTATTCTCATTATCTTTATCAAATAGCACACACTCTTTGGGGGATTATTATGTGTCCAGCACTGGGTTAGATTCTGACAGAACACCTAAAGCAATCTGAGCTCACAGATCCTGCCCTCAGCGTTATTTGGGGAGATGAGACCAATCCCCACAAAGAAAGAAGGGAGAATTCAAAGCAGCATCTGTCAAGAGTCAAGAGACTGTTACAGACAGGAAAGGGCTAGATAAGATTTCAGAAGTGGCGACCACTGTGGGCTAGAGCTGTCAGGAAAGAGTCCTATTTTCCTACTTCTCCAATTTTCTCCTTATCTCCTGTCTTGGAGGATTGGGGTCTAGTTCTTGTCAAAACTAATCCCCAGCCCCACTGGCACACTTGAGCCTGACCTCTACCTCTTCCTGAATTCTTTTGTGGTTTCATTCATTCATTTATCCATCCATTTCAGAAACCCTCATGACAAGTGCCTAGCCCGAGAGCACTGGGAAGAGCAGCGACCCCTGAAATAAGTGGCTATTAGAGATGGTGAGATTTGTATAAGTGCTCTATCAAGTTTGGATACACCACTCAGAGGATAGGCCTGAAATGCAGCTTGGAGGCCAAAATGCTATCTGACTAGTTTATAAATTGGTAACAACATAAAATGGCTGTTTATTAACATTTTTATTTGTATTTATTTTTATTTATAAATATTTTATTTATTATATTACATAACATATTTATTAACATTAAGTAAAGGAGGACGGGAGGAGGACCAGGAACAAGGAGTCCCTAAGCTTTAAACTCTGGATACTCCACCCTCCTTTCTACAGGTCTTTCCAGAGACCTTCAAAGGTCTTCCAGCTGCCTTTCTCTATACTTTCTAGCTCTAAAACCCCCAGTATTTATCTTATCTTAGATAAGTTTAAAGTTCCTCAAATATATGATAGCTTGAACTCTGGGTGAGTTCACCAAAGGCCTCTGGGCCTTTCCCAGTCTTTACTGGGTACTGGCAGTTTTCTCAGCGGTCAAGAAACACTCAGGACATGGGATCTCACAGGAACACAGGTAGATCTGCTTTCAGTCCCACCCCTGAAGCCAGCCTTCATGGGCAAAATCCAATGATAGTGGAGAATGGACCCAACTTCCTCATCATAGTAATGTATAGGTGAGTAATAATAGCTGACTAAATGCTACCAACAGGTATAGATAAACTGGGAGACCTGGGAGGAGTAGCACTGGTGGTATTTCCGGTCCAGTCCTCATAGACATCATGCGTCACATCAACTCTTGTGGAGAGGGGCCAGCCATCCCCAACAACTGCCAACCAATCGCCACTCACTAGGTGGACAAATCAGGTTAGCCAAAGCAACATGGCACCCTGGGGGACAATAGGGGTTCGCAATGTGACAGAGATGTCAAAACACTACTACCATGTTGATCGTCCTTGTCTGCCATCTACCCCAGTGGAAGCAGACCAGGCCCGGAATGTGCTAGTCTTGGAGATGGTAGTGTTTCCATCTCAGTGCCTCAGCTATCACCCTAGGAATCACCTCTATAAAGATGTAGCCTGATACCTTCTAGCGAGACAGCCACAGTTACTAAGACCCGGAAAAGAAATTCTTGTTCTTGGCACTATCAAATGATTAAAAATCAGAAAATGATATGATTTTATCAGTGGAAAGGACATTAATGAAGAGGCATTATCCTTTGCTTTGCCACTGCACAAAGCACCAATGGGACCTTTCCATTAACTTGTAGCTGAAAACTTTCCCCCATTAGAACATGAGCTCTTGAGAGTAAGGACTATCTTATTTTTCTTTTCTTTTTTAAACCCTTACCTTCTATCTTAGAATCAATACTGTATATGAGTTCCAAGGAAGAAGAGTGTTAAGGGCTAGGAAATAAGCATTAAGGGACTTGCCCCGGGTCACACAGCTAGGAAGGATCTGAAGTCACATTTGAACCTAGGACCTCCCATCTCTGGATCTGGCTCTCAATCCACTGAGCCACTTCCCTGCCTTCTATCTTACTTTTCTATTTGTAGAGAGAAGAGAAATGGAAATTTCTGGAAATCTTCAGAAAGGATTTGGCACATATGTTTTATGTATTCATCTATTGTTTATAGATGTGCAGTATATATAGATATGCTAATGATGAGGAAAGATAAGTTTAAATAAGATAAAACTTCTCCCAGATGGAGCCTACCCTAAGGAGATAAAACCCAAATAGAAATATGTACAAAGACAATATTATGTGTTAGGTATATCAATGTAAGGTGAAGTCATTTTGGAATGAGATCAGGGAAGACTTCCTCCAGGAAAAAGCCTTTGAATTGTGTTTTAAGGGAGGAATAGTCAGTCAATAAATATTAATTAAGCACCAACTATATTCCAGGCACTGAGCTAAGTGATAAGGAGATAAAGAGAGCAAAATGCAGTCTTTGCTCTCTTGGAGTTCACAGTCTAATGAGAAAGACAATATGTAAACACCAGTTACCAAAAAAAATGTATGCAGTATGGGGTAAATTGGGGATCATCCACAGAAAGAAGGCATTAGCATGAAGGGGGATCAGGAAAGTGGGGTTCTAGCTCAGGCTTACAGGAAGCCAGGGAATGCAGGAGGCAGAGGTGAGGAGGGAAAGAATTCCAGGCCTGGGGAACAGCTGGTGAAAATGCAGAATCAAGAAATGAGGGCCCTCTTTGAGGAGCAACATGTTGGCCAGTGTCCCAAGATTAAAGAATTTTGTCCGAGTCTTTATGACCCCACAGACCATAGCACACAGGCTCTTCTCTCCTCCATCTCCTAAAGTCTGTCCACTTTCACATTCATTGCCTCCATGGCACTATCTATCCATCTAACCCCTTCCATCCCCTTCTCCTTTGGTCTCCACTCTTTCCCAACATCAAGGTCTCTTCCAAAGAGTTCTATGTTCTCGGTATATGGCCAAAGTATTTAAACTTTAGCTTCCATATTTGTCCTTCTAATGAGTAGTCTGAGTCAAAGAATATGTGTGGGTAAGGTTTTTTTTCACATTCATTGCCTCCATGGCACTATCTATCCATCTAACCCCTTCCATCCCCTTCTCCTTTGGTCTCCACTCTTTCCCAACATCAAGGTCTCTTCCAAAGAGTTCTATGTTCTCGGTATATGGCCAAAGTATTTAAACTTTAGCTTCCATATTTGTCCTTCTAATGAGTAGTCTGAGTCAAAGAATATGTGTGGGTAAGGTGTAAGTGAGAAAGAGGGGAGGTTCTGAAAGACTTCTAATGACACAGGATTGAACCTGGAGGTGAAAAGAAGCCACTGGAGTTTATTGAACAGGAGGATACTATGGCTGGACATTGCCTTTAGGAAAATCCATTTGGCAATTGAGTGGAGGATAGACCGGTAAAGAAAGAGACTTGAGGCAGGGAGAAAAATAACTAGGCTATGACGACATTCCAGGTGCAAAGTGATGAGGACCCACATTGGAATGGGGACATGCAGAGGAGAAAAAGGGGTCATATAAGAGTTATGTTGCAAAGGTAAAATCAATAGACCTTGGGAATGGATTGGATATAAGGTTGACAGGTAATGAGGCATCTAGGATGACGTCTAGGATTTGAGCCTTGGTAATTGAGAAAATGGCAATATCCCTGACAGGAATGGAGATGTTTGGAAGAGTGGAGGGTTTGGGAGAGGGGGAAAGATAATGAGCTTCATTTTATGAGTTTAAGATGTCAGCAGAACATTTAGTTCTAGATGTCCACTAGGCAGTTGGAGATGAGAGACCAAGAGGTCAGAAGAGAAGAAAGGGCGAGAGAAGTAGATTCAAGAATCATTAACATAGACATGATCATTGAATCCAGAGAGCTGCTGAGATCAAGTGAAATATTACTGAGGGAGAAGAGAAGAGAGCCCAGGACAGAGACCAAAGATACCCATCATTAGTGGGTATGACTTGGATGGATATCCAGGAGACTGAGAAAGCACGACCAGACAGGTAGAAGGAGAACCAGGATAGAGTAGTGTCACAGAAACCTAGGAAGAAATTAGCAAGAAGAGGGAGACTGGCAATGTCAAAGGCTGAGAGGTCAAAAAGGATGAGGATCAAGGAAAAATCCATTAGACTTGGCAATTAGATCTCTGAGGGACAGTTAGGTAGCACATGAATAGATATGAATAGAGCAGCCTGGAGGTGGGAGGACCTATGTTCAAGTCTTCCCTCAGATACTTCCAACCTGTATGACCCTGGGTAAGTCACTTAACCCCAACTGCCTAGTCTTTGCCACTCTACTGTCTTAGAACTGATACTAAAACAGAAGGTAAGGGTTAAAAAAAAAAGAAAGAGAGAGATCATTGGTAACTTTGGAGAGAATGGTTTTAGTTGAACAATGAGGTCAGAAACAAGAATGTAGAAAGTTAGAGAGAACCAGAAAAAAAAGGAAGTGGAAAGATCCATTTTAAGTGACCTTTTCAAGGAATTTTGCCACAAAAGGGAAAAGATATATGAAATGAGAGTGTAAAATGGAGATTTGAACCCCAGACTTCAATTCCCAGAAGTCCTTGGTAGTTCCCAGAATTCCCTATAATATCAACCTGAGTTCTCACCTAAGTGCAAGAACACAATTTGTATTTAAACTGACTCTCCTCCTACTTCGGCCCTCTCTCAGCTTCCGCTTCTAAACACACACAGGCAAGATGTAAGGCTGTGAATGGGCTCTGTGCCTAGGCACGTGCTTTCTTATTTTATATTTTCTTTATTTCTTAATTCTAATAATCTTTAATAAACCTCATAAAAATACAATACTTTTGGCAGAAAAACTAAATTTTAACTGTTACAATAGTTAGCAGGGCTGGATAAAACAAGACAGAGTTTTGTCAAGATGGGGAGAGACATGAACATGTTTATAGACAATAGGGAAAGAATCAATAGACAAGAAGAAATTGAAGATAAGTGAGAGTGAGGATAATTTAAAGGACAATCTATTGGATAAGATGAGATGGAATGGGATCAATTGTGCATTTAGAAGAGCCACCTTTCACATAGGACAAGAGTAGAGTAGGAAAGAGTGGCAGAAGGCATCTAGTGATATGGTGGAAAATGAATATTGAATGGGGATATTTTTTTGAGAAATGGTTTGCCCTTTGCCCAAGAACAATTTGATTTGATTATTAAAGCTTAGACAGGCAGTTTCTCCCCATAGGCTATGAAACTGGCTTGGGCCAACAGCCTTAAAGACAGATGATTGGCCTGGCTTTTGTTACAGGAAGGGTGGAGAGCTGCTCCCTATTTATCTGTAAATAAGGAGTTGATTAGATAGTGCTGGGAAGTATGCTCTGTGCAGCTACCTGGCAAGTCTCTTGATGCCTTTGGGACGTGCCCCTTCCTGTGACATGATTTCACCCTCCTGTGTGACTATTCTTCTGGGAGGGGACTGAGCGATGATGTCAGAAGGGATATATATTGGCTTGGGACAGATCAGTCCTTTTTGCCTAACTGCTCACTTTGGCCCCCCTTCCCTCGTAAACTTCTCTGGCCAAGCTGCCAATTTTGCTCACACTTAAGCCTCTGCTTTCTCTCTCCGTCTCTCTCTCTCTCTCTCTCTCTCTCTCTCTCTCTCTCTCTCTCTCTCTCTCTCTCTCTCTGTCTCTGTCTCTGTCTCTCTCTCTCTCTCTCTCTCTCTCTCTCTCTCTCTCTCTCTCTCTCTCTCTCTCTCTTCTCTCTCTCTCTCTCTCTCTCTCTCTCTCTCCCTCTCTCTCTCTCTCTTTCTCTCTCTCTCTCTCTCTCTCTCCCTCTCTCTCTCTCTCTCTCTCTCTCTCTCTCTCTCTCTCTCTCTCTCTCTCTCTCTCTCTCTCTCTCTCCCTCTCTCTCTCTCTCTCTCTCTCTCTCTCTCTCTCTCTCTCTCTCTCTCTCTCACTTAGCCTGGCTACCTGGCTCAAGCTCTGTGGCAACTGTTTAAACTGTGAGGGAGTTCATTAACTAGTTAGATTTTCTTGAGCAGCAGATTAATAAATTAATATTTGAAAACTAAAAATACAGCCTCCAGAGAGTTCCATTCACTATAGTGTGAAATGAAGAGGTGCCAAGAGAGTGTTCCTGAATGGCCTTTGTTTTTATAGTGAAATATAGAGAAAGGTTCTCAGCTGAGGGTGGGGGGAAGCCATGGAAGATCTGAGGAGCTTTGAAAAGGTTTGTAATAGTTCTTCTAGGGAGTCATTTAGGGAGGTGTAAAAGGATATCCTTGTGGCAGTGAGAGTTCAGTTGAAGTTATGTAACTTGTATTTGTAGTGGATCCAGGAGACTTAATTTTGTGGTTTTCTCCATTTTATTCAGCTGCCCGTGACTAGCAATGAAGGTATGGTGAGTTGGTATGAATGGACAAGAAAGACCTGTTATCAAATGAAGCAGAATAAAGCGAGCAGAACCAAGAGAACAATTTATGCAGTGACAACATTGAAGACACTCAGCTTTAAGAGACTTTGAAATTCTGATCAATGCAAATAATGAGCCATAATTCTAGAAGACCAAAGATGTGACCTACCTCCTCAAAGAAAGATGATGGACTCAAAATACAGAAAGAGACACGCATATCTGGATGCAGCCAATAAGAAACTTCACTTGATTGTACATATTGGTTATAAAGGTTTTCTTTCTTTTCTTTTTTTTTTAATGTTCTGTAACCTCTGCAGTTACATATTAATATTTTCATGGGTGGACACCTGAGAAGGAGATTGAAAAGGGAGGGAAAATAGACAGAGGAGAGAAAGAGAGACTGAGAGAGAGAGTCAGAGACAAAGGAATAAAGTCTCAGAGACAAGGAGTTAAAAAATATGGGCTCCAGCGTGCGTGCCCCTCTGATGGAATTGAGAGAGAGCTCTACACGTGTTCCCAAACTTTTATTGGAGAATTTAGGAATGTGGAGTGGGAAGTAGCTAATGAGCATGTGACATGGCTGGCATAGGCTTTAACATTGGTTGAATTGACAATCACGTAATCAAAGAGGATGAGGTTAATCAAACATGTAATTGATAAATATTGCCCTGATCAGGAATTCTTCTGAAGATTTGGCAATACAATAATCAATAAGTAACATGACCGTGAGTCTGATATATGAACACATAAGATACAATATCAATACACCAATCATACTTTCAAGATGCTAATACACCTGGTATGCTACATGTTCAATGGTGAGGATGTGGGGAGACAAATGGGAGGAAGAGAAAATGGATGTTTATTTTAAATTTTAATTTAAAATTTTAATTTATAAATTTAAAATTTTTAAATAAAATTAAAAAAAAAGGATGGGTACAAATTCAATAAAAGAGGTAATAAGAAGTAAGGGCTGGAAAGATAGAATGGTGCCAGATTGAAGTCTTGAATGCTAGATGTGATAGGAATAATATCTTAAAGCCTTACCACTTGGAAAGCTAGGGTAATTTCCCCCTCCCCCCAAAAGTTGCCAGTGTGCTTTAGTGGAAGTCTGCAGAGGAAAAAGAAACAGGAGGACTTAAATTCTAATTATGGCTCTGCTAC
Organism: Monodelphis domestica; assembly: GCF_027887165.1. Lineage (NCBI taxonomy): Eukaryota > Metazoa > Chordata > Mammalia > Didelphimorphia > Didelphidae > Monodelphis > Monodelphis domestica. Next base: position 184,110,420 of record NC_077233.1, on the reverse strand, counting down.
TTCTTATGACCTTGCCCTGGTCACAACCCCTCTGAACCTCAGCTCTCTATAGCTATAAAATGAAGGGGTTGGACTAGATGGCTTCTGAGGTTCCTTTCAGTTCTAAATCTATGCTCCTAAGTATTGAAGCCATTCTGGCTTAACTGGGTCAAGGGATTTAAGGTTTAGTTTATTAATGTAGATTCTGGGCACCCCAAGTACAAAATCCAGGACAGCCTCAAGCTTCCAGGACAGAGACAAGGAAGCCTCGATCCCCTAAAGCGGTGCCCCTTGCTAAATAATCTTTCCTTCCTATGGTTAAATAAACTTCATTTGGCAACTGATAGACCACCAGTATCTCACTTCATTCCTCTCTTGAGCCTGAGTTATCAGCCTAGTTTGAGAAAGGCTTGACCTAGTCCATTTGGAACTGGATCCGAAGGGCCTTGTTGAATTGGGAAAAGGGAAAGTGCTTTACCCAGTAGTCATGGATTCTGCCTTTGAGTGGCACATCTGAATAGTGAACTGCTCCTAATTTTAATTCCAGGGGGCAGGGGAAGAAACTGCCCAAGGAACCCAGGGAAGGATGATGTTTGCACTTTTCTGATGACACACTCTTTTCCAATCCAATCCAATCCAAACCTGTTTGTCATACTCTTTCCATTATCTGAGGACAAGCCACATTGGGTTATCTATTCTTGACCCACATATAATTTAGAATCCAAATAGAATAACAGGAAAATAGCCCCAGTAAAATTATGTATGGATTTTTCATCATTTTGGTGTCATGGGCATCTTTGGCAGCTTCTAGATCCCTTTCCAAAATAAAGTTAAGTGCCTAAAATAAATACACAGGCTTATAAAGGAAATGCATGTTGTTGGTATGTGGTTATCAATTTGTCTTTAAGTTCATCATCCTTAATTTAAGAACTTTTGCTGTAGGGGAACCTCCAGAAGCTCCTGAGTCAAATAAAAATAAATAAAAAATAAAAAATAAAAAGCAGTCAAACAATTCTGGGGGACTTAGGACAAAGAGTGGGATCCATCTCCAGAGAAAGAACTGTTGAAGAAGAATGCATACGATTTTTCACTTGTTTATTTGTGTTTATGTTTGGGGGTTTTGGTTGTATGAGAGTATTCGCTTACAAAAATAAATAATATGGAAATATGTTTTGTGTGATAATACAAGTTTAACCCAAATTGAATTGCTTCTCAGCTCTGGGAGGTTGGAGGGAAGAAAGGAGGGAACATACAGAAAACTTATGTGGAAATTTATTAAAATAAGACATCCAAAACAAACAAACAAACAACAACAGTCCTTAACTGAGGTCAACAAAAGTGTCCCAAACAGGGAAAGAGTGTGAACCCAAGCAGACATGCTCTGTGATTATGCAGCTTACTCTAGGGGGGGTAGTTTCAGTGCCATCAAATGCGCCGCTTATGCATTCTTTCCAAAAGTACATAGTCTATCAATGGAAGGGCAGAAAAAAGGGAAACAAAATTGTTAGTAAAAAAAAGGAATAATTTTTAAAATTAAAAATTTTTAAATAAATTTACATTAAAATGTGGAATCCCATTTTTCTTTATATTTTCACAATCTGAATGTAGGTTTCTAACCCTAGAAGCAAAATTTGAATTATGGAATCTATTCCTCATTGGGATTTCTTTTCCTTTTTCTATTTTTTGGGGGGAGGAGGTATTTATTTATTTATTTCGAATGTTTTTCCATAGTTACAAGATTCATGTTCTTTCCCTCCCCTCTCTGGGAGCTGACAAGCAATTCCACTGAGTTATACATGTGTCATTGTTAAAACCTATTTCCATGGAATTTCCTTTTTCAATCTATGGCACTGTTGTCAGATTTCAGCTTGCCCTATTGTCAAGAGGGTCTCATGACCAGTTATATACGGCTGACTCTGGTTGGATCTAGTTGTCTTATAATTGTATATCGTATAGCAGATTGTCACTTACTCCACAATTTATAGCTATAAAGAATTTCTGGAGTCACTGAATGACGGAAGAAATTAAACGATTTGCCCAAGGCTGTACAGTTAGTATGTGTCAGAGATAGGACTTCAACCCTTGTCTTCCTAACTCCTCAGTTGTCTTTCTAGTATGCTGCATTATCTTCCTAAGGGACAGAAAGGTGAAAAATGAACATTTTTAAATAGTCCTTATTCTCAAGAAAGTTTATATTCCACTATAGAATTTCTTCCCATCACTTCCATGAGCACTTCTATGCAAGTAACACTCAACATTAAACCTCTTGCTCTCTCCTGAGCTTTAATCCTCCATTGCCAATGCCCTGCTGGCTATCTGGACCTAAATATTTCACTGTTGGCACCTCGAACTTAACGTGTCCAAACCTGTGCTCATTGTCTTATCCCCTCCCCACCCTCAAACCAGTTCTTCCTCCTAACTAATAGATTTTTGTGGATGGCAGTGCCATCCTTTTAGTCATACGAGTTCAAAACCAATGAATCATCTTTCACTCTTCCCTCTCTTTGCTCCACATTCAACTAACCACCAAGCCCTGCTGATTCTGCCTCTTCAAGAATTTCCCCCAGTTCTTTTCTACTACCTTGATTCAGGTTTTCATTGCCTCTTGCCAAAATAGATTATTCATTGTCTTCATTCTCACCTTTTCTTCTCATACTTTTGCTCCCAACTTAAATGGGCACCTCCACCCATCCCAGCCTGTTGAGATCCTTTTTCTCCTTTAAAATCTAGCTCAGGTTCCACCTCTGCTATAAAGTCATCCCTGATCTCTCTCCTCACCTTTCCCCAGATGTGATTTCCCTCCCTCTTCCTCAATTTCTCATAGCATTTTGTATGAATTTCTCATTATATTCTAATTTGACATTTATTTAAATTTCTCTTCTCCTGTACTTAATGGCAAAATTATTAAGGACTGACACAGTATATGGTTAGTGGACAGTTTTGCAAACCTTTATGTAAAGTGATTTTACATAATGATAATATGTCCTACCCAACCACTTCACTTAGTCTATATAACAAAGATATACACAAAATAATACCTTTATGCAAGTCACAAAATGTACTAAAATGTAGGTATATTAAATATCATACCATAAGAATAAATTATTATAAATGATGAAATGAAGAAATAAGTTATGAAATAAAAGGTAAAGTTAATGATAAAATAGGTATAGTACTGTTTGGTGAAGATGATGAAAGTATTCAATATGTCCCCTTTCCCTATACAGCTGCATTTCACCTTTGTCACTGGTGGTTGACTTTACAATCTTTCAATTTTGTTTTATTTTAAAATTTTATTTAATTAATTAATTCAGAATAATTTTCCATGGTTACATGATTCATGTTCCTTCCCTCCTCCTCTCTCCTCCACAATTCTACTGGCTTTTACATGTGTCATTGATCAAGACCTATTTCCACATTATTAGTTTTTGCACTAGGGTGATCATTTAGAGTCTACATCCCCAATCATATCCCCAAGGACCCATGTGATCAGGCAGTTGTTTTTCTTCTGTGTTTCTACTCCCACAGTTCTTTCTCTGGATGTGGATAACATTCTTTCTCATAAGTCCCTCAGAATTGTCCTGGATCATTGCATTGCTGCTAGTTTACAATCTTTTTAATTAAGCTATCTATCAAGAAATGTTTGGACAGTGGCTCTCTTTTTTTTCCTCCCATATGTGGTGAATGCAAGCATATTGTCTTCAACTAGTCTTTGAACTTCCTGAAGTATTTGGATTTATCTTTTCAATGCATGAAAAGAAATCATTCAAATGATGAAATGCTTGCACCAACTTTTCATTGTTGACCTTTTTGTTTCAGCCTTGGATTCTGAAGCTTCCCTCCCTTCTTCTTTGCAGCTAGTGGCTCAATCAGATTCTAATCTGGTAGTTTTCATGAGACTCAAGCAACTCTTGCACATCATCATTCACTTCCAGCACCAATTCTTGTACTAATCTAGCAATCTTGTTTCTCACTTCTTCCAACATTTTATCTTTGCCAATTCCACAAAAATCTGGAACTGCGGGCACACTTTTTTTCCAAACTCTTTTCACACACATTTCTGTTATATCTTCCCATGCCAAAAGCAATATTCCAGATTGCATGGTAAATTTTTTAAAATGATTTAATTTGATATTTTATCTTCCCAATTACATGTAATTACAATCTTTTATGTGTTTTCCAAAATTATAATATCCAAATTGTCTCCTTCCCTTCCTTTCTTCTTTCTCCCTCCACAAGATGATAAGCAATTTGATCTGTTATGCATGTATGATCTTTGCATGGCAAATATTATAGGACTTCCAGAAATCTCTCAAGGTGAAGTCCTTATCTACATTCAAAGATGCAATTGCCTAGGCAAATATAGCCCATAAATAATATGCCATGAAATTTGTAATTACTCCCTGATCCATAGGTTGTAATAATGAGGGAGTTGTTACAGGGAAGATAGACCACTTTTACATTTTCATAAATGGGATGGGTGAGCTGGGTAGTGTAAAGATTAAAATTTAGGGGAGACTGAGGCAGGTAGAAATTAGTTTCTCTCTACAAGGAGGATTATATTTTTTAGAGGTTTATTAAAAGTTAAGGATTAAAGAAAATACAGGAAAAGAAACACGTGCCTAGGCCAGAGTGGCCTAGACAAGATAATCTCACATCATGGAAGAGACGCCTCTTCTCCAAAACGGAAGTCCAAAAGAGCTCAAAAGCCTTTGCAATCTCGATCTCGGCCCAGGTGAGATTACAAGGCATTCTGGGAAAGTGGAGGAAAGGCTTGTGGGGATTGAAGTCCTGGATTCCAATCCATTTTTACAGTAGTAGCCAAAACAAGTAGAAGCTCCATTATGGAGGGCAACTATGGCACTGTAGATAGCACCCTGGGCCTAGAGTCAGAAGACCTGAATTCAAATCTGGCCTCAGTCATGTGACCCTGGGCAAGTCACTTAACCTTTGTTTGCCTCAGTTTTCTCAACTGTAAAATAGGGAAGATAACACCATCTACCTTTCAGGGTCATTGTTAAGATTCAAATGAGATAGTATTTGTAAAAGCACTCAGCAGACTGCTTGTGTAAAAATTAAATCTCTAAAAAAATATTATATTTTAAGAGATTTATTAATGATCATCAGAAATCAAGGAATAAAGAAGATAATAAATGAAGACCATGTGCCCATGGCTGATCAGCCTGTTCAAACACCTGCCTTACCACCACCAAATTTGGGACCAGAAGTAAAGAGCTGGGACCTTCCAAGTCCCTGCCTAATATCCCCTATTTATAGGAAGTATGTAATGACAGGAAGTCAGTGTGCTCCTGGGAAATGTAGTTCTTTTTTAGTGTAACAGATTTTCAATTATACATTTGGTATATATTATGTGATATATAAATATTTATTCCCTTCCCTCCCTAGTCCTACAGGACTTCACAGACAACAAGATAGTGTTTTCCAGGGTTTATTTCCAAGGTTAAAAAGAATATATACAAATGCATAAATAATAAATACAGAAATAAATTGGATCAAAATAATAATAAGTATAAACTCAATGCCTGGCCCATGGTAGAGGAACTTCATACATTTCTATTGACTAATAAAAGAATTCTACCTAGTCCCAGACCAAGTAGCAACTATACTTTCTAATGTTATGGGTTCAGATGTGTACCCCTGGGGTTCAGCAAGGATACCTTTTGCAAGAATGCAAGACTCTAAAACTTAGCTTTAAAAACAAAAAGAGAAATTTATTAATTTAGAAACTAATGTTGAGAATGGTGAGGAGGATAGCAAGGTGGGAGAGCAAGATTGGGAACAGTTCCTGGGAGGACAGCATGGATGGAAAAGCTTTCCTCCATGAGGACAGCATGGGTGGAAAAGCTGTCCCCCAGACGACATCAGTTCTGGGGCTTTTATACTCTTTACAACAGATGTGATGTCATGGTGTGGATGTGACTAATCACTCTGGCATTTGGTGGGGTGAGGTGGTCATCTGACAGGGGTGTGCCTGGAGGCATAAAGATTCATCTCTTTGTCCATCTTAAATCTAGAGGACTATCAAAGAGGATAAACATCTCAGGACCCTAGGGGGTCATTGGGTGTTTCTAGGTTAAGAGTCAGGAGGAGGAAAAGCAAGGAGTTTCCCTGATAATAGTTGGCCTGGGTTTCTGGGGGTACAGTGCCCATGTCACTAATTTAATCTCATCTAATTCTCACCTCAACTTTCCCAAGCCTAAGGCGGTCCATAATTATTCTCTCTCTTTTTAAAACCTTTACCTTCCATCTTGGAGTCAATACTGTATATTGCCTCCAAGGCAGCAGAGTGGTAAGGGCTAGGCAATGGGGGTTAAGTGACTAGCCCAAGGTCACACAGCTAGGAAGTGTCTGAGGTCAGATTTGAACGTGGGATCTCCTGTTGCTAGGCCTGGTTCTCAAGCCACTGAGCCACCTAGCTACCCCCTATAATCATTCTCTTAAGGCTAGGGGAGTTCAGCTACTTCCAAGACTTGGATGAAAACCATCTTTCCTCCCAGAACACAACCTAATTGAGTTTGGAATTTGTCCCACTGGACTCTCAGGATCAACCTCACTGATCCATTCTCCAAAGGCAGGTTAACTCATTTGATCCAGGACACCTCCCAAGGGCATGGCCAGTGTGTGGCACACCATGCACATTACTACATTTAGCAAACTATTTCCCCTCCTAGTGACATGGGCACTGTACCCCAGAAACCCAGGCCAACTATTATCAGGGAAACTCCTTTGCCCTTGCATCCTCCTGACTCTTAACCTAGAAACACCCAATGACCCCACCCAGGGTCCTGAGATGTTTGCCCTCTTTTGTCCTCTAGATTTAAGGTGGACAAAGAAATGAACCTTTATGCCTCCAGGCAGGCCCCAGTCAGATGACCACCTCACCCCACCAAATGCCTGAGGGACTAACATTCTGGTCACATCCACACCAGGACATAGCATCTAAAGGGTATATAAGCCCCAGAACTGATGTCCTCATGGAGGAACAGCCTTTCCTTTCATGCTGTCCTTCCAGGGAACTGCTCCCCATCTTGCTGTCCCACTCTCCTGGCCACTCTCAACATTACTTTCTAAATTAATAATTTTCTTTTTGTTTTTAAGCTAAGTTTTGGAGTCATTGCATGCTTGCAAAAGGTATCCTTCCCGAACCCCAAAAGGCTATCCTTCCTGCCCATAACACTAGGACAGGGAAAAAAACCCAAATGAACAAAAGCAAATGTATAAAGTCTCATCTCAAATAGAGTTGGGAAAACCTAGTACTAAGTCTCATCTCTTACTCGTACTGTCAGTGTGGTTCTGGTTTTGGTTTGCTTTTATGATTTTTTAAAATTTAAAATTATTTTTTATAGCCTATCTTGAGTTTATAATTCTCTCCCTCTTATCCCTTCCTCTCTACTTATTAAGAAGGCAAGAAAAACGAGTCACTCATTACAATATGTATTGTTAAGCAAAACATTCCAGCATTAGCCAGGTCCAAAAAAAGGGGAAAAAAAATAAGAAAATATGTCTTTGTGATTGTAGTTAAGATCCTTAACCTTTTAGCATCTGAAGACACTCTTTAAGACCAAATTTCACAAATGTAGATCTTTATTAAAAGTTTCCCTCTCTGGAATTCCTTATGCCAATGAAGTTACATTCCTCCCCTCCTCTCCAAATAATTCTTCCGAGGCCATCTCTAAAGTTCACAATGGTTGATCCATTTCCTTATATAAAAATAAGAATTCAGTTACTTATTTGATTCTGTCCAGTAAGTTCCAGCACTATTTGGCAGAATGTATGGTTAGAAATTAACCTATAGCATCTGTCCTCTTTTGTTGCTTGAGAAACTTAATACCCAACTTTCACAACCTTGGTTTCATCCATATTCGGCATAGTTTAGCTAAAGTCTGATTACAGCTTTTCAATTATTGTATAAATTTTGTGGAGGTTTCTAAATATGTTCTCCAAAAAATACAGGCTTTGAGGCATCATCTAGTCCAAGAGTGTTGTGAGGTTCTAATGAGACAATTGACATAAAGAATTTTCTTAAACCTTAAAAGTACAATATAAATGCCACTTATTATGATTAGCATCCAGTCACTCAGCCTCTAGTTTGGTAATGGTTTTAGCACTTGAGCTTTCTTGAATTTCTGCTGAGCTTAATCAGTTTTAATAGGACAACATAGGGGGGTGCTGGTAAATATTTAAGGGAGGAGGAATTATTATTAACCTGCATTTGAACACTTCCTTAACTCTAAACAATTAACAAAACAATAAATCAAGTCTATTTTTTTCCCGCTAATTTCTGAAGTATAAATACTGACACTGAAAATGTCACAATAGCAGGTAGTGGGTGAACTGGAATAGAATGCCAGGTCTGAAGTCAGAAAGCCTCATCTTCCTGAGTTCAAATCTGGCCTCAGATTTGAGTTACTTACTAGTTGTGTGATCCTAGGCAAGTCATTTAACGCTGTTTGCCACTCTTTCCTCATCTGCCAAATGAGTTGAAGAAGGAAATGGCAGATCACTCTAGTACTTTCCACAAGGAAACTTCCAATAGGGTCATGATGAGTCAGACATGACAGAAAGGACTGATAACCATACCAAGTCCATCCTATTATCTCCAAGCAGACTTCCCCTAACTCATCTCTGATAAATGGGAAAGAATGCTGGTTTTGGAATTTGGGACCCTTTCCATCTCTCAATCTTCAATAATTATCTCTCTTCAGAGAATTAGAAAGTTAAAGATAGAAGGGACCTGAGAGATCAAGGAAACAAAGATGGAGGTTGAAAGATCCTTATCCAAGATCAGGCAAGTACTAAGGAGCAAATCTGGGATTCAAACTCAGCTTCTCTTGACTCTACATCTAGCACTCTTTCCATTCTACTATGAGAAAGAGATAGGAAGCCCCTAAAAATGAAAATATGGATACAAAACCAGAAGTAATTCCAATGAGGAAGAAAAAGAAGACAATTCTTTTGGCATTCTCAGAAGGGATTCATCTGGATTCACAGGGAACTCCCTTACCAATCAAGCACAGAAGATGGAGCCAGGGCACTTAAGAAGGGATGAAGTTGTAAGGAAAGTGTCAGGAATGTTAACTAATATCTGGAAGGAGCTAAGGAAGGTGACTGCATCTGAGGAGAATTGAAATGGCTTTGGTTTTTGTTTTTTAAAGCTAATAATGGATCTCTACACCCAAAGGACCTTTAACTGGGCATAGATCTTTTGACCCAGCAATACGACCACTAGGTCTACATGTCACAGAAATCAAAGAAAAGGAGAAAGGGTTTATATATACAAAAATATATATTTTTTAATACTGATAAATAATGGAAACTGAGAGGATGTCCATCAATTGGGAAATGACTGAACAAGTTGTGGTATATGGTTGTAATGGAATACTATTATACTATAAAAAATGAGGAACAAGATGAGTTCAGAAAAACCTAGACTTATATGAACTGAAGCAAAGTGAAGTGAGTAGAAGCAGGAAAGCATTGTATATGATAATGGGGGGGGGAGACCTACCCCCTTATACTTGACTGGATTCTAGTGATAGTGATAGGTTTAAGATAATCGGTATTGTGATTCTAAAGTGATAAGTATAAATTCCATTATAATCTTCATGATTTTTACAAGGATTTCTAACAAAAGCATAAAAACTGCTTCTAAAGGGATATCTAAGGCCTCCCTAAGTTTGTACCTCTCTTCATCATAAGATGCTGACTCTCTGAATTTCATGTCCCAATAGGGTACAAACATCAGGCACCCTTTCCTGTTTGGAAATAGTCATCTCTTCCCCCAGATCACATGAGAGAGAGGTAAGTCTAATGACTAATATGGGCTTTCCGAAATGAACTAACCAATAAGCTTTGTAATTGGGTAGCTGTTTCTAAATAAGGTCTATATGATGTTATGTCTTGTGACCTTGTACGGAAGTATTCATTTTGTTATAAAAACCAAGTCTCAGCCTCTGGCCATGGTCTCTTGCCGGGGTCCAATAATGTAATACATGCAAGAGAATGCTTTTATTGGAGGATTTGACCCTCTTCCAATAAAATCTAACTTTCTACCTAGACTTGGAGAAATTTGGCTTTTTGACTTTATTTACCTAAATTGTCTATATGGAGTCTGTGGTTTCTATTTCACAACAGTAACAAAAATGATGATCAACTACGAAGAACTAAACTATTATCAGCATTGCAAGAATCCAAGACAACCCTTGTAAAATGGAGATTTGAACCCTAGACTTCAATCCCCAGAAGGCCTTGCTATTTCCCAGAATTCCCTATAATCTCACCAGAGTCTCCACCTGGGCAAGATCACAATTAGTATTTAAATTGGCAGCAACGCCTACCTGGCCCACTTCTATGCTCTTCAATGCTTGCTGCTCAGCCATTTGCAAGATGTAGTAAGTTTGGTAGATGAGGAGAATGCTGTAGAATCTCATGCTACTCTGGTGTTAAAGATGGAAAGATGTGGGTAGGATGATAATACAGTTAGATGGATTCACAACTGATAGGATGGCTGGACCCTAAGCATGAAGTGATCAATGCCAACTCAAAAGAAATTCTCTAGAGTAACCCAGGGTGTTTTACCTAGATCTTTTGCCTTTTTTTTTTATCAATGACTTGGATAAAGGTAAAGCTAGCATATTTATCAAATGTACACAAATAGATCTTAGAAAGTGGGTTAATTCAGGATCCAAACATTTCCAGACATGCTGGAACATCTAACTGATTCAAATAAAATGAAACTCATAGGGGGCAGCTGGGTGGCTCAGTGGATTGAGAGTCAGGCCTAGAGATGGGAAGTCCTGGGTTCAAATTTGACCTCAGACACTTCCCAGCTGTGTGACCCTGGACAAGTCACTTGACCCCCATTGCCTAGCCCTTACCACTCTTCTGCCTTGGAACCGACACACAGTATTGACTCCAAGACAGAAGGTAACGGTTTTATTTTTAAAAAAATGAAATTCATTGAGAAAAATAGTTTCACATTTAGATTTCAAAAATTCAGTTTTAGAAATAAAAGATAGGGAGGTCTGGCTAGATAAAAATACATAAGGAAAAGATCTGGGGATTTTAGTGGTATGTAAAGTTTACCTTGTGGCTGTGGTAAACTATGAGAGTCAACAAAGCTTATGTGATCTTATATTGCCTCAGGAGTAGTTTTTGATAATCCTGCTATAATATACCTGATCAGACTGTAATTGGAATACTGTGTTCAGTTCCCACATTTTAGGAAGAAATGTCCAGAGGAGGCCCCAAAATGATGCCACATATACGGGTCAGTGGAAGAAGTCAAGTTTCAAGTTTCAAGTGTTAAGACACATTAGACTAGTTTTGTGTAGATTGAAGGGCAAAATTAGGAGTAATAGACAGAAATTTAAGGAAAATGAAATTTGCTGCCTAAGTTGTGGTAGATGATTGCAATGAAATACTGTTGTGCCATAAGAAATGATGAATGAGATGATCACAAAAAACCCTGGAAAGATTTCTATGAAGTGACGTAGATTGAAGCATTATCATTTTTCACTTTACTTCTTTCACAAATTTTTTTCTAGTGTAAGTGATATGAGTCTTTTCTCACAACATGACAAACATGGAAATATGTACGGTACGATAACATGTACAACCTTTATCATATTTCCTGCCATCTTGGAAAGGGAAAAGGGATGGGAAGGATGGATCTCAAAATGTCAGAAAACAATTATGAAAAGTTTTACTGATGTAATCTGGGAAAAAATAAAGAGAAAGAGAAAAAGAAATAATGCATTACCTTAGAAGGTGTAAAAATTAATTTTATCTCTACTAATAAAATATTATCTTTTTTGAGGTTTATTAAGGATTATTAGAAATCAAGGAATAAAGAAGATACAAATAAAAAACCATGTGCCCATGGCTGATTAGCCCATTCAAAATTCCCTTAGCTTACCACTATACTTCCTGCATCATTGCAATGGCAGAGAAGAAAAGAGAGCGCAGGAGGCTTTACTGCCTCTTAAATACCAATTGTGTTCTTGCCTACACAAGTGAGATTATAGGGAATTCTGGGAAATACCAAGGACTTCTGGGGATTGAAGTCTAGGGTTCGAAATCTCCATTTTTACAGAGGTAATGAGTTCCCAGGGAGTCAGTAAGCATTATTAAGCACCTAGACTTTCCAGGGACTGTTCTAAGTTCTAGGAATACAAAGAAAGGCAGAAAATAGTCCCTGCTCTCAAGGAACAAGTATATCTCCTATCTCTCAGTGACCTCTCTTCCCTCAACTCTTTTTTAATCCTTAATGGACTCTAATATTCTTATTTTAATTGTAGAAACAGGATAGTCATTCTGGGGTCTCTAAAGAACAATCTTGAAACTGTAGGTAGAAAAAAAACCCAATCCACAGTAAAACCTGTTATGGGCAGGAAGGATACCTTTTGCAAGCATGCAATGACTCCAAAACTTAGCTTAAAAACAAAGAGATTTATTAATTTAGAAAGTAATGTTGAGGGTGGCCAGGAGGGTAGCAAGGTGGGACGGCAAGATAGGGAGCAGTTCCCTGGGAGGACAGCATGAAAGGAAAGGCTGTTCCCCCATGGGGACAGCGTGGTGGAGAGGCTGTTCCCCCAGATGACATCAGTTCTGGGGATTTTATACATTTTTTATAAGAGAGTCACTCAGGCATGAGGTGGGGTGATCATACTGGGGTCTGCCTGGGGACATAAAGATTCCTTTGTTTTAGGGGACAAACAGATGTCCGATAGGATGGAGGTGTGGTCTGAAGGTGCATCTTTCTGTCCATCTAGAGGAGGATCAAAGGAAGATAGTCATCTCAGGACCCTAGAGGCATCATTGGGTGTTTTTAGGCTCAGAGTCGGGAGGAGGGAAAACAAGGGAGTTCCCCTGACAATAGTTCGCCTGGGTTTCTGGGGGTACAGTGCCCATGTCAAAACCCTTGCATTTTTCCTGCAAAAAGGAAAAAAGAGAAGATCTGTTCAAAGAATTCTTTTCAACTGTACTGAATGACACACATATAGCCCCACTCAATAGTGCTAGAGTTCTGGAAATGAGTGCTGTTAGTAATACCTTTTTCTTGGGCCCCCTAAAGTCCTTGCTTGGGCTCCCTTTTCTCCCCCTCCCCAAGCTATCTGATTTCAGGTTGTTGGCCACAGCTGTCTCGGTATGTGAAAAGGACCAAGGATTCCCTGGGATCTCACCCCCACCCCCACCTCTCCAAGAGGAAAGAATTCCTGGCTGCTGGGAGTTCAGAATAGCATTTAGATAGATTGTTTACTTTATGTCTTACAGGAGCAATCCAGGTTTTCCATATCAATTGTTAGTCCTAGTTACTCTCCCACCAGATGCATCCAGCTGTGAAAGTGTTGAAGGGAAGACTGGGCTCAGCCCCCAGGGCATATTACCTCATCTACAGCCCTTCAGAGCCTAAGCTTTTGTATTTTATTTTGAATCCCAATTCCTAGTTTTCCCCCCATTTAAATAGCCTGAAAGATTCCCTCTGAGATCTTCAAACAAATGGCATTTTTCTGGACTTCTTTTCCTTCTTTGCTGGAGTGTGGATCTTTGTATGTTCCCTCAAAATTGGTTGATCCATTAGTTTTGCTGAACCGCTTTTATTTCTCTTTCTTTTTTAATCTTTGCTACAAGGAATAGCTTGCTAGGCAGGAAATATATTTTGACATGATGGTTTCATAAAATCACAAGGATTTCTTTTTACTACACCATATTAATTCTCCTATCATATTAGGGAGAATTACTGTGTATTCCTATGTCTGGGATCCAGGTCAGAGATTCCATCCAATTTACTGCCTTTTTGCACTTTCTCTGTTGGTAGGAATCAAAGGAATGTCTTCCTTTTTAACAGAATTTGCCTTGGATTAGAGGTTCTCCATGATGTTGGTTTGGGGACCGTTCAATGGTTTAATAAACCACTTCTTAATTATCTATCCGCCAATTAAGAAATATCTTGGCATGTCCCAGGTAGGAGCTGAATCATGAGCTCCTAAAACTAGTAGATCCAGCTTCCAGTTGTCCCTGCTCATTAGAGACCACCATGCAGACCTAGATCTCTTTATCGGTTACAATGCCAGCCTAACCAATAAAAGGATATAATCAATAAAATTAATATTCTTACCAAAAATCAATCTCTCAGTATTATTTTAATTGTAATCAAACAAAAGATAGCAGTAATCTTTAGAATAATATTTTGCAAATCCAAGCCATTGTCTTATCGACACAGCATGCTAGAGCTAGAAGGAGCCTTCTAGTTTTTACTAATAAGGAAACTGAGGACTGGAGAGGTTTCATGACTTAGCAAAGGTCAAGTTAGTGATAATCTTGGAGCTGAAGTCTTATGTCATAACTAAGAATTTTGGCAGCCATGGTAAATTCAGGTGGGTGAGGTTGGCAGGGAATATTTAGACAGTGCATGATCGAGAAGACCTAGAAAGGAGGATCTGAGGAACAGGATGACCTGGGTATTGGAAGGAGGCAGAGATTGAAGAGGAGAAGACTTTGGGTCAAATGATAAGCTTATTGATGAGGAGGGAGACTGACCGCTAGGAGAGAACATCAAGAATCTTAACAGGGTGAGAAAACTTTTCAAGAAGGCTGTGTGGTTCCTGGGTGCTGGATCTAAAAGTAGCAGGGGACCAGGCCATATGCCCTGTGTGTCAGGGAGTATCAGGGCTAATGATAGCCAGCCTGGGCAAAATGCTAAGAAACATAGAATCTTAAGGAGAAAGCTAGGTTTCAGTGAGTTCCTGAAGATGGAAGGAATGTGGGGAAAAGAAGTAGTTAGGTAGAACACTGAACAGAACATCAAGTCTTCAAGTCAGAAAGTCTAGCCTTGGATATTTACTAGCTATATGACTCTGGGTAAGTCACTTAATGTCTGTTTCCCTCAGTTTCCTCATATATAAAATGGGGATAATAATAGCATCTACCTCCCAGGGTTGTAAGGATCAAATAAGATAATCATAAAGCACTTAACAAGGTGCCTAGTGCACAATAAGCTCCATATAAAAGTCAGCCTTTTTTTAAACCATTACCTTCTGTCTTGGAATCAATACTGTGTATTGGTTCCAAGGCAGAAGAGTGGTAAGGCCTAGGCAATGGGGGTTAAGTGACTTGCCCAGGGTCACACAGCTAGGAAGTGGCTGAGGCCAGATTTGAACCTAGGACCTCCCATCGCTAGGCCTGGCTCTCAATCCACTGAGCTACCCAGCTACCCAGCTACCCCCTTGAGCTATTCTTACTCTGACCTACTTCTAGGTTAGGTCTCATTGCTGATTATCAGTCATGTATAATCCTACATGACTCCATGGACAAGTTTTCTAGGTAAAAATACTATAGTGGCTTGCCATTTCCTTCTACGATGTGTCCCTATTTTATAGATGAGAAACTGAGGCATATCGGGGTTAAGTGACTTGTCCAAGGTTACTCAACTCATAAGTGTCCGAGGTCATATTTGAACTCAGATTGTCCTGATTCCAAGCATGCTACTTTATCCCAATGTACCACATAGCTGTCCTTGGGTAGACCTATAGATCAGCTCTACATTGCCACAATCATAGTTCCTGGATTATGTGAGCCTAAAAACCCACTAATATGGATCCAAAACTGACTAATAAAAATTAAAGTTCATCTTCATTCTCTTCCAGCTTCTCTGCTACAATGACCCAGTAGCTTTTATAAGAGACTCATTACTCCTTTATGTGTTTCAGGAACAAGCCACTGGAACCAAAATATATTATGGCAGTGGGCATAGGATCTCAAAGCTGAGAAAAAAAAAAACACCATCAATTTTTTATTTGGAGTCTAACCTTTAATAGCATTTGCTTGAATAGAGATTCATTCTAAACTAAAATTACATAAGTTACAAGCCTGACTCATTATCTAAAATCTTGCTTTAATCTATCCTCTCTTCCTCTCTTACCTGGTTTGAGAATATTAAAATTCAAAAAGAGGATACAAAGGGTGAGAGAGAAAGAGTGAAAAGTGATCAGAACCATACATAGGTGTAACTGACAATGTTGGAACCCTGGGGAAAGGATCTAAAACATCACTAGGACAAGCTGAAAACAAACAAACAAAAAAACTCTTACCTTCTGTCTTAGAATCAATACTGGGTTTCAGTTCTAAGGCAGAAGAGTGGCAAGGGCTAGGCAACTTGGGATTAAGTGACTTGCCCAGTGTCACACAGTTAAGAAGTGTCTGAGGACATCTTTGAACCCAGGACCTCCCATCTCAAAGCCTGACTCTATCCATTGAGCCACCTAATTGCCCCTGAGGAAAATTTTTTAAAAGAAGAATTCATTTAGGGGAAAGACTAATAAAGGGTATGGGAAGAGAGTGTGAAATACAGAGAAGTCACTGTGTTAGAACTCAAATTTAAAATTTCAGCCTAGAGAAGGGAATGGGGCAGGGGGGGATCAGACAAGGGGAAGAGCTTACATGGGTTGCAACAACCAGAGGACATGAGGGAAATCATCATCTTAGAGCTTCTTACTAAATATTCTTGCTAATTGGATGTTAAACTTGGTTCCTAAGCATCTGAAGAGCTGAAGTGCTTTCAGAATCCTTTAAATTTTCATGCCCTGGGACAAAGCTCCAATTGCCCTAACCTAGTTAGAGCTCTAGAACCAGATAAGTCAATGTCCAGATTTAAGGAAAGATAACCTCAGCAGCATGAGTATTTTATTTTAATGAGTGCCATGGTTCTTTATCTACCCAGGGACTCCATATAAACTGCTTCCCAGATTGTCCCTGTGTAGCTTCTATTCTTTGATGAGTCTTTCATCTTATTAATTTGTGGATCTTCTCTCTACCATTGTAGACTGTCATCCATCTACTCCTTCTTATTCTGGGTGACTCTTGTCCATGTCTACTCAAATGAAGATAATAGCTAGCTTTTATATGGTGCTTTAAGACTTACAAAGAACTTTATAAGCCTTACCTCATATAATCCTCTCAACAACACTGGGAAATAGGTGCTATTATTACTCCCATTTTATAGATCAGGAAACTGGGACAGACAGAAGTTAAGTTACTTGTCCAGGGTCATACAGGCAGTAATTGTCTTGGAAGGGATTCGAAATTAAATCTTCTTGACTCTGGACTCTATGCTCTATCTATTGTACTACCTAGTTGGCCTACCATGTTGGGGGACTTTCTCCAGTTCTTATATCCCAAGTATACCAATGGAACATCATGGCTGTTCACCACTTTTCCCTCTCTTACTACATTACTGGATGTTCTTTTTTTTTCTTTCTATTTTATTATTCTGTTTTATCTGTTTCTGTTTATCTTTCCAAATCTTTTGTTCATTTTCTCTTGCATAATCCTTGACTGATAACACATTATGGTTTATTCCAACCTACCATATGCTTTTCTATTATTTATCAGGTGTATGTTTTGCATATCCTTATATACATAAGTGCTGCCTGCCCTGTTAGAATGTAGGTTCTTCGAGGGCAAGAACTATTTCATTTTATCCCTGTATCACCAGCATAACCCAATGCCTGGCACATGATAGGTACAAAAATAAATATTGTAGCAGTCCACCCCTATCTATGGGCAAGGGAAACTGTTGGTATGTACAGATTGCCTTAGAAGAGAGCATGCTCAGTATTTCACGTGGCTGGGAAAGCCTCTGACCCTTGACCCCAGCTTCCCCCAGGTTAGGCGGGAACACAGGTTTCTTTGTGCTCACCTGGTTAAGAGAAACCACACCTATACCTTGTCATTAACCAATGAGAATCATCCCTATGTACTGTGTATATTTTCATATCAAAGACTATATTTAGCCCAGCAAGCTCCGCCTCTCTCTCTCTCTCTTTCAGGCTAGCTGATAGCTGTCCTGGCAGGCCTCTGGCCAAGCTCCATCTTTAAATCTTCTCTATCTCTCTTTCATCTCTCCAACCTCTGGACTGGTAAAAGCCTTCGGAAGGGTCCTTTGATCAAAGCTTGGCTGTGGCTTATGGAAAATTAATAAAGACTCATTCCTGCCACCTCATATCTCTAATTTGACTCCGTCATCCCCCTCGTGGTATCTAAAACTTCTATCCTGTCTCTATCTTCCTACCTTAAAGCTTCTCTCTCCTTTGAGGAAGCTTTAAATATTGATTGAAGATCACCCTTTGGATAACCCTAAATGATAATTCCTTAATCTGTGCTCTATCAGAACTCAAAGTCATACAATGCCACCAATAAAATATTGTTTAAAAGGGCAGCTAGATGGCATAGTGGATAGAGTGCCAGGGCTGGGTCTAGAGAATGTGGGTTCAAATCTGGCCCTAGACACTTCTTAACTGTGTGGCCCTAGTCAAGTCTCTTAACCCCATTTGCTAACTCTTGCCCTTCTGTCTTAGAGTTTTGTCTTTGTTTTTAATTTTTTAAATATTTTACCATGTTTACATATTTCCTTTTCTTTCCTTCCCCTCCTCCCTTCCCCCTCTTGGATCCAAGAAGCACTTCCACTGGGTTATAAAACTATTATCATTTATACCTATTTCCAAATTATTCATTTTTGCAATAAAGCAATCTTTTAAAACCAAAACCCCAAATCATATGTCCATATAAACAAATGATGTCATTTGTTTTTCTTCTGTGTTTCTATTCCCACAGTTCTTCGTTTTGGGTGGTTTTTTTGTTGTTTTTTTTTAAGAAAGAAAGTAAGGGTTTTAAAAGATAGGCTTTTCATTGTTAATATGGGTATTTATTTTGCCTGACTATGCATTATTTATTATAAAGATTTTGTTTTTGTTTTTTTTCTTTTTTTATTTAATAAAGTAGAGAGAGAAAAAATGCTTGTTAATCTGGAAAAAATACAATTGATTTTTTTTTAAAAGGTGAGACTTTGTTTCAGGAAGAAACTTGGGATCCTTAAAAGAATGAAATGATTTCTTCTAGGTCGTCCAACCTGCTCTCCTGCTGATTAATTCTGAGTCAAGTTTATTGTCTATCTTTACTGTCTTTTTGAGAAACATGCTCTGATAGACTAGTTCTATTCAGAAAACTCCTTTACCCTGTTTTTCCAGGTAATTTTCCATTGTCTGTTTTCTTCTTGGTCTTTTGTCCTTTGGGAACCAACTGGGAATGAGAAGGTTCTTGCAGCTGCAAAGTCTGTCTTACAAAGAGGTCAGGAACAACTGCTCCCACAGGGCCTCTGCTTCTAGCTTGCATAATACATTTGTCCTTTCCCCATTGCACAGGCTTCTTGGCCTTTCTATTCACATTAGGAGTTACTGCATAAGAAGCCTCAGCCTGCTGGCCAGGATATGGTGGCCAGAATCTTGCTGAAGGTTTTTGGGAGAGGATGCTTCCCTGCCTAAGTTAAAAAACAAAACTGTCTTCCTGGATAAATGATAAAAAAAAAAAAAACCTGCAGCCCACATCTGTGCTCTTTCCCCCCCTTCTTTTTAATTTTTTTCAGGTCTATGCTTTTTTTCTTCTTTAATTTTTTTTCAGGACTGCTTTTTTTTCTCCCCTTCTTTTTAATTTTTTTTTCAGGTCTATGCTTTTTTTCTCTTCTTTTTTAATTTTCTTCAGGTCTTTGCTTGTTTTCTCCTTTATTTTTTCAGGCCTGTGCTTTTGAAGGAGTCTAAGTACCATCAAGATCTCCCCTGTTTTGATCCCCTGGGTCAAAGCCCATTTCACTCACTCTTGCTGCAATTCCAGAACCAGAAAAGTCAGCACTTGGTTCTGAGGAAAGCTCATCTCACTAGCCTGAGTTTCAATTAATGCCTCTGTTGTTTATGCTCTTGGGATTGAGTGTAAATTGCTTCCCAGGTGAGTTCCCAGGAACTTCCATGTTTTGATGGTTATGTGAGCTCATCCATTTTGTTCTGACTCATTTGTGATTTTGATAGACACTCTTGTAGAAAACTTACATAAAGACATGGACAAGATGGAGAGGAACCCAAATTTCATTGGCCAGTGAGAACTGCATTGATCTGAGTCATTTGTGGCAGGAGAGGCAGGGACATTAATCAAGGCAATGTGCACCTTTCTCAAAATCTGTCTGACTTGCACAAGTCTGCACAGTTTGTCTGCAATTTTTTGATTGCCAATTCAAAAACCCTCGGAGTCCTTCCAGTCCAATGGCTTCGTCTTTCCCTTGGTGCCTCTTTCGGGCCCTTGTCTAAGTTGGGCTTCCCAATCATATGAACTTGGAGCAGAAGAAAGGATGCTGTTTGCTTGCCATTTTATCAAGCCTCTCTCTCTTCAAAATGATGAATCTGTCACAATTTTCTAGCAGCCGAAATTCACCGAGAACTTGACTTCTGATTAGTTGTCTGGCCTCAAAGCTATTCCCAAACAGGTGCTGGATGGGGAGACAAATTCTCCATCCATAGGATTGGCAGTAGAAAAATGCCATCATTTATTTCCCTTTGTTCTCTGTGGCTCTGGGATAGCATAAGTTGAAAGCATCCAGTTCTTCTCTCCTTCCTTCTCCCCCTTTAACGTAAATCAAAGACTTGGGTAGAGAAATACAGTTCCTAAGAGTTTCTTCCCAGGCTTTTTAGAAGCAGGATGAACAGAAGAGCTTTTGATTTCTGGGCCTGAACTGACATCTGCTGGTGTGCACATTAAAATTCAGAGACCCAGCTAGCTCCGCTGAGAGTGGGGAGACGAGATGCATACTTGGAATTACTGTCAAACATTAAATATTTCCGGCTGGGGAGCTCCTCCGGCTTCCAGCCTTAACCTCTAAATGCACATATATTTTAGAAGCTTAGTGGTGAGTGCCTTTCACATTCTTGGCTGAGAGCCTGAGAGGGTAGGTTCTAAAAGAAAACAGGCATTTCTTTTTTAAGGAAATGTGGATTGGTATCACTTCTTTTCCCTCCCTCCAGGAGGAGAGACCTTCCTTCAATGTAGGAAAAGGAAGAGAACTTCCTCCTTGGGTTCTGGATGGCAGGTTGTGGGGAGGCGTCCCCTTCCTCTCTTCAGGCTGTTCCTTTTTTGCCCCAGGTCTGTTCTAGGATTGGCTTCTTAGTAGGTGTTTCCTTTTCTTCCTCCTCCTCTTCCTCCAGCAGTTAAGAAATGTGGCCTCTGCAGAGGCTTCAGCTGTGGTTCTCCACCCATTCTAGAGCCACCCTGGTGGTGGTTGGCTGTCAGATCTCTTGGCAAATGCTTGTGGGTGGTAGTATCTATAATCAAACCAGAAATGATTCTCTCTCTGCTCTTGGGGAAAGGAGGGTCACGTTTCAAGAGGAATTTATTCATTTATCAGTGGCCTAGCTGTTTCCTGAAAGGGGGGTTCTTGGGAAATGGGAAGCATTTTTGTTGCTGAATGAATGAAAAAGCAGTATTTATTAAAGTACTTACTCTCCAGGCAGCTAGATGACTCAAAGAGAGAGAGCCAGCCCTGAAGATAGGAAGTCCTGGATTCATATCTGATCTCTGATACCCCTTAGCTGTGTGACCCTGGGCAAGTCACTTAACCCCAATTGCCTAGCCCTTACTACCCTTACTAAGACTGAAGGTAAGAGCTTCAAAAACAACAACATATATCCTATATATTCTATTAGGAAGAGATAAGAAATATAGGTGCTGAAATAGATGGAAGGCTGGAGGGGGAGTCAGGAAGAACTGAATTTGACTCTTGCCTTAGATACTAAATAGGTATGTGATTCTAGGCAAGTAACTTAAGCATTTTCAGCCTCAGTTTCCTTTTCTGCAAAATGGGATAAATAATAGCACTTACCTCACAGGGTTGTGAGGATTAAATGAGATAGATAACATAGGAGGTATTTTAAGCTTATGCCCAGAGGTCCTTAACCCCAAGTCACATTCTAGATTCCCTTCCTTCCTTCCTTCCTTCCTTCCTTCCTTCCTTCCTTCCTTCCTTCCTTCCTTCCTTCCTTCCTTCCTTCCTTCCTTCCTTCCTTCCTTCCTTCCTTCCTTCCTTCCTTCCTTCCTTCCTTCCTTCCTTCCTTCCTTCCTTCCTTCCTTCCTTCCTTCCTTCCTTCCTTCCTTCCTTTCTTTCTTTCTTTCTTTCTTTCTTTCTTTCTTTCTTTCTTTCTTTCTTTCTTTCTTTCTTTCTTTCTTTCTTTCTTTCTTTCTTTCTTTCTTTCTTTCTTTCTTTCTTTCTTTCTTTCTTTCTTTCTTTCTTTCTTTCTTTCTTTCTTTCTTTCTTTCTTTCTTTCTTCCTTTCTTTCTTCCTTTCTTTTTTCTCTAAGTTAGACAGGTGGTAAGTGCTAGGCAATGATGGTTAAGTGACTTGCTCAGGGTCATACAGCTAGGACGTGCCTGAGGTCAAATTTGAATCCAATACCTTCCATCTCCAAGCACAACTCTATATATTGAGCCACCTAGCTGCCTCATAGAGTATCTATCTGTCTAATGCCTTTGGCTAGAGCTCTTCTGGTGTGTTCTCCCTAATATTATTTATCAAATGATAAATAATTTAGGTCTCCAGTATCATTTAGCCAATTAACACCAATTAGCTTCTATAAAGGATTATTTACCAAGACTATAGAATGAGAACAGAAGTATGAATCTCTTCCCCTCCCACACCCAGAAGCCACAAAGCATTCTTCCCCCCCATTTCATTTCCAGGTTTGGCCTGGCCAATGCAAAGACTTCCTTTTTGCAGCATCTTAACTACAGGGTCGATCCCTGGCCAGGCAGGATTCTAGTGGCTCCTCTGGGCTGTGCTGGTATACCAGGCTCCAAAATGGATCTCTGGTGTCTTTTTTAAATTTTAATTTAATTTAAAATTTTTTCTTATTCATTTTTATAAGTGAATAATCTTATAAAAACACAAACACAAATAAACAAGTGAAAAATCATATGCTTTCATCTACATTCCCACACCGACAGTTCTTGCTCCAGAGGTGGATTCTTTCTCTAAAGTCCCTCAGCATTGTCCTGCTCATTGCATTGCTGTTAGTAGCAAAGTCCATCACATTCGGTCATCCCACAATGTTCCAGTTACTGTGTACAATGTTCTCCTGGTTCTGCTTATTTCACACTGCATCAGTTTCTTCAGGTCTTTCTCTCTGGTGTCTTTCTTGCTCATTCAAAACTCACTTGGTCAAGGTGGGGTCTGTCCCATCTCCAACACTCCTTCACCCAAGACAGGAAAGAATAGTCACAGAGACAGGAGCGAGCAAGCTGGTAAGCCAGGATGTGCTGATGGTGCTGGCATGCTCTCTCAGCAGGACCAGGGCCCTGAGCTTGAGGCTTCCTGCTGACTGCAGGTGAGAAAGAGCATCTCCTCCCAGAAGCCTCCCATAGTAGGCTGTTGTGATTAAAATGGTCTCCTGAGACTGCTTTTTGGGTAAGAAAATAAGCATGTTGATTATTGGCTAGGCCAGCATCCTAACCGATAAAGTGATGTGTCTCCATGGCTCTCACGTGCCCAGGGGCAGCCTGAACTGGGTCAGGCAGCTTAATAAACAGATTCTTAGGACGTTGTTATTCAGCTCCTCCCATGACCATCCCAAGACATCTTTCATTGAAGATAGCTAATTAAGAGGTGGTCCATTGGCCTATCTACCCCTCCCCATCCCCCCAGGTGGACAGGTTATATACACAGGAAAAGAACTTCCCTCCTATTCATTTATTCATTTATTTATTCATTCATTCATTCATTCATTTGTTTGCTTGTTTGTTTGTTTGTTTTTTAAACCCTTACCTTCCATCTTGGAGTCAATACTGTGTATGGGCTCCAAGGCAGAAGAGTGGTAAGGTATTCATTTATTAATGAAATTCTATTAAAAAGGAAGACATTCCTTGGGATTCCCAAGGACAAAGAAACTGCAAAAAGCAGCAGACTGGATGTATCTCTGACCCAGATTCCAGGCACAGGAATACACAGTAATTTTCCCTAATATATAGGAATTAATACAGTATATGAAAAATAAATTCTCCCAGGGTGCAGCTTTCTGTGTGTGCTCTGGAGCCTGGTGCTCCTATTGCCTACTCCATTACAATATGTAAAGCAATTTACAAACCTTAAAGCACTCTGTAAATATAAAGATAATAGTTAGGTATTTTTATTTTTTAATATATGTTATGTGCATTTTATGCTTATATATTCTATATTTTGTATTTATTTAGCTATATTCTTATTATGTTCCTTATTAAAAGTAAAGCATAATAGTGAGTTATTATTATTATTATTATTATTATTATTATTACAGAAAAAAATCTGATGAAAAGGCCCGGTGATCCTTAAGCTAAGCAGAGTTCCTTATGATGGTAATGAACCTCCTTTTAGTAGCATTTTATTTATTCATTCATTCATTCATTCATTTGTTTGTTTGTTTATTTATTATTAAAGTTCTTATCTTCCATCTTGAACCAATGCTGTATACTGGTTCCAAGGCAGAAGAATAATAAGGTCTAGGCAATGGAGATTAAGTGACTTGCCCAGGGTCACACAGAACTAGGAAGGGTCTGAATTCAGATTTGAACCCAGGACCTCCTGTCTCTAGATCCCAGCTCTGGATCCACTGGGCCACCTAGCCTCCCCCATCCTGGTATCATTTTAATTGATAATGCCATTTCTGTTTCAGGTGTTAAGTCATTAACACTGGGACAAGAGCTTTGGTGGCAAGAACTTTCTTTTCTGTATCTGCAGGAGCTGTGGTTGATGATAAGAGTTGAAGAAAACTTGAGTTGGTCACAGCAAAGAGAGCCATTGATGAAGGATGAGGAAGAAAGGAACCCAGGTCAAGGAGAGATTTAGGTCATAATGAGACTAACTGGTTTTCTTTTCTTTTTTTAAACTCTTATCTTCTGCCTTAGAATCAATAGGAAGTACTGATTCTTAGAGAGAAGAAATGTTAGGGCTAAGCAACTGGGGTTGTCACTTTTCCAGGGCTACACAAGTAGGAAGTGTCAGAGGCTAGATTTGAACCAGGCTTGTCACTCTATCCACTGGGCTACTTAGCTGCCCCAACTGGTTGTCTTCCACTGGATAACGTATTATCAGGTTATATTGACTCTCTTGTTAACCTTACACTAGTTATGAAAAGATGTGATAGCTCTGGAAACTCAAGCTTAAAGGGTGGAAATGATATTTATGAGGAAACTGAGGGACATGGTAGATAGAGTGGGAAAATCTGAATTCAAATCTTATAGCTATGTGACCCTGAGCACGTCACAACTGCTCTCAATCCTGGTGTCCTCATCTGTAAAATGGGTATAATAATGGCACCTATCCTACAGGTTTGTTATGAAGATCAACTGAGATATCATACATAAAGAACTTTGCAAACCGTATCTTGCTCTATAAACATTAGCGATTATTCTTTACTGGGTTTTTAACTTTTTTTTTTAATTTGGAAAAATTTATTTAATTAATTTAGAATATTTTCCCATGGTTGCAAGATTCATGTTCTTTCCCTCCCCTCCTTCTACCCCCCTCCCATAGCTGACAAGCAATTCCACTGGGGTTTACATGTGCCATTGATTCATTTCTATGTTATTGATATTTGTACTAGAGGGATTGTTTAGAGTCTCTATCCCCAATCATATCCCCATCATGGGTTTTTAACTTTTGAAAGAGATCGATCAAGTAGCTTTTTGTATAGTGTCTGAAGGGTTTTTAGCTTCTACTTGACAAAGATATAATAAAAGCTTCTCGTATTGTGATGGGAGCACTATCTTGAGACTCTGCCCCATGAAGTCGAGGCTAGTTTTTCGTTACAAGATATTAAAACTGTCCTTGAGACTTAATTAGGTATTAGGATGGACAGTTCTGGCCGTGGACGTAGCTTCCTGACATAGATGATGTAGAAAAAAACAGAGTACACAAGTTACTTGGCTCTTCCCTCTGGCCTCTGACCAGCATGACCAACCCTGGCACAAGGAAGGCAGGCTCCGCTGAACCCATGCTGGATCCTCATTGAATATTTTTTCTCTACTTTTAAAGTCCTCAGTGTCGCACAGCAATTCCTTTCTTCATTTTTAAAGATAATTTAGCAGCAGCATAGCTGCCTTTTTTAAAGAGCTGTCAAGGTTTCCCAGGTAGTTTAGAGAGATTATCTCATTTGACTGTCATGACAATCCCATAAAAAAAAAAAAGACTCTCTCCAGTTTAAAGATGAAGATTGAGGAAGTGTTGATGTAGGAAAGTTTCAGACCAGGAAAAGGGCTCAAAGATTAGTGACTCTTCTATTTGACTAGCAAGGGGCAGAAGGAGCATTTGAACTGAAATCTCTCCTGACTCCCAAATCCAGATCTTTCCATTAGACCAGAATCCAGGAAATCCATGGATAGATTTCTGGGGTCTGCGAATTGCATCTTTATTTCAGCATCACTGGCTTCCTTTGTAGCCCCAAGTTCTTTATTTCATGGATTTGAAAGCATTATTTTGAAAAGGTGTCCAGAGGCTTCACTAGGCTGCCAAAGGTGTCCGTGACACAAAAATTATTTTAAAAATTGTATTTCTAAGCTGACATTTATCTTGTCCCACAATCACATTCTTCCTTATATTGCTCAGACTTTCTTCCCTTCATGGATCATAAAATCCTAGAGGGCAGGGACTATGCATGCCTTCAACTTCCTCCATCTCCCAACTCAACTCGGTGCCTATCAGAGCTGGGCTTATGGTAGATGCTGTTTTATAAAGACTTGTTGAATGATATTTCCAAGATGATCTGAGATGGAGCCCTTAGAACCCATTGGGAATCCGAACAAGCTCAGGCATGACTGAAAGTTTTTGCCAGCTCTAGAGATAACGATCTCTCACATTTATTTAGTACTTTCAGGTTTGCAATGTGTTTTTCCCACAGGGAAGAGTTTTATTTGCCATTCAGAGCTCATAACGTCCACACCCCACAATGCACACACTCATCTTTCTAGCTTTATTACACATTACTGCCCTTTGTGCAATGGGTAGCCAAACTAGGTTTCTTACTGCCTTACAGAGTCAGTTGGGGGCTTGAGTCAGGAAGACCTGTGATCAAATGCAGCCTCAGGCACTTACTACTTGTGTGACCTTTGGCAATTGTCTTAACTGCTATTTCCCTTAGTTTTCTTAGCTGTAAAATGGGGATAATAATAGCACCTTCCTCCCAGGATTGTTGTGAAGATCAAATGAGATATTTGTAAAATGCTTAGCTTATCTAGACAATATTTATAAAATTTATGTTTTATATAAATATATTTATATATAAATTCATAAATATACAACATTCATATTTTATATAAAATTTAATGATATAAATTATCCTTTATTATATATTGTAATATATGATAATATTTTCATTATAGTAATATTTATATATTATATATTATCATAATTATATGTATTATCATATATAATATTAATACATATTAATAAATTTTATTTTGTGGATATATAAATTTATAAATCTCTATATAAAGTATTTCTAAAATTTATATTTTATATAAATATATCATATAACTTTATAAATATGTATATAAAATATTATAAAATTGTAAAATGCTGTACTTTGTAGGTGCTTAATAAAAATTGCCTTTCTCTTCCTTTTCTCCTTACTGTTTTTCACATCAGACATTCAATCTTCTACCTCTGTGGTTTGGTTCTTCTATCTCCCATCTCTGGAATGCTCTCCTTCTTCATTTCTGCCTCTTAGAATTCCTAGTTTTAATCAAGGTTAAGCCCAAGAACCTCCTTCTACATGAGGCTTCTTGACTCATAGGGACTTACCCCACCCAAATTACTTTGTAACTACTTAGTATATATTTCTATATGTACATGTTGTTTCTGCACAAGGGAATGTAAATTTCTTGATGGTAGGGATTTTTTTTATTTTTGTCCTTGAATCCCCAGAGACAAGCACATAGTAGGTACTTACTGAATATTTTTGTTGATTGCTCTAAACCAGTGATGGGCAACCTTTTGAGCTTGGTGTGTCAATATTTGCCAAAAAATCAAGCTAACTTGCCCGGTGTGTCACTTCAAGAAAAAAAACAACAACATAATTTCACGATATTTATAGTTTAAATAACAAAAATGTATAATTGTAATATATAAATGCATTTAATAAACTAAAAACTAATTATTTAACTTACTTGCTTAGTGACTTCTTTGTTCATCTGTCAGTTGGTTTCTTTTGTTGGTCTTGATATTATTTAGCTTGTGTGGGGTGCCCTGAACTAAGATAAGTGCTAGGGAGGGGAATTCTTTAATTAATCTGCCTATTAGTGACTTTTTTGTTGCTGAATTTCATTGGCTAAATCTTCAATTAAAGGTTGGTATTTTATATACTTCAAGCCCAAGCAAGCTCTACTAACTTAATCTGTTTCTTTTGTTGTGTTTGATATTAGTTAACGCTGAGAATAAGGTCTCACAAAAGTAGGTAGAGGAAAACATTGTGAGTAAAACCATTGCTATATTTTTCAGGATGCTAAAAGTGTCTGGTAATAAGTTCCAGGCACTCCAAATTTCCTGTTCGTAGTGGCACTCCCCTTTATTCTCCAAGCAGCACCCATAGCACAGGCCCTCCCCTCTCCCAGTCTCCCACTCACTTATCTCAGTAATGATGGTCAATTAGAAATCCACAACACCCCAGAAGGTAGATAGGATGATGGTTGCTGTAGTTATGTGGTTACTGGTAATGGGGATCAAAGGGACCCTAGAGATGCATCACCATGGCATTCCACTGCTCCCTGCTCTGCCAGCCAGAAGTGAGATCAAGGATCAGATCTTGACCTAACCAGAAATCTCAGAACTAGACTCTTTGTGCCGGAGTTCTGTTGTTTTGGCCTACAGACTTCCAGCACAGAGTGTCTACGCTACACTACAGAAAATGTTTTGTCCTCAACTACTGTGCCTGGCCATGTAGGATCGGAGGATGAAACGTCCTTCTTGGCATGCAGTCCCCTACTTCTCTGTATGCGGCCTCATGCAACTGCATGTCATCAAAAATGGCTAACCCATCAGTGCTCACCCCCATGTCAGAGGTTCTCCATCAGGGCTCTAAACAGTGTGAGTATTGTTTCCATTTTTCAGATAAGACGACTGAGGCTCTGATAGGTTAAGAGTTTTGCCCCTGGTCATATAGCAAATAAATGTCCAAAGTAGGATTCATACTTGGGTTTCCTGATTGCAAATCCAGTGTTTTTAGTCAACAAATCATAAGCAACAAGGATTGATTTATTAAGCACTGCTAGGTTCTGTGCAAAGGCCTGGGGAAGCAAAGAAAGACAGAAGGAATCCCTGCCCTCCAGAGTTTACAATCAAATGGCAGATACAACATGCAAACAGCTCTGTACCAACAAAATATGTGTGGGGTCACTTGGAAATAAATAACCCAGGAAAGGCATTAGCATTAAGGGAAACTGGGATAGATTTTCTCACAGAAGGAAGATTTCAGGTGAGACTTTGAGGGAGCCAGTAGGAGGAAATAGAGAGAGAACATTCCAGGCATGGTCACAGCCAGTGGAAAAAAACACTGAACTGGGACACGATGTCTTGTGCAAGAAATAGGAAAGAGGAATTTATACTTTCCTCTATGGAAAGGGTTATAGCCAATGTAGAACAAGCTAAGAATAATTCTCTGGGCTAGTTGAGAGCCTGAGACCAGAAGAGATTCTAAACCTAGATAATAATTTTTAAAAAAATAATATTTTGTTTCCCCCTAATTATATGTATAAATAATCTTAAAATTATTTCTTTAAATCAAACCCTTACCTTCCATCTTAGAATCAATGCTGTGTATTGGTTCCAAGGCAGAAGAGTGGTACGGGCTAGGCAGTGGGTGTTAAGTGGTCACAAAATGAGGAAGGGTCTGAGGCCAGATCCAGATTTGAACCTAGGACCTCCCATCTCTAGGCCTGGCTCTCAATCTACTGAGCTACCCAGCTGCCCCCTAGAAACAAATTTTTAAACATTCATTAAAAAAATTTTTTTAATTCCAAATTCTCTCCCTGCTTCCCACCCTCCTTCCAACACTCTTTCCCACCTCTTCCTGTTCCCTGCAAGGGGAAGCATCCCAGTGAGAAAGTGAAAGGACTCCGGGCTACAATAATTAGTTAGATTTGCTCAAGCTCCCATTTTTTCTAGGGTTTTCTAATATATAATGATAATGCTTAACGACTAAAAATTAACCTGGAGATAGGGGGATCAGCACCTAAATTCTGATTGGATGGTTCCAACTGAACCTGGACCAGGAATAGTCTTAGTGACTTTTCCAGATAAAACAACTGTTATTGGCCCGGTTCCCTGGGAGTCTGTAGACTCACTTCAAGAATTTACCATCATCCCCTTCCCCTGAGCTATGGTGGTCTTTGACCAATAAAAGCCAGCTTGTCCTGTATCTGGAGGGCTCTTTTCATTAGAAGAGTTCCTGCATGGATGCTGTTCTGTGAGAAGATAATAAACACAATGCCTATACTTATCCCTCTAGTTCTCTCTCAATTTGTCTCTGGGCCACAGGGTGGATTCCCAGGAAGGTAGTGGGTTGACATTTCTAAGGGAATGGGTTGATCCTCCATAATAATTAGATAGTAATTAGAGTAGGTAGATTATGTCAGAAAAGAAAACCATGCAAAAGAAGCAACAGACAGATTGGAGTTTGAACAGGGTCATTCAAAGGAAATCCCAAGGAAAACTGGCCTGTCTCTCTAATGATGATTATGTAAACTACTTTAGGTTCTTGATGCTCACTTGGGAGGTGAGGATCTAGCCTGGCACTGTGTCAGAACTAGCATTGGTTAAGTATTTACTATGTGCCAGGCACTGTGCTAAGTGCTGGAGGTAAGAAAAAAAAAAGGTAAAAGGCAGTGCTTGGTCTCCAGGAGGTTGCAACCTAAGGATATCTCCCTGCAATGGGGAATCTTTCTTGATTATCTTTGAATCATAATAGAGAAGATTTCTGAAAGAAAGAACAAAGGATAGGTAAGGCCAGTTAGAGCTTCAAAGGGTGTTGTAGAGATCACCAAACTGAATTTCCTTATTTTGCAGTGGAGGAAATTGAGGCCCACTATAGTGAAATGAATTGAGTAGATGTGGGGTTTGCCTCTAGCCATTCCCTCTCTCCTACTATCTCTGAGGGTGACTGTGTGGAACAAAGAATAGAGTGCCCAGACCTTATGTTAAGAAGATCTGAGTTCAAATCCATCTGCATATACTTACTAGCTATGTGACTCTGGGCAAATCACTTAATCCTGTTTGCCTCAGTTTCCCCATCTGTAAAATGACCTGCAGAAAGGAATGGCAAACTATTCTGATCTCTTTGCCAAGAAAACCTCAAATGGGGTCATGAAGTGTCAGGCACAACTGAACAACTATCTTGAATCATTCCTTTAATAGCTGGACTGTAATGGTCAGAGATCACAAGCCTCACTCTTGCTTAATGAGTGCAGTTTTCAACTGAGGAAGAGTAATAAGAACAAAACTATCTTTAGACTATTTTAATACTTCCTTGAATCCTTGATCTCATCAGTGTAGGTGAATCATTTTCATGCCTTCTCATCCCTCTTGTGCAATTCTTGATCACATCTTGTATAAATACACCTTAGTAAAGGAGCCACCCAATGATATGCTGGAGTCTTCCAATGATATTTTTCATGGTTAGTATGTACCAGGGCAGCACTCAGACTTTCCATTCATTATCCCTGATGCTTGACCCACCTTTTATGATCAGACAGGTTCTCAATGATGTTCTTTACACAACTTTGCATATATAAGGCATTTGATCAGCCAATAGTTGATAAGAATTTATTAATCATTGCTAAGGACTGAGCCCTAGATTATATTCACAGTAAGAGACAGTAGACTATAGTAGACTATGCCCACCATCTTTAGACATCTTTACATGGATTGTTAAAAAGCAAGGTTTTTCTATCCTTCCTTCCTTCCTTCCTTCCTTCCTTCCTTCCTTCCTTCCTTCTTCTTTCTTCTTTCTTTCTCTTTCTTTCTTTCTTTCTTTCTTTCTTTCTTTCTTTCTTTCTTTCTTTCTTTCTTTCTTTCTTTCTTTCTTTCTTTCTTTCTTTCTTTCTTTCTTTCTTTCTCCTTCCTTCCTTCCTTCCTTCCTTCCTTCCTTCCTTCCTTCCTTCCTTCCTTCCTTTCTTCTTTCTTTCTTTCTTTCTTTCTTTCTTTCTTTCTTTCTTTCTTTCTTTCTTTCTTTCTTTCTTTCTTTCTTTCTTTCTTTCTTTCTTTCTTTCTTTCTTTCTTTCTTTCTTTCTTTCTTTCTTTCTTTCTTTCTTTCTTTCTTTCTTTCCTCTTCCTTCTTCCTTCCTTCCTTCCTTCCTTCCTTCCTTCCTTCCTTCCTTCCTTCCTTCCTTCCTTCCTTCCTTCCTTCCTTCCTTCCTTCCTTCCTTCTTCTTTCTTTCTTTCTTTCTTTCTTTCTTTCTTTCTTTCTTTCTTTCTTTCTTTCTTTCTTTCTTTCTTTCTTTCTTATTTCCTTTCTCTCCTCCTTCTCTCCCTCCACCTCCCTCTCTCTGTGTCTCTCTGTCTCTCTCTTACTTGCTCAGGGTCACACCACTAAAAATGTCTCTCGTCAAATTTGAAGATCTCCCCTCTTCAGGTCTGGCTTTCTATCCACTGAGTCACCTAACTACCTCTCAAATTTTGATTTCTTATAGGAAAATTAAGGTCCTATTCTTTTTACATATTCAGTTACTTTTCTTGAAACAATCACCTGAATAATATAAGTGAATAAATTGAAATGAGTTATAAATAAATGAGGTTCGAGTGCTTCATAGAAGGGAGAATCTGATTCCAATCCTGTGCCATTGACTCATATTGGCTGACTCCAAGCAGATCACAAACTCTTAGCATCCCCAGGCAACTTTCTAAAACTATAAATTGCAAAGTTTCCAGCCTTTAAGGTTAAAGGATGTTTCTTCACCTGCAGCTCCCTTCTCCAAAGAAAACCCAGGACCTCACCAAAGACAGAAATTACTGCTTACATGTCATCTCGAAAGGTTTGAGAGTTCATCATAGGTGAGTGTGTTTGTGTAGTGAAATGGGATGCTATTAACTCTTAGGCCATGGAAAGCGTGATTGCTTTTGAACTGTTTTGTCAGAGTTCTAGCTGACAACTGATTAGGATGAGACGATCCTAGACAAGATTGGGAAGTATGTAGCATCCCTACCAAGTCTCCTGCCTCACAGTGCTTTTGCCCAGTTAACCAGTTGGCATTTATTTAGTCCCTACTATGTGTCAGGCATTATGCTAGGTAGTAGGGATACAAATACGAAAGTGAAACAGATTTTACCTTCAGGAAGCTATTCTGGGAAGTGAAGCCAATTACCACTATAATTCCAGAGCTTTGAGTTTGCACAAATCAAATTTAGTCTTAAGGATTTACTAAATCTCTTTATGACTCAAGCCCCTACCTGGGGATTTCCTTGGAAATATAGCTTGTTTTGCTTAGATTTCCTTTTTCCTTTTTCTTTTTCTGTCTTAGAATTAATACTATGTATTGGTTCCAAGGCAGAAGAGCAGTAAGGGCTAGGCAATGGGGGTTAAGTGACTTGTTCAGGGTCACACTGCTAGAAAATTTGAACCCAGAACCTCCCATCTCTAGTCCTGTCTCTCAATCCACTGAGCCACCCAGCTGCCCCCTTTGCTTAGGTTTCTTGTGTTATCCAGGAAACTTCCCTCTTCTATCCGAAAGGTTTGTCCCAGTAACTCTGTATTGTCTCTGACCCCAGCTGACTTGGTCATTGAATTCCATGAAAGCTATGTGGTATGGCAGATAGAGCTCTGGTCCTGGAGTCTCATGTGTGGTATTGTTTATACACTGGATAGAGAGAAAACTTCAATGCCAGAGCCAAGTCCTCATTCTTTAAATTTTTAATCTTATTAATGCCACCAGGGGCTTCCTGATTCTTCCCATCACCAGAGAATAGTGTGGGTATCTCTCAGCAAACTGCTCTATCTCATCAACCATCAAGAATCATGAAGCAAAATTTGTGGTTGTTGTTGAGTCGTTTCAATCCTGTCTGATTTTTCATGACCCCCTTTGGGGGTCTTCTTGGTAGAGACACTGGAGTGGTTCGCCATTTCCTTTTCCAGCTCATTTGACAGATGAGGACCTAATGCCGAGTCCAGGCTCATACAGTTAGTAAGCGTCTGAGGCCAGATTTGAACTCAGGAAGATGAGTTTTTCTGATTCAAGTCAGGTACTTTATCCATTGCACCATCTAACTGCCTTGGAGTCAAAATAAAAATACACAAAAACATTTTTAGCACTTTATGAGGGAACAAAGAATGGGAACCTGAGGGAGTGCCTATCATTTGGGGAATGGCTGGACAAATTATGGTATATAAATATGATAGAATACTACTGAGCTGAAAGAAATAATGAAGGAGATGGTTTCAGAGAGACCTGTAAGACTTGTATGAACTGATACAGAGTGAAGTAAATAAAACTAGAAGAAAAATATATATGATGACAAGGGGAGAAGAATTTGGAACTCTAATCAGTATAATGATCATGATTCTATAGGACTAATGACAAAACAGGCTACCCACTTCCTGAAAAAGAATGAAGAACTCAAAATGTTACAATTGGGTTGGGGGGGGGGGACATGGCCAATATGGAAATTTGTTTTCATTGAATAAATGTTTGTCATGAAATTTGTTTTTCTAGTGTTTTCAATGGCAGGGGGTTGGGTTGGCAGAATGAGGTATATTGTGCTGAATGAGAAAAATAAAATAAAATTTAAAAAGGAATCATAGAGATATAGAACTAAAAAAGATCTTGCTCATAGGTCAAACAGTTAGTAGCAGAGACAGAATTAGAACCCAAGTCTCCCAACTTGTAGGAGTTCTCATTCCGTATACCAGGCTAGATAGTGGTAGAAGTCACTATCACTTTCATCAAAAGCATTTTAACTGATTAAAATGATAGTTGATATTTTAAAAATGATTTTAAGATTAGCAAAGATTTTATATATGTGATCTCATTTCAACCTTCTAACAGTCCTGGACAAATATTATCCCCATTTTACTGAAAGAAATATTGAGTCACATAAATTTGGCTACATACACACTATCACTCAGCTGATAAGTGTCAGTCTAGAATTCTATTTATGTTATGTTATATGTCTGTTATATTATACGGTGCTTCTTAGAATTTTAGCATTAAACCCTTCTAGCTCATTCCAATGGAAACCTTCTTATTTTATAGATGAGTAAAGAAGTTCAAAAAATATTACCTATTATTAAGGATCTATATATGTTAGTTTAGCATTGTCTTGAATCTTTTTTTTTTCCAATTTAAACATTATTTTATTTGGTCATTTTCAAACAATATTCCTTGAAAACAAAGATCCTTTTCTTTTCCTCCTCCCCTCCCATCACCCCTCCCCTAGCCAACACTCGATTCCACTGGGTATCACATGTGACCTTGATTCAAACCCTGTTGTTGGTATTTGTATTAGGGTGTTCATTTAGAGTCTTTCCTCATTCCTGTCCCTTCCACACCTGTAGTCAAGCAGTTGCTTATCTTCAGTGTTTTTACTCCCATTGTTTGTCCTCTGCTTGCGGATAGTGTTTTTTTTTTCTCCTAGATCCCTGCAGATTGTTCAGGGACATTGCATTGACACCAATGGAGAAGTCCATTTCCTTCGATTGTACCACAGTGTTTCAGTCTCTGTGTACAATGTTCTCCTGGTTCTGCTCCTTTCGCTCTGCATCAATTCCTGGAGGTCATTCCAGTCTCCATGGAATTCCTCTACTTTATTATTCCTTTGAGCGCAATAGTATTCCATGACCAACATATACCACAATTTGTTCAGCCATTCCCCAATTGATGGGCATCCCCTCATTTTCCAATTTTTTCACCACAAAGAGCGCAGCTATGAATATTCTTGTACAAGTCTTTTTCCTTATTAGCTCTTCGGGGTACAAACCCAGCAGTGCTGTGTCTGGATCAAAGGGCAGACAGTCTTTTAGTGCCCTTTGGGCATAGTTCCAAATTGCCCTCCAGAATTGTTGGATCAGCTCACAACCCCACCAGCAGTGGATTAGTGTCCGGACTTTGCCACATCCCCTCCAGCATTCATTACTTTCCTTTGCTGTTATATTAGCCAATCTGCTAGGTGTGAGATGATACTTCAGAGTTGTTTTGATTTGCATCTCTCTGATTATAAGAGATTTAGAGCACTTTTTCATATGCTTATTAATAGTATTGATTTCTTTGGCTGAAAACTGCCTGTTCATGTCTCTTGCCCATTTATCAATTGGAGAATGGCTTGATTTTTTGTACAATTGATTTAGCTCTTTATAAATTTGAGTAATTAGACCTTTGTCAGAGGATTTTGTTATGAAAATTGTTTCCCAATTTGTTGCTTCCCTTTTCAATTTGGTTACATTGTTTTTGTTTGTACAAACCCTTTTTATTTTGATGTAATCAAAATTGTTTATTTTACATTTTGTGACTCTATGTCTTGCTTGGTTTTAAAGTCTTTCCCTTCCCACAGGTCTGACATGTATACTATTCTGTGTTCACCTAATTTACTTATAGTTTCCTTCTTTATGTTCAAGTCATTCACCCATTCTGAGTTTATCTTAGTGTAGGGTGTGAGGTGTTGATCCAAACCTAATCTCTCCCACAGTGTCTTCCAGTTTTCCCAGCAATTTTTGTCAAATAGTGGGTTTTTGTCCCAAAAGCTGGGCTCTTTGGGTTTGTCATATACTGTCTTATTGGGGTCACTTATCCCAAGTCTATTCCACTGATCCTCCTTTCTGTCTCTTAGCCAGTACCAAATTGTTTTGATGACCCAAAGGATAATGGAGAAGTGAATGGTAGGTACCAACAGGCAACAACTCATTGCAAACAAGTGCTTATGAAGTGACAATAAAATCTCAGCAAAGAAAAAAAAATGGAGGGGGGTGCAGCTAGATGGCTTACTGGATTGAGAGTCAGGCCTAAAGACAGGAGGTCCTGGGTTCAAGTCTGGCCTCAGAGACTTTTTGGCTATGTGGCCCTGGGCAAGTCACTTAACCCCCATTGCCTAACCCTTACTATTCTTCTGTGTTGGAACTAATATATAGTATTGGTTGGTTCAAAGATGGAAGGTAAGGGTTAAGAAAAATGAGCCCATCAGTAGCAAGAAAGAAGGGTCAGCTAGGTGATTCAATGATAATATCCGTGCAATATAAATAGAATATGTCAGATCTGCCCTCCTCTAGGCAAACTCATGGGAAGACATGGATGAGAGTTGTACAGGATGAATAGTCTGTAGCTGTAAGGCAAAACATTCAGTGCCTTCCATGAAATAGTCAATGACATGGTTAAATGGATCGTACAATTACAGGTTTATAGTTGGAGGGAACTTAAAGATCATCTCGTCCAAACTCTTCATTTTATAGATCAGGGGACTAAGGCTCAGTGGGTTAAATGACTAATCTGAGGACAAAGGAAGTATGTGGCTCTGACAGAATTTGTAATCAGGTCCTGAGACTTCCAGATCAAGGGTCTTGCCATTGTACCACCCTACGACTTCTTGGTTCCAATAGAGTATCATTGGTCTGGGAATGTGGCTCAATGGAAAAGTGAACTGCTGTGGGTGCCAAAGTAGTTTAGTTTAGTTTTGGTACATACTTGCCTGTTTGACCCTGAGCAAGGCATTCAACTGTCTTCAATCTTCACTCCCCCAAAGCAGGGGAGCACTCTCCCCTGGGAAGAGTAGATTCAAGTCTAACATGATTGATATAATCCCCAACCTACACTGAGGGGTCTACTCTCCGTTATACTTTCACTCCTCTCTAGGAAGAGTGAGCTTAAACAAGTGTGAATGTGGGAACTATTATTTTAGGAGGGCGATTTCTTTCTTTCTTTCTTTCTTTCTTTCTTTCTTTCTTTCTTTCTTTCTTTCTTTCTTTCTTTCTTTCTTTCTTTCTTTCTTTCTTTCTTTCTTTCTTTCTTTCTTTCTTTCTTTCTTTCTTTCTTTCTTTCTTTCTTTCTTTCTTTCTTTCTTTCTTTCTTTCTTTCTTTCTTTCTTTCTTTCTTTCTTTCTTTC
The DNA here is from genome assembly GCF_027887165.1 of Monodelphis domestica. Classification (NCBI taxonomy): domain Eukaryota; kingdom Metazoa; phylum Chordata; class Mammalia; order Didelphimorphia; family Didelphidae; genus Monodelphis; species Monodelphis domestica. Next base: position 184,072,508 of record NC_077233.1, on the reverse strand, counting down.
TTTCTTTCTTTCTTTCTTTCTCTCTTTCTCTTTCTCTCTCTCTCTCTTTCTCTCTCTCTCTCTCTCTCCCTCTCTCTCTCTCCCCCTTACCTTCCATCTTGGAATCAATACTGTGTATTGGTTCCAAGGCAGACGACTGGTAAGGGCTAGGCAATGGGGGTCAAGTGACTTGCCCAGGGTCACACAGCTGGGAAGTGTCTGAGGCCAGATTTGAACCCAGGACCTCCCATCTCTAGGCCTGGCTCTCAATCCACTCAGCTACCCAGCTGCCCCCAGGAGGGTGATTTCTGACTCGTGGCTCTGGGAGTACTTTTTGCCCTTCATAGAGTCCCCACCAAATTCACTTCTGGAAAATATGTTGCCAATGAATGAGTTGCTCCTTTATTCAAGTGAACTTTTTTTTTCTTTTTAAATTTATTTATTTATTTAGAATATTTTTCCATGGTTACATGATTTATATTCTTTCCTTCCCCTCCTCCCACTCCCCTCCAATAGCCAAGGAGTAATTCCACTGGGTTTTACATGTATCATTGATCAAGACCTATTTCCATATTATTAATATTTGCACTAGGGTGATCATTTAGAGTCTACTTTCCCAATCATATCCCCATCGAACCATGTGATCAAGCAGTTGTGTTTCTTCTGTGTTTCTACTACCACAGTTCTTTCTCTAGATGTGGATAGTGTTCTTTCTCATGAATTGAGGGACTGCTAGTAGAGAAGAGAATTGCTGCTAGGAGAGAAGTCCATTACATTTGATTGTACCACAGTGTATCAGTCTCTGTGTACAATGTTCTCCTGGTTCTGCTCAATTCACTCTGTACCAGGTCATGGAGGTCTTTCCAGTTCACATGGAATTCCTCCAGTTCATTATTCTTTTGAGCACAATAGTATTCCATCACCATCAGATACCACAATTTGTTTAGCCATTCCCCAATTGATGGGCATCCCCTCATTTTCCAATTTTTTTGCCACCACAAAGTGTGGCTATTAATATTTTGTACAAGTTTTTTTCCTTATTATCTCTTTGGGGTACAAACCCAGCAGTGGTATGGCTGGATCAAAGGGCAGGCAGTCTTTTAGAACCCTTTGGGCATAGTTCCAAATTGCTTTCCAGGATGGTTGGATCAATTTACAACTCCACCAGTGATGCATTAGTGTCCCAATTTTGCCACATCCCCTTTATTAATTTTTAAATTTATTAATTTCCTTTGCTATCATATTAGCCAATCTGCTAGGTGTGATGTGGTACCTCAGTGTTGTTTTGATTTGCATTTCTCTAATTATGAGAGATTTAGAACACTTTTTCATGTGGTTTCTTTATCTGAAACTGCCTATTCATGTTCCTTGCCCATTTATCAATTGGGGAATGGCCTGATTTTTTGTACAATTGATTTAGCTTCTTATAAATCTGAATAATTAGACCTTTTGTCAGAGGTTTTTGTTATAAAGATTTTTACCCAATTTGTTGCTTCCTTTCTAATTTTGGTTCCATTGTTTTTGTTTGTACAAAAACTTTTTATTATAATGTAATCAAAATTATTCATTCAACATTTTGTAATATTCTCTGTCTCTTGCTTGGTCTTAAATTCTTTCATTTCCAATAGATCTGACAGGTATACTATTCTATGTTCACCTAATTTACTTATAGTTTCCTTCTTTATATTTAAGTCATTTACTGATTCTGAATTTATCTTGGTATAGGGTGTGAGATATTGATCTAAACCTAATCTCTCCCATACTGTTTTCTAATTTTCCCAGCAGTTTTTGTCAAACAGTGGGTTCTTGTCCCAAAAGCTGGGATCTTTGAGTTTATCACATACTATCTTGACGAGGACATTTACCCCAAGTCTATTCCACTGATCCTCCCTTCTGTCTCTTAGCCAGTACCATATTGTTTTGATGACTCAAGTAAACTTTTCTTAAGGGACTCAGATAAAAGGCCAACCACGGCTGGGTTCAGTACAACAGATTGATTCTCAGGGCTGACTCCTTACCTGACTTAGCTATTGACTCTATCAATTCTCATGGCCTTTGTTGCCAGTTCCTATTGCCAAAGTGACTGCTGATGATTCTTTTGATGTTTTGGGGTTTACAACTGGTCCATTCTATCACCAGATACTCATTCTCCTAAGATTAGGAAAGAAGAAATACAACAGAAACAGAGGCACTATGTGTTTAGGGACACATGGTGGCCATATGGGCAATAGGACAAGCTTCCCTTCTCTTACCTAGTGGCTCACAGCAATTCCTGTCACTCAAAAGTCATCTGAAAAGAGCAGGAGCGATAATCTGCTGGACCTTGTTTGCGCACTCAGTTCCATTTTGGTTTCTGAGTCATTCTTGACTTTCTCTTCTGCCCAGAAGACCATCACATAGAATCAGCTCCTCCTCACTTCTCCTTCAATCACTCATGAACAGAAACTGTTTCCCCAAGATTCTGCATATGTGGATTGAAATCAGGGAATATGGTACATGCTGCATATACTCACTAAGAAGGGCAGATTTGCTCATGCCCTAAGAATGAAGCTTCCATTCGGGTTCCCATTACACATAAAATATAAGGGTTGGACCATATGATCCCCAAGATTAATTTCAGAATCTTTAAGTTCTCTTCTATCTCTAACCCTATAATTTCATGATCACTAAAGTCTCTATAGATCTATGAATCAGTCTATTTGGAAATTGATCTATTGAATTATCCTCATGAGCATAGTTGAGTTACCGGGGTCAGAAGTTACCAGACTATCTTAGTGACTTTGGATCCTTTGCATTTACAGACACAAAGTCCAAATGAGTAGAAAAAAAGGTTTTGCTTAGCATGCAAACACAATAAGATACCTATCTTCATTTTATCTCCTAGATAATTCTTTTTTTCCCCCATCTATTGGAACGTTATCTTTCTACAAAGAGACCACACAGAGACCTTGATTTCAGGAAGCAGCAGTATTTTGCAATTTTTCGTCACATTAGAGCTATGAGATTTTGTGTGTGTATGTGTAGAGGGTGGGTAGAGGGCAGATAAGGGACTGAAAGAGATTAGAAGGAGAATGATAATGAGAGAATCTTAAATCTAAAACCCATAGGTATCCCAGAGGGCATCTAGCTCAACTTCCTCCTTAAACTTCTAACTAGAGGGGAGGATTGACTTGCCTAGGATCATATAGGTAGTAAATAGCAAAGATATGCTTCAAATTCAGACCCACTGGCTCTAAATTCAGTGATCTTTCCATTGTACCTCACTAGACTATAAAGAATTTATCAAAATGCAGTCAAAGGGAGATGCAGAGACAAGCTTAGATCTTTTTTTTTTGTCCTTCCATAGCCTTAACAGAGCAAATCTTTGAGGTTTTATTTAGAAGAGAAGCAGCAGTTTTTCAGTTTGAAAGGAAAACCAGAACTCTAGTACCTGTGTGTACACATCCATAGGTTGTTCATGCTTGAGCTGTTCCCTTATTCACCTTTGCTTGCTTATGGATCCATCTTGCTGAATTTGTTATAAACAAATTATGGCTCTCTTCCTCTTTTGTGAAAAGTACCACATGTTCTCTGTTCCTCTGAATAAGTTTTCCTCTGAATGGGTCTTCTGTTAATAGCCTCACTGACCACATTCATATTGCATGTCAGCCCATCATGAAAATCATTGCTCAAAAGAACGACAACAGAAAAAGGTTCTTATCTTTATTTTCAAGGCAAGATGCTTAAGTGCGATCTGGAGACCCCTTTTTCAATTTCCAAGAAGAAATGAAAACAGTCTCCTTAAATAGAATAACTCTTACAGGGATATGAATTACCTTTAATCTGTTTCAAAGGGCTCTTGTGGCTGATTTGAATCCCCTAAAATTCTGATGATTTCCTGGAGGAGGAGAATGACTTTGTTTCTCTTCTTTCATTATTATGAACTTCCTGACCTCCAGTGTTTGGCTAGTGAAAGTCTGGGTCACATATGTTGCAAGATTGATGGAGTTAAGAGTCTGCCTTTTAGGCAGTAATTTAAAAAAAATCAATTTGCATCTGGAATGGGTGTTCAGTGAGAGAACTGCTCAAATACTTGGTAATCAAGGGCAAGCTAAGTGGCACAATGGAATCAGAGATGGATTGGGAGTCAGAGGAACCAAATAAAAGCTTGACTTTGCTGCTCATTCCCCTTGTGATCTTGGGTAAGTTATTTCACTCCTCTTTGCTCAGATCTGGAAAATGAGAAATCTGGACTAGGATCTAGATGACCTCTCAGTCTCCTTCCATCTCTGACTCTGATCCTACAATCTTTATCATCAATTCACTTTAGTCACAAAAAAGCAATAACTGCCCCTACAACAGGGCAGTCTAACAGAATGAGAACCAGAGCAGGAGTCAGGGGTTTGCTTCTTTTCTATTAAACCAAAATTCCATCTTAAGGTATGTTTCCTTTTCTAAAGACTCTGGAGATTTGGGGAGGTGAAGGGAAGAAGATATTAAGGAAAATGCAGTGACAAAGACATCATTGATTGGAAAAGTCTCTCCATGATCACTGTTGTTCAGTGTTTTCAGTCATGTCTGATACTTCATGAACCCATTTGGGTCTTTCTTGGCAGAAATCCTGGAGTGGTTGTCATTTCCTTCTCTAGCTCATTTTACAGATGTGGAAATAGAGGCAAGAAGGGTCAAGTGACTTTTCCAGGGTCACACAGTGTCTGAATTTGAATTTGAACTAAAAAAGATGAGTCTTGCTGACTCCAGCCCACTCCTCTATTCGCTGTGCCACCTCCATTTCCCTCTCCATGTTGGCAATTTTTCCCAGTTTTCAAGTTGCTCTTCATGATTGGCAATTTGATATTTTTCATGTTTAAGATCTGTTCACCAACTAAAAACAATGTTTTTGCAACTCTCAAGAATTGCTATTTTTGTACACCTGAGATCCTTCCCTGTCTGATTTCCTAGAATCTGGAACTATCCGTGTGAGGGTGAGGGAAGACCAGGTAGTTGAAGTATAGCAAATTAGCGAATGACTAATGTCACTACCCAAGTGCTTCCACTTAAACCTTTCTTGATATCTATGTTTTAATTAATTAATTCTCATTCAGTTTTCCTAGTATTTGATCACATATAGAATGGACTTCATTTTTCTAGTTCTGCTTTTTTTCCGCTAGCAGAAAGTTCTTTCCAGATTTCTTTGTCTGCCTCATGATTTTTAGCCTTAATGGCACCATAGTGTTCTATTACATTAATGCACCGCAATTTATATAACCATTCTTCTATTGTTGGGCATTTAAATTGCTTCCAGTTTTTTGCAGTTAGCAAGAATGCTGCTAGGAAAACCTTTGAACAGATGGCTCTTTGGGGGTTGTTTTTGATTTTGATAGAACACTTTATGGATGTATTCCCAATGATGGAATTATTAAGAAAGCTAATACAGTTCACTTACCAAGAACCAAGAATCCTACTGGAATGTAAAGAATAAATCAGGCCAATAACTTCTCAAGAACCCTTTCTTTCCTATGATTCTATTTAGAGTGGACCCTTTCAAAGCAATCATATACAGATGCTGTGGGAAAAGGGCATATACACAAATTTCACAGCAATGTATATATACACACTACACATATACACATGTATAATGTATACACACATCTCAGTGTCGATATACGTTGCACATATACATGCATGTATGCTACAGGCACAACTATATACAAACATCACATACAATGGATAGATATGCATTACTTATATGCATGCATACATATACACACGTATCCATGTATACATACATACAATAGACACACTACAGATATGCACACGCATAAAATTGCCATGCACGCCACACACAGCATATATACCTATACACACATAAATCACATACAATGTACATACACGCATTATGTATACACAGAAATACATTAATCTACACATATAAAAATGTGACACACAATATATACACATAAAGATATAAACATCACATACATACATATATTACATACACAAAACACAAATATCAATACAACACACATTCACGTACAGACTACCCACATAGCTCTACACACATAACCACACAAATACCACACGCTGCATGTCTACACATATTACATAAATGTCCACATACATATAAGCATATACACATACATATACGCACACCACATGCAATGTGATATATGCAAATCACATATGCACACACTCTACACACACACATAGAAACACGCGTGTATGCACAAACACCACACGCGATGCAAGTAGTCGCACCCATTACATGTATACACACACACATATATATACAGAAATACCACACACACAAATGACGTGCAAGGTGAGTTTTTGGGGAAAGGCAATAGCATTAACTCCCCCAGGCTTCGGGCAGGAGGCGGTGTAGGAGCCCAAGTCTGAGAGCCCCTGAAGCTTCGGAGAGGAAGGCACGAGGAGCACCTTCCAGGTTAAGCGCAAAGGTGTGGGGCCAGCCGCAAAGTCCCTTCCCTAAAATCCAGACGCCCACCTGCCTCTTTGGATCGGCCACCCAGGGCCTCCAGCCTTTCTCCCCCGGCCTGGGGCACTGACCGCCACCTCCCGCTTCCCGCCGCAGGGTCTCTCGGCGGACGAGCGGAGGGAGAGGGGCTGGGACGAAGTTTGGAGAAGTAACGGCACGGAGCCCACGGCCGGAAGCGAGGAAGACGCCCCTTCCTTTGGTCCCGGGCGTTCGGTATTGTCCCGATGAGGTCACCACAGCCAGAATGAAATGCTGTTCGTGGAACCACAGCCATGTGGCCTCTTCTGTAGCTTCATCCACGGCGGGGTTTCTTTGGGGGCTTCACGTTCAGGCACAGATTCGACGGACGCGCGGTTTCTTCAAATTGTGCCAGCCGGGACGTTCACACCACATTCAAGCCTACCGTTTCCTCTCCCTGCCTCCGCCTCGCCCCCCCCCCCCCCCCCCCTTCTTTCTGGCAAGGGCCGGAAAATCTTAATTGAAGCAGCTGGTGCCAAGCGTTGTGGACAGAGTTTGCTGACGGATAAACATTATTGTTCAGGTTCAAATTCCAGGAAACATAACAATTCAAGCCAGCAGCGCGAGGACGCAGCAAATCCCTGGGAGGCATAGACGAGGAAGTCCCTTTGACTGATAAGGGGTTATTGGCTAGGTCCTGGTCCCCGCTCAGATTTTAGGGGCGAGGAGGAAGTGAGAGGCGCGGAGGTCGGAGAGTGTACAGAATGGCCCCAGGACCTCCAGCCTAGAGACCCACCAGAGGAGCGCTGGGGGAGCCGTGGGGCCAGATGTTTCCCCGAGATGGGTGTGAAAGGGGACAATGACGGCTAAGTTTAGCCAAGCCAGGGTGGCCAAACTTTCCGTAAACCTGAATGCTAATTCTGAGTTCCCGGTACAAATGCCCTCGGCCTTAGAGTATCTGGAACTAGAAAGCATGACCCCGGGGGGCGGCGGGGAGGGGGGACCTCTGGGTACAGTTCCCGGAGAAGTCTGAAAGAGGACAAAGTTGTCTTCTTCCGGAGACTCATTTTTCATCGGTGCTCCTTTGGCTGTTAAAAGGGAGACTTGTCGTCGTCTAACTTGGAAGGGAGGCCAGCGAAGAACTAAATCTTGTTTCGGGGCAAGCAGTTTATCTTCCAGTGAAGGCAAAGGACCATGGTGGGAACAGGACACACATACAAGAGCTGACGATCTTTCATGGAAAAAACAAAACAAACTGAAACCCAGCAGGCAGCCTGGAAAAGTACTCATGATTTAACTTTGCCTGCCAGGCAGGGGCTGCTACTCTGATTACAGAGGGTCACCATCTTCAGACAATTAAATTAGCTGTAGGTAATTGCCTGCTTGCAGGCAAGGCTCTTTGGCTTAGTACAGAAGCACTCTGTATGTCTCTTTCTGCAAACAATTGCATCCCCATTTCAGGGCATGATCTCAGCAGCCTTGGGAAAAAAGGAACACTGTTTAGTTATAAATATATGCAGTACTAAGTTGCCTTGGTGAAGAGGAAGAGTTCACTTCCAGAGGCTTGGTTCTGGGATCTACTCATACTGCTTAAGTCTCTGATTATGTATGCCCAAAAGAGAAAAAAAAATCAGTGGTTCTCTTTCGTGCCTGGTTCATGTGATACCATTTGTGTCCAAGGATAGAGACTACACCTCCAGGTCCCCCTGAAGTCAAAGGAGATCTGGAATCTCCCTAGACTTGACAATAACAATAATTCAGCATCCAGTGTTCTAGGAGTTAGCTAGTGTTTTTCCTCCTGCTGGGCTATAACAGGCCAGCTCATGAAACAAGTGGCATTTTTTTTTTGTGCCCTGCTGGGAAGCTACTGGTTGCAAATGCAAGTGTTGTGGTTTTTCTAGGAATTAAAAAAAAGGAAGGAAGAATTAAGGAAGGAAAGAATTGCAAAAGAAGAAAGAAGGAAAGTAGGGCTAAAAGGAAAAAGAGGAGGAAGGCAGAAAAAATTAAGGAAGAAACTAAAATTAAGAAAGGAAGGAAGAGTATGGGTTGAAAGCTCTTCTATCAAAAAAGCTTAAGGTCCTATTAGTAGTAACTTTTAAACATTTGAAGAAAAATAAACTGTTGTTTAAATACTGGAGTTAAATGTCTATTGTATTCTAGGAACCAAGGGAAAGAAAAAAGAAAACTCTGGGGGGGAAATCATTTTATAAAGATATGGAAAACTAGGCATGAGATGTATTTTCACTATATCATCTTCCAAAATGGAATGAATTTGGCTTTTGCTTTGCTATTTTTGTTTCTTTCCTATCCCCACCTCCAAGTTTTTTTGTTTTTGTTTTTTTTTTGCTTGTAGAGTAAATAGTAGAGGCTCTATTCAGGGATATTTTAATGATATGCTATCTTTTTGTCTGCCCAGGCGTCCTTAAGCTGAAAGTTGACTATGAACTAGAAGTCATGAAGGTACTAACTGGAAAAAAACTCGGAACTATTAAATTGTCAGAAAAACCAATTCCCCAGACTCTGGCAGCTCCAGCCACCAAAGTTCTGAGAGTGCCACTGCGCTAGAAGACAGCTCCAAAGGACAAAAGAATTTGGAGAACTCATATACCCTTTAGGGGAACTGAGGGACCAGGAAATATGATCCTTTGACATTACCATGGTTACAAGGAAATGGGAGTGTTCAAACTGCAGGGACAGGATACAAGGAAGCTGGGAAAAGGAACCATAGCCAGAGGCTAGGGTGCCTGCCTTACAATGGACACTAAAAAGATGACCCTTGCCCAGGTGTGGGTCTTCTTGGGAAACAGGCTTGATATGATGGGAAAAACTTCTAAGATAAAAGGAAATTTAGCATTTGCTTAGCCCCACCTAACTGAGATGATCTTTTCCCTTAGGGTCTATTGTTCTGTCGGAGTCTAGCTAAGTCTGAAACTTCCTTGGGGTGAACTCTCACGGGGACAGAGATGAACTTGGGGTCTCCAGTTTCTAAGCTGACCCTAAAACTTGGGGTTCTCTTAGATTCCATGTCGACCAAGGAAATGAGTGATCTGGCTCTAAGTAGTGTCAACGTGGAAACTAGAGGTCCCCACACTTGCAGCTTGGAGGGATTTGGTGATCCCCAGTTTATTTAGTTGGGAGGTTTTGACCTTGTCAGAGTTCCTCCCTGAGGGAAAGTCCTACTTCACTGGTCTCAGGCTAACCATAGACCTTGAGTTATAGCACAGTGGGTAGCGTGCCAGTCTCACAAATTGAAGGTCCCAAGTTCAATCCCCGAAAGGGAGATGTGATACAATGGGAGAAGCTTCTAAGGCAAAAAGAGGCATCCGATGGGATTGGCCATCCCCACTCAGAACTAACTCAAAGTCTATGGTTAGCCTGAGACCAGTGAAGTAGGACTTTCCCTCTGGGAGGAACTCTGTGACAAGGTCAAAACCTCCCAACTAAATAAACTGGGGATCACCAAATCCCTCCAAGCTGCAAGTGTGGGACCTCTAGTTTCCAGGGTAATACATAGCTGAAGTGCTGCTCTTATTGAAAGTTTCTTGATTGGAACCCATTTCCATGTTGTTGGTATTTGCATTAGAGCATTCATTTAGAGTCTCTCCTCAGGCATGTTATTGTAAGTTTCCATCGTCTATCTTGAATGGCCCTGGGGGAGAATGCGTGGAAAGCCAGATTTGGAGTCAAGAAGACCTAGGATCATTCTTTGCCTCTGACAGGCAGTTTTGTGACCATTTAATCTTAGTGCTCGTAGTCCAGGCAGCTCGAAGACGGTAAACTGAAGGGAAGTGTTAACCTGGAAATAACACAGAACTACCAAAGTAGTCAGAAAAACCACGGTTTAATCAGGATAGGGATGAGTCCAATACTTGGCCCTTTACTCAGTCTGGTGCCACAACTTTTACAGGGTATAAAGCCTGCCCTCTGGGGATGTTATCCCTGGGAAGGACACAGCACTAGATGTCCACTCCAAGGAACAAAAGAATTTGGGGAACCTTGATACCTTTTGGGGAGATCCAGGGGCTGGGAAAGATACCAAGAAAACGGGAGTGTTCAAACTATACTGACAGCATACAATCAAGCCTGGGAAAGGAATCATAGCCAGAGGCTAGGGTGTAAGGGAAGGGGCTGCTAACAATGGATACTAAAGGATGGTTCCAGCCCAGGTGTGGATCTTCTTGGGAAAGGGTCTCTGATACAATAGGGGAGACTACCTAAAACAAAGAGGGTCCTTAGCATATGCTAAATATAGCACATTTACCTAGGGGTCCATTATTCTGTCTGAAACTGCTCCCCTGAGATTCCCTTCAGGATGGATTCCCACAGGAACCGGGAACATGGACAAGCTTTGGGGTCTCCAATTTATAATCTAGTTCTAACCCAGCTGTGTGACCCTGGGCAAGTCACTTGACCCCCATTGCCTAGCCTTTACCACTCTTCTGCCTTGGAACCAGTCCACAGTATTGACTCCAAGATGGAAGGTGAGGGTTTAAAAAAATCTAGTTCTAAAACTTGGGGTTCATCAGATCTTACTAGGCTACAAGTTTAGGGTTTCTAGATTCCATGTTGACAGACGGTAGAGGGAATTTCTTCACTTAGGAGTTCCTTATACCAAAGAAATCATAAATATAGTACCTATCCATATCGACATTCCCTTCTTTAATGAAATCACAGGTGCAATGTTTCATGTATGTATACGTACACACTTTCTCCCTCCTCAGAGGAAGACCTCTAGTAATGTTGGGTAGGTCCTTTATGGAGGAATTATGGAAAGAAATGGAGAAGCATAACAGGATTAAAAGTATTGGAGGTACTGAAGTTCAAACTAGTGGGAGTATTCACTCGGATGAGATCACACTCACTGATGTATTTTTTTTTTTACAAGCTTTGTTATACATATTCCTTTCTAATTTTCTACAGCTTTTAGATTTGCTGCGGTGAGTTGGGTTGTCAAGGTGATTTTTAGTGGAAGAAATGCTAGAGTGGGAGTTAAGGGACCTGGGTTCTTTTCCTGGACTTGCTCTGTGATCTTGGAGCAGTCAATTTACCAGGACTGGCTTCAGTTCTCCCAACTGTAAAATGAACGTCTCTGGTGTTTATTAAGAAAAACTTGAATCCATTTTGGAGAATGGCACATAGAAATCTAATGGAATCTTCCATCAGCACCCATGACTCAGAATTCACAGAAAATGGGAGCAAATACGTCATTCTTTCTCATAGGACACAAGCTCAATTGCACTGACTGAAAACTACTTATGAAAGTTAGCAGCTGAATCTTCCTGGCAACATTTCTGCTGAGTTCAAATATGGCCTCAGACACTTAAGAGTTGTGCGGCCCTGGGCAAATCACGTTACTGTTGGCCTCAGTTTCCCCATCTGTAAAATAAACTGGAGAAGGAAAGGGCAAACTATTCCAGTATCTTTGCCAAGAAAACCCCAGATGGGGTCACCAGGAGTCAGACAGGACTGAACAACAGCAACCACACAGTTACCCTAGAAAGGGTAAAAAGGACAGAAGAGACTGTGATTACGTAGTCAGCTCAGCGAATTCTTAGGGAGAAGGGATCATTGGCCCCTCTGAGAGAAGGCACAGGGGGGGCACCAAGGCCTGTGAGAGAGGGGAACTAATGGAGTGAGGTCAGAATCTGGGAAAGACAAGGGATGGCAAGAGTATGACTGGGGAAGGAATTGAAAGCAAAACTGGGAGACAAAAAGGGAAAATTTGAGGGAGACGGGGAAAAGATCTTAGGTAAAGAATCTTGTACTGGGAGTGGGATGACCCGGAATTCTCGTTCTATCCAGTTTTGTCACTCACTGGCCTTTGGGCCTCGGTTTCCCTCTCTGTAAAATGAGGACGTGGGACCAGATGGAGGATTCCTACCTAAGCAGGAGTCTATGGCCCGCGGGAGTAGAGGAGGTAGGTGGGGGAGGGGAAAGGGCAGATTTCCCAGGGACCACAAACTTGGATGATGAAAAAAATGGCATCTTGCTTTTCCCTCATCCGTTTTCTTTTTTAATCCTATGGATTCTGTGCATTCAACATGATCGTGAGAAGAGCTAGACCAGACCGGAAGGGGATATTCTTGGCCCACAGAAGGCTAAGAACCTCTGGGCTCGATGATTTCTAAGGTTCCTTCCAAATCTGGGAGTTTATGAATCTAGAGTTTGGAGGGGTCTGCCTTGAACTGGACAGGAGGGACACAGGGAGGCCAGGGCTGCAGTGTTACAGCTGGGGGAGCCTCCCGTCGCGAGAGGAAGGGGTTGGGCAGGGAAGAGAAAGGGGGCGGAGAGCGAGACTAGGCGGGACGGGACGCGACTGGGACGGGAAAGTACGGGACGGGGCTGAAGCTCTCCAGGAGCCCGGCCAGGAGGCGGGGAGAAGCCGGAAGCCTCGAGCTGCGCTCCCCGCCCCGGTCAGCTCAGACCCGCCCCCTCGCCTGCCCAGGCGAGCTCAGACCTCCCGGCTTGGCTCAGCAGGCGGTGGTAAGTGCGGGGCTCCTTGAACCAAGACCCCCGGGGGGGAGTGCTCAAAAGAGGACGAGGAACTCGTCTCACTTGGTCTCGAGGCACTAGATGGGGATTGAGGGAGGGCCACAGGGCGCGAATAGCCGCCTTCAGGCTGGTCCCGGACGGGAGCCGGGACCGCGAGGAGGGGGCGGTCTCCCGCGGGGTTCGGGCTGGGCCCGGGGGCCGCCTTCCTTTCCGCTGCACCTTCTCCCGGGCTTGTCTCCTCCAGGATCTGACATTCCCTGTAATGGGGTCGGGTTTCTTAAAAAAAAAAAAGTTGGGAGACTTTGGGCCATACTCCAGTGGTTTCTCCTTCCCTAATGTCCTGGCTTCGGAAGTACCTAGGACCCGAGGGCTGTAACTAGTCCCCGGGTGGGCAGAATTTGAGGCGAGTCCTTCCTCCCACGCTGGCCCAGTTAAAAAAGGCAGGCACCTTCCCTCCCTCCCAGGGCAGTCCCTCTGGGCCAGTTAAAGGGGAGAGAAAACGCGCCTACCCCTCTTCGCTGGGACTTGGGGGTGATTCGTGGCGTCCTGTCCTGGGCAGCTTCAGCTGGTGCCGGAGTTTGCTATTCCTTAGGCTTTTCGATTGGGCCGCCCAACGAGGAAGTTCGGGCGAGCTTAAATGCCAGCACGTTGGCGCCGATTTGGACCACCGCGTTTTGGGTCTGATGGAGAACGGCCAAAGGGAGGGAACTTCCCACAGAATGTGGACGGACCCCCAATAGGCCTGCGCGGCACTGTTTGGGGGAACGGAAAAGAAAGGGGTCTAGCCACTTTGTGTTGATCCGTATGGGGAAGGGCACCGTGGCTGGGTATTGGCTGGGGAGTTAGAATTGGGATTTGGAGTTGGGGTGTAGCAGATGAGATGAAGAACCCAGGTGGTGGGACCGGATGAATGTTGTGGACGAGATTGGTGGCTGTTGCTGCTTTCCGTAGTTATTGAGACAAGACTATTTGCAAAGGCATGTAGTCACTGGTCCAGTTTGCAATAACTGGAGGAGGTTTCTATTTTTATTTCCCAGGGGAGTCCAGTGATTTGAGTGAGATCAGAGACTTAGGGGCAGAACCAGGAGGAAAACTCTAGCTATGTGTTTGAAGTGTCAGGAAAAAAACAAAATTAAAAACAAAACAAACTACATTGGCAGCCTACAGATCCCACAGAAGGATGGAAGTCTTTGTTAGGAAACAGTTTGTAAAGCACACAGTTGCTACACTGCTCTTTCCTCACTCAGTCATACAAATATGAGAGGGACTAGGAAATAAGATAGATTTTTACTTTTCTTTACTATCATTTACCTCTGATGAACACATTACTGCCTCCCTTCATTTGGATTTTGAGTGAATAAGACCTCCGTTCAATTTTAACTCTAGATGTTTTGTAGCTGTGTGACCCTTAACAGGTCACTTAATTCTGCCTCAGTTTACTCATCTGTAAAATGGAGCTAATAATAATAGTACCTACTTCCCAGGTTTTTGTGAGGATCAAATGAGATAATAAAAGTAAAGTGCTTTGAAAGCCTTAAGAATCTTTATAAGTGCTAACTATTATTATTATGTTATTACTAAATATGTAGTTCTTAGTTGTTGAGGTGGGAAGGTGAAAGTTTTCATATTCTAGAAATAAAACATTTTGAAGAAGTACTGCTTGCTGTACGTTCACCTTAGTTATGGACTTCTTTCAGCTCTTTAACAGGTTTCCTGTTTCTAAATCTAAACCAAAGTGTTAAAGGTTATTATAATTAGAGCAAGTGAGATGTCTCCAAGCCTGTGGCATTCTGGTCTAATCACTTAACCCTCTCTGGGTTCTCTTAGACCTCTCTTCACAACCAGCATTGTCAGATGATCACTGAAATAGCAGGTCCAGGCCCTATACTTTTATAAGGAAACAAGTATTTATTAAACACCTATCATGGGCCAAGCACTTTACAAATGTTATCCTATTAGAATGATGATTTAGATTGGAGATTTTAAATTTGGTGTCCAAGAACTTTAAAAAATATTTTGATAGTAGTATTTCAATATAATTGATTTCCTTTGTACTCTTGTGTGTTTTATTTTATGTATTTAAATACATTTGGAGAAGGGCTCCATACTTTGACTTAACCAGATTGCCAATGGTGTCCATGATGTACACAGAAAAGTTATAAGAACCCCCAATGTAGCCTGTCTGGTCAAGTGAAACTCATAAATCAGACTTAGACTTTGGGATAGTTATCCAAAGGGAATCCAGATTCGTTGTAAAAATGACTGCAAATATGTGGTTTTAGTCTTAGTTTTAAATTGCAACTATTTTTCATTAAGCCTCTGTTAAAGCTATTTTTTTTAAAGCTCTAGGGTTATTTATATTTTGCCATTGCAGGTTTTTGCTTTTAATAGGATGGAGTTCATTTACATTTTAAAATTAATGTTATTGGGAAATTCAAGGTTTCTTCAAGTCATCTAGGTCTTCTAAAGTTGCAGGTTTCTTTGCAAAAACATTGCCAGGAAGATTCAGCTACTAACCTTTATAAGTAGATAGATTTCAGTCAGTGCAGTTGAGTTTATGTGCTTTCACTTGAAACTCGAAACTAAAGTTTTGCCTGAATTATATCAACTGTAAAAATCTCTTGAGACACATTACTGAAAAGTAATGACTTGCTTTAGATTGTGCTAAGACTGCTTCATCTTTAGTAGTCCCTACCCCACCCCCCATCTTGTGCCAAGTTGCTTTTCTTGAGTTGGCAGTTTAAATTATTTCCTATGCATGCATAATTAATAAAACAGTGACTCCTTGGGAATGTAAGATGGTCATACAGAGAACAATTGATAGCTTTAATCCAAAAAATTAAGATAAATATTAAGTTTTCATTTTATTATATGGCTTCAATTTCCTAGCTCTGCAATCGTTGGGCAAACCACTAAACTGGTGGGACTTGGTTTCCATCTGTAAAATGAGAGAAGTTATAACATTTCTATAACTCCGACCATGTGCCAGACACTGCTAAGCCTTGGGTACATGCTTTTCTTCCTATTTTACAATTGAGGAAACCAGAGCAAATAGAAGTTAAGTGACTTGTCAAATTTGTCCAGGTCTTCCTCACTCCAGGGCCAGTGCAAGTCTGTTAGCTACTTCCAACTGTCCACAGGGGATTATAGGGCTTGAGGTCGGGTGTGTGTGTGTGTGTGTGGCTGTGGAAGTTGATCTGAAGAGGGAGGGGGCCAGGGACCTTATATAAGCCCTATCTCTTGACCTGTTCTGATTGATATAGATTTCACCACTGTGAAACTGATTTGGGATTTGATGGATGTCTTAGGAATTTGCCTGCCGACTTCTCCCCTCTTCCTGGTGTCAGGGAGGAATGAAGCTTCTTAAAGCCGAGGACTTGGGGCAGAGTAGATGGAGAAGAAGAGAAGCCAACACTAATCAATGACCAGTGAATATCCCTGACTAGAGCCAAATGATCATCTTCAGTCCCCGAGTAGTATTCCTGGATTTCCCACTTGGGGATTGTAAGAGGTGGGGAGGGGCCTAGGAAAGGGGAGTGGGAGGTGAATTTGGGAGTTAGGAGACTTGGTTTCAAGTGTTAGCCTGTCAATTGGAGGTTCAGATTGGTCAAGCCTATATAATAAATAGCAGATGTAATCAATCAACAGACTGTCTGCAACATCGTCGCAGGTATCCAGGTTAAAGAAAGGATCATAGGACTGATACTGAGACCTGTAGGAGACCCAAGAGGAGGAGGCCAGCTATCTAGTATGTGGCCAAGAATTTTTTAAACATTTGCCCAAAGTGGTTATTTATCCTTTGCTTAAAGACCTATGAGGGAGGAGCCAGTCATTTCCCAAGTCTTTTGTTCAGTTGTGTCCAACTCTTGGTAACCCAATGGACCATAGTCGTCTGACCTTTTCTTGGCAAGGATACTGGAATGGTTTGCCATTTCCTTCTGCAGTGTATCTTTCAAACAACTTGCCCAGGGTCACACAGCTAGGAAGTGTCTGAGGCCAGATTTGAACCTAGGACCTCCTGTCTCTAGGCCTGGCTCTCAATCCACTGAGCCACCCAGCTGCCCCCTCATTTGGCATTTCTTGACCAACTATTGTGTCATCTGTATTCCTCATGGCAGACATGACAGATATGAAAAACATATATTCCTGTCCTTGGGGAACACAAGTCTAGTTGGGAGGAAAAAAAGGGAAGATACAGCCTAAATAATTAGGGGCGGAAAGAGTTCAAGTTAAATGAAATGTTGAGAGCAAAAATTAAGGAAACATTTTCCTTGACTTTAGGTCTGTCAAATAAGACTTCTTGGAGAAGATGGATATCTTGAGCTGGGCTCATGAAACACATTTGGAAGGTATTCCAGGGAAGACAATCTAGATGGTAGAGTAAGAGAGGAAGCATTTTTTCCCAGTTTACCCAGCATGCTTCCTTCACAACAATCCAGAAAATCTACCACATCAAATTCTGGTCAAGATAACTTAGGAAAAGTCACAGTGAAAATGTTTTGCAAAAGAAGAGAAGTAGCATTAGCAAAAGTTAGGAACAAGCTAGATCAAGGACCTGAGAGAGTCCAGACACTAGTGAACAGAAGAGCAAAGCATAGTTTCCATTTAGGCTTATTTTCAAGTAATTCAACATGCTTTCCCCTTTATTATTATTATTATTATTATTATTATTATTATTATTATTAAGTAAAAACCTTTACTTTCTGCCTCAGTAACAATTTTGAAGAGCAAGAGATAGGCAAATGGGTTTAAGTGACTTGCTCAGAATTACACAGCTAGGAAGTATCTTGAGGTCACATTTGAACCCAGATCCTTCTGACTTCAGGTCTGGATCTCTCATTTTCTTATTATTCTTTCCTCCTTCATCTTAAAATGAGTATGAATCATTGTGTGTTTGCTACATAGAGCTTTTTGGCATAGTGGCCTGAGAGCTGGAGTCTGACCATTTGATTCTAAAAAGGCAGAATATTATCCCAATAGTGACTAAAAAAGGGATTTCTCTACTTGCTCCCATAATAACAATGAGAGACTTGGTTCAGTGACAGCTGGGTAATACAAATGGCAAAAATAGGCTTGGTGGCTCTCTCTGTTAGCCATAAACCATTTTTTTTTGACTGAAATTTTGTACTTTGTTATTTGGAAGTGCTTGGAAAAGGAGGCTATTCAGCTTAGTGCTTTGTACATTAGAGGTGCTTAATAAATATTTGGATTTGGATGACCCAGTGTGTAGGACAAATGCATTTGAAATCAAAGACTTGGATTCAAATCTCATCCATAATACTTGTTGGCTGTGTGACCTTGGGCAAACCACTAAATCTTTTTCAGCCTAGTTTCCTCATTTCTAAGATGAGGGTGCTGGGCCCTAAGGAACCTTCCAGCTCTAAATCATTTATGAACTGAATTGGTAACATTCAGTTTTGATTTAGTATTGTTGGGTGGTTTCTAATTTGTATATTCTCTTCTTGATAATCTGAGATCTAAGATACACGTATTTTTATTGTTTTTGGAAAGAGCAGTAAATTTGATTAAATCGGTCTTAGGTTGAAGATTATTTAATTTAAATGGAATGATTTTAGATTCCATAGGAATTAATTCCATGGATAGAAAGAGTAAAGACAGTAAGAAGGCTATTCATAAATTTGACTTTGGGAGAAATTGACAATTTCCTGCTTCACTCTCTGGCAGATGAAGAGTTAACTCCCTAAGCATTCTACATTTGATATCAGATTTATAGGATAAATTGTTTTCTTGACTGTTTTATATTAGCACTGTTTTAAGGGAAGAAGCTTTACGTATGTCTTTTCTCAAGTATGAACAATTGTGGAAATATTTATTTTCTTTTGTTTTATGGAATACAAGCTAATTTTTTCCCCCTAAAACTGCAAAATCCCCAAAACCTTAGATTCCAAATGAGTTTCAGGCTCAAGATTTTGATTTCTATACATACACCTCGAGCAGATGTATATTGCATAACTATGAGATTAATGCTATAAAAGCAATTTGAGTTCTCTTCAGGTAGGTAGGTCTCAGTGGACAGCCATGAAGTTCGGAAAAGCCAAGTTCAAATCTGGCTTTGGGTACTAGCTAGTTGGATAAAAATCGTTGTCTATAGACAGAAAAGTATTCCTGTTGGAAGGAAGTCTTTGTGCCAAGAAGATTGAATTGTCACATATGCTGGTAATACTGTTTGTAGAGGGTATAGTGTTATTAATTTGGTTCACAATACACTTTCTGTCAAAGGTTATTATTTTATATGGAAACAGTGATTTGTGGTAATGTGGTTTGATGAGAAATTGCCCACTCTGATTTATCCAGGATATCTTTAGATATTAAAATGGAGGTATTTTTCCATAACACAAATTATCATAGGTTATAGTTACTATGTATTATAATCTAGCATTCAGATTGTTGGAATTTGATCTCTCATCTGTGGGAAATATCAGACTTAAAAAAGAAGCCTTAATTTGGACTTTGGATTTTCTAAATTATCCCACTATGAATTTTGGTATTAGTTTTACATAGTTATATTTGAAAGGGCAATAGGGTAAACAGGATCCCAAGAAATGAAGTCACATAAATTATTCCAGCTGCTTTTTCCTTATAGAGATGGTACTCAGGGCATTTCTCCTTTGCTTCTTGTTTCCTTTCTGAGGATACTTGTTTAGGAAACTACTTATAAAGATCTGGTTGAAATATTGTAGTTGTAGATCTAATTGGAGTATGCCTTAGAGATCTTCTATACTAATACTCGTCTACTCCCTTGATTTTATAAATATGGAAACAGAGCCAGAGAAGTTAAGTGACTTGCTGAACATCACACAGGGAGCTGGGAAAAGGGATTTGAACAAAAGGCCTTTGATTCCATTTTCTCTAAGTCCTTTCCACAGCATGACACTGGTATCATACAGAAGTCAAATTCCATTACAATGAGCCACCATTGCAAAAGCTCTGTATGACTAAAATTTCTAGGAATGAAGTCAATATAACAAAATATCATTTCAGCCAGAGAATGTGAATAGTCTTTGAGTTTCTTGAATAGGATCTGATTTTTAATATATACAGTATTGAAGAAGCCTGATAAACTGGGAAATAAAGCCTAATAAACACATTAAAAAATAGGTCTAAGTATCCGATTTTGTGGGGTGGAGTGGGGGGTGGTGTGGGTGCTGTGTGGAGCTCTCACTTTAAGCCTCTTTGGTTTTTTAGACTATTCTTTTCAAAGACTTAATGGATTCTCGATTACTATGAGTATTTCCTTTAGGAATTAAAGTATGCCTTAAAGAACTTTAGAACTGGAAGGGACCCAAGAGATCCTTTAGTTCAACCTCTTAATTTAAAAATAAATTTTAAATGTCTTAATGGTTTAAAAAGTATTGCTTTCACTTCTCAATGACTCTTCCCACCTTCTTCCACATCGAATTCTTATAACCAGGAAGTGGTAGCTAAGTAAAACAGACCAAACACTGGCCAGGTCTGATACCATATGCTTCATTCTACCTCTCTTGAACAGGAGTAAAGGATGCTTAGTCTTCAGCCCTTTGAAGTCAAAATCAATGAATGAATTGCTCAGTTGTAGTGTTGTTGGGTTTTTTTCCCCCCTTTGCATTTTTTTGTGTTCACTAATTATTCTATAATTATTCTGGCTTCATTCTTCATCGATTCATATAAGTCCTCCCAAGTTTTTCCGAATTCTTTATATCCATCATTTCTAACAGAACAAATAATATACCATTACATTCTTATCCCAGTTCATTTGATCGTTCCTAAAACTATGGCTACTCACTTTGTTTCCATTTTTTATCTGAACCACAGAGAATGCTGCTATAGATTATATTTTTGTATAGGTGAGACCTTTCCTTGTCTTTGACTTCCTTAGCAAACTTTCCATTATAGAGATAAGGAAACTTATGAAACAAATTATCTGTGATATAATGTTTACTGAGAAACTTAACCAATAGGCTTATTCTCATGTGGTCATGGACTTAACATTTTAGTGGTTTCCTTTTTAGTTTCTAAAAATTTATCTTTAAGGTTTAGGTTGGTGGTTATAAAGCTACTTCATGTCTTCTCCTACATGATATGTTCCCATGTAGGTTGGTGAGGATAGAAAACAATTATATGCATAGATTAGTATGTATTTTGAAAGATTTAATTATCTTTTCCATAGAGATTGCCACCAGGAACTTGAAATAATATATATAACCTCAGAAATTAACATTCCAGACTGTAATTTTTGGGGAGAAGGCAGAAGGGGATAATTTTTTAAACTTAAAAGCTACCATATTTTCTCCTGAAAATTCTCTTGACATATTTTTTCACCTTTGTCATCCCTGAAGCTTGTGTCTCTCATTCTGTCTCATATTTTGTTTTTTTAAAACTGCCATCAGAAATATGATAAAGATTTCCAAAAAGTCCAAGGCATTAGCCTATTGTGATGGAAGGGCCTCTAGATTTAGAATCATAAAGAATATGCTTCTAATCTAGCATTGCTTACTTCCTCTTTGAGCAAATCACCTGTAAAATTCTAGACTAGAAGTCCTCTGAAGTTCCTTCCAGCTCTAAATTTATCATCTTTTGAGGTTATTACTATGTGTCAGATAACAGTAAAAAAAGTCCCTTCCCTGGAGGAAACAATGAAAATTATTTGGAGAAAAAAATGTCCCAAGACTTAGGAAGGGATGTAATATAGTGGATAACCAAGGGCTTGATTTCTCAATGAAAACTTGAAGGGGTAAGGAATTAGATTGGACAAATCAAAGAGTAAGTTAAGCAGTAGTGTTTAGTACAATTTCGGATTAATAGCTTTTATCCAACTTAAATTGCCCACAATAAATGTCAGCTTTTTACATTTAAAGGATTAAAAAAATTGTTGATTTTTATTTTTTAATTTTTGATGTTAAGTGTTTTCAGAAATGTCTGACTTTTATCCCATTTGGGGTTTTCTTGGCAAATATATAGGCATAGTTGACTATTTTCCTCTCCCACTCATTTGAGAGATGAGGAAACGGAGGCAAACAGGGATAAGTGCCTTTCCCAGGGTCATGCAGCTAATAAGTATCTGAAGCCAGATTTGAATTCAGGAAAATGAGTCTTTCTGACTTTCAGGTCCAACACTGTACCACTTAGCTGCTCCATCCTCCCCTATCCTTAGACTAGTGACAATGAAAATAAGTAAACCAGACATGCAACCCAGAAAACTTCTGATATTATTATTATTATTCTCTCCTATTGGTCTCTTAGTTATTGAGGGAGTTGATATATTTCTTTATTTCTTCTTGTACCTTCAATGTTAAGTGTTCATTTATTTCCACTTTTTTCCCCCAAATGTGCGAACTCGGCAATAATCGAACCCTTAATAATCGATGCAGTAATATTTACATCTTAGCCACTGGCCACTGTATTTATGTAGAACATAACAGAGAACAAGGAAGTCATCAAAACAAAAAGGGAGCATTGAACTGCCCAAGCAGATGATATAAAGTTCAAGGACTAAGGGCACCTGTCCTTAAGTCCAAGGAAAGTCTCTAAGGCTTCCTCTGGGAAGCTATTCCCTTTCCCCCCTCCCCCCCTCCCCAATTCCAAAGCCTTGTTTTCTGATCTCCAACCCCATAGGCAGTAAGAGGAGGAAAGGTGGAACTGCATTGACAATAAGGACCGTGAGAGAACCAGGAAGGAGAACCATAGAAAAACTAGTAAAGGCAGATATATTTTCCCCCCTTTATCCTTATAGCAGATATACTTTAAAAATTATTTTATATTTTTAGTTAAGTTTAATTTAGAATGTTTTTCCATAGTTACATGATTCATGTTCTTTCCCTCGCCTCTTCCCATCCCCCTCCCATAGCCAATGAGCAATTCCACTGGGCAGATATATTTTTAAAAAAGAAAAATCACATATAATTTCAAAATATTGCAATAGGGAGACAATTTAATGTAGTCATTTTCTGAGTACCACTATATAAGTATATAAGCATAACTAGTATAATAAGAGATAAGAATGGGGACTGATATCAAAAAGAAGTTTAAATTGTGTTGATTTTTACTCTGTTTAGTAAGTCAGGGCAGTATTTAAAAAGATGTCAGTCAATCAACAAACATTAAGTTACTTCCTACTCTCAGGCACTATGTGAAGTCCTGGGGATACAGTTAGAGAAATGAAATCCTCTTTAACCAAGAGGAGGATAGGAGTTCATAGATAAGTCATTGTAGGGCATATACCATGCCAGATAAATACACTTGGATGGCACGAACATCTAGGAGAATTTGAAGTCTTTGGAAGGAACAGCAGGGACTGAGTTTTGAAAGGTAAATTCCTAAGGCTTCCTCTGGGAATCTATTCCCTCTCCCCCACTTTTTTCCCCCAATTCCAAAGCCTGATTTTCTGATCTCCAACCCCATAGGTGCTATGAGGACAGGTGGACTGTGAGAGAGCCAAAAAGGAGTTCTGAGAGATATGGATGAGGTGGGAATGCATTCCAGACATAGGTGGGGATTGTCTGTGCAAAGGCCAAAAAGGAGGAAGTTGAATGACATGGACTAATTTCACTGGAGGCTACAGTGGGTGGGATGAGTTCTATATAATGATCTTGAGAAGAGACTAGCCAGATTGTGAAGGGGCTTAAATACAAACACGGGAGTTGATATTTCATTCTAGATGCTGTGAGCCACCAGAGGTTTTGAGGAGAGCAACACAGCTATGTGGGTGCTGTAGCAATATCAATTTGGCTGCAGTATGGAAGATGGATCAGAGAGAGGGGAGGCAAGGCAGAGAGACCAAACTGGAAGTGATCTTGGAAGTCAGAATGATAGAGATGTTGAGAAGGTGAAAGTGATAGATATGGTGGTCCTGGATTGGTCGATGGTGACCATCAAAGATGGATTCTGGGTGATCAACCTAATTATGCAGGTCCTGAGTATTTTAGTACCTACCTTCATCAATTGTTTCCAATTTATCCTGTATGTAGCTGCTTTGTACCTAATTGTTTGTATGTTGTTTTCCTTGAGAGCAAGGCCTGCCTTTGGACACTGGAGTAGTCACTTGGTATATTTTTATTGACTGGTGCTTCAATTTTTGTAAGCTGTAGAAACGGTAGTACCCTCCATAGAAATAGGAGTGTTGGTTGGGAGCAGGTGGAGTATATTGTGGCTGTGTTGAGTTGGAATGTCTATAGCACATCAGGTGGAGGGCAGTTAGTGCTAGGGACTGGATTGGATCTCAGGCTTTTTAGACAACTCTTTTTTTTCCTCATCACAATGATTTCCTTTTGTGTCTTTACAATTTAATTCTTGAGCTTATCTCTCCTGGGCTGACTTCCTCTTTAGTTAGTTCCTGGGATCCACTCTATCCTTCTGAACCCTTTGAAATCTGTTTTTCTTAAACTTAGAGAGCCTGTCAGACTACTCTGGCATTCTTCACTAAAAAAGAAAAAAATCTCATTTTCAGTTCCAAATTCTTTCCCTTTTCCCTCCTCCTCCCCCACCCACTGAGAGGACATGAAAAACAAAACCCATCACAAATATGTATGGTCATGCAAAATAATTTCCTGTATTTGCCATATTCCAAAAAAAGAAAAGAAAGAAAATATGCTTCAATCTGCACTCTTCAGTCTGTTAGCTTGCTATCAAAGGTGGAGCTTCTCTATTTTTTTTTTAAGCCCTTACCTTCTGTCTTAGACTCAATACTATGTATTGGTTCCAAGGCAGAAGAGTGGTAAGGGCTAGGCAATGGGGGTTAAGTGACTTGCCCAGAGTCACACAGCTGGGAAGTGGCTGAGACCAGATTTGAACCTAGGACCTCCCATCTCTAGGCCTGTCTCTCAATCCACTGAGCTACTCAGCTGCCCCCTGGAGCTTCTCTTTCATTGGATGATAAATGTAGAGTTCAAAGGAACCCCATGGGAGGTCATCTAATTACCCTGCCCCTTTTTATTGATGTCCTGAGGTTTTAAGTGATGTGTGAGAGCTATTATTTGAACTCAGATTCTGCATCTTGCTTCTTTAACACTGACTATTAAAATGAATAGCTCCTTCTGTCCTTCCCTCCAAAGGTTTTCATCATTTTATTGGAGCAACCGATGAAGAGTTGAATGGCCTTTCATTAGTTCCTCCACTTTTTGAAAGAGGGAATTATTTTTTGGAAAGTTTGGATGTTTTTGCTTGCTTTTCACTCTCTGTTGTTGCTTCTGTATTTTGCTCTTTTTCTCTATAGACATTATCCTGGGTCAAGAGCTTTTTTTTGCTGCTGCTGCTGTTTATTATTATTTTCTTTTTTTGCCACTAGTAGAATGGGATTCCTATACATTGATTACTCTTAGCTTCTGTCTTGCAGGGATTTGTTTTGGTAGTATCTTCCCTTCCCAGTCTGAAGCCTGAATGAGGGCAGGCAACTCTGTGAATGTTCTTTGTGTGGTGCTTTACTAGGGTTTGACCTGAGGCTATCTTTCCTGGCCCTCCTGCCTAGGCTGTGGCCAGCCTTGTTTTGGCCCAAGCCTCTAGTCACTGTGAAGACCTTGCACTGCCTGCAGGGCTAAGTCTGTGGTGCTTTCCACCAGCTCCAGAGAATTTAGAGAATTTAGAGATTGCCCCGCCATTCCTCTGGACTTTTTGATAAATGTAGTTTCATCCCCTTATAGAGTGGAAATTCCGCCCCCCCCCCCCCCCCCACTGCCTACCTTTGAAGCTTCCTCCAGTGGGAGAGCCCCTTTACTTGTCTGATTTTGATTTTTGTCCTTTTGAAACACTTTGTAATGATCAGTTGGAAGGAGATTCAAAAGGCTCCTGCTACCACACTGCCATCTTAGCTCCTTAAAGAGGACATTATTAAGGCAAGTCAAGAAATCATTAGCTGCTTTGCTATTGGTAGATAGAGCCCCCTCTAGCAGGACTAAATCAGTACCTTATCTACCTTATTGTGTCTCTGACAACTAGTGAGGATTTTTTAGAAAATATTTCTTTGTTCAGATGCTGAGAGTTGATCCTTCCAAAGCTAAAGTCTTCCAAATAGTTTGTTGGAAAAAAAAAAAGGTGGGCCAGGAAGGTGGTGCAGTGGATAGAGAGCCAGGACTGGAGTCTGGAAGACTTGGGTTTCCAATCTGGCCTCAGATACTTCCTAGCAATGTGACTCTGGGCAAGTCACTTAACCCCTTTTGTCCCTTACTTTTCTGTCTTAGAGCTGTTACTAAAACAGAAAGTAAGGGATAAAAAAAAAAATTTGGCTATAGGCCAGGGTGAACCCATGATTTCTTAATAAACTCCCAGTGTGTAAACTCCTTCAACCAAAGTAGGCTGATAAATTCTATTTAATTTGTAAATTTATAGAGTTGCTTTGGATAGGGAGTGAATGTCAGTCAACAAGTAATTATTAGCACTTATTAATATGCCTGGAATACTGTAAGGGGCTTATATGGGTGGAAGGTGGGAGGCAGGACTTGAACTCAGTTTTTCCTGACTCCTAGGCTGGCCCCTTTGCCTATTTATTGTTCCAGGCTACCTCTTGAAGCAGCTGTTAGGGACTGCCAAATCATTGTGTATTTATTTTTCATATGCCCTGATTTTTCTTATCTGAATTAAGGTTTTTGGTTTTATATATATATATAATTAATGGGATGTTAAAGGGAGTAAACATTTAGTTCTCTGGAAATCATGGTTATCTAGAACAATCATTCTAGATTCTGGCTTCTGTTTTGTTTTTATATACATTTGGAGCCATCTGAGGAAGACACTGGACTAAAGCCTGTTCTAACTTAGATATGTGTTTACATTGCCTTAGAACTATTGGGGTGTTCTCATGTGGGTGGTATCTTCCGGATATTCTGGAGTCTTATTTTCAGAGGCTGCACTGGCATCCTTGGCAAGAGCACTTAGCCGTTTTGGTGGTATTTATTAAGATGTTCTTTGGCTCTTGGTTACTTAAATGGAAAACTTGAGCAGAGCCCCAAATGGATGAATGACTATTCTTCCACTTACTCATTTCCAATTTCCTTTTCCTCTCTCCATAATAAGATTCCACCCAAGCCAGCCAATCTTATTTGTCCCAGTACCCCAACACTTACTCTGCCTTTTGTAAAGTGGGTCTGTTTCCTTCATGCCTTTCAGCGTGTTTTATGCTGGTCTACCATTTTTTTCCTGCCATTGTCTTTTATTTGAGGCAAATAAGTGGCAAGGCCAGAGTGTTGTCCTCGGAGTTAGGAAGATTGGGGTTCAAATCTGGCCTCAGACATTTACTAGCTGTGTGACCCTCTGTGACTCAGTTTCCTCATCTTATGAAGAGTAACATGAGCAGAACCAAAAGAACAATTATGTACAGCAACAGAAATGTTATTTGAAGAATGATATATATGTCCACCTAGAAAAAGAATTGATAAGTAGAAATAAGCAAGACAGTTTTACATATACAAATATCTTTTTGTCAAATGATGCCTTCTCTAATGAGGGGAAGAGAGAGGGGTTGGGAGTTACCTGGTTATTTTAATGTAACAAATAAATTTAAAGTGAAAAGAATTTTTTTAGAAGGTGGGGATTGTTATGAGAATCCAATGAGATGTCTAAAAGCATTTTGTGAACTTTAAAGCACTGCGTAGGTGCTAGTTGCTAATATTATAACCATCATTATTGCTATTATGAAAAGGATACTAAGTGTGAGAAAAGAAATTAATCTGAAGTTTGGATTTTTACTGTTATTTATACCATCTTTTCAGAATACAAACTTCTCTCCATCTCTGTAGCAAACCCATTCTTTAATAAAGGAGCGTATCAATGAGAGTAAAAAATTCGGCTTAGCAAACCTAGCCCAGGCATAGACCCCAGTTTGCAGTTGCTCAGTCTTGTAAGATGAGGGTGCTTAGACTAGAGCCCTTCTAAGTAAGCTCTTCTCCAGCCATAAATCTGGTCCTGCCAGCATGCGAGGCTGGGAGTAGAGGTGGCGTTCTATGCCCGTAAGTCCCCGTCAATGTTCATTTTAGCCATCTTTCTCTTAAAAGTGATGTTTGTTGAGTTAGAAACTCACATTTTTCGACTTCCGCTTCCCAAAGGAAGCCTCCCTCCAAGGTTCTCGGGCATGATAAAGGGGCTGGTTTCTCACCCAGCATCTGCGTGCTGCCTCTGTGGTCCAGGTTCTCTTGAATTGTTGCGTGTCCTTTGTATGATAGCCCACCTCTGCCTCTCTGGGCTTCCTCGTGCTTTTGCCTGTCATTCCACCAAAAGTATGTCTGAGGTGGGGCATTGGGGGAGCTAGACCTGGATAGACCATTGGATAGAGCTGCCCCTGGAGTTAGGAAGACTCCTCTTTGTGAGTTCAAATCTGGCCTCAGATACTTGCTAACCGTGTGACCCTGAGCCAGTCATTTACTGTTGGCCTCAGCTGCTCCTCTCTAAAATAAACTGGAAAAGGAAATGGCCCCGTGCTCTAGTATCTGCCTAGAAGATCCCAGTTCTGCAGAGTCTGACATGACTGGAACTCCTGAACAAGGGACAGTGTGCCAAGCAGCGGTGTCGAGCATCAGCACAAATACAGTCACCATCCTGAAGGGATTTCTGTTCTAAAGGGAGTGCCCTGTGAGGCCACATATCCACGTGCTCCTACGTGGGGGGCACCCCCCCCCCCAGTCTGTGACAAAGGGAAGGGAAGAGAGCAGCTGGTCCTCTTGTGCAAGTTTAGATGAAAGGTGCAGGGGGGTGGGAGGGGAAGGCTGGGGGCAGGGGAGCTCAGGGAAACGGGACCCTTGAGCTAAATTTTGGAAGAGCAGCTAGCTGGCACATGGATAGAGCTCCGGGCCTGGAGACAGGAGGACCTGGGTTCAAATGTGACCTCAGATACCTCCTCACTGTGTTACCCTGGGTAAATCACGTACCTCATTTGCCTAGCCCTTGTCTTTCAGAATTGTTACTAGGGAAGGAGGGAAGGAGGAAGGAATTCCAAGATGTAGAGGAGGTGACTGGGGACTATTCCGGGTCAGGCAAAGAGATGGTAGGGTCAGAGGAGCCGGGTTCAAAACCCAGCCCTGCTACCTAACATCAATAGGACCTGAACAAGTCATTTAATTTCTGTGCAACTCAGGATCCTCCTCTGTAAAACAAGGGGTTTGGAATCACAAATGGATTGAATTCAAGGAGTTAAATGATTTCCGAGCTATTTCAGAGAAGCAACGTTGGCCTTTTTTTAAAGGAACAAAGTTGAGTTTTCTTTTTCCTCTACTGAACTAGAAATGAATAGGTAGAGGGCCACAACCTCACAAAAAGGAAAACGTAGAAACGGATAAAGTTCATGAAACAGGCCTTTCAGCAAAGATCAAAAGTGGCCTGCTCTGGAGGTTCTGGAAGATTGCGATTTGTATCTTTTCCCTTCGTTTTTTGACCGCCTCTGCATTTCCTGGCCTCTTGCTTGCTTTGTTTCCTCCCTCACATGGTCTAGGCTTTCTCTTCAGCTGGGATTCCCTAGAATGAACCATTTAGAGGCATCACTTGCCACGGAATCTTGTAAAGTGCTCGGGGAGACGCTGGAGTTGATTTAGTGATGTTCTTGGAGTCAGCTGAGCGCACGGACGACGTTACGAGAGCGTGAAAGCTGGTTTGTGTTGTCAATCAGCAAATGTTGATTAAGTCCCTACTCTGGACCAGTTACTGTGAATACAAAATCAGAAATACTGGCCCTACTCTTGAGAAACCTGCCTCCTTCTAAGTGAAACAACAGCTGCACCCATAAGAAAATACAAAGTACAAACAAAATACTACATACAAGGTAATTCTGGAGGAGAGGAGGGAGCCTTAGAAAGGAAGGAAACTACATGCCAGACACCGTGCAAAACGTTTTGCAGATATTATCTGGTTGAGTCTAACTACCCTGCAAGGTAGTTGCCATTATCCCCATTTGAGGAAACTGAGGCAGACAGAAGAAGTTCAGTGACTTGCTGAGAGCCCAGCTGTGTCAGAAGCTAGATTTGAACTCACATCTTATTGCCTCCAGACTCTTAGATCTGTCCATGGTGCCTCTAGAATCTGGGATGATTAACAAGGATTTCATTTGATTTTCCAAACAACACCACATGAACATGTTAGTTGTAAACACACATGAACACATGCCTCTTCACGTATGTTATATGTGCCTATGCGGGGGGGGGGCAGTTTGATGGCACAGAGGAAGTCTCACCGTAGACTTCAGACACTTCTAGCCGTGTGACTCTGGGCAGGTCCTATTACCCGGGTTGCCTCATCCACCCCATCTGTAAAATGGGCTGGAGAAGCGGTCTATGCCGAGAAAACCCCAAAGGCGTCCCAGAGCTGGGCAGCCACAAGCCTAGATACGGGATGGCCTGCGCTTAATGGTTCGTTTTTCATTTTCACTTCCACTGAAAGCTCGCCCATGGCCGCGCTAGATGTAAATTGAGACCAGTTCTCTCTTTTGCTTCCTCTAACCCGTGACCACGTGACGGGCGCCCGGGGTCCTCTTTTCTCTTCCCCCCTGGATTTCTTCAGGGCGCCGCCGTCCCCTCCGCTCCCCAAGGAGGCTTCCCCTTGTCTCGAGGCCACCTCTTCCTGTCAGACCCAAGGAAGTGGGGCCACGACCTGGTGTAGAAACACCAAGACTGACGAAACCAACGACTTAGGAAGGAGACACCTTTATTTCCAAAGGGCTTTGGTTCATAAAAGTGGGATTCGCCGCAGCTGCACTCCTAAGGGTGCAGGAGGCCGGGGGGCCCCCTGGGCCACCGCCAGGCGCCCCTCACACGGGGCTTCTTTGCCCCTTGGAATCCTGGGAAAATCTCAGAGCTTAGGTTGGAGCATATCTAGCATGTTTCCAAAGGAGATTTACAGGGTCTCTATGCAAAGTAGAACAGAATAATTTATTTCTTCTCCCACAAAAGAAATGCTTAAAAAACACAGGACTTATTGAGGGGCAACTAGGTGGCTCAGGGATAGAGGAGAAGGTCCAGGATTCAAATGTGACCGTAGAAATTTCCCAGCTGTGTGACCCTGGGTGAGCCATTTAATCCCCATTGCCTAGCTCTTTTCCTCCTCCTCCTCCTCCTCCTCCTCCTCCTCCTTCTCTTACCCCCCCCCCCCCCACCTTCCATCTTGAAGAGTGGGGGTTAAGTGTCTCTCCAGGGTCACACAGCTACACAGCTAGGAAGTGTCTGAGGCCACATTTGAACCCAGGACCTCTCCTCTCTGAGCCTGGCTCTCAATCCACTGAGCCACCCAGATGCCCCCATCTTCTGCCCAAGGTAAGGATTTAAACCCCTAGAACACAGGCCTCCCAAGCCCACATTGACAAATACTTGTCCCATGAGGGGTCCCTCATCGCAAGGGGCTCCCAGAAGCCATTCACAGACACAGAGAACGCCGGGGGAGTCCCAGACTGCTCTCTGTGCTCCTCCTCACATCTGTGTTCTCTGCACAAGTCAGGGATCCTGATCTTCTGAGCAGATGGTGGGGAGATCTCCTTATTTATGGATTTATAGCAATTCTTTTACACACCACAATCAGAAGCGCTTTGGTGAAGTGTCTACACCCATCCATTGTTAAAATCACTGTCAAGACTCCCGGGAGGGGGGGGGGGGGGACAACCGTCCCTTCCCCGAAGGCCTAGGGGCTGCCAGGTGCGGTCCTGGGGAATCTGACCCCCAAAGAGGGGCTTGTGCTCGGGCTCCTTTGGCCTCCTGGCTCTTTCCTGCAGCGCAAGCGTGGATCTTAGCATCTCCTAGCTTTAGAACTCGGAGGGAGCCTCAGGGGCCCGTTCCTAGCTTTTCCTCATTTTATCGATGAGGACCTGAGGCCCAGAGACTTTCCATGACTTGTCTGAGGTCACCGAAGCAAGCAAAAGAGCCCCAACGCTCCAAAATGAGTCAGACCATTGATCTTTTTGAACGACATTTATTCTGTGTTTTCCCATTGACTTCTCCCTTGTAGGTGGAGGGTTTAGAAGCATTTGAGATTACGAAGTGCATGGCTTTTTTCCAGGTTTGCAAGTTTTTCTCTTTTGGCCAAGAAGAATCTAAAAGCTGAGTTGCCTTTGGGGTTCTGTCATTTTGGCCACAAGATGCCAACCATGCATTTGTTCTGCAAACACTCGAGTATTGTAATGGACGTATTCATGGTCGGCCTTATATAAGCCTGATGCCAAAGAAGAATATTCCTTTTTCCAGAAGACTGGGGGGAAGGGAATAAGCATTTACATAGTGCCTACTATATGCCAGGCACTGTGCTAAATGCTTTTACAAGTATTATCTCAGTTGGTCCTCTCAAGAACCCTGGGAGATAGGTGTCATCTTTAATCTCCATGTTACGGTTGAGGAAACTGAGGTTCAGTGACTTGCTCAGGATCACGCAGCTAAGCCAGTGTCTGAAGCTGGATTTTTAAAAACACCCTACCTTCTGTCTTGGAGTCAATACTGTGTCTTGGTTCCAAGGCAGGAGAGAGGGAAGGGCTAGGCAATGCCCAGGGTCACACAGTTAGGGAATATCTGAGGCCAGATTTGAACCCAGGACCTCCCATCTCTAGATCTGCTGAGGGCTTGTTTTGAATTCAGGCCTTCCTGACTCAAGGTCCAGCACCTTGTGACTATTGTCCCCCTCCCTTTGCTTCCCCTTTCCATCCTCCGTGTCTTATTCTGAAACTGGGTGCAAAGCTTAGGTGAGCATCTGGGTGTTGGCACACAGCCACCTTCTCTGATCTGGGAGAGCGTGATTCCTGTAAAGACGAGTGAGTCACCCAGAATTAGCCGCCTTCAAGGACAGAGTTATTTGGATTAAGAATTGCGCGCATCTGCCTTTCTTCAGGAGAGAGGTGAAAGGCAGCTTGAGGGAAGCTGGAGGAACATTTTTTGAGGAAGGAGAGAGGCGGTTAAATAGCTTAAAGGAGTGTTTACAGTGAGCACTTCTGTTTGTTCCTCTTTCATTTTAAGGCCACAGATGAAAAAAAGAGAGTTCCCCTCTCACGCCAGTTCTCTGGCTGCCTTGGAGGTGCATTGAGAAGTCAACAGCATCTTTCTGCATCAGGGGAAAGAGAGAGCAGCCTAGAACAAGTGAGGTCGGGGGATGGCACTGAGCCATCGTCTTCTTAGTTTCTCCTCTGGTTCGTGGCAAACCTCTGTGCACGTCTTACTCTGCCTGCCCTGACGAAATGTCAGATAATGATGATTAAAATTGGATCTATGTCTAAACATTTTTAAAAATAAATAGGAGGAGGAATAGTTCATTCTGTCTACAAAGATGCTTTAAAGAGCAGGTTTTGATTTTTTTAAATTAAAGAATTAATTAAAAACTGAACATTGCCTAATCTTGCAACTGACCAGTTACATTGGAAAGATTGTTGGATTTAGCATTAGAGGTAGAGGTAGTTCAGTCATGTCTGACTCCTCGTGGTGCTATTTGGACTTCTTTTTGGCATAGATCCTGTTTGCCCTTTCCTTCTCCGACTGATTTTACAGAGGAGGAACCGAGGCAAACGAGGTTAAATGACTTGTCTAGGCTCACAGTTAAGTGTCTGAAGCTGAATTTGAACTCAGGCCTAGTACTCTATCTACTGTGCCATCTAGCTGCCTGTTAGACAATCACGGTTCAAATTCTGGCGTTGCCACTTATTACCTGAGTATCTTTCTGTGGGGCCCTAATTTCCTGACTTGTAAGATGAGAGTAAATTCCAAGTCTTTGAAGTTTTAATTCAATTCTAAATATATGAGCTTACTTAAACTTGTTTAGTAGATATTTACATATAAATTAATTGCAGCACATAAAAAAGCTCAACAGCTTTTCTGTAAGTCCCTGGAAGGAGTAGGCAGAATTCTTTGTTCATTTATTCTCATTTTCTTTGCAATCGGGAGTTCTTAACCTCATTTGTGATCTTCCTGTATATAGTCCTACCTTTGCTACCCAAACTTTAAAAGAAACATTTTAATGACAATTCTGTCTCATTTTGAGAGTTCTTAGACTTATAAATTTAATTTGGTTGCTGTATTCCAATGTAGTTGGCTTGCTTTGAAGTGCTGTGCCCTTCGTTTTATGCATTCTAAAACATTCTCAGCCTGGATACATAGGCTGCATCGACTGCCAGAGGAGTTTGTAACACAAAAAAATTAAGACTCTCAGTCTTCTGTTCATAGTTAGCATCTGCTTTGTTCTTTTCTTTTTTCACTTTTCAGCATTTCATAAAGTTCTTTCCAGATTTCTTGAATTCTTCATAATTTAATTACTTTATAGCATTCTATTACATTAACATGCCACAATTTATTTAAACATTCCCTTGCTGTTGGCTGTTTAGATTACCTTTTTTTTTTAATTATACATAATGGTGCTCTAAAAGTATTTGAATTGATAGCCCTTTAAAACATTTTATAATGCTTCCAGGGATTCTGAACCATGGGATTATTGGCTATGCAGGGAGTACTTCACAGAACACCAAGGAAAATTACTGAATGAACGTGGTAGTTGTAACCTCAATCGAATTTTAGTATAGGAAGTGATCTTAGATGTCCTCACATCTAACCTTATACTAATTGTAGAACTTCTATAACAAAACAGCATTCATAGACTGGTAGGTCATGGAAATGATTTCCAAATATATAACTGGATTTCAGCAAAAACATTGGACAGGGTCTGCTGCTCTCCATTTAGCGAGAGGGAATGACAGAGGTATTGTATGGTATTGTATGGAGTGAAAGATTTTATGCTATGGTGTGGTATGAAATGTTGGGGGCAGTGAGGTGGCCCAGTGGATAGAGCCCTGACTAGTCAAGAAGATTCCTCTTTGGGACTTCACATTGGGCTTCCTGGACTTACTGATCATGTGACCCTGGGCAAGTCCCTTAACCCTGTTTGCCTCAGATCCACTTCTGCAAAATGAGCTGGAAAAGGAAATGGCAGAACACTAGTTTTTTTGCCAAGAAAACCCCAAATGGGGTCGTACATGACTGAACAACAATAACCACAAATGAAATGATGGAAGTTGTTTGGCATATCCACCTAATGGATTCAGGACTGGCTGAACAACTGCATCAGAATAGTTAGCTTCATTGAATCAAGTCAGTAAACATTTATTAAGTGCCCACGGTATACTGGCAAGACCTGGGGCCCAAAGAAGGCCCCAAACAGCCCCTGATCTCAGGGAGCTCAAGTGTAATGGGGAAAATTACATGCTAACGACTGTGGAAAATAGGATACGCACCAGGTAAATTGGAGTTAATCTCAGAGGAAGGGCTCTAAGATTAAGGAGGACTGAGAAACGATTCTTGTAGAATGTAGGAATTTAGCTTGAACTGGAAGGAATCCACAAAAGACCGGAGGGAGAAAATCCCCAGAATGGGGGATAGCTGGTGAAAGTACCTGGTGTTGGGAGATGGAGGGTCTTGTGGAGGAGTAGGAGGGAGGCCTGGATCTCTGGGAAGAGAATGTGGGTAGGGTAAGCTGGAAGAAGAGTGGAAATAATAGACCAGTGTTAATCTGGAAAGAATTCCTTATCCAGTTTTTATTTGACAAAGTTTAAAATCCACCTGTGCTCACATTTGCCTTCCTATGGGACTATCCTGATTGTTTGTCACTGTGATATCTCAGATGACTTCCATTTGTACAGTGCTTTAACGTTTACAAAGCACAGCATGTTCCCAAAGTTTTGGTGTAGTTTTAAGTTATTAAACCAGTAAATCTTAGAGTTTAAATGGCACTAAAATTCTGAGGACATTCTGTACTTAAAACAACCTTAGAGAATAGATTAATATCTCATTATCTCTGTTTTTCTGATCAGGAAACCGAGACTGAACTCCAGTATTTGAACCTGGTCTTATGATTTTTAAGTCTGAATTCTAAACCCAACTCATCTTACTGAGCAGTCATGTGACTTTGAGCAGATTCCATCACTTCTCTACACCATGTTGTGTCTATCAGGGCTTTCCCACAAGGCAGAGGAGTTAGACCATTAGTTATTAGTGAAAAAGCAGTGATGATGTGATTGCTTAGCTGTGCCTAAGTCAATCCAAGGTTGATTCCTATGCTTATATCTTTAGAAATGTTTTATAAATTTATTAACCATTTACAAAAACAAATAATACATTTTTAAAATGAGCCTGAAACTACATTTGATCACGCCTTTATAGTGAGGCAGAATTGCAAACAGGAATGTTTTTTATATTGTAGTTTTAGACACGAATCAGAGGCATATTTGATGTGTGTGGCAGGTGAAAAGAACCATGAAAGAGCTAGAATTTAGATTTTTGGCATTTCTGGTCATTGGAATATAACTCTGGACTTAGAAATCAGGTTGTAAACCACCTCCCCTTCCCACCCCACTCTGATACCTGCCCTGTGAGGCATGGCACAGTCTCAAGGGAGGGAGATCAGCTTCAGGCCATATAAGGCTACTGACCAGGCAGCTTCTGTTTTCCGAGGTTATTCCAAGCAGTTCAATGTGGGCTCCTTGGGCAAGCCAGCCACTGAAATTAGCACAGTGAAAAGCAGTGGTAGAATGTGTGCACTTTCATTTCAGTGACAAAACATGGCAGCGCCTTAAGTTTGAGTAGAAAGTATGTCAGCCAAAGAGACAAAGACCAGTAATGGGGGAAATTACCAGGAAAGGACAAGCTGCTGGCTTCCATGCTCCCCTTTTCTTTGCGCCCAAGGGCATCACTGGGTTATAGTATATTGCACTACAATACATTGACTTGTTTGTAATGATTAACCAAGTCAAGAAAAGGTTAAATTATGTTTAATACACTTTCTTATCACAAAAAATTTAAACGGGCGAGTTTCAGTTATTAGGGGAAAAAATAACCATCCAGACCATCTCATTCCTCAGTAGTGCTGAATGAAAGAAATATATTAATATAGCTATATCTGTAATGGGGCTACGAGGTAGCTAAATAGGCAGTGCCGAGCCTAGATTCAGGAAGACCAGAGTTCATATCCAACCCACTAGCTGCGTGGCCCTGGGCAAGTCACTCAATATGGTTTGCCTCAGTTTCCTCACAAGCTAGAGAAGGACATGGCAAATCACTCTGGTAGCTTTGCCAAGAAAATCTCACAGTGGGTTCACAAAGAGTTGGACATGACTGAAACAAGTCAACAGTAACAAAAATATCTGCAGAATTTAGGGAAGCAGCTTGCCCCGAGTCTTGGAAATGTTGAAACTTTGGAATCATGGTTTTAGAACAGAAAGGAAACTAAGAATCTTTTGGCCATTTATTGTACAGAAGTCAATAGTGAGGCCCAGAGAAGCGAGGGAATTTGTTCAGTCACACAACGGGTTAGTAAGATGAGTTGGGATGAGAAGCGTGACTGCCCTCTTGTCTAGGCAGTACGCCGTTCAGTCAAGCTCCTATTTACCACGGGCTAGTATTTTCCTGCATGCTGTCCGACATGTTTACCATGAATTGCTCGTACTTTCTATTTCTGTTCCCAAAGGTCACATTAAAAATACAAACAACTTCAATTTGCTCCAAAATTCCTTAGCTGCCTTTTCGAATATATAGGAAGTTAACTCATCAAAGAATACCACCAAGATGACGAAAACAAGACTTCCCGCTCTTGGGCTACTTTGGCAGAAAGGTGAAAAGAGGGTGGGAAAGTGACCAAAAGCATTACTTAAAATGGACAATTCATTCCTGATGTCATTCTGGGCAGCCTAACTTAATAACAAAATCAAACAACTTGAGAATGACACATTTCCCTGACCTCCAGAGCTTCTCGTTTCTATGGTGATGGAGACCCACTGTCTTTGGTCTGGGACCAAGTTATCCAGTTCCTTCTTTAGGAATGTCTTCCATTTATTTACATTCAATTGGTTAAAAATGTTTTTCTTAACAATAAGATATTCTCCATTTAAAGTCATTTCCATTCTAGAAAAGGGCAATAATAAGTTTAAACTTGACTCCTGCATTGCTATTTCTGTTCAATTCAGAAAACCTTACGTAGGGTTTAGCTGTATATGTATCAAACCCATATACCACCGTCGAGATTCTTAGGGTCGGTCGTGCTGGTGGTAGATTCCCTGCTTTTCATGCAGTTTGGGGCAGAAGTTTTGAATCAGAGTCACAGTCAGAGCCCTGAGCCCTGGGTGTTGTTATTGTGCTTAGTTTCAGGTGGAATGAGGAAGGAGGCTGACTCTAGGTCTTCCTGGACAGAGAACAGGCTAGAATAAGACCTTTAGTGCAGATAGAAGCAACATTTTCCTGGTTGGAGGCAAAAGGAAGTTGTATATTCCTTAAGAAAACAAAATTTCATGCATTGGGCACTGTACTAATTGCTGACATTACAAAGGCAAAATGTTTTAAAACTTTTTTTTTTTAAGGGAAAAAGAAAACAAAGTGTTAGTTACCAGTAGGGTATATCGACTATTCTGAACTCCTGCTTTCCCACGATAATTGCAAAAACACAAATGTTGAACTTTGTTGTTGTTCATTTGTATCTGACTCATCCTAACTCCATTTGGGGTTTTCTTGACAAAGGTACTGCAGTGGTCTGCCGTTTCCTTCTCTAGTGTATATTACAGAGGAGGAAACTGAGGCAAAGAGGGTTAAATGACTTGTTCAGGGTCACACAGCTCGTAAGTGTCTGAGACCAGATTTGAACTTGGGAAGATGAGACTTCCTGACTACAGGCCCTTTACTCTATCTACTGTACCACTTAGCTGCCCTGAATGCTCAGCTATTGCCCTTTTAAAGTCTTCAGAAACCGTATCTTATAATTATAGCAGATGGGGACCCGATTTTCTAACAATTGATCAGAGAAGGGTTGGAAAGCAGTTTAGCAAAACCAAATCAATGCTTCAAATATGTCCATTTGCAATATTAGGGGCAGTTAGGTGGAGCAAGAGAGAAATCCCCAGGCCTGGAGTCAGGAAGATGTGTGATGCTGGGCAAGTCACATCATGCTGTTTGCCTCAGTTTCCTTATCTGTCAAGGGAGCCAGAGAAGGAAATGGCAAACCACTCTAGTATCTTTGCCAAGAAAATCCCAAATAGGGTTGTGAAGAATTGGGCACGACTGAAATGACTGAATCACCACCACAATAAAATATTCAGCATTCCTCATTCTTTAGCCTTCACCTTTGTACAAAAGGAAAAGGGGGGATTTTCTCAACAAAAGCAAAGCTTGGTCATTATAATGACACACTGCTCAGTTGTTACTGGTTGTCCCTCTTGCCCTTCTTTTCCATAGGACCATAGATTTTAAGCTGTAAAAACCTTACTGATTTTTGAGTTCCTATTTTACAGAGGAGAAGATTGAGGTCCAGAGAAGCCAAGAGGCTTTCCAGGGTCACAGTTAGTGGTTGAGGTGGGATTCTAATCCAGGTCTTGCTAACTCAAGGCCAAGTATTTTAATTACATTTTTTTCATTATCTGTATTTTCTCTGGTGGGCTACACTGCATTACTTTGTTTGAGGCTTCCCATACTTCTTAATTCTTTTAAAATATTATTTCCCTTGCTTTTGTTTCTTTTAAAAAATAAGCCCTAATCTTCTGTCTTGAAATCGATAATGAGTATCAGTTTTAAGACAGAAGGACTTAGGCACTGGGGCTTAAGTGACTTGCTCAGGGTCATAAAGGTAGGAAGTCTTTGAGGTCACATTTGAACCCTGGTCCTCCCAACTTCAGGCTGGCTCTCTTTCCACTGTACTACTTGCTGCCTCTTTAATTCTTCATTATTTTCATCATTTCTAAGGGCACAGTAGAATTCTATTACATTCATATGTCATAAAGATGATGCATTTTCAGAAGATTTTTTCCCAATCTCTCTGCCTTTAGCATCCAGTTGTTCAATATTATAATTTTAAACATTGAATTTTAATAGAAAATCCTTTCAGCCACCTTACAGTTTAATAAAAACACACACAAAAACAGGGTGGGCATTAGAGTCCTTGAAGTTTAGCAAGAATGTAAGTTACTTCAAAGAATCACAGTGACGACATTGTTCTCTTTGTTGAAAATATCTATTAAAGCTCCACAGAGGAAGTAATAGAAGCAAATGTGCAGGGATTATTAGTGCCATCTGTAACCAGACGTCAGCCAACTTGCAATGAATTCTTTGAATCTTCCATTTCAGGGCCACGGCTGTGTGACTAACATCCTCTACGTGGCTTATTCCTTTTTTGCATTTTTTTCCCATCTAACCTCTGTTCCACTGCTATGTCATAGGAAGTTGATAATGGTTTGATGAAAAAAGGCTTTTTATAACCACAGTCATATGATACGTTGCCCTTTGCTCCATGTGGGAGCAAGTGGGCAGAAGAAGGCGAGGTGGCGGGTACAGGAAAAAGGAGAGAAAAGGCAGCGCAAGAGAACTGTGTCAAAGATGGCAGTGTGGGGTAGAACAGGGCCTCCTGACCATGGAAGATCTCACTCACACATTTTTTATTGACTTCCACTTGAGGGAAGATACAGAATATTTCTTTTAACCAGGTAGGCCCTGCCCAAATTTTTTTTTTTTAGGCACACAAAGGATGGTACTGTCTACTATTCAAGCTACTTTATGGTTCAGCTAACAAAGCTGTGGACAGGAACACACCCTGTTTACAAAGTGTAATTCTAGCCACCTGGTTTGCTTGAAAAAAAGAAAATGCTCTTTCCTTCTTCCTCAAAGAGGAGCGTGAGTGCTGGATACATTTGTATTTCCTTCTAAAAATTAAGAAAGTTTTAGAAGTTAATTTTTAAAAAGAAATTATACCCTTGTGTTTACTAAACTATAATTTTATTAACCAATGACTTTGTTTGCTAGTGATGTTAGAGTAGTGTAAATGGGAACTTCAGTGGAGCTAAAAGTTTCTAAATAGTTTAAAGAAGGATTAAATATTGGCTAATCACTGAAGCAAAGAAAAAAGGTATTTATATAAAGCTTTGATTGGCATTTCCCCTTGGCCTTTTAAGTTAGATGACGGTTAATTTGGGCCATTTTCTTCACCCAGCTTTCTCACATGGTCTGGAGGGATCATTAGGAAAGCATTTGAGCCATCTCCTAAGGCAAGACTGAACTCTATTCTCCAAAATTGCTGTTCTGTGAGTCAGCAGGGATGCATTAAATGAACACCGAGGATGTAGAGTGTTAATCCTGGAGAAGAAAACACAAAAATGAATCGGTCCTTGACAGATCCAGTGGAGCTGGGGCTGGTGAATTAACAGCATGTGTACATCTAAAATGACGGCACGAATACTTACAAATATATACAAAGTAAACCCAATATGGTTTGGGGGGCCAAGGCAGCAGCACCTGGAGGGGTCAGGAGAGGCCTCGTGTGGCTGGTGCTGCCAGAGCTGCTGGAAAGGAGGAATTGTAAGAAAGCAGCAGGGGTGAGAGAGGGAATGTCTAACGGGCATGGACAGACGATGGAAAGGGTCCCGAGTTGGGAGGCAGGATGGTGTGAGGAGCAGTAAGAAGACCCCTTTGGACCCTAGAGTGAGGGAGGGGAAATAATGTATTCTAAACCTAGAAACACAGACAAATGGGAACTACCTGGTGAAGAATTTCAAGTGCTCAACAGAGGAGTTTGTATTTGATTCTAAAAGTAAAACAATATAGGAGCCCCTGGGGCTTTCCTAAGCTCCTTGAGCAAAGGGACA
The DNA here is from genome assembly GCF_027887165.1 of Monodelphis domestica. Lineage (NCBI taxonomy): Eukaryota > Metazoa > Chordata > Mammalia > Didelphimorphia > Didelphidae > Monodelphis > Monodelphis domestica. The sequence continues at coordinate 184,031,070 of NC_077233.1, read as the reverse complement.
TTTTTGCCTAGAACAACATGTAGCATTTTGTTCAGTCGTTTTGGTCATTTCTGACTCTTGGTGACCCCATTTGGGGTTTTCTTGGCAGAGGTACTAGAGTGGTTTGCCATTCCCATCTCCATTTTACAGATGAGGAGACTGAGGCAGACAGGGTTAAGTGACTTACCCAAGGTCACACAGTCAATAAATGTCTGGAGGCTGGATTTGAACTTGGGAACACGAATCTTCTGACTCCAGGTCTGGCATTTTATCTACTGCACCACCTCACTGCCCAAATAAACTTATTATTAAGATATTGTGGATGGAGAGCAGACCTCTGAGTCTAAAAAACCTAGTTTCAAGACCTGCTTCTGACCTGTTGGATCCATCCATCCCTCCGGTCTCCAGGAGTTCCCCAAGACTATAAATTGCAGGGAGTTTCCTCATCGAGGAGTTCCTCTGTATCCCTGAAATCCCAGGTCCAATCCATATCCCTGTTCCCACTTGACTAAGCAAGAGAAGGGCATGAGGAGGGAAGAGCGGAGGCATGGAGGCCGACCCCAAGGAGGGGAGGGGAGCGGAGCGGCAAAACCAGGGGAAAGGCCTTACCTCGGCCCCTTCAGCCCAGAGCCTCGCCCCGGTGGTCATGGAATAAATGTTTGTTGACTAAAAGAGTAACTTTTTCTATTTTGTTTTAGATAAAATGACCACTCCAGGACCACATAATGCTGTTCCAGGAGGAGCATCTGCTCCAACAGCGCCTCCTACCTACGAAGAGACGATGGCGATCAATAGTTATTATCCTACTCCGCCCCCTGGGCCCGTGCCAGGAGTGGTGCCCGGGGCCGACGGGAAGGGCATGAATCCTCCTGCCTACTATACTCAGCCTCTGCCAGTTCCTAACCCTAATGCAAGTAAGTGATGAGCTTCTCCTCTTTGTGGCAGCCCTGGCGGGTCTCCCTTAGCCTGCAGGTGCAGCGTGTGTCCGAGCCTTGAAGCGCCCGCCGGGCAGCGAGGTCCCAGGGTGCACAGAGACGCGGCTCCCCGGCTCTGTGACCCTGGGCAAGTCACTTCACTCTGCTTGCCTCTTTCCTCATCTAAAATGAGGCTGGAGAGGGACGTGACAAACCACACTAGTGTCCTTGCCAAGAACGCTCTCATGAAGAGTCAGACACGACTGAACAACAGCCACCCGTGCCAGACCCCGGGGCCCCCACATCCCTGCCCCCAAAGAGCTTCTCATAGTCTGTTGGAGGGGACTGAAAAGATACAGGATAGACACAGAATAAGCATGCAGGGTTCCATGATGGGGGAGAGTGGCCAATCTATCCCGGAATGTTAGAAATAACTGTTAAAAAGAATCTTAAGGAGTCTGATGTGGGGGCAGCTGAGTGGCTTTGTTGGAGATGGGAGGACCTAGGTTCAAATTTGGCCTCCGTCACATCTTGGCTGGGTCACCCCCAAGTGTCTAGCCCATACTGTTCTGCCTCGAAGCCAATGTTTAATTCCAAGACAAAAGGTAAGGGTTAAAAAAAGAAAAGGAAATCTTCTTTGTTTATGCCTATGGGTAGGGTCTCTGACTGTGAGTTGTCGCTGTTGCCGAGAAGTCCATGTTAGCATCCTATTGACTGTAGGGCAGAGGGAGCATCTCTCCTTACGGTAAACCAGGCTGATCAAGCAGCCCATCACCAGGGCAAAACCTGCCGCTGGAGGGGCCGGGCTGGTTTTCGGGGTGGGGACGGCAGTTAGAGGGGCCCTGTAAAGAAAGCACGGAGGGGAGCCGTCGTGTTTTAGCTCAGGATCAGTCTGGGTGCCTTCGCTTAAGCTCCCTTTCCTTCTCCTTTACCTCTGGAGTCTAAAATGAATCCTCTGGGGGGGAGCCGACGTCCAGTACGGAAACGCCTTCCATAGATAGACTGGCAAGTTTTAATTTTAAAGAATTGCCGGGGAACCCTGGAGAGGTTTCACTGGCGTGGCTGACAGCTAGTGTGTGTTTAGAGGCAGGCGCTAAACCTAGTCTTCCTGATTCCAGGCTGGCCCTCTAACCACTATGCTGTACCGCATCCTTCAAAGGGAGCAGGAAACCGATTTTGTTATTTTAAGCCACGACTGTTGCCCATATGTACTTTTCCCTTCTGTGTGTTCCTTTAAAAAAATTATATAAATCCGGTATTATTGCTAAATAGTTCTTATAATTAAAAAAAAAAATCGCCTGGAGATACCTGATTCTATATTTGTTATCTCATTATCCTAAACATCAAGAAAGCCAAATAGTTTTTGATTGACTCCTTTTCAGAGAGATTTATCTCCATTATTGTTTTGACCTTTTAGTTTTAGGAGTTGTGATCTGAGGTTTGTGATCCTATGCCCCGTACAGCTTCTCGTTCCGTCACGCCCCAGCTCTTTATGATCCTGCGGATGGCCGATAGCTGTCCCTGGGATTTTCTTGGCAAGGGTACTGGAGAGGTTTGCCATTTCCTTCTGCAATGGATCCTTTTGTCAGGCAACCAGAGGTTAAACGACTTGCTGGGGGTGGGGGTGGGGGAGTCACACAACTAAGAATTATATACATTGGACATCAAAATGCCAAGGAAAGAGTTTCCCGACAATGATTGGTGTTAGTTACAACGCATTTACCTTGGCAGCAAAAAAAAAAAATGAAAAGTCTCTTGGGATGGGGAGAAAGGAGAAAATGGATTCTTCTTCAGAGATTTCCATTTGATTAAAAATTTGAACCAAAGCCAAAAAGGTATGTAAAGTTTCCCTTTTTGCCTGCTTCTCGGTTTAGGAAATCACTTCCAGCATTTTAACACTCAGGTCATCCTTTCCCCAGCTCAGACCTAAAGTGCTCTGAGCTGACAAGGGGGTGGGGGTGGGGGTGGGGGTGGGGTGTTTGATCTATGACTTGGATTATTTAGGTAAATGTCAATAAGTTTGATTGCTTAGTCTACTACTTTGCCTTTTGTTAATCACCAATTGACCTTGCATAGGAGCAGCAAAAAGTGGAAGAATTCATTGTATTTCTATAGCCTCTTAAAATTACATGAAAATTTTTTAACATAAATCACGCACACCTAAATATCCATAATTGTCTCCTGGGGCCAAGACCCTATTATAGACTCATTAGTGCTTATTGACAACATCATAGTCAATAACTAGCTCACTTAATGTCTCTGTTTGCCTCAGTTCCCTCATCGGTAATAACACGCTGGTGAAGGAAATGGCCTATTAGTCCAAGTATCTTTGCCAAGAACACCCTCAGTGGGGTCATAAGGAGCTGGACACTGCTGAAATGACTGGACAACAGTAACAGCAGCAACCTATTTTGCATATTGATATTGATCACTATTTCAGTAGAATTGGCTTCTGAGGGGGTTACAGGAATGGCCTCGGAGATCTCTAACTCTTGGTTTTCGATGCTAGGACTATTATTTTGATTAGTCGTCTATTTCCCCCACCTCCTTGTAGTCAAATCATTCCCTCTTCTTGAGGTGTGATGGAAAGAACTCTAGGTTTGGAGTCAAAGGGCCCCAGTTCAGGTTGGGTCACTTCCACTCTCTCCTCTGATCGTATCATTCTCGGCCACATTTTCTATCTCCCAGTTGGGAATCATCCTAACATTTGTGCCCCACCCCCCACCCCAGCCCCAATCCCCAAGTGGCTGAGAATTGAGTATAGAGACTCAAGCCAGTGGGGTGACGAGCTGTTTTTTAACTGTGGCTGGCAAACATGAAGCTGTGACTGTTGACGGGGACCATCTAAAAAGCATTTCTCTCTCTCTAATCAGTTGCGGTTCAGACTGTGTACGTGCAGCAGCCCGTCTCCTTTTTTGACCGCCCCGTCCAGATGTGCTGTCCTTCGTGTAACAAGATGATAGTGACCAGTCTCTCCTATAACGCAGGCGCCCTAACCTGGCTTTCGTGCGGCAGCCTTTGCTTATTGGGGTGAGTTGACACACTTCTAGTGGCTTATCACAGGAAACCAAGGTGCTGGCGGGAGTGACCAGGAGAGTCTGGAGATGGATGTAGCTGGGCCAGGAGGGTTTGGGGGCCCTTTTCTGGGGTTCTCTTGGCCACCCTTGCTACATACCTATCTAGCACATTTATTCCTCTTCAGAAATGAAATAACCAGCAAAGTTGGATTTCATAATTTCCTTTGCTCTTATGGTAAAGTTAGTTAACTACATGAGTAAACAAATATTGCAGCAGCTTTCTGTTATGCTGAGTCTTATCCTTAGGCAAGGCTTCCTGACGTGGGGGTCTGTGAACTTAAAAAAACAACACTGACTCTATTTTGTATAGGGCAGCTAGGTGCCAAAGTGCAGAGAGGGCCAGGCCTGAAGTGGGAAAGACTCCTCTTCCTGAATTCAAATCCAGCCTTGGACACTTAGCAGCTTTGTGATCCTGGGCAAGTCTCTTAACCTTGTTTGTCTCAGTTTCCTCATCTGTCAATTGAGCTGGAAAAACCCCAAATGGGGAGCAGAGTGGATAGAGTGCCAGGCTGGAATCGGGAGGACCTCGGTTCAAATTTGGCCTCAGACACTTCCTAGTTGTATGACTCTGGGCAAGTGACTCATGACTGATTTGTGAGAATATTTTGAAAAGGCATAGTTTGCTCCTACTCCCAAAGCAGGTAAAAGTATCATTTAAATCTTGGCTACATGTGAAACTGGAGTGATGTTGGGCCATTTATAGCTTAAGTTACCTCATATTTCAGTTTTCCTTCTTGTAAATGAATGATCCTTGCACCTTTCCTTCAAAAAGCCCTAAACATCTCATCTATACTAGTATGGAAAATACAGTTTTCTTTATTCTTTATGAGCCAAGTAAAGGATATGAACAGTATCTCTTCATCCATGTCCAGGGGAGACACAGTTTACTTTCTCTGTCAAAAGCTGTCTCTCTGCCTGCCTGAGTGTCTGTCTGTCTGTGTGTCTGTCAGTCTCTGTCTCTCCCTCTCACACACACATATACACACCACTGAGACCACATTTCCTGGCCCCAGTCCAGTATTCCTTCCACCCACTCACACTATACTGTTGATTACATGTTTTGAATTCCTTAGGAAGAAAATGCTAAACATCCCTTTTGAGCCTCAGCATCAAAGACTGTTTTTATCTCAGAAAGTAGGAAAATGCAAAACAATGGACCCACATATTCAGTTTTAACCTTGAAGAGTTTATTAGCCAAATTATACCCTTAAGAAAATTGACAAAGACACATGAACACTAAAGTTAATTAAGAGACGTTTGTTTTGGTCAGATTCTTTCTAGATAATTGAAGGAAATCAGAACTCTACTTCCTAATCAATATTTACTGTAGTGGGTATAATTATTTTTATTTATAACTTCTTAGATTTACATGGGGTTTTCTTGTTATAGTCTCCTTAAATTTCATGACAGTCCTTTTGGGTTGGGTGTACAAGTATTCTTTTTTTTTTTTAAACTCTTATCTTCTGTTTTAGAATTGATACACATATTGGTTCCAAGGTGGAAGAAACAATAAAGGCTGGGAACTTGATGTTAAGTGACCTGCTCAGGGTCACACAGCTAAGAAGTGTCTGAGGTCAGATTTGAATGTGGGACCTCTTGCCTCTTATCCACTGTGTTACCAGCTGCCCCAGAGAATAATGTTTTAAAATGCCTAAATATATACGAATGGGGGCAGTGAAGTGAGTAGAACCAGGAGAACAATGTATACAGTAACAGAAATATTATTTGATCAACTGTGAAGGACTAAACCATTATGAGCAAAACATATTTCCAAGATGAGCACAAGGAGCTCAGGAGGAAAATGCTGTCCACAGCCAAAGAGGGAAGTGTTGGAGTCTGATTTCAGAGCAAACATGCTGTCTAATGCTTTCTTTCCTTCCTGAGCTTTTTATCGTATGTGTGATATGTGTCTTCTCTCATGACATGAGCAATGTGGAAATGTATTGCAGGAAAGCATTTGCTGCCTCAGGGAAGGGAGGGAAAGAGACCATCTAAATCCTAAAATGTCAGAAAACTGTTGTCAGGACCAGCGAGGTGGCTCACTGGATTGAGAGCCAGACCCAGAGAGGAGTCCTACGTTCAAATCTGGCCTCAGACACTTCCCAGCTGTGTGACCCTGGGCAAGTCACTTGACCCCCTTTGCCTAGCCCTGACCACTCTTCTGCCTTGGAGCCAATACACAGTATTGATTCTAAGATGGAAGGTAAGGTGTTTTTTTTTTTAATTGTCAAAAACTATTTCTACAAGTAACTGAGAAAAAATTAAATAACTAAAAACAAAAGAATGAGCCTTCTCAGGGTCAGCAGGGTTCAGTAGACTGCTAAAGAGAACTGTGACACAAGCAAAGTTTTATAGATGATGCTCTTCTAGGGCTCTACAGAGAAACTGATAGAGGCAGTCTCTGCTCTTTATAGTTTATATCTGAGAGCCTGTAGGAAGACTCCTTGCGCTGATGAACTAAGACTTTGTTTCCTTTTCTTCCAGATGTATAGCCGGCTGCTGCTTCATTCCCTTCTGTGTGGACGCCCTTCAGGATGTCGATCACTATTGCCCGAATTGCAAAGCTCTTCTTGGTACCTATAAACGTTTGTAGGGCCAAGGCAAGCGTGAGAAATCTGCCCAGAGTTTGATGACGGCTTTTCAAGTCCTTCAGAAGCTTCGCCACCTCTGCAGCCGCTGGTGGTCCGCTCTTTGGTGGTCTCTCTGATTTTTCCAGTGGTCCATTGAAAGGAAAACCAATCAACCAAACCCAAACCAGCCCAAACCCCCACAACCTCTGAACCTCTGAACGTGGTGCTTGGAGGACTTGAAAGGACATGCAGACATTGGTTTGGGTGTAGTGTGCCAATGTATGAACCAAATCATCCCTGTCTTTGACTGGTTGCTGGCTTATTTAAGATTGATTTTTGGTCGGCAGACCCCTTCTGCCTCTTCTGTAGCACCTTTGTGGATGGTCTTTACGCAGAAGTCATGGGCTGCCGTGGTTTGAGACTGAAGTGGCCAGAAAGAGACCGAACCAATCCATAGTGCCTACAGTCTGCCCCTCCCTAGGGCAGAGTCTTGGTTTAGAGACCTTAGGAGATGCTATGCTCAGATACTATTCGATTAGGGACTTTTTATGAGCACAAAAATACACTTTAACTTTTTTATTGTTTTTTTAAAGGAGGGATAACCTAATCATTCTTAACACAAGGTGCTTGCTACTAGATATATTTCTCTGAGTTTGTGAGAGCTTGTCAGAAATAGAATTTCTCCTTTATTATTCCCTACTTCCTCAGCTGTAGTCGAGTAGCCAGAGCTTTAGCACGTGAAGTGAGTGGGTCCCTCTGATCCATGAATTTCTTAGCAATTGAGGTTTTTTTGTTTTTTTTCCATTTTAAAGAAACTTGCTTTTGGATGGACTTATCCCTAAAATGACTTCAAAGGAAATGTTTATCAGCCCATCTTGATTAATTCTATGAATGACATCATTCTTACATATGCCAGTGTTGTATCCCTTTTTATTAAAAACAAATACACAAACCAGAAACACAAAACCACTGCCTTTCATTTGGCTCACTGCAACTGTCAACAACTTCTGCAGTAATAATTTAAAAAAAATTAAAAACTTTTGGATTTTGATAACATATGTGAAAATATGGCTTTGATTTGTAGCTATATCGTATTTTGAGAACCTCTTTACAAGAAAACCATAGGAACCTGATCTACTTCAGAGAAGTCTAGAGTTTACTCTATTGTCACTCATTAAATTAGCCTCAGTTATCTGGCCCTCTCACCTAAGAAATGTTTTGTGTTTAAAATCAGCACACAGACAGGACTCTGGTTCCGAGATTCCCTTACTCAGTATTGAGCAAAAGCAAAGGAAATATTTGGATAATATCTGTCTAAAAATCAGCCCTGAAATGTTGGGTGGAAGCTATCCATTGGCTAAAATTTATAATAGTTATACTAATGATTAGGAAGGCTTATTTTCTTCAAGTGTGGGTGAAACCCCATCTTGCTTCCAAAGTAATGGTGAAATGTATACAGCTCTCTTGGAGTACTTTGGCTTTTATTTACAGTACTTTGGCCTTTTATTGAGCCTTTGATTTACTTGGTGAACATTTTATAAAAGGCTCCTTGTGGGTTTAGGAAAGGTTTCATATTATGTTGCAGCTGTTGCTTTCAACTCTGTCTGTCTGTCTCTCTCCCTCCCTTCCTCTCACTCTGTCTCCCTCTTCCCCCCACCCCCCTCTCTCTCACCCTCTCACTCTGTTTCTTTCTCTCCCTCCCTCTCTGTCTCTGTCTCTCACTCTGTCTCTGTCTGTGTCTCTCTCCCTCCAACCCTTTATTAGTCACATGGTAGTAGAAAATATTTGATGAAAAGTGTGCAGATTAACCTAATCTCCAGAAAATATACCTTAAAGTCAAGATAAATAATGAGATACACAAACTCAATGAATCAAATCTAGTTAGAGCTTATTTGAACCTGTATTTTATCTCAATGGCCGAAAAACAAACCAGAGCTTTTACATTATAAACAAAATGTACCAAAAAGCATGGTTATACTTCCAACAAAAATACGGTTTATTCAATAATCTGCTGGGGCCTTTGTTGGTGCTAGGAGGAAGATAGAATATCTATTAGATATATCTACACATTGCTAATCATTTGTTTGCTTTTACCTGCAAATAAGTCTATAGCTGTCTGGAGGGGTTTGGAAAAATAAAGAGCATCTTGATGTAGCTTATGTTGTCATTGAAACATTTATAATTTATGATCTTAAAAATCACTGCTTACTAATACCAGGTGTGTTTAGTATTCTTCCTTTGTTGTATAGAACTCAAGATGGTTTGTTTCTAGCTGTTTTGTTCAAGTGGTATGCAAAATGGTCTCAGGCTATTGTTGAAATTAATATATGCAAATTCTGTAATGCAGGCACTTTGCATTGTGGCAAAATGTTTAATGTTCATTATTAAAAATAAAATCAGGCAAAAAGTTTAGGACATTCCATTATCTTGTGCAAAGTTCATATTTATTTTTCATATGTTTGCTTGAAAGTGCTTGGAGGGGAGGTAATTTGCAAGCGATGAATTTAACCAAATAGTTTTAAATATTCTTGTATCCTAATAATCCCCTAAAGAAGAATTTTATTCTTTTCAGGTTAGAAGTACCAGTGTGCCTATGCAAAATTGCATAGTTGTAGTGTCTAAATTTTTTTATTGTATAGATATCTATTTGCATCTCGCTCATTTTCCTTGGAGAGTATTCCATTTTTATTGCAACAATTTTGCAATATTATATCCTTGCAGTCCATGGCATTTGCTGGTGGAAAATCAATTCTGTAGCGGAATGAACCTTTTGAACAAGCATCCTCAGCACACACACACTTTTCAAAAAGCTTATCACTGAGCCATTTAACAAAGCTATTTTCTGTAGTCTTTTCAAGGGGAGCTTGCTGCTTCAAGGGTTAAAATATAGCCACAATTCAGTAGACTGAAATCTCCTTTAGTGTTTGCATATTACAAAGGAATCTCAGCATGTTCATTTTATTTACAAAGACGTTTATATTTTGAATTTCTTCTAAAGTTACCTCCCTTTGTTGTGTTACTAGAAATGTCTAAAAATAGTCACTTCTGGTCATCACATCTAAGGTTTATATTTAAAAGAGAATAAGAATATCAACAAAAAAATGTTCAGATAATGAGAGAAAAACATTCAAAATCTTTTGGGGAGTTTAAAAATGTCATCCAGGTTTTGGTATATCGTTCTTGCTTTTATTCATTCATCTATTCTAACCCCTTTATGTCCTTAGAGGAAGATGTTTGCTCATTTCCTATGTTTTTGTAAAACTCTTAGAAAAAGGATTCTCATATTTTGCGAAGCCCTTATTAAACACTCGGTCTGTACCAGAAATGGTTCAGAACATGCCTGAAGTCTGGATCCTTTCTCACAGAAGCATTACGACGGGAATAAAGACAACATCTCATTTTTGGAACTCTTTATGCTGACATTGAAAACTGCCTTTTTCATAAATGTGCGCTGATCCTGCCTTGTGGATTTCTGCATGTCCCAAGTAGCTGATTATATTCCCCAGGTGTCCTACTAAACATATGTTCTTCGTCTTTCAGATGGCGATTATAAAATGCCTACAAATAATTTAGGGAGTCCTTGATATTTTTCCTCTAAGGAATAAAATAAATGAATTTTTATGATTAGAATTCATGGCAAGATTCAGTGTTGGCTTGAGTATATTATGTAACTGCATTATTCTTTTATGATTTCATTTGTTTCTTCCACTTATCCACTGAGGAACATTCATTTTTATGGCTCTTCATTGCTCATTGAGCAAAGTCCAACTTCCTTAACGGGAATTCAGTTTACATTCTAGCTTCGACTCACATTTATGCCTCACACTAATCTTTATTCACCCTTTGATCCAGCCAATCTGATGCCCTAATTTTACACCTTCTGCACACCCTGGGGTTTCCTGCCTCCAGGCCTTTTTTTTTCATCCACAGGATGCCTGGTATAACTTCCCTCTTCCCTTATCTGTTAGTTGGCTTGCTGTCTGTCCTTCATCTGAATAATTGCCTCCTCCCAGTAACCTTTCTTGATTCTTCCTTGGCCAGAAATGATTCTTCTGGAGTCTTTAGTCATGTAAAAGCTTTTCTCCTTCACTGAATTGTAAGCTCTTTGAGGACAAGGACCTTGCTCTCGGCTAGGTGGCAGAGGGGATAGATCACTGGAACTAGAATCAGGGAGTTTAAAACAGCTCAGTCTCTTACAAGCTGTGTGATCCTGGGCAAGTCACACTTCTGTCTGCTTCAGTTTCCTCATCTGACAAATGGGTAATAGCATCTTCCTTCCAGGGTTGTAAAGATGAAATGAGATATTTATAAAGCACTTTGCAAAACTTAGTGATGTACAATGCTCTTTTTAATTATAATTATTTAAGTAGATATAAGTATATAAGTTGATATTTGTAGATATTTTCTTTATTATCCTTTGTATCTCTCCTCAGTCCCTAGCTTTGCACAGTGAGTTCCTGAAGATAGCTGGTGGTAATTAAGCATTGTTAGACTGAGATGACATAGAGTGCAAACATCTCTCCCATCCCAGCTTGGTTTCTTACATTCAGGGAATGTCGTTTGGCTTTTCATGTTACACTAGGAGGGACTTATCAAGAATGACTTGGTTTCCAATATTTCTACAGCTCTGGACACAGATATACACCTGTGTTCTGTTCAAGTGTTTGGCCATCTGCATTTGAAACAAACTCCTTGATGGTTGTCCAAAAAGGGTGGCAAATGTACCAAGGAGATGTTAGTCTTCTCCCCATTGCCTGTGTGGTTGTAAGTCTGTTCCTTCCAGCTCTAAATCTATGGTATTACCAAAATATGTATCTCAGGTATGAAAATTACAAAAACTGCAATCTAATTTAGCATTTTCATCCTCTGGTATTTATAGCGTAAGTGCATGCTTTTGTTTAGATCCAGGTTCATGGTAGGAGACATTGTTGGCTTTGACTCAAGACCTTCAACAAGGGCTTTTGGCAAAGAAGAAACATTAAAAAATAAAAATAAGAGATTCCTGTCACAGCTTCGCAGATAGAGAGTGTGAAGGAATTTAGGGGTCATTGTACCCCTATTCCCTTATTTTTATAGATGAGAAAAGTGATAGATTCATCAATTGCTTGTAACTATTGAAATTCTTGAGAGACGTTATTCCTTCATTTTTAATTTAGTTTGTTAAGTGGCCCCTCAAGAAAATCTAAAAGTAGCCAGTAGATTCCCTCCATAATTCTGGTACATGCCAAGGAGGTGGAGAACTTTTGGTCCATGTCTTATGTACTCCTTGTGACTTTTCCCCTGGACATCCAAAGACATTTCTGATTTGTAGACAGTCACTGAGGAGGTGGGCTCAGAGACCTCAATCCTTCCCTCAATTCATCACAAGAAGAGATGGGTCTTAAGGATGCTCTTCTCCCTGCCACATGGCTTGTAGGATATGGTGGATAGAGCTTGCTGACTTAATTTGATCTTTCAATGGGTCAAGTGACTTGGCCTTGCCCTAAATTCTGTTATCCTCAACAGAGATCTCAACAAAAGGGAGCACCTAACCCAGTTTCATAGCCTGTGGGAGAGAAACTTCAGTTTTAAAATCAAGCTGTTCTTGGGGGGGGGGGCTAACAGGGAAATTATTTCACAAAAAATATCCCAATTTAATATTAATTTTTCACATGCCCTAAAGCTCCACTAACCATCCCTTCTTCTGGACCTGTGTTGTCTTCCCTCCAGGACTATAAACTCCTGGAGGACAGGATCTGCCTCGCCCTTTGGTATTTGCATCCTTTGTCTCCCTAGCACTTTGCCCCTTGCCAAGCACTCAGTAATTTTTATCAATGCCTTATTCATTGAGAATGTGGCCCAGAGATACTAAACAACTTGCCCAAGGTTATATAAGTAGCTGGCAAACAGGCTTTGAATGGAGGCTCTTCATTGTGTTGGGAGTACCGATTTTCTGTGTGTGTATAGAAAACCAAAATGGCAGGAGAGATTTTTTGGTCTAGTTCAAAAGATTGCATTGGCCTCGGTTGACTTGTTGCCAGGGGGTCTTTGTTAAAGCCATGGAGAGAAGTTAGCTGTCTCAGGCTCAATCAGGAATCATTAACCCGAGGTCTGTACATTTGTTAGAAATCTTTAGATAACCTTCCATGTAGTGAGTTCCCTTTCTAATCCTATGCATTTTTTTGCATTTCAAAGCATTCTGAGAAGGGGTCCATAGGTTACTCCAGACCATGAGGGCTCTGTGAGGTTAAGAGCCATAGGCAGAGGGCTTGGGGAGGTCAGGGATGAGACTTAAAAGTAGGGTCTCTGGGAAAAGGATCATCTGGACCCTGGACCAAGGGCCAGCCCTATTCCCAGCTGTAGGTGATAGATAGCCTGCAGACCTGGAGAAGTGATAATGGCTCGCTCTTGGCCTATACCTGAATACCACCTTGGAGTGTTTCAGATTCCAATATCAGTTTTGATGACCAACATTGAAATGCTAGAAAAAGTTTGACACTCTGGGAAAGGGCAAAAATTCTTGTTTTTGTTTTCGTGGCTAATAGATGGAAGGAAGCGAAGTATTTCCTAACAACCTAATAGGTATATGCCAGGCACTGTGCTTGCTAAGTGCTTTACAAATGTGATCTCTTCTGATCCTCAGAATAAACGTGGGAGGGAGATGCTCTCACTCCCATTTCTCTGTTGAAGAAACTGAGGCAAATAGAAGTCAACTTATTTGTCTCAAGCAACAGCTATTAAATTGTCTGATGCTGGTTTGAACTCGGGTCTTCCTGACTGCAGATGCAGCACTCTGTCCATTGTGCTACCTAGATACCAGCAGAGAAAAGAACATCCATCATGCTATTAAAATATAACCCATTCTTGGTTGTTGTTCTTACTCGGAGAGGACCAAAATGATGTCATAAGTGATCATTTTTGGCTCAAGCATAAATTGGATTTAAGTGAGGTTGAGTTGTATAGTCATAGGCCTCACTCCCTTTCAGAGTCATTAAAGTCTAGTGACAAGACAAAAGTCAAGACAACTAGCGATGGCTCAGGATGAAGTGGATGATCTTGGCATCTTTTATGTCTAACAGAACTCTAAACACTCCACAGCCCCAGCTTCACTTGCCCTCATTGACCATTGTAAATAATTCTCAACCATCCCTTCCTTGGAGGGAAGTGTTCACAGGCCCTGGGTAGGATCCCTGCTCCACCCCACCCCACCTCCAAAGTTCACTAGCAGTTCTGAGGGCTGTCAGTTACCCTCAATCCATTATACCACTGGATCCAAAGAAGATCTTAATGTTCTAGCTATAGCCAATCCTATTTTTTTTTTCATAATTTCAACTGCTTCTGAGAGTCAAAGTGAGAAAGATGATAGACTGAAGCGTTCTCTCTTTCCCCATTCGAGTTCTGAAGCTGGGCTTGGTTGCATCAATTTAATTTCCTTTGTAGTAAGAGCTTTGTTCTTTTCCTCTTTGTGTTGTTTCCATCTTACTATCTGTATCAAATCAGCTCTTAACTTTATCTGTGATGTCCAAGCTTTCTGGGGAGAGAGAGAGAGAGAGAGAGAGAGAGAGAGAGAGAGAGAGAGAGAGAGAGAGAGAGAGAGAGAGAGAGAGAGAGAGAGAGAGAGAGAGAGAGAGAGAGAGAGAGAGAGAGAGAGAGAGAGGAGGGAAGAAGGGGAGAGAGAGAGAGAGAGAGAGAGAGAGAGAGAGAGAGAGAGAGAGAGAGAGAGAGGGGAGGGAAGAAGGGGAGAGAGAGAGAGAGACAGAAACAGAGACAGAGAGACAGAGAGAGAGAGACTGAGACACAGACAGACAGAGAGAGAGAGAGGAGGGAGAGGGTGAAAGGGAGGGAGAGAAAAAAAGGAGAGAGAGAGAGAGACAGGGAGGGAGGGAGGGAGAGGGAGAGTGAAAGGGAGGGAGAGGAAAAAAGGAGAGAAAGGGAGAGGGAGAGAGAAAGAGAAAGGGGGAGAGAGAGATTGAGAGTATTAATGGGGGAAAGTTCCAAGTTAACAGTAGCAATTCTCTTAGCCTTGACTCTAAATTCCACTGAACACTATTTGGGCTCCCTACTCGTTACTCCTGCTGTTGTGAGTGGACCATATCTGGCTTAGTTCGCCCTTTGCGTTCTGGCATACTACTTCCTTTAAGGCATTGGTTCTCAACCTTTCTAATGCTGTGACCCCGTAATACAGTTCCTCATGTTGTGGTGACCCCAAACCAAATAATTAATTTGATGGCTACTTCGAAACTGTAATTTTGCTACAGTTATGATTCGGAATGTAAATACCTGATAGGCACTATGTATTCTCATTGCTACAAATTGAGAGGCTGAGAATGGCTGCTTTAGGGGAAGCAGTCTATATGTGTGTAGCCAATGTACTTTGCTTTCCATGACGATTTTCACATGACTAGTTACCCATTTCAGTGAATGTCACATAAAATATTAAATATTTTTCAATGAGTAAAAATAGATTTTCTCTCCATTTCCAATTTTCTTCTTTCCTCCCACTTCCAATTAAAAAAGAAAATAAAAACACCGTAAAAGACATGTAGTCAAGCTAAACAACTGGCCATGCCTGAAAAAATCATCTCATTCGGCACTCCGAGTCCATCACCTCTGTTTGGAGGTGGAGAGAATGTTTCATGATTCATTCCCTGGAATCATGGCTGGTCACTGCCTTGATTAGAATCCTGAAGATGTGTCTCTTTTCAGTGTTTCAGAAACTCCCCTGACACCCAATTTGGCACCTAGTAGTGACTGATACTATTTTTAATCTGATGCAAATAATTATATGTATGATAAAATTCATATAGTTTCTCTTTCATTTTCAAATGTAAAATAATTTAGTTCGACAACTTCAAAGGAAGAGAGTTTATCCAGATTTAGCACCACCGTAACTTGGTTTTCATGGAAGTTTGTGGACAGAAATACTGTTTGATATTTGACAGAAAGGGCCAGCTGGTAGCACAGTGATAGAGCAACAAGCCCAGAATCTGGAGGACTTGGGTTCAAATATGGCCTAGCTGGGGGACCCTGGCAAGTCACTTAACCCCAATTGTCTAGCCCTTGCTGTTCTTTCCTAGAATTACTAGTAATACAGAAGGTCAGGGTTAGAAATTTGGACTAGAAAAAATTTGTTTTACTATCTCATCATCACAACCATGCCTTTTAATGCCAGTAACTATTAATTAGTGAGGTAGTACAGTGGATAGAGTGCTGGGCCTGGAATCAGGAAGACCTGAGTTCAAATTCAGTCTCAGACATTTACTAGCTGTGTGACCCCAGGCAAGGCACTTATTCCTGTGTGCCTCCGTTTCCTTATTTGTGAAATAAGCCAGAGAAGGAAATGGCAAATCATCCCAGTGTCTTTCCCAAGAAAACCCCAAATGGGGTCACAAGGAGTTGGGCATGACTGAAAAATGACTGAACAATAAATTATTATTAATAATCATCATTATTATTATATTATATTATCACTAATTAATTATTATGTAAATATATAAAATAATTATGATAATATGATATTATCACTAATTAATAAATTAGTGATAGCTGTTTCTCTGCCCTAACACGAAATCTCTTCCTCTTTGCAACATCCCGTTGCCATATTTTCTCTCCACCTTTTAGTTCCCTGACTGCCTTTAAGATTGAGCTCGAATCTCACCTTTTGTCAGACCTTTCCCAGTCCCTTCGGCTGCCAGGACTTTGCCTTTTGAAATTATTGCTCTTGTTCTCATTTCAACTGGGTCAAACTCTTCATGATCCCATTCGGCATTTTCTTGGCAAAGATCCTGGAGTGGTTGGCCTTTCCCTTCTCCAGCTCATTTGACAGATGAGGAAACTGAGGCAAACAGGGTGAAGTGATTTGCCCAGGGTCCCACCCTGTATCCAAGTCCAGATAATCTTCCGTCTACTCTGCATGTATCATATGTACATAATTACTTTCAGGTTAGCCCCACGCTGGAACGTTAACATCTTGAAGAGAGGGACTATTTTTTGCCTTTCTTTGATTCTCCAAAAAATGTTCGTTGCTTTCTTGCTTAGTATTTACTGTTGGTGACTAAATCATCGCTTCCACTACTAGAATGGGTGCTTATTTTCTTAATTATCTGATAGGTATCCATTGTTTAGTGATTCAACATGAAAGGAAAAAAATGGGGATCAGCATTTATATAGACGAAAATGATAAATAACTACCTCCTTTCCATAAAGGGGATTCATTGGAAGCTCACTAGTCATTCGCTATGTTCCATTGCACTCAGCAGGGTCGTTTCCCTCCTTTTTCACACATAAAATGCAATGTGACAAAGTATTCTTCATAGAAGCATTTGCAATGCCTCATTTGTATTGGAAGGTATTCAGTGGCCAAAGATCTTTATCCTTTTACAATGTTTTATTCATGCTCCTTTCTTTTATATTGCTGTCACTTTCCAATAGACACCCCCCCCCCCAGAACCTCTTCTAAGAGCTGAGCTAAGTGCCATCAAGGAAAATAAACCAGCACAGTGGCCATGGGCTGCAAATGTATACCTCATTCTGCACCACCGTGGAATAATCTACCACCGGACCATGGAAAGGTACTAGAGGAGACATTCTTATTTACGGTCTTCTGGCTATTTAAAGAGGCAGGAAACGGGCTTCACCATCAATCCTCTGAAGCCATTATCGGTCGCTGCATCGATCAGTGTGGTGACGTTTTTCAATGCCAGAGAATTCTCAACAAAGCCTGTTGTGTTGTATGGCCTCACAGATGCACTACTGTCTTTGAGTATAATACGTGCAACTTGATTCAGTGACCATCACAAAATAAATACCTGTGTGCCATGAAGAATGGGATTTGCTGGCATAAAAGCAAGTGCACAAAAGTTTCTTTAAAATATTTTCATGGATACCTTTTTGGTTTTTATGCCAACTACCTTTCCTTTTTCATCCCTTCTCCCTCTCCCAGATTGCTGTCCCTTAGAATAGTGATTTTTCAAGAGGAAGAAGAGAAAAAAGTCAGCAAAACCAAGCAACATTTTGGAAAACAAAATGGCATTATAATACATTGCATTATTGCTCCTAGAGACTGGTAAAGGTGAGCTTTGATACACAGGATAAAAACCAAATATAAGGTAGTTATATAATAGCATTAGCCACAAGATCAAGTTATATATAGTTCTAACAAGCCAGCTAAGAGGGGCTAACCTTGCGTTAGTTGAGGAAGGATCAGTGCCAATGGGTTTTATCATTAGGATTGGCGATATGTGGAGACAGTAGGTGACAACCTCCATGTTATCATTTTAAGGTTTTCTCTATTCCAAATAATCCATTCCTTTGCAGATTTGAAATAGTGTCATCCTTCCTTCCCACCTTAAACATTTATGAAGGCTCAGAGATGCTTTTTTGGGAGGTATGGGGTAGGAGTATATGAAGTAGAAAGTTAATGGTAAATGTATTTAAATCTTGTATAGACAGAAAGCAAAGCAGTTCCACTTATAAAAATATCATTTATATAATAATGATAAGAATGGCATTTATGCAACACTTTAAGGTTTATTTATTTTTGGTTTTCAGCTCAACCCCCTCATTTTATTTTTAATAATATTTTATTTTCCCCAATTATATGTTAAAGCCATTTTTAACATTCATTAAAATTTTTTTTAGTTCCAAATTGTTTCTCTTTCCCACTCATCCTTCCACACCTCCCCTCTCTGCAGACAGTAAGCAATCTGACAGATTTTACATGTGCGATCATGTAAAAATTCTTTCCATGTTAGTCATTTGTGGAAGCATTTTAAGATTTATAAAGCATTTTATGTACTTTATTTTTTTATTTTCATAAGAGGGTGGGTATATTCCACTCCCTTTTTTTAAGTAGACAAGAAGATTGATTGAGAAGTCACCTGGCTCATAAATTTTGGAGGCAGATCTTGAACTCATATTTTCCTGATCCCAATTTACAATATTCTGCCCATTTTACTAAGTCCATGGTGGTGAACTTATGACACACATGCCAGAGTGGAAATTGAAATCCCTCTCTGTGGACACACGCACCATTGTCCCAACACAGAGTTTGCCAGAGTTTATTACTAGAAAGTGTAAGAATAAGAGCTTGACTGCTCCCCTGCCCTTCACCTGAGGACATTTCTCATATCACCCATCCCTCTAAAAGGTTCACTATCATTGCTCTAAGACTTGCAAAATTCTTTTAGATATGATACATCTAATTATAATTATTATTATATAGCATATTTTCTCCCTAATATATGGACATCATAATCTGCTATTATTTCAATCTATAGGGATTAACAATAATCTTCATATTAGAGATGAAAAAACAAACTCTGATATAACATAGTTTACTTGCCCAAGGTCACACAGCTAGTTAGATTTTGAATGGGGGTCTCGAAATTCTAATTCCCATCCTTCTTTCTGCTATACAAATCAGCTCACAACCCTTTTGGGAATCAGCTTCCATCCAGAGAAATAATTGATGGAAATAAAGCAAAAAAAAAAAAGATTTTACCATAAGGGAATGTAAAGTAAACCCCACACTATGGTCCTTTGGTACTTTATAGAGTTAACAAGTAACCTAAACCAAGAAAGAAAAATATCTATCTCCTCCCCACCCTCTTGACCCTTTGATGATGATCTTGTGAAATTCAGGATTGTAAAGTTCTGGCCTCAGCAGTGAACTAACCATGTCCCAGAAGAGCTATCCTTGGCAGCATAAGCTGAGGACCAAGTAGAGTCATTGAGGAAAAGGAGATTTAGGTACCCAGCAGAAAACTAATTCTGTATGTAGGTGGAAACACTTCAGCTTTCTAGCAAGAGTTCTTTCTGAAGCTGTAGCTTTCCACTTTCTGAGCATGTGCTTTCTAAGTCTGAGCCCACCTTCTCCTGGCCTCTTGAGAGAACTTGAGAGAGAAAAGTGTTAACAGACTTTTGGGGGGACATTTTATATAAACTGTTCTTAATGTTCCTGTTTAATAACATTCTTTCCCAAAAGCTAATTAAATCTTACAGAAAAATTGATATCAACTTCTTATCAATGGAGGCAGTACAATGATGGAAGCTAATGAACTATATAGCATTAGAAAGAAGGTCCTTTGAGCAGGTTGGTGGCTCAATGGATTGAGAGCCAGGTTTACAGATGGGTTCAAATCTAGCCTCAAATACTTCCTAGCTGTGTGAGCCTGAACACTTGCTTAACTCCATTGCCTGACCCTTACCACTTTCTTGTCTTGGAATCAACACATAGCATTGAAATGGGAAGGGGAGGAGAGGAGGGAGGGAGGGAAGGAGGGGAGAGAGAGAGAGACAGAGAGAGAGAGAGAGACAGAGACAGAGACAGAAAGAGACAGAGAGACAGACAGAGAGACAGACAGAGAGACAGAGACAGAGAGAGACAGAGAGACAGAGAGAGGCAGAGAGACAGACAGAGAGACAGAGAAAGAAAAAGAAAGAAAGAAAGAAAGAAAGAAAGAAAGAAAGAAAGAAAGAAAGAAAGAAAGAAAGAAGGAAAGAAAGAAAGAAAGAGAAAGAAAGAAAGAGAGAAAGAAAGAAAAAGAAAGAAAGAAAGAGAAAGAAAGAAAGAAAGAAAGAAAGAAAGAAAGAAAGAAAGAAAGAAAGAAAGAAAGAAAGAAAGAAAGAAAGAAAGAAAGAAAGAAAGAAAGAAAGAAAGAAAGAAAGAAAGAAAGAAAGAGAGGGAGGGAGGGAGGGAGGAAGGAAGGAAGGAAGGAAGGAAGGAAGGAAGGAAGGAAGGAAGGAAGGAAGGAAGGAAGGAAGGAAGGAAGGAAGAAAAAGAAAGTCTCCTTTGTTGTAAAATGAAAATTTGGCAGAAATTGAAGGCAAAAATATCTTTCTGCTTTGGGGAAGAGGCAGGGAGAAAAACTCCAATCAGTCCTTTCAAAGGGGATCCAGCTATTCACCGTCTTTTATTTCCTCTCCTGGTGAATAAGATGAGTGATTTCTGGGAAGATAAAGCACGTTAATGAACGTCCACCCTTTTACATGCTGACTAGCAATTTCCAAAGACAAGCATTGGCACCCTAATGAAAACATTTCTCCCCAGAGCTATGCAAACACACTAGTGTGTGGTCCTTAGTTGTGAAACCAAGTTTGGATTTATTTGCTACGGGAACAATTCCAATTTCATGCATGTAAGGAGATGAACCAAAAAAATACCACTCCCCCAAACAGAAATATATTCATATATTTACACACATCACATATACACATATATATACACACACATGGTTTTCAATCTGAAGCATCAGCAACAGGTAGCGAGGTAGAGAGGCAAAAGAGCTTACAGCACCCCCTACTGGTCAGTTCATTTTCCTAGGTCAGTATCCACTGTTTTCTATTCTTGGCGATTCTAAAGTAAAGGCTTTCTTTTGGTGGCAAGCCGACTACTTTTTGTACCAAAAGCTCTGAGCCTCACTATGCTGGCACATTAGCATTACAGACACCCCCGTATGTTCAGGGCCTAACGGGCCAGTTCTGTCCAAAGATAATGCAGCCAGAGGCTGACAACTTGTAGAATCTTTGGGGAGACGGCATTTTGGGAGGTAAAATAAGTCCATGCACTAAAGGACCCCTGAGAATCTTGTTTATAATGTTCTGGGTATTACCGGGGCCTGGGCCCTTGAGCTGCGTCTGATTGGGTTGGCCTCTGATTCAGTAAAAGCAGCTTTAAGGAAATACCTGTATTTTTTACAGCTATTAAGATACATGAAGTGAAGACGGCAGGAGCACAGTGCGCTATCGTGGCAGACCTCAGATATTGGTCGCCTTACAGGAATATACACACAACAGTGTCATAACGAATACAGTTACAACAAAACATCAATGCCCTGGCCGTGTCGGATGACGTATGCGTGTACTGCACATAGTTCATCACCTCTCTGCCGGGGTGGGGAGGAAGAGCATCCTTCCCAAACACCACAGATCTTGGCGCGGGCTCAAAGACTTTTGAGGTGGAGGTAAATATTATCCGAGAGGGCAGACTTGCTCGCTGCGTCCTGAGCCTGAAGCCGGCACTCTTTTATTCTCACGGTGAGAAGTGGCACTGTAGTATGGGCAGCTGGGTGACAAAGTGCAAGTTCTGGAGTTAGGAGACTGGAGTTCATATTTTGCCTCAGACACTGCCTGTGTGTATGACCCCGAGGGAAGCCACCCAAAGCTGCTTGCCTCAGGCTTCTCAACTGTCAAACGAGCTAGAGAAGGACATGGCAAACCACTGAAGTGTCTTTGCCAAGAAAACTCCAACTGGGGTCATGAAGAGTTGGACCCCACCGAAATAGCCGAACAACAAATGCCTGCTCCCTTCACATACTTAGAACGGGTGGGATACACTTCAGTTCAAATCCAACCTCAGCTACTTCCTAGCTATAGGTCTACCAGTAGGTCAAATAACCTCTATGGACCTCAGTTTCCTTATCTGTAAAATAAGAGGATTGGATTTGCTGGTCTCTAAGATCCCTTCTTGCTCTAACTGTGTCCATGATTCCCTCTGCACAGTTGCTCCATTGAGCCAGTCCCTCCTTTTGCTTTGCCCCTTCCCCAAATGAGGCTTGGGAAAGGGAAAATGATTGCCTTTCATTCCCAGTGGGTTAGTAGTTCCATTAGGGGCTGTGAGCCTTGCCAGGCGCAAGGAGCTAAAACCTTCTTTTCCCAGGTTTAGGAAGGGGGGATTTTTCCCATTGGTCAGCACCTTTCCCCACCCCTCCTTTCAGCGGGGGAGCTTATAACTTTATCACAGGGCTCTGATTGGCTGGCAAGTTTCCTCCTGAAGCCCCCTCCCCTCCCCACACCCCTCGGGCTAAGAAATGAAGCCCTGCCTTGCTAGTCTGTAAAGAAAGTGTCCTTTCAGTACTGGCCAGCTCAGTGCTGCCTTTGAGAGCTGGAGCTGATGTTTGGTTAACTTTGGGCTGAGGAGGGGATCCTGGTGGTCATGGGGCTCGTGGCTCTCGTCTTCCTCTGGACTGTGGTGGCGGCAACTCCAGGGAGTAAGTACCCGATCAGTCAGAACAGCTCGAGTTCTGGGTGTTCTCCCCTACTTCCAGAGTGATGCTACTGCTGGGCACCCACCTTCTGCTGGGAAAACGCCTTCTAAAGAGTGTGCCGAGTTTGGAATGCCTCTCCCCCTCCTCCTCTTCCTCCTCAGGCAACTTACCAAAGGCTTGTGAAACGGGAGGAGGGAGGCCAGGGGGAGATGCTTTTCCTGGTAATGTCAGAGAAGCAGAGTGTCTCATCTTCATGAAGCCAGCTGCATTCTCCGGGGAGCCGGGGAGATGAGGGGGAGTTTGGGGAGCTTTGGGGAAAGCATCTCCCAGCACCAGTCCCTCAACACTAGGGCAATGAAATGATTTCTTGCTGGCTGTGTTTGGAAACTGGATTTTTGAAGCTATTAAGCCATCCCTCTGATGGGTGTCAAGCTTTGAAAGGAAATGGATTAAACCATCCAGGTCACCTCAAAGGGAATCTGGTGCCGAAATGACCCTGGAGAGAGCCGAGCTGTGTAATTGATTTCTTGAGTCTGCATATGGGGGATGTCTACTTCTGAAGTCTGAGGGATGGTAGATTGGGTTAGAAAATTCAGTAAGCCCTGGAAAAAATGATAGCACAAACAAACAGAAACCTTGAGTGGGTTAGCTTTGATTGATTTGCTAAATATGATTACTGAAGGACTGATCTGTGATTGTTTTAGATTTTTTGAAAAGTTCATCAACATGGAAAAACAGAGGAAGTGCTTTTAGAATTCCTGTGGCTTGTCAGTCTTCACTACCTTAGGGGAAGAGGATTTTGCTTTTTTTTTTTTCCTTAAAATTCATGGGAAAATTCTTATGGGACCATTCCATCAGGGATTCTCAGTAGCAGAGCAGATATGATTAAATGGGGGAAAATACTTGGCCTTTATGCAGCTGAAGGCTTAAAGCTGGCTCTTTTATAAAAGTGTTTAATTTGGCATACAGACTCCATCTAAGGTGTCCTGGGGAGGGAAGATATTATTTCAAAGAGAAGTCAGATGGACTAAAACTATGTGATGGTAAAATGTGATTTTATCCCCTCTTGACAATGAATTAAACACCAGCTTTTCTTTAATAAGAAAGAACTAGTTTGGATCAAAACATTTAGAATATCAGAAACACTACAGTTCTTGATTATTTTAAAGGCCTTTTTAAATGATGTATTGAATGGGGAAAGAGTTCTTTGTTAAATGCTTTTTTCATTCCCCTTTTTCTCAGTTAATAAGCAAAAATAACTTTTCAAGAACTCAAGTTGGTATTTTTAAGTACTCATAAACAGTTACATTTTTCTTGAATGTAGAATTGAAATTCCAGAAAGCACTAAAATCACTGCAAAATTCAGCCACTATTTGCAGCCATTGCCTTTTGTTATGTGAAACTTTTGGTTACTCCTTGGCAGAACTATAAACAGCCATTTTTTTGCACCTGAGCCAAGTTGCAGAGATAGGAGTAGGTTCACCTGGGGGTGTGGGCACTAGAAAGATGAAGGACCCTGGGGCACTTAGCTAGATTGGGAAGGAAGCATACCAAGTGACCATCCTGCTATTGTCCTTCTCATTTCCCACCCTGGCACAAAGCCCCAGCAGTACCATCATTTTTATAGCCCTATTCTTGGAGAATGGAAAATGTTTCATGAGTGTCTATGTTTGTCCTATGGAAAGGAAAGGCAACTAGGGTTTTAATTAGATTAAAAGGGGATGGAGGAGGGAGAAGCTTGTGCTCCCGGTGCCAAGTGATTCCTGTATAAATAGGAAGTCCAACGTGTGCTGATAAATGCTTACCAACTTGCTCTCAGAAAACGCAGGGCACACTTTTAAATTTAGTCCGTATGTTAACATTTTCTCCATCACTTTCTTAAGTCTAGACCATCAATAGAATAATAAATCAAGCTCTGGTTTGTAGCATTTGCTGATTGGCAAAGGGGAAATGATCACATTGAAAACTTAACAATATCAAGAATTGGCTCCTTGGCACCCCACTTGGGACTGTTTCTACAGGGCAGGCAGAGGAGGATAGGTCATTGATGAGATAGAAAAACCCTGATGCCGACATATTTAAGAGCGAAGGGTCTATGGCCATCTTTACTTGTGCTTTGCCTTTCTCCTGTTAGAGGGAGAAAGCTGAAACAGCACCCTCTTTACACCAACTCACACTCCAAGGATCACCATCAAAAGACCAGAGGTTAGAGATGGAAAAGACTTTCAGGGCCATCTAGTCCAATTCTTCCCATTCTACAGATGAAGAAACAGATATTAGAGACTTGGGCGAGATCACACAGTGAGTAAATAATCACGGTCCTCTGGTTCTAGATCCAGTTCTCTTGCCATACTGCAGGATGGAGCACAGGGGCACATGCATCCAGATGGCAGGTCACGAGGCAGGATGGGGTCTCCCTGGAAGGGCACTCAAAGAACACCAGTGCTGCTGCTGAAGATAGAAGAGCTCTGTTTCTGCCGCAAATGGGGGATGGAGAAGTTGGGGTGGCAGGACTCTAGCTAAAAGCACTTGGAGGTGGTATTTCAAGTTTGCTACAAGCCAAAGGCATGGGAGCTACACCTGAAACTTCACAAGGACTCTTTGTGGCTGGGCTACAACTCACTGGATTTATTTATTATTTCAGATTCTCCAGAGATGCCAGGTCAGGAAGCCTCCTGTATGACAGAGTGTGCTGGTGAGTGCATGGTCAAAGTCGCTCTTGAGCAAGCCCTGTAGACTTAGACTTGGTTTGGGGGTTTCTCCCTTGTCCTCACGTCTTCTCCCTCTCTTTCTCAGTTTAATAATAGTGATGTTGATGATGATGATAACTATTGAAGGAATATAGCACTTATTACGTGCCAGGCACTGATCTAAACACTTTACAAATATTGTCTCACTTAACATCCCCTCTGTAGTTGGCAGGATTGTATTCAGATCTGGGAAG
This sequence comes from Monodelphis domestica, assembly GCF_027887165.1. Taxonomy (NCBI): domain Eukaryota; kingdom Metazoa; phylum Chordata; class Mammalia; order Didelphimorphia; family Didelphidae; genus Monodelphis; species Monodelphis domestica. The sequence goes on along the minus strand of NC_077233.1, from coordinate 184,005,621 downwards.
GGTATCTGTCAGGTCTCTTCTAGAGAGTGGCTACCGCCATCCAAGCCTTAGAAATGGCCATCTCCATTCTGTACGCCATGTATTCATAAAGTATTAAAAATAAAGCAAAAGAGAGAATGAAATGAAGTGAAAACCTATCTTGCTGTGACTGCTGACACCCATCCAGGACTTCTGACTATTTCTTTTCAAAACATGTTTTTTTTTAATGTCTTTATGTCACATTTATTTCTTTTAAAATGAATTTTGCTTTTTTATTTTTAAATTTTAAATAATTTTTTCTTGTTTGTAGTTCAATTAAGAAAAATTTGCAGTCAGTGAGCATTTCTTTTCTCTTTTTTCCCCCACCTTAAAAAATAAAGCAAAAACATTTATAACAAAAGGCATAGCCAAGTAAAACAAATGTCCTCATTGGCCATGTCCATTCTGTTCAGCATTGGCCATGTCTCATTCTGGCCCCCTGACTATTTCTTTCCAAAATGTATTTTATGTCTTTATATCACAGTTATTTCTTTGAAAATTTAATTTTGTTATTTTTAAAAATTCAAATATTTTCTTTTTTCATAGTTTAAGTTTATTGCAATGAACAAATATTTATTTTCTTTCCCTCTCCCCTACCATAAAAAACCCCCAAACCTTCTAAACAAATATACATCATCAAGCAAACCAAATTTCTGCATTGACCATAACCATTCTGTCCGGTGTATGTTTCATGAGAGGGTACTACAAATCATTATTGCTTTCTTGGAATTGTGGTCCCTAGAGTCATTTCTGAAGGAAAAAAACAACACCTCACCTCTTCTTCCTTTTCTCACCACCCCCCACTTTGAATTCTTTCTTGCATTAAAGAAAAAACAATGAACCACAAATTTAAAAAATAGAATGATAGCATCTGGCATCGCACACAGCATTCTGCCCCAAGTAGTCCTCTGCGATTGGATTTCCAATTAGTCTAAGCTTGGCCTCCTTTTCCTTATAGTAATTGTCTTTTTCCTACCTTCTATTTTTTTTTTAATCCTTACATTTTGTCAGTATCCATTTCAAGGGAGAAGAGTGGCAAGTTCTAGGACTAGGCAATGGGGGTTAAGTGACTTGCCCAGGGTCACACAGCTAGGAAGTATCTGAAGCCATATTGGAACCCAGATCCTCCCTAATCCATCCAAGCCTGACACTCTATCCACTGAGCCACCTAGTTGCCTCCCTCTTGTAGTTATTATATGTAATATTTTCTGTTGTTTCCCTCAGTACCAATTTATACAAATCTTTCCATGTTTCTCCAAATTGCTTAAAAATATACCACTCCACACATATACCATCACCTTCCAGCTTCTTTTCTTTCTGGTGGTTCACTTCATCTTTTGTGGCTGTGGATGCTGCATAGACTTGACCAGGTTGTATGCTAGAATCATCATAGCAATCGCTCACCTTCCTATGGTACTTTGAAATCTGTGAAGGACTTCACACAAACGGTGTCTCAGAAGTTTTGGCTCAGAACGGCACTAAGACTTTTGAGGACATTCTACACGGTATTTGACACTCACAACAACCTTGCGAAAGAAAGTAGGGGCTATGATTAGCCCCATTTTGCAGATAGCAAAACTGAGGAGTTAATCACCAACACAAGCATTTATTAAGCACCTACTGTGTGCTAGGGGCCATGTCCTAAGCACTGGGGATATTAAGAAGGGGAAAAATCACAACTATATTTCCTGCCCTCAGAAGAGATATTAACACATATATTATATATATGTACAAATACATATGGATATATGTTCCTATATACATATAATAGATGGAAAGCAGTCTCAGATGAAAAGGTGAAGAGACTGGGGAGACTGCAAAGAACTCCTAAAGAAGCTGAAGTTTAACTGATTGTTGAAAGAAGCAGTGGATGGCAACAAGCCGAAGCGATGAGGAAGAGCATGATGGGCAGAGGGATATAGCCAGGGCAAAGGCACGGAGGTGGGAGATAAGAAGGTTGTGTTGGGGAAGAAAGGCAAATAAACCAATCTGGATGCACCAGAGAGTATTTGGAGGAGAGGAAAGTATGAGAAGATTGGAAAGGTAAGAAGGGACCAGGCTCATCTAGCATCACATAGCTACTAAAGGTCTGAGGAGGGGTTGGATGCCAAATCTGTTCGTCTTTGAGTCCAACATAACATGGGGTGGGAAGGGACTTTAGATACCGCATAATCTAAATTCCTCACTTTGCAAATAAGGCATTCGAGGGCCTGAGAGGGTAAAAGTGGCTACTTGTTATGAACTGGATGCCGTAATGTTTGTGAAAGGGCTTTGAAAAGCAGAAATCCAGATAAAAAATATCAAGAAGGATCACGGTTGATATTGTTGAAGAATACATCATGAAGAAGTGTATTCTATGTAGAGAAGTGGTCATCATTACTCATGATTTTATCTTTTTCCTTTCCCACTAGATGGAGAGTCCCAGAGTCTCTGGGCTCCCCAAATTGTGTCCTCAGTATTATAGCCAAGCCCAGCACTGTATTATTTATAAGAATAGTGCGCGATAACCTATATTTTTATAGTCCTTTTAGATCTGCAGAGGGGTTGACATATTATCTTGTTCAATCTTCACTAATACTCTGAGGTAGGTGTTGTTATTACCCCCATTTTACAGATGAGGAAACTGAGGCTGAGAGACTGTGATAGACTTTGTAACTATTGACAGTAAATGCTTAATAGAAGCTTTATCGACTTACCTGACTTGTATCTTATTGGCTCAAGATTGCCCTGGAGTGAGGGAGGTAGCCAACCCTGATCCTCACACATGGCTTTCGTCATTGGTTCTCCTCAGATAACTCCCTAAATCTACATTCATCCATTCCATATGTCATCTTCTGAGCTCTGATATCACTAGATATCTCCATGCCCAAGACTGACTTGCTCATATTTCCCTGAGACCCACCCATCCTCCTAGCGCCATCTTTGCAGCATCCTTCTGGGCACCAGATTTCACAAGTATCTTTGAATCTTCTTTCTCCACCAAACTCCACCATTAATTGCTATAATCTAGAGAACCTGTCTCCATGATAGCTCTTCTTCTCCATTCATACGTACACTCTCCTAGCTCAGACTTTTATTATTTTCTGTTGCATGAATTATTTAAACTCTTACTTTCTATCTTAGAATTGATCTCAAGTATTGGTTCTAAGGCAGAAGAGTGGTAAGGGCTAAGCCATTGGGGTGAAGTGACTTGCCCAGAATCACAGTTAGGAAATGTTGGAGGCCAGATTTTAACCCAGATCCTCTTGACTGCAAGCTTGGCTCTCCATCCATACCGAGCTGCCCCTTGTTGACTAGATTATTACAAGAATGAATGAATGAAAGAGCATATATGAAGTGCTTACTATGTGAAAAGTAAGACAATCTTGTTTTTAAGGAACCTGTGTTCTAATAGGGGATGATAAAGGTTTTAACTGTAAGTCAGATCAAAAGGTCTAGAGCAGATGTTTTTCATCATCTTGATTATTATTTCCACCAATAGATCATATTGGTTCAACATAATTTTGAATCATTTTGCAGTGCCAAGGACTTCAGTGGTAAAGGACCAGTGGGCTGAAGAGTACTGTCACCCAATGCTATTGGATTTATCTTGTCTTTCATTAATTAATCTTTTGGCCTCTAGTTTTTCATTGCTAAAATAAACTACCTAATACACAAGACTGATCATGCCCATTTCCCTTCTTGAAAATTTTTGGGTTTTCCTCATAGACCATCGGGTAAGATATAAACTCTTCCCTCTGGCAGCTGAGGTCCTAAACTATCTGGAACCTCCCTTCTATTGCCCCTACTCTCTAAGCTTCCTATATTAGTGTTTTCCCTTTCTTGTTTTTTTTTTCCTCTCCTAAATCTATACTTTTATCTTCTCAGAACTTCAACTAACTTTTTTTTAAATAAAAAAAAAATTTTAAACCCTTACCTTCCATCTTGGAATCAATACTGTATATTGGTTCCAAGGCAGAAAAGTGGTAAGGGCTAGGCAATAAGGGTTAAGTGACTTGCCCAGGGTCACACAGCTAGGAAGTGTCTGAGGTCAAATTTGAACCCAGGACCTCCTATCTCTAGGTCTGCATCTCAATCAATCCACTGAGCTACCCAGCTGCCCCCAACTACCTTTTTTTTTTAAACCCTTACCTTCCATCTTGGAATCAATACTGTATATTGGTTCCAAGGCAGAAAAGTGGTAAGGGCTAGGCAATAAGGGTTAAGTGACTTGCCCAGGGTCACACAGATTTGAACCCAGGACCTCCCATCTCTAGGTCTGGATCTCAATCAATCCACTGAGCTACCCAGCTGCCCCCAACTACCTTTTTTTTAAAACCCTTACCTTCCATCTTAGAATCAATACTAAATATTGGTTCCAAGGCAGAAGAGCAGAAAGGACTAGGCAATGGGAGTTGAGTGACTTACCCAGGGTCACACAGCTAGGAAGTGTCTGAGGCCAGGTTGAACCCAGGACTTCCTGTCTCTAGGTCTGGTTTTCAACCACTGAACCAGCCAGTTGCCTCCTCAACAGCCTTATGTGAAAGATGTTCTCTGCTTTCACCCAGGCTAATCCTTCCTGTCTGAAATGTACCACCTCCATATTTCGACCTTTTGAAAATTCTTTCTTCAAGTAGATTTCAGATACTACCTCTTGGATCAAACCTTTCCTGTCTTTTGTCTTTATTCAGTGATTTCAGTCATGTCTGACTGTGATCTTCTCTGGAATTTTCTTGGCAAAGATACTGAAGACATTTGCCATTTCTGTCTTCAATTCATTTTTCCAATGAAGAAACTGAAGCAAACAGAGTCAGATGACTTGCCTAGGGTCACACAGCTTAGTAAGCATCTGAGGCCAGATTTGAACTAAGGAATATGAGTCTTCCTGACTCCAGCCCTGGCACTCTATCCACAGCATCATCAACTTGAGTTGAGGCCAGGGGCAAATATTGAAAATTTCTTGTAATTTTGCAATTTTCGGAATTCCTTCTTTGCCCTTATCTATCACGTTCTCCCTTGTACCACACATATTGGAGTGGCTCCCTGTTCCAGGCTCCCACCTTCCCCTTCCACACTCTCCACAGGTATCTTGTATTTAACTATTCATAGACATGTTGTCTCTCATTAGAATGTCCGTTCTTTGTGGGGGAGGGACTGCTTTTGTGTTTTCTTTATTTCTCCCCCTCCTCTACACTCCAGACGCCTAGCACTGTGTCTAGCCCATAGTAAGCCCTTAATAATGTTTTTCGACTGATCTGTGGATATATCATCCTCATTAGACCATAAGCTCCTGGAGTGTAGGCACTTACTACTGTGTTTTAATTTTGCATGTATAGTATCGAGGATAGTTTATTTTGCTTTAATCTATAATCTATATTTTTTATTATATATTATATATATTTAATCTATAATCTGAAACGACCATCCAGGAGGCTCCTTTCCCCAGCCTCGATTGGCCATTTCTCCACTAAAACAGTAGTTTTTAGAGAGCTGCAGAATGGAGAAGTTCAGTGATTTGCTTGTAGGCATCCAGCCAGTACCTCTCAGAGGTGTCCTTGCCTCTGCGGCCAGAGTCTGCACTATGGCTACATTTCTCCTTAAACAAAACAGACACTGAATGTTTGTGGAATTGAATTGGACAGCCAGAAGCCAAGAGCTGGCTCTGACACATACCACATCAGTTCCTCTCTTTGTTCCTCAGTTTCCCGACTTGTGAATGTGAGAGCTTTGGATTCGATGATGATCTAAAGTCCCTTCTCGTGCTCCATCCCTGTTCTGTGTTCCATGGTTTCTATACTAGGCGAGGATTGGTTAAGGCTATCTACTTGGGTTCTATTCAAGATGGCCCTTGCCTCTCTCCTGTTCCCCAGGTCCCGGAGGACTCTCTTTCTCCAAAGGCGCCCGGTACAGCTATCGGTACTCCACCAGCAGCAGCACCTCCCTGCAGGCCACTGGGACCTGGAAGAGCAGTGTGGGCCTGGAGGCTCTGGTGATTCTGGATGCTATCAGCAGGTGCCGCATGGCATTGTGGGTGAGTGTCTTTGGGGCATCCTCCCAGGAGGACCACACTAAAGCCAATGGAGATAGGCAGAAGCAGTAACTCCTGAGACATGTTCTTTATTTGTTAGAGATGTTACTGTTGTTCAGTCTTCTTTCAATCATGTCCAACTTTTTGTGACCCCATTTGGAGTTTTCTTGACAAGGATACTGAAGGAATTTGCCACTTCCTTCTCCAGATCATTTGACAGATGAGGAAACTGAGGCCCAGGGAACTTAAGTGATTTGTCCACATCCACATAAATATTAAGTTTGGGGAAGACCACAGGAAGTTAGCTGCATGATGCAGTGGAGAGATAGAGTGCTGGGCCCAGAGTCAGGAAGACCTGCATCCAAATCTGGCTTCAGACACTTATAAGCCGTGACACCTGGGATAAGTCACTTAACCCCATTTGCCTCAGTTTCCTCATCTGTAAAATGAGCTGGAGAAGGAAATGGCAAACCACTCAATGTCGTGGCCAAGAAAATAATCCAAACGGTGTCACAAAGAGTCAAATAGAATTGAGCAACAACAGAAAGTCAATTTATTACATTTATTAAATGCCTACTATGTGCCAGGCTCTGTACTAAGTGCTGGCTTACAGATTTGAAACCGTAAGGAATCTGAGAGGTCGTCAAGTTCAACCCCTGCATTTTAAAAATGAGGAGACTGATCCCCAAGACTCTAAGTCTTATGGGTAACGAGTGCCAGAGGGGCAGGGGTTTGAATCCAGGTCCTATGACTCCAGAGCCAGTCTGTGCACTTTCTACTGTTCTACACTGACCCATTACATGAAAAGAAAATGATCTTGCTTTTAAGTAGCCAAGTTGAGAATTGGAGTGCTGACACTTTTAACATGGCACCTGAGATAAATAGAAGTTAAATATATTATCTTTAATAACTGAATAATATCACTGTATCTCTCAAGAAAATATTAACTTACAACATTTCCATCTTAGCTCCAAGACATCCAAATTAAGTCTTCCCTGGAATCCAAGGAAGAGCCCATAAAGGAATCAGAGAGTCTGAGGTAAAGAAATAAGTCTACCAGGGAATACAGAGACATAAGATTGATAAATGGTCAAAGGATATAAACAGGCAGTTTTCAGATGAAGAAATTAAACCTGTCTATAGTTATATGAAAAAATGTTCTAAATAATGTTTGATTAGAGAAATACAAATTAAAACAAAAATACCATCTCATACCTATTAGATTGGGTAATATGACAGAAAAGGCAAATGACAAATGTTGGTGGGAATGGGGGAAAATTGCGAAATTAATACACTATTGGTGGAGTTGGGATCTGATCCAACCATTCTAGAGAGCAATTTGGATTTATGCTCAAAGGCCTCTAAAACTGTTCATATCCTTTGTTCCATCAATGCCACCACTAAGTCTTTATCCAAAAGAGATTTTTTTTAAAAGAGAAAATGATCTACTTGTATAAAAATATTTATTGCAGCTCTTTCTGTGGTAGCAAAGAATTGGACATTAAGAGGTTGTCCATCGGTTGGGGAATGACTGAACAAGTTGTGGTATATGACAGTTATGGAATACTATAATGAAAAGTAGGATAATTTTAGAAAAATCTAGAAAGACTTACATGAACTGATGCAAAGTGGAGTGAGCAGAGCCAGAAGAACATTGTATGCAGTGATAGTAATATTTCTTTCCTTTTCTTTTCTTTTCTTTTCTTTTCTTTTCTTTTCTTTTCTTTTCTTTTCTTTTCTTTTCTTTTCTTTTCTTTTCTTTTCTTTTCTTTTCTTTTCTTTTCTTTTCTTTTCTTTTCTTTTCTTTTCTTTCTTTTCTCTTCTCTTCTCTTCTTTTCTTTTCTTTTTTCTTTTCTTTTCTTTTTTTCCTTTCTTTTCTTTTTTAAACTTTCACCTTCTGTCTTGGAGACAATACTGTGTATTGGCTCTAAGGCAGAAGAGTGGTAAGGGCTAGGCAATGGGGGTCAAGTGATTTGCCTAGGGTCACACAGCTGGGAAGTGTCTAAGGTCAAATTTGAACCCAGGACCTCCCATCTCTAGACTTGGCTCTCCATCCACTGAGCCACCCCGCTTCCCCCAACAGTAATATTTCTTGATGAACAACTGTGAATGACTTAGTTAGTCTCAGCAATTCCAGTGATCCAAAGCAATCCTGGAGATTCATGATGAAAAATGTCATCCCCTCTCTGAAAAAGAACTGGTGGAGTTTGAATGAAGACTTTATTTCCTTTTTCCTTTTCCTTTGTTCCTTTTTTAAAATTTGAGATCTCTTCCACAAAATGACTAAAATGGAAAACTTTTTTACATGATTGCACATGTAAAATCTATATCAAATTGCTTACCATTTCATGTAGGGAGATGGGAAGGAAGGGAGTAAGGGAAGGTGAGAAGAAGGAAAGAATTTGAACCTCAAAACTTAAAAAAAAAAGAATGTTTTTTTTTTTTTATTAAAACCCTTACCTTCCGTCTTGGAGTCAATACTGTGTATTGGCTCCAAGGCAGAAGAGTGGTAAGGGCTAGGCAATGGGGGTTAAGTGACTTGCTCAAGGTCACACAGCTAAAAGAAATGAATGTTAAGAAAATTGTTTTTACATGTAATAGGAGGAAAACTAAAAATTTAATTAAAAAAATTGTACTGACATAATCTGGAAAAAATTATCAAAAAGAAAAAGCAATAAGATATGCCATGAGCTTTACCTTTAAGAGCTCACTATCTTTTGTGCTATTAAAGATTTTATTTACATAACAATTGCCACAACAGCTGGTATTCTATGTCCATTTATGTGTTTCTTAACCATAGGATAATAGGTCTACCATAATTGTTTGGTACATTTTATAATACAGAAGGAAAATCTTATTTTTATATGGGTTAAAATGTCTTCACATGGGTTCTGCATATTAGTAAAGCCCTCGAGTGGTTTGAAAAAACCCTGTTTAGGTGTCTAGGTGGGGAGAGGGGATCTTGTAAACGAGGACTGTCTTTCTACTTTGGTGTGTGTGAAAGATCATAATCCAAACGTAAAAATGGTTAATGAAGATTGGCAAGGTATTATAGGAGTCAAGAACTTACATGAAGGAGTCTGGTGCTGAGAAATGGGTTTGCCTCTCATCTGGTGGAAGAAAATTATTGCCCATCTTTTCTTGAATGCTGAAAATGTTTTATGTGTTGTGTAAAATGACACAGAATCACTTCTGGGTTTGTGTCGTGCTCATCCTCTCCCTAATAAAATGGCCCCTCAGGCTAATGGATTCAGGATAGCCTCGTGCCTAAATGAGGAATTTGCTCTTTTTTTACCCCTCGAACTCTTCATTTCTATGCTCTCATCCCAGAGATCCAGGCTGAATCACTTAAACCTTAGGCTTGGCTCATGTCCCCACTCTTCTCTAAAACTGGGCAGTGTAGACCAGGTCTAGGACAGCTGGCTACTTATATAGCTCTAGCCCTGGGATTTCAGTAATGGAGGAAATCTGTCGTGTGGAAACTCTCCACAGAAGCCGATTGGCAATGGTCTGTACGTTAGAGCTTTGAGCTCGTTGTGAGGTGGGACCTGTCTGTTGCCTTTCTCGATATATACGCAGTGCTTAGCACACTTTCACACTGCTCAGTGGCTCTCTGACCAGTATCTTCCATCTTTACCTTTTCTTTGCCCAGCTTGGTTTCTTGCCTTCATGGTCACTTCTAGTAAACCTGAGAAACCGCATGGAGAGGGAAGTAGCCATCATTTCAAAGCCTGTGCGTCTCCTCATCCCACCCATTTCCTAGAGAGGGGATTTCTCTAGAGAACAGGTTCTCTCTCATTCTCAAGACAAGCCAATCTTTTGTCTGGCTTGGCCAAGCCTGGTAATCTCCTGGTATTGTCCCGCTGACCAGCTTCCCAGCCCTCCCCCAAGCCTGGGAGACAGTTATTTCAAAGCTGAGAGTCAAATAGAGCTGGCCCAACCCCGGCTCTCCTCATCTCTCCAGCTCTCTCTCTTTTTCTTTTCTTTTAAATTCATTTGTTAGAGCTTTTGTCTGTGGATATGGGAATGTTGAGGGGGCAGATGGGTCCTCTGCTCAAAGGCTTGCTCAGGGAGGAACCGCTCAAATGGGGCGGTGATGTCTATTGTCCAGAGCCCCTCATCAGAAATGCTAAGTCACAGGGACGGAAGACATCGGGCTCCCTGAAGCTGAGAGAGAGTGACACTCACTATTCTGGGTGGTCAGACTCCATTAGTGTTTCCCCAGCACAGGCAAAGATGTGTGACCTGAGACCTAGTGGGCATTGCTGTCCAAGAGGGTCTAAACTGCTTAAAAATTCTGGGGGGGGGGAAGTGCTCTTGGGAGGGTGGGAGGAGACAGGGAAGATAGGAGAGCAGGAGACACATAAATAACAGATTATAATATGAAATCACAGATTAAGTCCTTAGTGGCCATCTTGTCTCCTTGTTTTTTAGAAAAGGAAATTGAGGCTCCAAGAGATTTTACCAGAGTCACACAAGTAATAAGTGGAAGAAGTGGGATTTGAAATCAGATTTTCCCCCCTAAATTCATTCCCCCCCATTGTATCCCACTTCCTCAAAATAGACCTAGGAGTTATCGAAAGGAAAAGAGTAAGGGTTTTGAGAGAGAATGATGGGAAGAAACCCTGGTGGAAGGACAAGAGAGGAAGGGCTGCTGTAGGGAATAAAGCTGGAAAGAGGAAGTGTGAAATTCATGTGTTAAGAGGATTGGAAACAAAAGCCAAGCTCCTAGTTGTCCTCTAGGCGCATCACCTCCAAGAGTCCTTCCTGGTCTTAATTTATGATCCTATGATCTCCAGCCTGCTTCACTGGGGTGGAGAAAAGTCAGTTTAATTCTATTTGGTTCCATGTAGGATGACTTTGGAAAAGTTCCCACTTTCCTTTGTGTTTCGTGATGGAAAGATTCCCAAGGTCTGCCCCCACCAAGGAGATCCAAGCTGGGTCGTAAACATCAAACGTGGTGTCTTAAGTCTCCTTCAGAGCAGCCCTGGAACCACCATTCCCGAAACCATTGATGAGGTGAGTCTGGTTACATGCCATGTCTTGGCTTCCCCAAAGCCTTCTAGTTGCACTAGGAGAAACCTGGGTGGATTTAATCAAATTGGGAGAAATGAAAGGACCATTTTAAGCTTGGATTCCCTACCTGAGCAACACCAGCCACACAATCTTTCTCAGAGAGGATGAGGGCTAAATGAGAAATTCAGGGAAGACATGGAAGAGGGAGATGTGTTTTGGAAGGGAATAGTGAGGAATGAGGAAGAAAGGAAATGGGGAAGAGAAAAAATAAAGAAAGGAAGATAGGGAGAAGGAGACAGAAATTCTGTTATCACTCATGGGCTTGGGGTTTTGGCTCTAGATCGATGTCTTGGGAAAATGCCCTACCACATACACACGAAAAGGTTCCCGACTCCTGAAGACAAAGGACTTAACCCAATGTTCTCTCCGACACCATGGATTTACTTTTCTTCGGTCAGAGGTTCTTCCAGGGATGACAGTAAGTATTATTGATCTGCATTATAGTCCTAACCTAGACTCTTGGGACTTAAAAAAAACCAAAAACCAAAACCTTTCACCTTCTGTCTTAGCATCCACACTTAGTTTTGGTTCCAAGGCAGAAGAATGGTAAGAGTTAAGCAAACATGGTTACCTAGGATCACACAGCTAGACCTTGGAACTTTTGAAGAAGGAATGTGTTGTTTCTCATCAGCCAGCAAAGTCCTTCTGTTGAATCCAGAGCTCACTCTGAGATCAACCATTGTTTGGACAGTGGTTTAGATAGTACTTATCCATTCTATCTGGTCCCAATTCCCATCCCCACAGGGGCTGATAGGTTCAATGCCTCTGTAACTTAAGTTACCTAAGGATAAAATGAGATAAGCCCTGGGGACCAGTTCAAGATCCCAATAGTCTTATAATAAGGACCATTTTTTTTCAAACCTTTACCTTCTGTCTTGGAGTCAATACTGTGTATTGGCTCCAAGGCAGAAGAGTGGTAAGGGCTAGGCAATGGGGGTTAAATGACTTGCCCAGAGTCACACAGCTGGGAAGTGTCTGAGGCCAGATTTAAACCTAGGACCTCCCATCTCTAGGCCTGGCTCTCCATCCACTGAGCTACCCAGCTGTCCCCATAAGCACCATTTTTTGAGGAGGGGTTCTAGTGTATTTTTACACTAGATGAACCACAGTGCTCTCCCATGTCTCATTCAGGACTATGAAATAGAAAGGATGGAAGAAGAATCATAGAATTGTAGACCCATTGAGCTGGAAAGGCCCATAGACCTCCATCCTACCTTATTATCTATAATTATTAGGATTAAATATTTGGAGTTGGAAGGGACCTTCAGGGTCATCTAGTCCAACCTCCCCATTTTATAAACACAGGTATAGAGGGAATGATAATTCTTCCCCAGAGCCACATGGGTAATGGCTGAGGCAGGATTTTAACTTATGTTCTATGCCTTCGAGTCAAGTATTCTATCTAGTGCCACACAAGAGAAATGAGGTCCAGAGATTTAAAGCAACTTCTCTAAAGTCACAGAATAACATGGTGGCAGAGCTTGGACTAAGACAAAGCCCCCTTGCCTTGAGTTCCAGGGTCTTGCTATCCTACCATACTTCTTCTCTAATCAAAGATGCATATACATTTATAGATTTTATAGAACCTACATGCACATATCAACCTTACAACCTATTTCCTTCTTAAAATTAAGTTTATTTCAATGAACAAAACTCTATTTTTTCTCTTTCCCATTCTTTCCTGTTGAAAAAAAGAGAAAAATGTAAAAGCAAATAAATCCTCATATTGACCAGGACGAAAAACTATTAAGTTTTACCCTTCAGCCCATAGTCTATCATCTCTCTGTCTGGAGGTCACTGGTTTGCTGGAATTGTACTTAATCATTACACAACCTATTTTCAGGAATTGTTCCAATATGAGTTTTATAATTGTTCCCTTCAGAGATTTTTCTCCCCTTTTCTTTTCTTTTAAACCCTTGCCTTCCATCTTAGAATTAATACTAAATATTGGCTTCAAGGCAGAAGAGCAGAAGGTAAGGGCTAGGCATTTGGGGTTAAGTGACTTGCCCAGGGTCACACAGCTAGGAAGTGTCTGAGGCCAGATTTGAACCCAGGACCTCCTGACTCTAGGTTTGGCTCTCTATCCACCGAGCCATCTAGCTCTCTCCTTCCTCCTTTCTATGCTCCCCTCCTGCCTCATCTACCCCCAAATTCAATAGATTAATTCATCCCAATACCCACAGGATATGATAATGGAACAATGAGAAGTCTTTCTCACCAAAATCATTCTGGGCCACAGTGGTCCCTAAATTTGGAACTCAGTGCCTTGGGTCAGGGTCCTCATTCTATTCAAGTCTTCTTCTTTTTTCTTTTCTTTTCTTTTCTTTTCTTTTCTTTTCTTTTCTTTTCTTTTCTTTTCTTTTCTTTTCTTTTCTTTCCTTTCCTTTCCTTTCCTTTCCTTTCCTTTCCTTTCCTTTCCTTTCCTTTCCTTTCCTTTCCTTTCCTTTCCTTTCCTTTCCTTTCCTTTCCTTTCCTTTCCTTTCCTTTCCTTTCCTTTCCTTTCCTTTCCTTTCCTTTTCTTTTCTTTTCTTTTCTTTTCTTTTCTTTTCTTTTCTTTTTTGTCTCTGATGTATTTCCTCTCTTCCTTCTCAGTCCTCACAGCCGAGCTTGGTTTCAAAGGTGGAATGCTACCAGAGTTTCCGGGAAGGTCTGCTAGAGGAGACAAAATGCACAGAGTCTGATGTGGTTGGACCCTTCTCTGAGAAAGGGAATGGTGTGGAGACCAGGACACAGTCCACCCTGAGTCTGCTGCACATGAAGCCCCAGGCTCCATCCAACAAAGGTAACTCCCCACATCCAGACAGGGGGCAGGTTTTTTGCCCTTGCTCACATGTACTCGAATCCCATTTTCCTTCCCCAAGAAAGAGTGGTGGAGATCTTGTCATTCTTTCCTCTGTCTCTGGCCAGGACATCCTTGTAAATAATGATGAAATCAACTTGTTTGTTCCAATTTCTGGAAAAGAAGATTGCATTTTTGTCCCATTTCTTCATGGATTCTTTCTTCCCAGCCTCATCATTCCTGACCTATCTTATTCTGTCTCCCCTGAGGATTCCTCATTCAGCTGAGTTTGTCTCCGGCATATGTATTTCTTCAGGTCTGATGGCGCAGAACCCATTGGGATTAAGTTTGTTCTTGGACACCCTAGTTCATTTCTCATTTTACTTTTGAATTTAAAACACCAAAGAGGATGAACATTTTTACAGACAAAGCAGAACAGAAAAAGGATTGAAGGTACAGTTCTAAAACTGTACCACAACCCAGCAATTTAGAAGGGAAATCGACAAATGAGGGGGCATCCGGTGGGAGGGTGGCCAGGAGAGTTGGGGTTCAGGAGGCCATGGCAGATGGAAAACAGCTAAAGGAGGTTGGAATATTGAGCTTAAAAAAGGAAAAAAGAACTCTCAGGTGTTGGGAGTGGGGTAGAGAAAGCAAGAATGTTCTGTTTAAAATAAAAAGGAAGTCACTAGAAAGCATAGGAATAGAAGGACCTTTCCTAAAAATAATACAGTATATATCGAAAACCATCAGCCAACATCATCTGCAATGGGGATAAACTAGAAGCTTTCCTAATAAGATCAGGAGTGAAACAAGGATGCCCATTATCAGCGCTATTATTGAACATTGTAAAAGAAAAAAAAGGATTTTTGTTATGTATGAGTTTGCTCTTAGAACAATGACCAATATGGAATTATGTTTTGCATGACAATAAAAATAAATTAAAAAAAAAACAGAACTAGAGAAGAGGGTAGCCACAAGAAAAAACAAGTTTAAGAGTATAATTCTCTAACCTGAAAAAAAGAGTCCATCTTTAAGATAACTAAATAGAAGTAAAAAAAAATAAAAGGCTGAGAAAATGAGCAAACAACAAAAAATAAATAGGGAAGAGAAAAAGAAAAAGAGTAGGGTGCTTGGCTGTTGTTCCAGTGAACAGGACTATAATTGGACAGATGGATATAGGAGGAAATAACAGGAATCTGGTTTGGGTTCATTAAAAATAAAAATAAAAGAAGTCCTCAGCACCAAGGAGGCCGTGTAGGGTAGTGGAAAGATCATTAGCTCTGGAGCAATAGTCAAGCCATGAATGAGCATTTTATGAAGTCCTTAATGCCAGGCACCATGTTAAACCCTGGGGATAGATGCAAAGACTATCAGAAGCAATCCCGTCTGACCTAGTCCAGGAGGTTTTGTTGTTCAGTCCTTTCAGTTGTGTTGGACTCTTTGTGACTCCTTTCTGGAGTTTTCTTGGCAGAGACACTAGCATGGCTTGATATTTCCTTGCCCAGCACATTTTATGGATGAGGGACTAAGGCAGCCATCAAGGTTAGGTGACTTGCCCAGGGTCACATAGCTAGTAAGTGTCTGAGGTCAGATTTGAACTCAAGAAGATGAATGTTCCTGACTTCAAGCTCAGCACCCCATCTACTGCACCATCTAGTTGCCCCAACCTCAGATACTCTCCTCTATGATCTTGGGCAAATCACCCGGGACTCAGTTTCCTCATCTGTAAAAATGAGGAAGTTTAACCAATTAAGGTCCTATCAATGCGTCAATCAAGGATTCTTTATTTAATACCTGATAGCAAGAAGAACCGTGCTGCCATGAGATGCTCTCCTACTAGGATCAAAAACGTCTCTGCTTCCCTTTTCTGGGCAAAACGATTATTTATCTTCCTAGAGCCTGACCGGGATAGCTAGAACATTTTCTTTATGTCTGTGTGGAAATGCCCACTAATATTCTGTCTTTTGTTCATGGAGGATCTGGGGTTTGGGAACTCCTTCGTCCCTGCTGGATAAGAGGCAACAGTCACACTCCTTGTTTGGGGAAGAACCTGGAGCTAAAAATCTTCCCACGGAGACTCTAAAATCCAGCTTCTTGCTCTCTCCCCTGCCCCCTCCCCCCCCATCCTGGGTGTGAATGGAAGCACGTGGGGTCTTGGGTCTCTCATTCGCTGGGTGGGTTCCATTGAAGACTGACAGCAGAGCAGCCACTTAACAAATGGTTAGCATATAGCTTAGCCTCAGAGGTGAATAGGAAGACGTCACTGTCTACAATGGTGGATGCGAGCAAGATGGGGGCCACGTTGGGTTGAAACTGGACCCTGGTTTCTAGAGAAAAATCCAGAAATGGGACTTAGCTTTAAGGTATCTTCTTTTCCTACTCATATGGATTTATTAATGTTTATTTATTAATTTTTAAGTTAATTAGTTAATTAAATTATTAAATTTATTAATTCCTGGAGTGGAACGTGTTTCCATGGATGCGGATGACCGACTCATCTGCAACTTTCAATTGGAAAGATTTGCTTGGGATGCTGGGAAATAAGTGAATGGACTTGGTATGTGTAAGAGGTAGGACTTGAACCTAGGTCTTATTGTCTGCAAGACTTGCCTTCTACTCACTGTGTTAGAGGTCTCTACTGAAAATCAGACTCATGGAAATATTCTATTCTCTCTTTTTATTTCAATTCATCAAGCATTTAATAATAATGATGATGGTGATTAACATCTATAAAGCATTTTAAAGTTTGAGAGCACTTTCCATGTTATCTCATTTGATCTTCACAGCAACTCTGGGCGAGAGTCCTCATTTTATGGTTGAGGAAACCGAGGCAGGCAGAAGTGAAGTGACACAGCTAGTAAGTATCTGCAGTTAGGTGGTGCAGAGGAAACTGTACTGGACCTGGAGTCAGGAAAACCTGAGTTCAAATCCAGCCTCAGATACTTCCTAGCTATGTGATCCTGGGCAAGTCATTTAACCCTGTTTGCCTCGGTTTCTTCATCTATAAAATGGACTAGAGAAGGAAATGGCAAATCACTTCAGTTTCTTTGCCAAGAAAACCTCAAATGGGGTCATGAAGAGTCAAACAGACATGACTGAACAACAAAATAGGTAATTGAGGCATAATACTTAGTCTTCTGGTGTCCAAGTCCAGCTCTATATCCACCTGGCTTCCTTCCATTAATCAAGGGAATACAAAATGTGCTAGAGGTGGCAGCTGGGTGACTCAGTGGATTGAGAGCCAGGTCTAGAGATGGGTGGTCCTGGGTTCGAATTTGGCCTCAGACACTGCCTAGTTGTGGGACCCTGAGCAAGTCACTGAATCCCCATTGCCTACCCCTTAAGGCTTTTCTGTCTTGGAATCAATACAGAGTATTGATTCTAAGATGGAAGGTAAGGATTAAAAAAAAAGTTTAAAAAAATGCGCTAGACCCAAAGGCATGTACAAAAGTAGTCTGAGACACAATTCCTGTCTTTGAGGTGCTTACAAGGAGTTACATTTTACTAGGTGTTCCTTCCCCAATTCTCCACAAATGTTCTCATCCTCATTTTATATGTGAGAAACTTAAGGATGAGAGGAAGTGATTTGTTCAGGGTTCCATGGCTAATGAGTGGGGGAAGGTGGGATTGGAATCCAGTTCTACTGGCAGGATGTCTAGTTTCTTTCCTTTATATCACATTACCTGTCAGAGGTGGAGAGAAGGGAGTTGTCTTCATCTACAACTAGGAAGTACAAGTATCCCTTCCTCATTGCTGGGTTTGGGGGCACAGTAGCCCCATGAACTAGAAAATTAGTGTCAAAGTTTTTGGCCATCCCTCCATGCCAGAGACATTTGAATTTTTCTTTCTTCTTTTTCTTTTTCTTTTTATGGAGTGTTTATAGTAAGAGAAATTGAGCATATTTATGGTATTAAAAGAGAAAATATGTTGATACTATACATATATTTTGTGCATTTCTGAGCTTCTCAGCTTTTTCTGTGTTGCCTGGTGGACTTCATGTGTCGTCTTTAGTTTCCACAAAACTCCTCCCAAATTCCCATTTAATTTCTTACGCTAGCTTGCGATACGTCAAAACTGCAATAAAAAGGAATACCTGTGTTGTAGTCAAGATACCTACTGAAGTCTTCTGATTCAGAGTTCTGTGGTCTGTTCTTCTATACCATTATGTATATATGTATATATGTATATATGTATATATAAAACCCTTACCTTCTGTCTTAGAATCCATACTGTGTATTGGTTCCAAGGCAGAAGAGCAATAAGGGCTAAACAATGGAGGTCAAGTGACTTGCCCAGGATCACACAGCTGGGAAGTGTCTGAGATCAGACTTCCATTGCTTTTGTAAAGAACATGGCAATCTACTCCCTTAAGGCTTTCTGGATCCTTCCTATAATTTAATAAACCAGAATATCCCTCCATGGCCACTATTTTCCTTTATCTGTTGCCTCCCCCAATTAGGAGAACTTTTTGAGGGCAGAAACTAACTGCCTTTGCTTCTTCATTTGTGTCTGTAGCCACATTCCAGTGCTTTGCACCTGGGAAGCCCCTATACTAAATTTCCAAGTGTGGACTGTAGTCCCTGCTTTGTACTTCTAGTAGGCTATGAAGCACTTTATATTGATCATAAGAATTCTCCCAGCTTTTAGCTCTCTCTTGTCCTCTCTCCTTCCTTTCTCCCTCTCCTGTTCTCAAAAAGAAGATTTCTGGCTAGAAGCTATACTCCCCCCACTGTTGAATCATTTTGTTTAGAATCCTGGGCTGGGGAGGGGGCTTAGACGATCTATCTATCTATCTATCTATCTATCTATCTATCTATCTATCCATCCTCCCTCCCTTCCTCCCTCCCTCCCTTCCTCCCTCCTTCCTTCCTTCCTTCCTTCCTTCCTTCCTTCCTTCCTTCCTTCCTTCCTTCCTTCCTTCCTTCCTTCCTTCCTTCCTTCCTTCCTTCCTTCCTTCCTTCCTTCCTTCCTTCCATCCATCCATCCATCCATCCATCCATCCATCCATCCATCCATCTATCTATCTATCTATCTATCTATCTATCTATCTATCTATCTATCTATCTATCTATCTATCCATCCATCCATCTATCTATCTAATCTATCTATCATCTATTCTATTCCACAACCTGTTCCTTTAACCCCCTCTATTTATGCTTCTTGTCTCTGAAGCAGATTACGGACAATTTTATGTGAGCAATCTACTGTATGAGTGGGAAGGTCTGGCCACCCAAACCCAGGTAGCTGATGTAGCCGAATCTGTGAGGAAGTTGTGCCTGGCTCAGGCCACAAGTTTTGAGGTAAGTTGATTTTCATAGCCTTCTTCTAGAATATTTTGAGCGTCATTTGGGGATGGGAGGTGCTGGTCAATGTTTAACAATCAACATTCTGGGGGGGAAAATCAGCAGTTAGGTGGCTTGAATTGAAAAGCCAGGTCTAGAGACAGAAAGGTCCTGGGTTCAAATCTAGCCTCAGATGCTTCCTGGACAAGTCACTTATCTCCCATTTCCTAGCCCTTACCATTCTTCTGCCTTAGATACAAGACATAGCATTGATTCTAAGAAAGAAGATAAGAGTTTGTTTTTTTTTAAAGCATGCATACATTTTAAAATTTAATCCACATGATTAACATATTCTCCATCACTATCCAGAGTTCAGACAATCAATAGAACAAGGAACCAAGTCCCGATTTGTCAATTTCTATCTGAAAATTTAATGATGGGCTCTCTGAAGCTGTTTCAGCCAGCAGCAGCACACCCTTGCCTGGGGGTAAGGGCAGAGGTGGGAGACCCCTTGAGAGCTGTAGAAAGGGAAGTTCTTCATCGCCTACAAGTCCAGACCTCCAGATTTTCCAGGTTCAGCATTAGGGACCCCGGGAGAGGAGAGCTGGAAGGTTGTAGAGCTGCTTAGGAACCCTGCAGCTCAGCTTTGAATCTGGCTTCCGCATGTTGAAAGGGGAGAGGGGAGAGCTCAGAGCAAGATGGGCCATGGAACTGTCATGTTCCAAAGACATTGGGATGCTCACCATTTGCTTCTTGAGCAACTTCACAAAGCTGTTCTGAATCAAATGAGATTATAGACAAAGTGCTTTGCAAAATTTTAACCCTTCTCTTCTGACTTAGAATCAATTCTGTGTATTGGTTCCAAGGCAGAAATGTGGTAAGGGCTAGGCAATGAGGGTTGAACGACTTACCCAGGGTCACACAGCTAGAAAGTATTTAAGGCCAAATTTGAACCCAGGACCTCCTTTTTCTAGATCTGGCTCTCAATCCACTGAGGCACCTAGCTTCCCCTTACCTTGCAACTCTTAAAGTGCTATTTCAGTGTTTGCTATTATTTTTTGGTGCAATAGATAGAATACTGGGCCTAGAGTTAGAAAGACATCTTCCCAAGTTCAAATCTGGCCTCAGACACTTCCTAGCTATGTGACTCTGGGCAAGTCACTTAACCCTGTTTGCCTCAATTTCCTCATCTGTCAAATGAGCTGGAGAAGGAAATAGTAAAATCACTACTATATCTTTGCCAATAAAACACCAAACCGAGTCACAGAGAGTCAGACAACCAAAACCAACTATACTACAATAACAAAAGCAACATTATTATTTTAAAGTGGCTAGGGAATTGGATGGATCGAGAGTCAGGTCTGGAGTTGGGAGGTCCTGGGTTCAAATCTCAGACACTCCCTAGCTGGGTGACCCTGGGCAAGTCACTCAACCCCATTTGCCTAGCCATTCCAGCTCATCTGCCTTGGAACTGATACTTAGTATTGATTCTAAGATAGAAGGTAACAGTGTTAAAAAAAAAAAAAGATTGTTCTTTGGCTAGCCTTCCTCTGTGAGCCAGAAGAATCCAACAAGATTCTTCTTTTCCTCCCCACCATTTTGAAAGACTAGGTAGAAAGATAAGAACTATATCTTTGTAAGGGGAGAAGGGAGAAATTCCAAAAGCTGGCTGGGCAGTGACAACACACTCAACACGCCTTCCCTCCAGCAGCATGCCTTCATTTCTTTTCTAAAAGAAAGTGGTCTGTATAGAAATCACTTTGCAAGTCTGTTCCATGATACCAAAGGCCCCTCTTTTCAATGGCTGATGCTACTGCAAATGGCTATAAATTTAAATAATCAAATGTGAACCTTACACTTATAAAAATAAGAGTAATAATAGTAGCTATTAATAATTTACCCAGTACTTTACAGTTATCAAAGTGCTCTACCAATATGTCACTTAATCCTCCCAATAATCCTGGGAGATAGGCGCCATTGTTGTTGTTGAGCCATTTCAGACTTGGCCAACTCTTGACTGACCATTATTATGCCCAATTTACAGATGGGGAAACTAGGATAGATGGAGGTTAAGTGACTTGCCCAGGATCAAACAGCTAGGAGGTTTCTGAAATTGGATTTGAACTTGGATCTTCCTGACTCCAGGTCTAGTGGTCTTTCCTAGCTGCTGGTGTTTGTCATTATCTACAAGGATGGACCACCATAGGTGTCTTGGGCCTTGAGCTCCAGATGGTCATCTCTGCCATATTGTCTTATTATAGACTTTGGGGCATCATCAGAAATAGTTCAGGAGAAGACGAACTTTTGAGTTGAGCTCATCCCAGTGTTTGTTTTTTGTATAATCTCAGAGAGAAGCAGTATGGTGACTTTCTGCAAAGAATAGAGTGTCACAGGGCAGCCAGGTGGCTCAGCGAATTGAGGATCAGGCCTGGAGTTGGGAGGACTTGTGTTCAAATCTGGCCTCAGACATTTCCCAGCTGTGTGACCTTGGGCAAGTCACTTAGCCCCCATTGCCTAGCCCTTACCACTCTTCTGTCTTGGAACCAATATGTGGTATCAGTTCTAAGACAGAAAGTTGTTGTTGTTTTTTTAAAGAGTAAAGTATCATATTAGCCTTTTGGATCCAGAAAAACTAGGCAGAATCCTAGGTGAAATGGGAAAAGCTACTTTAGATGCTGCAAAAGAGAAGCAATATGGCAGAGGGCAGAAATCAGAAAGGCCTACATTTAAGTCCCATCTCAGATAATGACTAGCTGTATGACCCTGGGCAAGTCTCTGTGCCTTAGTTTCCCTATCTGTACAATGATGGGGCTGGATGTGAGGGCTGCTGAGGTCCTTATCAACTCTAAATCTGTGCTCCTTTGGGGTTAATCACACTTGCCCTGCTTATCTCCCAGAGGAGTTCTGAGGCATAAAAGAGATGATCTAAGTAAAGGTCAGCCTTCGAATCTATACAGTACTTTCTGAGTATCATCTTTGTCATCAGAGAGTTGTAGAGTAGAGTGGTGGTGGCGGTGGTGGTTTAGTTGTGTCCTACTCCTTATGACCCTATTTGGGGTTTTCTTGGCAG
The DNA here is from genome assembly GCF_027887165.1 of Monodelphis domestica. Taxonomy (NCBI): domain Eukaryota; kingdom Metazoa; phylum Chordata; class Mammalia; order Didelphimorphia; family Didelphidae; genus Monodelphis; species Monodelphis domestica. The sequence continues at coordinate 183,983,389 of NC_077233.1, read as the reverse complement.
AGATACTGGAGTGCTTGGCCATTTTCTCCTCCAGCTCATCAAAGAGAGTGAAATAACTTGCCTAGGGTCACACCACTAAATAAGTGTCAGAGGCTGGTTTTGAACTCAGGAACCTGACTCCAGGTCTGGCATTATGGTTGTCCCTCTCTCTCTATATCATGGTTTCACTATATTGCTGTTTTGTTTTTTAAATCTAATTTTGTATTGTGGAGTTTTCACTATCACAGGATTTTGTGGATAAATACCATACTGTACACAATGGAAATGCAGTATACCACTACCACTTGCACAAGTTTGCCAACGTGAGATTGTACATGGCACACTATTGGCTCAAAGGTGACCAATCATAGTGCTGTGTTCTGTATCCTAGGTGCTGATTGGCTCAATGTTTATAAGAGTGTGAGAAAGGTTAATAAAAGTGGGGAAAGGTTTATAGGAGAGTGGGAAGGATTTATAAAGCTTTAAATATATATATATATAAATGATAAAATAAACATAACACAGCTATTTTGTGGATTTTCACCTATTGCTGGGGTGTCTGGAACGTAACTCCCACAATAGGTGAGGGATCACTGTGTATCTGCCGGGCCACCTAGCTGTCCCAAGTAGGGTAGCTACAGGGCTGGATTAACAGGAAATCCAAGTTCAAGTCCTTTACAGCCTAACTGGCTCATTGTTGCTCAAGTCACTTCATCAACTTCACTTTCCTCATCTGTAGAATGGGCACGATCATACTGGTAGTCCTTATTCAAGTTGGTTTGTGATCAGTTGTGTGTGTATTTACATGTATTTGTGTGTGTGTGTGTGTGTGTGTGTGTGTGTGTGTGTGTGTGTAAGCTGCTTTGCAAACAAGCCTACAAGTGAAATCTGAAAGTCAATTATTGCTATTATCTGGATTCTTTTTGTCACAAATGGTTGTTCCTGGCACTGACTGTGTGCCTTTTCCCATGTAAAATCTGGAGCCTGTGGCCCAGAGAAAGGGACTCTGTATTCCCTTTCTGAGCCAACACATCTGCTTTAGAGAGTTCAGAAATCCGTTTGTTTATTTCTTCCTGACACATCAGCTTCCAAAATAAATTCCTGCTTCGCCGACTGCTTTCAGAGGCCCGTGGTGCTTCAGAGGGTGCAGTGCCATTGAAATGAGCCGAGGTATTTGGGGATTCTGGGGCTGCCCATTTGGGGCTTGGAGAGCCATGATCAGTTCCTCCTGGAAGCTTTCTGGACAGGAGCCTCATTTCATACAGAGGAATAGGGCTGTTTGTTCCCTCTCCCGAGCCTGTGGCATGGGCCCTCCTCCCAGAGTGCCTGGCTTCCTTTCCAGCTTGAGGGTCATAATGAAATGCCTGAGTCTACACTGCTGTTCAGTTGACGGCCTCTTAAAGTGGACTGGACTTCTCCCAAGAAACCCAACTGGATTAAGTGAAAAGAGAAAGAGATCAGAGGGCAGCAGTTCTGAGCCCTGGTCCCGTATGAATTTGTTGTGTGAATGTTGGCTCACAGATCCAGAGCTAGAAGGGAACTCAGAGAACCCCAAACTTCTTGTTTTACAGATGAGAGAATTGGGACCTAGGGATGACTTAAGTGACTTGTCCAAGGCCATAGAGATACCAACTGGCAGAGGTGAGAATTGAATCCAGGGCCTCTGACTGGAGAATTAGTACCAAGATTATCATGGGGCAGCTGGGTGGTACAATGGATCTGAAGCCAGATCTGAAGTCAGGAAATCTTGAGTTCAAATTTAGTCTCAGAAACTTACTAGCTTTGTGATGCTGGGCAAGTTGCTTAATCCTATTTATCTCAGTTTCCTCATCTGTAAAATGAACTGGAGAAGGAAATAGCAAACTACTCCAGTATCTTTGCCAATAAAACCCCCAAATGGAGTCATGGAGAGCTGGACATGACTGAAAAATATCAAACCAAGATTGCTACCATCATCATCATCATCATCATCATCATCATCATCATCATCATCATCATCATCAATTATTCCTCTCTGCTTCAATTTTCCCCATTTGAAAGATGAAGGGGGTTGAACAGTCATAGAGCCTATAATTTCTTGGCTCTATAAACTGGGCTTTTTTATTGGGGGGGGGGACATCCAAGCCTGTAATTTCATTGGTTGAAAACTCCCAGTCAGGAGACCTTTTCTTCCAATGCATTTTGGTAACTACTTTTTAGCATATATTCTTATAAAATTGCTTGGCGTGCTTAGAGCTAAAGTGAGTTGTCCAGAGGGAGATGGAATATCCCATGCTTACTCTACTGTAGTATTCTATGGTTAGCCATAGGTGTGCATTCATCTGGTAAGAAACTGGATTATTCAAATGCCTCTAAACTCTGGACACTCGGTAAGTGTGGATTCAATATCAAAGGTGTCCCTGACTTTGGGAACTAGTGATGTGGTCGCTGCGTCCCGCTCATGGTAGATGGGAGAAGAGCAAATGTTGTGAGGATGTGGAATTCCTTCATTGGAAGGAAGCAAAGGGAAGATGGCATGCGGGTGATGTGACCTTGGAGTCTGGAGCATTTCCAGCTCAGAGCTCTGGCAAGGCTCCCTGTTTGCTGACAGCCTGTGGTTATTGCTGTCCCCCCAAGGAGAGAGCCATTATCCTAGGAGCAAAGCCAAGCTAGGACACCAGCAGCAGGAGGGGGAGAGCCAGTGGAGCCATTGTCATGGGTGAAATCACAAAGATTATTTGCACAGAATGTGGCAGTTCAGCTTGGGAGGGATCTGGAGTCAGGAAGCCAATGTAGAGTCTTTCTTAGAATCCTAGATCTGAAAAAAAAGTTACCTTTTGATCCAGATTCCCTTCTTGTTGGCAACTCACGTGGGGTGGGAGGCTGCCTAGCCCAGGTGTGTGAAGGCTGCCCCAGAGCAGAATGGGCAGATGAGAACAATCTGTCCCAATGACCATGGAGGTGGCTGGCGGGTGCTGTGTTCTGCCACTGAAGATGCTGAGACCATCCACTGCATCTGTGGCCATGGCCAGCTGACCTGACTTTTGTCTTGCCACTGGACTTGAATAACTCTGAAAGACAGAGTGAGACTGATGACTTTGTGAAACTCTGCCTCACTTAAATCCAATTCACTCACAAGTCAAGACATTACTCAGTGATGCCATTAGTCCTCTTTGAATAAACCAAGGATGCTCAAATCTGGCCTCTGACACTTCTTAGCTGTGTGACCCTGGGCAATTCACTTGACCCCTTTGCCTAGCCCTTACTACTCTTCTGCTTTAGAATGAATATATAGTATTGATTCAAAGAAAGAAAGTAAAGGTTTTTTTTAAGGGAAAAAAAGAAAAACAAAGGATAAAGAACAACCACCTATTTGCTCAGAATGGATCCAAATCACTGCCAGATTTCCTAATAAATAGAAGTGGAATAAGCCGCCTTGGAAAGGAATAGATGTCCTTCTTGGAGGTTCTTTGAGCAAAGGCCAGACAACCATTCATCCTATGAAGAAGGAATTTTTGTTCTGTATGTTTTGTTCCATATGATTAAAACAAAAATAATTCTGAGGTCCCTACTGACTGGTAGTCTTTGATCCTGAACAATCTGTCTTATACAAAGTCCTGTGCTTGGCATTTAACTAATGCTGTGTCTCTCTGTGGTGCCTCCCTCTGCTGTGTCTCTCCTCGTAACTTGACCCTGATCTCACCCAAGAGGAAATTCCCCTGAGTCTCTAAGAACAAAAATTAGAATCAGGGACACATTAAAGGCACATCCCTTGCAGAGTCGTAGGGGAAGCCGGCGCCTCAGAATGTCTATAAGTCTCCTCCCTGGAGTCCATCCCAACCCACAATCCTCTTTCAAAGCAGGACTAAAGAAGATTTCTTTTCTCCAAAGCTCACCTAATTCTACCCCTCATGCAGGCATGAAGGCTGAGGAGGATATTTTCTCCACCAATTAGGAGCTATATGCAATATGTTCTAAGTTTGAGAGCCTGGTTATGTATCTGTCTGCCCATCTAGTCACAATTTCTAGAGCTGGAAGCTAATTAAAAATCATTTGTTGGGGGCAGCTGGGTGGCTCAGTGGATTGAGAGTCAGGCCCAGAGATGGAGGTCCTGGGTTCAAATTTGACCTCAGACACTTCCTAGCTGTGTGACTGGGCAAGTCACTTAACCCCCATTGCCTAGTGTAATAAATAGATGGTGGTGTTATCAATTGTAATAAATTGATACTGCTGGTGTCAATTGTAATAACTGAATACTCTGGTTTGACTAGAGAGATATTAGGGGAAACCTGCCTAGTTGTAGCAGAGAGAGAGTGATACTAGAGGAATACTTGAGGGTTCTTATCAATTCCCTAGATGACTAATTGATTAATATTGCCTACTCTTATCCTCTCTCAATACTTCCCTTCACCTCCCTCTTCTGAATCCTTTAGCTTCCCCCCGCCTCCCTCCTTCCCTGAGACTATGAGGTTTAGAGAAATACTTTTTTTTTTGCATTTTTTGACAGTTCATATATATTTTTTTATAACATTATTTTATTTGGTCATTTCTGAGCATTATTCATTGGAGACAAAGATCATTTTCTTCCCCCCTCCCCATCCCATAGCCAATGCGCAATTCCACTGGGTATCATAAGTGTTCTTGATTCAAACCCATTTCCCTGTTGTTGGTATTTGCATTAGAGTGTTTATTTAGAGTCTCTCCTCAGTCATATCCCCTCAACCCCTGTAGTCAAGCAGTTGCTTTTCCTAAAACACCGAGGTGTTGTTAGAGAAATACTCTTTACTCTTCTTTTCTCAAGTAAGGGGGTTTATTGGGGAAGGCAGGAAAGGATGGATGATGAGGTGAGAGGGATAGGGTTATCCCTAATCTATAATGAGGGTTAGGAGGATTTTGAGAAATATCAGTCCTGTCACAACTGTGACACAAGTCTGTCAGGCAGATGGGAGGACAACTGTTTAATCTTCTGTCTTCTTCCTTCAAACTCAAGTCTCAGAGACACCAATATCTTCTTCACCCCACTAAGCCACCAACAAAAGTTAATTTCTTCTCAGCCTAGCTTCCAGAAGCGCGCCTCCCCCCCCCCCAAGGGTCCTTCAGCCTAAGACAGAAGCTAACAGGGGTTCTGTTCCCAGTTTCTTCCTCCTTCAGCCTGGCTTGCCTCCAACTGTCTTTCCTGGGAACAATCTATTTGGAATGTTCTTTTTTGATTGACAGCTGAGGTCCTTTACTCTTGTGTTGCATGCTTGGCTTGGCTTGTAAATCCTTTCCTTTACTCTAGCCATTACCACTCTTCTGCCTTGGAGCCAATACCCAATATTGACTCCAAGATGGAAGGTAAGGGTTTAAAAAAAATCATTTGTTCCATTTGAGGAATAACCTCAAAGATTATGTCATGGCACACTAAGGTGCTTCTGGTTTCATTTGCTAGTTGTGCCCCACATCATTGGGAAATTACCTTCACTCTTATCACTCTTATTCACTCTTATCTGTGAATATCTCAACTGTTCTGTATTTGTGCCACCATTCCTCATGAACATGAATAATAGTGTGAACAAGTCTGAGAAAATCCACTCACTGCCTTGCGGACTTCTGGAGAAGACAGGGCCTTCTCTTTCCTTGGTCACTCCTTTCCAGGGGACTGTCAGTCCTCACTTACCCAGAGGCAATCAGAAGGGTACTAGATTTAGAGGGACAAGCGAGGGGTTGGATGGAAATCTGCCATTCCATTTATTACTTGAGTAAGCACTTAACCAATGCTCTTTAAAAAAAAAAGTCTAACCTCTCTTGGTCTCAGTTCCCTAGCCCATAAAATGAAAAGGTTAAACTAGGTGCCCTCTAAGGGTCTGTCTAGGTGGGACTTGAATCTAGGTCCTCTGGCTCCAGAATAAGGCTTTGGAAGAGAGGGAAGCAGGGTACATGTTAAAATGACATTTCAAAAACTACTTCAAGCAGGAACAAGTCTCTGTCAGGATCTCATCCTCTAGAGGGTTTTGGGAAGGCTGACAGGGTTGCCTTTTGGTTTCTGGGCTTTAAGTTCCTTATAGTTGTCTGGGAGGGAGGTGAAATTTCTCTTTTTAATCAGAAAACAAAATTTGCGTACAAAAAGAGCGAATCTCTCTGGTCTGGTACTTTACAAAATGGATGTGTAACTTCCGAGGATATAGTTTAAATGAGGGAAGTGGAGAGAGGAATAATAGCTAAGAAAAAGTAGGTGGGACCTAAATATAAAGGAACAAGAGGAGGAAAGATGGGGAGTGAGTCAGATCATTTTGGGGGTTTGCTGGAGAGAAATATTTGAGCATTAACAAATTCAGCTTCATTGTCCTTGATTGGGGGGAGGGGTCCAACTGTCATGAGTTCTTGGAAGGAACCCAGTGGGAAAGGAGGTATAATTTGGAATTAAGTGTTGGTCTTTCCAGAAAGCTCTTGATAATCCATGGGATTGGGGGATAGGGGAGAGGAATAAATGATCATTTGGAAAATGTCACACTAATTCAGGGGGAAGAGAAGTGCCAAGGAAATTGCTGGTTGGTCTCCATGCTACCATTTCTTCCCCATTGCATCCATTTTCAACTCAGCTGTCATACTGATATTTTTCCTTGCTCATTTCTATTTATCAGTTCTTTCTCTGGAGGTGGACATATACAAGCTATTCTTCAAACAGCAATTCTGTTGCAGGAGGGGGCAGGTAGACCCATTGGGAATGGCGATAAAGGACAGGGAAAGCCACAGATTTAGGGACACAGAGGAGAATGAAAAGATAATCCCATTTTTGTTGCTGGTTCTGCTTATTTTGCTCTTCATAATTTTGTTGTGGGAGAAACACATCTGTAGCAAGGTCTTGCCCTAGGAATGAGAGACTCAAACTCTGTTCAATCTAGAAGTAAGAAAACAATTTTATTTGAAGAAGAAGTTTATGGTGATATTATATATATATATATATATATATATATATATATATATATACACACACACACACATCTCTCTCTCTCTTTCCACTGTCTCTCTCTCTCTCTCCCCCTCCCCTCTCTGAATAGCCTTGGGGCTAAGCAAGTAGCCCTAGGGCAGATGGATTAGTTTGGGGACTAATAGAGTAGCCTATCTGGAGCTGATGGAATAGCAGCTCCAAAGATCTCGGTTGATGGAATAGCCCAGTAGGGAATGGAGTAGCAGCCCCAGACATGGCGTCACAACCCCATCTGTGGAGTTGGACCTCGAGGTATCAATCAAGATTTGCATATTTTTTGAGGTTCTGGTAGCTTCCAGAGAAATCTCCACCTTTTCTTGGTATGGCTTGAAAAACCCTGGATGACCAAATTCAGGTGGAAGTGTGTTTTGGGGTTTGACACCGGCTATAGGGAATAAGGAGCATGTGCAGGCTTGGGGGAGTCTTCTGGAATGCCAGAGGCCCCAGTGCTCAGGTCACTTGCTCCCCATTGTCTACCTTGTCTTCATTTCTCAGTGTGGGAGAGGTCTCCTGCCCTTCTGGAATGGGAATGTGGGGAAGGGGATGCAGTAGGGTCCTGACGGTTCAGAACTAAGGTAAGTAAAGAACAAAATGAGTAATTAATAGAACAGATTAGGCACAAAGCTGATTGCTCAGTATAGTATATTACGGAACCAGTACTAGTGATTCATGCTTGCAATGTATGCTTGACTAATGCTGCAATTTATGTTTAACTCTGATGAGAAATGTGAGATTTTAGAATATAAGGGTCCTGCTCCTATTACTACCTCTTACTACTGTCAGCTCCCATCAATTTCATGTAGGTCTTTCCATGTTTCATTTCATTCATCATTTCTTTCTTAAAAAAATAAAAACCCTTACCTTCTGTCTTAGAATCAAGACTAAATATAAATTCCAAGGCAAAGGAGTAGTAAGGGCTAGGCAGTTGGGGTTAAGCGACTTGCCCAGGGTCAAACAGCTCAGAAGTAAGTGTGTAAAGTCAGATTTGAACCCAGGACCTCCCATCTCTAGGACTGGCTCTCAATCCACTGAGCCACCCAGCTGCCCCCATATGTTATTTCATTTGATCTTTACAGCAACCTTGTTAGGAAGGTGTTATTTATTATTCCAATTTTATAGAAGAGGCAACAGAGGCTGAGCGAGATGAAGTGATTTACACAGGCTTAACTCAGCTAGTAAGTGACTGGGAGAGAATTTAAACCAAAGTCTTTCTGAAATCAGGTCCATCCCTTTATTCACTCTACCAGTCAGTGAATGCATCTAGGACAAGGCACCCTGGCTGGGAGATGCTTTGGCATACAAGAGAATATGAAAAGAGGAGTTATTTTAAAGGAAAAATCTGTTCAGAATCCAGGAAACACAAGGAGCTGCTGATGGAAAGGAAATCACTAGCAAGTGGGAAACATATGCCTGAGTTTCCCAAGAGCCTGGCTCTCTGCCCAACAGTTTCAGGAAAGGGAGAGGAACGTCTAAGATGAAGGATTCCTGTAGAAAATGCCAAGTGCTCAGAAGAACTGAACACCTTTCAGAGAGTTCCCAAACCCTTAGCAACTCCAGGACTGGAGCCAACTGGAGTCCAGAAGGTGAGAGGAGACCAGGAGGGAGCACATTGGCCCCTTGGAGATCCTGGCCAGATTTAGGGACCCAGATTGGAATTAGGAAAAGACAACAGGACCTTGTCTAGAAAGTACCATGTGGCAGACTGGACGAGGCCAGAGAGGGAGTCTAGTTTCCTAGCTCATCTCAGGCTGAGTGAGAATTCTCCACCACAAGGGCTCCATTCATAGAAACCAGGCTGAAGAAATTATGAAAACAGCTTTTTCTGGGACAGATAGAAAATCTTGGCATTTGGAACCTCAACTGTGCTTTAGGTTGTGCCACTGGGCCTATGCGGGTCCCAAATAGTCAGGAGACAAGATATTTTAGTGGCAGCAAGGTACTAGGGAAAGAGAATTGGTCTTGGGGTCAGAAAGAGCCAGGATTAGACAAATTGTGGTATATGATGGTGATGGAATACTATTGTTCTGTAAGGACTGATGATCTGGAGGCTTTCCATATGCACTTGGAGAATCTCAATGAACTGATGCAGAGCGAAATGAGCAGAACCAGAAGTACATTGTAAACAGAAAGTAAAACATTGTAGAAAAATCCAATGCAATAGACTTTGTTGCTAGTAGTCATGCAACAAGCCAGGGCACTGCTGAAGGATTTATGGGAAAGAATTCTACCCACGTTAAGAGAAAGAATTATGGGAGTAGAAATGTAAAAGGAAAACATATGATATCACTTATCACAGGTATATATGGGTATGTAATTTGGGGTTTAGGCTTTAAAAAACTGCTCTATAGCAAAAATGAATAATATGGAAATAGGTATCAAGTGATAACATTTGTAGAATCCAACAGAATTGCTTGTCAGCTCTCAGATGGGGGAGGGAAGAGAGGAGGGAAAGAAAATGAATCATGTAAACATGGAAAAATATTTAAAAAGCAAAAGAAAGAGAAAAAGTAAGAGCTAGGGTTTGAGTCCTGATTTCTAATATTTACTAGCTATGTGACCCCCTATCAAGTCATTTAATTTTTCTTCTCATCTATAAAATGACTGATATTTTCATTACCTACTTTAGAGGGGAGCTTTGTAAACCTTAAAGTGTTAGAAAAATGTGAATGGATATTTGGCTCTGGCCACTGTCTAGTTTGTACCTATTCCTGAGATTGAAGGTATATTTTGTGGATATGATGGAAGTTTCCTGAATCCTTCTGGAGATCAGAGGTCACTTCTCTGAATATACTTGATTATTTCTTTGTAAGCATTTTTTTTAACCCTTACCTTCCACTGTAGACGCAATACTGTATTGGCTCCAAGTCAGAAGAGCATTAAAGGCTAGGTAATGGGTGTTAAGTGGTGACATAGCTCAGATGTGTCTGAGGTCACATTTGAACCCAGGACCTCCCATCTCTAGGCCTGGCTTTTAATCCACTGAGTCACCCAGCTGCCCCCAAAGCTGACTTATTTTAAAGTTCAACTTACAGTGGGAATTCTCACCAGGTAAGAATCTTGATCAAATGATTATGATGTTGCAACTGGAAAGGGCCTTAGACATCATCCAGTCCAACTGCCCTATTTTACAGGTGAAGAAACTGAAGCCTAGAAAGATTCAAAAGATCAGATTTAAAGCTAGAAGGGCCTTTAGAGGCCACTGAGTCCAACTCTTTTATTTTACAGATGAGAGAACTGAGGAAGTTAAATGACTAATCCAGGGACACACAGCTAGTATGTGTCAGAGGAAGGATTCAAACTCATCTTGCCAGACTATTTACTGACTCACTGAATAGTGCCATCTAGGGAAAAATATTTGCTCTATTTTGGATCCTTACTGAGGATGTTTAATCTCTGATTTTGTCTGGAAGTAGGAAATGGATTTTAAAAATGAGCTAGGAAGCAGAGTAAATAGAGTACTGGGTCTTCATTCAGGAAGACCTGAGTTCAAATCCTATTGGTGAAATATTTATAAATTGCCTAGCATAGTGTCTAGAACATGATAGTGGCTTAATAAATGTTTATTTCCTGCATTTTATCTGGGACTCATTTTATTGATGAGGAAACCAAGGCCCAGAAAGAGGGGAGAAATGACTTGCTTAAGACCATGGCCCTATTTGGGAACCTTGCCATGGATGTTCATTTTGCCTTGTTTGGAAGCAGTGGGATGGATAAGAAGACTTTTCAAAGTCTCTGCCTAGTGAACATTCCAGAAAACTCACATTTTCCCCCTTTATTTCCAGACTGCAGAGCTCTTCATGGAGCTGGTATTCGAGCTGAGGGGCTTGTCTGCTGACTCACTGATGGATCTCTGGCGAAGATCTTCATTTAAATGCAGAGACAATTGGTAAGAGGCTATTTCCCAGAGTGATGAACTGGGGAAAGATCAGGACAGCTTTGCCTGGGCTTTGGGATTCTTCCGGGTGATGCCCTAACCTCATGTGCAACTTGGATGCCACAGAGATAGATAATAAAACCCCTCCATCTGTCTCTCGGTTTGTTTTCCCTGAGTGACACTGACCTGGGACTCATTCTCCAAATTTTGCTGTGTGTCTTGGGAAGTCTGCCAGGACAGCAAACTGGGCAGGGCAGCCTGGACTTTCCCACGGACCCCAGCACTGTCCTGCCACAGAATAAAGAGCTGAAGGGCCAGGCTACATAAAGGCTAGTATTGTTCCTTCCCACAGAAGAGGACCCTCTTGCTCAGAGATGGAATTAGCATTCAAATACATCTTGGGTACCATTCCTGGGGAAAGGAGTCAGGAGGAGGGAGGGGGAAGATGGCAGGGTTGGGATATGTATCTAACATGCCCAGTGATGGGGGTCACTCTGCTAGCATCACAACCTGCTGGACTCTGGAATTCTCTGGTCAACAAGTAGAACCCATGGGTGGAGAGGCACCATAAATACCAGAAGAAAACTAAGAGGGAATAAGTGAGCTTCAAAGCCCTGCTTGGCTCACCTTCCAGGAGGATTTGCTAAGACATACACCTACCCACTAGGCTAAGACCAGCACAGAAGGAAGGCTCAGGACTTGTTCCTTCTTTCTCTTGGCTCCTCTGCCTTCTTAGAGGTCATTGGATGATACCAATTCCGACCATAGCAGCCTTTGGGGAATACTACTGGTGGTTGGTCAGTCCATTGAAGGAAGATGATGTAGTCCTGATTCTTTAAGATTGGCAGACTCTCTCGGGACATTTCATTTCCCCCTATTGCTCTGCTTTTATATAATCAAAGAGTTTTTCAAGGCAGATACCCTCTTCAAAAAACTTTCCCTTTCTTCCCACAGTTCTTAATTCACACCCAGGGTTAGGTTTCAAAGACCTAAGTCCTTATACTGATATCTATGAAAAAAGCCTTTGGAAGACTGGACAAACAAGATGTGGTTGTGTTGTTGTTTGTTGTCATTATCCAAAGTCCCACAGTCAGCGGGCTCTCTGCTTCTGCTTGCTGACAATGGAGTATCTCTGTTCTTCTCTGGCTTTCTTAGAAGAATGGCCTGTGATTGACACTTGCCAGGGCTAATGAGTCTAAGAGGCTCACCCCCAGGTCCTGCTGCCCTTTGTGTTTGGAGAAAGGGGATTTCTAAGACATTCATCCCCTCTATTCTGTGACTTCAGGATCCTAGAATTCTGTGTTTATTTCCCATCCTTTAAATTTACCTTTCAACAAGAGTTGTGCTTCTAGCCTTGTTTGCTAACTCTCCAATCCTGGTCACAGCCTTTAGAAGTGGTATGGTTTGGAAAGAGCAGTAGACTTGGTTCTCAGAAGATATGAGTAGCTTCAAGCTCCAGTTTTTCCTCTGACTAGTTATAGGAACTTGAGCTCATCACATTAGTGCTTTGAACCTCAGTTTCCTCATCTGACAAATGGAAATAGTAATACCCGCCCCTCCATCCTTACAGAAAGGATTGGGAGGATAAAATTAGTTTATGAATGTGAAAGTATTTTGAAAACTGAGAGGCTGCATGGACAGTGGACAAAAAACAGATCTTGGAGTCAGAAGGACCTGGGTTTAAGTCCTGCCTCTGACATATACTCACACACTCTCTATAGACAAGTCACTGAACTTCTCAATGCCTCAAGCAAGTCTTAGATTATAAGAGTATATGATTTGTATTGGTAAAGGAGGCTCCTGCCCTGGGAATGTTCCTTATACCAATGAAATCACAGATCATCAGATCATATATTTTTATTAATTAAATTAAATTAATTATTAATTAATTGTTTGGTTACACTAAAATTCCCAGGTGTCCCCCTCTTCCTCCTTCCCTCTCTGTCTCTGTCTCTCTCCAAACTAATTATCAGTTCTTTCTCTGGAAGTATACACACACAAGTTATTCTTCAAACATTAATTCTGAATCTGTATATAATGTTCTCTTGGTTCTACTTGTTTCACTCTTCATTATTTCCTTTCCATGTTTTTTAAAAGTTAATGTGCTCATCATTTCTTATGGTGCAGTAGTATTCCATCAAAGCATATGCCATAACATGTCTAGTCATTCCCTAGTTGATGGACATCCCCCCCAGTTTCCAGTTCTTTGTCACCACAAAGAGAGCTGTTCTAAATACTTTAGAACATGTAAGTTATTTTCCTTTTTTCCCTGATCACCTTTGGCAATAGACCTAGTACACATAGTTTTGCAACTTTCTGGGCAAAATTCCAGATTGCTCTCTAAAATGACTGGTTCAATTCACAGTTCCATCAACAGTGAATTAGTGTTCCAAAGATCATAGATTTAAAGCTAGAATGGGCCCTCATTTTATGGAAGAGGAAATTGAGGAATACAGTTTAAGTGCCTTGCCTATAGTTGCACAGCTAATAAATGTCTGAGGTAATTGGAATTCAAGTCTCCCTGACTTCAAAACCACTTTCTACTTCATCTACTATTCCATATTAGACCTAAATAACTCAAAATATTAGAAATGTCATGGGGTGTGATAATTCCCAAGGAAGAGACTCAACAAAATTAGATGTTCAATTATAAGAAATTTATGCATAGTTTACTTAATATGCAAATAGAAATTTCCTTGATCCTTGTCCCATTCCCATCAGCTTCAATTTGTATGGGAAAGCACAAAGACTAGATATATTCCTGAGTTTCCTGAACTACACTGATTTTGGGGGAGGTATCATGGTAGGGGGATGACTTATGTTGATGGTGACCATTGACTAGCCCATGACTGTTTCAGGCAACCCCTGGTGGATGCTCTGCCCTCTTGTGGAACAGAAGCTTGTATTGCCCTCATGAAGGAGCTCATCATGTCTGGAGATGTGGAAAATGATGAGGCGGAATCATTCCTTTGGTCCTTGGCATTTGTCCCTCAGCCCACATCTGGCATGGTTCATTTACTGCTGGTGAGTAAATTTCTGTTCTTTTTCTGGAATTGACCCTGATATTCTCTGGATTATTCAAGAGGGCAAGTGGTAGCCCTGCCAATGAATCTGACAATTTACCCAAGACAGATTAGGGAAATCCCTGTGATTCTGGACTGAGAGCAAGAACTTCAAGGCTCATCTGGCTATTGTGCTACCTTATGTGTTAAAAGTATTAGCTGGTGGGGTGGGGTGGGCATCTAGATGGCTCAGTGGACTAAGAGGAGGCTCAGAGAAGTTCTAATCTGGCCTCAGATACTTCCTAGCTGTGTGACCCTGAGTCAGTTACCTAACCCCCATTGCCTAGTCCCTTACTGCTCTTCTGCCTTGGAACCAATACACAGTATTAATTCTTTGACTGAAACAAGGGTTTTAAAAAAATAAAGTATAAACTGTAGGATTTACTCCTATAGGATCATAGATTTGTAACAGGAAAGGATTTTAGGGGTCATTGAGTCCAACTTCTTCATTGTGTAGATGACAGAACTAAAGCCCAGAGAAATTTAATGACTTGTACCAGATCACATAGCTAATAGATACTTGAGTCCAGATTGGAACACAGGTTTTCCTAATTTTAGGTCCAGTACTCTGTCCACTATATCATCCTGCTTCTCAAACAAACCTCTCATATTACAGATGAGGAAAGGAGGCCCAGAGAGCTTATATGATTAGTCCAATGTTATCCAAGTAGTAAATAGCAGAGCTGAAAGTTGAATCCATGTCCTCTAGACTAGATTGAAATCATTAATTGCCCTCTGGGGAAGTGATTCGCCATCCCTGACAGCTACACATTTGTATTTGAGAGTCGGAGGTGTCTGAACTACTCAGGTTTATAACTGCAGTGAGAAAAGACCATACTTACATCAATTTGGATAATTTTTGATGATTCCTGATGTGTGAGTTGCAGTAAGCCTTTGATAGGACTGGAGAAGATCTGACATTGTCCTGGCTAAATGTGATATCTTAGAGGATGAACCCATGTAATTGGAACTGGTTTGTCTCTCTGATCTGGAAGGAAGGTTCTCTTTGTCTCTTGCATGGGAGCCATCAGTAACACTGGAATTAAGAGTGACAAGCATTTCTAATAGGGTAGAAGAGTCATTTATGAGAAAGGACTCCCATAAATGATAATTCTGTTGCCCAATCATTCCTCCCTGCTTCCAATTTGACTGTGTGCTTCTAGCTTCTTCTTTTCCCCTCTTTCTCTCCTTCCAATAATCTCCTTCTGCCTTTTTTTCTCTCCCCACCCCCAAAGCAACAAGTTGTCTTGCTGATCTAATGACTCCTTCCTTCCTTCCTTCCTCAAGTTTGCATAGCTTGGCCAAGAATCCCACTTGAGGTCAGGACCTTGGAGAGAGTATGAGAAAGGTGTTGAGTTCTAATTGAAGCCAGGGAACAAAGAGCTCCAATTTTGTCATTTCAATCTCCACATCATTAGGATGTGCTCAGGCTGCCAAGGAACACAACTAAGATAGACTACTCCAGGGAATTGCCTTTGAATTCTGTCTCTTTCCCATAACATGGTCTGAACTCTAGCTCATGAGCTCTGATCCCATTTGAAACTCTTTTTACCTAGGAAAGTGGGGAGCAAGGGGTAATGAGGAACAAAGAGAAGATATGTAAAACTGTAGGAAGTATGGAAGGTTTTCTGCAATGATAGAATATAAGCTCCTTGAAGCCAAGGACTCTTTAATTTTTTTTTTTAAACCATTACCTTCCGTCTTGGAGTCAATACTGTGTATTGGCTCCAAGGCAGAAGAGTGATAAGGGCTAGGCAATGGGGGTCAAGTGACTTGCCCAGGGTCACACAGCTAGGAAGTGGCTGAGGCCAGATTTGAACCTAGGACCTCCCGTCTCTAGGCCTGACTCTTTAATTTTTATCTATATCTTTAGCACTATCACTGTGTCTGGAGCTTAATAAAAGTTTGTTGATTAATTGACTAATAGTCTTTATTTACTTTTTAGGACTCTATAGAGAAATCACTTTGTAAGTCTGAAAAGTCCATATGGCAGTGAATTAATAATTCAATTTAATTTAACAAGCACTTAAGTTCTTGTTATATACCAGTGGATAGAGCTCTGGACCTGGAGTCAGGAAGATCTGAGTTCAAATTTGTCCTCAGATACTTACTAGCTATTTGTCACCGGACACATCATGTAAGCCTTATTGCCTAGCTCTTACTGCTCTTCTGCCTTGGAGCCAGTACACAGTATTGATTCTAAGGTGGAAGGTAAGGGCTTTAAAAAATGAATATATAATATAAATAATAGCCCAATTTAATATATATTTTGTTTAATATATTATGTACAATACATAATTTAATTATCTAATGATATATACTTAATATAATTTAATATATAATATGAATAATGGTCCAGCAGTTTAAGTGGAACACAAAGGGAAGACCATCCCCCTGAGGACTTCTCAATTAATCCCATGGGAAACCTACCTGATACTGATGTGAAATCCATATCTTTGAGTGTCTGTATATGAAGAGGGGGGTTCTGATGTTGGAGTCTCTTTCTGTTTCTAGCCTTTGCTGCAGTCCCCAGGAGTGAGTTCAAGTGCCTTCCTCACCATCTCTGCCCTGGTACACAACCTGTGCATGGCGGGTGGGGTCTGTGAGCGACTCCCAGGAGTGAGCTCATTCATGCAGATCCTTCGAGAAGCCTTAGGAGAGAGCTGTAGTTCTCAGGGGTCCAAGGACATTGGCTGGGTAAGGAGATCTGGAATCTGGAGGGATTGACAGCAAGGTATGATGAGAAAGATGAAGGTAACGCTGGGTGGAGAAACAACAAAATAGAGCAATGACAACTGTGATGGTCAAACTGTTGCAAACTATTCTGAGGAACTGGATTCATTCAACTTCTCCTGGGTCTGTGCTGAGTCTGGACTCTCCTTCTTGGTCTGAACATAGTGCAAATAAATAGACCTTCTGCCCCAGAACATTTCAGTCCTTGTCCCCTAACCCCTATAGACCCGGTCCCTCAAAATTACCTTTCCTTTGGGCAGAAAGTGGTTTGAAAGGGCTCCTCTGAGCTTGTCATTTCCTCCTGTGGTACCCCCTCTCCATGAGGGAAATGAGGTCCAGAGAACATAATCTTTCTCCCCAGAGAAACTTGGGCCCCTGGATAAAAAATGATCTGGGGGAATTTACCTCCATCTGCTGCTCATGCCCTGGATGCTTGGGTATTTCACTACACCTGGTCTTGAGAAATAGCATCTCTCTAGAAAGACCCCATCTTTGCCTCCTCTTTATCCTGGCACCAACTTGCCTGGGCTCTCATATCTCCTTTTGCTTTGGGAAGGAAGTACACCACCGTGGGAAAAAGCCCCAGTGTCTTCATCTTAGTTATAGCTTTGCATGCCAGGTAGGGACTAGTCCATGCCCTAACTTGCCCATTTGGTTTCAGCTCCAGCTCGTGTTGAAGGCCATTGGCAATGCAGGCTTGGCGGCAGCCCCTCTTGCCTCTGTCCTGAGCTCCTGTGCAGTCTCAAAGAACAATGCTCCTGAAATACGGCTGGCTGCAATCCAGGCCTTTCGGAGGATCCCTTGCTCTGTGAACGTGAGCATGGTTGCATGGTTGCTACAGTTTGTTGGCACCAGGGTGGTAGTGTGGGGAAAGCACTATTCCTTGAGTGAGGGGCCCCAGGTTCAGCTCTGATATTTCCTAGCTATTCGACCTTAGACCTTAAAATATGTTTGCTGAATTGAGTTTATCAATTACCAAGAGCTCCCCAAATGTGAGGCATTCTTATCGTTATCATTAGTCTAAATTGTGTTGCCCCCTTACCGTTTGCTCGAGATAGCACTCTGGACTTGCTCAGCTATACCAAGCCACCGAAGAGGATGCTGAAATCCGCACGACTGCCTACTACTTCCTTATGAAATGTCCCAGCGAGGAAACGTTTGCCTTGGTGCGTGAAACCCAGGCAGCAGAGAAGTCCAGTCAAGGTCAGTGGCGATATTGGCTGTATTCCACAGGACTTGGGGGAAGGGTCACCCAGTTCTAGACTGGGAAAGAGTATTTCCAGAGGGCATAATGGTGTCCTGTAATCTGGTGGGGCAGGTTCACACAAACTAGAGCAGATGGTCCTTGGTGGTGGAAATGGATCACATTGACACAAAATGATGTTGAAGTAATAATAATGGTAGATAAGAATGATAAGAAAGATTCATAGACTTTCAGGTGGAAAGAACCTGAGAGAGCTTATAGTTTATCCTATATTTTTATAGATGAGATCCAAGGTCACAAGTATAGGACTTGAACATTGGATGCCCAACTTCTATTACTTGTAGAGTGCTTTATAGTTTTGTTTTGTTTTTCCCCAAATGATTTTTTAGCATAACCTCTCTAGGCCTCAGTTTCCTCATCTACCTCATTATGAACATTAGACTAGTTGATCTTGGAGGTCCCTTCCAACTCTAATCCTTTTATCCTAAATTATCTTATTTGAGCCTCACAATAGCCAGAAACCCAGAGAATGCTAGATCCTATATTTGCTTCTTTTCCCCAAACTGAGAAAATGGCTCTCCTATAAAGTGTTTCAGGGACCATGAGTCTCTTTACCCTAAGGCTGAACTGACCACAAACAATCAGGATCTTGATTATAATGTAACTTCCAGGTTTCTAAAACCCTTTGGCTTCCATTTTCCCAGGCAAGGGCACAAACCTTGGAAACAAATTACTGGGGAAGCAAGCACTGGTATGGAGGAACATGTAATCTTCTTTTACAAAGTAGGATTCCTGAGAAACTAAGTATCTCTCAGCAGAATAATAGAATTTCAGAGTTGGAAGAGACTTCGGAGGCCATTTATTATTTTCTAATAGGAGAATTTCTAAAATGTTTCCAACAAATTTGAACCCAATATGGAGCCTTTTCTGTGATGACTGTTAAAGAGAGAGCTCCTGCTCTTTTTTTTTTTTTTAGGGCAGGCTGGCCATTCCACTGTTTTGAATGGGACTAATTATTATTTTTCTGCATATAGAGTCTAATTTTGTTTGTCTGCAATTTCTACCTTTTGCTTCTGGTTCTACCCAAATCCTGGTCCAAGTGACAGTTCTTTTAAAACTTGAAACAACTCCTTTCTCCCTTTGAATGCTTTTCTTCCTCAGACTAAATAGTTCTGGATCTTTTAACTAATCATCATATGGCACAATCTCAAGGCCATTGGCAGTCTTGCTTGTCCTTCTCTGAATAATCTCTGGCTTCCTGATGTTCTTCCCAAAATATGGCATCCAGACTCAACTTTGTAAGAATATTGCTCTCTTCCTCACTGATTATGTCTTTCTTCATTCCTATTTCTTCCTGGCTCAAGTGGGAGCCTTTGTCTGGAGCCACCTCTCTGAGCTGCTGGAGACTGACGACCCCCTCAAACGTTCCCTTCGAGACTCCATCCCTGATGATGTCCTCAGCCAGGAATTTGAAGTCGAGACGTGGAAACATTCCTCCTATTCAGATGTCACCTTTCACTCAGGTATGATCAAGCCCAATTAACCTGGTTTCCCCACCTTGTTAATAATTCTTGGAAGAGGTTTGATGGAAGCTTGCCATTTCAGACCCTCACAACCTGGCCCCCACATCCTTTTCCTAAGCTTTATATTACTCCCTTGAATAGACTATACACTTCAGCCAAACTGGACAATTATTCATTGTCCCCGAATATATTCCTTCCTTTCTTGCCTTTGCTAACACTTGGAATCTTTCCTCAGTCTCTGCCTGTTGAAATCTTATCCCTCTTTCAAGACAGCATAAATGCCAATTCTTCCACCCAGCCATCTCTGATTGCTCCAGCCTGAAGTTTCTCTCTCCCTTTTGCCTATTGCATGGACTTACCATTTTCTGCTTTCTCTGGTAGTTCTTTGTTTTTATCTTGTGTCTCTCATTAGACTGTCAAATTCACAAGGGAAGGCGCTGGATTTTATTTCTCTCTGTATCTTCCTTAGTACCTAGTATAGACATTTGTGCATAGGGCACTCTCACTAAACATTTATAGAGTGAATGCATTCTGGAGACTAGCTAAAGCGAGCACTGGGTTATCCTGGGAAACGTTTCTCATTGGCATAGTTTTGTTTTGGGACCTTAGCTGTGATTTTATTGGTATGGGGAACTTCCGGTGAGAAAACTCCTTTTATAAATACAGGTTGATACCTGCTCTTGGAGTTTTCTGAAATATCTACAGGTTAAAGACTTTGGCTTCATCACACTGCCAGAGGCAAAATTTACACTTGAACTTTTCAAGGCAGTTTTCAGTATACTGCATCACATTGCAGTCTTGCATCACCATTTCAATCAGGGATCTCTTGTTACAATTATCAGTACTTGTTTTTATCTGTACTACCTTCCCTATTAGTCTGGCTAATGTGCATATTAGCATATGCATAGTTGGCAGCTAAGTGGCATGGCGGATACAGCACTAGGTCTGGAGTCAGAAAGACTCATCTTCCTGGGTTCAAATCTGACCTCAGAGACTTAACTAGTTGTGCCATTTAATCCAATTTGCCTCAGTTTCCTCATTTATAAAATGAGCTAGAGCAGGAAATGGCAAACTATTCTGGTATCTTTGCCAAGAAAACCCCAAGTGGGTTCTTAAAGAGTTGGACAAGATTAAAAAATGACTGAACTACAATAAAATATTCGTTCTTTTCCTAGTCTTTGTCCCTGTGACCTCCCTAGACATCTGTTTCTTACTCCAGAAGAGACTAAAATGAATGCCTTTCCCTTTTCAATGTCAATAGACAGCTGGGAAGGATGTCTTTGTCCCCTGTGGTATTAAACCCAGTTTCAAAGTCTACTGGTTACTTAAAAACACTGCTCTGCTATAGAACAATGAGATGAACCCTGACCCTAATATCTTCCCTTCCAGCCTCTAGCAGTATGGGTGCCAATCTGGAAGCCACTCTGCTCTTCTCCCCAGCCTCCTTCCTTCCCCAATCCATCATGGCCAACCTGACCATCCATGTCATGGGCCGCGCTGTCAACATTATGGAGGTAAAGCCAGTTTTTGTCTCACTTTTCTTAGTTTCTTTCTTGGAAAGCTAGACATATATCTAGGAAGATTGTCATCAAATGGCATGGCACAACAGAAAGAATGTTAGATTTAAGGTATGGATCCCATATTCAATTTAGTCTTTACTAAGTACCTACCCTGTGCTGGATACTGTACTCGACACTAGGGATACAAGTGGAAAGAAGAAAACAATTCCTAGTCACAAAAAACTTATATTCTTTTTATTTTTAAATTATTATTTCTTTATTTCACTAACAATTTTTTTGTTGAGTTCCAAATTACCTCCATCCCTCCTGTTCTTTTCCCTACATTGAGAAGATAAGTAATATATCAATTTTACATGTGAAAAAAATTTTAACTGTTTCTTTATTAGCCATGTTGTTAAAAAAAAAGCAAGAAAAAAAGTGAAGAAAATTACATTTCAATCTACACTCAGAGTTCATCTTCACCAGTTCTCTCTCTGGGGGTGGATAGCATTTTTCATGAGTCCTTTGGTATTGTCTTTTATCATAGTAACTAGTTTAACTAAGTCTTTCACAGTTGATTATTGTTGTAATATTGTTGTTACTATGTTAAATGTTCTATTAGTTCTTCTCACTTCTCTTTGCATCAGTTCATATAAGTCTTCCCAGACTTCTCTGAAACTATCCTGCTCATTATTTATTATAGCAAAATGGTAAAGGAATTTAATGGGAGAGGGAGAGACAACAGGTAAATATATAACTGTAAATAAACATAAAGTAATATAACCAAATAAACATATTATAAAGATGTTAGATATATAAATAAAAAGTAATAAAAATATACCCATTATAGTTCTCTATAGATATATCTATTCCTGTTATAATTCTCTCAATGTAGTATCTATTACAATTCTCTAGATATAGTTATCTATATATTATAATTCTATATCTAACTTTATATATCTGTCTACAAATCTATTATAATTTCTATCTAGCTATAGATATATATATTATAGTTCTCTCTAGATATAGTTCTCTATCTCTATTGTGATTCTCTAGATGCAGATGTTTACCTTTATTATTATTATTAGAGTTCTCAAACTAGATATAAATATCTACTTATTTTATATTTCTCTAGATAGATAAAGACATAGATATATATCTAGATAGACGTATATTTAGCTGTCATAGTTTTCTATTGAGATTCTATTTCTATTCTATCTATCCCTCTCTATTTATTGGCTATAGTTCTCTATCAAGAAGTAGATCTCTCTCTATTCACCATAGTTCTCTTTTGAGGTGTAGATGTCTATCCATTTTAGTTCTCTATCTAGATATATGTATGTATCTATTATGGTTCTCTAGATATGGATATCTGTTTCTGTTCATTTTTCTAGATAGAAATTTTGATCGATTGTAGCTCTCCCTAGTTTTTTCTCTCGATATCCATTATATAGATATACTATAGATATCTCTATCCAGATTGATGGATAGATAGGTCAAAAGAAAATATGAGATAGTTTAAGAGTGAGAGCACTAGGGTAACTTACAACTCTAGATCTTAGATCCTATGAGCCTTTGAGATCTAGATAGTCACGAATGGTGTGGACTTGGAATTAGATGTCCTAGATATGAATTCTGGCTTTAATGCTTACTAATAAATCTGGATAGACAGGGAAAATAAATAATTTCACCTTTTTGCAGTCCCATTTTCTTCCTCTGTGATATAGAATACCTGTAACAAGGGTCCGATGAGATAATACATATAGATATAGATAAAAATATACATATGTTTTTTAAACCTTAAAGAGATGTTTCAATATCAGCCATTAGTACTATACATAATAATTACAAAATGCTTTCCTCAAAGCAAATCTGTAGGATAGGTAGTATAAGTATTGTTATCCCCATTTAACAAATGAGGCTACTGAGAATTAGAGTGCATTCGTGATTTATCTAGGAAGCTTCCTTCCCCAACCTTTCATTTAAAGTTCTTCACAGTCTTACTCCAGCCCTCCTTTTCAAATGGGTTTCCCTTACTCCCCTTTGAGTACTCTACATTTCTAGCCCAACTGGCCATCTTGTTGTTCCCAGCCATGTGACTTTCTGTCTTCCATTCTCATGCCTTTGCTCTAGCTCTCCAGTATGTCTAGGGTAATGAATGCTAGACTTGGAATCAGAAAGATTTGGGTTCAAATACCCACTCAAATATTTACTAGGTTACAAATTACAAAACGCATTACCTTTATGTGCCTCAGTTTCCTCATCTTTCCAATGGGCAGATTGGATTCAATGATCTTTAAACGTCCCTTCTAACTCTCAATCTATGATCCTGTGGATCCATTCTCTCCTCATTTGTGTCTTTTATAATCCCTAGTTTCCTTTAGTGTTTAACTTGAGATCTATCTCTTGGAGGGAGCCTATGACAGTTCCTTTAGTTGCTAATGCTGTCCATTTACCAATGGGCTCTTGGCATGCAAGAACCATTTCTTTTTTTTTTCTTTTTATTCCTAGCTGGTGTCTAGCACAGTACCTAGAATATAGTAGGTGTTTAATAAATCTCTATCAAAAATATAAATGCTTGGCAGCATTCATGTAATTGTTCCAGAGGATCTCAATTGACTGTCACCTTAGATGGAAAGTCTTCTTCCCCACAGGGTTTAAGATACTCTCCAAAACTGTCCCTTTTCTCCAGCCTCCTAATGGAACCCAAGAGATTATGATTGCAGTTTTCCCATAAGTTTTCCAACAGTCTCTCTGTTCCAATTCTGAAAAATCCCCATTGCCTGCTTCTGAATGTGCTTCTTCTCTCAGCTTGGGCTCCGAGTAGAGAATGCTGAAAAGTTGGCTTCCAGGTGGTTTGGTAGACAACAAGCAATGACAGCATTCTGGAACAATGAGGAGAAGGGTGAGACCAGACCAGACACTGACATGGATCCGGCATTTGGAGTCAATGAGATGAAGTCTGGGGCAGGGTGCCCAGGTGGGAGACACAGTAAGATGAAGGAGCTCCAGGAGAAGGTAAGGGAATTTGTAGATCCATCCCACTTTTTCAACTGTACACAAATAGCACAAATCATGCTTCTAGGGGCTCTGGGACAAATTTTTTGGAAAAAAGATGATTCTGTTTAGAAGTAACTAGAGGGGGCAGCTGGGTAGCTCAGTGGATTGAGAACCAGGCCTAGAGACGGGAGGTCCTAGGTTCAAATCCGGCCTCAGCCACTTCCTAGCTGTGTGACCCTGGGCAAGTCACTTGACCCCCATTGCCTAGCCCTTACCACTCTTCTGCCTTGGAGCCAATACACAGTATTGACTCCAAGACAGAAGGTAAGGGTTAAAAAAAAAAAGAAGTCACTAGAGCAGGTAAGATCATTTGGACATCAGGGAGATAAGAGTACTTTCTTCCAGAAAGTAAATCTCTAGGGCAGATCTGTGACTGTTCTTTCTGTTTGTAACTCAACAATATTTAGCAGTATATTCTTCCCCTAATCTTACCCCAAGATTAATTTTGATTCACTCTATCCTGACCCATCACATCTTTTCCTTTTTCCTCCAAATCCAGACTTCTTCCCTTACGGTGAAGTACACAGAACTAAGAATGGGGAAAACCTGGGTTCAAATTCTGTCTCAGCTACTTCTCAGCTGTGTGACCCTGGTCAAATCACTTGACGTCTGTTGGTTTCAGCTAAGTCATCTGAAAAAGGAGAGGATGAACTAGATGGTTTCTAAGCTTGTTTCTAGCTCTTTATGATCTGTTGATCTCCTGCTAACCATAAACCTCTCCTTATGTGAGCATCAAGTTTGGGAGGAATGCAATGGTGGGTTTGGATTTGGAGGACCTGGTTTTAAATTCTAGCATTCTTTTACTTGTATGACCTCCCTCTTTATGATCCCATGATTCTAGGAAAAGAAAATAAGAGGTTTGGGCTAGATCACCTCTTCATAACTACAAATCTGTGATTCTCTGCAGATCGTTCTTTGTTTTCCAAGACTTTGTTTATCCAATGACTTCATGGGGAATGAATTGTATTTAGGGGAGGTAGAATTGTACAGAGTTGTCAGCCTCACTCTCTTTGAAAAGAAAATGAAAGAATTGGAATAGGTGAAACCTACGATCCCTTTGAACTATAAATGTCTGATATTTATTCCATTAAAATAAAATAAAACAAAACAAAATAAAATAAGGGAGTTGGGCTAGGTGATCTCTAAGATGCCCACCAGCTCTAACGTTGCTGATTCTTACTTGCTCAGGTGACTCAGAGGTGGGGGAAGAGGAGGGACCTGCGGTGTGGTCTCAGTCTAAAAATCTTTGGGAACGAGCTTAGCTTTGTGGACTGTGGGGCTGTGAGAAGCCACATGAAGAGGTACTCCTTGAACTTGGCTGAACTGACCGTCAAGCTGCTCAAGGTATATGGCGGGTGGTTGGTTGGCTCCTCAGGAAGAGGGACCTTTGGAGCTCCTTGTTGACAGGAGGCACCGTCCATCCCCTCCCTCTGGCTGCAGGGTCAGGAGGTGCAGATTAATAGGAGACTGAGTTTGGCAACTGAAGAGCTCTCCTTTCCAACGGTGTCCGGTCTCCCTGTGCAAGTAGCCTTGAATGCCTCAGCTGCCATCAATATCCGTATTCGAGGGACTGTGGATCTTAAGCAGCTCTCCGATTTCTCTGTGGAGGGCTATATCAAGCCAAGGTACCAGGCTTTCTAGAGCATTCCCTAAAGTTCAGTTGTTTCTCAGGCATGTCCAACTCTACATGACCCCATCTGGGGTTTTCTTGGCAAAGATACTAGAGTGGTTTGTCATTTTTGAGTTCTCTAGCCCATTTTATAGATGAGGAAATGGAGGCAAACAGGATTCAAGGACTCGCCTAGGGTCCTATGGCTGGTAAGTCTCTGAAGCCAGAGTTGAAGCAACTCTTCCATTTTTCTGACTCCAGCAGCCACTCTATCCTGACACTACGACACCAGCTGCCTTATCTATGATTGTGTATAGATTTCTTTTTTACTGTGCTAGCTGTTGTTTCTATAGAGTATGCTGTTGTTTAGTCATTTGCATCATGTCTGACTCTCCATGATTCCATCTGTGATATGCTCTTTTGTTTTTTTAAACCGTTACCTTCTGTCTTAGAATCAATACTGTGTATTGCCTCTAAGGCAGAAGAGCAATAGGGGCTAGGCAATGGGTTAAATGACTTGCCCAGGGGCACACAGCTAGGAAGTGTCTGAGGCCAGGTCCCTTATATTCTTTAGGGGAGTCCCTAAAGTCTTGAAGCCTATATTCTCCAGGGATATGGCCCCAACATGGCTCTCACCTGCTACATAGTTAGTTGATAAGAACCTATTTATTAAGTACATACTACAGTCCAGGCACTGGGGATACCAGAAAGGGAAAATCAGAGCCCTTGCCATCAGGGAACGCATGTTTCAATGGAAGAAGCATCATTTAAATAGAAGGTGATTTGGGCAGGAGGTTTTCACCTTTTTGTGGGTCGCAGCCCCCTCTGGCAGCCTGGTAGAGCCTGTGGACCCCTTCTAAAGGAGAAAGTTAGAGGAAGCCATGGAGCTAAATGGAATCATCCATGTGGGTCAAGGGGGCATCCTTAGAACAATGGAAACAGCTCGCATTTATAGAGCCCTTCATGAGTTTTACATACCTTTCATATAATATTTAATTTGATCCATAGGATAACCCCAAGAGATGGACATCAATCAATATTAAAGCACTCAAGACCCTGGGCAGGAAAATACAAAATGAAATAATCCCAACTTGGGAGAGGCTTACCCTCAGATACTAAGTGTGTGGCAAGTCATGTAACCCTGTTTGCCTCAGTTTCCTCATCTGCCAAATGATCTGGAGAAGGAAATGGCAGACTATTCCAGTATCTTTGCCAAGAAAATCTCAGACAGGAACATGAAGATTCAGGCACAACTGAAACGACTAAACAATATCACACTCTATAAAGACAACCGATAGTATATACATCAATATATACAACATAAATGGAAAATGAACATATTCAAAGGAGTTAAATACAAGGGACTGTGGGAGTGAAGGCACTCTGTACCATAACTGATCTCTTGGCTACCTCCTACTCTTTACTTTCTGCTTAGGTCAGGGTTGTACTTTGAGCTTTCCTTAGCCCTGTTTCCCCACTTCTGCCCCTGCCTCTTAGGTGAAGATCTCAAAGCACCTTCTCCCTTTCTTCTCATTAATGACAATAACGAGTGGTCCTTCTTCCTCCTTCCTTCAGTGCTTCTCTCTCTGTGGCTTTCCCCCTCCCATCTCCTCTTTCAGGAACACACATGGATAGCATCTGGGGGAATCAGGGAAATTTCTATGAAATGATGGTCCCTGAGCTGCATTCTAAAGGAAGAGAGGGACCCTATGAGGCAGAGGTAATCAGGTAGTGTGCTCCAAGCATGAGGGGCAGCCTGGGAAAGGACATGGAGAGTGGAGATGGATTGCTGTGAGTGAGAAACAGAGAAAAGCCCAGTTCAGTTGCCCCACAGAATATGGGAGGGATGTCCAATAGAACTGAAAATGTGCGTGGAGGATGGTTGTGAAGGAATTTAAAAGATAAAGAGATTAATTCATTCTTTATTTTTGAAGCAGTAGTGAAAATCTCATCACCCCTATTTTAGAGATGAGAAAATCTGGACTTTAAGAGGTTGCAACTAGCCCACAGTCATTGCCTAGCTAATAACTGGTGCAGATAAGACATAAATCCATGGCTTTTGACTCCAAGTTTGCTGTTTTCTCCAGTAAACTGTCCTGATGTCACCTCTCTTCAAAATTAGGCTTGTGTAGGAAAGGAGAGAACTTAATTTTCAACCTAGTGTTCTTTGGCATTGATTTTTTGGTTTTATCTTAAATAATCAATCTACTTAGCTGGCCTTGTTTCTCCATGTATTTTAATTTTATAACATGTATATATGTGTATGTGAATTTGAAAACATAAAAAGAAATTTAAATGTAGGTAAGTAGCATAGTGAGTCAACTAAAGTAAAAAAGATTCATCTTCCTGAATTAAACCTGACCTTAGACTTATAAGCTGTGTGATGTGACTCTGGGCAAGTCACTTAATCCTGTTGGCCTCAGTTTCCTCATTTGTAAAATGAGCTGGAGAAGGAAATGGCAAACCACTTCAGTATCTTTGCCAAGAAAAATACAAATAGAGTCACAAAGAGTGAGTCACAACTGAAGTGCCCAAATAGCAATGGCAAAAAGAAATTTATAAAGGCAAAATGAGAGAGTAGATAAAGAGCAGACTATGTCTGAAGTTGGGAGGACTTAGGTTCAGATCAGGTTGGCCTCAGGCACTTTCTAGCTGGGTGACTGAGCAAGTTGCTCAACCCTGTTTGTCTAGACCTTCTCCTTTTAGTGTTGTTATTAAGGCAGAAAACAAGAGTTTAAAAAAAGAAAGAAACATAGGAAGGAAGAAAGGAGGGAAGAAAGAAAGAAAGAAAGAAAGAAAGAAAGAAAGAAAGAAAGAAAGAAAGAAAGAAAGAAAGAAAGAAAGAAAGAAAGAAAGAAAGAAAGAAAGAAAGAAAGAAAGAAAGAAAGAAAGAAAGAAAGAAAGAAAGAAAGAAAGAAAGAAAGAAAGAAAGAAAGAAAGAAAAGAAAGGAAGGAAGGAAAGAAGGAAGGAAGGAAGCAAGGAAGGAAGGAAGCAAGGAAGGAAGGAAGAGTACTGGCTCTATAGTTAGAGAACTTGAGTTCAAATCCCTCCTCTGACACTTAACCTCTCTGGATCTTGATTTCATCATCTGCAAGCCAAAGAACTTAATTGATCAATTAAGAAACATCTATTAAACACCTACTATGTGCCAGGCACTATGCTCAATGTTAGTTTAGACTAAAGGACCTCTAAGTTTTCTTTCTGCTTTAGATCTAAGATCCTATGAAGAAAAATGATGAAATGTGGAATGAAAGGAGGCAGAATGACTTTAGTTGGCAAAGCACTGGATGCTACAGTCAGGAAAATCTGGGTACAAATCCTACCTTGAACACTTACTTGTGTGAGATCATGGACAAATGACTTCACTTTTCTGATTTCCATATATATAACTTACATGTTATAAATAGGTTGTGATAGGACTTACCATGTTGATGAAATCACAAGTCCTTTATAGAAGTAATATAAAAAGAAGTATGTATTTTCCATACTGTGAGAATGCAATCTAACTAACCTATGATTGTTCAAGTACAGAAAGTATTGCAGATAGAGAAAGGAGCAATGTGGTTATCTGAAAGTTGGTCGAGTATGACTCTGCTACTGTAGTTTTTCTGAAACTGATATTGTTCAGTTATTTTTCAGTCATGTCTGATTCTTTGTGACTCCATTTTGCAGTTTTCTTGGCAACGATACTGAAGTGGTTTTCCATTTTCTTCTCCAGTTCATTTTACAGATGAGGAAATTGAGGCAAATAGGGTTAAGTGATTTGCAAAGGATCATCCAGCTAGAGTCTGAGGCAGTTTTGAATTCAGGAAGATTAATTTTCCTGACTCCAGGCCTGGTACTCTATCCCACTAATAATAATAACAACTAATATTTTTATGGTTCTTTAAGATTAGCAAAGCACCTTACATATTCTATCTCATTTGATTTTTACAACTCTATGAGTTAGAGGTTATTACTATCTACCTTTTTGCAGATGAGTAAACTGAGGCTTAAGTGACTTGCCCAGAGTCATATAGTTTGTAGTTAAGACAAGATGTGAACTCAAGTTTTCTTGATTCCAAGTCCACCACTCCATCTACCACTTTCCTGCTAGCTTCTTCTCCAAAGAAGCACCTGCCATACTTGGCTCTTGTCTTGTTTATTTTATCTTAGTGCCTTAATACAGATTGCAGCTCATATGGGTGTAGCAGGCTTCCTGGGGAAATCAGGGATGAAGTGGGTGACTGGCATCCGAAGTTCCACCAGCCTTGATGGAGGAATCACAGTGAAGAGGGGACAGGAGCTCAAGATGTTCCTGAATACTCCTGAGGAGTCCATGGAAGTGGTGAATTTCAGGTAGGCTTGAGGAGCAATTTAACATGTTTTGCCAGCTGTTTATGAAGGAATAGGCCTTGGCCTTAGTTCCATGTCCCATCTTTCCTTTGGACACAATTAACCAGCTCTTGGGCTTTTGCTCATAAGATGGTGAAATCAGAGATGGAGATGAACTCAGATGGACCTAGTAGCTTGGGTGAGTTAAGTGGAATGATCTAGGACTATTTTAAATCTTTCCATTAGCTCCAAGTTGTACCTCATGAATTTGGATGGTGTTATGACTGCTGACCAATTAAACAGCCCTTCAGAGACACAATCTTGCACTGGAGAAGAAGGTAAGCAGCTAACCTCATCATTTCTCCATCTTGAGAGGGAAAATCTTGTGGAGAATATAGATGAAAGAAGTGAATCCAGACCCTAAAGTGGCTTCTCCTTATTCAGAGGAATATTATAGGGAACATTACTGTGAGTTTAGAAAGCCCATGGACATGTTCAATCAGTACTTGGGTCCCCAAAAGGATTGGTTGGGAGACAATGTAGATATGATGTCATATATATATATTTGTAATATATGTAACTGGATATGTACTATCTATCATCTAGTTATCTATCAATCTATTTATATATCACCTATCTATCTATCCATCCATCTTTCTACCCATCCATTCATCCATCCATCTATCTGTCTATGTATGTATGTATGTATGTATGTATGTATATATGCATGCATGCTTATATGTATGTATGTATCTATCTATCTATCTACTTGTAACTGAAAATGTGTTATATGTAGTTCAGGGTGACCCCAAATAATGTGTCATTCAAAATAGAAATGATCAGTCTCAAGAAGAATAATGCCAATCTCCGGATTTTCTGATCTTCTTATAAATTCAGGTGTTCTAAACTTCATCAATCCTTTCAAAGAAGCAAGCCATCATTCCCTTAGGTCTATATTTAAGATAATAGAGTCTTTTATCTTGGAAATAAGACCCTAGAGGTATGGGAGAGATGAAGGAGTGTGTGTGTGCATGTGTGTGCCCCTCTTTGGGACTTTGCCCATCTTCCCAGCATTCCGGGCTCAGCATTAAGACAAGAATGCAAGGGGCAGCTAGGTGGCTCCGTGCATAGAGAGCCAGGACTGGAAATGGGAGCTCACGGGTTCAAATCTGGCCTCACACTTCCTAGCTGTGTGGCCCTGGGCAAATCACTCAGACCTCTGACTGCTCTTCTGCCTTGGAACCAATACCTAGTATTGATTCTAAGACAGAAGGTAAGAAAGAGTTTAAGGAAAAAAGACAGGGCTGCAGCTATGGGTTATCTCTTACTCTGAAATGGGGATCCACTTCCTAATAGAGTAGTAATACTATCTCTGCACTGTCATCCTTTCTTGTCTTCCCAGCATCTCACCTTTGGGGCTGGCAGTTGTGCTCCAGAGTGTCTTACCCAGCCTGGGACCAGCCTTTCTCTCTTGCGGTGCCAATAGAGGCAGCAGTGACATTAAAGAAGCAGGACAAGGGACTGAGACAGTACCTGCTAGAAGCTGCCTACACTTTTATACCTCAGGTAGGGCAGGACTGGATTCTACACCTTTCTTCCCTTCCACCCCATCATGAACCCATCAGGTCAGCCTCAGTCATTACAGCGTAGCCAGTGCCATTGGATCCCATTAACCACCCTGGGGCTCACTCATGTCTCAGGGTGGCTTCCCAGAGGGGTGAGTAAAACCTGCTGAAGACAGGAAGAACACAGGCATGGGAATTAGGCATCCTGGCTTATAAGCTCAGCTCTGTCTCTGATTTGCAGGGTTTCCTTGGGTAAGTCGGGTTTTTTGGACAACTTCCCTGGGTCTCTGTTAAATAAGAGGGCTAGACAAGATGATTTCCAAGGGCCCTTCCAACGCTCATAGTCTAGGGTTCTCTGATGAAGCAGTTCCAAGGTCCTCTCCAGATGTAACGTTCTGAGGCTTTATGACAAGCTGATCTCAGAAGTCCCTTCCAGCCCCATTATTCTCAGGCAGAATTCTCAGGACATTTCACTTGTAACCACTAGTGCCCATCCTTCTTTCTGCCTCTGCCAGACAGCATGGCTTTTTCAAGAATGGCTCGGGTTTTAGGGGAGACTCGAGGACATTCTCAATCTAAAGGAGAGTTGACAGGGGTTGAGGGTGGGGTGGGGACCTCAAGGGGGAGGGTACCATTGCTGAGGGAGGGGTTGTGAATTCTTAGTCCTGCAAGAGATTTCTCTATTTTCTTGTGTGTTTCCAGAAGGACAGTTGGATCCCTGAAGAAGCCACCATCCATTTCTTCATGGGGACCCCAAAGTCAGAACGCCCCAGGGATGTAGGTGTGGATCTCAGCTTCAGCGTGCCTCAGAAGAAGCTCCGAATCAAGCTACTTCATCCCAAGAAAAAAATCAAGGTGGATGGTATGTGTACGAAAGAACGCGATAAGAGAACGACGTCTCAGTGCTCCCTTAGTCGGTAGCTGAAGCCTTTTGGTTTTTTTTTGGTGGTTCCTTAGAGCAATGTTGGCAATTTTTCATGGAACCTTAAATTGGAAAGAACCTAAGAGGTCATCTCCTTTAATAAGCATTTATTCAGCACATATTCTTGTGAGGTTCTTCTAAGCATCAGGAATATAAAGGCAGAAACCTGGTCCTGGAAGGGTTTTTGTTGTTCAGGCATTCATCAGTCATGTCCAACTTTTCTTGACCCCACTGGGGTTTTCTTGGCAAATATACTAGAATGGATGGCCATTTCCTTCTCCAGCACATTTGACAGGTGAAGAAACTGAGGCCAACAGGGTTAACTGACTTGCCTAGGGTCACACAGCTAGGAAGTATCTGAGGCTGGATTTGAATTCAGGTCCTCCTTGACTCCAGGCCAGGTGCTCTATCCACCGTGCCACCTAGCTCACCTTTACCTAATCACTCCAAATGCAGGAATCCCTGCTATAACAGCTATGGCTTAGGATTGCTATTTAAACAAATCCAATGATAAGAAGGGACTTCATGCTACCATGATGTCCCCTTTGGACTCTTCTCTTCTACAGGCTAAACAACTCTAGTTCATTCAACCATTCTTTAAAACAAAACCCTTGGGGGCAGCTGGGTAGCTGGATTGAGAGCCAGACCTAGAGCCTGGAGATCTACATTCAAATCTGGCCTCAGACACTTCCTAGCAGTGTGACCCTGAGCAAGTCACTTAACTCCCATTGTCTAACCCTCTTACCACTCTAAGGCAGAAGCTTAGAACTAATACACAATATTGATTCTAAAAAAGAAGGTAAGGATTTTTTAAATTAAAAAATTTAAATTTAAATCTAAAAAATTCAATACCTTCTGTCTTAGTATCAATTCTAAAAAGAAGAATAGTAATCTTGTTGATGGAAAAAAAGTTTATTATGTAAATCTTCACAGATCTTTCCCAACTTCCATCTTTTGATCATTCTCTTATTAGAATGTGAACTTCTTGAGGGCAAGGACTGTTTTACTTTGTCAGTATACCCCCAGTATTTAGTAAAGTAAGTGCTTAATAAATGGTTGGTTGACTGTAAAAAAAAAATTCGAGATTAAATGACTTGCCCAGGACTACACAGCTAGGAAGGGTCTGAGGCCATATTTGAACCCAGGACCATCCAACAACCATTCTTTTTCCAGATCCTTCACCATCCTGATCTTCTTCTTCCTTTGAACCCACTGTAGTTTGTCACTGTCTTTCCTGAAACGTGGCTCCCTAAACTGACTGCAATAAATACTTTGTGTATCCTTTGAGCAAAACAAAATATTAGGGCTGTCCCTTTCCCTGACCTGGATGCCATGTGGGTCCAGATGTTGTTCTATTTTTCACCTTTCTTTGTATTCCTAGAACTTAACACAGATGCCTTGCATGTAGTGAGCTAAATAATGGTTTACTGGCTGAATAATATTAAAGCAGCTCAGAAATGCTTTAATTATTTCTTTTAACTATACTTTCACACTATTGACTCATGTGGTCAACTAGATCCCCTAAAACATGCTTTTTTCAATGCTTCCTTCCCCTACCTTTCCTCTGGCTTCAATACACCTTGAATGAAAAAGCTTAGAGGTCTCAAGCCTCCCAATAACAGGATCAGATGAAAGTGTGGAAAGTGTGGAAAATTGGTAGAGCACCCAATTAATTCATAGGCCCAGTGCCTAGTTTATTTCACCGCATGGCTGCATCTCACATTCAGAAAGAAAAGCTTGAATTTGAAAGTACTTAATGAAAGTTTTCCTCTGTTTTGCACTGCCTTCCTTCATCAGCTCTTTTGATAGAAACTCATCCACATGTTCTTTCCCAACAGGAAAAATTGATTCTCTCCAGAGTACCCGCTTTGGCCACCTGGAAATGATCTTGGATGACAAGGATGTGTATTACATCAAGGTCTGTCCACAGACTCCAAAGTCAATTCAATTCAGTTCAACAGACTTCACAAAAAAGTTGTTTTTTTAAATGTATTTAATCGTTAGTCTTCCCTTGTAACCAAGCAAAGTATCGAGAGACTTATTAAGTAGCTGCCATATGCAATATAATGGAGATGGATACGCCATAGTCCTTACCCTCAAGGAGTTTTTAGTCTAGGACATAGAAGAACTACATAAATAATTGTCCTAAAAATTAAAAGTGACAAGCGAGTATTGTGGGAAGAACAGACATGGAATGTATTAGCATTTGAAGGAGGGCAAGATCATCTCTACCTGAGGATGGAATCGGGAAGGGTTGGGAGAAGACCTCAGGGAGACTTCATGGAGGAAGTATCATTTCTGCTTGGCCTTGAAGCATGGGTAGGAATTCAGAAAACAGAAAAGGGAGAGTGAAATTCCTTAAGTTGCAAATGGTATGATGAACCCTTGGGATGTGCTGAGGAATCCAGTGGTTTGTGGTTTGAATATAGAGGCTGTGAAGGGAATAGTAGTCATGATGGTGATAATTTGTTGTTCATTCATTTAAGTTGTGTCTGACTCTTTGTGACCCCATTTGGAGTTTTCTTGGCAAAGATACTGGAGTGATTTGCCGTTTACTTCTCCAGCTCATTTTACAGATAGAATCTGAGGCAGAAAGGGTTGTACGAGTTGCCCCATATCACACAGTTGGTTAAGTGTCTGAGGCTAGATTTGAAATCAGGAAGATAAATCTTCCTGGCTCCAGACACTTTATCCACTATGCCACTCAACTGCCCAACAAAAATGATAATAGTTAATATTTATCTCATTTGATTCTCACAACAATCTTGAGGAAACTGAGGCAGGCAAATGTTAAGTGACTTACCTAGAGTCACCTAGCTAGTGAAGCTGGATTGGAAATTGGGTCTTCCTAAATTCTTTTTTTTTTTACCCTTACCTTGTCATAAAATCATGGTTCCAAGACAAAGAATCATATGGGCTAGGTGATAGGGGTTAAATGATTACCATAGCTCCGAAGTGTCTGAGGACAAATTTGAGCCCAGGATCTCTTGCTTCTAGACTTGGCTCTCAATTGAGCCACCTAACTGTCCCCCTTCCTAAATCCTTAAAAAGTAGCTAGATTGTGCGGTGGATTAAGGGCAAGGCCTCGAGTCAGGAGGACTCATCTATCTGAGCCAAAATCCAGCTTCAGACACTTACTAGTTGTATGACCCTGGGCAAGTCATTTAACTATGTTTGCCTCAGTTTCTTCATTTGTAAAATAAGCTGGAGAAGGAAATAGCAAACCACTCCAGTATCTTTGCAAAAAAAAAAAAAAAAAAACAAACCCAAATGGGATCATGAAGAATCAGACAATACTAAACAAGGACCATGACCTCACAACAACTTCTTAACTTTAGGACCAGATTTTTATCCACTTTGCTCTCTACCTGTTTCTGGGTGATTAAGGCAACCATCAAATAGGAAAGGGGACTCCTGGCCAGGAGTTCTGGGAGTTAAAGGGTTAATCCCTCTGTATAATGATTTCTGATCCAGGCAGGAAGATGTCTGCAGAAATAAGAAACTCTTTATCTCAAAGTCATAGTAACCTCCCACTTTCTGAACATGGGGATCTGCCTAATAATTAATTCCTAATTAATTGATCATCTTTGCAATTGTGGCTTTATAAAATGTTTAAAGTAGAGAGATCATTTGGCATCAAGTTTCTGATTTTATAAATGAGGAAACTGAGGCTTACAGAAATCAAATCATAGGTTAATGATAGAATTAGGAAGAGAATTCAGGTCTCCTGCCTCTCCATTCAGTGCTCTTTCTATGAGAGCACATTTATTTTTCAGAAATCACAAGATTGTTAGCATTCTACTTAGTGGGTCTATTTGTAGCTGCCTAAGGCCAATAATGATTTTCTCTACCAGTTTCCCACACTACTTTCCATTCTCCTCTGGATCTCTGAACTTAATTGCATGATTATCTTTGAGAAAACCTCAATTGAAGTTTCCCCCAGACAGAGAAACTCTTAAAAGCCAAGCAAGAAGAACACTAGAACAGAGAGGACACACACACACACACACACACACACACACACACACACACACACACACACTCACTCACTCTATTAATAGCCTAACTTTAAAAAGGGGGCAGGGGGACATGAACACTGGTCCTTATTTCAGGGGCTGAGTGATGTACAGACCTCCAGAGGGGAGCAGAGATATGAGACTCAACTGGAGGCAAAGCTGATCAGACGAGGCAGCCCTGTCATTCTCATGGGCAACATTACCAAACAAATGGGCAGGAAGATGACATTTTCAATGTCCCTGATGAATGTGCTGAAGGACAAAGCCTTCTTGTCAGGTAAGAAAGAAGGAACAAACCAATAATAGCCCCTGACTCTGTGGCCCTCCGACATTGTATATTCCCTCCCATTCGCTCTCATTCCTTCTCACCCTGTTTTCACTCTGGTCCTGGCTCCCCCAGCCTTATAGAAACACAGAATGTTTGGGATAGAAGGGACCTGAGAGATTATCTAGTCTAATTTTTTCACTTGATAGATGAAGAATTGGAAACTCAGAAGGATGGAGTCGTTTGTTCAAAGCCACATAGCTAATTGGTGGCGGAGTTTAGAATAAGAGCCCAGGTGTTTTGACTCTTGGCAGCTGGCACAACTTTCCTTAATGTGTCCTGGGCATAAAATAAGGCCTTTGAATTCATTCTCCTACTTGTCCCAGTCCCAAATCCTGTTCTTTCTCTAGGCCTCTGGTTGGCATTCTAAGAGGAGAGCCCTCCCCTTTCTTAAGTCCATTTGGAGAGTTCCTTGGCTACCATTTCACCTCTGGATCTGGTATCCTGCTTCTTGGCAGCTTTGCTTTGCTTCTTCTAATCACCTGGATCTGTCCTTTCATTCTTTCATTCTTTCATCCTTCCTTCCTTCCTTCCTTCCTTCCTTCCTTCCTTCCTTCCTTCCTTCCTTCCTTCCTTCCTTCCTTCCTTCCTTCCTTCCTTCCTTCTTTCCTTCTTTCCTTCCTTCCTTCCTTCCTTCCTTCCTTCCTTCCTTCCTTCCTTCCTTCCTTCCTTCCTTCCTTCCTTCCTTCCTTCCTTCCTTCCTTCCTTCCTTTCTCTCCTTTCTCTCCTTTCTCTCCTTTCTCTCCTTTCTCTCCTTTCTCTCCTTTCTCTCCTTTCTCTCCTTTCTCTCCTTTTCTCCTTTTCTCCTTTTCTCCTTTTCTCCTTTTCTCCTTTTCTCCTTTTCTCCTTTTCTCCTTTTCTCCTTTTCTCCTTCTCTCCTTCTCTCCTTCTTTCCTTCCCTCCTTCCCTCCTTCCCTCCTTCTCTCCTCCCCTCTTTCCTTACTCTCTTCCTCTCCTTCCTCCCTTTCTTTCTTCTTCCTTCTTTTTTTTAAACCCTTACTTTCTATCTTAGAATTCATATTAAGTATTGATTCCAAGGCAGAAGAACAGTAAGGGTTAGGAAATTTAGTTTAATTAATTTGCCCAGAGTCACATAATTAGGAAGTATCTGGCATTTCTTTCTGCAGCAATCTTGGAGAAGAAGGCAGAGGATGGATTCCAGCTGTATGCACTTGAAGGAGAAGTCTATCTTCCAGATATTGTGGGTTTTCATGCCATTGGCCTGTTACAGCAAAGAGGGAGCCTCTGGACTAATGCCCTGAGGATAAAATATGGGCTTTTAGGTATCGTATCATTTTGTGAATGCCACATTTCCTGGGAAAGTTGGACTGGAGCCTTGGATCTGTATACCCCAATTCAGCATCCTTATCTAATATCCTCTGAATTCCTTATTGAGGAACCAATCATGGATCATAGATTTAGATCTGGATGGGATCTTAGAGGTCATAGAGTCCAATCATTTCACTTTACAGATGAGGAAACTGAGGTACAGAAAAATGAAGTGACTTGCCTGGGGTCACATAGCTAGCTAATAATTATCTGAGATGAGATTTGAACTCCAGCCTTCCTGACTCTAAGACCAGTACTCTGTCCACTACTCTCTTCTGTCTCAATGAAAGGGGCCATCTTTATTTTTTCTTAAAATTGGCTGATGATGATCCAGGACAAAGAACCCTGTCTTGCCTCTGACAAATCTCTAATTTCCTATTTGCTGCCAATAACTAAAAGTCCTCCATCAAAGATAGTACCCCTTGGGTTTTGACTTCCAAGAAGGCAGAGAAGTCTTGAAAGGAAGTAAAGATGTGGACTCAGAAATATCATTCCTACCTTGAAATTAATCGAAATCCAGACAAGATAGACAGATGCCCAAACTCAAGGCAAGACGGAAGAGAAGCAAAGGCTAGGTAAATGAGGTTGAATGACTAGTCGGTCCAGAGTCACACAGCTAGGAAGTATCTGAGGTCAGCTACTCCACCTAGCTGCTCCTAATTCCACTACTTTGTGGCCTCAGGCAATATGTTTTAAGAAGTAAAAGTCATTTCTATCCCATGCTTAGTTAGGAAAGTCACCTCTAGCTCATATTTAGGAAATCATTAATGGAAGTATTATAGGATCAGAGACTTTAGAGCTGATAAATACCTTAGAGGACCATTAATCCAATCCCCTTATTTTACAGATGAGGGAACTGAGGCCCTAAAGAAATGATGTAATTTGCCCCAAATCACAGAGGTTCTAGAAGGCAGAACCAGGATTCAATCTCATGTTCTCTGATGCCAAATCCAATATATTTCCACTGTACCATGACCCTTCACTGAGACTCATTAAATATTAAAGAAGGGATATTTTGCTGGGGCTTTGGGCATCCTGTGCTCTCCTATCCCAGGAGCTGGGCTGTGTGTTTGCCTGGTAGGAGAAGGGCAGGTCTTTCTGTGTTGACCGGCATAGGAGAGGCCAAGCACCTCCAGCAGGAATGCAATGCCGGCCAGAAGCTCAAAGTGGAGAACCATCTGGAGGTGTACAAGCTGGACCTGGGGCATGAGTTTCATTGTACTCAGGTTACTACGTATAATCACAAGGTAGGTGACACAGGATAACTGTCTGCATTAAGTCCCGCTCTACCTTTGCTATACACTTGATGATGGGCCCATGAGGCTGGTTCTATTGATCTGTTTTCCTTGTTCCCAGTTGTTGCTATGAACCTAATCATGGATAGGAGTTGTAACTTCTTTTATAACTTGCTTTTTAAAAGAAGGCAAACGAATCCAATGTTTAAAGACTAGACTTCTTTTATTTAAACCCTTACCTCCCATCAAAACTGTGTATCAGTTCCAAGGCAGAAAGACTAGAGGCCATATTTTATCCTAGGATCTCCTGTCTCTGGGCCTGGCTCTCAATCCATTGAGCCTCCTAGCTGCCCCCAAGGACTAAATTTCTTTAAATCACTAATTTACACAACAACTTTCCATGCCCCTGGACATTCATTCATTCACTCATTCCATGACCATTTTTTTAAGTGATGTAGAATCCCAACCAAGGACCAAAGGCATCTCTGTGGCCAGATTCCACCACAAAGGTTAAATCAAAGAAGGAAATAGGTCTGGGTGTGCCCAGGAGTTATGAGAGACAAAGAAAGGATTATTTCTTGTCTGGTTGACTGACTCATTCAGTGAGTTACCTAGCCCAAAAAAGACCAAAAGACTGAATTCTTCAGTTCTCCTTCTTGCCACTTTTCCCTCCCTTTTTGTGAATGATCTTTCATGACACTAAGCTGTATTGACTAGAACACACATGGAGCTTTGTGTTCACATCTAGCGTTCAGGAGGCATTTTTGGAAGGACATCTAGAGGGAGGCCACCAGGAGAGAGAGGGGTCTAGGAAGCAGAACATAAAAGGACCACTGGAAGGGACTAGAGATGTTTGTCTTAAAGAAGAGAAAGCTTGGATGGGAGTGAGGAGAGATGATAGTTGTTTTCTAAATATTGAAAGGAATTGAAGAGGGAAAGACTATAGCTCTATAAGGCAGAACTAGAACTAATAGTTGGAAGTTCCAAGGAGGTTAATTTCTAAGGTAATCATGAGAAACAGGTTCCGAACATTAAAACAGTCAACAATGGAATGGCCATCCTTATGAGGTATCAAGCTCTCTGACTTTGGAAATATTCTAGCAGAAGAATAAATATGAATCAGAGATGTTATAGAAAGAAAGTTCAGAGGGATCATGGATTTGGAACTGGAAAAGACTTTTAAGTATAATCTGGTCTAAGCCCCTCATCTTACATTTAAGGAAAACGAATGCGAGACTTTTAAGTGACTTGTCTAAGGTTACTGGGATGAGAAATGATAGAATTAGGATTTGAATCCAGATTCTCAGAAGCCAAATTAATTAGTGTGGATTAGATGATCTCTAAGTCTCTTCCAGTTCTGGGATCTTATGTGTTTGTAAAACTTTAATAGTTATCCTAAATTTTTCATCTTAACCTTGAACTTGATTATTAAGTAAAGTTCCCAAGGAATGCAGGAATCATCTCAGTTTATACTTTCACAGAATCACAGTATTTAAAGATGGAATGGACCTAAGTGTCTTTCTTATCTAAACTATACCCCAAAGAAATTCTCACTATTATCTACTTGGCAAGTAGTCATCCAGCCTCTGCTTAAATACTTCCATTAAGAAAGAACTCTCCACCTCTCAAGAAAGTCCAATCCACTTTGGAATAGTTTCATTTAGGCTTTTCTAGACATCAAGTCTAAATCTGCCATTTTGCAATTTCCACCCCTTTTTCAAATTCTGTCCTCTGGGGCTAAATAGGACAAGTTTCATCTCTTCTCCATGTGAGAGCCCTTCGAATATTTGAACATAGATAGAATTTTCTCTTTTAGTCTTCTCTTTCCTTACTAAACTCCTGGGTTCCTTCAACCAGACCTCATATGTTATGGTCTCAGGGCTTTTCATGCTGGTTATCCTCCTCTTCAAGGTCCTTATCTTTTCTTTTTTTGTTCATTTTTCAATGTATACAATTTTTATTTGATTGTCTTTTCTATTTGATCCATATATTTTTCTATTAATTTTATTCATCTATTTACTTAGTCACCATACTATTAATATAAAAGGAAGCTGAGGCACTCAGGATCTAAATTAACAGCAAAATAAATTGATTTACATTGGTATTTGGAATGACTTTTTTAATAGATCTGCACCTTCCTAATTCCTCATTTTTTCAATATCCTTAAATGGTATGGCCCAGAATTGAATACAACAATCCACATATGGTCTGATGCCTAGAAGGGTTTTTAAAACTCATTTCCTACTCCTTTTTTCCTACTGTTTCCTATCCCCATTTCCCAAGTTTTCAACTTCTTTCAAGGAGGAGTTGTTCAGTTTTTTCTGGTTGTGTCTAATTCTTCATAACCCTATTTGGAGTATTCTTGGCAAGGATACTAGAATGGTTTGCCATTTCCTTCTCCAACTTCTTTTACACATGAGGAATCTGAGGCAAACAGGGTTAAGTGACTTGTTCAGGGTCACACAACTAATAAGTGTCTGGAGGTGGATTTGAAACTCAGGTCTTCTGAACTCCAGGGTTAGTATGCTATCCATGGCACCACTTGGCTGCCCCTTTCAAGGAGCATCCTTCTTTTTTTTTTTTAATTTTATAGTATTTTATTTGATCATTTCCATGCATTATTCATTAAAGACAAAGATCATTTTCTTTTCCTCCCCCCCACCCCCCGTAGCCGACGCGTGATTCCACTGGGTATCACATGTGTTCTTGATTCGAACCCATTGCCATGTTGTTAATATTTGCATTAGAATGTTCATTTAGAGTCTCTCCTCTGTCATGTCCCCTCAACCGCTGTAGTCAGGCAGTTGCTTTTCCTTGGTGTTTCTACTCCCACAGTTTGTCCTCTGCTTATGGATAGTGTTTTTTCTCCTA
The DNA here is from genome assembly GCF_027887165.1 of Monodelphis domestica. Classification (NCBI taxonomy): domain Eukaryota; kingdom Metazoa; phylum Chordata; class Mammalia; order Didelphimorphia; family Didelphidae; genus Monodelphis; species Monodelphis domestica. Next base: position 183,941,319 of record NC_077233.1, on the reverse strand, counting down.
GGTCCCTGCAGATTGTTCAGGGACATTACACCGCCACTAATGGAGAAGTCCATTACATTCGATTGTACCACAATGTATCAGTCTCTGTGTACAATGTTTTCCTGGTTCTGCTCCTCTCTCTCTCATTCACTTCCTGGAGGTTGTTCCAGTCTCCATGGAATTCCTCCACTTTATTATTCCTTTTTGCACAATAATATTCCATCACCAACATATACCACAATTTGTTCAGCCATTCCCCAATTGAAGGGCATCCCCTCGTTTTCCAATTTTTGGCCACCACAAAGAGCGCAGCTATGAATATTTTTGTACAAGTCTTTTCCCTTATCTCTTTGGGGTACAGACCCAGCAGTGCTATGGCTAGATCAAAGGGTAGACATTCTTTTATCGCCCTTTGGGCATAGTTCCAAATGAGCATCCTTCTTTTAAAAAGGGTGGATCTCAGTAGAAAGATGATAATGAACTGAAGATTTGCATTTATTTCTGTTGCTACAAAATTTGACTTAAGGAGTTATTTTAAAGACACTTGGAGGGGAATACTGAGAGAGTTCTGCTACCTGTATTCTGCCATCTTGTGTCCATGCTTCTCTCTATTTCTGACCTGGACCAGTATTCACAGATTTATTTTGCTTGACTATATTTGTAACAAGGCTTTTCTCTTTCTTTATTTCTCTCCATTGTGGGGGGGTATCAAGGAAAGAGAAGAAATGTTTGTTAAATGAAAAAAGAAAATAGCTGATAGAGGAGAGAGAGGAAGATAGATAAGAGGAAAGGTTAGAGGGGTCCAAATAAATATAATGCAGTACAGAAGCATGAGATGGAGTTGATTCAATTAGCTGTGTAGAGTCCTGTCCTTGGTGCTGAAGGACATGCAAAGCATTAATAAACCAAAACTGTCCTCAAGAAGCCTACAGTCTTAACAGAGATGCTGTCTAATGGGCCAGGCTAGCCTTGGCAACTCAACGTTGGGGGGCCCTATGTCCACCAGATTCAACTGCAGCATGAGGAGAGTGTGTCCCGTTTACATTCCATGTTGGAAGTGAGTTATGGGAAGCACTGGGACGAGATCAACAATCAAAGGAAGCTCCGAGTCAGTCAGACCTTCAAAAATGACTCTGGTCCAGCCCTGAGCAACTATTTCATGGAGGTAAGCCCTACATATTGTTCCTGAGGCTTATTGAAGTTTGTGGGATGGGAATGGACAATAAACAGGGTAGGACTGAAGTCTGTTTAAGCTACAGTCACAGAGCTCTCTAATTAAAGGAGAATTCAGGTTTGTTTTGTTAAAAACCCTTTCCTTCTGATCTAAACCAAAGAGCAGCAAGGGCTAGGCAACTGGGGTGAAGTGACTTGCCCAGGGTAACACAGGTAGGAAGTGTCTGAGGTCAGATCTGAACCCAGGTCCTCCCGACTTCAAGCCTGGTGCTCTATCCACTGTGCTACCTAGCTGACCCTAGTCATTTAATAGTTTAGCATCTTGCCTCCAGACAGGACCTCACCTGGTGATATGGATTCATGCTGGGTAGAAGCTTGGTGGCCAACAGTGCTGGTGGCCAAGGAGCACTTAATCCCTATCATGAGGAGGCAGCATGGCATAGTGAAAAGAATGCAAGACCTGGAGTCAGAAGTGGGTTCAAATCCCACCATAGGCATTTGACTAGTTTGTGTGATCCCAAGCAAGTCATTTAACTACTCTGAGTCTCAGGTTCCTCATTTATAGAACAAAGAGGTTGAGTTTGATGATCTCTAAGGTACCTTCTGGTTCTGAACATTTTTTGGTGAACTTTTTTTCTGTCAGGGACCCCTTTGGCTCTCTGGTGAAGCCTATGGATCTTCTTATTAAAAAAAATGGTTTTTAAATACCCAAAATAAAATAAATAAGATTGCAAAGAAAACCAGTCACATTGAAATGTAATTAACAGAGGCAGCTAGGTGACTCAGTAGATAGAAAGCCAGGCTTGGAGACAGGAGATCCTGGGTTCAAATTTGACCTCAGATACTTCCTAGCTGTGTGACCCTGGGCAAGTCACTGAACTCCCATTGCCTAGCCCTTAGTGCTCTTCTGTCTTTGAACTGATAGTTAGTATTAATTCTAAGACAGAAGGTAAGGTTTTTTTAGTAGAGTTATCCAAAAAATTTCATTTTAAATCACATTTCAGGTCATAAGCCCTTGCTTTAAAGCAATCATATTATTTCATTACCACTCTGGATCCAATCCTTTGGATGAGTGCTAAGGGTGCCACCCAGGTCCTTTGCTTTTCCAGTTCCTGCTGCAGATACCAGAGAGACAGGTGGATTACCGAACCCAACTCCAGCATTCCAGTTTCTCACAGGGCCATGTGGAGAGCAGCACTCATCTGAAGGTGCAGTATAATGGCCGCCTGCCCTTTGTGGCTGGCCTCCAGTGGAAGGACACGTCTCGAGGTCTTCTATGGAAATGGGAAGGTGAGTGGTTGCAGGAAAGCTCCATTCTCTTGAGGAAACATTTGATATCCCTGGAGATTTGGAGTGAGGGAGCACCCTTTTAGACACTTCGACAATGCCCAATTTATGACCTATAGAAGGGCGAAGTTAATTAATGTCATAATCAAATAACCATGATTCTTTTTTAAAATTTTAAATAGTTTTCTGTGGTTATATGATTCATGTTCTCTCCCTCCCCTTTTCCTCCCCCCTCCCTGAGCTGATAAGCAATTGTACTGGGTTATACATGTGTTATCACTTGATACCTATTTCCATATTATTCATTTTTGTAATAGAATAATCTTAAAACCCAAACCCCACATCCTATACCCATATAAACATGTGATAAATCACATATTTTCTTCTGCATTTCTACTCCCACAGTTCTTTCTCTAGATGTGGATAGCATTTTTTCTTATAAGTCCCTCAGAATTGTCCTGAATCATTGCCTTGATATTAGTAGCAAAGTCAATTATATTTGATCATTTGACAATGTTTCACTCTCTGTGAACCATATTTTCCTGGTTCTGCTCCTCTCGCTCTGCATCAATTCCTGGAGGCCGTTCCAGTTCCCATGGAATTCCTCCAGTTCAACATTCCTTTTAGCACAATAGTATTCCATCACCAACAGATACCATAATTTGTTCAGCCATTCCCCACCCAAGGGACACCCCCTCGTTTTCTAATGTTATGCCTCCACAAAGAGCACAGCTATGGATATTTTTGTACAAGTATTTTTTGAATTGTCTCTTTGGGGTACAAACCTAGTAATGGTATAGGTGGATCAAAGGGAATCATTCTTCTAAAGTCCTTTGGACATAATTCCAAATTGTCAAATGACCATGATTCTTGATCTACTGTGGGTTTTTAATCCAATTGGACAAAAGGAAGTGATAGAGGAACAAGGCTAAAGGAGTTACTGGTGTGTTCAAGGTAGGCAGGAGAATGCTGATAAATGTTTAACTCATAGCACATTTTTAAGCTTGATCTGCATTGTTAGCATATTCCTCATCATTTAAAAAATCTAGACAATTAACAGAACCATAAATCAAGCCCTAATCTGTAGGATTACCAGTGATTGCACCCTAAATTTAACAGTCAGCTCTCAGTGGTCAAGCACACCCCTGAAGGCAGATGGATATCAATGTGGGCTAAAAGGCTGACCAAGGGCTTGGCAGCATGGCAGAAGTGACATGGTGTTTAATCTTGGAATTAAGAAGATGGATTTAAGGCTTATTCCTGCCCCATGCTAACTGTATGAACTAGAGCTTGGAAGTCACTTTCTCAAGGCTTTAGGTTGCTCTCTAGGCCTTTGAGTCTTAAATGGAAGAAGAAAATTATATATATATGCATATATATATATATATTTTATTCTCTGAGATTCTTGTCCACATTTTCATATGTATATGGCAGCTCGGTGACTCAGTGAATTGAGAGCCAGGCCTAGAGATGGGAGATCCTGAGTTTAAAAGTGGCCTCAGATACTTCCTATCTATATGACCCTGGACAAGTCACTTTATCCCTTTGTCTACAGACAAAGTCTTTACTACTCTTACCATTCTTTTGCCTTGGAACCACTACTCAGTATTGATTATAAGACAGAAGGTAAAAGTTAAAATATATATGTGTATGTATATATTATATATATACACATTTCCCATATATAAACATTCACCCCACATACATACATTCCATATATGTGATCCCATATGTGTGCATATGTATGTATATATGTGTATGTATTGTGTATATGTATGTGCACACACACCCACACATCCCTTGAAGGTAGTATTTAAGTTTTGCCTTTCTTTGGATCCCAAACACTTCACTAAGTGAAGAAACTCTCAAGGGAATGAATTGAAAAAGGGCCAAGTGAGAGGAGGCAGAATCCTATACACATTCAAATCCCTATTGCCATTCCAGAGAGCAAAGTCTAGAGAGCAGAGAGATAACTTCAGAGGAGCCAGCCCAAACTCTCATATTCCAATGGATGTGCTCTCATTCATGTGGCTCTTCCCTCCAAGGATGCTCATCCCATTCTACCCATTCCTGCTCATTCTCTGGGACTCTTGTCCACATTTCCCCATAATTTGCCACAATGGGTCTGCTCAACAATCTGGGGACCTCCCTCAGTTTCTCTTGACAAGAACACATAGACTGTCTATCCCTCCCTTCTGTCCAGCGACCTCCTCTGCAGCCTCCTCACCAACTCCCTCACAGCAAAATGCACCCCTTTCTTTTCCTTCTTGTCCCCTTTCCCCGTCCACTATGGAACAATGAGCCATGATCAATCAACTCTGACCATTGTTTCTGTATGGGATGTGTCCTCTTTGGTCCCCCTCACCATCTTTGTAACTTTCCAAACCAAAGTACTCCTCCCTGGCCATCATTTCCCTATGTGTGCTAACTCCTTTATTATAATATATTTTTTTGACATTACCAATGTGGGAATTTGTTTTTTTCTTGTCTATGCACATTTGTTACAAGGGTTTTATTTTTCTTTTTTTCCCCTCAAAGGAGCAGTGGGAGAAGAGAGAGAAAATAGGTTTTTGTCAAATTAAAAAATAAAATTTATAAAAGTTTAGTAAAGAAGAATGTAGGCTTCTTGAGAGCAAGGGCAATCTTTCATTTTGTATTTGGTTCCCCATCACTTAACACAATGCTTGGCACATAGTTCATGGTTAAATAAATACTCTTTCTTTCATTCATTTAATCACTTACTTTTCCTTTTTAATACATGACCAATTCATCTTCCTTTTCACTCAAACATTTCTTTGATGATATTCTTTACTTCAATTCTTTGTAATTCCTTATTTGTTACATACAACCATGCACCACTCCATCACTAAAAACAATACTAATAACTAATATTTATATAATGCTTTATATTTTGTAAAGCATTATATATGTGTGTATATGTTATCTCATTTGTTTCTTATAATAATTCTATAGAGTAGATGCTATTATTATCTCCATTTTACAGATGAGGAAACTGAGGCAAAGGTGAAATGACTTATATTTAGGGTCACCCAGCTAATAAGTATCAAGGCAGGATTTGAACACAGATTTTCCATGATTCTAAGTTCAATTCCTAGATGTGTTTGGAGTGGCTAGTTTCTTTGGCTTTTTTCCCCCCTTGATAAAAGAACTCTATGTTTATAGAAGACTTTGGCCCTCAAGACTTCTACTCTTCCTGTTGTTCTTTCCTTCCTCTTCTTTCTCCTCACTCCCCAAAAGGTGCTTTGAATTTGGATACCCCATGGTTGCTGTTGTCCCTGGCTCACAGACTGCACCAACCTCACCGGGCTATGTACCAGGCTACTTGGGAGCTGACAGCAGGGAAGGCCTTATCCATCAGGAACCTGGTGGTAGAGCTGTCATGCAAAGACAAAGTCCGAGACAAAGAAGGGAAGATTCGCATTTACACACCAACCACCACCTACCTCAGGGTGAGTCCAAGTGTTAGATGCACCATAAGCACTAAAGAAATACCTTCTGGATTAACATAATCAGTATATTCTATTAATATAATTAATATAGACAAGAAATATCTATAGAATCAAGATATATAGAGAGAAATAATTAAGATGTGCGTGTGTCCTTTGCTCGGGATGCCCAGAGTCTTTGATCAGGTCATTGTATTTAGGCTCCTCTTGCTCAGCTGGCCTCTAATCCTTGTCAATTCCCTAGTAAGTTACTCCTGGGAGGCCAGATTCTGTCCAGGACAGGGACTCTAATGTTTTATAGCATCAATCAGTGTGTGTGTATAAATATGTATATGTATAAATATATACATATATGTATGTACATATCTATGTATTGTATGTACTGAATATGGCACTGGGTTGAGTTACCTTGAGCAAAATAATTTTTTTTCCTTCTGGGCCTCAAATACTGATGATTGACATTTAAATGTAGCCCCATAAAATGTGCTCTTTAAAGATATTTTGAGAATCTTTTGGGGGAACTAGGATACATGGGGCTATTTCCATTTTATAGACCCAGAAACTAATTCTCAGCCCATGATCACCCAGCCAACAAGTGTCAACATGAGATTTGAAACCAGGCTCTCCTGACTCCAAGTCTAAACGTCCACTACCCACTACTCAGTACTGTTTTAAGCTTCATCTAAATACCAGGGTTTTGTTATCCTATGAGGTTTTTTTTTTTTGGTGGAGGGGAAGAAGGAGAGAGAGAGAGAGAGAGAGAGAGAGAGAGAGAGAGAGAGAGAGAGAGAGAGAGAGAGAGAGAGACAGACAGACAGACAGACAGACAGACAGACAGAGACAGACAGAGAGAGAGAGAGAGAGAGAGAGAGAGAGAGAGAGAGAGAGAGACAAAGGGGGGAATGGAGGAGAGAGGGACAGAGATGGAGGAAGGATTAAGAAGGGAAGGAGGGGAGAAAGTGAGAGAGAGAGCAAGGGAGGAAGGGAAAGAGAGAGGGAAAGGGGGAGAATGAGAGGGGAAAGAAGTAAAAGAGAGCAAGAGGGAGAGAAAGGGGGAGGGTGGGAGAAAAGAGAGAGACAGACAGGGGAGATGGAGGGAGAGGGGGAAGGAGAAGTAGAGATGGGGAGAAAGAGAAAAAGAGGGGGGTGGGGACACAAAGGGGGAATGGGGAGAGAGACTGAGTTAGAGGAAGGAGTAGGAAGGGGGAAGGGAGGGAGAGGAGAGAGAGAAAGTGAGAAAGAGGAAGAGAGGAAGGGAAGGAAAAAGAGAGAGACAGAGAGAGGGAAAGGGGGAGAATGATAGGGGAAAGGGAGGAAAAGAGAGCAAGGGGGAGATAAAGGAGGAGGTTGGGAGAAGAGAGAGACAGACAGAGGAGAGATGGAGGGAGAAGAAGAGGGAGAAGGAGAAGCAGAGATGAATCAGAGAGAGAGAGAAAGGGAGGGAAATCTCCCTCAATCATCCCTGGAGGCCTCCCTCCCTCCCTCCCTTTTGCTTGCTTGAGGCTCTTCTGTTAGGTCTAGCCCATGATGCATCTGGGTTTTGGTGATAGGAAATAGAAACCTTTAGAACTGTAATTCCCATTCTTTGGTTGGTTTTGCTCCCTTCTTTGAGAGATAGAGCCAGGATTTGAACAAGGATCCTCTGATACAGCACTCTGGGCTTGATGACCTTTAAGACTCTTATAATCATTAGATTTTCTGAATTCTAACTCCTTTAGTAGTAGTCCCCAAAGGAGAGGAGGCCTCTCTTAAGTGATGTGACGAGGAATTCCAGGTGGTATAGTGGGTGAAGGGTTGGTCGTGAAGCCAAAAGAAAACCTGATATCAAATCCTGCCTCAAATGCTCATTAGCTGTGTGATCGTGTGCAAGTCGTTTTTCTCAGTTTCCTCATCTGTAAAATGGAGATAATATTGGTGTCTACATCCCAGGCTTGCTGTGAGGGTAAAAATAAGATAAATATGTGTAGAGTTTTTTGTATACTTTAAAAGACTCTACACGTATTAACTATTAACACTCTTTCCCCTGCTGACCCAATTCTGATGCCTGAAATTCCAAGCTAAGAGCTTTCTTTGGATCTTTCTATAAGGTCTTTTTTGGTCTTCCAGCCTTCTATGAAAAAGAAGGTATCCTTGGGAGATGTAACACGTGCAGCCTTTATCAGCTAGCCCCCAGGAGGATATTCAGGGGCCAGCTCAGAGGAAGATCCTTTGAGGCCAGGAGATGGATTAATCAGAGGGAAATGTGGGATAGGAATGAAAAGATAGAAAAGGATTCTAATCTTCATCTGCTCCACAACTTTGGCTCGGGCTAGCCTTGGCTTTTCCTCTAGTTTAAGGAGAAGTTCAGCCCTTCAGCACACCTGACTTTGGCTTCATGCTGACTTAGGACCAGTAGGTTTTTTCTCCCTGGACCTTTGTTCCCAGCTCTTTGATAGTGTCAGCTGGATCAGTCTTTGTTTTTCCCTCATCTCAATATTAGAAGAAATAAGTAGTGGGGCACCTAAGTGGCTCAGTAGATTGAAATGCCAGGCCCAGAGATGGGGAGTCCTGGGTTCAAATCTGACCTCAGATACTTCCTAGCTATGTGACCCTGGGCAGGTCACTTCACCTTCATTGCTTGACCCTTACCATTCTTCTGCCTTGGAACCAATACATGGTATTGATTCTAGATTCTAAGACAGAAGATAAAGACATAAAGGGGAAAAAAAGAATAATAATCTTTTCCCAATTTGTCTCTGAAAGTTTGTACCATACCTTTGTAGGGCCTCTACAAGGGTACCAATGCAATTGCCCCATTTACAGGCATCCACATCGATTACCTGGGACCAGAGCATCCTCCGAAGCCAGGGTGAGCTGGTGACCACCTGGAGTCCCCTGGTTCAGATCAAGGCCCACCTGGAGAATAGATGGGACAAGAAGCTCTTCCATTGTTGGCTGAAGGGTCCCAGGCAGGGACTGAACCTCACTTCTGCCTACAGATATACTGAAAGGGTAAGAGCATGGGCCCCAGTTCTGTTTCTGGAGTTTGGCTGGAAGGACCACTTTCTTTTTCTTCCACAGGTCAGTCTTTGAAGTCAGAAATGCCTGAGCATTTTTGATGCCCAATAATTCTTATTTTAAAAACTTTTACATTCTGTCTTAGAATCTTTTAAAGTTCTAAGGCAGAAGAGCGGTAAGTGCTAGGTAGTTGGGGTTAAGTGACTTGCTCAGAGTCAAACAGCTAGGAAGTATCCAAGACCAGATTCGAACCTAGGACTTCCCATCACTGGGCTAGGCTCTCAATCTACTGAGCTATCTACCTGCCCCTTTCCATGTTTTAAAAAAATTAACAATATGGAAATAATTCTTGATCAATGATACCTGTAAAATCCAGTGGAATTGCTCATTGGCTATGGGAGGGGGGTGGGAGGAGGGAAGGAAAGAACCTGAATCATATAACCATGGGAAAATATTCTAAATTAATTAAATAAATAAACTTAAAAAATTAACTTGCTTGTCATTTCTTACAGGACAAGTAGTATTTCATTACCATCATATTTCACAACTTGTTTAGTCATTCCCCAACTGATGGGCATCCCCTCAATTGCCTCTTTTCATTCTTAAATCTTTGCCTTTATATTTCCCATTGCAGCCCAGAAAGACTACTGTGTTAATAATGGCCCTGTGGACCGATTCCAAAAGCCAACCCATTGGACTGCAACTGGATGGCCAGCTGGAGGAGCTAAAGAGGGAGAGGCTACTGTACCAGAAGCGAGGAACCCTACATCTCAGGTCCACAGACTTCCTTCTTGAAGGATCATGACAATCAGCCAGCCCTGATTTCCCTTCCCAATACTTCCTCCCTACAGGAGGTGCCTGGGTAACTAGAGCAAGGAAACCTGCCTTGGTTTCCTAGAAAGAAGTCGTCTTTTTTTTTATAATTTTTTTTTTGGTTACAATACTCACTTTATTTCCCTCCCTCCCCTCCACCCACCCTTCCCACAGCCAACATGCAATTTCATTGGTTATTACTTGTATCCTTGATCAGAACCTATTTCCATGTTGTTGTTTGCACTAGGATGTTCATTTAGAGTCTACATCCCCAACCATATCCCTTCAATCCATGTGATCAAGTAGTTGTTTTTCTTCTGTGTTTCTACTCCCACCGTGTTTCCTCTGAATGTGGATAGTGGTTTTTCTCGTAGATTCCTCCAAGTTGTTCTGGATCACTGCATTGCTACTAAAGGAGAAGTCCATTACATTCGATTGTGCTACAGTGTATCAGTCTCTGTGTACAATGTAGAAAGAAGTCGTCTTATCACTGGGCGAGTAGCTTGTATCAAGACTGTGAAATGAAGTTGGGTGGAGGGTCCAGGGGCAACAGCTCAGCTGGCACTCAAAGTGATATCTACAAGGCAAACACCAACTCATTGAGTGTCCATCAATCCATCAACCATTCGGCATTTTTTTATTAAATAGTTATCATGTGCTAAGCCTGGGGGTACAAAGAAAATAAGAAGCAATCCTTAAGGAACTCCCAACCCCCAGTTAAGGAGAGACAACATGTAGATAACTATGTACAGAAAAGATGTCTATGTGTAGGTCTGGGTCTCTAGCTATAGAATATAAATGGGAGATAATCTCTAAGAAAAGGCACCAGCAGTAGGGAGTAGAGATACAGAGAAAGGTCACCATTTGGGGTTTTCTTAGTAAAGAATAGTGGAGTGGTTTGCCTCTTCCTTCTCCGGTTCATTTTATAGTTGAGGAAACTGAGGCAGAACAGGATTAAATGACTTGCCCAGGGTCACACAGGCCAGATTTGAACTCAGAAAGATGAGTTTTCCTGATTCTAGGATTGACACTCCATCCACTATGCCACCTAACTGCACTATAGACTATGTGTAAGGGATTAAAGTATACCAAATACTCCCTGCACACACGCTCACTCCCCACCCTATAAGACTCTCCTATTGTACAAGGCCATTCCTGCTTGCACCAGTATAGTAGAATCCTAGATTCCCTCTGAGTTACAGATGTTTGAAGCCATCTCAGGGACTGCTCTTAGGGACTTTGATCTCCTGAGACACAGAGCAAAAGGTTTAGAAAGTTTATTTCTAAATCTTTTGGGTGGCTTTGACCAGCTGCTTGGAATCTGTGTCTTCTCAGCTGGCTGGACCTGTGATGATTGTAAACGAGTTATTTTCTCTCTTTGAGGATCCTGTTTACTATCTCTATGACCCTGGACAAGTCAATTAACTTCCTCACTTCAGTTTTCTCATGGGTGAAATAAGGGCATTGCAGTAGATGCTTTAAGAAATCCCTTCCAGATTGGTATGGCAGTGCAAATAGTATTGGACTGGAAGTCAGGAAGACCGAAATTCAAGGGACTTGAGCACTTAATAGCTATGTAACTCGGGGCAATAGTCGATCAATGAACATTTATTAGGCACCTAATATGTACTAGGAAGTGCACTAATAACACTAGAAATATAAATATATATAAAAAAGAAAGCCTTTGCCCTCAAGGAGCTTACAATATAATGTAAGTCACTTAACCTCTCTCTCTGTCAGTTTCCTCATCTGTAAAATGGGGATAATAGTACCTACTTCCCAGGGTTGTTGTCAAGACCAAAAGGTGTTACATACACAAAACATTTTTCAGATCTTAAAGTACCATATCAATGCTAAATGAACCTGTGATGAAATGAAAGGATTGGACTAGATGCTACAGTCCTGGCTCCAAATCTTTTTTTTATCTTTATTTTTTTCTAATTATATGTAAAACCCTTTTTAACCTTCATTTTTTATAATTTTGAGATCCAAATTCTGTCCTACCCTCCCTTGTCTTCTCCCATCAAGCAATTTGATAAAGGTCATACGTGTGCAGTCATGTAAGACATATAAGTCATGGACAACTTTGTATTTTTAAATTCTTTCCTCCTCAATTCTAGACACCCCCTAAAACTGCCCATCCCTCAGAGCCTCCTCCTGCAGGAGACATTTACTGCAGACAAAAGCCAGAAGCACTACATGTTGGAGACCAAAGTCTTGGTGAATGAGCTGGAAGAATGCCTACAGACCCTGACCCTGGGCTACCAGGCTGACCGCCCCTATGTGAGTGGGCCAAAGAAACTGGGCTGGATCAGGGGAGAGCAGGAGAGGTGAGACAGTGAGCTCGAGCCAACGTGTGCATGTTCCTTATAGATCTGTGCCACCCTGACTCATCCGTACAATAGCAAGGTCATCCCCAGGAGCATAGACACGTGTGTGGTGACAAGGATTCAACAAAACGTAAGTGAGATCCTTAATTGGGACCGTGGGATGGGGTGCAGGGAGGAGAGAGAAGCTTGTGCCAGCCACAACTCAGAGGTTCCTGGCATTTGGTACCGTCCCAGAATTCTCACCCAGGAGAGAAGGTGGATTAAAGTTTGTCTTTTCAACGACACGGGCCATTCTGGTGATAAAAACATGGCGGTCAAGTTAATATTCCTTAAGCAGAGATTTCCAGGCTACGTCCCTGTTGAGAACCTATATAATATTCTTTTTGCTGGCCTGGTCCAGTTTAAACTTATGGCGTGCTAGAAAGAGGGCTGGACATACACAAGTTTCTTCAAATAATATTTCTGTTGCTTTATATAATGTTCTCTTGATTCTGTTCATTTCATTCTTCTTCATTTCATGTAGGTCTTTCCATTAAAAAATTAACCTGTTTGCAATAAATTAAATAAGCGAGATAGTGTCTTATATATACATATTTTTGGGGGGGCAAATGAGGTCTTCTCTTGTGTGAGGAGGGGAGGCATGAATGGGGAGACCAGGGAACCTTCCCATTTTGTATTATTCCCCTTCACTTACTCTATTCCTGTCCAACTGTTCCCTTCACATGAAATTGTGTCTCCCACTTTCACACTTTTACAAATGTGATTCACCCCAACCCTGACAAGAATGCATCTTTTCTTTGATTCTACCTCAGAGAATTCTTTTTTCATCATTCAGTGGTTTGGTTGGGTTTTTTATTTGTTTATTTGTTTGTTTCAGTTGTGTCCAACTCTTCAGTGGTTTGACATTTCCTTCTCCAACTCAATTGACAGATGAGGAAACTGAGGCAAACAGGGTTAAGTGATTTGCTCACATAGCTAGTAAATGACTGAGACTGGATTGAACTCAAGTATTCTTGACTCTAGGACCATGCTTTATCCACTATACTACCTAGTGTCCTGCAAAGCAGTATATTACAATGGAAAGAGTACTTAAAAATTTTTTTTGGAGTCAGAGGATCTGGGTTCAAATCTTTTTTTTTTCCCTAAACCCTTACCTTCTATTTTAGTTTCATTTCTAAGACAGACTGATAAGGACCAGGCAATTAGGGTTAAATTCTTGCCCAGGGTCACAAAGCTAGGAAAATGTTTGAACCCAGGACTTCCTGATTCCAAACTTGGCCCTCTACTTACTGTGCTATCTAGCCATCCTATAGATTCAAATCTTGCTCTGCCACCTATTACCTCTGACCTTGGGCAAGGAACTTAACTCCTCTGGGACTCTGTTTCCTTATTTGTAAAATGAAGGGTTGGACTAGAAATCACTTTTAAGCTCTAGGTTTTTTCAGTCCTAGAATCCTTCCCCTGCGTGTCTATGTACGTGTGTAACCGAGACAGCAGTAAGATTCAAGAACAGATAATGTCACAGCCGTGTGTTACAAAAAGCTGACCTAGAAGTTAGACCTGTGTTCCAGTCCCACCTTTGACCCATCCAGCAATACATGCAACTTCTCAGGGCTGTAGGAAACTAGTTCTTTAAGGCTATAAGCTATAGAGAATATTCTGACTAGGACTGAGAAATTTCCTTGCCGTATATGTGAATGTGTGTGTATATTTATATATATATATATATTTATTTAAATGTGTATATATAGCACATATATGCAAATACATACATATATGTATTTTATATGTGTGTATATTTTAAATGCATATATAATATATACACATACATGATGTGTGTCATCCATGTGTATAGATATAAAATATATAATATATGCATCCATGTGTGTGTATGTGTGTACTGACGTGTCTATATAAGCTATCTAATTGCATACACACATACGCAGACATATATTTACAAACACAGCATTTGTAACCAACCACTTACTCAATATTCACTTGGAAAGGAGTGGTTGTAACAGTATCCACAACTGACTTCTATCCCCAGCGGGACCAGGAGGTGGAGGCTGCTCTGAAAGTTGATCAGAAGGATGTCCTGTACGTGAAAGGAAGACACCATAACGGGTCTCTGGAAGGAGATTTCCATCATGGTCTAAACTTGGATTTGACTCATTCAACTCAGGTATCCACGGTTATGTGACTCCCTCCTGGCTCCAGCCTTCCCTCAGATCCTCTAAACTTTCTCTCTCCCCAGAAGAACGAATGTCACCAGATGTGTTTTTCCCCCAGCTGAGCATTCCCCAGACCCTGGGTTTAAGTGGTGAGATCTTCTTCAAGCAACGGCCACTGGGAGAATTTGACTGTGGTGTAACTCTGCAAGCTTCTGTCAGCCAGAAGGTCACATCGCAGGTGGGTTAGATGACCTGTCCCTCCCTCTGGGGCAATGGAGGAGGAGGGGAGTTCTGGTTTATTCTGGGGTTCCAAGTTCCCTTCTGAAGCTAGGGGGTTTAGGTGAAGAATCGCTTCTCTCGGGTAAACAGGGCAAAGTTGCATTGCTGAGAGTAACCAAGTTTTCACAGAGAATGATCATACGATACTGCTGTTACTGTGAACAATGTTCTCCCGGTTCTGCTTATTTCACTCTGCATCAGTTTCTGTAGGTCTTTCCAATGTTTTCTGAAATCTCCTAGCTTATTTCTTATAGCACAAAAGTATTCCATCACCAACATGTACCACAATTTGTTTAATCATTTCCCAATTGATGGACATTACCTCAGTTTCCAATTCTTTGCCACTACAAAAAGAATTGCTAAGAATATTTTTGTACAAATGTAAACCCTCTTTTCTATACTCTTTCACTTAATGATCTGATCAGTTTCCATAAATTTAATCATAATCTTTACACAGATGATTCCCACATCTCTATATTTAGCTCTACTCTTTCTCTGGTGCTTCAATCCCTAGGTGTTGTCTTTAAATCAATGAGTTGTGTCAGACTCTTTGCAACTTCATTTGGGGTTTTCTTGGTGAAGATACTTGGAGTGGTCTGCCACTGCTTTCCTTTTAAAAATAAGTTTTTGTTTCTTTGTTACATTAAAGTTTCCAGGCATCTTCCTCCCTCTCTCCCTTCCTCACACTAAAGAAGGAATCATTTGACCTTATATGTATATATATACACATGTGTATGTATTCTAGATATATAGAAATAAGCAAAACAGTTGATATATATAGTTATATGTAATTGTCATGTGTAATTTGTTTTATGTATACAGTTTATACATATATGTGTGTATATATATATATATATATATATAGAGAGAGAGAGAGAGAGAGAGAGTTTATATATATAAACTGTCTTGTTCTTTTCTATTTATTAGTTCTTTCCCTGGCGGTGGACATACACATGTCATTCTTTAAATGTAGAACAGTTTATATTTATACAGGAACATACATGCCAACATAAATAACAGCTATGTGAACAGACATAACACACATGTGAACATATATAAAACATATAAATGAACATATATGATTTGTTTTATGTGTGTATGCATATATATGTGTATGTATATATATATATATATATATAGAGAGAGAGAGAGAGAGAGAGAGAGAGAGGGAGAGAGGGAGAGAGGGAGAGAGGGAGGGAGAGAGGGAGAGAGGGAGAGAGGGAGAGAGGGAGAGAGGGAGAGAGGGAGAGAGGGAGAGAGGGAGAGAGAGAGAGAGAGAGAGAGTTTATATATATAAACTGTCTTGTTCTTTTCTATTTATTGGTTCTTTGCCTGGCGGTGGACATACACATGTCATTCTTTAAACGCTATTTCTATGCTGTATATAATGTTCTCTTGGTTCTGCTCATTTTGCTCTTCATAATTTCATGTAGGCCTTCCATGTTATTTTAAGATTAACCTGCTTGTCATTTGTTATGGTGCAATAGTATTCCATTACAATCATATGCCACAAATTCTTCAGCCATTCCCCAATTGCTGGGCATCCATTCAATTTCCAGTTCCTTTCCACTACAAATATTTTAGAACATATAGGTTCTTTCCTTTTTCCCTGATCACCTTAGGAAACAGAGATAATATTTTTGGGTCAAAGGGCATACACAGTTTTTTAACCCTTTGGGTATACATTTTCCTTCTCTAGCTTATTTTAGACATGAGCAAACTGAAGTAAACAAAGGTTAAGTGACTTGCCCAGGGTCACACAAAGTTAGTGTCTGGGTTCTGATTTGAACTCAGGTCTTTCTGACTCAAGGTCTGGCCACCCAGCTGTGCCACCCTGCTGCTCCTAGTATTATGAGATCAGAGATTTAGAGCTGTAATTGATGAAGTAACTGAGACCCAAGGAGGTTGCCATTTAAATCTCTTCTTCTCTGTCCTTATGAATCACTAACTCTTTTTTGGCATTTTGAGCACTTGAAGAACAGCTGGTGTCAAACTCAAAGAGAACTGGGAACCATTAATCCACACATCAGGATCTCTATGGACCATATATCAACTTCCTTTTAAAAATGTAATATTATCTATACTGCGCTTTTATTTATTTCGTTAAATACTTCCCAATTACATTTTCATCTGGTTCAGGCCATGCTTGGTAGAGTTGCAGGCTATGTATTTGACAACTCTGCTATAGACATCTCAAACTCAAGATGTCCAAAAATAGAACTAAATTTTCTGCCTCCCTCAACCCATCTCTCCTCCTAATTATATTATTTGTCAAGGGCACTGCCATCCTTTCACCAAATTCTACAGCATTGACGTCATTCTGAACTCACTTTCCCTCGCCTCATTTATCGAGTCATATGCTATAAATCTTCTTGATTCTGCCTTCACTACTTTTCTTGATAATCTCTTCTTTCCAGCTGCATGGCCACTGCTGTATTTCAGGCCTTAAGTATCTCTCCTCTATTACTATAACCTTCCAACTGCTCTCCCTTCCCAAAGTCTCCTCCACTCCAGTCTATCATCCACTGAATTGCCAAAGTGATTTTCCAGAATCACAGATTTGACCATATCATTTCCCAACTCATTAAACTCCAGTGAACTCCTCATGATGTCATTCATCTTCTTCAAAAATAAAAGATGAACTCAAACTCCAGTGAATCCCTCTTACCTCTAGGGGCCAATATAGGCCCTAAAGAGCCTTTTATTTTGCATTTAAAGTCTGTCCTAACTGTCAAATTTAAAATTATATCTTAATTATAAAAATATTATATTTTATGAGGTTTATTAAATGATCATTAGAAATCAAGGAATAAAGAAGACACAAAATAAAAACCAGGTGCCCATGGCTGGTTAGCCATTTTCAAAATCTCCACCTTACCACCATCACTGCTGATTGCTGCATCATGCCAAAGAGAGCGTGGGAGGAGTTACCGCCAGTTAAATACCAGTTAAATACTCACCAACATGGAGACGCAGGAGAGATCATAGGGAGTTTTGGGAAATGCTAAAGACTTCTGGGGAATGAAGTCAAAGGTCCAAAATCTCCATTTATACATACCACCCTTAGACCCACAGAGGACTAGTTTCTCCAGTGGGTCTTGTAAACATATCAACTTTGAAATTGCAATAATTTGAGGATAAGAGGAAAAGAGAACAAAATCAGTAATTGCTAGGCACATTGACAAAAAGCCTGTTAGGGGGCAGTCCCCTTCGGCATAAGAATATACATACAAAACAAATGCATTCAACCCCACACAGTTCAAATCACGACATCCCAAAGTTCACTCTGGATCTTCTGGTGCAGCATGTTGTCTGTGGAGACATCTTCATGGTGTCTTCTCCAAACAGTTCACTTTCTGGATTCGGAGAGGTAGCATGTTTCTTAACCTAAAATTACTCTCAAATTACCAATCTATCTCTCAAGATTTATTAATGCCCTTCCGAGATAGCTTGTTTTCTATTCTCATCTCCTACCTCTTTGTCTTTAGCAGCTGTACTCCATGTTTGGAATGCACTCTCTTTTCTCTTTGGGCTCTTAGAATTCCTGCTTTCCTTCAAAATTCAACTCAAGGGGAGAGCTAGATGGCTCAGTGGACTGAGAGTCAGGCCCACATCTGGGAAGCCCTGGGTTCAAATCTAGCCTCAGATATATCCTTGCTGTATGACCCTGGGCAAGTTACTTAACACCCATTGCCTAGCCCTTACCATTCTTCTGTCTTGGAACCAATGCACAGTATTGATTGATTCCAAGATGGAAGGTAAGGATTTAAAAAATTTTTTAACTCAAACCCCACCTCTTGCACAAAGCCTTTCCTGACCCACTCACCCCCAGCTACTAATATCTGCCTTGCCTCAATTACCTTTTATTGTTTAATATGGTTTGTATATGTTTATATGCAGTAGTCTACTGGAAAATGTTTAACAACTTGCTCTTTGAAAATGTAGGACTTTTTAAAAAGTTTAATCTGCATTATTAACATTTTCTCTACCACTTTCTTAACTTTAGACAATCAGCAAAATAATAAATCAAGTTCTGATTTATAGTATTTGCTAATTTCCAAGATGTAAAAGCTCACTAATTTAACAATCAGCTTTTGAAAGCTGGTACAAACTAGCTCTAACATCCCTATGCTTCCCCTCCCCCAATTACCTTGATTATATTTTGTGATATTTTTAAAGTACATGTTATATCCTCTATTAGAATGTAACCTCCTGGAGGGCAGAGATTTTCATTTCTGTCTCTGTATCCCCGGTTCCTGTTACATACTGAATCCTTGATAAATATTTTTTGATTGATTAAATCTTGCTTGGCAAAAGGTTCTTGATATTGATCTGAATTAAGTTTTGGATAAACTTTCACCCTTGAACCTCCAGCATAAAGCTTTCCCCTGGACTCCTGGGAGTATCCAGCTCAGCACTCTGATTTTTCTTCCTTCTCTCTCATCCCTACAGTTCTTGCTTCAGTTGAATGGATCCAAGTCTCATTTTGCGGTTTTCTCCCACCTTAGCCACCCTGCCAGGGTGACATTTCTTCCAAATTTCCAGGTACTGTTTCATTGCAGGAATTCCAAGTAGCCTCCTTAGAAGGATTGTTTCATGCGTGATCTAGGGGGATGAAGATGGAATCAAGAAGGCTCTCCTTTTAAAATGCTATTCTCTGGGGGAGAGGGGTAGAAACCAGGTAGATAGCAAACAAAACCAGACTCTCTCAGGTTTTCCATTATTTAAGCCACTCAGGAATGGTCAATTTTTTGGGGGGGGGTTCTTATAGGATGAAGACAATTTCATGTTGCTTCCCTTTTTGAAATCCAGAAAAAGAATTCCCCAAGGGGCAGTGATAGATGACTTAGTGGATAAAGTGCCAGATGTGGGGTCAAGAGGACCTTCGTTCATATCTGGCTTAGATACTTCCAGCTGTGTGACCTGGGAGAGTCACTTCACTCTCTTTGTCTCCGTTTTCTCATCTGGAAAATGAGCTGGAGAAGGAAATGACAAACCACTCCATAATCTCTGCCAAGAAAGCCCCAAATGGGGTCATGAAGAATCATACTAAACTGAAAAAGACCAAAGAAAAAAATGATTTATACCATGGATAAAGGTGTTATGGGACGAAACTAAAAACTGTTCTAAGTGCTTTGTAATTGCTATCCCATTTGATCCTTTCAACGACTCTGGGGAGTAGGTGCTGTTATTATATATTATATTATTTTATAGATGAGGAAACAATAACAAGAAGTTAAGCGACTCACCCAAGATCACACATCAAGAGGTCAGATTTGGATCTGATACCAGCCCTATATACTCTCTCTATTATGACACCTCGTGAAGAAAGTACTGGTCCTGAAAATGGCAAGACCTTGTTTGACTCGCTTCTGATCCTTACTAGCTATGTGACCATGGGCTAGTCATTTAACCTCTGAGCCTTATCTATAAAATCAGAATAGTAAAATCTACCCCATCGGTCATTTTTCATGAAATAAGTAATAATAATAATAATAAGTAAAAATAAAAATAAGAAATAAGTAAGGAATACACTTTGCATCCTTTAAGAAACAATACTGCTATCACTCCTCCTTATTTTTGGCCAACTGTACTCCCTTCCCAGGGAGAGATTTAATTTTGAGAAATCAAGATGCCTCAGGGAGTACCTTATGTTTTGACATCCCTGGGATAGGAAGGAGAATTGGCTTTAGGGTTTACTTGATCTACCACGTGTGAGCAGAGGTACTTGGACTGGCTTAGTCCAAGGTCTCTCTATTCTCCATCCAATTTAATAGAGTTATTGAATCCCTACATTGTTCTTGTCACCACGGAAGATGGAAACAAAGTACTCATTCACTCATTCAGTAAACATTTATTAAGCTCCTACTGAGACCAGAGAGTTATTGGAGGCACCAGGAGAGAATTTACTAATGACCCTTCATTAGCGTAGCTTATAGCCCCGGAGGTGGAGAAGACAAACACAAACACTGCATTATGGGCTAAATGGACTAATGGCAGTGAGGTGCTATAGGGAATAGATGGCTGGACCTGGAGTCAGGAAGACTTGAGTTCAAATCTGGATTCATACACTTAACTAGATTTGTAACTAGTCACTTAACCCCTGTCTACCTCAATTTCCTCAACTGAAAAATGGAAATGATAATAATACCTACCTCGCAGGGTTATTATGAGGAGCAACTGAAATAATATATGTAAAGCACAGGGCTTGGCACATAGTAGGTGCTTAATAAGTGTTTGTTTCTTTCTTTCCTTTAAAAACACGACAGTCTAACTTCCTAGCTATATAAACCTGGGCAAGTCACTTATCCCCCAATTGTCTATTCCTTGTCAATCTTCTGTCTTGGAATTGACACTAAGAGAGAAGGTAAGGATTTTAGAGGGGTGGAAAGAATAACTTGTATTTAACATCTAGAGAAAGAGCTGATAAATAGAAAGAAGCAAGGCATAGTTTTATATGTATGTATATTTATGTGTCAAATGTCTTCTGAAGTTCAAGGAGAGGAGGGAAGGAGGAAGATACCCAGGAACTTTGATGTAACAGACAAATAAAAAAAATATGACATTTAAGGAGCTTAAAACCTATTTCTAGTGTTCTGTTAATACTTTTTTTAACCTCACCATTACTCCCAGTGGAATTGCCTCTAACCAATGAAACTCTCCCTTAAAAACAAGGAAAAATAACTTAGCAGAGCCAATCGATGCAGCAGCCACAACAGCATAGCATAGACAATATTCCTCTACCATAGGCCATCGCCTCTACGCTAGAAAGAAGGAGGTATATTCCATCATCGGTTCTCTGGAACCAAGAATAGTCATTACATTTAATCTGACCTGATGTATTTTAGTGTTTTCATTTATTTTATAGTTAATTATGTTTTAGTTAATGATACATAGTTAAACATAATTATATTATTATAATATTAAATATAATATTTATACTATATAATATATTTTATATATATGTTGTGTAGTCCTTATGTTTTACTACTGTTCAGTCATATCCAACTCTTCATGGACCCATCTGGAGTTTTCTTGGCAATAATTCTGGAGTGTTTTGTCATTTCCTTCTCCAGCTCATTTGACAGATAAGGAAACTGAGGCAGAACAGGGTTAAGTGAATTGCCCAGGGTCACACAGCTATTGTGTGTCAGAGGCCAAATCTGAACTCAGAAAAATGGGTCTTACTTATTCCAAGCTTGGCACTCTATACACCAGGCCACCTAGCTGTCCCAGTCCTTACTATTTGAGTAGACAAATTATTTGAAAGGGGAGCTGACAATCCCGAAATATATATGCTGAGTGCCATGTAAAGCCCCAAGACACAATATTTTATAAGTTCATAGGATAGAGCAATCCCAATGAAATTAAAGAAGCTGGAAAGACTTTATAGAAGGGGTAGAACTTGAATTAGACTTTGAAAGATAGGAAGGCTTCCCCTAGATCAGTGATGGCAAACCTATGGCATGGGTGCCAAAGATCACACAGAGCACTCTCTATGGGCACACAGCTGCCCTCCGCACCAGAGTTTGTTACTAGAAAGGTAGAGGGACTCAGGTAGAGCTGCTCCCTTCCTCCTTTCCGCCATGCCTAATGACATTTTTTCACGTCACCCACACCTCTGCCCAGTAGCCTAATGGGAGCACTTTCTTGCTCCCCTGTATGGGGTAAAGGTAGTGCAGGGTACACCTGGCATTCAGTGGTGGGGAGGGGCGTGGCACATGGTCTCTGGGGGGTAAGTATAGCACTCAGTCTGGGAGGATAGGGTGGGGGCAGGGCCCGGCACTCTGTCTCCAAAAGGTTCGCCATCACTGTCCTAGAGATTCCTTTTTCTCCCTCCCCATACCATGTCTTCTTTATATGGCTAACCTCTACTATAGAGCAGATGCCCATTTTGATCTTTTTGCCCCTGTCTGATCCACTCTTCAGGTACAGGCTGCTGGTAGACATTACAAAGATGGAGGCATCAATGGCTCCTTGTCTGTGCATGCCTCAGGGAAGGAGCTAACTGTGCTAGAGGCCAGTATGAGCAGAGAGACCAGGAAGAGCTCCAAGGGCTGGGATGTGAGTGCCATCTTCCGACAAGCCATCTTCACCGAACCCAGAGCAGTGAGGCTACAATTGTCCAGCAAGATCACTCCAGCAAGGTACAAAAGCTATTGGTCAACTATATCCAGAATGGAGATTATTCACCTAGCCAGTGGTCTGGTGAGTGAAGGAAGTGGTTTGACAGGCTCTGAAGGCCATGCTCTACTGGAGCATTGCTGTTGTTGAGGCTATCTGGAGGTTCCCCTAACATTTTTGTGTGTTTTTGATAATGACGATGAGCGTCCCATTAACACAAAATTGCTCAGTATGGCCCTTGCCGTAAGAGAAAGATCTCGCTGCTCACATAGATTTCCTCCCAACATCTCTGAAATGCTACCATATTTGAGATTTATTCCTTTGGGTTCCAAGTTTGCCTCTGGGATGGAATGAGTTAGCACTCCCGCTTTATAATGTAATTACCCATCTGAAGGGGAACACATTCAATTCTTGGCCTGCTGAATCCCTCAAAATGCAATTCAAATACCATTTGCTCACTATCAATAATATGGAAATGGGTCTTGATCAATGACACAAGCAAAACCCAGTGGAATTGCACGTCAGCTAATGGGGGTGGGGAGGAAGGGAGGGAAAGAACATGAATCATGTAACCATGGAAAACTATTCTAAATTAATTACTTAAAACTTTTCAATTAAAAAATAAAAATTGGAAAAAAATAATCATAAAAAAACAAATACCACTTCCTCCATTTTCTTCACCTTCTCCTTGAAATCTTCCCTAATTCTGGATTGATCATGACCTTCCTATTGGCTGATGCAAATTACTTGAGTCTACAATCCTCTAATTATCCTAATTCTCTAATGTACTTGCCATGTAAAATTATGCTATACTTACCTGCATTTATATAAATATACACACATAAATTTGAGCTTTGGGAGCAGCTAATTGGTTCAGTGAATTGAGAGCCAGGCTTAGAGATAGAAAGTCCTGTGTTCAAGTTTGACCTCAGACACTTCTTAGCTATGTGACCCTGGGCAAGTCACTTAACCCAAATTGCTTAGCCTTTACCACTGTTCTGCCCTGGAACCAATACATAGAATTGATTCTAAGACAGAAGTTGAGTTTTAATAAATAAAAAAAAGGTAAAAATAAAAATAAAAAAAGAGAGGTACAAAGTGCATTGAGGGTTTAGAAGAGAAAGAAGTTATTTCTTTTTGAAGAGAGAGGGGTCAGGAAGGACTTCATTCATGGTGGAGATGGTCTTTGAGCTAAACTGAAATAGAATGTATGGTCCTGGGCAAGTCACTTAACCTCAATTGCCTAGCTACCTACTTTTGCCTATAGTTTTACCTAATTTGCCTACTTTTACTTAAAATTGCCTAGCCTTTCTATTCTTCTACTTTGGAACCTATACTTAATATCAATTCAAAGACATAGGATAAGAGTTTTGTTTTGTTTTTTAAAGTTAGTGATTGAATATGAAGAACTGGGGCATTTAGTGGATAGAAGATTGGTTGTGGAGTCAGGAAGACCTGAGTTTAAATATGGTCTCAGACCCTTACTAGCTGTATGACCCTGGGCAAGTCACTTACCCCTGTTTGCCTCAATTTCCTCATCTGTAAAATGAGTTGGAGAAGGAAATGGCAAACTTCTTCAGTATCTTTGCCAAGAAAATTCCAAATGGGGTCCCAAAGAGTTGGACACAATTGAAACAAGTCAACAACCATGCAGAACTGTAGAGGGGAGCATTGGGTCATTATGGCAGGCTGCAAGATACTAGGTATGTTGTGTGGCTTGGTAGAACTGGTTCTCAAATCATAGGAGCTACGTTCAAATGCCATCTCTGATGCTTACTACCTGGAATGGGAAGACTCGGTAATCAATACTTTGAGTGTATTTAGAATAACATATTGTAACTGTGATTTGAAGTAAAAGCCTAATCCCAGGCAAGAGTCTGTGTGTAAGCACATGAAGCATATAGTCCCAGGGAAGGACCTGAGTAGTAGTTTCAAGTGTGTTCTACTACATTAATCAGAAGCATGTGATTCTACGTCATACTGTTCTTTATATCCAACTGATTTGTGCAGCCATGCAGGTCTGGCCACCCCTGTGGGGCTTTCGGATTTCCCAGAAATGGGGGTTGGGGATTCCCTGCCAGGACAGCCATGAAAACACAAAGGAGTGTGTTTTGCAGCACAAGATCTCAACCATGGTGTATCTGCAGACCCCTGACTTGTGTGATTTTCTTACAACAAAGACAGAAGGGTTTCCCAGGCCCTTTTATTTCATGCCCACACAATCCTGGGTAAGCCAGCCTCTCTGGACCTCAGTTTTCTCTTGTGTTAAAGGAGGAGGTTGAGCCAGAGGTTCCTTCCAGTTCTGGATCTAGGCTTCTATGACAGGAAGTCATGGAGGTACATTGATCCTTTTAAGAGGGTCAGAAGAAGCCAGGAGGGAGGAAAGGGGCCCAGAAGAGGAGGGGACAGGCAAACTTGGTCTTCTCTGTGGTTCGGTACCTGGCATGCTCTGCCCCTGGCTTCAGAGGAAATGTCCAGGAGTCTTAAGCCTTTGGGATTGGCTGTGGTCATTCTAACCCCATCAATTTGTCTTTTTTCTCTCCTAGGGTCTGGTTCTTTTCTAAGATGAATCTCAATCAGAACAGTGTCCAGATGTTTCTCACAGGATCCAAGGAACAGAAGGTGGGACCCATCCTGTCCCTGAAGGGCAGAGTCCAGCACAACATTGACAACTGGGGGGCTCTTCCAAAGCTCCTCGACCTCACTGGATCTCTCAAACAGAAGAACCACAGCAATGAGGGTATGTCTTCCTTCAAAGTCTGGGAAAAGGAGTCTGGGAAATGGCCCCAAAGTGGAAAATGTAAGGAGAAGACAATTTAAGGGTTGGGGGACCTCAAGAGAAGAGCTTAGTAAAAAAACAACAAATCATAAACTTCATTTGGTAGAATTCACCTCCTCCTAGCCTAGAGTCTTGAGGCCAAAAAAAAGGAGCTCTTCATCTGGAGAATGTGGCAAGGGACTCTTCTCTTCCCTGTCTGTGTTGAATGGAGCTGTTGTCTTCCTGTTTCCTACAGGGAACCTCAGTATCCTCATTGAGGATGCCATGTTCGGGCTCCGTCTGAGGGACAAACACATGATGGGCAACAGCAGCAGCACGCACAGTGTGACCGCTGTGATGGTTCAGAATGGCAGTCGGGCCATCCCTGGAGAGCTTAAGCTGAGGGGACAGCTAGAGAGCCAGGCTGATGGCTTTCGCGGCCACGCCACCTTTCATGCAGACAAGACGGTTTTGTCCCTGGGCACAGCCTGCATCACGGCTCCTCCCCACCGGCAGCTCTCTGCCCATCTGGCCCACAACAGTAGCACTTTAAGAAATGCAGGTAGGAAAGACAGACGGAGGTGGATGGAGTGAGGGGAGGGGAAAGGGCAGCTCCGCTCTCCCAAACTCCCGTTTGCTTCGTGAATCTCCAGCGGCTCTCCACGATCCATGGTCATGGAGGACCCAGCAATAGATGAAAAGCTGTGCCTTAGCTCTCACTCCCTTTCCCTTCTGCCACACAATGGCTCTGGAGGAACCGGGCCGGCCTGAGTTTTTACTAATGGTCTCATCATCTCCATTTCTCCTGTCTCCATCTGTGCTTCTTCCCGCCC
Source organism: Monodelphis domestica (assembly GCF_027887165.1). Lineage (NCBI taxonomy): Eukaryota > Metazoa > Chordata > Mammalia > Didelphimorphia > Didelphidae > Monodelphis > Monodelphis domestica. The sequence goes on along the minus strand of NC_077233.1, from coordinate 183,915,108 downwards.
AGGGCTGCCCACTCACGGAGAGATTCTGTTCTCCCACACCTCCCTGGCTCCGGGCCACAGGCTGACCCTGGGGCTACAGAGCCCCAGCGGCGGTATGGAGGCTGCCTTCAGAGTGGAAGGCCCTTCCGGGGAATTCCCAGAGAGCCGAGTCACTGCGAACTTGAGCCACACCGTGGCGGGCTTCCGGCAGCTCGGGATCCCTTTTTCAGTGGAAGGAGACTGTTATTACCAGGCGAGTACTTTCTCAATGTCAGGTCTTTCCCATTTGAGGAAGCGATGTCTGAGAGTGGGAGGAAGGGAGGACGAGGAGGACGAGATGGCCAGGGCAGGTCTGAAGATATATCTTGTACCATGAGGCAGTCCCCCCGGCCAGACTGCGGTGATTTTCAGTGACCCCCTGCCTATTACAGTTGTGAGAGGGAGAAAGAAAAAGAGGTCTGCTGGACCTCATGGAGGATGGGCCACTGAGAGGGGCAACAACCATGCATCCAGGGATGAGTCCTTGGCTTGGCACATTTGGAAACTTGGTTTTTAGGAGTGATTGATCAAATTGGGGAAACCACTGGCAAACCAGAGGGTAGCTTATTAATTTACCTTGGGAAAGGGGAAAAGAAAAACAAAACAATTAAAAAAAAACAACCTTTACTGGGGTCAGCTAAACTCTTACCTTCTGTCTTGGCTCCCAGGCAGAAGCGTGGTAAGGGCTAGGCAATGGGGGTCAAGTGACTTGCCCAGGGTCACACAGCTGGGAAGTGTCTGAGGCCAGATTTGAACCTAGGACCTCCCGTCTCTAGTCTTGGCTCTCCATCCATCCACTGAGCTACCCAGCTGTCCCCTTAAACAAAATTTTAAAACATGTTTTTAATGGAGTCAGGAGGATCTGGCTTCAGATATAGCTTCAGACACTTCCTAGCAATGTGACCCTGGGCAAATTACTTAACTTCAAATGCCTAGCCCTAGCCACTCTTTTATCTTACAATTGATACTCAGACAGAAAATAATGGTTAAAAATAAATCTTACCACGCGATTCAAGTGGAGAAAGAACCAACCTTGAGGTCAAGGAGACCTGTATTCCAGTCCTGGTCTGAAACGTCCTGGCTTTGTGATCCTGGGCTAGTCATTGAATCTATTTGTACCCCAAACACCTTGACTGCACAACAGTTACTCTGGCTGAGAGTTCCCCTTGCCAGTAAAATCACAGACCTAGTTCAAAAATAATGACCACGTGGTTTTATTTGGCGAGATCATTTGCACAACTTGCTTGGCCAGGAAATAGAACAGTAGATCAGAGGGGCTTGAATTGCCATATAAAGAGTACCTGATTTGATTCCCAGGAGTTCTGCTACTTACCACTTGAGTGACCTTAGACAAGTCATTTAATCTGTTAGTTTGCTCATCTACTAAATCAGGAAATCGGGCTAAGGTCACTCTCAGGTCTAAAATGCTACTCTTTACGACCTAGCTTTCTTAAAAGATGTTTCCACCACATTGTGGTCGCTCGTCCATATTTTTGCATTCTGGGCATGTTTCTAAGAGAACTGTCAATGAGTCTAAGTGAGGCAACATGGCAGGGAAGTGTGATAGAGGATAAAGTGTTGGACTTGGAGTTAGGAAGATCTGAGTTCAAATTCTTCCTTAGACTCTGATTAGCTATGTAACCCTGGACAAGTCACTTAATCCATTTGCCCCAGTTTCCCAATTTATAAAAGAAGAATAACATCTACCTCCCTGGGCTGTTATGAGGATCAAATGAGATAATAATTGTAAAGTGCTTAGTATAGTGCCTGACATATAGAAAGCTCTATATAAATGTTTGCCTTTAATTATTCGTACCATAACTAGGTGGCACAGTGGATAGAGTGCCAAGTCTGGAGTCAGGAAGACCTGAATTCAAATCCAACCTCAGACACTTCTTAGCTGTGTGACTCTGGGCAAGTCACTTAACCTCATTTGCCTAGCCCTTACCACTCTTCTGCTTAGAAGTGATCATTAGTATTGATTGTAAGTCAGAAGGAAAGGAAGAAAGGAAGGAGGGAGGGAGAGAGAGGAAAGAGAGAGAGAGAAAAAGAAAGAAAGAAAAAGAACTAAGAAAGAAAGAAAAGAACTAATAAAGAAAGAAGGAAAGAAAGAATGAACAGTGGATACAAAGTTAATTTAGACGAGTTTCAGCTCTGCTACTCACGAATACACATTGCTGCAGAATTTTAGAGGTTGTATTATGGCAGATAAAAGGAAACATAAATAATTCTAATATAAATTTTACTGACCCCGTGTAGGTAGTATAGTGAGTATGGTATTCACAAAATAAACAAAACTGGCCTGTTATCCACATGCACCAAACCTCAGGACCCTATCCCATTTTGAACTCTTGAAAAAGTCAACAAAAAACAGCTGCCCTTAGAAAAGGAAAACCAAGAACACTCAAGTCGCCCCTCTCCCTTCTTCAGTGTTGCCAGTTTAAACATTCAGGGTGCTTGGATTCCTCTGGCAAGGAATACTGTTATGAGAAGAAAAAAAGCTTGAGAAGCACCGGCTACCTCTCTGAACATCAGTTTGCTCCTCTGTAAAATGGGGATAATAATGCAGCTATTCCCTACTTTGAGGGGATTTATGAGTACCAAATGTCCACAAAGGGCATTGCAAAACAAGAATAATAGCATTTATATAGTGCTTTAGGGTTTGCAAACTCTTTCCATATAATATCTATAAATATCAGCTGTTGTTTTGTTTTCCCTCCCAAGGGTGTTAGTATTTCTGAGGAGGAATATGCATTCCTGGGGATGGAATTTTAAGCCCTGTAGCAGGATAATGGAAGAGGGACTTGGGGGGCCAGGCCCTTTCCTTCATCCTTCAAAGCTCAGGGATAGGCTGGACAGAGGCCAAGCCTGGTTCACTGCAACTTAATCTTTAAACCCTGAATTGAGAACTGGAGGGACAGACCTTCCCTCCTGTCCAATCACTGTTTGACAGAGCACCATCATCTTGTCAGCAAAGGCTCTGATACTTGTTATGGTCCTCTCAATATGAGGTAAGTCATTGAGGACCCTCTCTTAGGAGGATTTGAATTTTAAGCAAGATTTCTCCATTTTAGATGTGATTTCTCAGTTTAGATCAAAGAAATTTTAGTGGGGTGGGAATGCCATTTTTGGGGGGCCTTCCTTCTATCCCTAAAATGCCAGCTTATAGGTCAAAATTCCTCCCCATGGGGTCTGAGCCAGAATCACTGCTGCTGCTGCTGTGGTCCAGGGTTGAAATCTTGCCTCTGATGCTGACCACCTATGTAACCTCAGGCATGGGGCAGTTAGATGGCGCAATGGATGGGGTGCCCAGTCTGGAATCAGGAAGACCTTTTCCTGAATTCAAATCTGGCCTCAAACATTTATTAGATATGTGACCCTGGGCAAGTCATTTAATTCTGTTTGCCTCTGTTTCCTCATCTGTAAAATGAGCTGGAGAAGGAAATGGCGAAACCACTCCAGGGTCTTTGCCAAGAAAACCCCAACAGGGTCAAGACGAGTCAGCTGTGATTAAAATGACTGAACGATAACAGAAAACACCTTGGGCAAGTTCCCTAACTTTCCTATACCTTATTCTCATATTCTATAAAATGGAAAATTAGATTAGTTGGCCTTCTACCTCTAGTTGGATGATCCCTGGCCTTTTGTGCTTTTCTAAACCTGTTCACATGAATAATAATAACAATGATGATGACAACTAGCATTTATTTTATAGCCCTTACCTTTTGTCTTAGAGTGGATTCTAAGTATTGGTTCCCAGGCAGAAGAGCAGTAAGGGTTAGGCAATGGGGGTTAAGTGACTTGCCCAGGATCACACAACTAAGAAGTATCTGAGACTACAGGACCTCCTGTCCCCAGGCTTGGCTCTCTACCTACTGAGCCTCCTAGCTGCCCCAATAACCAGCATATGCATGTTATGTACTATGTGTTAGCCACTGTGCTAAACACGTTACAAATATTATCTCATTTTCCCCTGCAATCTTATAAAGTAGGCAGAATGATACCCACCTATTCTCATTTTATAGATGCAATGAAACCAGGAAATCAGGAAATCGAATAACTTGCTCAAGAAAACCCAGTGGGTTCATGGTGAAGATTAGGCCTATGTCTTTTCTCTGCTGAGCAATATTTACTCCATCTCTTCCCTTATTTTGGCAGCTGGGCAGTATAATAGATACGGTGCTAGACCTGACTTTAAGAAGACTTCATGGGGGCAGCTGGGTAGCTCAGTGGATTGAGAACTAGCCCTAGAGACTGGATGTCCTAGGTTCAAATCTGGCCTCAGACACTTCCCAGCTGTGTGACCCTGGGCAAGTCACTTAACCCCCATTGCCTAGCCCTTACCACTCTTCTGCCTTGGAGCCAACACACAGTACTGACTCCAAGACGGAAGGTAAGGGTTTTTACAAAAAAAAAAAAGACTTCATTTCTAATCCTGTCTCAGTAACTTATTGCCTATGTGAACCTGGGCAAGTCACTTAACTTATCTATGCCTCAGTTTCCTCATCTGTAAAATGAGAGGATTGGACTTGATGGCCTCTACAATCCCTTCTAGCTCTAAATATATGATCTTATAATAGCTAGTATTTATGTAGCACTTTAAGGGTTACAAAGTACTTTTATAAATGCCATCTCATTTGACCCTCACAACACCCCTATAAGGAAGATGCTATTGTTATTTTTTTATTATTATTATTTTACAGATGAGGAAACTGAGGCCCATAGAGGCGAAGCAAAGCATCTCTCTTCACTTAGCTAGTGAGTGTGTGTGAGGCAACATCTGAACTTGGGCTTTCTGGATTCCAAGGACAATGTTTTCTCCACTATGCCACCAGCTTCTTTCCCTTAGCTGCTGCTTTCTGTGGCCCAAGGGTCAAGGAAGCCCCTCCTCTGGGACATCCCATTTAATTGGCTCATTTGGTGTCTTGTCTAGAACTCTGGCTCCAGGCTGGTGGCCAGCATGAAGGCTGGCTTAGATGGTGAGCACTTTCGGATGGCGCTGGAAAGGAAGAAAAATGGAAGCAGTTCAGAAGAGATGGTTCTGGGGCTAGAGCACAGCGTGACCAGACTCCTTGGTGTGGTGCCCTCCCGGCTTCAGGTAACGGGACCATAGGCAAAGTCCTGCCCTTCAAGCAGGAATCCTTCACCTTCATTGTGCCATGGACCCCCTCTGACAATCCAGGGAAGCCTGTGGACTCCTTCTCAGGATTATGGTTTTTTTAAACAGTTGAAGAAAATAAGTTTACATTTTATAGTCTCTGAAATCTATCCATGAATTCCAGCTTGATAAGTCTCTTCTTGGTGTTTATCCATCACTTACCAGGAACAGCAGGATCAAGTGGTCACTATTGTTTTTGAGTGGGTCATGGGGGTACCTAGGAGGCTCAGTGGATTGAGAGCCAGACCCAGAGACCAGAGTGTTCCGGGTTCAAATTTGACCTCAGACATTTCCTAGCTGTGTAAGTCACTTGACCCCCATTGCCTAGTCCTTACTGCTCTTCTACCTTAGAACCAATATATAGTATCAATTCTAAGATAGAAGATAAAGGTTGTTAAAAAAAAAGGCATCAGGGGCAAAAAGAAAAAGAAAAGTTAAGAACCCTTCCCTCCTCTCTGCCTTCCACCACCGAACTGTATCTCCTGGGTCCTACAGGTCAGCTGCGGCGGCGAGACCTCCTCCAGCCAGCTCTCCGGTCACTGCAGCGGAGACATCTCCCGCCACCCCTTTGAGGTACAGACTTCTTTCTCCACCATGGGGTTGCGTAGATGCGGTGCACTGAGGTTCAACTACTGCCAGAAAAGCCTGAGTGTGGGTGGCTGTCACGGGAGAGGCCACAGGCAGGAGGTGACGGGAGATCTGGTGCACACATTCTCCTACCTCCGTTCCCTTTCCATCCCAAGAGACCTGAAGGTCAGAGCCTTGCTCAGGAGTCAGCCCGGGAGGCTGAAGGCCAGACTAAATGTCACGGCAGAAGGACGGGGGATCCACACCCACTTGGATGTTCAGACCAAGCCGGGGTTCAGAAAGTGCGGAGTGCCTTCTTCCACTAGGGGAGGCGCAGATGTACCGTCCTTCCGCCGCACATCAGGGATGTGGGAGTTTCCCAAGCCGTGTGGCGGTGGGTTGGAGGGCCATATCCGCGCCTCCCTTGACCTACACGGAGGGCTGCTCTCAGTAAGGACTCGAGGGCAGGGCTGGGGCATTGCCAAGGTCAAGTTGCTCCAAGCCCTGGCACAGAACCTGAAACCACAGAGCTTAAGCAGGAGGTGGTCAGTGGCAGGACACTGGAAAGCAAACGCTGGAAAACTGAAGGGCAGCTTGGAAGTTCAAAGCAAGCAGGATTCCTTCCACACGAGTGGGGTTATCTGGCTGCTGGACCACGGGGCCAGAATGAACTGGGCTTGGGAGCACCAGTGGAGACGGCTGAAGAGCCTCCCTGTGCCTTCAAGCCTCCAGCTGGCGGGGTGGGTGAACCACGGTCCGACCTTGCTAGTCAGTAAGGTCCGAATTGCTGTGGGAGGCCGGCCACTGAGAGTGGAACTGCTGACCTCTTGGGGGAGGAAGACAGAGCTACAGGCGCTGCTTCATCACGCCATCCCCAGCTGGCTGCAGACCGGCATCCCCGAGAGAAACTGGCTCCGTGGATCAGCTCAGCTTGGGGGTCGGGCAGACCTGAGCCTGGAGGTGCTGAGCGGAGCCTGCAGGGTGTCCGGGATGGGGCGTCGAGGGAGGAAGCTGCCCGGGCAGTGGGAGCTGACTCTCCGTGGTCACTGTCCCTACTTCCAGGTAGAGAGGAACATGTTCGTCCCAAGGAAGGACATGTTTCGAGCCGCTTTGGCTCTTGCATGCCAATGGCCGCGGTGCCTAGTGTTGCCTGTGGCACATTAACTTTGGGGCAGACCTGCAGGCAGGTCCAGAATGGTGCTGGGGGTGGAGCTATGGCCCCTTTCAAAGTTAATGAGGCAGAGGAACAGCTTGGGAAAGGAGAGGATTCCAGGTCCGGGAAACTCTGAAACTGATATACCACGTGGGCTTTGAGCTAGATAATTGACTTTATTATCTTCTAGCCTGACAAGGCTTTATTAAGTACCTACCGTGGTCCAGCAGAGAGGTGCAGGCGGAGACAAACTGGCGAATTCTCCTTTAGAGATGGAAGGAGAGAATTCTTCCTCTGTTTAAGCTGTATGGCTAATATCTAATTCTGGAATTTAGAAATGGAACTCCTCCATGAAGCTCCATGGGCTTTGTTCTTAGAATCATAGGAGGAAGGATGGAAGGGACCTTTGAGGTCTTGTAGTCCCCTCACTCCCTTAATTTTATTGCTGAGAACACGGAAGCCTAGAAAGATTTAGTGTCTTGCCTTAGGTCACACAGGAATTAAATAAATGGCAGAGGAACTCAGTTCAAAATCCAAGGGATCTTTCTACTTTATCCCAGAGGGAAAAGATAGTGTTTTTATAGTAATAATAAATAATAATAACCATATGATACTTTAAGGCTTGTAAAGTGTTTTACATATGCTAGCCCTTTGTTTCTTATTTTAACTATATAAAATAGGTGCTATTATTATACCATTTTTCCCTTTTTAAAATATTTTATTTTTTCCCAATTACATATAAAAATGGCATTTTTTTTACATTTACTTTTTTTAAGTTTTGCGTTCCAAATTCTCTCCCTCTTTCCCACCTTCCCTTCCTCACTCTCTACCTGCTTCCTGAGGCAGTAAACAATCTGATATGGATTTTACCCGTGAAATCATGTAAAACATTTTTCCCTTTTAGTCATTTTGTGGAAGAGGTCTCAGATGAAAAAAAGAACAAGAAATGGAGAGTGAGATACGGTGTATTTCAGGCTGCATGCTGACTCCATCAGTTCTTTCTCATAGGGCAGATGATATTTTTCATCATGAGTCTCTGGGATTGTCATAGATCACAGCATGCCTGAGAATAACTAGGTCATTCACAGTTATTTGTCAAAAATTATTTCTGTGACTGTGTCCAATATTCTTCTGGTTCTGTTCACTTGAGTTTGCATCACTCCATGCTGAACTCATCCTGATTGTCATTCCTTTCAGCATAATAACATTCCATCACAATCATATGCCAAACTTGTTCAGCCATTCTCTAAGTGACAGACAGCCCCTCATTTTTTCCAATTCTTTGCTAGCACAAAAAGAGCTGCAATAAATATTTTTGTACAAATAGCCCCCCCCCCCACTTTTAAATCTCTTTGTGATAACAGACCTAGTTTTATACCATTTTATCAAAGGAAGAAAATGAGACTGAGAGACACTCATACAGGTCAAAGATGTCTGAGGCAGGATATCTTATTAAGTCCAGCACTCTAGCAGCTATTCATTCTAGCTATCTGAGAAAGGAGATCTAAGATAGAGAACTCTGGATAGAAAGTCAAGAGTCCCAGCTGTGCCATTAGTTGGTTATATGACCTTGGACAAATCACTTTTCCTCTTTGGGCCTCAGTTTCCTCATCTGTAAAATGCTTAACTTGGATTAGATGACCTTTGAGGCCCCTTTCAGCACTAGATCTAGAAATATGTTTTGACTGCAGTCCCCTTTACACCTCCAACATTCTGAGTTTATGGTTAGTTTATCCCCATGCCTTCAGTCAGGCTTGCAGCAAAACTAGAACACAAAAATTGGACCTATTCCTATTGGGAGTCAGGCAGAAAGTTTTTTTTTTTTAACCCTTACCTTTCATCTTAGAATCAATACTGGGTATTGGTTCCAAGGCAGAAGAGTGGTAAAGGCTAGGCAATGGGAGTCAAGTGACTTGCCCAGGGTCACACAGCTCGAAAGTCTCTGAGGCCAAATTTGAACTTAGTACCTCCCATCTCTGGACCTAGCTCTCAATCCACTGAGCTACTCAGCTGCCTCCCAGGCAGAAAGTTCTAACAAAATTAGCATACCTTTCTTTGTCTGTCTCTTCCCCCCCCCCACCTTTTTCCCTTTTGATCTGGGAATATGGGTTGTGAAAGAGCCTTAAGTCTGCTTCTCATACAAAGGTATTTAGCACTTATATTGTTCATAGATTTGAAGGTGTCTCCCTATACCTCCTTAACTTCTTCCTTGAACTTTTGATCAATACCTTTTCTTCTCTGCATTTAGTCTCAATTTTATTCTTTAAAAATTTTTTTCCAGTCAACAAGCTTTTATTTTCTCTCCCTCTACTTCCCCAATTGAAAAAGAAAAAAGGAAAAAAACCTTGTTTTCATAGACATAGTCAAGCAAAACAAATTCCTACATTGGCCATGTCCAAAAATGTATGTCTTATTCTATGACTTGAGTCCATCATCTCTGTGCTTCATCATTGGTCCCTTGGAATCATAGTTGGTTGTGTCATTGACCAGAATTATTTAAGTCTTTCAAATTTGTTTGTCTTTATAATGTTGTTATTTTATAAATTGTTCTTCTCATTTTACTCTGGATCAGTTCATACAATTCTTCTGAAGTTTCTCTGAGCCCATCCCTTTCATCATTTTTTTATTGTACAGTAATATTCCACTTCATTCATATAGCACAATTTATTAGGTTATTTTTCAATCTATTACCATTTTTCATAGGACCCATCTCCTGAGACTTCTTATCCTTTGAGTGGTCACTTCTCCCTCATTCTGTGATCTAAGAATGAGACAAAAAGGAACCCTCTGAGATATGTTTGTTCCCCAAAGTAGAAGCATTTACTGAATTTTGCTGAATTTCAGAGTTAGGGATATCTGCTGAGATTAGGTATGTATCTGAGAATTCTGTCTACAAGGTTGTCATCGAGTGGTTATCTAGTCTTCCTGCAAACTTCGGTGAGGGCCAAAGACCCACTACTTCACCAAGGCATCCCATTTTACTTTTGCATATCTTTCCCCCACCTTACACCAGGCATATCTTGCCTCTCTGAGACATTCTTCCTTGGCTCCTGAGTCTGCCTCTGAGGCAGAGTCCAGTCTCATCCACCTACTTGTAGGTAGCTAGCATGTCTTGCCTTTCCAAGTTAAACATCCTCAGTTTCTTCAGCTGGTCTCCTACCTTCTCACCATCTTCTGAATTCATTGCCATGGTAGCATATTGGCATTATTTCCTAAAATAAGGTGCCCAGAGTTGGACTAAAGCCTCCAGATGTGAGATGACCAGGATATACTCTCATTTTCTTCATTCTGTACATTCTTCCTCTCAGTGTCGCCTTGAAGGAGTCACCTTTATTTATATGGTTGCCATGGCACAGTCAACCCCTATTGAGCTTGCAGTTCACTAAAAACCCAAAATTGTTTTTAACCAGGAAATTTTGCCTAGCCACCCCTCCTTCTCCACCCTATACTTGCACAGTGAGTTTTTAAAAGCACATATGAATGATTATATTTATATTTCTCCTTGTTTCTCCTATATTTCTCCTAAAATTTTATCTTTTTAGATTCAAATGAATTTCTAAAATGTTGAGATATTTCTGTATTTTAACTCTGTTATCTAGCATGTTATTCTTTCCAGTTTCTTGTCAGCTGCCCATCTGAGCCTTTGTCCAAATTACTAATAAAATTTAAATTGATGAATAGCCTAAAATCAAGGAGAGACCTCTAGGACATATTCACTATATATATATATATATATATATATATATGTGTGTGCATATATAGATATAGACATATACACATATTTTAAATATTTGTCGCTATACATATGTTTATGTATATCTTTATAGTATTATTATGTAAATTGTTCTAGTTTTGTTCATTTGTGTGTATGTATGTATGTATACCGAACATGCCCCAGAGATCTCTCCTTTAAATATTTAACTATATCTACATATTTCATTTCTCCCTCTCAGTCGACACCAGACCATTCATGGCTAGTCTTTCAATCTAGCCATTTAGCTGTCCTGACATCTAACCCACTTCTCTTGATTTTGTCCACAAAGAAAACACAAGAGACTGTCAAATGCTTTGCTGAAATATAGGTATATGAATGTAGCTTTCTCATCTTCTACCAGTCTGATTACTTTGTCAAGAAAGGAATAGACTCCCCAAAGGGCAAACAGTCAAACAAGATATAAGCTAGCAGTTTTCAGGTAAAGAAATCAAAGCTATCAATAATCATATAAAAAATTTCTAAATCATTCTTGATCAGAGAAATGCAAATTAAAACAACTTTAAGATACCACCCCACAACTATCAGACTGGCCAATATGACAGGAAAGGAAAGTGATAAATGTTGGTAGGGATGTGGTAAAATTGGGGCACTAATGCATCACTAGTGGAGTTGTCAACCGATCCAACCATTCTGGTGGGCAATTTGGAACTATCTCCCAAGGGGTATAAAACTGTGCAAACCCTTTGATCCAGTAATACCACTACTACTAGGTCTGTATCCCAAAGAGATTTTTTTAAAGGGGAAGGGACCTGTTTGTACAAAAATATTCATAGCTGCTCTTTTTGTGGTGGCAAAGAATTGAAATGAAAGGATGTCCATCATTTGGTGAATGGTTGAACAAACTGTGGTATTATGATGGTGATGGAATACTATTGTACTGTAAGAAATGCTGAACAGAATGATTTCAGAAAAAGCTAGGAAAACCTACATGGACTGATACAAAATGAAAGAGGCAGAACCAGGAGAATGTTGTTCGCAGTAACGGCAATTTTATGGAACAATCAAATGAGATAGACTTAGGTACTCTCAGCAATACAATGATCCAGAACATTTCTGCATGACTTTTGTCAAAGAATTCTATTCACCTCCAGAGAAAGAATTGTCAGAGTCATAATGCAGATCAAAGCATACAATTTTTTACTTCAGCTTATTGGAGATTTTATTTTGGGATTTTGGTTTCATATAAATAATCTCTTACAAAAATAAGCAATATATAAATGTGTTTTGCATGATAATACATATATAATTGTTTGCCATCTCCAGGAGTGGGGAGGGAAGGGAGAGAGGGAGACAATTTATATCTTATAACTTCAGAAAACAGCTGAATTTTCTTATGTAAGAAATTGTTATTAAATGTAATTGAGAAAATAAAATATCTTTAAAACAAAAAAGAAAGGGATAGGCATGATCTTTTCTTCATGAAGCCATATAGACTTTTAGCAATTGTTGCTTCCCTTCCTAAATGTAAACAAAGCATCTCTTTAATAAAATGTTCTGGAATTTTTACCAAGAATGGATGTTAAGCTCTCCATTTTAGAGTTTGAACACTACTTTATTAAAAAAAAATCCTTAGGCTATAGAAGAAAATGGCATATCCACCCTTAGGAGCGGTTGGGTTGGTTGTGGAGGGGAGCCCGAGGTCAGTGTCTCCCTAACATCCTCAGTCTTCCTTGATTGCAGAGTCCAGCCATGATGTCCCTGAATGGTTCTCTTCTGGCAGATGGCTGCAAGGCCAGCCTGGTTGGACATCTCTCTTCTGGCGAAGACTTTACCCACATCTACTTTCACACCTTCTGTGGACTCCACAGCCACTTGGAAGCTGGGCTTCAGCATTCCTGGCCTCTACTCAAGGGACTGGGCATTGCCAGAGAAAACCAGATTAGGGTGTCAGCTACCAGAGGAGATTCACCAAGGGCGCTGCTTCAGCTGACTACAGGTCCATGTTCTGTGATGGCAGATGGAGGCGTCAGGAAGGAAAACAACACGACTCACACCAACTGGACCCTTTCTCTGGGAAACCATTGCCCTATACTGGAGGTATCGTCCAGTCTCATTTATTCAGGTCCATTCCCCATTATCTGACCCCTGGAAATTTCCTATTCCTCCTTTTGGCCTTTAATTCAATATATACGTCTTATGCACCTACTATGTATCCAGAACGGTGCTAGGTATTGTGGAGGATGTCCTTGAGTTCCCCACAGCACCTAGCATGGGCCAGTGTACAGTAGCTGCTTAATAGTATTTGTTAAATAAATGAATGGCTATATGAATGAATGAATGCATTTCAGATAAGAGAATGTGGCCTGAAGTGACTAGGGAATGTTTTTGAATGGATGATTTGGGGGAGAGAGGAAGGATAGGATAAAAAAGACATAAAGCATTCTCCAATTTCCCCTATTATTGACAAATCCAGAATTTTTCTAGTTTATCAGTCATTAATCAGGTTCGTAGGTCTTTAAGCCATTGCTTACCAGCATCACTCTTGGGTAACTGTTTCTGCCAGTCATTTCCCCCTCTCTTTCCGACCCAGCCCTGTGCTTATTCTTCTGCCTTATTCTCACTGATTCCATCCCCAACAAGAGGGCCAAGAGGGAGATAGTCCTAGTGTGTCACGGTAATTCTGGTGCCTCTGCAGGTGGTGACAAGACCCAGCTGATATAACAGAGCATATTCTCATGGGCAAGTTAAAAGACTAAAGAAGCAGATAGATGATGTGGGTTTGTTTGGGGTTTCTTTTTGCCTGAATTGTATTTTAAGATGAAGAAGATCCTAACTTTTTTTTTTAACATATAGTTGTTGTTTTTTAAAATTTCTGTTTCCAAATGAATATGTGTGGCTAAAAAACCTACCTTTTAGTCTATCAGGCAAAATAAGAAATTCTTTTCAGTTTTCTAAATTTGCAAAACAACTAGACACTGGAATTCTTAACATGTTAGCAACTTGAGATATGTGAAATGGGGCAATTACATGGCTCAGTGAATAGAAAGCCAGGTCTGGAGGTGTGAATGTCCTGAGTTCAAGTCTGGTCTCAGCTACTAGCTATATGAGACTGGACAAGTCACTTAACCCCAGTTGCCTGGCTCTTTCCATTCTTCTGCCTTGGAGCCAATACCAATTCTAAAACAGAAGCTAAGGGTTAAAAAAAAAAGATGTGTAGGATTCTTTCTTTTTTATACTAATTTTTTTAATTTGGAAAAAAAATATTTTAATTAATTTAGGATATTTCCCCATGGGTACAAGATTCATGTTCTTTCCCTCCCCTCCTCCTCCCACCATAGCCGATGTGCAAGTCCACTGGGTTTTACGTATGCCATTGATCAAGACCTATTTCCATGTTATTGATATTTGCACCAGGGGGATCGCTTAGAGCCTACATTCTCGATCATATCCCCATCAACCCATGTGATCAGGCAGTTGTTTTCCTTCGGTGTTTCTACTCTGTGGGATTCTTTCTTAATGGTCACTGGCCTTCTCAGGCAATTTTCTTTTGTCAAATTGTGTTAGAACTTTATTTTTTAAAAAAGCTTTGAGCTTATTAAGAAATAAAGATGTGTATTAAAGACCAAAAAAGCCGACAGATTATGCCTGTTTCATAGTGCTGCCCAAACGATTCTGAAGTGTAATTCTCACACGGAAAATGTAATCATTGGCTCTCCTGAGCCTATACTACTTGGCTCCAGCATACCTTTGCCAGTGACTGTGCCATTTAGGATGGAGAGAGGCCAGAAGCAATGGAAATAAATCACAATATGAAATTATGAGCCAAATAGGAGCTATTACTTTTGAGGGAATGCCTCTGAGCAAATGTATACCAGATTTTCGACTCCCCTAATTTCCCCTTCCCACTTCTATTTCCCTAAGAATGCCCCAGTTCTTTTGGTCTTCAGAAGCCTTTATGCTTTGTACTCCATAAAACCTTCTTTTTTCCCCCCATGATTACAGAAAGCAGGCTTTCCCCAGAGCTTAGCCACAAGGGGCTCCCTCAGGGTTGGAGCCTGTAGCAGTGACCTCACCATGGCCCTCCAGAGCGATGGAGGAGATGCTCACATGCACTTAGCAAGTTCCTGCAGACAAAAGTCCATGGTGCAAGGAAGCCTCCAGCACTCCTTCCAGTCCCTGAGCCGCCTGGGGCTGCCCCCCAGCAGCACCATCCAACTGCAGGCAGGGTTGGACCCTGATCCACAAAGCTCCTTGACTCTCCAAGTTGGGCAGTGCCAGCTTCGAGGCAGTATGGAGCTGCAGCCCGGGAACAAAACCCAGTGGGTGCTGGAGACAGAGACAGACTGTGAGCTACTACAGGTAGGTCTGGGAGGGATGGACATGAAAGAAAAGATCCTGGGGTGGCTCTAATCCTCGTGACTTGGCTATGGTTGAGACTTTAATATTGTGCTTCTTCACTAACTAATATCAGAGTGAGGATTTGAACTCAGAGCCCTTGGTTTTAAATCATGGCATGCTCTCCATTATACTATGCTGCAACCTGGGGATTAAAGTTCTTTTAGGGGTATTTTGGATCCATACAATTGCATGTGAAATAGGTTCATGATCACGTAGGGAAACCTCCTTTGAATCCCTGCAGGGTAGTGGGTGAGGAAGGGAGGGGGTTTGGATTCTCCAAATGGCATCCTGGGAAAAAATGTCAGACTAAGGCAATCTGATTTTGCTTCTTTTTTATTGCACTTGGGGGATTTTGAGGGGGAGGGAAGAAAAGAAGGAGGAAGAAGAAAAAATCCTTTTTTAGAACTCCAGCCTTGGTAATATAATTTTCTTGGTGTGTGGTATGGTGACAAAAATGATGGGTTTGATGTCAGAGGACTTGAGTTTAAACCATAGCTGTGAGGGCAAGTAGGTGGCTTAGTGGATTGAGAGCCAGGCCCAGAGATAGGAGGTCCTGGGTTCAAATGTGACCTCACACACTTCCTAGTGAGTCAGGTGACCCCCATTGCCTAGCCCTTACCACTCTTCTGCCTTGGTACCAATACTCAGTATTGATTATAAGACAGAAAAATAAAATTAAATTAAAATAAAAACACAGCTGTAATTCTTAGCTGCTTAGCCTCCCCAAGTCTCAATATCCTCATCTATCAAATGGGTATAATTATACTAATAAAGCCAACCTGGCTGGACTGTTATTAAAAAAGCACTTCATCCACCTCAAAATGCTTCTGCCAAGTGAGGGTATTATTTCTAGATCTCCTCCTCCACACGGTCACTGAGTCACTCCGCCTGTCTCTCTTTAATCCTCCTCCTAGACATCTGGACTCTTGAGCTGCCATTCGTAGCTTAGTCTCACTTCCTGCCACTTTATCTTTGGGCCCCCTTCACTCCAATGGCTTCTCTTTGTTGCCTGCTTCCCACCCTCCCACGCTCTTTAGTAACTCTTAGCATTTATGAGCACATCCATTATTCCCCCCCTCCGATCCCACGTGCTTTCCTCTCCGCCAAGACATCTGTGATGAAGATGTTTAGTCTAGTGCTACAGACGGGATTAGGCAAGAAGAGCTACCCTTGGGGAGCGGGAGGTGTGAGATCCCAGCCTGGAGCTGAGGGGCCATTTTCTCCCATGGTGGACAGGAGCTCGGGATCCCCGCCCAGATACGCGTCAATGGATCCGCGCAGGGGGGGAGCTGTCAGACCAAGCTGCTCTGCACCCTGATGACGAAGGGCGGCCAGGCAGCCTACTTGGAGCTCCGGGGAACGTGCCAGCCCCAGCTCACCATCCGGGCTGCACTCCGGCACAACTTGCCGGCGCTCTGGGCTGTTCCAGAAGAGACCAAGCTGTCTCTTCAAGCTGGCAAACAGGCCAAGTACCAGCTGGGTCTGGAGCTGAGATCCGGAACCTGCGAACTCCAAGCCAATGGGGATCTGCAGCTGGAGAAGAGATTCCAGTGGAGGGTGCTCGCAGAGAACTCCTGCCAAGCGATGCAGGTACTTGGGGGGGGGGGGGGGAGGAGAGGGAGCAGAAGCCAATGGGACGTTGTGCTCCCCAACCTCTAGGTCATCCAGAAAGATGAACGATTAGTCCTCGAGCATGTTTGAAGTGTGCTGAGCACCCGGGGGATTCAGAGAGAAAAAAACGAAACAATCCTGCCACCAAGGGGCTTCTAATCTAATGGGGGACACAAATGCACGTAAATCAGCTTAGGCATAAAGACATGCAAAACCCAGCAGATATAAAGCAAGCTTAACAGGGATGGCTCCAGCAGTTGGGGACCAGGAAGGGCAGAAGGTGGCATAAGAAATAAATCTGGGGCAGGGAGAGCAGCTGGGTAGCTCAGTGGATTGAGAGTATAGAAATGAGTGGTTCTAGGTTCAAATTTGACCTCAAACACTTTCTAGATGTGTGACCCTGGGCAAGTCACTTAACCCTAATTGCTTAGCTCTTGCTACTTTTCTGTCTTAGAATTGATACTAAGACAGAAGGTAAGAGAAAAAGAAAGAAAGAACAAAAGAAAGAAAGAAAAAAGAAAGAAAGAAACAATGTTTAAGGATGGGAGGGATATATTTTTCAAATAGACTGCAGAAATAAACATTGACCCACATGCCCAGTGCCTAAGAGATACTGGGATAGTCTAATAGGAAATAAATTATTATGCCAGGCAAAGTTCAAAGGACCATTAGGTGCTTAATGAGTGATTTATAATGATAATGTTGCTAATGAGCATTGTTGTTCAATTGTTTAAGTACCATCCAACTCTACAAGACCTGATTTAGGGTTTTCTTGACAGAAATACTGGAGTGATTTGCCATTTCCTTCTCCAGCTCATTTGACAGATAAAGAACTATAAAAATTAAAATAAAATCTTAATAATAAAATGTTATATTTTAAGGGATTTATTAATGATTATCAAAAATAAAGGAATTAGAGGGGTACAAAATAAAGACCATGTGCCCCATGGCTGATCAGCCTGTTGAAAATCCCACTTACCACCATCAAGCCAAGATGCCAAAGAGAACAGGACCCTCCAAGTCCCCGTTTAATATCCCCTGTCTATAGGAAGTATGTAATGACAGGAAGTCAGTGGGCTCCTGGGAAATGTAGTTCTTTTTTTTTGGGTAACAGATTTTCAATTATACATTCCCCCTGAGATCCATGGAAGACTGGTCTCTCCAATGGATCTTGTGAACGTAACCAACTTTTAAATTATAATAATTTGGGGATAAAAGGAAAAGAGAACAATACCAATGATTGCTAGGTGCATTGACAAAAAGCCAGTTAGGGGGAAGTCCCTTTCAGCATAAGAGTATATATACAAAATAACTACATTCAACCACATCCCAAAGTTCACTCTGGATCTTCTGGTGCAATGTGTGGTCTGTGGAGGCACCTTCATGGTGCCTTCTCCAAACAGTTCACTTTCTGGATTTGGAGAGGTAGCATGTTTCTTAACCTAAAATTACTCTCAAAAAGAATTTAAACTTTGCATTTTAGAATGATAATACATTCTCTCCTGAAGAGGGTGTTGAAAAACACAGGGATCACTTAGGGATGCGTGACTGAGTTATGAGGTATATGAATCAATTGACAATAGAAATTTTAAAAAATCCAAATAAAAATAAAAAATAATTTCTAGATGAAATATAGACTATCAAAGTCTTATGTGTAAAAATTTTAAGTAAAGGAAAATAAACCTATATATAACAGGTCCTTGGATCAGGGCCCAATTAAAATGATTTAAGCAATTGTGCATTTACCCAATCAGCATCCAGGACTACAAAAAGTTTTGTCACACAATGAAAGACAGAATAGGGACTAGATTATAGGAGTCAAGTAGGAGTCAAATTTGAGATACTTGGTAGAATGTGGGACAAGGAAGACCTGCCTTTGACATATGTCATAACAGCTACAACCTCGAACCCCAAACAAGTTCTAGTCCTCTTGTCTTGGCTCAAAATTCATCAATTCCATTGGGATTGGTTGGTCTCTTTGACCTTGTGCTCTATTGGCACTATGCAATTTTGCTTTGTGCTTCTTTGGCACTGTGCACTGGCTCTTTTTGTATTCCCTTCTCCTGGAATCAGATAAAATCATTAAGCAAAGTCCCATAATTTTTTTAAACAATCAATGGCATCATTTTTATAGTCTAAAGCTTTTGGGGTATGCATTAATATTAGAACAAATGTATTTTAAACTTATATTACTGTAAAATCAAAAAAATTAAAAGAAAAATCTCAATACTGTTGACATGTGCTTCAAATACAAAAAGGAAAGAAAAAATAAAACTCAAATACTATATTGCACATTCAAGGAAAAACAATAATAAAAAGGGTTTTAAAAATAAAAAATATATAGCTTACAATTAGCAACACACTGTGTCAGCCAAGGAGAGGTAGAATACAAAGGTTTCTCACCAAAAAATGAGATCCATGTCCTTTTTAACTTAACCACTGTGTGAGTACAAACAATTTTCAAAATAAAGCAGTAGTACAGTAGATACTGCACATTCAAAGAAGTATCAAAGTCCCCAAAATTCACAATAGCCCAGTTAAATACAATAGCAAACAAACCCACTATCATATTTCATATAAGTTTCTCTATTACAAAAAACCCCTAAGAACTGATGGATATTTGTCACAACTTTTACAGACATAGCAAATCTTTCAACCTTGGCAAATATATTTTTAAACAAAGTAAAACTTATTTGACTCTAGAACATCACTAAGAAGTCTAGATTGTTCTGGTGCAAGTAAATTAAACTGAAGAGTTTTGCAGGAGCTCTTTTTGGCTTCCTGCTTTATAGTAAGCACCTAGAAGTAGAGGACCACCAGATTTTATAAATAGGGGCAAACTCTCCTAGATAAGAGAAATTAAGCAGGTCAAAGTTTTCATGGGATCAATATCGGGATGAGGCTTGTGAGTAGTTGCTGCATTTGTAAAGCAATTTTGTAAAATTTACAAACTCTGGTATTGTAATAAAAATAGTATTGGATGAGATGGCCTTTTAAGTCTCTTCTAATTCTTAAATCTAAACACTGTGATCCTATGATCTAGTTTTTTTTAAACCTCTTTAGGCTCTTGGGGCCCCAGGTAGGATTGATGGCTCAGGCTACGTGGTAGTGAACAGTGTGGATCTGGATGCCCAGATGTTGGTCACTGTGGATGACAGCACCATCCGAGGGCTCCTCATCCTAAAGGCCACTGAGGTAAGTGGGTCACTAGTCAAGTATTGAGTGGTTATTGGGTGAGCATGGCAACCTGAGCATCTGATTTTCCTCTGGCAGAGCTGGAGTTTGGGAGAATTGTGGACTGAAAAAAATTAATCAATAAACATTTATTAAGCTCCTACTATGTGCCACATACTGTGCTGAGTGCTCTACATGAGTACTTATTCAAGTTACCTGGGAGAAAATTAAAGCTGAATGCTCCGAAATTGGGAAAGGCAAGGGCCTCTCACATGATGGAGATAAACTCCAAAGGGGCACAACATTAAGGACTCCCTTCTGCTCTGGGGTGAGACAGTGTACTGTAGTGGATAGAAGTCTTCATTTGGAGGCAGAGGACCTGGATTTGAATCTTGAATCTGCCAATTTGTGACCTCTCTACCCACAACTGCCTGAAAGCCATATCTATTACACTTCACTTCCCTCTTAAGGGTTCTCCACTACCCATTTTGGGGAGATATCTAGTGTCTCTGCCATTGTCTCAATTTTAGGGAGTTTCCTTCAGCCCAGTTCAAATTAACCAATTACCAGTCAGATAAATTTTTATAAAGAATATACAAAGCTATAAGAAGAATAAACATTAAAACACCTCTCCAACGGATAGAGGACCAGGCCTGGAGTTGGGGATCTGGGTTCAAATTTGGCCTCAGATTCTTCCTAACTGTGTGACCCTGGGCAAGACACTTAACCCCCCAGTGCCTAGCCCTCATTGCTCTTCTGCCTTGAAATCAATACTTAGTATTTTTGATTTCAAGACAGAAGGTAATGGTTAAAAAAAACCCCAACACTTCTTTCCCCATCAAATACACATATGGAAACATAATTCCTCCTTAAACCACCCTAGTCTCCGGGCCAGAAGAGGGATTAGGTTCCAGGTTCTTTCAGTTCTTATATAGTCTAGTCCCACCAAGTTCCAGAGTTCCTCTTTGGGTTCAAGTTAAGGTCACTTTGGCTTCTCAGGGCTTTCCTGCCAGGTTGGCAGCAACTTCTGACCTAGAATACCATCTCCAAAGTCTCCATGGCTTGAGTCAGGTCCAGAGACTCTACTGCCTAAACCTAGAACTGAAAAGGGCAAATTAAGCAGACAAAACCTCCAGTCCCATCCTCAGGTCTATTGGGGTCCCAGAAGGGAAGGGCTACTTTCCCTCACCCAGGTCAGTTCCTGATATCCATCCTGTGAATGAATGGGGCGTTTATCCCCTATTGGATACCATTAGAAAGAGACAAAATGAAATCATCCTCGTCTGATGAATTTAAAGTCACAGCTTGTTCTGACTATGTAGCCAAGGGAAAGAAGCTGTTTCCATCCATGTTGTATGGCAGCATAGAATACCTTCTCCCAGAAACAGGTCCCTGGTGTCTCCCAAGTGGGTGCCTCCATATTGGGTGATCTGGACACGCTCAAAGCAAAGCCCTTTATATATATATATATATATATATATATATATATATATATATATATATGTGTGTGTGTGTGTGTGTGTGTGTATAATATATGAACCTAGTTAAGTCGCTTAATATTTCTGGACTTTAGTTTCCTAATCTGAAAAATGAGGGGTTTGGATGAAATGAACTCTAAAATACCTTCCAGCTGGGAAGTTATGATCCTACTGTTTTAGACTAATTTCCTGAGCAATGGGAATAGAGAATCTAAGCATTATTCTCAACAAGAAATTTCATTCCTCTTTTCTTTTCATCTCTTTTAAATATCTTCTTTTTACATCATCTTCATTACTAAATGTATTTCTTTTTTTATTTGAAAATTTTTAATTGATTTATAATATTTTTCCATGGTTCCATGATTCATGTTCTTTCCCTCCCCTCTTCCCACCCCCCTCTTGTAGCCGATGAGCAATTCCACTGGGTTTTACGTGTGTCATTGATCAAGACCTATTTCCATATTATTAATATTTGCATTAGGGTGATCATTTAGAGTCTACATCCCCAATCATATCCCCATCTACCCATATTGTGAGTTTCAAAATGTTATGGCTGGGGAATGGACCAATCCCATGCTGGGGAAGGGACCCCTGAGCCATGCTGGGAGATGTAGTTCCCCCCCTCCCTGGCCCCAACATTTTGAAACTCACAATGTGATCAAGCAATTGTTTTTCTTCTGTGTTTCTACTCCCACAGTTCTTTCTCTGGATGAGGATAGTGTTCTTTCTCATAAATCCCTCAGAATTTTCCTGGATTATTGCATTGCTGCTAGTAGAGAAGTCCATTCCATTCCATTATGCCACAGTGTATCCATCTCTGTGTATGATGTTTTCCTGGTGCTATTCCTTTCACTCTGCATCAATTCCTGGAGGTCATTCCAGTTCACATGGAATTCCTCCAGTTCATTATTCCTCTGAGCACAATAGTATTCCATCACCAACAGATACCACAATTTGTTCAGCCATTCCCCAATTGAAGAGCATCCCCTCATTTTTCCAATTTTTTGCCACCACAAAGAGTGTAGCTATGAATATTCTTGTACAGGTCTTTTTCCTTCTTATCTCTTCAGGGTACAAACCCAGCAGTACTATGGCTGGATCAAAGGGCAGACAGTCTTTTTTAAAGCCCTTTGTGCATAGTTCCAAATTGGCTTCCAGAATGGTTGGATCAATTCATAACTCCACCAGCAATGCATTAATGTCCCGACTTTGCCACATCCCCTCCAGCATTCACTGCTTTCCTTTGCTGTCATGTTAGCCAATCTGTTAGGTGTGAGATGATACCTCAGAGTTGTTTTGATTTGCATTTCTCTGAATGTATTTCTTACCTTTTCCCTATAAAGCAAGTCATCCTTTTAACAAAATAATTACAAAGGAGGAAGAAAAAATACTTTAACAAAAACAATTAAACCACTTCTGACAGTATATATAATATTACATATCTATGATTTAGGTGGTCCATTTTCACCACTCTTCTCTAAGACTCATCCTTAGCCATTATAATTATTACTCAGCATTCAGTTTAGATTCTTTTTTTTCTGTTCTTTCTGTTTACATTGCTGAAGTTGTGGTATATTTTGGTTCCCTGGTTCTGTTTATTGTCATCTGCAACAGTTTGTACATCTTCCCATGTTTCTCTGAATTCTTTCATACCCATAATTTTTCACATCACAGTAATAGTCCATTGTATTCATTTACCACAATTTGTTTAGCCTATTCACCAATCCACAAGCATTTACTTTATTGCTGTTCTTTGCTACCATAAAAAAAAATGTGGCAATGAATATTTTGGTATATTTGGTTGTCCTTTCTTTTTTCACTTGACCCAGACACACCAAGAACTAGACATGCTCTTCACCCACAACCTCCCTGACAGTGTCCACTTTGGCATCCCAGCTCGGACCCTGGTGGATGTGACTACAGTGAGAAATAATCACAGTTACAAGCGGACTATCCGATGTGGCATGGACAGCAAACAGGTGAGAGTGGCTCCTCTCTGGGAAAGGTCCAAGAAGGGATCTACCAAAGAACTGCTCAACATAGAACTGAGGTAGGAGTCCTGTGGAGGCTGCCCCCTTGTCTGATCTCATATCCTTTGTTAATTGTGAACAGATTTCTGAAGAGCTCAGTTTCACTCAACAATCAGACTATGTTTCCCTCGACTACAAAATCCGACAAAATGTCCCAATGTTACAGGCACTAGGGGTGGAAGACAGGATAGAACTACAGGTAAGTCACCCCTCTCCTCCTTCCTATTCCTTAGGACTCTCTTTAATCTCCCCAATAGACAAAGTTAGTTTGAGATGCCTTCAGGGAGACAACGTGGTAGAACTGAAGGTGTGTGGAACTAACAACCAGTTGTAGTTTCAACTCTTCCAATAACTAGTCCTATGACCTCCAGGGAGTTGCTTCCTGAGGAGCAGCAGGTTGTAGAAGGGGAAAATAAAAATAACCAGTTTTAGAATCAGAGGACGTGGGTTTGAATCCTGACTTCACTGTGAGACTTTGCAAAAGGCACCTTCTCTGGGCTTAATTTTCATCCGTTTATAAAGCAAGGAGGGTGGGATTGCACAAGATGACTTCCAAAGTCAGAACTCTGATTTAGACCTCTTTGGTTTGTTTCCTCATCTATAGAGGAGATGATCTTGAATATTTCTTCTGGTTCTAACATTCTGTGTTCAAGGATTTTATTTTTTTATTCTTTTTTAATTTTATTTAGCTGATTAATTAAGAATGTTTTTCCATGGTTACATGATTCATGTTCTTTCCCTCCCCTCTTTTCTACTCCATTCCCGTAGCCAACGCTCAATTCCACTGGGTTTTACATGTGTCTTATGTTCTTATTTTAAACAAGACTTTTAAACCTTTTTTATGTGTCCTGGACCCCTTTGGAGGTCTGGTCAAGTATAATAGACTTTTTCTCCGAATGATGTTTTTAAATGCATAAAAGAAAAGACACATGATCACAAAGGAAGCCAATTATATGTCTAAATACAATCATGAAAATGTGTTAAAACAAACAAGTTTATATACCTCAGATTGAGAAGCCCCTCTCTAATCCAGTCTTCCACTCCAGTCCTGAGACCTCCCATAACTCCACTTGGTTCCCACCCCAGTGGGGCTTTTGGAGCCGATAAAGTGGATTCTTCTCTGACTTCAGTCTTGTTCACCCAGGTCTCTCTGGACCACCAAGCAGCCAAGAACTTGAGCGGGAGGGCCCAGTACGGCTCGGGCATCATCACCTTCGGGGGCCACAGCCAAAGCAGCATGGCCAGACAGTCCTGGTCCGGGGCCCTTTGGCATAACTGGCCTGTGCTGTTGCAGTGCGGACTCCCAGATTCTCTTCAGGTACATCAGCTCTCAGGCTTCTTTTCCATAACCCCAGAAAGTGCTTCTCTCTTAATTCGTGAAAGCCTTGTTCACCTCGAGCCTGAGCGGTGCTTAGATCCCCAGAGGGTTCTGGTCAAGCCCAGCTGCTGAGCCTGGGGCCAAGACTCCCCCCACCCGGGGAAGAGGGGCAGCGAGATGGTCACTGGGGCTTTCTCCCCTCATTTCCCTGCATCCTTGCAGGCAGGGCGGACAGTCTTCTTCCTCCCAGACCGCTCAAAGGGATGGCTGAGGTGATCCTTGAAGGCACAGTTAAACTCACAGATGACAGTGGGGTCCCCTTTGTTTTCATCTTCTTTCTTTACAATTCCTGGTAGAAGACAATGATCCAGCTGGATCAGCTCCTTCCTCGAATGGGGGCAGGAGGGTCCACGAAGCCCATGGCATTGCAGGAGCCACAGAGAGCTTGTTCTAGGGCAGTGCAGGAGGCGATGGGCTCGTCCCCAGAGGGTGACAGGTGAGGCCCAGAGAGTGGCTCAGCACCTCCTTTTGGGTTATTTCAGTTCGTGATGGACCTTCGAGGAGCCGGTCCCAACGTGAACAGCTCTGTGAATATTCTGGCGGGGCGGACCTCTCTCCACTACACCGTGAGCTGTTCTTACACTGGACAGCAAATGGCCATCTCCTGCTGGAGCAAACATAACAGCACCGCGCTGAGGCTGGGGACCGGCTACCCCGAGGTGGCTGGTCTCACTGTAGAGCTGCAGACACTGGGTAAGTAAGGCGTCCTGGTCATCCGCCTCCTTCCTGGGGCAAGGACTCTCACCTGAGCATGTGTCAGGAGGCAGCCTGCTCGATGACCTAATCACGTCATCAGCAAGCATCTATTGGAGCCAGGGTTAAAATGCACTGAAAGTAGTTGCCCTCAGTGACTAATCTCTGAGTTGCAGGTTCTAGTCTCATGCTAGGGACTATCATTTCTAATAGCTAGGACTATTACACTTTACATATACTATCTACCATCTCATTTGGTCTTCAGAATCCTGTGAGGTAAGTGCATTTTAGGAATGGGAAACCTGAAGGTAAGCGTAAGAGTACTTAAGTGACTTGCCCCAGAGGTACCCAGTTAGGAAGTAGGTGAGGTGGGATTTGAACTCAGGTCTTCCTGACTCCCTACACCACCCAGCTGTCCCAATTTGCTTCTGTTTAGACATTTCAATTGTGTCTGATTCTTCATGACCCCATTTGGGTTTTCTTGGCAAAGATACTGGAGGGGTTTTCTTCTCTAAAATCTCATTTTACAAATGAGGAACCTGGAAAAAACAGAGTTAAGTGACTTGCCCAGGGCCACACAACTAATAAGTATCTGAGAACAGATTTGGACTCAGGTCTTCCTGATTCTTGGTCTGGTGCTCTATCTACTGCATCCCAAAGAGATTGGAAAATTCATGGGAGATGAATGGAAGATGATTTCCAATCTGAATAGAATTGTAGCTATGTTGTTTAAAAAAATTAAAAGATAAAGAGCCAAAAAAAAAAAGAACTAAACTTTAGTTGTTCTCATTCTTTAGAGGCTGTTTATCTGGCATGTACATTATCTAGGCTCCTGGCTCCTCTTCCCCATCTTCTTCCCTGTCTACCTCAAAGGCATCTGTCTCATTAGTAATCTCTTCTGCAGGACAGATGTGACCCGTAGAAGGAAAAGACACTCTAGTCAGTCTGTGAAAGAAGATCTGAGGACATTTTTTTTTTATGGGGAGAAGAGATGGCAACAAATGGCTAAAATAAAGTTTTGGATTACTTCTATTCTGAAAGGCAGCATGACATAGTCATTAGACTATTGAACCTGGAGGCAGGAATACCTGGGTTCAAATTCTGCCCCTGACAATTGCTAGCTGTACAATCTTCTCCATTCTCAGTTTCCTTTTCATATTCCTTTGGGCCCTAAGATCCCTTCTTGCCCCAAGTTGATGATCATATGATTTAATTTAGCCCTACATTTTCTATAAGACATGCTCCCTGCTACCTTTGTTGCCACAGATAATTGAGATGTTGTGGGTTATTCAAATAATCAGAGATATTACACAAATATTACATGATTGGGAGGATGAAGTTAAGTCAGCTCTGAATCTATGCACTGGTAACTTAAGCCACTGCTCTGGTTTAAAAGCCCTAGCCAGTCTATACAGAGTAAAGGCTGGAAGATAAAAAAATCAGTTTAATCTAACAAACATTTATTAAGCACCTACTGTGTATGAGGCACTAGACTAGGGTTTAAAAGTGGGGAAAAAATGAAGAGATGAATAAGTCATAGTCCTTGCCCTCAAGAGGTATATAGTCTAGGAAAAAAGTTACTTCTTCCTTTTGGGGGGTTATCTAGAAACATGGTTTTCTTCTTCCAAACTTCAACTCTCTGAAGTCTAAGAAAAACATTTCCAAGACTTGGAGAACTGATATTTCTCCAGCTTTTATTGCTCTGCTGAGAAGCAGGCGTTCTCTGCCAGAGGAAAGAGCAGACAGAGATGATAGCTTGGCATTTTCATTGTGTGAAAGAAGAAATGGGGCTTCAGCACCATCTGCTGTGGACCCTCAGAAAGTGGTTTTGTAGATGCCCCTCAGGACTGGTAAGGAGCCGCCTTACTAACAGTGTCACAGGAACCTTTGAAATCTTCTTCCCCATTGGGTCCACAAAGTAGGAAATGTGGTTAGACATATGGTTGGGAGGCACAGGGGAGTAGGCTTAAATGAATCATAGAGGCTTGGCTTTCCAGATGAAAAACCTCAGATTTGTCCTTCATGGGGCTTAGTTTTCCAAAAGTATTTTGAGATACCGTATAAGTGTTTCAAGTAAGAGAGAAGAATTTCCCAACATTAAGTCTCTGGGCTTTGGAAAGAGTGGCTGGAAAGGACTTAGGACTTCAGAAACAAAAAAAACAAACAACCTTTGAGTTTTGGGGAGGCAGAATATTTTAGTGGGAAGAGCTCTGGCCCACAAGTCTCTAGGTTTGTCTTCTAATTTCCATGGTCTGTCATGAACCAGATTTGTGACTTTGGGCCAGTCACTAACTTTTTCTGGATCTCACTTCCATTATCTGCAAAATGATATATGTTTGAGCCAGTCAGGTGGCAGAGTGGACAGGAAGACCTGACTTCAAATCCTGTCTCAAATCCTTATGGCATGTGACTCTGGGCATGTTACTTCACTTCTGTCTACCTCAGTTTCCTCATCTCTATCTCTAAAATGGAAATAATCACAGTACTTACTTCACAGAGTTGTTGCGATAATCAAAAGAGATAATATATGTAAGGTGATTTGTAAACCTCAAAGTACTATAGAAATATTAGCCATCATCTCCATCATCATCATTATCATCATTAGATAATCCCGAAGGTACCTCCTAAACCTAATGAAGTATGGCATCTCTTGGCCTCTGAAGGAGGAAGAAGACAGTGTGGTTTGATATAGGGAGCAATGAATTTGGAGCCAGAGGGTTTGGATTTGAGTCTCACTTCCATTACTACTCATGTTGAGTGGAGCGATCTTGGACTGCATTAAGAGAAGCATAACTCCTGAGTTGTGTGACCCTTACCTCCAGTGAAGTGTGTCACTGAACCCCAAATGCTTAGGCCTTAGTGTCAAGTCTAAGACAGAAGGTAAGAGTTAGAGAGGGGAGAAAGAAAGGAGAAAGAGAGAGAAAGAGACAGAGAGGGAGAGGGAGAAAGAAGGGGAGGAGAGGAAGAGGAAGAGAGAGAAAAAGAGGGGGAGAGGAGGAAAAGGAGAGGGAGAGGGAAAGGGGGAGAGAGGGGGAGGGAGAGGCAGAGGGGGGAAAGGGAGGGAGAAAGAGACAGAGACAGAGACAGAGACAGGCATAGCTACTAGATATAGAAAGATTCCTCTGTGTTCTACCCTCGTCAAACCTCACATGGGTAGATTTGCTCAATCCTGGCTATGACATTTTAATTTAATTTTTAATAAGGACTTGTGTCTGGAGAAGAGCAACCAAGATGGTGAAAAGGGCATTCAGTTCATGTGACATGAGGACTGACTGAAGGAACTTAAAATATTTAGTCTAGAAATGAGAAGACTTAGGGAAGACATGAGTATTTGATGGATTGTCATGCTGAGGAAGTACTGCTAGGAATAGAGTCCCAGGACCAGAGTTGGGAAAACTCATCTTCCTGAATTCAAATCTGGCCTCAGATACTTACTAGCTATTTGACCCTGGACAAGTCACTTAACCCTGTTTGGCTCAGTTTCCTCATTTGTAAAATGAACTGGAGAAGGAAATGGCAAACCACTCCAGTATCTTTGCCAAGAAAGCCTCAAAAGGAGTCACAAAGCATTGGACACTCCTGAAAAAAACAACTAAACAATAAAATTAAAGTATAGAGTGACTTGTCCAGATTACTCAGCTAGTATATGTCTGTGGCTAGATTTGAATTCAGGTCTTCCTGGCTCTTAAGTGACATGCCCGGAGGTGGGGGATTTGAATCCCAGTATTGGGACCCCAGAACCAGTACACTTTTCACTGTATCTCATTGCCTTGCTATTACTGAGTGTTTCTATTCTTCCACATCTAGAAACCAAGACCCAGGGCAGCGTGAACATCCAGGGAGGGGACAGGAAAGTCAGTTTGGATGCTGTAGCTCTGACAGCCGTGGAGCTAAATGGTACCCTTGAGCTTGTGACCCACCTCCGACACACAGTTCCAATTCTCAGGCAGCTGGGCTTGCCCTTCACAACCCAGGTAATGAGAGGAAATGATTATTCTGGGAAAGGGATCGCAACTAAAAGGTCTACAGGGGCTGGTCACTTTGGCTTTCCAACCACTATCAGCATACTTCAACCACTTTCTAGATAGATTATGGTTTTAACTGGTTTTAACAAAAAGTTTTAACTCCAGGCTGGCTCCATTTCCAACTCCCTGAAACATTTTTCTCAGACCAAATTAGTGTGTTGAAAAGAAATATGATTAGCCTCACTTGGTTTCTTAGCTAAATCTGCAGTGAAAAGTCATATTATGCATTCCAAAGTTTTGAAAAGTGATTTTAAAATTATCCACCATTTTGGATTAGTCATACTATTATTAATAAGAAAAAAAGAAGAGTTGATTATGCTTGGGGTTCTTGGGTAATGCTCTTAAAAACCAGCTCATACTCTGATTAAAGTGGTTTCCAGAAGGCTTATCTCCTCTTAATGTTTTTTCTTAATGTGGCAGATACCACTTTCTCCACCCCCAACACACACATGCACACATGCACACACACATGTCCAAAGAATTCACAAATAAGGGAGAGAAAAAAATTTCTGTTTAGCTTATTTCTTTCTGAGAGTTGGCAATCTGGTCAGTTACTAAATCTGCTTTGGGAGCCCGTGGGGTATTGGTAGGGAACTGGGCTCTTGGGAAGTGGGGAAAGAGGGGAATAAATATTCCATAAGAGTTTAAAAGGAAGACAAGAGAAATCTATTTGGGTGAGTGGATATGTACATTTTATATATATGCACACACACACATTAAAATCGACTCTGATTGGTAAGTCAGATTATTGTAGTATAAAAAGGGAAGAATGAATAGGGAGAAAGCTTTGATTTAATCAGTCCACCTGGGAAAACATGCTGTTTCCATTTTACTCTATTGGCTGCATTTTGTAAATTTAATTCTGGTTCATGAGTATTTATTAAGGGGCAGCTAGATGGCTCAATGGATAGAGGTTCTAGATTCAAATCTGACCTCAGACACTTTCTAGCTGTGGGACCCTGGGCAAGTCACTTAACCCCAATTGCCTAGCCCTTACTGCTCTTTTGCCTTGGAACCAATACTTAGTATCGATTCTATAACAGACAGTCAGGGTTTTAAAAAGCAAAAAACCAAATATTTATTAAGTATATCCTATGTCCATGATGGCGAACCTATGACATACATGTCAGCACTGACACATGTAGTCATTTTCGATGACACACAGCTGCATGCAGGTTCAGCACACCTCGGGGCCTGGGAGCTGTCCAGGGAGTCTTGCCCCTGCAGTTGTGGCTGTGGCCATGCCCTGGCCCAGCCTGGGGGGGGGGGGTTGGAAGGGCTGCTCCACATGCTGGCCATGGAGGCAGGAGTGAGCAATGGACTGGGGGGGGGGTGGCTCCTACAGGGGTAGGAAGGAGGAGCATGCATGCAGAAGAAGTGGAAGGTAGGTTGGTGGGTGGCAGTTGCTGCTCTCATTCTGTCCACACACCCCCCCCCCCACCCATAGGCAGCTGACTAGGGAGGGGAAAGCCGGGGCAGGGCTGGGCCTGCAGAAGACTGAGTGGGGCTTCAGCCCACATGCAATGGAGGAGTGCCTGGAACCCATTACCAGACACTTTTAGCACCCTGAAAAATATAGCAATGGCTTTACTCACAATTTTTCCCTCTACATACTTTTGTGAGACCTTATTCTCAGTGTTAATATCAAAACCACCAAAAGAAACAGATTGACAGATGACGTTAGTAGCTCTTGCTTGGGCTTGAAGTGTACAAAATACCAACCTTCAATTGAATATTTAGTCAATTAAATTCAGCAACAAAAAAGTCACTAATAGGCAGGTTAGTTAAAGAATTCCCCCTCCCTCTCACTTATCTTAGTTCTTGGCACCCCACACAAGTTAAATAATATCAAGACCAATAAAAGAAACCAACTGACAGATGAAAAAAGAAGTCACTAAGCAGGTAAGTTAAAGAATTAGGTTTTGGTTTATTAAATATAATTATATATTACAATCATACTGTTTTTACTTAAACTATAAATATCACAAAATTATGGGTTTTTTTCTTCAAAGTGACATACCACCTGAGTTGTGCTTGCATTTTTGGAGAATTTTGACACACCAAGCTCAAAAGGTTGCCCATCACTGTTCTATGTGCTAGACACCGTGCTAAATTCTGGGGACGTAAAACAGACCCTGTGCTCCAAGATCTTATATTTTTCTATCCTCTCCTTTCTACCAGTTGGTATTTCAGGAAATCTTGGCAGCCAGGGAAATGAAAGCATCCTTGGAGGTGACCTGTGAGTCCCAAACAAGTCTTCTCATCCATGTAAGGGGAAGGAACCAACCATTCAGGTGAGGAGAAAGTCTTTGGGTCTGAGCTTCCAAGATGCTTATTGGAGCCCATTGGTCATGAACTCAGCATATTGAAAGGCGGTGAATCAAAGACCTGGATACTAGCTAAGTAACTGTGCACAAGTCACTTAACCTATTTATGCCTCATTTTCCTTATTGTGTAAATGAAGGGGTTGGACTAAGTCACCTCCATGGTCCCTTTCAGCTCTATATCAACGATCCTATGACCTAGGGAATTCACTCAAATGTGCCCATTCTTTATCAGAGGTTCTCTGGACCAACGTCATAATGGCCATGGACTCCCCCTACTCAAATAAGAGAGAATCTCTGAGACTTTTCCTTATGCCCTTACGTTCAATCAGGAGCCATTATCTGGTCAAGTGTCAATCCAAAATCTGTATTTTGAGCCCAGGAGGTAATGGTAGGGTACTGGGTTCTAGGGAGATGGGGAAAGAGGGGGGATAAACAGCCACATAACCTTAGTGTTGTTAGGAAAATACTTGTGTTTTTATTTCTCAAACTTGTGCCCAAACTAAACGTTTCATTCAGAGAGCAACATGGTACCACTGAAAGACTATTAGATCCAGGGTCAAAGACTCTTGGTTCTAATCCCAGATCTGTCACCTGCTTCCTGTGTGATGTGGCCTTAATTATAACCTCTCTGGTCCTCAGTTTTCTTCTCTGGAGTAAAGAGGGCAATGAGGGGGTATAGTGGATAGAAGAACACTGAGCTTGGAATCAGGAAACCTTGAGTTCAATCCTGGTCTCAGACTCTTACTAACTATGTAATATTGGACAAGTCACTTGGTCCTGTTTGCTTCAGTTTCCTCATCTATGAAATGAGCTGGAGAAAGAAAGAATTTAAATCCCTCCAGTATTTTTGCCAAGAAAATCCCAAATGGGGTCATAAAGAGACGAACACCACTGAAACGACCGGACCTTTAAAATCCCTTCATGCCTTGTGATTCTCTTTTCCAGTAAAGAATTGCACATCACCTGCCAACAGCACCTCTCCTTCCTCCTCCACCACTTCCCTGGTAGAGCCAAGTTTTCCACAAAGGTAAGTGAGGACTCCCTGGAGCCCATATCCCTCCCTTGTCTGGCTCCTAACTCTTTCCCCAGGCATCCTCTTGTTGTGACTGCCTTCCAAAGAGGAGAATTGAGGGAGAAGGGCAGATTCAAAGAGAAAGGAGGACAGAGATTTGGAGGGAGCAGCGTCATCAATACAGAAGAATTTGTTAAATGTCTACATCTGTACAGGGAGCTAAAGAAAACCCAGGTGGGCTGCCCCAGGCTGCCCTTCAGAACCAGAACTCTGGCTTCCACCAACCCCTCCATATTTCCATTCCTTAGCACCCAGTCCCCCCCAGCTCCCCCTTTGAGTGAGCATGTCTGATTGTCAGCTCAGTGGAGATTCTCCAGCAGCACATCCCGTCAACAGGGCCCAAACTCCAAGTCTGGGATGGATTAAAGAACATTCCAGGCCCATCCAGATACAGCTCAGAGTGTGCCATTTACTCTTCCAGCTTCTCCTCATCTCAGACTCTTCCAGCCTCCAAAGTTTTCTCTTTTTCCAAGCAGATGGTTGACCTGATGTTCCCCAGCACAAGCTGTTCAGAATTTATTTTAATTATTTATTATTTACTTTTTTTTGGTGTGTTTCACGGCTGCTCATGGAGCAAGGGCCCATCCCAAACTGGAGATGTCTAACCCAAGCTGATTTCTTGAACCTGCTCCCTTCTCCTTGAGTCAGAGAAGGGATCCGAAGAGGGGAGACCCTCAGAGAAGCCTTGGAGATATAGCTAAAGGTGCTTAGCCCTGGAGCAACCATTTTTCACCCTGAGGGTACAACAGTCATAGCAAAAACAGTTATCTTTCCTGCCAGTCCCAAGATTGTCAGTAGCCTTTGTTTGATTCCACGGAGGTCAGGTCATAGTGATGATGAGCTCTTCAGCTATGGGAGTAGAACGGCATATGCCTGGATTTGAGACACTTTCTAACTATTTGACTTAGGGTTAGCCTTAGCTTTCCAGTCTGTAAAATGGGTACAATAGCTGCATCACCTTCAGGAGGCAGCATGTTAAATGAAAAAAGCACTGGCTCTGTAGTCAAAGATCCTACGTTCAAATCCTACTTCTGATGTGTGACTTCAGGCAAGTCACTTCAGCCCCCCTGGGCCTCTGTTTCCTCAACTGTAAAACAAAGGGGGTTGTACCAAGTGACCTCTGATTTCCTTTTGAGCTCCAAATTGTGATCTGATGATGTGCCACACTGGCTTTTATGCAACTCAAATGAGAACTGAAAAGTGCTTTATAATCAGGACCTACTGTGTGAATGGTAGATAAAATGTAATAGTAGCAAACATTTATTTAGCAGTTTAAGGTTTGCAGAACACTATACATATAATATCTTATTTGAGACTCACCTTTGAGGCAGGTGCTATTATTATTCACACATAGGAAAATAGGCCGAAAGCAGGAAAATGACTTGCCCAGGATCATACAGCCAATAGGCAGCTGGGTGGCACAGTAAAAAAATGGCAGTCCTGCCATCAGGAAGACTCCTCTTCAAATCTGCCATTAATGAGCTGAGTGACCCTAGGCAAGTCACTTGACTCTCTTTTCCTCAGTTTCCCCATATGTGAAATGAGCTGGAGAAGGCAATGGCAAACCACTCCAGTATCTTTGCCCAGAAGACCCTCAATGGGGTCTACCCTAATGGATAGGACTGGAAATGATTGGCCAAAAGAGCTAGTAAGTATCAGAGACAAGATTTGAACTCGGATCCTCTTGATTCCAAGTTAAGCACCTCACCCATTTTACCAGAAGTCAGGAAACCATACCCAGATCGGCTGTGAAATGTCCCCTCAGAAGAACTGTGGGAGTAGAAACCCAGAAGAAAAACAACTGCTTGGTCACGTGGGTCAATGGGGATATGATTGGGGATGGAGACTCTAAATCATCACTCTAGTGCAAACACCAATAATATGGAAATAGGTCTGGATCAATAACACCTGTAAAACCCAGTGGAATCGCGGCTACGGGAGGGGGTGGGGGGAAGGGAGGGAAAGAACAAGAATCTTGTAACCATGGAAAAAAATTATAAAACCAACGAATAATCAATTTTTCCGAAAAGAAAAGAAAAAAGCAACAGAAGAGGGGAAAAAAGAAAAATGTCCCCTCAGATTCCTCACCAAGCAACTTCTTTTTTGCCCTCTCGCCCGCCTAGGTGAATTACTCTACAGACAAAGCCGAAAGCATGGTTGCCGTCGACCTGGAAAAACACCATTTCCACGCAGCCACAAAGCTGACGTTTGCCGCCTCCAACCTCACGCAGGTCACTGAGCTGATGCACACGATCCCCCAGGTAAGGGATAGCCGCACGGGGTCCACGATGGGAGCCCGAGCCCCTGCCACGGGCTGCTTATAGGAGTGGCAGAATTCTTCGTCAAAGTGCCAGGAAGGAAGGAAGGACTTCTACAGTGGGGGAAATTGGTCTTGGTCGTCTGTGTCCCTCCGCCGCTCGGGCGGGTCCTGCCTCCTGTAGTGGCACCTTTCACCTGAAGCTCTCGCGGTTCTTTGATCCCTCAGAGGTTTCCACCGGAAGTGCCCGACTCCGCCTTTTCCCTAAGGCTTCTCCCATTAAAAGAGGAGTTCTTCACCTGTTTTGGCTTTTTTATTTTTTTGTTCCTTTTGGTAATCGGGCGAAGTTTACGAGCCATTTTGCAGAATCACGTTTTTAAATGCCCAAAATAAACTACATAGGCTAGCAAAAGAAACCAATTATGATGAAACGCAGTTATAACAATATTAAGAAGATTCCAGGGGCAGCGAGGTGGTTCAATTTAGAGATGGGAGGTCCGGAGTTCAAACACTTCCTAGTGGTGTGACCCTGGACGAATCATTTAACCTCGTTTCCTTCAGTTTCTTCATCTAAAATGAGCTGGAAAAAGAAGTGGCAAATCGGTCCAGTATTTTTGCCAAGAAAACCCCATATATACGGGGATAGGATATGACTGAGCAACAAAGCACCCTTTGTTATTTACCAAATCAAATCTTTTGGGTCTTCCGCCAAAAAGACTAGCCCTGGGCGCCGCCCTCTGAAGTTAACCTGGCTCCAGGCTCCAGCTAAACTAGGGATGGATCG
Source organism: Monodelphis domestica (assembly GCF_027887165.1). NCBI lineage: Eukaryota > Metazoa > Chordata > Mammalia > Didelphimorphia > Didelphidae > Monodelphis > Monodelphis domestica. Next base: position 183,879,270 of record NC_077233.1, on the reverse strand, counting down.
CTTAACTCTTCTCATCTACTTGGAGAGAGAAGAGAGAAAGAGAAAAACCGAGAACGGGTCTGGTCCTCTACATTGGCCTAAAAGATGGGTATCCGCTACGTAGACGTGCTGTCCTAGGAATTGGGAGTTCAAACCCCACCTCGGACACTAACTATATGACCCTGACCAGATAACTTAAATCTTTTTCAGCTTGATTTTCCTTATCTGTGAAATGGGGATCATAACACCTACCATAAAGTTGTGAGGATGAAATACAATAACACAGTTAAAGTGTTTTGTCAATCTTCAAGTGCTAACTTGCTAGCTATTATTAGGCTATATGATCAAAGCTATGGTTATTAGTCATATAATTAATAATAAAAATAGTATCTGATTTTATTTACTATTTAAGGGAGCCATCCCCTTGTTTTTCTCAACATGTGGAAAGCCATTGAGAGCCCATTCAAAATAAGGTTCAGGGAGGTGGTATCTAGGAGATATTTGGATCTCTTTTGAAATGGACCAGATTTTGAGCTGGAAGGATCCTCAGAGGCCATCTGCTTTGCTAAAATAGAAGAAGGGTAGGTGACTTTGCCAAGGTCCTTCCACTCTAGAGCTAGCCATCTAAATGCCTTATAAATTAAAGAAGGGGAAGCTGTTTAGCTCAGTGGATTGAGAGGCCTAGAGATGGGAGGTCCTAGGTTCAAATCTGGCCTCAGACACTTCCCAGCTGAGTGACCCTGGGCAAGTCACTTGACCCCCATTGCCTAGCCCTTATCACTCTTCTGCCTTGGAGCCAATACACAGTATTGATTCCAAGATGGAAGGTAAGGGTTTAAAAAAAAGTACATTGATGATACATGTTCAGGGGGGCAAATGGGACCTTGTTCTGCCTTGTCTTGTCTGCCTCAAAACCCAAAGTCATTTTCTCTGAAAATCATAAGTACGTTATCCTACATTTCCATTATGGTGTTGCTGTTTGCTTTTGGGTCATTTTTCAGTCATGGCCAACTCTCTGTGACCCCTTCTGGGGTTTGCTTGGCAAAAATAATGAAGTAGTTTGCCATTTCTGTCTCCAGCTCATTTTACAGATGAGGAAACCAAGGCAAACAGGGTTAAGGGATCATTACAGGGTCCCACAGTTGTAAGTGTCTAAGGCCAGATTTGAACTCAGGAAGAAGGCTCTTCCTTCCTCCAGACCTGGCACTCTGTCTAACCCACTGCAGCCCCTAGCTAGCTTTTCTTATGGGGCCCTTCTGTTTCTGGAGTGCTTCAGTAGAAGGTGAGCTCCTGGAGGACAGAAGCTATCCTGTCTTTCTCTTTGTATCTGCAGCCAAGGATGGCGCCTGGCACACAGCGGGCGCTAAGTAAATGCTGGCTGAATTGGGCACACATCTTCTCAGTTAGACCTCACAGCAACCCTGTGAGTGGGTTTTAGCAAAGACTCTTCTTTCCATTTGACGGATGAAGAAATCCAATGAAGCTCAGACACAAAGTCGTTTGCCCAACATCACGCAGATGGAGCTGGAACTCAAACCCAGCTATGAGAGGACTCCAGATCTCGGGCTCTGTTTTGGGGTGACTGCTCTCTTTTCAGTCCCTCCCCCTGTGATAGTTCCACCCCAAGGCTGATGCCTCCTTGTTTCTCCTTTGTAGCTCAAGATCATCCCCTGGGAAATGGTGCTCCTGACTGTGTACCAGAAGGCCAAAGGAACAAGGACCTTCCAGCAGTTGGTACTGTGGGATGGCCAAGAGGTCAAGTTCACTGGCAGCTACACAGGGCTCTTTCCCAAGTTCTCCAGGGGCCAGCACATGCAGCGTAAGTTTTCCAGTTGCAGCATGTTGGTGGACGGGCAACAACCAGTAGGCATCCATAGACAGATTAGGTCCAAAAGTTAGAGAAGGCATTAACTGTTGACTGAGGCGTATGGGCTGTTCCAGGAGGATGAGCACCTCTCTTCAGAGCTCTTCATCCACTTTGGAGTCCACCTTTCCCTCATCTCTGGGCTGTGGTTCCAAGAAGCTGTAGCGGGCACAATGGCCACCTTCCTGTAAAAGCATCTTGCACATGGCCAAACCAAGCTGAAGATAGCGGGCAGGCCTCACACCTAGTGGTGCATTCGGGGATGACATCCGCAGCAGAATGGACTGAGGAGAACAATTTTGTTCCAGTGGCCATGAAGGTGGCTCACACGGGTGCTGTGGAGCTCTTAGAGCTTGGTCAGACATTGAAGATGCCAAAGCTAGCCAAATGCATCCTGGGCCATTGCCAGTCATCCTGACTTTCTGGAAGAGAGTGAAGCTGATGACTTTGTGCAACTCTGCCTCACTTAAATCACTCTGTGATGTCTTTGAAAAACAAAGGACAAACAATCAAACTGTTTCTCCAGGAGTCCCTGAACAAATAGAGAGATTTAAATGTCTGTACTAACTTCCAAAAGGGGTTGGCTCTGGCTCTAGCCGAGTATTCTAATCCCAAATTAATGCTAGGAAATATTCACTTCTAGATGGCAGCCCTTGAAGTTAATTAAATGCAGTCCTAACGGAAACAGTCTTTCCTGAAAAGAATTATAAATCACAGCCCCTCTGTTATTGGTTTCTGTCTTTTGAAGGCTTTGCTCTGCCATCCTGGATTGTGCCTTAGGTTACTGGTGTGCACAAAGGGAAGAGGCCCATTTACCCAGCTAACCTTACATGGTCCCATCTGCTTTTGGGATAACCTAAGTTCTTTCCTGCCAGACCAAGTTTCCCATCCTCCAAACCATCAATCAATCAGTCAATCAGCAAGCCTTTCTTTAATTTCACCTCTGTGGCAGGCAGTGTGCACCCATTATTCAGAATAAATTTTCACCCACTAGCAACCTAGGGACCAGTGAGTTGGGGCAGGTATCTGAGAAAAGAATATTTGATGCTAGTCCATTTCTACCGTCATCCTTTCAATGGGGATTTTAGCCTTTGAGAATGATCATAGGATCATCAATTTAGAGCTGGATAGGGTCGTAGGGATTATCCAATCCATCATTCCTATTTTCTAGGTGAGGAAACTGAGGCCCATTGAGACTAAGCGACTTGTTTAGTCATAGAAATAGTATCTGAGAGAGGATTTGAGTCTAAGAGGAAGGAAGGAAGGAGGGAAGGAAGGAAGGAGAGAAGAAAGGTGGGAAGGAATGAGGGAGGGATGAAAGAGGGAGGGAGGGGAAGGGAGGGGAGGGGGAGATAGAGACAGAGAGAGGAGGAACAAAAGAGGGAAAGAAAGAGAAAGGAAGGAAGAAAGAAAGGAAGGAAGGAAGGAAGAAAGAAAGAAAGAAAGAGAAAGAAAGAGAAAGAAAGAAAGAGAAAGAAAGAGAAAGAAAGAAAGAGAAAGAAAGAGAAAGAAAGAAAGAAAGAAAGAAGGAATTTATTAAGTGCCTACCATGTGCCTACCAAATATTATCTCATTTGATCCTCACAACAACCCTGGAAGGTAGGTGCTATTGTTGGCCTCATTTTGCAGTTGAGAAAACTGAGGCAGACTCAGAGAGTAAGTGACTTGCCCAGGGTCACACATTTAGTAAATATTTGAGGCTGGATTTAAACTCAAGTCTTTTGGACTCCCAGCCCAGCATTTTAGCTACCTGGCCGTGATTGTTTGATGGAAAAAATGTGCCAACTGGTAACTAGTCCTGATGACACTCTCCCCCCAACTTTTCTCCTATTTCTCACAGTGGAACTCGTCCATCCTCTCTCCATCCCTTTTCCTCAGCATTCCAAGGTCACCATGTCCTTGCTACACTCAGTCCACAGCCATCAAGATAATTTAGTCATTGAATGGAACAACAAGGAGCAGGTAAAAATTCCTGGGGATAGGAGGGAAGGGAAGAGAAGTACTTGGGGAAAACTCCATATGTCAGAGAACTATAAAAGACTTTACAGACCATTCAATTCAACAGTCTCATTTGACTGACGAGGTCCCTGAGGCTCAGGGACTTCCCTGGCTTTCTTCAAATGTCAGCTTAAGTCCCACCTTCTGTAAGAAGATTTTTCCTGCTCTCCTTTACTGTTAGAGCCTTCTCTGTATTAATTATTTTCAATTTATCCTGTTTATATCTTGTTTATATGTAGCTGTTTGTCTCCCTCCTTCCATTATGAACTCCTTGGGAGCAGGGACTGTCATATATTTTGCCTTTCTTTGTAATCCCAGGGCTTAACACAGTGCCTTGCACACAGTAGTGCTTAATAAATGTTTACAAACTGACTAAATGTGGTTTAGGGGAAGCTAAATGGTATAAGTGTATTGAGCTTGGAATCAGGAAGATTTGTCTTCATGAGTTCAAATCCAGCCTTAGACACTTCCTAGCTATGTGACCCTGGGAAAATTCCCTTAATCCTGTTTGCCTCAGTTTCCTTTTCTATAAAATGAGCTGGAGAAGGATCTGGCAAATCATTCTATTATCTTTGTTCAGAAGACCCCAAATGGGGTCACAAAGAGTTGAACATGACTGAAATGACTCAAGAATAACAGAATGTGGCTTTCTCAAGCTTACACCATTAGGCCACGATAAGAGCTGAAACAAGAGTTTGAGTCTTCTGACTTCCAGGTTAATGTACTTTCTTTTTCTTTTTCTTTTTTTAAGGCAGAATAGCCAAAAGGGCTAGACAATTGGAGCTAACTGATTTACCCAGGATCACATAGCTAGAAAGTATCTGAGGCCATATTTGAACCCAAGACCTCCTGTCTCTAGGCTGGCTCTCTATCCACTGAGCCACTTAGCCACCCCTGTCAATGCTTTTTCATCCACATCTCTCATACCTTTGATGATGAGAGGAAAAATGTGTGACTGGCCGGCTAAGTTACATAGCCTCGATGGTGGGTAAGATTTAGGTCTAGCCTTGAAAAGCTTCCTTCCCCTTAACCCTGAGCATCACAAAATGTGGTCCTAAATCCAGTCCCTCCTCTGGAGTCCTCACTTAAATTACTTGGACTTTTTCTCTAGAAAGGTCTACCTCTAAAGGATGGGTTCATCAAAATTTCTGTCTATATCTCTCCAGTAGAAGACCCAAGATAAGAGGAGAAAAGTTAATGGTGGTCCAAGTAAAGGGAACTACTTCCCATTAAAAACCCTTCCTCCTAGAGGCTGGGCTCCTAGTCAGATCAAGTGAAGAAGTATCTGTTCATCATTGACCATGGGCCTAGCATTAATCTAAGTCTCTGAAGGCCTTGAGGAGATTCAGACTAACTTTTATTCAGAACACCAAGCCTTCACTTTGGAATAGTCCTTCGTGGGTCTTTGGAGGGGACATAATTTTCTTTGCCTTAGGGATGTTTTAAAAGATGAAACCCATGAATAAGTGAATCTATGGCAATTATTAAGCACCAATAGGACAGGCACTGTGATGCTCGATGTTCAGAGTCAGTTTCCTAATCCTTAATGAGCTAAGGGCTGATGAATGGGGGCAATTATCTGAGAGACAGGAATGTTTGATTTGTTACCTCATTTCTGTCATCTTCTTAGATCTCCCCTGAATGAGGATCCCCAGCCTTTGGGAAAATGATGCTTTGGAACTAATACTTACTTAGTATCAATTCTAAGGCAGAAGGGAAAGATTAAAAAGAAAAGAAAATGATCATAAGATCTCTGCCTTGGAACCAGGACTTAGTATCAATTCTAAGGCAAAAGGGAAAGATCGAAAAGAAAAAAAAGATCATAAGATCTCTGCCTTGGAACCAGGACTTAGTATCAATTCTAAGGCAAAAGGGAAAGATCAAAAAGAAAAAAAAAATCATAAGATCTCTGCCTTGGAACCAGGACTTAGTATCAATTCTAAGGCAAAAGGGAAAAATTGAAAAGAAAAGAAAATGATCATCAAATCTCTGCCATGAAACCAATATTTACTATCAATTCTAAGGAGGAAGGAAAAGATTAAAAAGATGATCATAGGATCATTGATTTAGAGCTGAAAAGGCTTTTGGAATTGAATTTCTCCTTTATTTTCCAGACAACCCCAACCCATACTATCAAAGTTAAGTGGTGATAGTGATGGGTGGGAACTGATCAAAGCTTCAGTATTTGTGATATTTCTCTCATTGGCCTCTGATTTTGGTCAGGTGGTGCTCTCCTCCTCTTTAAAACTGGGGAAAGATCAAATGGATGGCCAGGTGGCATTTGTTCATCCCTTCAACTTCTCCTGGAGCCACGTGGAAGCTAGAGGCTTGGCAGAAAAGAGAGGGAACAGATATAGTCAACAGGTGAGATTGCAAACATTCCCAAGTTGGTACAACGATGGGTTGGGAGGAGGTAAAGGGGACAGAAATGGATTTCAAGGGGCAGCTGGGTGACTCAGTGGATAGAGAGCCAGGTTTAGAGATGGGAGATCCTAGGTTTAAATCTGGCCTCAAACACTTCCTAGCTGTGTGACCCTGGGCAAGTCACTTAACCCCCATTGCCTAGTCTTTACTGCTGCTTCTACTTTGGAACCAATATTTAGTACTGATTCTAAGATGGAAGCTAAGGTTTATTTTTAATGGATTTCAATCTTTTTCTACCTGAAATCAAGAGGAATAAAAGAACAGCCATACTTCAAAGTAGAAAAAATAAAAGTTTATGCTGTAGTTTGATTCCTTAAAACTAGAAAGGTTTTTAAGAGGTGGAAAGAACCTCTGAAATCAGGGGATCTGGGTTCAAATCCCACCTTACCATTTACTGCCTATATGGAGTGTCCCCATCCATAAAATAAAGGGTTTGGAATAGAGTTCCAAGGGAAAGAATTCTGAGTTCCCTTCCGGTGTGAGATCCTAGAAACCCCCTGCTTCCAGGTAAGTCAGTGTCAGAAGTGTTCAAGACAAGATGGCATCTGTCTCAGAAGTGTGTTGTTCCCGTTCTGGTTTCTTTGGGTCTTTTTCATCTGGTTCCTGGATCTCAGCCGTGGAACAAATCTAAAGCTTGGAGACCTAGTGTAGGCGCAGGGGCAGGGGGCAGAGCAGAGATGGGGGCTGCCATTCCAGTCCTATTATTCTGAAGCACATTTGGTTCTCTCCTCTGGCTATAGGTACTTCTTGCCTGGAATAGGGGAAAACCTGCCAATTTCCAGCTCATCTGGGCAGACAAGTCGGAGGTTTCCATCACCAGCTGGGAAGGCTGTCTGACTGCAACCTTAGGACAGGTATATATTACAGGATGGAATACTGCCTCTCTGAAGGGAGCCTGGAGGTTGAAAGGGCAATACCATGGGCTACCTACCACTGGCCATCAACTCCAAGGGATCTACAATCAGTTAATAAGTAAATTCTGCCACCCGAGGGATGTGCCAAGGACACAAAGATGAAAATGAAACAAGTCTTTCCCCCAAGAAATTTACATTCAAGGCAGCTAGGTGGTTTGGTGATAGAGAACCAGGCTGTGAGGTAGGAAGTCCTGGGTGCAAATCTGGCCTCAAACACTTCCTAGCTGTGTGACCCTGGGCAAGTCACTTAACCCCCATTGCCTAGCCCTTATTGCTCTTGTCTTGGAACTGATACTTAGTATTGATTCTAACATAGAAGGTAAGAGTTTAAAAAAAAAAGGAAAAGAAGCTTACATTCTATTGCAACAGGGAGAATTCCAGAATCAATATTATCCTGTAGGGATTGTCATTCAGTCATTTTCAGAAGCATTGGACTCTTTGTGACCCATTTAGGGTTTTCTTGGCAAAGAGTGGTTTGCCATTTCCTTCTCCAGTTTATTTTACGGTTGAGGAAACCAGGATTGTCCATGGCCACAGCTAATAAGTGTCTGAGGCTCACAAAGATGAGTCTTCCTGACTCCAGGCACTGACACCCTATCCACTGCAACACCTAACTGTTCCTCCTTTAAGAATCATTCTCTACCAGTTCATCTTGGAGAGGAAGAGTCTTGAGGAGCCATAAGACTATATGTCTCTATGGTGGCTTGCTCTAAAATCTTCATTTTCATCATGGTTCCTGTGCTCCTAAAAAATATAACTTTGTCGTTAAAAAAAAAAAGAGAGAGAGGGAGAAGGAGAGAGAGAGAGAGAGAGAGAGAGAGAGAGAGAGAGAGAGAGAGAGAGAGAGAGAGAGAGAGAGAGAGAGAGAGAGAGAGAGAGAAAGTGAGAGAGAGTGACAGAGAGAAAAGATGAAAGAAAGAAAGGAAAGAAGGAAGAAGGGAAGAAACTGAAGGAAGAAAAAAGAAGGAAAAGAAATAGAGAAAGAAGGGAAGGAAGGAAGAGAAAGAAAGAAAGAGAAGGAAAGAAAGAAATCTTTGTATCCTTAACATCTGGGACAGAACCTCCCATATAACAATTGCTTGGTAAATAATTTTAATTGGCTATCCATGAACCTTATATAGGTCTTGACTATAGTGCTAACCAAATGCACTTATTACCCATTTTCTCTGGCACAAATGCAAGGGCAAAAAGTTCTGTGTCAGGTTCAAACTCTAGAGGAATTTATTTTATATTAATTTGTGGCTACCAAGGAGTGTTCTCTTTATTTTACTAACTAGCTTTTGGGATTAAGATTCAGGTTCTATGACCAGACTGAATTCTTAGAACATGATGAGATATCAAGATCAAGTCAATAAGCATTGATTAAGGACCTGGTATGTGTCATGCATTGTGCATTGGGATACAAAAAAAAAAAAAGGTGAAATAAAACCAAACCCATATCCAGTCCTTGCTCACAGAGTTCACAAATTTAAAAAAGTAGCTGTTTGGTGTTTTCAGTTGCATCTGATGCTTCATCACTCTATTTGGGGTTCTCTTGGCAAAGATATTAGAATAGTTTGCCATTTCCTTCTCCAAATCATTTTACAGATGAGGAAACTGAGGCAAGAAGGGCTAAGGGGCTTGCCCGGGATCGCCCAGCCAGTAAGTGTCTGAGGCCATATTTGAACTCAGGAAAATGAGTCTTCCTGACTTCATGTCTGACACTTTATACACTGTGCCACCTAAACAAAAGACCTGAGTTCATGCAGGAAAAGCAACAACCCTGGGCAAGTCACTTAATCTCTGTTTACTTTAGTTTCCCCATCTGTAAGCTGGGATAATCACAGCACCTCCCTCCCTCCCAGAGTCCTGCTAAGGATCAAAGACGATAAAGTACATAGCAGTGTCTGGCACCTAATAAGTACTATATAAATGTCGACTATTATTATTATCATCATCTTTGTCGTCGTCCATAAAAAGAAATGTACAAACGTGACATAGACCGGATAAATAGAAGACAGCCAAGCGCTCTGTCCTTTTCTCTCTGACTAGGGCAGTATTTTATTACACTCTGAAAATAGCCCTCAAGTATGATCGCTTCATTTGCATACTGAAGAGAAAAATATCCTTTTTTTCCCAGAATCATTCATTCTGCTGCTTTTCTCTTGATTAGCTCCAGGAATTCCTGAGCCCGGGCCATGTCCAGGCCTGCGGGGCTGTCACTCAGACGGCAGGGCTGTTCAGCGAGCATCTCGATCTGTCCTGGGACAGCCAGAAAGTCAAACAGAGTCTGAAATATGAGGTAATGTGAGAAAAGCCAAAGGGAGGTGGGGACATCCAGGGAAGAGCAGGGCTGTTTTGTGTCCTCCCTGAGTGACTTCTTCTCACGAGCCTGGAAGGAGGAGGACCATGACCTGCATCTCGTTGCTTTCAGAGGACAAGGCACCTGAGATGTCCCAGGCACGAGAGGCTCCGATTCTTGGGTTTATGTTCATGGTGGCTCATTACTTTTCCCACCATAGCACCTCTGTGGGGCTGGTGGGGCTGGATTCTCTGGGGTTAGAGCGGAAATGTCTTCAGTCCTTGCAGAGGGAAACTGGCTTGCTCCGCCCAGGAAACGGTCAGTTACTGACCTCGGGTGTCTCTGGCCCTTACAGGGTCCACAGTCTGGTGGCCAGCACCAGAGGGGAAAGCCCCAAGCAGGGAGACCCCGTGGATGGCTAGGATGCTAGTCAGCAGTGCTGGGGGCGGAGAGGAAGACCTGGTGACGGTCACAGGGATGTGGTTGGGGCACACAAGCGGGAGGTGGGGAAGGCCCCAAGTCTGGCTCCTCCTGGTATCTGGCAAGGACAGCTGGAGACAGCTTGGTGTTCAGAGCTCTCCACAGACAGCATCCAGAGCCTGTCAGAGCCAGCTCTGAACTCTGGTCTTGCAGAAGCTGGGATGGAACTGGATCCAGGCAGAATCATGCAATTAGAGAGGTTTCTCTTAAAACTGTATTCTTCCCTCTTCTGGCTTCCTTCCTCTCTTTTTACCTCCTAGAGAAAAAAGAATCCTTTTTCTCTATTTCCCTGCCCCCCTCCCCATTATAAAAACCAGTTCTGAACCTGATAAACTCCACACTGTTCTCATTCAGCCATATTTCCCTAGGAATGGGGATCAAGTCTTTAAGCCAAAGGAATCAAATCTAATGGTGGAATTTCCAACATCAACAGCAGATGGGAGTTTGAGGGGAGAAATCTTTGGAGGGGGTCTCCTTAACCCCCCCCCCAAAACCAACCAGTACCTGAACCTGTCTACATACAAGGGATAGCATGGATATATACCCCCATTGCTCATTCCCCTTTTCCTCAATATAAGGATGAGTGCCAGAAGTGCCCCAGAATATGCCGGAACTCTTGGCCTAATGTCTATGTTGGATCAAGAAGTCAAATCCCAATTTAGCAGGCATTTTCTTTGTTTCTTCCTTTAAAAAACAAAAACAAACAAATTTAAAAAACCCAACCTCTCTTAAATAGCAATTCTAAGCCAGAAGAGCAGCAAGGGCTAGGGGATTTGGTTTAAGTGACTTGCCCAGAAATGTCTTGAGACTGGTTTTGAACCCAGGACCTCCTGACTCTAGGCCTGGCACCCCATCTACTGTACTATTTAGCCACCCCGATTTTTTTCTTCTTATAAAGGCTGCTACTAGCCTCCGTGGTTTATTCTGTTCCCCACAGAGATCCCAGTCACTCCAGTCAGATAGACTCCATGTAGAAATGACACTAGAGAATATCTTCTTGACCTCCTGCCCTAAGCAAAACTTCCTGGGAGAAATAGAGACAAACTACCTCAGCCGGCTCAGCCATTCCCTCAAGCTAGGACTCTGTGACCTTCCCAGTGTAAGTCATCCCTACTCCATTGGAAAAGGGAATTTGGGGTGGGAGAAGGGATGAGGATTATTGGCTTCTGATCTGATATTTGATGATACCAGTTTTCCCACAACCAAAATGAGGGTCATGAGTTATTTCCCAATGGGCACTAACCCAAATTACACTTAAAAGATGCTCTCTCTTTGGGGGGCAGCTGGGTAGCTCAGTGGATTGAGAGCCAGGCCTAGAGATGGGAGGTCCTAGGTTCAAATGTGACCTCAGATACTTCCCAGCTGTGTGACCCTGGGCAAGTCACTTGACCCCCATTACCTAGCCCTTACCACTCTTCTGCCTTGGAGCCAATACACAGTATTGGCTCCAAGGCAGAAGGTAAGGGTTAAAAAAAAAAAAGATGCTCTCTCATCCACTCTATTATTTTCTTTTTAAAATTATTTTCTATTTTTAAAAATTCTTACCTTCTGTCTTAGTATCAATCTAAGCCAGAAGAGAGGCAAAGGCTAAGCAATCAAGGTTAAATGACTTCCTTAGACACAGCTGGGAAGTGTCTGAGGCCAAATTTGAACCTAGGTCCGTGTTGATGAACCTATGGTATACTTCCTTTCCCCTTTCCATGTATGCCTGAGGGCATTTCTCACATCATCCACCCCTTTGCCCAGCAACCCACTGGGAGTGCTTCCTCCCTCCCCTGTCTGGGGTAAGGGGGTGGTGATTCACATGGATTGACTTTTGGGCACTCGGTCTCTAAAAGGTTCTCCATCACTGACCTAGGTCATCCTATCTCTCGGCTTGGAGCTCTGTCCATTGTGCTACCTAAATGCCTTCACCCTATTATTTTCATTTCAGCTGATCTGACTCAGTTTTCAGCAAGAGCTCCAAAGCCAATCTTACAAAATATGGCTCTCAGAAGTGCCCTTTGACATCTGGCACATGGAACCAATGGAATTGTCCTTGGGTTTTGTTTGGGGAAGCGCTCAGACTAGTGGGGATGAACATTTGATTCAGCATCCAGAATTCAGTTTAGAAACTGTTCCTATGTCTATTCCAGGCTGTTATGGTCTCTGGAGAACACTTGCTGAGCCAAGGTAGCTTCATGCTGCAGTCCAGAAGCCTGATCCGCCTTGCCCCAGACCCCGGGGATGGCTTGGTATTGGCTTTGACACTCAGGAACCAAAGTACCCCAAAGACTCAAAACTTCTCTGGAGAGCTAGAGGTGAGTAGAGCTCAGTATCATCCTTCCTTCCACCTTAGGCTGGAAGATGGGAGAATCCAGTTTAGTCATTCAGTTTGGAGGGACACTCTGGTCCCCCCAAACCCCAAAAGAGCAGGCAGACTCTGTCCTTGGAAGAGCCATTGGGTTTTGATTTCAAGGTGACGTTGTTCTAGCCCACATTCGGTTGTCGCCTCCCTTTGTGACCCCTGGGAAGCAGTTCTGGGACCTGCCACCCGTCACCCATGAGCTAATGTACCAGGAAGTGTTTTGAAAGCTGGCATGTACAAATGCAAGGGATTATGACTTAGCCAAAAGGAACTGGTCTGTACCAAGGATGAATAAAGCTTGAGTAACCTTGCATGTCCCACAAGGGCATTTTAGCTCATTTACACGTGAATCACATTCTTCCCAAGGGGGCTTCCCTTTAAGTGAACTCGGTTCCAGGGATCTGCTTCAATCAGAGCCTTGTTGTCTCAAGATTAGGCTGCTGCGAGCCTGGGAGTGGGAGAGATAGATGGAGGGGCTGCCTCTTTCCAAGAAGATTCCCCCCTGCCTTTGTGGGGAAGGATTAAAAGGAGGAGTGATTGATTGCCATTCCTGGGAGGGGAGGGGAAGGGGGAGGCAGAGGGGCAGGCAGAATCCTGTTAATTAGGGCCATCTGGATGTGGGCCAAGTGAGCTATGCAGGGGGCTGGGAAGTTGGAAGCAGGTTCTATGCTTAGAGTTCCAGAGCATGGGGGGAAAAGGCAGAGCTGGGGGTGTGAGAATTCACCCGGGAGCTCTCCTGTCTGTAGGGCCAAATGTCAATCCCAGAATACACTAGTGCCTTCCTTCTGGAGACGATCTCCAGTTTATTCTGTACATAGTTATATGTCGTCTCCTTCATTCGACTGTGAGCTCCTTGAGCACCAGGATTGTCTTTTGCCTTTCTAGGAATCCCCATTCAACATGGCGCTGGGCACACAGTTTTGTTGAGTCCTTTTTTCAGTGGTGTCTGACTCTTAGTGACCCCATTTGGGCTTTGTTTGGAAAAGGTCCTAGAATGGTTTTCCATTTCCTTCTCCAGCTCATTTTACATATGAGGAAACTGAGGCAAACAGGGTTTAAGCGACTTGCCCAGGATCACAACCAGTATGTGTCTGAGGTTGGATTTGAACTCGGGTCTTCCTGCCTCTAGACCTGGTGCTCTATCTACTCTACCACCCAGCTGCCCCTTGGCACACAGCAATATAATACTTAGTAAGCTAATAACACTTTAAAAAGCATATCATCCTTAAAGCTTGGTGACTGACTAGATGTTATATATGATCCTATCACCTGAAGTATCTGATTCAAAGTCTTCTCTTTGGAATTTTTGAAAAAACCTTACCTTCCATCTTAGGTCTAATACTGTGATTTGGTTCCAAGGCAGAAGAGCTATAAGGGCTAGGCAATGGGGATTAAGTGACTTGCCCAGGGTCACACAGCTAGAAAGTCTCTGAGGTCCGATTTGAACCTAGGACCTCTTATCTCTAGACCTGGCTGTCAGTCCATTGAGCCACCTTGTTGCCTCTTTCTCTTTGGCATTTAAAACCATTCATAACCCTTTCTAGTCTTTTAATACTACTTTATTAACTATGTGTCCCTGGGCAAGTCACTTAACCAAGTTTGCCTCAGTTTTCTCATCTGTCAAATGAGCTGGAGGAGGAAAGAGCAAACTGCTGTAACATCTTTGCCAAGAAAACTCCAAAAGGGGAAATAAAGAGTTGAAAATGACCAACCAACAACCATCAAAGCCTTCAATGATTGGGAAGCTGAATGGGACTGAACTTCTTTGATCCATGGAAGGAAAGAATAAGCTGTTCAGTATTTGGTAGGATGGGAGAGCCTTGCCTCATTAAGTCAATGAGCTTCACTACTTGAGAGGTATTTGGGGCTGAGAGGGTCTTCTTGGCATAAAGTTTTAGGAAAGACTCAAATGAGTAGCTGCCAGTTTACCTTCTCTATTCTAAAAGTTCATAATCTGGGGTCAAATCCATGGGTATAATGTCTCAAAGAAGTCTGTGAAGTTGGATGGGAAAAAATAACATCTTTATTTTCACTAACCCTTGATTTCCTTTGCAATCCTATGAGAAAACATTCTGATAGGAGTCCATTGGCTTCATCAGATGCCAAAGGGTCCATGCACAAAAAAATGTTAAGAATTCCTCATCCATCTGAGGGACTTATGAGAAAGAACACTATCCACATCCAGAGAAAGAACTGTGGGAGCAGAAACGCAGAAGAAAAACGTAGGATTGACCATGTGGTGCAGTGGGGATATGATTGCGGATGTAGACTCTAAATGATCATCCTAGTGCAAATATCAATAATATGGAAATCGGTCTTGATCAGTGACACATGTAAAACCCAGTGGAATTGCTCCTTGGCTCCAGGACACAGGACGGAGGAGGGGAGGGAAAGATCATGAATCATGGAACCATTGAAAAATATTCTAAATTAATTAATTAGATAAAAAATGGAAAAATGGAAAGAAAAAGAATTCCTTTTCCAGACAACCTTTGCAGATCTAATGGACATAGTTATTTGGCCAAACAGTCAATCAACAAGCATTTATTGAATTCTGAGAAGCAACTAAAACAGAAAGGGAATGTGGGCAGAGGGGGAAGCATAGGACCTAAAGGCTGGCCTTGACAAGTTTCCCAGAGTTACTCGGTTTTGTATAGTCCATAGAATCCTGGATCTTCTGGCTCATTTGTCAATGATCCATGTAATCAAGATGGGAAAGACTGGAAAGAAAAGGGAGATGGCCACTAGAGGTCAGTAAGAAACCTTGATTCCCCAGGGTATAGCTTTGCTAAGTCTCATGTTTGCAATGTGGAGGTTCAGTTACATCATCGTCATCATCATTATCATAGCACTCATAGAGCACTTCAAGGTATCTACATATTATTTCATCTTAATCTCATTTTAGTCATAGGATATGGGTGGCCTCATTTTACATATGAGACGCTGAGACAAGCAAAGGTTAAATGACTTGCCCAGGGTCACATCGTTAGTAAGTGCCCGAGACTAGATTTGATTGGAGATCTCTATGATTCTGGGTCCAGTTCTTTATCTGCTGGGCCACGTCTATGAGGACTATTGGTACATCTTCCTCTAGGGGAGGTCTGAACTATGATGCTCTTTCCCAAGGCCAGGATTTGGAGTCCTCTCATGATTCTATTTATTGCCTGTGTGACATTGGATTAATCATTTCCCATCCCTGAGCCTCAATTTCCTCATCTGTAAAATGAGAGGGCTAGACTAGATATTAGAAAAACATTCCATTCCTACCTATGCAGGGTGTCCCATGAGTGTTGGTACAAAATGAGGGGGTGTCCCTTGGTTGGGAATGGGCTGAACAAATTGTGGTATACGATGGTGATGGAATATTATTGTGCTGTAAAGACATGATCTGGAGGCTTTCTATCTGAACTGGGAGAACCCCAAGAGTATTAGCACAAGTTTCACAATTTAAAATGGCACTAAGACTATATTTATATTTTGATATATTTATATATATCTGAGTATGAAAGGTGGGAATTCCTCTCCAAAGCTGAGCATCTCTTAGGATAAAATGTATGCTTAAGCATCTTGAAAATGGTATAGCACCATTGTTTGCAGGACCAGAATTGGGAGAGAGACCACAAGGGGACTGATGAGCATCCTTCATGTTTTGAAGGGCACAGCCTTGCAGGTGGAGGCGAGAAGGAAACCCCGGTGGGAAGTACCTTTAAACCCAGAATTTTGCCTTAGCAGAGAAGGGCGAAGAAAAGAGGATAGTGGGAATCATTGGCATGGCTTCCCTCAACACTGTTCAGCCTGTAGACCCTCTAGAAAGAAGGTCAGGAGAGAGCTGGACCAGGCATTGAGAGCCAAGCCATCAGGTCCTTTTTCATCTGCAGATTTGCCCACCCAGCAAAAAGGAGTTGATTAACAGGCATCAGTCCCCGTAGCAAGGAGGAATTCTTGCAAGTTCTAGACAGTTCTCTCTTGGGGAAATCCAAAGACGCAGGAGTCCCCTCTTCCATTCTAAAAAAATAGGGGGGTATGGGTGGGAGTTAGAGCAAGGATTCTGGTTTGGAGAGACGGAAACTACAGGGCTGGAAGAGAGAAAGCTGTAGACTCCCCTGACTGGACCATTGACTGGAACATTCTCCTGGTTGTGGGGATGACTTTAGAAAGAGGAATGATTGATGGCTTTTTTCTCTGCGGAGGAAGCAGGTATTGAGTGATGGCAGAAGTGAGCAGACTGCTGGTGTCTACGGGAAAGAGCGGTTAGAAGCTGGGCTGGGTACCCAGGATGCTGCTAGAACGTGGCTAGAAAGACGGACCCTGTGAATGAGAGTGCATGGCAGGGTGAGGAGAGAGAGTGAGGGGAGGGAGAGTATGGATGGAGGTCATGTCTGCTGCCCCAAGCCTTGTGCCTTCCTCCTCTTGCAGTCGTTGTTGTGTGCCAGGGGTGGGGGCATGGGGAGGATCAGGGTCTGCTTCCTCATATAATCCCTACACCTCAAGCACAGCCTGAGCGGGATGACCTCCATAAGAACAGATGCTGCCTGGGATAGCTTCTCTCTGGATTGTGGGTCCAGGTGAACTTGATTCTAGCTTTCGGTTTTGAAAGGGGGCAGTTGAGAGGTGCAGTGGATAGAGAGTTAGACCTATGGTCAGGAAGATTCATCGTCCAGAGTTCAAATCTGGCCTCAGATACTTATTAGCTGTGTGTCCCTGGGCAAGTCACAGCCCTGTTTATCTCAGCTTCCTCATCTGTCAAATGAGCCAGAGAAGGAAATGCAAACCACTCCAGCATCTTTGTCCAGAGGACCCCAAATGGGGTCACAAAGAGTCAGACATGACTAACAACAGCAAAATAGCAGTTCTTAAAGGAGAGACCCTGGGAAGGAAGGGTGAGATAGGAGCAAAAAGTCACCAAAACTTCCACCTAGAGCTAAGTTATGACTCCCCTTGGCCCCATCCATTCATGCAGCCCAGAAATGGAGCTCCACAGGTTGTTGTGAGGTGATGAGGACCTCGTGATCCCCAACAGGCACTCCAAAAAGTCAGATTTTCCTCTTACAGGAGAAAGGACACTGAGGCTACAGGGAAAGGACCTGGATTCAAATCTTGCCTCCAACAATTGGTTTCTGTGTGATTTTTTTTAAATCCTTACTTTCCATCTTAGAATTAATACTGTGTATTAGTTCTAAGGCAGAAGAGTGGTAAGGGCTAGGCAATATGGGTTAAGTGACTTGCCCAGGATCACAGTTAGGAAGTGTCTGAGGTCAGATTTGAACCCAGGACCTCCCCTCTCTAGGTCTGGCTCTCAATCCACTGAGTTACTCAGCTGCCTCATTCTGTGTGATCTTGAGCAAAGCTCTCTGGTTCATGGGCACAATTGAGGGCCCTTCTAGCTTTCTGTTCTCAAACAAGAGAGAACCTCAAGGGCCTGTTTTCCTTATCTGTAAAAATGGGTGGGTTGGCCTATGCGGTGTCTGAAGTGTCTTCCAGTCGTAGAGAGCTATAATTCAAAGAAATTAGGAAGATCAAATTGGTGGGTTGCTGATTTTGGACCAGAACTGGTCCTCAGGGAGGAAGGGACAAATCCTCGTGGTACTGGGATGCTGGCCAACATTTCCATTCCTTGGGCCATCACTGTCCCATCTTTCTGCTGTCTTGCAAAAGTATTGTGTGCGCCAACCTTTGACTCCTGAGTCAGTGTGTCCAAAACCCTCTGCTTGTTGGGGGATAAGGGCTGGGTGGGAGGGAGAAACTATGGAGGGCAGGTATGGGTGAGAGGAGGAGTCTATTTGTTGGGGGCAGGGATGGGTGGGAAGGGGAGGCTGTGTTGGGGGTAGGGACTGGTGGGAAGGGGAGGCTTGGGGGGCAGGGATGGGTAGGAGGGGGAAACTTTGTTGGGGAGCTGTGCTTGTTGAGGGGTGGGTGGGAGAGAGAGGCTGTTTGTTAGGGCAGGGATGGGTGGCAAGGGGAGGATGTTTGTTGGGGGCAAGGGTGATGGGAGGGGGAGAGCTTCTGCTTGCATCACATTGTCATCTGGTGGTTACTGCTTGAGGGAAACATGTCCTCATCTCCTTGGACAAGCCTTCCTCCCTCTTGGGTCTCATTCATTCTCTTAGGACCCACAGTCTCCAGGCAGATTGGCCCTTTTCACCCACCATCATGGCCCCAGACCCTCTGTTTCTGCAGGAAAATTTAATAACGATTTCTTCTTTATGAGAGAAATAACAACACTAGCATTGAACCATGGAAAGTACATTAGCTCTAAAGTTGGAGATCCTGCATTCAAATTCTGATTCTGACCCTAATGATGTGACCTTGGACAAGTCACTTACTCTGCTGAGCCTCAGTTTCCTTGGGTGTAAAGTGAAGGGGTTCAATTAGATGATCTCGGGGTCCCTTCTGTCTCTAGCCACAGTGGTGCTATACAGTTTTCAAAATGCTTTAACCTGTGACGTAGGCTGAGCATGGATCGTGTCATATCTTATTTCGTGTATCAAAGGACCAGAGCTGGAAGGGACCTGAGAAGTCATCTAGTCCAATGCATTCATTTTACAGATTAGGAAACTGAGGCCCTATTGACTTTCATGAAGGTTGCCCAAGTGATAGACACGCTCTCTGTAATGTGGCAGGCAGGATTAGAAGCTGGGTCTTTGGACTCTAAATTCAGTGCTCTTATCCCTACTTTCTATTATTGGCCCCATTTTAAAGATGAGGAACTGATTCTATGAGTCCATAAGTAGTCACGGCAGGTCAATGGGGAGCTGTTTTGGAGGGAAGAACCTTCAGTTTGGTGCCCACCTTGCCTACGGGACCACTTACTTCCCCCTTCTATGGTGTCCCTCTTATTACACTTTCACTGGAATTCTTCCGCACATCATCCTTGTTCAGGGCTGCAGAAGGAGGGAAGGAAACTGGGGAGCCATAAAAATATATGGGAGATGGTCAGCTCCGCTGTTCTTTCTCCAGTCACTCCTTTTCTGGGTCCTGTGGGTGAGGGAGCCGGAGAAGGTCACGATCCCCTGATAGACCGGGGTTTCTCTCTCGATTCCAGCTGAGGGGTCCAGGGGACCAACAAGTGAGCCTGCTGGGAAGGGTCACCGAATCAGCCGCTCACCGTGCAGTCCTGCTGCAGGGGAGCATGGAAGGAGAGGAGAAGCTAGAGCTGACAGCTTCCCGGGCCCCCGACTGTCTCCGGGCTTCCCTGGCCTATGGAAAAGGTGGGTGAAACCCCCGGGGATAGCCTGTGGAGATTGGAGTCTCACAGAGGACCTAAATAACACAGCGGACGAGTGGTCATCCAGCCACTGCTTACAGACCCAGAAACAGACAACTCCCTCACTCCTGAGGGGAGGTGTTCTGTTAGGGAAATTGCCCAACCCAAATCTGCCCTTTTCTGTTGTTACCACTGTGGCCTCGGGGGCCATAGAAAACACGTCAGATGAACATTGGGTGGTACTGGTGGTGGATTGTAATGAACAGAAAAAGATGAATTTATTTAAAAAAAAAAAAGCCTTACCTTGCTGGGTATTGGTTCCAAGAGAGAAGAATGGTAAGGGCTAGTGACTTGCCCAGGGTCACACAGCTAGGAAGTGTCTGAGGTCAGATGTAAATCCAAGATCTTCCATCTCTAGGTCTGGCTCTCAATCCACTGCGTCCCATAGCTGCCCCCTTGAATTTACATTTTTAAAAAATTTACTAGAACAATAATGTTTGAAAAATAACTCGTGAATGTCCAGCTCCAAAGAAAGGACTGAGAAACAGAATCATTCAAGATAGAGTTTTATATATATGTTTTTTTGGTCAAACAGGGAGGGAGGAAAGGAGATACCTGGGGATTTTAATGTAACCAACAAACAGACTAATTAATTATTTAAAAGCCCTTACCTCCCACCTTAGAACTGATTAGTTCTGGTTCCAAGGCAGAAGAGTGGTAAAGGGTAGACCATTGGGGTTTAGTGACTTGCCCAGAGTATCATAGTCTCCAGACCCGGCTTTCTTATCTATTGAGCCATGTAGAGACTGAAAAATGAATTAATTTTTTAAAAAATTGATAGATTAAAAAGTGTAATTTGTTTGTTATATTGCCTAGATTTCCCCAGTATCCCTTGCTCTTCTCTAGAGAGTAATTCCCTTTAACAAAGATTTTTTTTAAAGGAAGAGAAAAACAATTTAATAAAACTGATCAAAATATCCAAAAAATCTAATATTAGATACAGTATTCCCATATTTGTGAATCCCAGCATTCACAGAGGACCTGGAGAGGGGGAAGAAAGGTGTCTTCTCACAGCTCTCCTTTGGGAACAAACTTTACTTTAAAGCATTTACTCATATTGGGGGCTACTAGACAATGCAATAGATGGAACACTCCAACTAGACTCAGGAAGACCCAAATTCAAATCCAGCCTCAGACTCTTAATTAGTCATGTGACCCTGAGCAAGTCACTTAAACCTATTTGCCTCAGTTTCCTCATCTGTCAAATAAGCTGAAGAAGGAAATGACAAACCATTCCAGTATCTTTGCCCAGAAAACCCCAAATGGGGGTCACCAAGAGTCAAACGAGATTGAAACAACTGAAGAATCACAAAAACAACTCAGATTAGAGGTGATATCCCTCTCTACCCACTAGGGAAACCCTGCCTTTGGAGGCACAAATCTGATTTGGCATGTATTTGTCGGCCCCCTTTGTGTGTCAGGCACTGTGACGTGTGGCGAAGAATCCCAAAGGGTTCCTTCCCTGCCCTCTGAAATGGCTGCACCCCCATTTCCACACTGGGAATGTCATTCCTCTTCGTCACCGTCTCTCGGGACCTCTCACTTCTGCTCTCCAAGCCTTCCCTGATCTTCACAGAGGCGCATGCCCTCTCCCTCCAGAATTCGCTCCTCTACTTCATCTCTAACTACGTCTGTGTGTGTTCACGTGTGTTCATTTGTGTCCCACTGTTGTGAGCATGGCACATTGCCCTTTGGGGGCCAGTGTCAGGGAAGTCCTAGAGAATTCATCTGCCCTTTGGTTGCCCCAGGGACCAAGGAGGAGGCTGTGGAGATCCGCGCCTGCTCTGACGGGAGACAGGTGGCCAAGGCTGAAGCTCTGCTCCATGGCGGTGGTGGGCATGGCGAACGCTTGGGCCAACTGATCCTCAGGGCTGCCAACCAGAGTCTAAGCCTGGAGGCTCACGGCTGTATCACGCCCATTGGAAACATGGAGGTAAACCTGCCCAAGCCCCCTCTGTGTGGCACTCCCTTGGGGGGTCATTCAGCATCTCCGCCTTAGAGAAGAGGTTCCCAAAATGGAGCGTCCATTTGGCCCATTGGGCTCTCCCCAGCTTTTGCTTCTCCAGCCCTCGCTCCTACTTCAGTCACCTGTAACAAGCCCCAGCTCAAGCTATCTCAACCTCATCCATCTTTGCTTTCGTGTCTCCACAGTCCAAACTGGCCGAGGTTGGGTCTCGCCTACAAGCCAGACTCGTGGAAAAGTTCCAAGTGTTTGACGCCTACATCCAGAAGTTCCGGGACCTGGTGCGTAGGCTCCGCCAAAGCCGGCCCCTCTGTCACCGGCTGCTCTGGAGGGCTGAGGGAGACCTTGGCTCCTAGTGGATCCAGCTTCTTCCTCTTCCCACTCCCTTGTCTAGCTCTGGTAAAAGAGCATCCAGGCTGCCTCTTTCATTCAGCTTGATTTCATTCCCCCTAGGAGGCTGCCTTGAATAGAATTGAAGGTGGGATTGTTTCAGAAAGCAAGAAAAGATTAGATTAGCCCCCTTATTCCACCCAGCTGTGGAAATCATGGGAGAATTGGGAGGTTAATAGATGTGGGTTGGGGTGGGATGTGGGTGAAGGGAGGAGAAATATTAGGGCTAGAAAAAAATGAGGGGGAGATAGAAGGAATCAGAAGGACTGGGGGTGGGAAGCTAGGTGGCTCAGTGAATGGCAGCCACCCCTAGAGAGGGGAGGTCCTGGGTTTAAATCTGACCTCAGACACTTCCTAGCTGTGTGACAATAGACACAGAATTGCACAGAGCCCTCACCACTCTCCTGCCTTGTAACAAAGATGTAATATTGACTCTAAAATGAAAGGTAAAGGAGAAAGAAGGAAAGAAAGAAGGAAGGAAAGAAAAGGAAGGAAGGAAGTAGGAAGGAAGGAAGTAGGAAGGAAGGAAGTAGGAAGGAAGGAAGGAAAGAAGGAAGGAAAGAAAGAAGGAAGGAAGGAAAGAAGGAAGGAAGGAAGGAAGGAAGGAAGGAAGGAAGGAAGGAAGGAAGGAAGGAAAAACTGTGGGGGTGGTGGAAAGATAGAAGGTGTTGGAATAGATATGGGATTTGCTGTAAACTGATGCTTTCTGGGGAGTCCAGGGCATAGCTTTCTGAATTAGGGAGTATTCCTGTGGATGAAAGATCTTTATCCCCCACTAACTCTACTTTTTGTTATGTAAAGGGAAACTTCTCTGTATTTAAAGTTATATGGAGGGAGCAGCTGGGTTTCTCAGTGGATTGAGAACCAGGCCTAGAGACAGCAGGTCCTGGGTTCAAATCTGGCGGCAGACACTTCCTACCTGTGTTACCCTAGGCAAGTCACTTAACCCCCATTGCCCATCCCTTTCTACTCTTCTGCCTTGGGACCAACACACAGTATTGATTCCAAAAGACAGAAGGTAAGGGTTTAAAAAAAATTATACCAAATATAGACTCTGGTGCCCAGGCTATGGAGCCCAAAATTCCCAGAGACCTGAGGCCTGGGTTCTTAGGGACGAGAGGCCTCTCTCCAGCCTTCAGGACTGCCGACAGTTAGTGGGGGATTTCCTCTCTGGGCTGACAGGTGCGGCGGATTGACTTCCTGGACACTGCAGCTGGCTGGGTCCTCCAGATGTCCCAGGCTGCTGGGAGAGCACTACAGGCAGGGGGGAAAGCTGCAGCTGGACTGTGGAGACAAAGCTCAGCCAGGCAGGTGCTGAGACACCACCTCTCGCTGCACCTGGAGAGGCTCCAGAGCATCATGGAACAGACCCAGAGTGAGCTGCAAAGTAAGTCAACATTGCCCGGCTCCTCCCCCTCCACTGACCCCAATACTCTGTACAGAGGCTCCTAGGAACGAAGCCGAAGGGAGAGAAAGGAGAGGGAAGGAGCAGCCAATTGCCGTTCCCTCGGTTTCCGGGATGACTGTGGGCTCTGGGTACTCAGGCCAGGGCTTGCTTGTTGCCTGAGGTATTCGGATCCGGGCTGCAGGTTCTTCGCCAGGTCTTGGTGGGCCTGGGTGGGGGAAGGCTTGTCCTCTTCGCTCGCTGCCCCCACTCAGGGGACCTCTTAGAGGTCTCCAGTCGGAGGGCAAAGGATGGGCCCTCTTGCAGAGCCGCTGGCCACGCTGAAGGCTGCCTACTACGAAGTGACGCTCCAACCCCTGGATGAGGTGTGGCGAGAGAGAACCGAGGAGGCTCTGAGAAGGATACAGGCTTGTGTGCCCGCGGGGATGAAGGACACCTGGCTCACGAGGCCAGTGCTACTGTCTTTACAAGCTGTGAAGGGTGCCCTGGATCTGGTGAGTGCGCGACACCCTACGCCCCCTCCCACCCGCTTCCCCGGCTCCTCCGAGGACGGAGTGCGGCTCAGGCCCCCCGTTAGGCTGAGGGCGTGAGAGGACAGCCCCTAGAGCCCTACGGGGGTGGGGGGTGGGGCGGGGGGGGTGGGGGTGGGGGGGGAGGCTGACTGCTCACGGAGGCTCTTCCGGTCCCTCTTCATCAGGCTGCCCACCAGATACTAAAGTGGGCAGAAGCCAAATTCTCCAAAGCAGTCAGAAGAATCCGGAGACCCTTGGCCAGTATTTACAGCTTCTCTGCCAGGTAAGGGGGTGAGCGGGCTATTTTGTTTTTCATCTGGATCAGGAACTCTTAGAGAGGAAACTTCCTCTGCCCGGCACATCGACACTCTTCTTAGGCCAGCGTGTCACGCGTGGGAGGAATTGACGCTCCACCACGCTCTTGTCGGCTAGGCAGAGTAAGCAAAGATCTGGTGGGACTTTTGTGGAGAGGATGCCTGTTCAGGTATGGACTGGGCCATGTGGAAGGGTCTGTGGCCATGGCCAGGCAGGCTTGGATGCCCACTTAGAGGTCCCTGTGCGCCCCCTCTAGGAACTGCTCCGTGCTGGTGAGGCTTCCAGTGCTGCCAGGAGGGGACCAACCACTGAACGTGGCCAGGGTGGCCAACTACCTGGTCGAGGAGAAGTTGCTGCAGCCGCTTCGTGAGCTGTACGGCGTCAACCTCCTGGCGGAGTACTACGGGATCAAGCATCGGCTGCTGGAGAACCCCTTTGAGCGTAATAAGCTCCCCAGCCACCCCCTTCCTTGGACCTCCAGGGCTCTGTTGGGGGGGAGGGTTCCCCATCCCGACCAGAGCCCGTCTATCCCAGCCCTTTAAGGGAAAAGTTGGCAGTGATCCCTCAAGAGGAGGAAAGATGCTAAGTGATGGCCCTAGGGACCCAGCATCCCCAAAGACGGGAGCTTAAAGATCATAGGCTCAGAGAAGGGAATTTAGAGCCCGACTCACTCATTGATAGAGAAGACTACGAAGTCTGCTTTATTTTAAAGAGGAGGAAACCCAAGGTCTGAAGAAATGAAATTTGCCCGGGTCTCTCTCCTGACTCTCAAGCCAAAGCCCTCATCGGAAGTCCATAAGAGGGGCAGCTAAGTAGAGAGCCAGACCTAGAGATGGAGGTCCTGGGTTCAAATGTGGCCTCAGACACTTCCCAGCTGTGTGACCCTGGGCAAGTCACTCAACCTCCATTGCCTAGCCCTTACCATTCTTCTGCCTTGGAGCCAATACACAGTATTGATTCTAAGACAAGGTTCATATGCCTCTAAATTTAGAGGTAGAAGGGACCTTAAAGGCCATTGAGTCCAGTCTTTATTTTACAGACGAGGAGACTAAGGCACAGAGATCTTATGTGACTTCTCCACAGTTACACAACAAGTACATATCTGAGGCAAAATTTGAACCCAGGTTATCAGATACCATACTGCTTCTCTGATTTTGAGAGGCTTACCCTATTTGAGTGAATCTCTGTATAATTTGATTTTTTTTGGTGTTTAGTCATTTTTCAGTTGTATCTGACTCTACATGACCCCATCTGGGGTTTTCTTAACAAAGATATTGGAGTTTCCTTGTCCATTTCCTTGTCTAGCTCATTTTACAGATGAGAAACTGAGGCAAACAGTTAAGTGACTTGCCCAGGGTCACACAGCCAGTAAGTATCTGAGGCTAGATTTGAACTCTAAGAATAGGAGTCTTCTCGACTCCGGGCCAACTCCACTGTGCCACCTAGATGCCCTAATTTGGGGCTGGAGAGGTACATTTTTGAAAAATGAATTTCTAAGGAAATGGAGGCGAGGTCACAAATGGGACCAGCTGTTTTTCGAAGGCTCAGACCCGTTTGCCTCTAGATGTACTCTTGGGCTAACCACTAAAGCAACCATGGACCTCTTTTCAGACTAATGTTTTGAAATGTATAAAATAAGGCCCATGGAATTATAAAAGAGGCCAATTATATTGAAACAGGGTTATCAACATCATTTTAAAATAATAAGTTCATTGCTATAAATGGCTGGCAGAAAGGGTTCTAGCACAAGCCCAAAGTCCAGTTTGGGGAATGGAGAGGGTGAGAAAGTAAAGTCCTAATCAGTGAGTGGCAGCAGAGAACGGAAGCTAGCTGGGAGGGGGCTGATTCTGAAATCCCAGAAGACCCCTCCGATTCTAAAGGAAGTTGAGGGATGGGGGTGGGGATCCTGTAATATGCAGAACCAAGAAGAGCTTTTTGAAAAGCAGGAAGTCAGAAAGGCACTACAAACGGTAATTAAATCCAGACTCACCCCCAGGCCCAGGGGGCTACAGATTGAGGAGCAAGAGCGGAGCCAGACCCCTTCCTGGGAAAAGGACCAATGAGGGTTAGAAAATGGTGCCTCTGGGAAGATTTGGTTTGAAGGAGGAGCTGGGACTTTTATTTTCCTGCTGGAGAATGAATGGTCTCTGTCTGCACTTCTACCGCATAACCACATCATGTGGAAGCCCAGCAAATGATTCAGAAATGAGAATGGACATGGCCTCCCTCAAGGGCCCCTAGCTATGTTGCCCATCTGTGACTGACCAGCCACAAAGTGGAGATGGCACATGTTTACTGGGCACTTACTGTGTGCCTGGCATTGGTTTCACCATCCATTTGAGTTTCTTTGTTTTCCTTTCTTTAAAAAGAAACAGAAGGGACAGATAGGTGGGTTAGTGAATTGAGAGACAAGAGGTCCTGGATTCAAATTTGACCTCAGACACTTCCCAGCTGTGCAATCCTGGGCAAGTCACCTAACCCCCAATGCTTAGCCCTTCCTGCTCTTCTGCCTTGGAACTGATACACAGGATGTTGATTGTAAGAGGGAAAAGAAGGAGGAAGAGAGAAGGAGAAGGAAGACGAAGGCAGCAAGGTGGCTCAATGGCTTGAGAGCAAGGTCTATAGCTAGGAAGCCCTGGGTTCAAATCTGTCCTCGGATACTTCCTAGCTGTGTGACCCTGGGCTAGTCACCCCCTGTTGTCTAACCCTTGTGGCTCTTCTGCCTTGGAACCAAAATATCATATTGATTCTAAAACAGAAGCTAAGGATTAAAAAAAAGAAGACATTTAATAGCTGTGTCACCTTGGGCAAAAGTTGCTTAGCCCTCTGGGCCTCGGTTTACTCATTTGTAAAATGAAAGATGTCTTTGGTTCCTTTTAACTCTAAATCTATTTCTTATGAGGGTCTTGTCCAAGATCAGAATCACAGATTATAAATAAGAGAGGTGACATCTGAACCCAGGACTTCGGACAGTACCTGTCCATGATGCCTCTCTTACTGCTTGTCTAATGTAACCATTTGGGATCTGCCATTTAATTCATTCATGGAATAAACTGGAAAGAGTTTCTCCCCCCCCCAAAAAAGATGGAGGAGCCTGGTCTGATTGGACAGACAAGAGTTATGCCTTTGAAATGATTCATGAATAAGATAAGACGTTTATAGTCCTAAGGCTCACCTCCAGGGTCCTTTAACTGTGGGCAGCTTCAGGCTGGCCTACTAACATCCCCAAAGAAGATGCCCAGTGAAGCTTCTCCCAAGACCACGCAAGCCTCCCCTCCCCACCACGAAGCCCCCAGAGCCCTCCACACGGGACTTGGCAGGGGGCTGGGGCAGACAGTTGCCCCTCTTTTTCTTGGCCTCTCCCACCCAGTGCAGACTGGGATGGCTGGCAGGGAGGAGAGGAGAAGCCAGCCCCAGAGCCATCCTTGGGATACAAGCTAATCAGCTGGAGCCCTCAGTGTGCCTGGGTTTCCCATCTGGGGGATCAGAGACTTGCGGATGGGTGAGGGACCTAGCAAGGGCCCAACAGAAGGTGGTTCAGTGTGCGCTGGCACTTCCCAGCCAAAGGACCAGAGTCAATTCACTGTCCAATGGGGAGGATAGTCCCTGCCCCATCTAGTGGTAAAATGCCAGATGAACGTGCCACTGTAGTGGCTGTGCTGTAGAGAGCCCCTTTTTCTTCTCTATAAAAGGAAAATTGGGGTGATCCCATCTCCAAGGTCCTTTCCAGCCCCCTCTCCTGGCAAGTGAGGCTGTGAACCCACGTCTGTTTCCTCAAGTACCCAGCTGGTAGCTGGGGGAGCTCATCACCAGGGCAGCCCTTATCCCAGAGGCAACTCCTTCCTCTAGCCTACAAGTTGGAGCATGTACTGGTTGGGCCCAGAATGCAATGCTGCCTTTTGCCTCTTCTCCACCAGACCATGCAGTGATGATTGGGGACAGGCACGTGGTGACATTCGATGGGCATGTCTATGACCTTACCTCCAAATGCAGCCTGGTGCTTGCCAAAGACTTTGCTCACAACTCCTTCCTATTTTTACTGAACCAGTCAAGCACGGGCCCTAAATCCCTCTACGTGGAGCTGAATAACACGGCCTTCATCATCTATCCAGGGCCGAAGGTAAGAGAGGGGGGAAGGGGGCAAAACATTGAGTACAGTGAGCTGGGAGAGGAAGGAAAAGGGAGAATGAGAGAGAAAATTAGAAGAGAGAGAGACAGAGAGAGAAATGAGAGAGAGAAGGGGGAGGAGAGAGAAGAGAGTGAAAATTAGAAGTGGGAGAGAGAGAGAGAGAGAGAGAGAGAGAGAGAGAGAGAGAGAGAGAGAGAGAGAGAGAGGAAGGAGAAGGGAGAATGAGAGAGAAAATTAGAAGAGAGAGAGACAGAGAGAGAAATGAGAGAGAGAAGGGGGAGGAGAGAGAAGAGAGTGAAAATTAGAAGGGGGGGGAGAGAGAGAGAGAGAGAGAGAGAGAGAGAGAGAGAGAGAGAGAGAGAGAGAGAGAGAGAGAGAGAGAGAGAGAGGAAGGAGAAGGGAGAATGAGAGAGAAAATTAGAAGAGAGAGACAGAGAGAAAAATGAGAGAGAAGGGGAGAAAGAGTGAAAATTAGAAGGGGGAGGGAGAGGAAGGAGAAGGGAGAATAAGAGAGAGAAAATTAGGAGGGAGAAAGAGAAAGGAGAGAGAGAGAGAATATATGTTATTTTATTTTTAATCCAGGGTTCCTACCTCCCCCATGTTACCAGGTCCTGCTCCCCTTCTCATAGAATCAAAGATCTAAGATCATAGATTTTAATCCCAAAATGGAATGGAGCTATCAAGTCAACAAGTATTTATTAAGCATCTACCATGTACCAGGCATTGTGCTGAGTGTTCAAGATGTAAAGAAAGGCAAAAATCCATCCACATCTTCAAGGAGTTCACAGTCTAATGGGAGAGACAACATGCAAACAGCGATGTCTGAACAAACCTCAGAGAGCTGGAAGGGCTCTCGTAGGCCATCTAGTCCAACAGCCTCACTTAACAGATGAAGAGACTGAAGTCCAGAGAAGTAACTGATGGAAATGCCTTGCGCCAAATCATATAGGTGCCAAGTGGCAGCCTAGGTCCTGGAAGTCAAAGTGTAGTGTTCCATCCATTGCCACCACGCTCTCTGGCTTAGTGGTGGGACTTAGTGGTGACTTAGCTCTCTACTTAGAGAGAACCACTGCAATGGTTGATTTATTGAAAAGGGAGTAGTATAGTTATGAATCCACTGAAAGACCCAACTATACCCTAACCCCTTTACCCAGAGTAGAATGGAGACTGGCAACATGTCGCTTGCAGACCAAAGAGCGTGCAGGAAGTTTTTAGAAGTAATGCAATGACTATTATTTCCACAAGATCCCTTACCTGCCACTTAAAAGAACCACCACCTGACAGTGTCCCTTCCTTAATGAAATAGGTGGTATCGAGGCAGCGAGGTGTCTCAGCAGATAGAGAGTCAGGCTTAGAGATGGGAAATCCTGGGTTCAAATCGGACCTCAGATAGTTCTTCTATGTGTGACCCTGGGCAAGTCACTTAACCCCCATTGCATAGCCCTTACCATTCTTCTGCTTTGGAACCAATAATAAGTATTGATTCTGAGACAGAAGGTGAGGGTTAAAAAAATAAAAGATAGCTGGTATAATAACTCTCCTCTCCACAGTCTGCCTCCCCACCATCTGCCTCAAGACTCTTGAGTCATTAAAATTGACTATTGAAAGTTCATGAATCCTTAGATAAAATGATTGCAAAGCTACCTGGCCTTGCAATGAGGATAATGCAGTTTATCATGGAAGAAGCATGGTTTGCATGCTGCCACCAGGGAGGAAGGTTGTAGGGGAAAATCCTTCTATGGACGCCTTGATTTCTCTTCCTCTCTGGTACAGGGAAAGGACCTAGGATGTGGCATCAGATAATCAGCTATCACCTGTTAAGTGGGGGCGTTGG
Source organism: Monodelphis domestica (assembly GCF_027887165.1). NCBI lineage: Eukaryota > Metazoa > Chordata > Mammalia > Didelphimorphia > Didelphidae > Monodelphis > Monodelphis domestica. The sequence continues at coordinate 183,849,171 of NC_077233.1, read as the reverse complement.
ACTAGAGGGCCTCCTTGAAGACGTGGATGGATTTTTGCCTTTCCTTACATCCTGAACACTCAGCACAATGCCTGGTACATGGTAGATGCTTAATAAATACTTGTCGACTTGATGGCTCAACTTTTGGTCTTAAAGCCCATGATTCCAGGAGAAGGAGGAACAAGGGCACAGTGACCATGGGAGAAGTAGGAACCCTGGATTCAAAAAAGAAAAATCCTGCCTAGTGCAATCTCTTCCAGCCTTGGGCAAGATCCTCAGTTGCTTTTTAGCCTCCTTTTCCAAATCTTCAAAATGAGGCGGCTTGGACTCTAGGCACCCCTTCTGGCTTATGCCCTTTGGATGCCCTTTAAAAGAGAGCTTCTCAGTTTGGGGGAGTTTGGGGGTGGTCCTAGACCTCTTTGGAGGTGTGGTGAAGGCTGCAGACCCTTTCTCAGAATCATGTGGTAGGTAAAATACTTGGAATTATAGCTATATTGAATTAGAGCTATCAAAATATATTTTTAAATAAGTTTCTGAGTACAGCTAAGAAGCACAGTGGAGTCAGAAGAACCCGAGTTCAAATCTTGCCTTCGATTCTTCCTAGCTCTGTAACCCTGGGCAAAGCACATAACTCTGATTGCTCTCATCTGTCTTAGAAACAACATTAAACAGGAGGAAGGGAGGGAAAGAACATGAATTATGTAACCAGGGGGAAATGATCTTAATTAATCCATTAAATAAAATACAAAAAAGGAAAGAAATGATATTAAAACAGAAGGTAAGGATTAAAAAAAAAAAGATTCCTGGTTAAGAATGCGTGTTTCGATAACTTCCAGCCTAACTCTCTGGACTGGTTACCTCAGTGAACTGCTTTTCTGGCTCAGAATGCCATTCTGGTGATGTTCTGGGGCAGTGGCTTAGCCTCACCCTACCCTGTTTCTCCAGGCATGTTCCTGTTAGGGCTGAGTAGAAGAATCTCAGTTTTTTCTCATATTACACCCCCCGCCCCAGTCCCCCTCCTTCCTCCTCTCTGCATGAGCCTGTGCACTCTGTCAGGTCTGCAGCCTGGGGCTTAGGAGCTGAAGAGTTGGACTAGTCCCCCACGGAACTGGTTTACTTCTGGGAACTTGGAATCCTTGCTAGAAGCCAATGATTAGCTCCAGAAGCAGGTAGTCAGCTGCCCTGCCTGCGGCACGAGTCCCCCCAGATTCCTTCACCAGGTGGGCAGAGGACCTCCCAGAGTTTTTGGCTCAAGGAACACTGTTTAGAGTCCTCCGTGCTTGGGGCGTCTCTTCAGTCCTTTAGGAACGCAAAAAAAGCTTATTGTGCAACCCTTCTTGGCTCCCTGAGGTAATGGCAGCACTGGACGGGTCCCCATCCCAGAAGAGTAGCATCTTGAGCCACAAATTTCAAGCTAGAGAGAACCACAGAGACCATCTGATTCCACCTTCTGGTGCTTTCTCCCCCCATCACCCCCCATATTCCCACACTTAATACAGTCTTTATTCCATCTAAGTACTTAAATGCTTGTTAACTTCAATTTCCTCATTTTGTTGATGAGGAAACTGAGGCCCAGAGAAATTAAATGACTTCATTGTTGCTGCTCTCTTTAGTCATTTTCAATTGTGTCCTGATTCTTCATGATCCCATTTAGGGTTTTCTGGGCAGAGATATTGGAATGGTTTGCCATTTCCTCATCCAACTCGTTTTACAGATGAGGAAACTGAGGCAAACAGGGTTAAATGATTTGCCCAAGGTTACTCAGCTAGTAAATAACTGAAACTGGATTTGAATTCAGGAAAATGAGTCTTCCTAATTCTGGGTCCAGCATTTGATCCACTGGGCCAACTCAGTGCCCATTAGGAGCTAGATCTGAAACCAGATTCTTTGATTCTACAATAAGGATTCTTTTTTTTCTAAAACCCTTGCCTTCCGCCTTGGAGTCAATACTGTGTATTGGCTCCAAGGGCAGAAGGGTGGCAAGTGCTAGGCAATGGGGGTCAAGTGACTTGCCCAGGGTCACATAGCTGGGAAGTGTCTGAGGCCAGATTTGAACCCAGGACCTCTCATCTCTAGGCCTGACTCTCAATCCACTGAGCTACCCAGCTGCCTCCTACAATAAGGATTCTTAACCATTACTGGGGTCAATGACTCCTTAGCCAGTCTGGTGAAGCTTAGGGACACTTCTTAAAATGATCAATCTGTAAACACCTGTTAAGCACCCACGATGTGCCCAAGCACAGTGCTGATTTTTTAAATGCGTAAAATAGCTTGCATAGGATTACCAAACGAGTCAGTTATACTGAAATAAAGATGTTATATTTTGGGGGCAGCTGAGTGGCTCAGTGGATTGAGAGTCAGTCCCAGAGATGGGAGGTCCTGGGTTCAAATCTGGCCTCAGACACTTCCTAGCTGTGTGACCCTGGGCAAGTCACTTGACCCTGAGCCAATACACAGTATTGACTCCAAGATGGAAGGTAAGGGTTTTAAAAAAATGAAAGAGAGAAAAGAAATCAGCAAAGGCTACAAATTAGGGCTTACTTTATCATTCTGTTGATTTTCTAGACTTAGGAAAATGATAGAGAAGATGTTAATAATGAAGATTTAACACGAAGGCATGCCCCAATTCAGAGAGCAGATAGTTAAACATTTACCAACGCCACTGCTGGTTATATCTATTGACATGGATGATATTAGAAACTGAAACTGATAAACTTCTTAAATATTTATTAATTCCTCTAAAACAGGAATAAACCCATGATATTTGAACATTAGCATCTTTATGAAAAATATATATTTTTAAAAATGAGTGAAGAGAAGCATGCTATTATTTTCTGGATTTTTGCAAGTCCCTTTAATGTCTGACTTAATAGAAGATAGCCAGATTCTTATGATCTTGATTCAGTCTGTTGCCATACATTGTTTTGGTTGAAGTATATGAAGAAAATCTAGCCTCACAAAGGTGGGTAGTTGGAAAGAGGAAGAGTATCTTGATAGGCAAATAAAGTCTTAGAGGTATTAGGGAAAGACTTTTACTTCCTGGAGCCCCTGAAAAAGATCTTGGGGACCCTCAAGCTTCTGTACACATTAAGAATCATTGCTTTTTTTATGCAGATCTCTCCTCACCTCTACTCCCTGCTAAAGACTTTCCAAAGCCTTTAAGGAAGCCAGTCCTGCTGGACTGAGTGACCTGTGTGAAAATGAATCCTGTGTATATTTTTGGATGATGCCTGTGAATACACCCCCTTTCCTCTCTGGCATGTTTCCTCCCTCAGAACCTGTTAATTTGCTTCTGATCACACCTATTGGGCCCCATTCCCAGAGAGGGCAAAGATCCAACATAATCCAAAACAGCAGATAATCCAAAAATAATTTATAGAGTATTTGACGTTGGGATGTGGCCAATCTGCCTTCATAACAAGTATTTATTGTCTGCTCTTTGGCTGAGGCTAATATGAAAATGAGTTTACATTCCCTGGCATCCATCAACTGTGAGTGGGGAGGGGAGAAGCCCAGGGCTATGTTGGGCACTAAGGATGGAAGCCAATTGGGAGAGGAAAAAATTTACTACAGCTAATCAGATATGGATAATTGAGAATGGACTTGATTATAGTACAGCAGAAAAAAACAAAAACATCAGTATGGGAGGCAGAGGACCTGGATCCTGATTCCACCCAGGATCTCAGTTTCTTCCTCTATGAGAGGATTGGTATAAATGGCCTCCAGAAGTGCTCTGAATCTATGATCAGCCAATCAATTAACTATATTAACTAATTAACTAACCATCTATTTTTCTGGGGACTCTGCTAAGCCCTGGGGGATAGTAAGGCAAAACAAAACAAGGTGAAACCAAAACCACCCCTTGCCTTCAAGAAAGAACATGCTTCTAAAGAACTACATCCAAACTACAGAGTGGATGGGCATTAAGCTTGGCAGCTGAGGGGACTAGAGACGGTCTCCTGTAGAACGATGGCTCCTTACATCTTGATCTTTTCCCGGGCACCCTCCCTACCTAGAGCTCTAGGCTTTGTGACTTGAAGAGGGAACCATGAAGGAATGTGGCCAATGGAGGAGGGATATTCTCGGGCCAAGCATCATCCTTTACCTCTGACTTATTAGGAGCATTCATCAGCTGCTGGGATCACTTCGCATAAAATCTATTGTGGGAAAGCTAAGGCAAGAGCTGCCAGGCTGTGGGTAGGCGGAAGATGCTTTATGGATGACTATTCATTATACATCTGTAACCACTAATGCAGAACCATAATTAGGAATTCTTTCACCTGGGGAACAAAAGTCTGGGGGTGGAGCAGGCTAAAGCACAGCAGACAGTCAAATTGGGCCAAGGAGAATAGTGGAGGGCTGTTAATTGTGGGGACAACAGTTTCTGGCAGAAAGAAACATACCCCCTCCATGTCAGTGCCTTGGAACAGAGCCATGTTTAGCCCACACTAGTTCCAGCTGTGACCTAACATTTAACAATGAATGGGTTCATGCCATACTTTAACTAGAGGTTGGATGATATTTGTTGCTTAGTGGTAATCATACACTTAAAGGAGATTTTCAAAGGTGTGATGACACCTCTGATTTTTCTGGTGGGTGTTGATCCTTGGACAGTAACCAGGATAATGCTGGACTGTTCTCGAACATTTCTGATAAAGGATACACAGGAATCTCTTCAGATCTCATCTCCCAAGCTTGCTGGAAGTATAATTGTCCACAATGCTGCAGAACCTCAAACATTACCAACAGCTCATCCCCCTAGAGATCCCTCTAGACTGTCCCCTGGATAGCAGCTGTGGCTGCTGCTTTTTATTTTATTTTTGCTTGAGAGATATTTATAGTATTTTCTTTCTCTTCCAAGTTCTCCATTCAATTAAAAAAAAAGAAAAAATACTCATAACAAATGTGCATAGTCAAGCAAAACAAATTCCCACATTGTCCATGCTCTAAAATGTATTTTATTCTGTATCTTGAATCTGTCAATGCTATCAGGAGAGAAAGATAGTATTAAGTGTTATCAATGGTCCTCTGGAATTATGACTGGTCATTGCAACTGATCAAATATCTTAAGTCTTTCAAACTTGTCTTCATAATATCAGCATATAAAAATTTCCAGGGGCAGCTAGGTGACTCAGTGGATTAAGAGCCAGGACTGGAGAAGGGAGGTTCTGAGTTCAAATCTGTTGCTTTCAGACATTTCCTAGCTGTGTGACCCCGAGCAAGTCACCTAACACCCTTTACCTAGCCCTTACCACTCTTCTGCCTTAGAACAAATACATAGTGCTGATTCTAAGGCACAAAATAAGAGGCTTTTTTCATTGTTTTTTCTACCTGGTTCTGTTCACTTTATTTTGTATCTTGTCGTACAAATTTTCTTAGGTTTCTCTAATTATTTAATCAAAGAGTTGGAAGGGATCTTGGAAGTCATCTAGCTTGTGGTATCAATAATAGTTCATGTTGACTTAGAAAACTACCAAAAATATTAACATCATACTATTTTTATTTTGTTAAACATTCCTTTCATCATTTCTTAGAGCACAATAGTATCCCATCCTATTCATACACTATAATTTGTTCTGCCATTTCCCAAGGAATGCCCCCTATTCGTTTCTAGTTCTTTGCCACTACAAACAACAATACTTCTCTATATATTTTTATACCTCTGGGTCTTTTCCTTCATTCTTTTATCTCTTTGGGGTACAATAGTGGTATCACTGAGTCAAAGGGTATGGACGGTGCATGACTTTGGGGGAAAATTTTCCAAATTGCTCCTCAGAAGGGCTGAATGAATTCACAGTTCCACCAAGAGTGTATTCATGTGTGTGGCTGCTATTTAGAGTCTCCTTTTCTGCCAGCAGGTGATCCTTTTGCCTCCTTTGGGGAAGGTCACCCTTCCCATTTCATCCTCCATTAGACACCCACATTCTAAATATGTCCTTTTTTATTCTCTTGTCCAAATCACAGGGCTACAACGTATATGAGTCTTCCTTGAAGGGAGAGAATTGTCTGAGCTTGGATCCACTGCCACTGCCTGCCAAGGTCAGAGTCAATGGCAGGAAAGAAATTCATAGAATAGAATTGTCCAATGAGAACGGTGCAGTGGTCTCCTGCGACCTTCATTCTGATCTCTGTAGTATGACACTGGATGGCTGGAACCATGGTAAGTCTTGGGTTCCTTGAGCTTTGTCTCTAGCCTAATATTTCCAAACCTTGATGACTATTAATGGCATTCCACCAACTTGTGCAGATGGAAAATTTGCCACACCTGAGCTACATTCCCAGCATCCTTTTAAGTGACGTCCTCATTTTACGTAAGGATGCCTGGGAGATAAATATGGCTGAGACCCACGCTGCTGCTACGGGGCTCTTTTTGAGGCGCTTGTGAGTCTCTGGCTCTCTTTGCTCTGCTCGCTTGACTGAAAGAACCTTTTTTCTTTTCTTTTCCCTCTCTTTTGATTTAGTACTTACTCCTACAAACTTAAATGGCCCTCGCTGACTCCTAGGGAAATGACAAAGGTCTAGTTCCTGCCTTCATTATTTTGTGACCAACACAGACTGGGGACATCCTCCCCAAATCACAACCATCCAGAGCAGCGGTTCTCAACCTTTCTAATGCCGTGACCCCGCAATACAGTTCCTCATGTTGCGGTGACCCCAAACCAATTATTTTGGTGGCTACTTCAAAGCTGTAATTTTGCTACAGTTATGATTTGGAATGTAAATACCTGATAGGCACTATGTATTCTCATTGCTACAAATTGAGAGGTTGAGAACCGCTGATCTATAGCACTGGGAATTATATGGAGAGAATGCCACAGATAATCTATAAATATAATCTAACCTGGGCAGCTACACAACACAGTGGAGAGGAGCACTTGACCTGGATTTGGGAAGACCTGAATTCAAATTTGACTTCAGACACTTACTAGCTGTATGACCTTGGGCAAGTCATTTAGCCCTGTTTATCTCAGTTTCTTCATCTGTAAAATGAGCGAAAGTAGGAAATGGCAACCCACTTCAGTATCTTTGCCAAGAAAATCCCAAATGGGGTCATAGTCAGGCATGACTGAAATGATAGAGCAACAATAACAAATCTAAAACAAAGCAAAGGAAATATTGATGATTGAACAGAGTCATGTAGCCTCACAGTTGGAAGGAATCTTAGAATAGGGGCATTTAGATAGCACAGGCATGGAGTCAGAAGGACCTGGGTTCAAATTTGTCTTCAGACACTTCCTAGCTGTATGACCCTGGACAAGTCACTTAACCCCAATTGCCTAGCCCACTCCTCTGTCTTAGAATTGGTACTGAGACAGAAGTTAAGGGTTTTAAAAAACCAAGTCACTTAGTTCAGTGGGATCAAACACAGTGCATATTGATTTAGAAAACTACAATTAATATTATTTATGTTTCATTGTACTTTGATTTATTTTCTTAAATATTTCCCAGTTCCATTTTAATCTGGCTCCCTGGCCACATTTGGGGATTTTGGGGCTTCAGATCACGAATTTGACACTCTGATTTCTAGTCAACCTTTCTGCTAATGCAGGCCATCTCTACAACATCCCCAGCAGGCAAGCAGAGATCTAGTTAGATCTTGTGCAGTTCCAGGGATGGGGAGCTCACTACTAATTCATTAGCAAGCATTTTGTAATAATTGACTATGTGCTCGGCCCTGGCACACAAAGACAAAACAAAGTAGTCCTTGGCCTCACAAATATAAGTAGGTATGGAATACATACAAAGGATTTAGGAATATCATTTTATCAGCTGTGAGGAGGATCAATTGGCAAAGGGAAAGAGAACTGAGGAAAGATCCATTAGCAATCTAGTGGAATCATCCAGGCAGGAGGTGATGGGGGCCTAAACCATGGTGATGGAAGCGTGAGTGCACAGAAGGACTCAGTCCTTCTTGGCGCTAACTTCAGCATTCATGTGAGTTTAGCCAACTCTCTTAATCTTTAAAGAACCTCATTTGTACAATGAAAGGTCTGGACTAGATGACCGATAAAGCATCTCCTACTCTGGTCTGTGATCTTATGGTTCCGTAGCTAGATTTTGTTGTCCCCTATATTGAACTATGAGCATCTACATGGAATGGTGGATAGGATGCTGGGCCCAGAGTAAGGAAGACTCCTCTTCCTGAGTTCAAATCCAGCCTCAGATACTTACTCATTCATTACGTGACCCTGGGCAAGCCATTTAGCCGTATTTGACTCAGTTTCCTCATGTGTAATATGAACCTAAGAAGGAAATAGTCAACCCCTCCAGGATCTTGGCCAAGAAAACCCCAAGTTATGATATAAAGAGTTAGACACAACTGAAATGTCCAAATGATAACAAAATATCGAACTACTATCTTTCTTTTAGTAACTTCCCTACTTAGACCCAGTTCTGAAGTAGTGCGGAATCCAATCCTCCTTCTCTATGATAGCCCTCCAGATAGCTGAAAGATATAGCAGTAACAATATCCCAAGTGTCCTTTCTTTAAATCAAATACTCCCAGACACATGAGTCCCCTAAAAGAAAGGGAGTCAAGCATTTCTATCATATGAGTACGTTAGGAGAAATTTTATCTGGGATTGAGGGAAAATGTGTTTCAGCTGACATAAGAATAGGTATATACTCATGTCTGGCCCATGAAAAAGTGTTTTTCCTCAGACCTAGGGATTACTTGAGGTCTTTCTGACTCCATAATTTCAGGTTACAATCAAAGTCATCACCAAGTGCAGGGATCCCCTTCAAAGGGACCCTTGACAAATTCACAATCTAGCTGGGGAAGATAACATACACATGTATGGACAATAACCACTCACAAGATAATTTGGGGGAAAGATCCTAGCAGTTGGAGAGATCAGGAAAAATCTCATAGAATGTAGCCCTTTAACTAAGCCTTGAAGGAAGCTTGGGATGCCAAAGTTTTTTTTTTTTAATTGCTTCTTGTTAGGCACTCTAATATAGCTGGGAGGACGGGAAAGATTGAGAGAAAGGAAAGGAAGAAAAGGAAGGAAGGAAAAGAAAAAGAGGAAAGAGAAAGAAAGGGGAAGGGATGGAGGGAAGAAGGAAGGAAGGAAGGGAGGAAGGAAAGGGAGAGGAAAGAAAGAAAAAGGGAAGGGATGGAGGGAAGGAGGGAAGGAAAGATGGAAGGAAGGAAGGAAAGGAAAAGGAGAGGAAAGGAAAGAAAGAGAAAGGGGGAAAGGATGGAGGGAGGGAAGGAGAAAAGGAAGGAAGGAAGGAAGGAAGGAAGGAAGGAAGGAAGGAAGGAAGACTCTGATACTTTGATAGCTGACTGGCATTGGGGAGCAGACCAGGGCAGATGACCCATAGAAATAAGCACCCAGAGAGTTCTGAGCTGAATCTTAAAGGAATTGGGTGAAGGGGGCAATCCAGATGTGAGAGACAACCAGTACAGAGGCCCAGAGGTAGAAGATATTTCCTCAAGAAGTATTTATAGGGGAGTGTGAACATTAAGATGTCACCAAGGAGCTGACATACCCTCCTGGGGTGTGCTAGTAGGTCTGCTTGGACCCCCTTTCAACATCCAGATGTCTGTTCTCCCAGCCCACTAAACACACCCCACCTCTTCAGTTCCCATCTAGGGTCTGTCCTCAGGAGTTATTTGAATTAGTGACAAACAACAGAGTGGGATAACATTGGGTTTGGAGTAAAACAGACCTGGTTTTGAGTCCTCTGTGTGATTCTAGACAAATCATTCAGCTGTGCCAAACTTGAGTTTCTTTGTCTATAAAATGGAGGTGAAGGATATCAGCCCCAATGTTGCACTCTGTTATCCTGAGGATCAAATGAGATAAGGTATTCTAGGAATGTCAACAGCTCACACCCCCTTAGTCTTACCAAAACCCATCAGTATGTCACTGTCCAGAGCCCAGGAAAACCTCCCATTATAGACCTAGACTTAGAAAGAATTGTAGAAGCCCTGAGTTTAATGCCATCATTTCACAAAGACAGATACTGAGGGGAGCAGCTGAGTAGCTCAGTGGATCGAGAGCCAGACTTAGAGATGGAAGGCCCTGGTTTTAAATCTGGCTTCAGACACTTCCTAGTTGTGTGACTCTGGGCAAGTCATTTAACCCCCATTGCCTAGCCCTTACCACTCTTCTGCCTTAGAACCAGTACACAGTATTGATTCCAAGATGGAAGGTAAGGGTTTATTGAAAGAAAGAAAGAAAGAAAGAAAGAAAGAAAGAAAGAAAGAAAGAAAGGGAGAAAGGGAGAAAGGGAGAGAGAAAAGGAGAAAAGAAAGAAAGAAAGAAAGAGAAAGAGAAAGAAAAGAGAGAAAAAGAAAGAAAGAAAGAAAGAAAGAAAGAAAGAAAGAAAGAAAGAAAGAAAGAAAGGGAGAAAGGGAGAGAGAAAAGGAGAAAAGAAAGAAAGAAAGAAAGGGAGAAAGAGAAAGAAAAGAGAGAAAAAGAAAGAAACAAAGAAAGAAAGAAAGAGAAAGAAAAGAGAGAAAAAGAAAGAAACAAAGAAACAAAGAAAGAAACAAACTGAGATTGAAGAGGCATAGGGGACAGAGCATTAAACTTCAGAGTCAGGAAAACCCACGTTCAAATCTTCCCCCAGTCACTATAGAAACTGTGATTCTGGACAAGCCACTTAACCTGAGTGTCTCTTCCTCCATACAATGGGGGTAGCAGTAGTAACACCTACTTCCAGAGTTTGTTGTGAGGAGGAACAAATGAGATGATACATGTAATTCACTCTGTAAGCCTGCAGGCACTCTATAACTGTTGTTCAGTCGTGTCTGGCTCTTTGACACCATACTGTCCACGGAGTTTTCTTGGCAGAGACTCGAGTAGTTTGCCATTTCCTTCTCCAGTGACACACAGCAAGGGTCTGAGGCCAGATTTGAACTCGGGTCTCTCTGGGTCAGACAGCTAGTACCTGAGGCAGAACTGGACTTGGATCTCCTTGTTCAAGACTCCCTAGCTTTTACCATTCCATTTCAGCAGCAAGATCCTCTACGGCAGGATGGGAAGCCCAAAGGTTATCCCTGCCCCTCTCCATCAGCTCCACTTGCTCACTCCTCCTCGCTCTCTGGCCTCTCTCCACAGGTCTGTCGGCGGGCATCTTGGGCACCAATGACAACGAGGCGGGCAATGATCTGTTGCTCCCAAACGGCTCCCTGGCAGGCAACCTGGAGGAATTCGCTGAGGCATGGCAGGTCAGTCTCACCCTCTTCATGGTGCTGGTGGGGATCAGGACCTCCAGGAAAGCTTTTCCCACTACCTAGAAGGTGTCTCTGGGTTTCTAGGAAATAAGGTTTGTCCTTTGATAAATCAGCGCAAGTCTTTAATGGGGCAGTGGACAGAGAGCCAAGTCTGAAGTCGGGAAGACTCATCTTTCTGAGTTCAAATCAAGTCACGTCATCCTGTTTGCCTCAGTTTCCTCATCTGTAAAATGCACTGAAGAAGGAAATGGTGAACCACTCCAGTATCTCTGCCAAGAATACCCCAAATGGAGTCACAAAGAATTGGCCAAACAACAAAGTCTTAAATGCTGCTCAATTCTTTTTTCATGATACAAAAAAAGGGAATAAGCATGTAGTGAGCCCCTGCTTACATACCAGACACTATTCTCAGTGTTTACAAATATAAGTGGGCACGGTGGTCTCCATTTTATAATTGAGGAAACCAAGGCAGACAGAGATTAAGCCACTTGCCCAGGGTCACACAGTAAGTATCTGAGGTTGGATTGAAACTCAGGGCTTCCTGACGTTAGAGTGCCACCAAGCTATCCCTAAAACCAAGATCAGTAGGTTCTTGCATGGCCCACTAGACTCTGAGGGGTTTTTTTCTGCACAAAGCCTCATCTCTATATAATTATTAGAGGGAAATTATTTCCTTTTTCTATTTCTTTAGAAAATTATGCATACAAACAGGAGTCTGTCACTGTAAACCCCCTTCCCTGCCCCAGTTGCCTCTCTGCTAGGCTCTTAAGGGTACCCCCAGAAAGATCCACCACCAGAAGCAGAGAGATACAGTGAAAAGGGTGCCGGATTTGGTGGTAGATGGCCTAGGTTCAAACCCCAGCTCTACCTCTTATTATTTGTGCCACAAAATGGGGGATTTGTACTAGTCTCTATGGTCTTGCCAGCTCTAAGTAAATGATTTTACCAGAAATGGAGAAAGTAAGGCTGGGCAATATTAGGAGTAAGAAAAATGTGGATTCAATTTCTGTCTTCCTTCTGGTCACAATTTCCTTAGGAGGAATCAAGGACATTCAGTGGTTTCAGTTGTGTCTAACTCTTCTTGACCCCAAATGGAATTTTCTTGGCAAAAACACTGGAGTGGTTTGCCATTTCCTCCTCCTTCCTACAGATGAGGAAACTGAGGCAAACTGGGCTTAAATGGCTTGCCCATGGTCACACAGCTAGTGTCTGAGGCTGAATTTGAACACAGGAAGGGAAGTCTTCCTGACTCTAAACTTGGCGCTCTATCCAGTGTGCCACCAAGCTGTCCCTAGACCAAGACCAGTAGGTTCTTGCATAGCCCACTAGAATCTGAGGGGGGGGGGTTTGGTGTATTTTTTTCTGCACAAAGCCTCATCTCTATATAACATAGGTTTTGGAGGGAAATTATTACCTTTTCCTATTTATTTAGAAAATTATGCATATAAATAGGAGTGTGTTATTTATTAAAATCTTATTCCAATGCTGCATTGTAGGGCAGAGATGATTGGAGACTCAGGGGCTCTAAAAGTTAAATATGTGCTCTGTGAGGTTCCTAAAAAAGCATGACAACTTCAAATATAGGCCTAGCACTAGATCATTAATGGCGAACCTTTTAGAGATGGAGTGCCAGGCCCCTCCCTCCAGACCAAGTGCTGTGCCACCCCCCCAGACTAAATGCCATGCTCCTCCCCCCCACCAAGTCTGGGTATGCCCCACCCCCCTCTTACCCCACACAGGGGAGGAAGGAAGCATCCCCTCTGGCTTGGTGGCAAAAGGGCAGGTCAAGTGAGGAATGTCCTCAGTGAGAGGGGGAAGAGGGTGGCCCAAGCATTCTGCTCCCCTCCAGCTCTGCCACTTGTGATCCACCCACCTTACCCCTCTGCACTACCATTGGCTGTTGGGTAGAGGGTTGAGGGATATGAAAAAATATCATCAGGTGTGGTGGAAAGGGGGAAGGGAGCAGCTCCCCCAAGTCCCTCTGCCTTTCTAGTAACAGACTCGGGGGAAGAGGGGTGGCCACATGTCCACAGAAAGCACATTGTATGCCATCTTTGGCACCTGTGCCATAGATTTGCCATCACTGCTCTAGATCTTGGACCTATCATCCAGGAACCATCTCTGCCAAGCTAAGTGGCTTATTACCAGAAGGTTGATCATTGGTTAGTGAATTCCAGGGTCCAAAGCGATTCATGAAAATAGTCTCCTGAAATGGGCAGTTGTCATCTGAATTTGGAGGAGAAAGTAGCCAATCTTGTGAAGTTATAGATTATGTTTTATTTTATTTTTAAGACTAACCCATGGAGGGGCAGCTAGGTAGCACAATGGATAGAGCTCCAGGCCTGGAGTCAGGAGGAGCCAGGTTCAAATCTAGCCTCAGATACTTCCTGACTGTATAACTATGGGCAAGTCACAACCCTGATTACTTAGCTCTTATTACTCTTCTGCCTTGTAACCAATATACATTATGCATACTAAAATAGAAGGTAAGAGTTTAAAAAAAGAAAAAAGGGAAAAGAAAAGAAAAAAGAATCCATGTTGGAGGAGCTAGGTAGGATAGTAGCTAGAGCTCTAGGCCTGGAGTCAGGAGGTCCTGGGTTCAAATATGACCTCATATACTTTCTAGCTGAGTGTCTCTGGGCAAGTCACAACTCCAGTTGCCTACCCCTTGCCGCTCTTCTGCCTTGGAATCAATACTTAGTATTGATTCTAAGACAAAAGGTAAAAGAGAAGAGGAAGCAGGAGAAGGAGAAGGAGAAAAAGGAAGGAAGGAAGGAAGGAAGGAAGGAAGGAAGGAAGGAAGGAAGGAAGGAAGGAAGGAAGGAAGGAAGGAAGGAAGGAAGGAAGGAAGGAAGGAAGGAAGGAAGGAAGGAAGGGAGGGAGGGAGGGAGGGAGGGAGGAAGGAAGGAAGGAAGGAAGGAAGGAAGGAAGGGAAAGAAAAAAGAAAGAGAAAGGGAAGGAAGAGAAAGAAAGAACGGGAAGGAAGAAAGGAAGAAAGAAAAGAATCATCATCATCATCCATGGGCCTGAGATGAAAATTTAGGTTTACTAAGACTAGATTCAGTCTTGGGAGTAACAATCTGCATCTTTCATTGGGATTAGCAGAATTCAGAACACAAAGACTAGACTTTCATTGGCCAGTCCTTCCATTATAGGGACTTCTCAGTAATCACATTTATAAAAAAATTGAGGTCCATATTGATTTGTTATTGTTCAGGTATTTTTAGTTGTGTCTGACTCTTTGTGACCCCATTTGGGGTTTTCCTGGTAAAGATACTGGAGCGGTTTGCCATTTCCTTCTCCAGCTCATTTTACAGATGAGAAAACTAAGGGAAATGGGGTTAAGTGACTTACTGTGGAGAAAACCAAAGGTCAAGTGACTTGCTCAAGGCCACCCAGAGTAATTAGTAGATCTGGGATGTTATTGATGACATCCTGTAAGTTTTCCCAGGCTCTTCATTTCTGGTTTTCACCAGAAAGAAATATCCTAGTCACAAAGAATCAACAAGTCTTTATCAAGTATTTATTATGTGCTAAGCACTGTGATAAATGTCAGGAATATAAATACAAAGACTAAAATAATCCCTAGTCAAAAATCTTGAATTCAGATCAAGCTGATTTTTTAAATCCTTACCTTCCATCTTAGAATCAATGATTCTAAGACAGAAGAGGGGTAAGGGCTAGGCAATGGGGGTTAAGTGACTTGCCCAGGGTCACACAGCTGGGAAGTGCCTGAAGTCAGATTTGAACCTAGGACCTCTCATCTCTAGGCCTGACTCTCAATCTACTGAGCCACCCAGCTGCCCCCTCAAGTTGATATTTATAAGCTGTGTGACTCTGGAAAAATAATTTATCATTTTGGAGCTTTAGTTTCTTCATCTATAAAATAGGAATAATACCAGTAATACTTAATCACAGTGTTATAAGGACTAAATGAGATGAGCCATTATTATTCTTTGCAAAATGTTGGTGTTTATCCCACAAGGTGGATGGTGAGTGCAGGACCCAGAGGAAGAAAGAAGAGGTCTGTCTTAGGGCTTCTTCCTCCAGACTCTGCAAGGCATTCTTTCTGGATGCCCATTCTGAACTCCGGAATTGTTTTCGAGTGGTGAGTACAAATTAGACTGGTGGTAAAATATGCCCAAAGAGGAAACCCCCTTAGGAAGAAGGGGCAGAAAAGGTAGGTACTTGGGAATCTAGTCTCCTTCCCAGGCATTCAGACCAATTTCAGCCAGTGGAGTGGAAGAGTCTCCAAATGGGCATCGGTTCTCCCACAGGAAATTTCCTCAGTCTTAATAATACCCCAGTTCTCCAAATAGTATCATTAGCCCTCTGCTGAAAACCAAAGCATCAAAGATCTTTTCTTTTTAACTCTAAAGCCTTTTGTCACCCCTGACCCCCTAGAGCAGGGGTCCCCAAACTACAGCTCATGGGCAACATGCAGCCCCCTGAGGCCATTTATCTGGCCCCCACCGCACTTCCGGAAGGGGCACCTCTTTCAGTGGTGGTCAGTGAGAGGAGCTCTGTATGTGGTGGTGCCTCAAAGCACAGCATCACTCACATACAGTACTACTTCTGGTGACATAATCCTTTGCGTGGCGCCTTGTTCTGAGAGTAACTGAAGGAGAACGAGGTGCCAGACAAAGGATCATGTGGCTGCACAATGGAAGACGTCAGCATGGTGAGCAGTGATCTGGGGGAGGGGATTCCACACTGTGTGTACTGCTGCCCGGTATAGAGGTGGCAGTGATGGGCCTGTGCAAGGTGTGACAGGCCATCCCAGCCAGCGCTGCAGCCTCCGCTATCCCAGACAGCCGTATACAGATTTGTTCATAGTTTTTTTAATAGTCCGGCCCTCCAACGGTCTGAGGGACAGTGAACTGGCCCCCTGTGTAAAAAGTTGGGAGACCCCTGCTGTAGAGAATGTGACTCAGTAAGGGCATCCCAACTTGGAAAAGCAAATTTAGTCAAGGAAAGACCCCCTCCTCTCCCATTCCTCATCTCGACCCCATTTGGCAAGTCCTTTATTGCTTGTCTTGCCTCCAGGTCCCAGGAAACCCTTAAAAAGTCCAGGGAAGGGGTCTAGTCTACAGCCCTCCTTTGGGCAGCTTCTCCCTCTTCCCTGTGCCTTAGCCACACACCGGGCTCAGGGCAAGGCGGAGTGGCCGTGCGGCCTTCTCTTCCAGGTGGATCCGGCCCCATTCTACCGCATGTGTGCTCGGGACCTCTGTGAGACGAGTGAGCTCCGGGCAGCCTGCACGATGGTCTCTGCCTACATCCACCTGTGCGGCAGAGGCTTTGTTCCCCTGGGAACTCCTCCTCCTTGCTGTAAGTGCGGAAAACTGCCTAAAGTTTCCTTTCTCCACCTGATGGTGGAACCAATACTTAATACCAGTTCTAAGACAGAAGGTAATCCAAAGGGGGGTGTTCTGCCCTGGTATCAAGTCTAAGGCAGAAGAATGGCAAGGGTTTGGCAGTCAGGATTCAGTGACTTGCCCAGGGTCATTTGAACCCAGGACCTCCAGACTCTAACTGTGTGCTGCCCAGCTCTTCCAGCATATAACCTCCTTAAGGAACTTTTGTTTTTGTATCCCTCCACTTTAATACTTACTGAATGGAGGAATTAAATGCAAATTGTAATGTGTAAGGGGATGAGGAGGAACAAGTATTTATTAACTATGCGTCAGGACTGTGTTAGGTACTTTAACATGCTATCTCATTTGACCCTCACAACAACTGAAAGAGGTAAGTGCTATTATGATCCCCATTTTACAGTTGAGGAAACTGAGGCAGGAAACGGTTAAGTGACTTGCCCAGGGGTCACATAGCTAATATGTATCTGAAGTCATATTGGTGACTCCAAGCCCGGCACTCTATTCCCTCCAGGGCTCATTGGAGTGTGAAGGTGGCCCTGCATTCCCCAAAGGGATGCCCATGAAATACCAGCCATGGCGGCTCCCACCAGGCAGAGAAGCCTTTGCGTAGGGGTCTAGCAAGGGGCCAGCCATCCATCGGACCAAAGACCCAAACAGCTGAGAGCTCAGGGACACTTACGCTGGAAGGATGAACAACCTTCCAGGATTCCAAGATGAGAAATCCTCCTGGCCACAGCGACTCTGGAACCCTCCACAAAGGCACGGAGGAAATAGAATCAGGGACCATTTGCAAGACTGAGGTGTTTCATTTCATAGCCGGACTTCATTTTTTTTTAAACCCTTACCTTCCATCTTGGAATCAATACTGTGTACTGGTTCCAAGGCAGAAGAGCGGTAAGGGCTAGGCAATGGGGCTCAAGTGACTTGCCCAGGGTCACACAGCTGGGAAGTGTCTGAGGCCAGATTTGAACCCAGGACGTCCCATCTCTAGACCTGGCTGTCAATCCACTGAGCTGCCCCCAGAAATAAGTCTTGAATAAAGGATTTTTGATGGTGATAATAAGCCCACATTGTTTGCCACAGAGAATTCTAGAACAGTACATAAAATGTCTTAGAGCCAGTTTATGCCTGATTTGTCAATTATTAAATTGTCACTGTGTATCCACATATATTTTTTTAAGAGCCAGTTGTTAAACCTGTATCTTGTTGTTGAGTTATTTTTCAGTAGTGTCTGACTCTGTGATCCCATTTGAGGTTTTCTTGGTGGAAACACTGGAGTACTTTGCCATTCCCTTCTCCAGCTCAGTTTACAGATAAGGAAACAGGAGGGGGGACTTGTAATTTTTTTAAACCCTCACCATCCATCTTGAAATCAATACTATATATGGGTTCCAAGGTAGAAGAGCAGTAAAGGGTAGGCAAACGGGGCTAAGTGGCTTGCCCAGGGCCACACAGCTATTAAGTTTCTAAGGCCATATTTTAAATGACCTGTACTACAATTTGACTAGTTGTTCAGCACCTTTTCATCCTATGCCGTGTGTCAAAATGAGTAAGATGACCAAAAGAAAATCTGTTCTAGAATCGCCTATTTCTGAAACACCCACAAGCAAAATTGCTCTACTTCCAACATGTCAAGACTATGATAGATTCTTTAGTCTTATTATTCACAGACCCAAACTTACAACTCACTGGGGACAGCTGGGTGGCTCAGTGAATGGAGAGCCAGGTCTAGAGATGGGAGGACTTGGGTTCAAATCTGGCCTCGGATACTTCCTAGCTGTGTGACCCTGGGCAAGTCACTAAACCCCCATTGCCTACCCTTTACTGCTCTTCTACCTTGGAACCCATATATAGTATTGATTTTAAGATGGAAGGTAAAGGGTTTAAAAAAAAATTACAAGTCCCCCTTCCTTGTCTGTCCCCTGACTTTTGTCCATTTCTTTCTGTAAATCCCCCTTAGGATTTAAATTTAGATCTCCAGACACTGGGCAGTTATCCCTCCATTTAGGCACTAGCCTTGTCCTTTCCTCTATCCCTGGTACCTTTCCTCGATGATATTCTTTATCCTCCGCCTTGTCTGTAATAAAAGTTGGCCACCGACTTGCCCTGCCGCGCTCCTCTCCATCCTCCGTGGGTGATTCTTAGCTTCCACTCTCCAGAGGCTGGCATTCCTTGACTCACAGCCACGCAGCTCCACCAGAACATTGACATGAGAAAGATGAGCCTTTGTTTCAAGGAGAGATTGGGATTCATGAAGAGAATTTGGACTCTTGCAGAGATAATCCAGCTCAGGGCTGTCACCAAGCTCACCTATGAGAAGCTGAAGGATACAGATTCAGATTCTCTGCCTTCTTGGGGCTCAAAACCAGAAATAACCAGCTTGGGTGCTGGCCAGACTCCTGTTTTAATAGAATTAGTAACTATGCACAGCACATTTGGTAAAGAACAGCAGAGAGATGGGTAAATATTTACATGGCTATGTTCAAGGAAAGAGAAGCCTGTTGTTTGGTACAGGATCGTTGGGGAAAATGACACCATCTTCTCCATCCCAGGTATATTCCAGTTTTAAGGACTCCAGAGGAGACTGATCTGTTTTCTTCAACCATTCTATCCTACCGGAGGTGGAGGAATATTCCTTATATCTTGATACCCAGCAGCCTCCCAGTAGCAATAACACCTGCGATCAAAAAATGACTCCTTTCCCTCAAACTATTGTCCCAACTATTGTCCCTTCCATCCCTTCTACTCTTTTCTTTTTCTTGTTTAAAATTCTTTTCTAAAATTCCTTCTCTTCCTTGCCCAGAGTCTCACCACTAGAACTGTCAGGGGCCAGATTGTCCTTCCAATTCCATGCCTGGCACTTTATCCACCATGCTACCTAGCCATCCCTCTTTCCTTCTTTTCCAAAAGTTAGAGACCAAAGTCAGGTTTGGCTCCAAGACTGTAAATATCTTCTGTAAGGTCACACGAGAATTCTAAGAAAGATTTCCCTGATGTCCTCTGTAATGATTAAAATTCTCAAAAGACAGAATTTCTAAATTAAAAAAAATTATTGGCTGGCCAAGAAATCCTAATTAGGGTCAAATGATACTCTTGGCAATCAAAAGGCAACAGAAACTCCTGGCCCAGGTACTTATATGCATTTTGGGGAGTTCATTATTCAGCTCTTTCCTTGAACATCCCAAGTCATTTCAGTTGGTAATCAGATAAGTAGGAGGTGGTCCATCAAACCCTCAGCCCTTCCCCACATCAACAGGCAAAAGTTTGCATTTAGGCTGGAAAAATGCTACTGTAGAAGGTTCCTGAATCTATGAAAGGACCACATTCCTAAGGACAAGAAAATGCAAAAATCTATGGACTGGATAGAGCCAGGTGTCAGACCCAGTTCAAGAATTCTCCCTAATATACAGGATCTGATTTGGGGGCCTTTATAATCTAGGTCCTTGACATAAAAATAATACAGCATACGAAAAAGAAATTCTCACACCCCTTATGTATACAATTCGCCAGACAGCTGGCTTTTCCTAATCTGAGGATTTGTTTAGTCCCTTTTATAGGTAAAATTTCCATAAACTTTGCTTCTAGAAACCATAGCAGTTCTACTCATCTATCCCCAGTCAAAATACCACTAACAGCAGACCAAAAACAAAAACTCTGTGGTTTGTGGAGTGTAGAGAAGGCAAGAAGAAAGGGAAAAGGGGTTAAGAGACTGAAATAGTCATAAAAAAGGGTCTGTTTTTGCTGACATATCTAGGGAACATGTTGATTGTCAAAGTTCCCTTTAACAACCTTTTTTTTTTCTTACAGGTGAAAAATGAGAATTGGCTTTGATGTTTAAAATCTTGCTTTTATAAAAATCTTTAGGCCAAGAGATCTAGAAGTTACATTAAAACAGAACTGAAGGGATCTCTCTTTCTCTGCCCCATTAAACACAGTCTGGGCTTCTCATACATGCTTTGTTCTTTAAGACCAAAACGTTTAGAGAGTTTGGTTTCTGTTCAGAAAATTATAGAGAAGTTTAACCAACCAGTCAATTTGAAAGCATTGAAAGACATCTTGGTTGTTTAATAAAAGTCAGTATTTTAGAAACTTCTGCATTTCTACCAAAAAAACAAAGAGAGCTGCTCCTTTTCAGGCCACCCAGCACTTAAGTGATCACACACATGTGTGGCACTTTTCTGGGCACCATGCCTAGTTAACAAAACATTTAATACCCTGGAGGAGTTGATGTTAAAAAAAATGGTCTTTGCCAAACCACATACATTCACATGAACGAAGGGAAATTGATGTTCAACCTGGTCTTCATCAACATTGGCTCCTCTCGGGGGAAAAACAGTGATTGCCACATTTGTTGCCAAAGGGCTGGGTCCTGATGTTGAGAAATAGAGGGCTTGGACTTTGGTTGCTAAATTTGCCTGTTGTGCATATAGTTAAATCTTCAACAATTGTTCTAATTCCCAAAACCTATCTTTTGCCGCCATCTTAGATCCGCCTAGGAAACACGTATATTGTCAGAGTTCTTTTGGTTCATCATTTTTTTCTTCATTTAATCATATCAGCAAAGTTTTAAGTCAAGGCCATCTCACCTTTTTCACCTGGAAAAAAATAACTATAAGGAAAAACCACAATGACAATGGACATACTCCCTGAATGTATCCAAGAAAATAGCAAAAGTAGGAGTTGAGTCAGTACAAATATTCAAGACTTAGCTGTGCATTTATAAGGCAAATATTATACCTGGAAAAATTGTCAGTAAAAAAATAGCCTTGAGCTTTACCTGGGAAGTTTCTCTGCCTAGATTTGGAATGATTTCTGGTACTTACCAATCGTGATGCCCTTTCACCAGTTCCTCTGACTTTATTTCTAAATCGGCCTCTAGAAAGATGTAGTAGCATTAGTATTTTGTCGCTCAGTTGTTTCAATCATGGCCATCTCTTTGGGACCCTATTTAGAGATTTCTTGGCAAAAATATTGGAGCGATTTGCCATTTCCTTCCAGCTCATATTAACATGAGGAAATAGGCGAACAGGGTTAAGTGACATGCTCAGAGTCATACAGCTAGGAAGTATCTGAGACCAGATTTGAATTCAGAAAGTGTCTTCCTGGCTTCAGACGTGACACTCTATCTCCTGTGCCACCCAACTTCAAGACAGCAAAGCCTATTGGAAAGATACCACTTCCTCATTCCAACATAACCCTATGGCAAAGTCTGATTTTTTAAAAATAAATTCCTCTAGGGCTACCAAGTAAGGCAAAGATTAGGGTGAAAAGCACCACATATAAAGATGTGTATGTATGTATGTATGTATATATATACATATATATAATACTTATGCGTGACACAATTGAGATATACTGCCTTATGAGAGTGGCCTTGCAAGGTTTTCCTACATAAGGAAGGCTGCTGGGTAAAGGTCTATCCATCTAGCACCAGCCCTAAACAGCCACAGCCTATACACAGATCCAAAACTATCCTGTACGTATTTCCCTTTGACCTTAAATAGAGAACATAGTAGAAAATGACCATAGTCCAGAATGACAGAGAACCCCCCAATTCCTTTTAGGGTTTGGACTTTGGAACAGGGGCAGTTAGATGATGCAGTGGATAGAGTGACAGGCTTGGAGTCAGAAATACTCATCTTCCTGATTTCAGATCTGGCCTTAGATCTCACTGCATGACCCTGGGCAAGTCACTTAATCCTGTTTGCCTTAGTTTCTTCCTCCGTAAAATGAACTGGAGAAGGGAAATGGCAAAACACTCCAGTATCTCTGCCCAGAAAACCCCAAATGGGGGGGTCACAGAGTCAGACACAACCGAACAACAAGAGGCGATAGCTTTTTATCACTTTTGCCAGTTTGTTGAAGGGTAGGAGAAGAAAGCAAAAGGTGAGAACAATTGGTTCCTTTAGGGTACCACAGAGTCACCTAGTGTTTCTTTGAAATGATTGCTCCTAAGAGAAAAAGATTCATCCAAAGTGAAGTCCATTTCCTCACTGGTCTACTGAGAATGAAACATAAATTTATAGGAATCGTTCCACATTTTCTCATCATTAAAATGGAGTTAGGATAGGTTGTCTCTTACAGATGCCTTTCCTATTAGTCTCACTCTATTAATTTAATTTCCTGGTATCTTGACAGTTTCCCCTCAATCTGCAGTCATTAGACTTAGAAGGGAAAAGCATCGGAAGAGGGTATCCTCTAAGGTTATTAAGATCAAAATGGTTAGGTCACACAGGTAGTAAAGTTGCAGGGCTAAGATTTGAACTCTGAGATTATTCTTCCGAGTCTAGATTTGTGATGATGTTATCTTCACTCATCTGTTTCCTTTTATATGTATGGACGTGGCTTCATGGGGGAGTCTCAGTTTCCTTAGCTTCTGAAAGGAGGGAGTCAATTAAGTTAAAGTAGACTTTGTAAGCTTAATGTTTATGCTGGAGTACAATAATAGATTCATTGAAGACCAACAGAAGATAATTTTGTGATGCTTTTGGTTGCATTTTAAGTCCTGTTAGGACTAGCATTGTTCCTTATGCCCTGGAGAAGACCATTTTTCTTTTCTTTTTCTTTTACAGTTTGAGGTTGTGCTCAGGGGAGCCCTAGGCTGACAAAGGATGTCAAATTCTTTGAACCTCTGACATCATCCAGCTCTAACATCCAACATGCTGTGGCAGCCTCGTAGAGGATGCTCCTCAAGGAGGAGAGAAAACACATCGATTGATCTGGCACCCAGGAGACAAGAAAACAATGAGCATGCCTGCTAAAGGGGAGTCATTTATCACTGTTTTAAGTAACTTGGCCAGAGGGATATGGCAGACTCCCCCAATAAGTTTCATTGAATTTCTTCCTCCTCTACTCTAAGATCCTAAAACACTGGGATTGTAATATGTTTTACTCTGGCCCCAAAGGCTCCCTTCTGGCACCTCAGAAGGTTGATTCTACTCCAGAGATTGAAAGAGAGAATGATCTATTTTGGCAGGAAAGAAAGTTTATTCAGTACGTCTTTACTGAGCACCTACTATATGAAATATGGTAGTTTGGATTAGTTGTGTTGGTAGCAATAAGATGAGGGACAGGGAGAGTCAAGTGGTCTTAGCTATTAATACCATCAACTCGGGTTTTTTTCTATTTGCCATCAAATTCTATTTTGTGACTGGCTTAAAAAACAAGGGAGATTACTTACTGTGGTGTAGTTCCCTTGACCTCAGCTGCTCCAACTTTCATTTCCTATCAGGCTTGGAGGTCTGGGGCCATGTTGGTGAACCTATGGCATGCATGCCATAGGGGGCCATTCCACTCCCCCTCTCCACCACACTTGAGGACATTTTTCACTTTACCCACCCCTCTGCCCAACAGCCCAATGAGAACACTTCCTCCCTCCCCTGTCTGAGGTAAGGAGGTGGCTCACTTATGGAATGAGGGTGCAGTTTGGTCATTAGTCTTTAAAAAGGTTCACCATCACTGGTCTTAGGGTCACTGTTTGCTCAGGCTACCATAGTAGTTTCAAAAAAAGGGAAAGACCTCTTCAGATTTTCTTATCAATATATATATTTTTAATACTGTAAATAAGTTAGATTTAATTTTTGAGGTTTGGTGGGAACAACCTCTTGCACTCATATTCCTGGGGAGCTCCCTCATAAAAAAGTAGCATTCCATTAACACTCAATCACTTATTAGTCACTAATAAATAACTTATTCTGGCTATGACATGGAATAACAGGGTCCTGATTTAATAGGGTAATCAAATGTTTGAACTTGATGTAATGTAATTTCCTTAATTTTGCTTCTTATTAATAAATTTTGTTGAATCGAAGCATTTATTTGCTTTGGGGAATTCCCAGGCAAAATTGCTTACCAGAGAAAATAGTTTAGGTTTATGGAGCACTTTACCTATATTATTAAATCAAGGCTTCTTAACCTTTGTGTGTGTGTGTGTGGTTTGGTCCCTTTTGTTCTGGTAAAGCCTATGTACCCTTTTGTTTTTAAATGAATAAAATAAAATATATAGTATTACAAAGGAATTCACTTACATAAAAATATAGTTATCAAAATATTATTTTTAAAAGTTTGTGGTCTCTAAGTTATGACCCTTTGATCTAAATTGCCTCAGACCAGTAGAGAATGTTATCTCCTGTTCACAGGATGAAACTGGTCTAAAAAGGGGAAACAATTCAAGATCACATAGACTAATAAATAATGGAGCTGGGACTTGAATCCAGAACTTATGAGAGTCAGCAGGCATAGTATATAGAATACTGGGTTTGAAGGAATGGGCTCACTTCAAATCTCTGCTTAAATAGTAGTTGTATAACCCTAGCCTGATCAAGTAATCTCTCTAGGTTTCATTTTCCTCAAGTACAAATGGGGTTGGAGGAAGGAGAAAGAGAGGACTGGACTTGATGGCCTCTAAGATTGTTTCCAGCACTAAATCTATGATCTTATTTGATAGTCTGATGCACTGTCATATGAGGAAATGTCACTTTTGTAAAAATGAATTAAAAATGAGTACTCATTCCAATAAGCCCACTTACTATTTTTTCAAGATTTCAGAGCAAAGAGAATAATAGGCTTAAGGCTTCATCAAGGAGGCATTTCTGATGCTTAAAGGCAAGGGATTATTCAAAAAGTGAAATTGCCTTCTCTATTAACTAATTAATTGTCATTTAGGAGCTCTTGCTTTACACTGGTACTAAAAGGATTAGTTAGAATTAGATTACCCATTTATTACTCGGGGTAATATGGTACTCCTAATAAGTCTGCACTATCACCTGAAGTGACCTATAGGCACAAGTGGAACTGAGTTCTTGGAAATTCTGGGTCCCCTTTTCAATTCCTATGACCACATGAAGACCCTTTTAATGCCTCAAAAACTTGGTTTTTGCCTAGTCCAAGCGTATGACTAGGCCCAACAACAATTCATCAGTTATCACTAGCCCCCATTCCATTGAAATTCTAATCTCTTTCCCAACTTCACATGACCTGGAAAGATTATTCAATAATATAGAAGACATTTAATTGAAGTGGAAACAAAATTAATAAAGTTCCAGATCAGAAATCTCAATCATTAAGACTTTTCCTAGATAGAGTTTAAAATTTCAACTTATTCAGATCTCTGTATTACAATGAAAACAAAATAAACAATGTTACTTTTTTTTAGTTAGAGAGAAGACATGTATATACATAGAAATAAAATACAGAGCATTATCATCATTATTATAGTCTTCAAGATTTGCAAAGCATTTTACATGTAACCTCATTTGATCCTCACAACAACTCTATGGAATAAGTGCTATTATTTTCATTTTACCTATAAGGAAACAGAGAAGTTAAGTGACTATCTCAGGGTCACATAGCCAGTGAGGCAGTATTTGAAATCCAATCTTCCTGACCCCAAGTAAAGAAATCTATTCACTGCTTTACCTACCTGCCTCATGCTGAGTACTTAGTAGGAATTATGAGAAGAGAAGTAATGTGGTCAGGAAAAGATTCATGATAGAGGTGGGATCTGATCTAGACCTTGAAGGATGGGTAGATTTTTAGCTACCTGGAGGAAGAAGGAAGAAGGGCATTATTGACAGGAGAAAGTGAACCAAGTCTCAGGGACAAAAGTTCACAAGATGCTTTTAAGAAACACTGAATAAATCTGTCTAAAATTATAGGTATATCTAAGGAGACAGTAGGAAGTAGAGTGACTAGACTACCAATCATAGGCACATACACAGTGCAGGATCAGGTCACTTTGTGCACACTTATGTTGCCAATTAAAAGTTTAGACTTTATCCCCACAGGGAATAGGAAGTCATTGACAGTTTTTTGAAAAAGAAAATTTAGAATACAGTCATCTCTTGCTATATCGTGGTTCACTTACCATGGCTTCACTGTATTGTGGGTTTCTAAAAAACAAACAAACAAACAAAAAAATATATATATATAATTCTGTATCACTGAGTTTTCACTATATTATGGGGTTTTGCGGATGAATGGCGTACTTTACAAAATGGAAATGCAGTACACCACTACAGCTTGTGCAAGTTTGCCAACATGAGATTGTACATAATACACTATTGACTGATGGAATAAAAGGTGACCAACAACAGCACTTCTGTGTCCTAGGTGCTGATTGGCTCAGTTGACTGTAGTATCAGTCTATTTGCTCTTCCACTACACAGATTTTCACCTATTGCAGAGGTCTCTGGAACGTAACTCCCGCAATTGGTAAGGGATCTCTGTAGACTGGAAGAGGAAAAGAAGACTAAGGGTTGGGAAATTTTAGGAAGATTATCATAGGAAAGATGTGTGATACAGAAAAGGATTGACTTATTGCAGTGAGAGAAAGGGATGGGTTAAAGAAATTATGAAAAAAAAATCTAGGAGCAGCTAGGTGACTCAGTGGATAGAGTGTCTGGCATGGAATCAGAAGGACCTGGGTTCACATCTGACTCCAGACACTTCCTAGCAGTATAATCCTGAATAAGTCACTTAACCCTAATTGCTTGGCCCTTGCCTAGTATGTATACTAAGACAGAAGGGGGGAAAAAAAGAAAGGAAGGAAGGAAGGGAGGGAGGGAGGAAGAGAAAGAAAGAAAATCAAGACAACCGATGGTAAAAGGGATAAAGGAGAAGGAATCATTTTCTCCAATCACTCCAGGATTTTAAACTTGAATTCCTGAGGAAACAGTGGTACTAATAATGACCAACAAGTTAAAATGGGTGGTGAATTTGTAAGGAGATGAATTTAATTTTAGAGTATAGAGTCTTAGGTGGTGGTGAGATTTCTGATAGGAATTTTGAGACATAGGATTAGTTCTTGGATGACTTATTGGGGTTAGAGTTCTCTGCTTGGGAGAAATGAAAGCCAAAACCTTTCAAAGTGAAAAATTACGGAGGAAATATGGAGTGAGAAAAGAAAAGTGCTGAGATCTACACTTTGGAAGATACCTATAGGCCAAGGAACAAAAAAATGGAAAGGAGGAAAAGAAAAATAGGAGAACCAGGGTAGTGGGGTATTGTGAAATACAATGAAGGAGAGAATTTCAAAGAGGGTGGTCAACATTGAATTTGTGTGGCATTATTAAGGGGTAGCACTTATATAAGTTTTAAATTTGATGTGATCATCTTTCACCCAAGAAATCTAAAAAATAAAATTCCTTAAATCTTAACAGCATTAAAGATGATTAAATTCTTCTTTTAAATCTACAAAATTCCACTGTTATGAAGCTTTTGGTGACTTTTGAAGGTACAGTTTCAGGAAAGGAGAAGGGTAAAGGAGAGACATTGTAGTGGGTAAGGAAATGGAGGAATCAAAAGAGACAAGTTGTTTAAGAGGTATAGCTATGAAAGAAAGTAGAGAAAAAGACATTAGTCAAAAGGCATCAAAAAAAGATGTTTTCCTTCCTAAAAATATGAGGAAATAAATTGCCAGGTCTAGATATGGGAGGTCCTGGGTTCAAATCTGACCTCAGATGCTTCCCAGCTGTGTGACCCTGGGCAAGTCACTTAACTCCCATTGCCTAGCCCTTACCACTCTTCTGCCTTGGAACCAAGTTCCAAAACAGAAGGTAAGGGCTTAAAAAAAAAAAAGGAATGCTGAAGCCAATGGGAAGATATGGGATCCTAAAAAGGTGAGAGGTAGGGGCAGCTAGGTTGCTTAGTGCATAGGGAACAAGGTCTGGAGATGAGAGACTCTGATTCAAATCTAGCTTGAGATACTTCCTAGCTGTGTGATCTTGGACAAGTCATTTAACCCCAATTGCCTATCCCATACTGTTCTTCCACTTTGGAACCAATACTCAGTATCAATTCCAAGAGAAAGGTAAGGGTTAAAAAAGAGAGAGAAAAGTGGAAACTGGCCTCCAAGTTCTGGGAAAGCAGGAAGGGATGAAATTCAGAGCAGACATAGGGAGGTTACAACATCAGAATTAGGAGAGATCTCAAAGGTAATCTAGTTCAACCATATGTGAATTTCTTTAACAACATCCCTAACTTTAACCCCAACAAAGGAAAAGATAATCTAGCTAGAAGGCCACTTCAATGTTCTTTAATGGAAACAGCACAAAATTTGTAGTCAGAGGATCCTGGTTCACTTTTAGTGTAGTAGGTAGAAGGCTGAACTTGAAATCAGGAAGATCTGAGTTAAAATCCTTCCTTATGACCTTTGCTAGCTAACTGCATGTGAAGAAGTCACTTAATGCCTCTGAACCAGTTACCTCATCCATAATATGTATATTGTAAGACCCTGATGAGATAATAGATTCAAAGGGCTTTGCAAACTTTAAAGTGCTACATAAATATTTCCTCATCTGTAAAGTCTCGGGGTTGGATTAGATAATCCCTTCCAGGTGCCTGTTCTATGACTCTGATGGCTTCCTCTGAGAATAGAAGAAAGTACATCTGCTAAGGTCATGATGAAACAAAAATGTCATTTGGTAGATGTTTGTTTGAGTCTTTGAATAGATGTGTTGCCAAGGAAAAGAAGGAAACTATTCACTATAATATTTTAAAAGAAATTATTATAAATTTAATAACTGTCACCAAAGGCAATTCAAATATAAACATATAGAATAAGTAATAAATTTTTACATTAAAGCCCTTTGTTTTTAACAAACTAGAACTAGGTAAAAAGTTGTTTATTCTATGGCCCTTTCCAGGAATATGTCAAGTTCCACCAGCCAGTCCATTGGCAAGCATTTGTGAAATGCATATCGTGCACCAGACACTGGGCTAAGAGTTGAGTACACTAAGAAAGAGGGGGGGTGGTCTTTGTTCTCAAGGAGTGTATTCTTGTAGGAGATACAAAATGCAAACAACTCTGTACAAATAAGAAACGGGCAGGATAAACTGGAGGTAACCAATAGAGAGAAGGCACTAAGAGGAAGGGGCATTTGGGAAAGGCTTTTTATAAAAGTTGAGGTTCTAGGTGAGATGTGAAGAAAGTCACACAAGCCAGAAGGCAGAAAGAGAGAGAATTGCAGGCTTGTGAAAGGGCACAGATAAAGCATCTCATTCAAGGAGGCCAAGGTCTTGTGGTAAGGAGTAGGGTATGAGAAGCCTGGAAGGGAGATGCCCATCAATTGGGGAATGGCTGAGTAAGTTGTGGCATATGATTTAATGGAATACTAGAGAGTTATAAGAAATGATAAGCAGGGTAATTTCAAAAGACTTACCTGAACTGATACAAAGTGAAGTGAATAGAACCAAGAGAACTTTGTACACAGTAACAGTAATATTGTACAATAAAAAACTGTGACTGTCTTAGTTATTTTAATGATCCAAGACAATCCCAAAGGACTCATGATGAAAAATGCCATCTGCCTCCAGAGAAAGGACTGATGGAGTCTGAATACAAACCAAAGGATGCCATATTTTACTTTCATTTTTTTCTTGAGATTTCTTCTACAAAATGACTAACATGGAAAAAAAAATTTTTATGTGATTGCACATATAAAACCTATATCAGATTGCTTACCATCTTAATGAGGGAGCAAGAAATGGAGCAGAGAGAATTTAGGACTCAAATTTTTTTAAAAATAAATATTATAAATAGTTTTTACAAATAATCGAGGAAAAATAGAAAAAAAAGAAGACTGATAAGTAGGAGGGAGCTCGTTTTATAAAGACTTTGAATACCAAATAAGGGATTTTATATATGGTCCCCAAGATACTAGGGAGTCACTGGAATTTATTTAATATGTCAGATCTGTGTTTTAGGAAGATCAATTTGACAGTCAAGTAGAGTATGGTGTAGGGTTTGAGAAAATCCCCCAAGAATGGAGACGCGGAGACAATGCAAGTAAGCAAAGGATCACTATTTACTAGCCCACTAGGCTCTAGGGCTGCCCCCAAAGGAGGGCCGTGCTGGCTTGGCTAGGAGAACACCTTTTATAGTATAGGGTATAAACCTTGAAATCTCTCAGACTTGTGAATGTTAAAAATTTCCCCATCGGGGAATTCTTAATTGGAACAAATTCCCTACTGAGAAACATTCCCCATTTTGATGTGAGAACTCGCCAGGATCAGAAATGGGAGGACCTCTATTCCACCCGTACTTAAGAATGCTTTAGGGCAGAAAACTCCTTGCTAAACAAAGAAAGTACTTGGATCCATGCTTATGATGGAGCAAGGAGTTCTTTGAGCCAGGCCTGTTTTTAGAATTGATACAATGGGATGCTAGGTACCTAAAAGGGTCGGGCAAGTTTTCTCTTGATGAGATTAGCTGACTCAGCTGTGTTTTCTCTCATTCAGACTTACTGAGGAGATTGGTCGACTTAGCAGGAATTTAGACGGGCAGTCGTTTGGAAAGCATCTACAGTGATTGGTAGATGTAGGGACTTTGGGGAAGTGACATGGGAGAAAAACCCCTATATAAGAAAAGGCAGAATCTCTTGAGGAGATATAGAGATCCTTTTGGAGGAATTCCTTTTGGAGGATCTCTGATGAGGACCGCTTGGTACAAATCTCTCTTGAGAGTCTCTGGAGAAGGGAAGCTCTTGGAGGACAATCTCTAAGGAGGTCTCCCTGGAGCTCCTCTAAGGGGACTCTGTCCCTCTGGAGGCTCTGGAGAGAGGCCTTTTAGAACAGTCTCTGGCTGGAAGGCTCTCTGGTGAAGTCAGCTGAGATGGAGCTGGCCTGGTGTCAATAGAATCCTTGTTTAGGCAGACCTTGTGGTGAGTGTTAAAAGACTGACTGACTGATTTTCTCTCTCTTAAGACTCAGGTCTAGGCCATATTGGCTTGAGGCCCTTCATAATTATTCCTTTCCTACTCTTTCTCTAATTCCTCATTATATTATTAATTAAAAATCTCTATAAAACCCAGTTGACTTGGGTATTTGAATAATTGGGACTATTTCCCTGGCGACCACCTTATATTTGATTTAAAAACCAAGACACTGTAGTGAAACATATTTGCTGCGGTCAAATTTACTCACCCTCTCTTATATCTATCACAATTTATATCTTCCACCATTTTAACTCACTACAGTTTAAGACATCAACCATTTTAAATATCACAAGGGGCTAGCATGAAATGTTGAACAATAGGATGTCGTGATTTGGCAGTTGCAGCTAAGCTAAGGGGTTCACAATACAGGAAGTGTCTACTTAGCTGCTGGAACGGTTATGCTAACTTGGGCAAGAGTTTACTCCTGGCCCCCAGAGGGAGGTTGTTCTGACCACCTTAATTCCCCACTTCTTCTACTGTACAAGAGGAATCTTCCTCATGTGACCATATCTTCATAAGGGGATTTAGTGGGAGTCAGAGTTTGATATGGCTGGTGAAGGACTATAGCTGGACAGTATTAATGTGATCCTTGACAAAGGCTACTAGGTTACTAGGCAATTAAGAATGCATGGAACTAGCCCCGGATGATCAGCATAAAAGCAAAGAATCCTTAAAAGCTAGGAGTCACGAGGATACAAGGGAGCAGAAGAATTTCCCTGTCAATAGTCTGCCCAAGTTTCTGGGGGTACAATGCCCATGTCATCTTCCCCCTCTCCAAATATCTAGGAAAAAGGGGGCGATGGTCTCAGACTTCTGTAGCTTCTTCAGAGCTTAGAATGGTTGTAGAGCTATCCCCGCCTATTGTTAGGAGAATGATATTGACTGTAGGCAATGTCCAGGGCTTCAGGCTGGAATAGTTGCCGAGGTTACAGTGGCATCTGGGTAACTCCCATGAGTGCTTTTACCATAGAAGCAACTAGAGAAGTGACACGGTTACAAATGCAAGGTCCACATATCCCACAGGGAAGTAGCCAAAACTTGAACAGGGAGGGAAAGGCTGTGGACACAGGGTCTTTAGGGGCGTGTCCTCCATGAATGCCTGGGTCCTAGGTAGATGAGGACCTGCTTGGAGATCTGAAGGATGTCCAGCAACTGCTTCTCCTAATTGGCAGACTGGTCACAAGGGGGAGAGTGTAAGATAGAAGTGTAGAAACCAGGACTGGGGCAAAAACTAGAACACCAGATAGAAACAGAGAAGCAAATAGACTCCATCTTCAGAAATCATCTTCTGACAGGAATAGATCTCTTTAGGAAATCAGATTCCTGAGTTGTCTGCAGTGTTGGTATGTGATGTTTCTGTTAAAGAATATCCTTTTGCAAAATACACATTAGCTAAAAACAACTATAAATACTTGGGTAACAATTTTTTTTTCAGATGAATTTCTTTACCCCAAATTCTGGGGGAAATTCGAGAAAGCTTTGAGCTATGTTTCCAAGCTCAAGATCCAAACTTCAACTGTGGTAAATTAAGGCTACAAATACAAGCCATGTATTAATAAACTTCATCTGCTTCTCAAAGTATGTTCCCTAACAATTTAAGAGTTTTCAATTATTAACCTAATAGGTTGTTTGAGGAAATGGAAACTTTAATTTTACAAATTGTATTATGTGCTGATTATGGGAATTTGTCACAAAGGTAAAAACCGATAGGGAAAATATTTCCTCATGTTCTAAGGGACACATAGTGAGGGCTTCACATACAGGCCAAAGCTATCATTGGCTCATGTCATCATTGTATCACTCAAGGACTAACAGCCTAGATGGTCAGTAAAGGTTCATTCCCAGGTGAGCCCAGAATATGCCTCTGTAACCATCCTAGGACATTCTCTGTCCTTTGTGTACTTTGTCACCAGAAGCCTTCTTTTTCCTTAAAAGACAAGTCTCACCCATTATAGCTCAGGGAAATTCTGCTTATCAGCAGTCCAGAAACACATTTCCATACCCTCAAACAAGCCTTTTATATCCCTACAAGGCTGATCACTCAATTATTCTTATGTGCTTTGGCAATAATTTACATATCACACTTTAGTCACAAAAACCTGAAATAAAGAATTGAGTAGCTCCATAGTAATATAAATCAGAGCTGTATCATTTCTTGGACCTAGGCCACCTGAAAGACTAAGACAAGGCCATACAGGAATCACTTCAGAGTAACTGTCCAGAGAAATTATAGAATCTCATGTGATTTTCCCACAACACACACATTAATTTTAGAAATTATCCCTACATCAGGGATCCAATTATAAGAGTAGAACAACTATTTGTTCTCTTTTACCTCCCTACTCATCTTTAAGTTCTATCACACAGTGGTTGTCAACTCTGTGAGGTCCCTATTTCAGTCCATAAGTATCAGTGTGGAACAATGATAAGCCCTACTTGATTTCAGGGCTGGTCAAATTTGTCTTGTTAAAGACATACAGTTTGCATATCATATGCTCTTAACCTTTTTAGGTGGAAAACAATTCTCTCTATAGTACAAATGCACACATAATTTGTATTTGAATACATGTTTGTCTCTAGATCACAAATTCCTTCCTATACATTGTGCACATATATTTTTTAAAACAATTCATATAACCTTAGTCAAAGACAACACCGTTTAGAAATTCCCTCTTTTGCAAGATACCAAATTCTTAGTACTTGTGTTATTAAATCCCATGCACAGATTAACCACTTTAAAAATTCCTTGTGTAACATGTGATTTCGTGTTGCTAGTTCTGATAGCAGATACATTAAAATAACATCTGATTTGAAAAATCCCAAGTGTAAATTCTAGAATAAGTTCTTTTCGACAACATAACATCTTTTTCTGGATAACTTTTACATCTATAAAGTATGTAGTACAATTTCTGTCCTTATAGAATAAAACATTCCCTCTTTGTGTCAGGCTGGCTATCAATCACATTTAGACAATTCTCAAATTCACTGAAACCATTATGCATTGCAAGATCTAACAAAACAAACTTGTAACCATGAGTTTTGTTGTACTCAATAAAATCTGGCTAACATTTCACATTTAACTGACAGTTACCACAATACATGAAACTACATTTGAACCATATCAAAATCATTAGCAATCCTCCCAAGTTGTATGCATCAACCCTTAGAATTAATCCTTTAACTGTGGTCTGTTCAGAATCAACCCTCCTCCTCCCTGCAGCAGAGGAGGGAGGCAGATCTGATCAGTGAACTGACAGCTTCCAGGTAGCCTGTTTTCCCTATCATCTCTGCCTGGATTTCTCAGCGGGCCCTTGCCTTAAAATCCAAGCAAAGATTAAGGGGCTTCCACCCATATTATTCACTCTTTCTTGTAAGGTATGTCCAATTGCCACCTGGTGTTAGCAGCCCCCCATAAAAGACCATTTGCACGTTCAGTCACACATCGCTACTGCCCATACTCACACTAACCTGGTGTCCATGTTCCAGTGGTCCACTCATGAAGGATTCCCGGCCAACGCACCAAATGTAGAGTTTGAGAAAATCCCCCAAGAATGGAGACACGGAGACAATGCAAGTAAGCAAAGGATCACCATTTATTTATTAGCCCACTAGGTGCTAGGGCTGCCCCTAAAGGAGGAGCTATGCTGGCTTGGCTAGGGGAACACCTTTTATAGTATAGGGGGCTAGCATGAAATGTTGAACAATAGGATGTCGTGATTTGGCAGTTGCAGCTAGCTGAGGGGTTCATAATACAGGGAGTGTCTGCTTAGCTGCTGGAACGGTTATGCTGACTTGGGCAAGAGTTCATGAATGAAGAGAGACTTGAGGCCAAGAGACTAACCAAAAGGCTACTGCAATGGTCCAGGCATCAGATAATATTTTACAGGTAGTGATAGTGTCAGAGTCGAGAGAAGCCCATATACTAATAATGTTACAAAAGCAATAAAATTAAGAAGTCTTGTCAACAGATTATATGGGCATGAGGGAGAATGAGGCAAGAAATGAGTTGTGTGATTTATTAAATTTCATTATCTCACTCCAAAATGCTTGTATCATTCTCCCACAAATATTTTTATATTTGGATTTTGAAATTAATTGATAAATGAAGTGAAGTAATGCCTGCCCTTAAGAAATCAGGGCATGCCATTCCCAAGGAGATCAACTCTACAAATTAATAACTCTCTATAAGTAGATGGGTGGGAAATGGGGGAAATAGGGGAGAACTCTGACATTAGAAACTCATAGAATCATAAGATCCAAAAAGCCATTTGGAACAACTTTCTTATTTTATCCCATAAGGAAATACTCTCTGTTAATGAAGATCTGTAAATAAGTTTCAAATCATATTAGAGTTGCGTGGGGGCACTGAGGGATAAAATAATAACAATGATAATAGCTATTATTTGTATAGCACTTACAATATTCTAGGCACTGTGCTAAGCACTTTACAAATATCTCATGTAAGGAATTAAATTTTAAGGTTGGACTAAATATGTGATAATCCTAAATTAATATTGTGGTCGTTGATTCAAAAATATTATAGCCCAAGTCAAAATGACTTTTAGTAGCTTTTATTTACAAAAAAGATGGAGAGAGTGAAAGTAGAGAAATTAAAGAGAGGGTAGAGTAAGAAGTCTAGCTTATCACCCTAAATGTTGTTCTAGTCCCCAGTTCAACCCACGCAGGGCTCGTTAACCCCTCAGTTAGAGGACTTGGTATTGAATTAAGCAAGGGTTCAACCCATGTGGCCTCCTCTCCAGAACTAATATCTCTAGAAGCCAAGAAAGGAAGGTCAGGTTTTCACTCACCAGGAGAAGATCCAAAGGGAGAAGATCCAGGAGCAGTCTTACTAGAAGCAGTCCAAGAGCTGCAGTCCCAGTCCAAGTTCCTTCAACCCCAAAATTCAGGACCAAGATCTCTTGGACAGGAAGTTCATTGTCTTTTATTCTTTTCTTTTTACATCACTTCCTGTCCCTTCCTCCACTTTACAGGGACCAATTTTAGTCTTTAAATTTGCTTAGCTCTTCCCAGGGGGGCAGTATTTGTAGGTTCCACCTTTCATCCTATGAAGGTGTAAACTCATATCAAGGGATTCACAAGTTCCTGACTGATTGAGTTGAAAGGGTGGAGCTCTCTAAGTGTATTGTGAACTCCCCCACCTAGTGCCAAGTAGGGGTGTTCAAGCTTTGGCTGGTTAATTAAAAAATAGGCAAGGGGAGAATCAATCCCATCTTCACACTCATTTGAACTTCACAATAATCTTAGAACATAGGTGCTATTGTTATCCTCATTTTACAGCAAATAGAAATCAGATTACATGTTTTCCATGGATAATCTATACAGGGGCAGCTAGGTAGCACAGTAGATAGAGCTCCAGGCCAAAAGTCAGAAAGACCTTTAGGTTCAAATCTGGCCCCAGATACTTCCTGTATGATCCTGGGCAAGTCACTTAACTTCAACTATATAATCCTTGTCACTCTTCTGTCTTAGAATTAATACTAAGATAGAAGGTAAGGCTTAAAATTAATTTTAAAAATAATCTATATACAGATCATTCAATATTGACTACATAGTAAAGATACTTTGAAGAAATCCAAATTTATAAGCTTTTCCCATATGATAGTAATATGATTAGGTAAGCTTTAGTTATTTGGAAAAAATTGCTTATGTGGCACCTCTTCATAGTACCAGGTAAATCAGGTGTTGTTATATTTCACTACTACTACTAATAGCTGTACAAGGTACTAAATTAGGATATGAGATTTAGAGACCTGAGGAAACTGAGGTACAGAGGGACTATTGCACTTATTCAAGCTCACCACTTTCTAAATGTCAATTTATTTTAACTACTAATCTTTAATACAGATTTTCATTAGAAGTTTCTTAGTTATGCACCTTATTTCTTCTAAAAAAGCTAAAATCTTTTCCCGAGGCATGTAAAATGGATTTGGGACTTCACTTGGTATCACATGCAACTCCATCCCCATCCCAGGAACTTTTCTTTTCTAGCCAATGAGCTTTATCTTCTATAACAAGAACATCCTTTTGAAGTCTGCTTCTAGTAATCATAAAGTTTTATTGTATCATATCAAAACAAGTATGTTAGATTATTGATTTATGATTATAAAGTGAAGTATAATCAGTGAATTTATTGTTTTTTGTATAAACTTCCATCCCTAAGGAGTTCCCTTAGCTTCATAATGGCAAATCTTTGACATGTGTGTCAGCACTGACACATGTAGGCATTTTTGATGCAGCCACATGTGGAGCTCAGCATGCCTTGGGGCCAGGAGCCACCCAGGAAGCTGTGTGCCTGCAGCCACATGCCCTGGCCTGGCCCAGGGGGTAAGGACTATTCCACAAGCTGGCCTCAGGGGCAGTGGCAGGTAGTAGATGATGTGCACCAGGTAGCTGGGGCATGTGAGGCTCCCCTAGGGGTGGGGAGGAGCACAAGGAAGGAAGGAGTGTGTGTGGGTAGGCATTGAAGTGGGGCCAGGACGGGGTTGGGCCTGGGGAAGACTGGGAGGGGCTGTGGCCCATGTGAAATGGAGGAATGCCTGGAACCCATTACCAGACACTTTTAGCCCCATGAAAAATATAGCAATGGCTTTACTCACAATTTTTCCCTCTACATACTTTTGTGAGACCTTATTCTCAGTGTTAAATAATATCAAAACCAACAAAAGAAACAGATTGACAGATGAAGTTAGTAGCACTTGCTTGGGCTTAAAGTATACAAGATACCAACCTTCAATTGAAGATTTAGACTATGAAATTCAGCAACAAAAAAAAGTCACTAATAGGCAGGTTAAAGAATCCCCCCCACACACAAGTTAAATAATATCAAGATCAACAAAAGAAACCTACTGACAGATGAACAAAGAAGTCACTAAGCAGAGAAGTTAAATAATTACTTTTTGGTTTGTTAAATATAGTTATATATCACAATTATACATTTTGTTATTTAAACTATAAATATTGCAAAATTATGCCTTTTTTCTTTAAGTGACCCCCCCCCACCGAATTATGCTCAATTTTTTGGTGAATTTTGACACACCAAGCTCAAAAGGTTGCCCATCACTGATTTAGCTCCTTTTCTAATCATCAGTCACAATGCCAATCCCGTGATGCCAAATCCCAACCAAATCTCCACCATAAGCCCTGTCTATTCTAACTCATGTTTTGAGGATTGTTCCTGGAGAAACAAACAAACCTATGCCAAATGGGTTCGCTACAAATCTAGGCATTGCTTTCCTGAGAAATCAGGGGCCATATTAGTAAGGTTCTTCTCTGCTCTACCCTTCAAAAGTTGCCTTAATCATTCCCCATTAATTCCACCATTGCTCTAGTCTGATGAAGAGTTTCTTTCTTTCTTTTCTCCTTGTGAAGACTAAGTGCTCTTATACAATTGTTTCCTGTTCTCTCATTCTCTCTTGACTTCTTTTCTACTCTTGCCCACCATCTATAAACATGCTCAGTTCCCCCCCCCCATCCTTAAAAAACAAACACAAAAACCCTTTCATTTTATCCTGCCCTTCCCTCAAACTATTATCCTAAATCCGCTTTTTCCTTCTGGAAACTTCAAGGTTGTTCACACCCCCTGCCTATATTTCCTCACCTCCTATTCATTTCTCAAACCTTTCTAATCTATTTCCTGTCCCATCACTTGATTGAAACTGCTCTTTCCAAGACTGCTGACAATCTCCAATGCTAAATCTGGTGGCCTCCATCTTAATCTCTCTTTGGCTTTTGATGCTGTCAGCAATCTCATCTAAATAGTCTTTTCTCCCTTGGCTCCTATGATGAGATTACCAGTAGAAAATGGAGGGTTCTTCCTTTCTGCCCTTCATGGCCATGCAAGCATAGTTCAAATCAAACAAGCACCATTTCAGCAGCTATTCCAAACTTCCTCTCTCCTTAGGCCTCCAGTTTGATCTTTCTTTCTCAGGTTTCTTTGTTAAATTATTCCCCTCCTCCCATTCATTAAGCATGGATTTGTCCCAAAGGACTATTCTGAAGTCTCCTCTCTCCACACTCTCTCCTTTGGCAATCTTATCAGTTCCCATGGATTTAATATCTTTATGAAAATGACTCCTAAATTCATCTATTCAGCCCTAATTTCTCTCCTGAGAACACTGGTTCCATATTACCAACTGCTTGTTGCACCTGATGCAACCATAGGCAATTCAAACTCAAAATATCCAAAATGGAACACAATATATTTCCCCTCTAAAGCCCTTCTCATTCCAGACTTTATTTCTGTTAATGATACTGTCATCTTTCTAGTCATCTAGGTATATAACCTTGGAGTCCAGAACATCCTCCATCCCAAAACTTCCTTCATAGAACAGTTTATCTGCCAACCTAACAAAATTGTTTTTTTTTTCCTAATCCCTACAGTGATTAACATTCTCTTCCCCTTGAAATTACTTTGTATTTGTATTCCTGGATATGTTATATGGTCTTCAATAGGGCATCAGTTACTTGAAAGTAGAGACTCACTTTTGTCTTTATATTCCTATTTAGTCAGCCAATAAGCATTTAGGTGTTTATGTTGTGCCAGGCACTATGAATAGGAAGGAAGGAAGGAGAAAAAGAAATGAAGAAAGAAAGAGACAGTCAGACAGACAAGGAGAGGAGGGAGGGAGAGAAGAAGGAAAAAAAATTCTCTCCTCTCCTCTCAGGGAGTTTACATTCAAATGTAAGCCAACTTGTAAATAAATACAAAATATAGAATAGATGGGCGACTAAAAAAGACCCTCTGCCCAAGGAAATATCTGACCTGAGAAGAAAGGAGGCCAGTCAAATTAAGAGGGGCAGTACCTTACATAGTAGGCACTTAATACTTGTTGAATTGAACTCCCAAACATAAACATTCTTTTAGGACTATATACTTTAGAAATTTAAATAAAATTCTATTTGGATTTTAAGTCCAGTTCTTTCTAAAAGGGGAAACAGAAACTAAGTAATAAAGGTAGAACACCTGAATGAGGATAAACTGGAAACTCATCCTAATTCTCTATCTTCCCAAAGCTGTCCCCTTCTTCAGCTACATTCTCCCAAGTACCACTCTGTGCTAGGAATGGATGGAGGGCCAGTACAAGGTTTGTCCTTCTCTCTGACCTCCATAGGCCATATACTTACAAGATCTCAAGAGAAGGTTACCAATCGCATGGGGGCAAATTCCTTTTGAGCGGATCCTAGGGTTTTGGCAATTAAATAAACAGCTACAGTCAAACCAGGTTCTGTAGTGAATTACTGGAGCATGTGGAATTGTTGGGGGACAGGGAAACAAAGGCAATGGGCTTAAATTCACCTTTTGAAGACATTTGGAACTCACATTTTACAAATGAATAACCCCAAGCTGATAGTGACAGATTAACATTCAAATGAATGATTTATAGCAATGACTAATATGCTCATTATTCCAATGTTGAGGTTGATCCACATATCAACACTGAGCCCTAAAGAATCCTATTGCTGGCCCTTTGTGCATAAAGACAACAACACAGAGTTACCAAAGACAAGACACAGGCTTTTATTAGTTCAATGGGAGATGAATTTAACAATAATCAGTCCCAATTGTTCAGTTACCAGATGTGACCAGTGTAAGGGTTAAATATTAATGGTTTGACTAAAATATATGAAAATTATAAATAATGATGGTGGT
This sequence comes from Monodelphis domestica, assembly GCF_027887165.1. Classification (NCBI taxonomy): domain Eukaryota; kingdom Metazoa; phylum Chordata; class Mammalia; order Didelphimorphia; family Didelphidae; genus Monodelphis; species Monodelphis domestica. The sequence continues at coordinate 183,808,245 of NC_077233.1, read as the reverse complement.
TGACACTCTAAAGTATTATTGCTCAAAGTTGAAATGACTTTTAAATAGTTTTTATTTACAAAAGAGGTGGAAAGAGTGAAAGTAGAGAAATACAAAAGATAGAGAAGATATTTAGCCTATCCAACTAAACATTGCTCTGGTGCTTAACTCAACCAGGACTTGTTGACCTTCAACTGGAATTAAACTCTCTCCAGAAGACAAGAAGGGAAAGCCAGCTATCCACTCACCCAAGTTCCTTCCAAGAGGCAGGTCAAGATGATGACTCAAGCTGAAATTGGCTCCTGAGGCTGACTTTCTTCCTTGAGCCCCCCTTCTTTTGAAGCTGACCTCCTTCTTAGAGTTGACTTCCCTAGCCTCAGAAATTCAGGGCCTTTTATATTGGCTTCTTGTCCCTTCCCCTTTTCACAAGGGCCAATCACAGCTTCCAAACTGTCCAGAACTGCCCTGAGGTCAGTGTTTTGGGGAATTACTTCTCACTTTCTGGAGAGGTGAATACTCATCAAAAAGAGTTCACAGATTCCTTACTGATTGAATCAAAAAGTTTCACAGTTTCCTGATAGATTGAATTTCTAAGGGTGCAAATTCTCTAAGTACCTTGCTAGCTTCTCACCTAATACTAAGTAGGGTGTTCAATATTTTGTTGATTCAATTTAAAAGTAGACAAAAGAGAGTTAATTCTGTCTTCACAATCTGGTGAGGTACTAAGTAGGGGTACTTAAGTTATTGTTAACCGAAGTGTTAACTCAAAATAGATAAAAGTAATAAAGGATTCCCTTTCACAAGTGTAAACTCAGAGAGAAGAAAGAATTCCCTTTTATACCAATCACATATTTCCCTAACATAGCTGTCTAAGCTCAGGACTTAAAAATGGGGTTCTTTCCCCCACTCTGTAGAACATTCATAATTCAAACTTGGCACCTTAGCCTCATTAGTAACTAGGCTCCAGTAAATGTTGCTAAACTTAACCAGGATATTGGCAATTTAAGCATGTGCCATTCCATTCACCAACTGAGGATCTGAAAGGTCTTTTCCTGTGAAGCTGGTTTTGGGTTACAGAAAGGAAGTGGAAACAATGAGAGGAAACCCCAAACCCCCAAACCATGCTATTCTAATTGTTTTATCACTTCTCAGGATACTGTCTCACAACCCACATCTACTGGATCCTCATTTTCCCACTGGGGATATTGTTTCTGCTAGACTTGAAGCAAATACAAAGAGACGGACAAACTGCAGGGATTTCAGGGTGATATTTCCCCTTCAGATTCCTTCTCAGGAAAAATGATATGATCAGTACCCATCAGGATCTCTTACCAAGGAAGCTAACTCTCTGTTGTATATCTTTTCTTAGTATGGAAATTCAGTGAAGAAAACAAAATGAGGGGTAATAATTTACTGAATCTTTTTCTAAAAAAATTTTTTAAACCAGTTATGGAATACATATGCAGATGGATCTTATAACTCCTATCTGTCCCCCTTTGTTCCTCTCTCACCACCCTAGTTTAAGCCATCATCTTTCACCTGGACTATTGCAATCACCTTATAATTGAGCTCTTTAATATGGCTCTTCCTATTTCAATCCAAAGTAAATTTCTTAAAGCTAAGTCTGACCATGCCACTTTCCATCAACACTCAGTAAATTCCATTGGCTCACAAAATTACTTCTTCTTTAAAAAACAAACAAAAAAACCTCTTACCTTCCTTTTTAGAATCAGTGCTGTGTATTGGTTACAAGGCAGAAGAGCAGTAAAGGCTAGGCCATAGGGGTCAAATGACTTAGCCAAAGACCCACAGCTAGGAAGAACACAGGACCTCCAGTCTCTAAGCCTGGTTCTCAATCCACTGAGCCACCTAGCTGCCCCCCTCCCTGTTACTTCTATGATCAAATGTAGAGTCCTCTTTGGGGGCATCTAAACCTTTTATTGCCTAGTTTCTTCCTCTTTCCAGTTGTCCTACACATTACTCCTTGTCACATCTTCTACAGTCCAGCCACATCTGCCTCCTTGTTGTTCCTCACTCACATTCTCTCTCCCTACTCTGAGCATCCACACTGGCTATCCTCCATCTCTGGAATGTTCTCCCTCTTAGATTCCCTGGCTCAAATACCCTCTCTGGCAGGAGACCTTTCCTGGGCCCCTTCCCTCACAGATGCTAGAGTCTTCTCCTCTGAGGTTACATTCTATCCACTTGGTATATTGAAGTCCTGATTTATGTATGTTATCTCCCCATCAGGATGCAAGATCCTCATAGTTGAAAACAATGAGTGGAATGTATCATATGCTTTAAAAAAAGTTATATAAAATGGAAATCCATGATTTCATATAAAATAATAGTTTGTGTTCTGCCCTATAATGGAAATGCTCTTTTTAAAAATTCATGTTTAAGCTTTAAAAAACAACAATAAAAAACCCCCTTAACTTTCCATCTTAGGATCCATACTGTGTATTGGTTCCAAGGCAGAAGAGCAATAAGGGTTAGGCAATGGGGATTAAATGGCGTACCCAGGGCCACACAGCTAGGAAATATCTGCATCTAGATTTGAACTCAGAACCTCCCAGTCTCTTGGCCTGGCTCTCAAACCACTGGGCTACCTCCCAACCCCCTCAAGTTTTGTGGGAGAGGGGTAGGGATTAGGCCTTAAAAATAAAAAGGATGTAAACTCCTTGAGGGTAGGAATTATTTTTGTTTTTATTTTGTATGCCTAGCACTTAGTATAGTGCCTGGTACATAGTAAGCCCTTAAGGAGTGATCTCAGAGATTCAGATGATCCCTACAACTAAATAGATTACAAACCCTTCATACCCACCTGATCTCGGTGATAATTGGGACTCATGTTCAATGTCCTCCCATGATGAATAGAGGTGGGTCTACCTTAAGTGTCAGAGATTATATCCTGATATCTCAAGGCTACCACTAGAAAATCCCAGACCTATAAAGTCCTATTCTGATGAAAATAACCCTGGATTCTCAAAATTTTGTGCCAGTGGAACATAAATTCTTAAAGATTTTACTATCCTGGAAAGGCTTTTGAGTTATATCCTAGCCACAGATTGAGTCTATGATCCCAAGACCAACATAGCTAAGTATGGAAAGACTCAACAATCACCAGTAGTCTGGCCACTTGTTGATGATTTCTTTAGGTATGGCAGCCTATGGAATAGAAATTGTTATTATTAATAAGCTGATAATTTATATAGCACCTTAAGGGTTTCAAAGTGCCTTTTATACATCATCTCATTTTATCCTCAAAAACCTAGTGAATTCTGATCCATTTTACAGATGGAATTGACAGAAGAAATGAGGCTCAAAGGGTTAAGTATACTGTCCCAGGTCATCCTCTGGTATGTATTTGGATCAGAATTCCAAACTAGGTCTTCCCCACTCCAAATACACATATATACTATGCTAACAGTATAATGTAGTTATCACTATGATTTGAAAGGTAGAATACAGTTTGGTTACCATTTGTACACTGGTTTGGGTTCTTCTGGTCCAATGCCCTGCCTTCCATAGCTCATGGCAAAAATTAGTGTCCTGAGGTCAAAGCAGTCCCATATTCTGCTTGAGCAACATCTCACAAGCGACAACTGTACTTGGGCATTTTAGCACCTCGGATTCCACGAATGGTATTTAGGAGAGCTAATGCCTTTTTGATAGTGCTAAAATAGCCAGCAAGTAGGAAGGGGCCCTGGCTTACCTCCACCTCAGATCCAAGACTAAGGGAAGTGTCTGGCAGAAGAACCTACATGATCCAGTTGTGGTCATACAAAAACAGACTGGGTTCTTTTGCTCTTCTCCAGTGACCACCCTGGAAAGCTGAGGTTGACCTAATGAATCCTTTAGAAACACTCTAACCAGGCATTTACAAAAGAGATTTTAAATTCAGCAGGGAAGCAGCAGAGTTTTGGGGTTTTCTCCCCTTTGGTTAGCCCATTTGGAGACTTTTGCAAAACTGGCCAATTGCTTCACATTACCCAACTTTCTTTATTCCTTCTTTCCCCATAAATAATTTCACAAGATTTTCAAGCAAATTTGGTACTGAAAGCCTTTAACCATGATACAGTCAAGATGCCGATAACTCTCCAGAGAGTGAGCCAACACCAAAAAATACTTTCCAAGTCTACTCTGTTGGACTCAGAGTGAATAAGATAAAGTACTTGAAATTAGGAACACAAAGCAAGTAGTCACTCTACTTTAGGCACAAACATACGTAACAAATTAAGTTACATTTTAGTTAGATGCTGAAAATGTTTTCCCAAGATTTTATTTGCCCATCGACACTTACCTTTGCAGTCAAAGTCCAACAAACCTAATTAGGCTAGTTGGGGATGAAGCCAAGATTTGGGGGCCAGTTTCCACTGTTCTGTTTTCACAGTGACAGCCTACCAGCGATATGCCATGGTGGACTAAGTTAAAGCAATACTGACCCCATTTCAACCACTGGAGAAATAATACATCCCCAATTTTCCCCACCTTTAGCCAACCAATACACATAAAATTACCACCATTAGTCATTCTCTTGGAGCAATTGGACAAGTTAAAATGCAAATGTCACCCCGGGGTAATAAACCATTGAACCATTATTCCTATTATAAGGGATTAGTTGATCTGATCTGAACTAGCTTCCACTAAGAGATTCCTGGGAAAGGAATCAATCCAGTAGTAACCTGAATTGCTCTAAGGGAAGGCAGAGAACAGAGATGAAGCTGGGAAGCCCAGATGGTTAGAGAATTCAAAGGCTGTGTAAGGGCACACTGGGCATTGGAGGAGGGATGCACACCTGTGGCTGAGGAAGATAAATTCCAACATACCAATTTTGCTTGGACATCATCTTCCCATATAAGGGAAAAGCACAATTACTTAATTCAAAATCTTACTGGATATGCTACCTCTGCCTAGCAAAACCATTTAAGGCTGCAATTACTATCTCAAACTTAAGAAAATTTCCCAATAGGCGAGTATAATTCAAGTTGTAGCCTCTATAGAAAAGGACTTGGCATAAGAGAAGACAAATTTTGCTCACAGCATAAAATGTAGAGTATTTAATAGTTATTTCATGATGAGGTGAACTTTTCTCAATTCCTAGTCTCATAGTCAATTAGGTACCATATGCTTCAAAACACTTGTAAAAATATTTGTTCATCTTCACTCATAAAGTTATTTGATTTTGCTGTGGTAGTTGGTTTAAAACCTAAAAAACTGAAAACTAGGTCAGAGGATCCGCCAAGTTGTTTCTTCTTCTTGATATCTTCATTTCTTTCTTACATTTCACAATCATCCTTGTTTCTATTTCATGAAGGAACCTCGAAATAATTAGCAAAGGGAGAGATCTCTTACACTTGGTTCTGCCCCCAACCCAATCCCTGTTTATTTATAATAGCAAACTAGTTTGGACCAAGAGTAACTAGGTAGAAGAATTCTATAACTATTCACATACATTTTATTAGAGGCCTTTTCTGTTGCTCTTTTAATTTAGTTTTATGGATTTCCATTATGTATTAAACATGACTAAAGGCTACATACCAAAGACTGACCAGCAGGTGGCATGAACATCTAACTTAATAAAACCATGAGTTTTCCTATACAGGCCAACTGAAGATTAAATGCTCAAACCACTAATCCACAGGAAAGCCCTACGGACTCTAAACACCCTTTCAAAACCAAAATAATTGCACAATCACAGAAAAACTAAACATCACTCATTTAAAGAAAAAAAAAAGCATTAACATTTTTTCAAATTAAAAAAAATTTTTAATCAATATCTTAGTTTAAAAAAAATTATCTTCATTTTCAAATACATTCCTCTCCCTTCCCCTACATTAGCAACTTAAAACAAAAAGTTTGAATAATTTTCACAGGCCAAATCCAAAACATGAGTCTTCTCAAAAAGCCAAGCCATTCCAGATCCTTCTCCAAACACATTCATTCTTTTTTTCCCCTTTCCCCTTTTAAAAGGCCTCTCCCCCCCCAAATTTCAGGAATTGTAATCCCAAACTCTTAAAAATCAGGTCAGCAAGCACGCTTAGGACCACCAGGCTCAGTGAGTACCCTAGATGTCCACCGATGGAAAAGTTTGTTATTAGTTACATTTATTTGGTTTTCAAAGGAGCTGATGAGATTGTCTGGCAACTAAGCTCAGTTCAGAGAGGCTCATCCTCAGAAAATTAGCTACAGTAATGATTTTATTCCATCACTCCAACCTCTCGGCTACAGTATCAAGGAGCCATCTGCAAGGATGATTGATGAAATCACAGAATGAGATAGTGGGCTTTAAAGTTCTTTTCAGACCACTTAAGAAAAGTCCTTGAGTTACCCATTTCCAGCTAACTTGTATTTCTAACTAACGTGTCCTAGTCTAAGCAGAGACTCTACAGTCCTGCTCCAAAATGTAGACTAGTGATCTATGGCTGCAAGTGTGGTCTTTTTTTCCATATTCCTACAAATAAACATCTGTTTCCTGCATTTGGATCACCGCCTAGAGGTTTAGCAATAACTTGCCCTCACACATTTGGTGGCCTGATAAATCTCAGAGCCGTGTAGCCAATATCTGAAACACTTAATTCTGTGTTTGCCTTTCCTGGACGGCTCGCCTATGACTTAAGGAGGAAAAGGGGAGGAAGTTGGAAAAGACATCTGCATTGCAAATACAGTATACTTGCCCTAAAAATACTAATATATGGAGTCATTTCTTCCCCCCTCCTCCTCCTACTTTACCAGATACATAAGCATTTTGTGGTCAGACCTCAGCTTATAAAACTGCAGCAGAATGAAGTCAGGAACTCAGTGATCCAAAGTCAGCCTTTCAGAAATCTATATTAGGGTTTTATTTATTTTTCTTATGCAAAAGAGTTCCAAGGAAAGTGAAGTCAAGGCTTCGGTTCCACATTCTCAGTTCTTAGAGGAGAGCTAATTTTAAAAGGGAAGCTTTTTCTGCCTTAGCACAAAAGCTCACCATTGCCTGGCAAATGAATGCCACACCGACTCTGATTTGGTACTCTGAAACCAAAATACCGGAATTGTATTATCATTTGACTATTGCAATAGGAGGAAGCACCAGTCAAAAACAGTGAGAGTTATTAATACACAGAAAACCACAATAGTTCAATTTATGCTGAGGCTTCACTCTTCCAACACTGAAATCTGAACGATCACACATACAGAGACAAAGCTCTGCTTTCTTCCAGCCCCACCTGCACGATCAGGCGTTAGATCAATTAATGTTCTTTTAAGTGAATGCCGTGAATAGGTGAAGAAATTATTTATATGAATGAAATAGGAATGAATTAGTCCAAATGGGCTACATCTGCCTAACAAAATCTTCTAGGCTGAGGGCAGCTGGGTAGAGTGGATTGAAGCTGTATCTAGAGATGGGAGGTCCTGGGTTCAAATTTAACCTTAGACACTTCCTAGGTGTGTGACCCTGGGTATGTCTCTTAACCCTCACTGCCCTTCTGTCTTAAAACCAATATACAGGGGGCAGTTAGGTGGCTCAGTGGATTGAGAGCCAGGCCTAGACCCATTGCCTAACCCGTACCACTCTTCTGCCTTGGAACCAATACATGGTATTGATTCTAAGATGGAAGGTGAGGGTTTAAAAAATATATATATATATATATTTATATAATCTATATTATTTGCATATTTATACCTGTATACTTACATAAGTGATACATAAATATATCTTTATTGTATATTATATATATATATTTTTATACACAGAGTATTAATTCTTAGGCAGAAGGTAAGGTGTTTTTTTTTCATCGGTTACAGGCTGGATTGCTCCCAGGCACCTGCCAGGACTCGGCTGACAGGCTGGGTTCAAGGACTGCTCTCGGTAGAAGGGCCTGGTCCACAAGGCAGGTCCCAACAAGAACTTTCTGCAAGGGGCTTACTCCTGGAAATACCAGAAAGACTTTGCCATTACACCATCTCACTTATAACACAGTCCTGTAGAAAACGTGCCAAAGACAGCATCATGAAGAGATTCTGGTGGGATTAAGGACAAGTGATTGATGTAAACAAATATTTTCCTTAAAAAGGTCTTCAAACTTAAAAGCCCAAACACAAAGCATAAAGAGGATGCTGCTCTTCATGATCCTGACCCACAAGACCCTAAAGCTTTAAAATATGTATCATATTTGTTCATTATAATTTTAAAAATCATTAAAACCACACTCTTCCCCTCTTTCCTTCCCTCCTTCCTCCCTCTCTGGGCCAACTCCATGCCAGCAGCCACCCCAAACAGCCACTTTCTATGGGGATGGGGGACTTTCTCCCCTGGCCTTCCCTCTTTATTGGGGTTGCTCCACGGCCCAAAGGGCTTCAGTAAAGCCAACAACTCCATTCTTTCCACTAGCAGTCCTTCTGACCACCTCCTCTGATGTCCCCCGTGATTGTCATCTGCATCGACTTCTATAATATAACCTAAGGACCTCGGGGGCTTGCCATTCACCCCACGGGGAACTCTCAGGGTTTCTGGATCTGTCCACATGCTTTGCATCCAAACTCTTTTCCATGTTGTCTTCCCTAATTTGAATGTGAGCTCTTTGGGGTCAGAGATTGTCTCAATATTTCTATTTGTACCCTTGGCATGACACATAGTTTAATAAGTAAAGGCTTTTCTCCTCATTCCTTTATATTATGGGGGGGGGGGACACCACTTCCTATCCATTCAGAGCTTTCAACCTAAAGGAAAAAATATATGCGTGGAATGGCAGGCAATCTGGGAGGAGAGAGGGGCCTGGATATAGGGGAAATTTTAGGTAATTAGAAAACAAAAGGTCCGGGTTAAAAAAAATTATTTGTAAAAGGAAAGAAAAAAAATGAGGTATGAGAATGAATACACAAACATCCACGCCACATTTACAAGATAAAACCACATGGTTCTATTTCATGGAAAAAGAAGTCCGAGGGAATTGGTTGCTCACAAGAATTCTTCTCCAGTTATAAAGAAACGATAGCTCGGTTAAGTCCTGCATCCATACCCATATCTAGCCTGATGCTAGCTCTCTTCTTTATAGCTCCTTTCATCGAGTGTTTCAATAATATCTAAGTGAAGGCGGAAATTATCCCTATCTAAGGGAAAGCTGAGCCTCAGTGGCTGAGCGGTGTTTGAAGAGGAAAGACAGCTGAGTTTTGCAGACAGCAGTTTGTGCCCTGCAGTTATAAAAATGTCATTTGACTTGCAAACTGGATCTGGAAGTCGTTGATGGAGAATAAATGGAGCCATGATGTCATTCCTTTTACACAGTCTGTTTTCCTGACCATAACCACACGTTAATCACCATAGCCAATGACTGGGATTCAAATTCTGCATCCTAAAACAGGGTAGCTGCAGTAATGGAAAAATACCATCACTTGTAATATTTGGAAAATGCAGTGTGAGGTTTTTGTGTGCTTTTAAAATAAAACAAAAACAAAAAAGTAGAGCAAACATCTGTTTTCCATCAGCAACAGCATTTTCAGCAGGGGGAATGGATGCTTCTCCTGGAGTTGAATTTGCTGAAATGCCACAGCATGAAAACGTCCTCAGTTCTGTGTCTGTAAACCAATTATCCGGCCAATTCACTGGCCAATTCACCCCAAGTGTGTTAGGGAACTTTCAAGAAACACAAACTAGCACATACAATTTGGCTCATGAAATCCAAAAGGTGCAAGAAGCAAACTACATTCAGAATTCCAGCTCCCTTAAACTATATATTAACATATTTCTAGGGAATATTCCTGTGCAAATCTTCTACTTCTAGTTCCCACATGCTTTCATGTATAGGGTTTTCAGAAAGGTCTGTCATCTTCACAGCTTGAAGACAAGGTTCAGGATTGCAGGTCTGAATGACTCCCATTATCATCACATATTTTCCTAGCACACAAAAAAAGAGTAAATATAGTTACTGAATAAATCAATTAAATTTTAAAGCAAACAAGGTTCTGTTCTTCAAAGACTGTAACTTCCCTAGAGTGACAAAGTAAACACTCAGCACCAAATCTAGAAAAAAGGGATGAAGAAATATTAAAGATCAAAATTCCAAAGAAGTGAATAATCAAAGGAAGGACTTAGAGTAAGATGGATAGAACACTTTACAAACTTTAAAGTACTATATAAATGCTGGCTATTATTAGGAAGAGACTGGGGAAAGAAAATGCAGCTGGATAATGTTAAAATCTTTAGTTCCAAGTTAAAAACAAAAACATAATAGCCAATCCTCATGCAAAGAATGACATTTTGTGATGGAAAAGACTTTTAATGTTAAGGTATATGTTAGAATTAGATGGGCTGTTACAAAGAGTCCAAGAAAATCCATGTTATCAAATTAATGTTCCCTTATTAAAAGCCATGAAGTAGCCCTAGAAGAGAAGAATCAGCCTGGGGTCCTGTAGATGGGACAATATTCATCTTTGCAGGCCTCAAGGTAAACTTTTCTGACGGATCCACAGAAAGCAAATTCAATTTTCGTTTGACAGTGCCAAAAAAAAAAAAAAGCTTGGCAGACAGCACCTCGCTGGTCCAGATTGCACAAAACTGATATCCTGCCACCTTCCACTTAATCCCAGACCACTCACTGGACAAACTAAAATAAATCATCAAGAGGGCAGTCTGCCATATTAATGATCTAATGACATATTAACCACTACCCTCTTCCCAATTCCTCAGAGAAGTGGTCCTCCTTGAAAGCAAAACTTGGCTAGTCTAAACCACACAGAACTCAATTGTGTAAAAAACCCCAAACAGCATGAAGGACAGGCAAGCTGCCAGGCCCTGATACATGCCATAGAGCTTCTGGATTTTATTATTTTTTTTAATCACATTATCTCCATTCTCCAGGACTGATTTTATATTCTTGTCCCCAGGGCTATGACCAAAAGGAGTCAGGCAAATTTACTCTTAGGTTCTTTTCCTGACCCTACTACAGGTGGTAGGATCTCCACTTAAAACAATAATACCTAGTCTCCCAGGGGCCTTTAATAATTCTAAATCTATTTTTGCTGAACATTTTGCATGATCTGGAATTGCTAGGTAGAATAACTGATGACTCAGAGAAGAGAGAAGTCAAAGAGGAAGGCAGAGAGAAGCTCCCAACTGACAGCTTGATGAAGATTTAATAGCAGGAGTGGGTTTGGGAGGCTCCAAAAGAAAGTGTGAGAGAGAAGAGGTAGGAGGTTGTCTACCAAACTGAAGGTCTACAGAGCTGTCGTGTTGACATTATATTTGTATGTCTATGAAACCTGGACAGTCTACCAGACCCATGCCAGAAAATTGAACCACTTCCATTTGAATTTTCTTAGGAAGGTTTTTGTTTTTTTGTAAAGACATTTTATTTTGCCAATTACATGTAAAGATAATTTTCCACATAAGTTTTCTGAAGTTATATGATCCAAATTGCCTCTCTCCCTCCCTTTCCTCCCCCTTCCTGGAGATGGCAAGCAATTTGATCTTGGTTATACATGTATTATCAAGCAAAACATATTTCCATATTGTTCATTTTTGTCAAAGAATGCTCATATAGAACCAAACCCCCCAAATAAACAAGTGAAAAATCATATGTATTTGCAAATTAAAACAATGCTGAGGTACCACCTTACATCTAGCAGACTGGCCAATATGGCAGCAAAGGAAAGTGATAAATATTGGAGCGGATGTGGCAAAATTGGGACCCTAATGCTTTGTTGGTGGAGTTGTGAATTGATCCAACCATTCTGGAGGGCAATTTGGAATATGCACAAAGGGCTTTAAAAGATTATCTGACCTTTGATCCAGTCATACCACTGCTAGGTTTGTACTGCAAAGAGATAATAAGGAAAAATATGTGTACAAAAATATTTATAGCTGCGCTCTTTGTGGTGGCCAAATATTGGAAAAGGAGGGGATGCCCTCCAATTGGGGAATGGCTGAACAAATTATGATATATGTTGGTGATGGAATACTATTGTGCTACAAGGAATAATAAAGTGGAGGAATTCCATGGAGACTGGAACAACCTCCAGGAATTGATGCAGAGTGAGAGGAACAGAACCAGGAAAACATTGTACCCAGAGACACTGTGGTACAATTGAATGTAATGGACTTCTCCACTAGTGGCAATGCAGTGATCCTGAACAACTTGGAAAGATCTAAGAGAAAGAACAGTATCCACATTCAGAGGAAGAACTGTGGGAGTAGAAACACAGAAGAAAAACAACTGCTTGATCACATGGGGATATGATTGGGGAAGTGGACTCTAAATGATCACCCAAGTGCAAATATCAGTAATATGGAAATCAGTCTTGATCAATGACATGTAAAACCCAGTGGATTTGCATATCAACTATGGGAGGGGGTGAGGGGAAGGGAAGGAAGGAACATGAATCTTGTAACCATGGGAAAATATTCTAATTTAATTAATTAAATAAAAATTTCCAAAAAAAAAATTAAAAAAACCCATTAGGTCCAAAATCTCAAAAAAAAAATAACATGGAAATAGGTTTTCAACAATGATCCATGTATAACCCAGTGAAATTGCTTGTCAGCACAGGGCGTGGGGAAGGAAGAAGGATGGGAAAAATCATAAATCATGTAATGATGGAAAATTATTCTAAATAAATAATTAAAAATTTTTTTTAAAAAATCATGCTTTTATCTGCATTCCAATTCAAACATCTCTGGAGGTGGATAGCATTCTTTGTCATAAGTTCCTCAGAATTATACTGAATCATGTATTGCTGAGAGTAGCTAAGTCTTTCATAGTTGGTTAACATTCAATATTGCTGTTACTGTGTACGATGCTCTCCTGGTTCTGCTTATTTCACTCTGCATACCTTCATGAAGGTCTTTCCAGCTGTTTCTAAAATCATCCTGTTCATCATCCCTTACAGCACAATAGTATTCCATCACCAACATATACCACAATTTGTTCAGCCATTCCCCAATTGCTGGGCACCCCCTCAATTTCCAATTCTTTGCCACCACAAAAAGAGCAGCTATAAATATTTTTGAACAAGTAGGTCCTTTCCCCTTTTTAAAAAATCTCTTTGGGATACAGAACTAGTATTCGTATTTCTGAAGATCATCTAGCAAGATAAGGTGCCAGACACTGAGGTCCTCTGAACTGAACTGCCAAGCACTCAGACTCTACCACAGAGACTGAAAACCCTGACCATCTTAGAATCAATACTGTGTATTGGTTCCAAGGCAGAAGAGCAGTAAGGGCTAGGTAATGGTAGTTAAGTAACTTGCCCAGGGTCACACAGCTGGGAAGTGTGTTTGGTCAAATTTGAACCTAGGACCTCCTGCCTCTAGACCTGGTTCTCAATCCACTGAGCCACCTGGCTGCCCCCAACCAAAAAAAAAAAAATCTTAAGGAAAACTTCTTATAATCTGTAAAATAAAGAATGGCCTTAAGTATATTAGATATATTTTAAAAAATCAAACATAACTGAAAAGTTGGCTTATTGGTCTGGATTCAATCATTGAACTTATACAATGATGGATGATATACAATCTTTTTTAGTAGAGGATGTACAAAATATATTTATGGGGCTGTTAGGTAGCCAGTCTTGGGAAAGGGAGGTCCTGAGTTCAAATCTTGCCTTAGACACTTCCTAGTTGTGTAATCATGGGAAAAAATCACTTAACTTCAATTGCCTAGCCCTTACTGCTCTTCTGCCTAGGAACCCATTACTACTCACTCAATTCTAAGACAGAAGGTAAGGGTTTTAAAAAAACGTGTGCCCATTTGTAGTCTTAGCTTTTTAAAAGTAAAATATTTCATATTTATGTACCTCTCTCCCTTTAAGAGAAAAAAATTCTTTTGGGGTTTAAATCTTTCATCCTACGGATAGCAAAGGAGGTCAGGAGACCAGAGTTCTAGTTCCATCTCCTTTACCTTTGGATAAATTCCTTTCTCTCTGGTCCTGCTTTTTTATTTGTAAAATAAATGGGGTCACTGATTTAGGGTTGGAAGGAAATTGAGGTCCAGACAAGTCATAGGCTTATAGATAAAATTTTGAAAAGGACCCTAGAGGTCCAACTACCTATTTTACAGGTAAAAAAACTGGGGCCTAAAGCAGCTAAGTGACTTTCCCAAGGGCACAGTCATACTATATCCAGAGATGATCCCGAAGTTTCTTCCCACATATTAGAACAATAACTGACATTTTGGACAAATGCTATTGGGGCTTTTTTACATATATGATATCTCCAGAAGCTCACAGAAATCTGCCAAGGGCTGTGCAGATCTGCCTGGGTTGCATTAGAATCCAGGCTTCCCTGGAGTTTTATCCTGGAGCCTTTTATTACAGATGCAAGGACCTAAGCTCATAAATTTGGCCTGGGAAAGGCCTTGGAGGGCACTGAGTTCACTGATTCCCATTTTGAGGATAAGAAAACTAAGGCTCAGCGAGGTTAGGTATTAGCCTGGGTCACACAACAAGAAAGCATCAACAATAAGCCATGTAAGTCCAGAACTTATAGCTCCATTTGTGGGTTTCTACATTTGGCCCTGGAAGGGACAATGTCAGAGGTCAATAGGCTAAGCCCTTTGATTTTACAAAAGAATCTCAGGTTCAGAGAGGTTAAATGATTTGCCCGGGGCCACCAGCAAGGACATACAGGCTGCCGAACTCAAACCCAGGTCTTCCTAGTCGCGGATCTTCAAAGATCTATCTCCAGTGCACTAGGGACCAGGGAAGCAGAGGCAAGGGAAGGAAGGGAGGGCGCTGGAGGGCAGGGCCAATGGGAAGGAGAGGCGGGGCCAGAGGGGCGGGCCAAAAGAAGCGGGGAGGGTTACCTGGGGCCAGACAAGGTTTCCCCTGGGGCACCCGCTCCAGGCCCTGTACCGTGAAGACACCGCTCGGGTCCCTCAGCCGCGCCCAGCTGCCCTTTTCTGCCGCTTCCAGCACCCGGCCCTGCATCCACACGACCGCCAGCTCCAGCGGGGCTCGGCCTGCCGGCTCCCGGGCCAGCCGCCAGGCTCCGGGTCCGCCTACGGCACAGCGCCGCAGCTGCTCAGCCAGCAACTTCAGCGGAGGCGCTGTGGGAAGCCGCACCGCTGGGCTCGGGCCCCGGACTCTGCACGAGCCAGCAGAAGGGGAGTCCGACGCCATGGCCCAAACCGCAGTCTCCCGCCAAGTTTGACGAACTACGCTAATGGAGGGCGGCCACGCCAATCAGGAGCGTGCGTGCAGAATCCACCAATGGAGACTGGGCAGAGAAGGCGGAGACTTCGGGGGCGCGGGCGCTTGGTTATTAATGAATGAAAGAGAGGGCTCCGGGGCTGTTGTCCACAGACTGAGGGAGCCTCCCTGCCCTCTACCATTGTCCCTGAGCCATTCAGCAGTAAAATATTACCAGATTAGAAAAGATGGACAGTTCCCAAACACCCTATCATCATCTTGCTGTCAACTGAAAGCTTAGTGCAAAAATCACAGGATTCCTCCGAAGTAAGTTTGGTTCCCTACCCACGTGCTTGTAAGTATCAAAGGAGATAGTCAATAACCGTAAAGTGCTACTTTACAAGACACTGTGCTAAACTCTGAGGATACAAAATGAAGCAAAAGACAATTCCTGCCCTCAAGGAGTTCATAATCTGAATAAAATGTGCTTGCAGAACATATATAATATTAGCTATTACTATTTTTCAATATTAGACAAAGTATTGTATTAGCTATTATTCAATATCTAACATTTTATTGGGAAATAAATATTAGGTATATTTCTATAATAACATAATGCTATGTTATCAGGAAAGAATATTTGTAGTTAACATACTGCTTTAAGGTTTGCATAATATCTGGAAATATAATTGCTAACAGGAACTAATAATAGGTAACATTTACATAGTCCTTTAAGGTTTGTAAAATGCTTTACATAGATTATTTCTGAAGCAACAAGATGCGGATCCAAAGCCTTAAGTGCTAGGTAAATATTAGCTATTATTATTTCCCAATAATATTATGGTAATACTATTTTGCCTATTGATTGCCTAGCCCTTGCTGTTCTGTATTAGAATTGGTGCCACAGAAGGTAAGGGAAAAGAAAGGGAAGGAAGGAAGGAAGGAAGGAAGGAAGGAAGGAAGGAAGGAAGGAAGGAAGGAAGGAAGGAAGGAAGGAAGGAAGGAAGGAAGGAAGGATGGATTAATTACTTTGGCAATTTTGTGAAGGAGTGATTGGAGAAGGAAGAGACTTCAGGGAGTCAGACAAATTGTAGCGATTTGTAGTAATCCAGGGGAGAGGTGATGAGGGTCTGAACTAGAGTTGGGACAGATGCAAGAGATGTAAAAATAGAAATTCTAAAGAGTTGAAAATCAAGGATATGTAGAGTGAGGGAAAATGAAGAGTTAAAGATGATCATGCCAAGGTTGCAACCCTGGGTGATTAGAAGGATGTTGGAGCCCTCAATGAATATTAACAAAATTCAATAGGGGGCATTATTCAGGGTAAAATACAATTAATTCAACTTCTGACAAATTGAATTTGAGATGCCTGAAGAATTTCCAATAGCAGTTGGAGATGTAGGCTTGGAGTTTAGTAAAGTAGCCACAGATTATAAATATATAAAGATTTCAGGTCATTTGTATAGAGATGATAATTAAACCCATTGAAGGTGATCTGGTTGCCAACTGAGAGAGTGTTGTGAGGCAATAGAAGAAGGGGGAGGTGGGGGAGGGGGGCCACAGCTGGGTAGCTCAGTGGATTGAGAGCCAGAGAGCCAAGCCTAGAGACAGGAGGTCCTAAATTCAAATCTGACCAAACACACTTCCCAGCTGTGTGACCCTGGGCAAGTCACTTGACCCCCATTGCCTAGACCTTACCACTCTTCTGCCTTGGAGCCAATACACAGTTGACTCCAAGACAGAAGGTAAGGGTTAAAAAAAAAAAAGAGGACCCAGGATAAAGTCTTGAGGTTAATGGCATATGGATGATTAGATAGCAAAGGAGACTGAAGAATAGTTAGACAATTAGGAAGAAAACCAAGAGAGAATAGTGTCATGAGAGTCCAGAGAGAAAATAATATTCAGGAAAAAAGGGTAGTTAATAGAATCAAATGCTGCAGAGTTCAAGAAGACCACTAGATTTGATCATTAAGAGATTATTATAGCTATCCTGGAAAGCAATTGGGAACTGTGTCCATAAAGTTATCTGACCGTGCATATCTTTTGATGCAGCAATCCCACCACTCAGCCTAAATAACTTATTTATTTTTTAAAACTCTTGCCCTCTCTCTTAGAATAAATACTGTGTATTTGTTACAAGGCAGTAGAGTGTAAAGGTTAGGCAATGGGGATTAAGTGATAGGGTCACACGGCTAAAAAGTGTTTGAGGTTAAATTTGAACCCAGGATCTCCCACCTCTAAGTCTGGCTCTCAATCCACTGAGCCATCTAGCTATGCCCCCCTATATACTTTTGAAAGAAAATAGGGGCAGCAGGAGGAGGTGGATTGATGGGAAGACCTAGACGGATGGGAGATGAGAAACACCCACCTAGGGACCTTCCCAGGGCCAGTAAAGCACAAAACCTCTTGGGCTATAGAAAAACAAGTTTATTTGATAGTTGGAGTAAGGGAAACTGGTAGCACTACTAAAATCTAGCCTCCACCCAGCTTCTACACCTCCTGCAAAGGAGAGCCCTTATTTTTCTTCTATAGGCCTTGCTTACCAGCTCCCTGCTCTTATCTAAGACCCAAAAGCTATATGACTATCCTACTTATACTTACTATTATGGATTGTCTCTAAAAGGGTTAAAGAGGGGACTTGTGGATAAACATGGCTGCCATCTTAAATGCAGGAATCTACCTCTCCTCAGTGCCTACCAATATAGATTACCTCAAAAGGACAAAAAAACTAAATTCATATGAAAGAAGGGTCTCCACAGTAGGGTGCAGCATTGAAGCAATGAAGTGGTCTGGTACAAAAGGAGGAGTCTGCAGGAGGACAGAAGTCTGCCAGAGAGAGGAAGACATGTCAGGACCCAACAGATTTGAAAGACTTAAAGACTTTGGGGGGATTGGAGTAATTGTTGTATTGTCATAATTTGCCCAAGGGTAGACTGCCTACCTTTCTCTGGCACAAGGGTGCTGGGCATTGGGGAGCGCCCCCAAATGCCAATTGCCCATACCTGTACCCCTAGGCTTTCCCACCATTAGTGACAGAATCCAACCCCACATAGCATTATCCATTTGTCCATTTGTTTGATCAACAATGTCCAGTCTTGACCAAAAGGGAGGTGTGTCAATATGGAATCTAGAAGCCCCCAAACTTGTAGCCTAGAAAGATTAAATGAACCCCAGTTTACTTAGCTCAGTGGTTCTCAACCTTTCTAATGCCGTGACCCCGCAATACAGTTCTTCATGTTGCGGTGACCCCAAACCAAAAAATTATTTTGGTGACTACTTCAAAACTGTAATTTTGCTATGGTTATGATTCTGAATGTAAATACCTGATATGCATTATGTATTCTCATTGCTACAAATCAAACATAATTTAAACATAGTGATTAATCACAAAAACAATATGTAATTATATGTTGAGAAATATTAATCCAGCAGGAGGCAGCCTGAGCGCTGGGGCAGGAGGTAAGTCCTGCCTGGGGAGGGGGTCTGCAGACGCTGCCTTCTTCTTCCTGTCATGTCCGTCCAGTTCGAGCTGAGGCTTCACTTTGCTGGGATTACTGGGCTCCTCCACTCCAGGAGTTATCCACTCCAGGACTCGTTCTTAACCCCTCGGGAACCAGCTCCCGTGTGCTCTCTCTGGGTCTCTGTTTGAGTCCGGTCTCCAGGCAACAGGGTAAATCCATCACCCTTCATAGGGGGAGGGCTGCTGATAGGTAACTAATATTAGTACAATGTGCGGGCAGCAGGGTCCCTGTTCTTTCTGAGATCTTGCTGTAAAGTAGCTTGATTTCTCAGCGGCTAAAGCCATCAGAAATATGTGTTTTCTGATGGCTTTAGGCACCCCTGTGTTTTGGTTGTTTGACCCCCGCCAGGGTCACAACCCATGGGAGGGGGGGTCACGACCCACAGGTTGAGAACCTCTGACATAGCTTAAGGGTGAAGGCTCTTGGTTTGACCTTGTCATTTGTCCCTTCCAGACAACTTCACTACCTCTCAGACTAACAATAGACTTTAAGATGTTATGTATCTCTTTTGTTCCAAAGGTTTCTCCCCTTAGGCCAAAGTCCTTTACCAAGGTGGCCCAGCCCTTGGCTGGGTCTTTCCCTTTTGTGTCCATTGAAAAGTATCAGCCCCTCACTGTTATTCCTGTCTGGAACACCTCATTTTCCTTTATTACCATTGTAAAGTCAATCAGCTGTCCCTCTCATCTTTAGCCATCATGTTTCACCTAGAAAGATATTTAAGCTCCCCAAGAGCCATTAAAGTCATCTAGCTTGGTGGCACTCTCAGGGATAATATCCCCATTGTCCAGGTTTTTCCCTATAAAAGTTGTGGCGCAAGACTGAGTAAAGAATTAAATGCTGGCATTATCCCTTTCCTGATTAAAGACTTGGTTTTTCTGACTAAAAATCAATCAATCAATGAATAAAATAAAAGGGTTAAAGAGGGTGGATTCACAGATGTACTGAATCTTTACCTAAAGTCTGGGATGGTTTCCTAACCCAGAGTCCCAGGTGACCAAAACCCTTGGGTTTACCTTAAACAAGTGGATCTCTGACAGGTGGTCTCTGTACTTCAAGGAAAGGCAGGTCTCCTCCAAGGCAGTTCTCCAACCCAAGAATATCCTAATCTTTCCACAAGATTAGATTTTCCCAGGGCATGCCAGAGCAAAGATTCTCCTTACCAGCTCAGTAGAAAGCTAGATCAGGAGTGACATGCCAGTAAAAATTCCCAAGATCCTTTTCTCCTTTTCATAATCTTCTCCTAGGAGTTGTGTCTAAATTCTCCTCCTTTCCTTTTAAAGCCAATCCCTACTTTTTCTTTATCTCTTATCCCTTACATTTCTACACTTTAAAGAGATCAAAGATAGGACACATGTGAAAAGAGAAAAAAAGATTTGTAGCATCTCTTTTGTGGTGGCAAAGAAATGGAAACCAAGGACCAACCCAATCATTGGGGAAGTTAAATAAATTATAGTATATGAATACAAAAGAATACTTTTGAACTCTAAGAAATCATGAAGGGGATGGTTTTAGGGAAACTTGGGAAGACACATATTGCCTGAGACAGAGTAAAGTGATTAGAACCAGAACAATTTTCACCATAACAACAATATTATAAAAATGAAAAAGGAAAGAATATTCTACTGATAGGAGTCTCATAGAGACCATTTGAGGAGAAAGCTTTGGGACAATTAGAGGTGTTCCTGACACATCTACTACATTTAAAGAGCCAATAGGATTACATTCAGAATCAGTTTTACTTACCAAAACTGACCTGGAAGCTTCAGTGTCTAACAGGCAATCATAATACATGTTCCCAACTTTCAGCCTCACGTGAGGGTCTTTGTTTTGGGGAGGGGAATAGGCTGGGATAACTGGTGTTAAACCATCAGGGTCTAGGGAATCGAAGGTTTCACCCCCCCAAATCGAGAACCCTTCCCCCCCACACACATACCATCATAAATATCCCTGGCTATTCCTCATTCTAAGAAGTACCATGATGCCCACTGCAAGCAAAACAGTTCTTTTCAGCCATGAGAAATTCCACCAGTTATCATTAGGAGTCACATGAGTCTCTCTAGTCACTTGTGTGTCATTTAATCCTTTGTTTGGAAGCCAGAATACAAAGACTTGAGAAGCAAATTTAAGATATTAATAGTTATGTGGGGGGAAAATGCTCTAAATTACTAATAATTAGAGAAATATAGATTCTGGCAATTCTGAGGTTTCATTTCCTACCCAACTGGGTTGACAAAGATGACAAAATGGAAAATAACAGTTGTTGGGAAAAGTTTCAGAAAAAAAGGACTCATTAATACACTCTTGGTGGATCTGTGAATTGATCTAGGCATGCTTAAACAAACAACAACAACAACAACAACAAAAACAAACCAGCTTTAAAATATACCCCAAAAGTCATTAAAACATATATTTACCCTTTAACCCACTGATACTATTGCTAGGTCTATGACCCAAAGAGATCAAAGAAAGAGGAAAAGGATCCACATGTTCAAAAATATTTATAGTAATTCTTTTTGCAATAGGAACAGGGAACTAGGAACAGAGAATAGCTAAACAAATTAAAGATTATGAAGATAATGGACTATTATTATACCAAAGAGATGACAAAGAGTATCCAGATTCAGAGAAAATTGGGAAGACTTGGATAAATTGATGCAGTCAGGTGAGTAAAACTTGGAAAACAATTTTATAAGAACAACATTATTTAAAAAAAAAAAAAAAGCTTTGTAAAACGTAACTGATCAGTTCATTGACCAACCCTGATTCTGGAGGAGCAATGATGAAGTATGGGACTCATCACCCGAAGTCATGGACTCAATACACAGGAGATATGCATCTTCAGACATAGCTAATTGGGTTTTTTTGTTTGTTTGTTTGTTTGTTTTTTTTTGCTTAACCATGCAGAAGAGAATCTGTGTTTTGGCTTGATTAATCAGAAATTTCGACTTCCTTTCCATTTGTTTTAAATTTGAGACAATCAGCAGCCACAAAATTGATCCCACTGTCACTGCCTCCCTGGGTGGTACCACCTAATTGAGGAGCTGTGATTGGTTCCTGGGGGATGATATAGGAGAGTTAGTGGGTGTAATGAGGATTTATAAGATGAGACCCAACAGGAAGCTGGGGGGTTTTCTTGTTTTCTGAGGCTGAGATTCAGAGACAGACACTGAATTGTTAGGCTCTGGATTATTAGGCTAGGAAATTCTTCACCTCCTATCTATATTTCTCTCTTATTTTCTTTGTCTTACTAATAAATCTAGCTATTAATAGTCTTGTGACTTAAGGGTTAATTACAATTTTGGTGACCACTCATTCTAATCATTATACCATGCATATTTGTCATAGAGATTTTTAAAAAATCTATTTCAATGAAGTTAGTATAATAGGGTTGCCAAGAAGAAAAGAAAGAAAAGAAAAGGCTAACCAGAAGCATTTTGTAAAGGTGCATAGAAGAGGAGGAAGCTAAGTTGATACTTCATGGCTGTGTGAGCCTGGGCAAGTCATTTAACCCTGGTTGCCTAGTCCCTACTGCTTTGGAACCAATACACAGTATTATTCTAAGATGGAAGATAGGGTTTTTTTTTAAAGTGCATAGAAGAATACAGAAAGTAGACTATAAGGAAACTCTGACAGTGTTGAAAGCTAAATACTTAATTTATCATATTATTATTTATATAATTTGTAATTTATTATATTATTATATTCTTAAAAGGAAAAGTAAGTTGTATATAATAGAAATTTCCAGTTTTATGCACAATCCTTTTTTCTATTCTACTTTATATATTCAAATATTAATTTTATTTCTCTTTTTCATTCAAAATAAAATGAAAGAGTTAAGGAGAGGAGATAACAGGTATTGACTTTTTTTCCTAAGAGTTTTGCTGTGCATGCAAAGAAATAAATATATAAGATAACAGCTTTGGAGGACAGTTAATGTCTAATATATATATATATAATGTCTAATATATATATAAATGGGACACTTGGTTTCTTATATAATCAAATAAAATATATCTTTTCTTTTCTTTTTTTTTTAACCCTTATCTTCCATCTTGGAGTCAATACTGTGTATTATTATTGACTCCAAGGGGGCAGCTAGGTAGCTCAGTGGATTGAGAGCCAGGCCTAGAGATGGGAGGTCCTAGGTTCAAATCTGGCCTCAGCCACTTCCTAGCTGTGTGACCCTGGGCAAGTCACTTGACCCCCATTGCCTACCCTTACCACTCTTCTGCCTTGGAGCCAATACACAGTATTGACTCCAAGACGGAAGGTAAGGGTTTAAAAAAAAAAATTATTGACTCCAAGGCAGAAGAGTGGTAAGGGCTAGGCAATGGGGGTCAAGTGACTTGCCCAGGGTCACACAGCTGGGAAGTGTCTGAGGTCAAATTTGAACCTAGGACCTCCTGTCTCTAGGCCTGACTCTCAATCCACTGAGCCACCCAGCTGTCCCCAAAATATGTCTTTTCTTGTACTTCCTTCAAGTTAAACCTTAAGAGTTTCACTCTTATCCACAGTTGTGAAATATCATTTCCTTTCTTATATGTATTTTATGCTTTTCCCTGTCTTCCTTTAAGTCACATCTAAAATTCCACCTTCTGCAGAAAGTTTTTTCCAGTTCCTCCCATGTTAGTGCATTCCCTCTGTTCCTTATTTCCAATTTATCCTGAATATATCTTGTTGTTTACTTATAGTTGTTTGCATAGTTTCTCCCATTTGATTGTGGGCTTCTTGAGAGCAGGTACTGTCTGTTACTTTTGGATCTTCAGGGCTTAGCACAGTTCATGGCACATAGGTGTTACTTAATAAATGTTTCTTGACTGGTGTTTTATTTTTTTCCTATGCAAAGAGTAAACCTTTTATAAGGGGGCAGCTAGGTTGTTCAGGGGTTTGAGAATCAGGCCTAGAGATGGGAGAGGGAGAGAGAGAGAGAAGGGGAGAGGGAAGGAGGGAAAAAGAAAGGAAAAGGGGGAGTGAAAGAGAGGAAGGGAGGAAGGGAGGGAGAGACAAATGGATGACAGAGAAAGCTAGGGAAGAGAAAGTCATTTCCCTTCTGAGAGCAAAAGAAAGTTAATCAATTTCCTAGCAAACCCATTCAGTTCATTGGAGTATCACAATTCAGCACTTGATCAACTTCTGAGCCTTCCTATTGAAAAGGATCAAGTTAATAGCAAGTGGCACTACTGATTTACCCCAGACTCAAGGGTTTGGGGAGCAGAATTACACATGGGTAATTTTCATCTAAGTAAATTGAAGAGTTCTCAGTGAATTCCCATTGGACTCTTTCTAGAGCTGACAAACTCATGATCTGCACTTGAGAGTTTTGAAGGGAAACCAGATTAAAATGTAAGGAAATGTTTAACAAAATAAATAAAAATACAGAACAACATAATATTCATTTGTGGGTTTCTAAGTCAATATGTGGTCATCCACTGAGCCTCCTTTGTAACAATGAAAACTGAACCAAGCTTTCCTTAGCCTTTTAAATGGAATTCTTCTCTCCAAAGTTCCCATTATTTTCACCCCAGCAACCAATTCTTCCTTGTTGAAGAGAATAAAATACAGAATAGCAGTTCCCTTCATTTTTTCTTTCAACTTTTGAGGGATGAGTGATCATCAAGACAAGCCAAGAAATGATTAGTTCCCTTGCTTTTGTCAGAGAGGGCACCAGCAAAAGTTCCTCACCACTGCTAGATCTTACCCACGTGCCAGGTTTATGATCTTTACCCTTAAGTCTTCATCTATTTCCTCTATCACTTCTATTTCTCATCAATAATTTTTATTTCATAAACATCTGCCATACTCTTCTTACTTTGGGAATTTCATGGATTTCCTAAAAAAATTACCTTCTTAATATAAAATATAATATCACCCCCTAAATCTCCCCTTCTGCCTAATTTGATCTTTTTTAATAGGATACACCGAGGCCACTAAGAGCCAATAGTCAAATGCCATTTGCATTTATACCTCAGAAATCAGAAAATGCTATCAATTGGAGTTTAACATTGTTTTGTGTATTGCCCAGACTTAAGAAAGTGATGGAGAAAATGCTAGTAATACAGATTAAAGTTAAAAGTTGTGTCATGGTTTTCAAAGAACCTATTAGTAAACATTTACCAGCACACTCCTGGATACATCCTCCCAGGTCCATGTCCCAAATCAGTGGTCTCATCCCATCAAATTTCAATGGCATTTAGAAGATTAAATTTGTTTCTTGGTGTTTGGATTTCTCTAGTTCCCCTAGCTTATGGCCAGTACTTTCTATACTTCTCTAGCTACAAATGGCTGAGTAGGTCCCAAAGCACTGTACAAACATGAACTATTATGATCATTTGAGCAATTGAAGTTAAAAAAAGAAAATTGGAAGTTTAGGTTGATCATATGAGTAATATTAGTAATAAACAGGAAGATGTGGTTGCTTTTTTAAAAAATCATCTCATTTTCATATATATTAAAAGAAATATAATGTTCAGCTCAAGTCAAATCAACAAGCATTTATTTATTTTTAAAACTTTAACCTTCTACTTCCCAGCTGTGTGACCCTGGGCAAGTCACTTGACTCCCATTGCCTAGCCCTTACCACTCTTCTGCCTTGGAACTAATACATGGTATTGATTCCAAGATGGAAGATAAGGGTTTTTAACCCCCCCCCCCCAAAAAAAAAAACCTTAACCTCTGCCTTAGGATTCATACTAAGCATCAGTTCCAAGGTAGAATGGTGGTATAGGCTAGTGTGAAGATGGGATTGACTCTTCCCTTGCCTACTTTTAAATTTAATTAACCAGAAGCTAGACACCCCTACTTAACACTAAGTAGGGGAGGTTCAAAAGCCACTTGATAAAGTGTGTGACAACTCATAAACAACTGACCATCCCCTGGGCAGTGCTAAGCAAATTTAAAGACTGCTATTGGTCCTCATAATGTGGAGGAAGGAACAGGAAGTGATGTGAAAAAAGGACTATAAAAGGTGATGAACTTTCTGTGCAAGAGGTTTTCATCCTAAATTTTAGAATTGGAGGATCTTGGACTGGAACCATGGCTTGGACTACAATTTGGATCTGGGACTCTAACTCTTGGACTGCTTCTGTAAGTCTGCTCCTGGATCTCCTCCCTTTGGACTGTGGCTTGGGTGAGTGAGAAGCTGACCTTCCTTTCCTGGTTTCTGGAGAGATTAGTTCCAGAGAGGCCTCCCCTTCTTGGAGGAGGCCATGTGGGTTGAACCCTTGTTTAATTCTCCACCAAGTCCTCTGGCTGAGGGATTAATGAGCCCTGCTTGGATTGAGCTGGGGATCAGAGCAACATTTAGGGTGATAAGCTAGACTTCTTACTCTACCTTCTTTTACATTTCTCTACTTCCACTCTTTCCACTTCTTTGTAAAGAAAGCTACTGAAAGTCAACTTGACTTGAGCTATAATATTTTTAAATTGGTGATCACTGTATTATCTTAGAATTCTCATATATTTAGTTCAACCATAAATTTTAATTCCTTACACTAAGTTATTAGGGTTAAGTGACTTGTCACACAACTAGAAAGAATCTGAGGCCAGATTTGAAATCGGGATTTATTGTCTCTCAGTCTGGCTCTCTTATCTCCTGAGGCACCTAGCTGTCTCCAACAAGCATTTATTAAGTGCCTACTGAATGCCAAGCATAGTGGCAAGTCTTCAAGGAGCTCATAATCTAATGATAGGGCAGATAACAATCCCATGGGGATCCATGATCCTATGTTAGGGAAAAGTGGGAATGAAACAAGATTGGCAAGACTAGGGCAGAGGAGGAAGTGTTTTGATCATCCCCTTATTAAATGATAATATTAAGAGATTGGGGGGGGGGCATAGCTAGGTGGCTCAGTGGGTAGAGAACCAGGTCTAGAAGTCGGGAGGTCCTGGGTCTAAACTTGGCCTCACACACTTTCTAACTGAGTGACATTGGACAAGTCACTTGACCCCCATTGCCTAGCTCTTATGGCTGTTCTGCCTTGGAACCAATACCGATTCTAAAATGAAAGTTAAGATTTTGAAAAAAAAGTGGGGAGAGCCCTGGAAATATAGATATTCTCAAAGAAAATCACTAATACTTCTCCTTTAATTCTTGCTTGTTAAGAAAGACTATTTCCTTTCATTTGGAAAAAAAAATAGAACAAATACTTATTCTTAACTTTCTGGTAACAGAAACCAGGTGGAGACAGCTCTCCCAGACTTGGGGAAATTGATTGCTAAATTGTCACTATGAGCACAAATGTCTTGGAAATTGGCAAATGAGAAAAATCAAGGCTTGATTTATTGTTCTGTTGATTTCTAGACTTAAGAAAGTGGTAGAGAAAATTTTTATAATGTGGATAATGTTTAAAAGTGCATCTGGTGGGCAGCTGAGTGGCTCAGTAAACTGATAGTCAGGCCTAGAGAAGGGAAGTCCTAAGTTCAAATCTGGCCTCAGACACTTCCCAGCTGTGTGACCCTGGGCAAGTCACTTAACGCCCATTGCCTAGCTCCTACTGCTCTTCTACTCTGGAACTAAATATACAATATTGATTCTAAGATGGAAGGTAAGGGTTAAAAATAAAAAGTACATCTGGCTCATTCTGAGAACTGGTTGTTAATTATTTGCCACCAGCACACAACTGGCAGGAGCTGTGACATTTTTTAAAAGTTTATTTATTTAATCAGTTAATTTAAAATATTTTTCCATGGTTACATGAATCATGTTCTTTAGCTGTGACATTTTTGCTGTCTAGCTTCAGGCCTGATGTTTCATCTGGGTGTTGGTACTGCTGCTTTGCAGACTACTCAAATGACCTAGATAGAGAACTTCTGTGGGTCACACCAGTCTAAGGTCTTTGAAGACCTGGGCCTGAGAATGGGCTCAGTGTTGGCCTATATGACACCGAGGCCAGCGAAAACTGTCCTCTACCATCTGGGAACTATACCTTGCCTCAGTTCCTGGAGGATAAGGAACTGAGGGGAAGAATTTTGCGTTGGCTAAGCTTCTGGCACTGTCTGTCTGTTTGTTTACAGCACACAATTCCCTGGAACTCTACCTGCACACTATAAAATTTCACTAGCATCAGTAATTGCGAAAAACAGCATCTCAAATTGCTGCCATTAGCAAATTGTTGGAGTCTGTTCACACTTGTTAGATCCAGCTCCACAGACCAGCAGCAACCACTTCGGATTTCTTAGCCACCCACTACCCTGATCTCCAAGTTCATTTTATCACTTTTCCTTGGGGATACGTTTCTCCAAGTAATTCAAAGGTAATAGGCGGGGAAATGTTTCATATGGATAGGGGCTCATCTGTTACCCAGAGTGCTTTTCTGCCCACCTGCTCCTCAGGCCCCAGGGTGATCCAGAGAATCTCCAAGCCTGAGAGAAACTATAATGTTAGAATTTTTGGTAGTGTACTATTCTGATTCCTTCCTTCCTTCCTTCCTTCCTTCCTTCCTTCCTTCCTTCCTTCCTTCCTTCCTTCCTTCCTTCCTTCCTTCCTTCCTTCCTTCCTTCCTTCCTTCCTTCCTTCCTTCCTTCCTTCCTTCCTTCCTTCCTTCCTTCCTTCCTTCCTTCCTTCCTTCCTTCCTTCCTTCCTTCCTTCCTTCCTTCCTTCCTTCCTTCCTTCCTTCCTTCCTTCTCTCCCTCTCAGTCTATCCATTCTTCTTTCCTTCCCTTCCTCCCAGCTATATTGGAGTACCAATAGGGAAGCAATTAAAAAAAAACACAACTCAGAATGTGGTGAGATTCACTCTTCTGTTTGGGGAAGTGGGGAGGGAGACTTATACAGGGACAATATTATTAGAAACCTGGAACTAAAACTAGAAGGGCCCTAAGGGCCCTAGGGTAAGGGTTCTTAAGGCCTTATATATATATATATATATATATATATATATATATATATATATATATATATATATATATATATGTCATAGACCCTTCTGGAAATTCTAGTGAAGCCTATGAATCCCTTCTCAAAATATTTTTAAATGTATAAAATAGGATTACAAAGGAAACCAATTAAAGTACACTTATAAATTTCATTTTTTAAGTTCACAGACTTCAGATTAAGAACTCCTGCCATAGAATTCTTTTCTTTTTTTCTTCTTAAAACCCTCTCCTTCCATCTAAGAATTAATACTAAATATTGGTTCCAAGGCATAATAATGGTAAGAGCCAGGCAATTGGGGGTTAAGCAACTTGCCCAGAGTCTCACAACTAGGAAATGTCTGAAATCAGAATTGGACCTAGAATCTCCCATCTCTAGGCCTGGCTTTCTGCCCACTTGAGTCACCCATCTGCCCCATTAAAGATTCTTTTCATGGGTCTTATACTGGGAACTGGGAAAAAGAGAGTCATAAGGGTTTCTCTATAAGGAATGAAATAGATACAATCATCAAGCCAAGACTTCTTAGGGTAAAGAATGAAAATATCAAAGATGGGAGAAAAGGCTAAGATCCAGATTTCTGTCTTATTTTCAAAGTTTATGGGCAACTGACAAGAGCTAAGTTCCTTCTGGGTTAGGGCAAATAAATTCTCTAATAATCCAGTTGTCCTGAATGTCTGCATAAACTCAAGTCTCTCACCTTTCAGGAAAGCAATTGTTGGAGTAAAAAAGTAGAAGGCCAAAGACCAGCTGTGTGTGTGTGTGTGTGTGTGTGTGTGTGTGTGTGTGTGTGTGTAGATAAGGAGTTCTATTGAAGTCTGAATAAGCATGAGGGTTTCAAAGAAATATGGGCTTGTATCAACTGTTGGAGAATAAAATAAACAGACCAGGACAACAGGATCAACAATGATTTCAGCAAAACATATGAAAAGAACAATAAAGTAAAGTTGAGTGCTCTATAATTATAACGATCTATCTTGTTCCCAGAGAAGAAATAAAGAAATGCACGTTCCTACTTTCCTTGAAGAGTTTGGAGAAAACTATGGGTGTAGAGTTGTGTATAAACCACTTTGATCGATTGGCCACTTCAGCAGATGGGCCTGGACCTTCTGTTCTTATTTGGGATGGAGTTGGAACATCACCACTACACATACAACCCTCTCTCCCATCCAAGAAATACTGGTGAGTGCCTGCCATGTGCTTACTGTGCTAGGGCCTGAATAAGATGATGAAGAAAATATTCTACACTTCATATTTTACAGAAATCTGTTAAGTATTTTGCCTATATAGAGTTTCTCATAAGATGGCCCCTGCTAAACAATCAGAAAACTTACTCCAAACCAAATCTTGTAAGATAATAAATATCTCATGTGGCTTTTTTAAGCTAAATATTAGTAAACTATAGACCTTTTCCCCTACAGAGACAAAGAAGGATAGTAAAAATAATAGCTCACTCATATAATTCTTTCATTGGATAAAGATCATCAAATTGTCCCTAACCTGAGAGTCATTGGAAGTTGCTTGGAAATTGAAGAATTAAGTGACTTGTCCAGGGTCACACGACTGTGACCTTTGTCAAGGGCATTTGATTTTCTATACTCCAAGACCCACCTCTCATCACCAGCCCATGCTGTAGCCCATACTCTGAGGTGACTATCCCGAATCCTATTTGCACTTGTAAGATTAGCATTAATATCCAATAACTCCAAGTATTATATTTTATAAGATTTATTAATAATAATTTGAAGTAGAATAAATAAAAGGACAACAGTAAAAGCCTGAGTAAAACTGGGCAGAGCTTCACAAAACTTATATCTTCCCTTCGTTAGTACATAATGTAGGTACATAACTGGAGATGCTGGGAAAGAGAGTCCCTGGGGAGCAAATTCTAAATTACATAATTCCCCCTGTGATTCCATTGGGAAATGTAAAAATCTCCCAGACTTACATGCCTAGTTTCCCCAATGAATCAGTACACATAACCAACATATCTCTAAAGATCTTTAACTAGAGGTACATACAATATTGCATGTTCTAAGGGGAAATTACAATAATTTGGGGATAAGAGGGAGATAAAAGAGAAAAGGAACAAAACTAATGATTGCTAGGAGCACTGACAAAAAGCCAATTAGAGGACAGTCCCCTTTGGCATAGGAGTTACATTCAAAATAAATGTGTTCAGCCCCCCACAGTTCAATCCACTGCATCCCAAAGTTCATTCTGGATCTTTTGGTGCAATGTATAGTTTCTACAGGCATCTCCATGGTGCCTTCTCCAAACAGTTCACTTTCTGGATTCGGGGAGGTAGCAAGTTTCTTATCCTAAAATTAGTCTTAAACAAGAAAAATTTTTGTAAATTGAGAATTTTATGACAATAATACAATGCTCCCTGAGGAGGGTATTGCCTAACACATGAGTCACCCCAGGATACATGGCTGAGTTATGAGGTATATGAATCAATTGTCAAAAGAAAATAAAAAAACATAAAAATCCAAGTAAAAGAAAATAAAGTAACTTCTGGATGAAACATAAAATATCAAAGTCTTATGTATAAAAATTCTAAGTGAGGAAGAATAAGCCCATAACAGGTCCTTGACTCAGGACTCAATTAAAGTGATTTATGTCCCACAAGCCTGTAGTAACATTTATGTACTTATCCAATCAGTAGCCAGGACTATAGAAAATTACCACACTATGAAATAGAAAAGGACCTAGATTTTGAAGCAGAAAAGGAAATGCCATTCCCTGGTCTGATTTTACCTTTGCTCTCAGGGATAGGGGAGCCAAAATGGCAGCCAAACTGAGGTATTTGGTAGCAGTGAATCTGGCATGAGGGAATACTGAATCTGACTTTGCAAACAGTTGCTTCCTTGAACCCCAATAAGTTCAAGTCCCCTGTCTTGGCACAAAATCTCATCAATCCCACAGGGATTGGTTGGTCTCCTTGACCTTGTGATCCTAGGCACTGTACAAGTTAACTTTGTGCTCTTTGGCACTGAGCAGTGACTCTTTTGTGATCCCTTCTCCTAGAATCAGACACAATCATTAATCAAAGTCTCATAATATTTAACAATCAATGGCAGATGTGAAGATTGAATTTAGCTCTCCCCTGATTGTAACAATGAAGGTACTTAGCTCTTCCTTGATTGTGAAGATTGACTTGTAACCCTCTGTCTATTTGCTGATTTAATCCCCAGAAATGTAAGCACAGTACTTGAAGTTGAGTGGGAAGATCAGCCCGTGTTAGATCTGATCACCAAAGGTATAAATCTCCCACTTAATCATGAGGTGGGAGGTCTGTGACCCATGTGTGCAATATCAACTAATTGCTTTCTGGGAAGTCCTAGAGCAGAGCGCCTGCTATGATTGGTAGACGTGAAATTTAGGGGAGGTGACACGAGAAAAAGTTCTTTAAAAAGAGAACCAGACTGGAGGGGATGTGGCAAAGTGGGGACATTAATTCATTGCTGGTGGAGTTGTGAATTGATCCAACCATTCTGGAGGGCAATTTGGAACTATGCCCAAAGGGTACTGAAAGACTGTCTGCCCTTTGATCCAGCCATAGCACTGCTGGGTTTGTACCCCAAAGAGATAATAAGGAAAAAGACGTGTACAAGAATTTTCATAGCTGCGCTCTTTGTGGTGGCCAAAAACTGGAAAATGAGGGGATGCCCTTCAATTGGGGAATGGCTGAACAAATTGTGGTATATGTTGGTGATGGAATACTATTGTGCTAAAAGGAATAATAAAGTGGAGGAATTCCATGGAGACTGGAACAACCTCCAGGAAGTGATGCAGAGCGAGAGGAGCAGAACCAGGAAAACATTGTACACAGAGGCTGATACATTGTGGTACAATCGAAGGTGATGGACTTCTCCATTAGTATCAATGCAATCCCTGAACAATCTGCAGGGATCTAAAAAAAAAAATACTACCCACAAGCAGAGGATAAACTGTGGGAGTAAAAACACCGCTGAAAAGCAACTGCTTGACTACAGGGTTGGAGGAGATAAGACTGAGGAGAGACTCTAAATGAACACTATAATGCAAACTCCAACAACAGGGAAATGGGTTCGAGTCAAGAACACATGTGATAACCAGTGGAATCATGCGTTGGCTATGGGAGAGGGAAAGGCGGGGGGGGGGGGGGGGGGGAGGGGAGGGGAGGAAAAGAAAACGATCTTTGTTTCCAGTGAATAATGTATGAAAACGACCAAATAAAATAATATTAAAATTCAAAAAAAAAAAAAAAAGAGAGAACCAGAGGCCAGAAGAGGTTCTTCGATTCAAGTTAGAGGGAAGAACTCTGACTTGGAGTAAAGACTGGAGGACAGACACTTGAGGAGAGACTGGAAGAGGAACTCAACCTTGGAGGAACTCGTGCAGGAGACCTCAGACTGCTTTCCTTTTATATGGTCACAGTTGGTGAGTGAAAAGCTGACTTAGTGACCCCACCTTTCTGGAGGTGTGAAGCCTTCAGGAAAGGCTTATCGTCTTGAGACTCTTTTCCCCAGGCTGGGGCTTAGAATTTTTTACTGGTATCAGTGGAAGCCAGAGCTCTATCTCTCTCTCTCCCCCTTTTCTCTTTTCCTTAATATCTTCCCTCTGTTGTAAATAAACTACCAGAAAACCCATTTACTTTAGTAATTCATTTTGGGAGTTAGAAATTAAGTCCCTGATGACCACCTAATTAATATATTCAGAGTCCAACCATGAATTAAATTTAACACAAATCTCCATAGTCTAAAGCTTTTGAGTATGCATTGATATTAGGGCTAATGGACATTTTAAACTTATCCTAGTGCAAAATCAAAAACCCTTTAATACTGGTAACAAGTGCTTCAAGTACAAAAACGAGAGAAAAAAGAAAACTCAAATACTCTATTGAACATACAAGGAAAAACAATAATAAAAATTCAAATATATATATAGTTCACAATCAGTGACACACTGTGTTTGCCAGGGAGAGGCACAATACAAAGATTTCTCACCCTAAAATGAGATCCATTTCCTTTTTAACTTGGCCATGATCCACAGTGTGAGTGCACAAGATTTTCACCAAGTAACAGCTTTTTAAAACAGTAGTATAGGATCTAATGCACATTTAAAGAAGTACCCAAATCCCCCAAATTATAAGAGCCCCAAAATAATACAGGTTTTGTCCAATGAGTTTATGGGCTTTTATAATGGTATTTTCTCCCGTCCAAGCATAGGGCAATACAAATAAAGACAGTATGTAAGGGGGGAAAGGGGTTATTTTTTAAAAGGGTTGGACTGGATTATTTAAGTGTGTGGTCACCAGGAATTTATATTAATTACAAAGATTTATTTAAAAAATGTAGAAAGAGTGAAGTAAGGAAAATCAGAGAGAGGATAGGGTAAGATATCTAGCCTAAACACTAAGTAATTTACTTCTGGCCCCTGGCTCAAAACCAGGACAGAGAGATTTGGTCCTTAGCTGGCCTCAGCAAAGCTGAGGACCTGGGGAAGTCTCTTCATAAAAATCCAGCAGTTAAGAGTCAGCTTTTTCACTCACCATTTGTCAGTTCAAAGTAAGAGATTTTAGAACAGCCTCACCAGGAACAGGGTCTCAGGTCCAGTCAGCACATTCTTTACCAGCCTTCACTTCAAAGAATGAAGAACTGCCAGAAGAACTCACTCAGGAAGTTGTTACTCCCTTTTAAAGACACTTTCTCTTGCATCCTTTCCTGTGTCTTCCTTTTTACAAGGACAAAGAATAGTCTAAAGCCTTGTTTAGGACTTCCCAGGAGGTAGTCAATTGATTCTGATATATCATCCACTCAATGATTAAGTGGGATTTCTACACTCTTGGTGATTAGATCTAAAAATGGGCAGATCTTCCTACTCAACTTTTAAGTAGGGTGTTTACACTTTTGGTGATTAAATCCAAAAATAGGCAGGGGTTACAATTTAATCTTCACAATCAGGGGAGAGTTAAATTTAATCTTCACAAGTTCAACAGAATATATATTTAATAGCCCAAATACAGTAACAGAAAGTGACATAGTGTAACAGAACATTATAGATTAAATTAATATGTAAACTTAAAAACAAAATTAAATCTTAAGACAAGCAATTAGCAAATATAATATATGTGACAGGATACAAGCACTGAATTCAAGAGTCCTTTTCTCTAACTCTGATAGCTGTGTTACAAAGACTTTTTCACTATTTGGAGGGGAACAAACTTAAACAGTTAACATCAATAAGGCAAACGGAGTCTGAAAAGGCTTAAAATTCACCTCCAGACTCTTTAAAGTTCCTTCCCTTCCCAAGTATCATCATCTATTTAGATTCCTTTGGTCACACTTCTGGGGTTCCCCATACCTACAAGGAGCATAGTGTGGACAAACCCCATATTGGATGTGTTGCAGAGACTGAGCAGGCCAAAATGGCAAAGGAGTGTAGGGTGATGAATCGTCCCTCTGAATCTTGATATTACTCAAGCTCTTAACTGCAAGGTATCCAATCAGTACATCCTTGGTAGTAAGAAAAGACATCCTAAAGGGGTAAATGCACTGCTCTTTGATAGTGGTCCATGCTTGAAATTCTACTTCCTGTCTATAGGTGGTGCTAGCCTAGTATGTACTAGCTAGGAGTAAAGTTAAGAGGTTTGGAAGAGTAACCTTCCTTCCCCTCCCCCCATGGGTAAAAGTCAGTAGCCACATGACACTTCAGTCCCCACCCCCCACAGCCAGGAGCATGGAAACCCTCCTGGGTTAGCTAGGCTGGGGTTGGGATGGATAGCATGGAAAGGCTGCTCCATGCTGTATTCCCCTGCTAAAAAGCAGCTAACTCAAGTTTGAGACCCACATGGTTGTAGGGAGAGGTAGTCCAAAGGGATTTGGATCTTACCCTTTCCACGGGGAAAAAGAAGGTGCTTCCAAATAGCTCTCAGACCTTCCAGCAAACAGCAGCTGTAGCAAGGCCACAATGGGAGTGAAGGGATCTATGGTCTGCAGTAGCTGGTGGACAACAGAAATGGCAGGAGGCTTCTAAAGCTAATCTGTCCTTAAAAACTGCTCTACAACTTAGAGAGGAGCTAGAGTCCTATAACTCCAGACTTCTGGTCACCAACAATGTAAAATTTAAATTAATATCAAATAACTCCAAGTATTACATTTTACAAGGTTTATTAAAAATCACTTGAAGTAGAAGAAATAAAAGAACAAAAGTAAAAGCCTGAGTAAAACCTGCTTTTCCCAGCCAGATTGGGGGAAAAGAGAGAGAGGGCAAGAGCTACACAAAACTTTTATCTTCTCTACATTAGTATATAGGGTAGATACGTAACTGGGGATGCTGGGAAAGAGAGTCTCTGGGAAGCAAATTCTAAATTACACACAGTCTGATGCCCAGAACTAGGCTGCTACCACTCCCCCTCAGAGTTTTAGGGATAACCTGTCAAGGATAGGGGCTTAAACTTTTCCTCTAGAAGTGTGCAGAACCCAGTCCTAACATCAAATCCAAAGTTAGGAAGTAGTCTGAGAAAAGATATAAACCCAGAAGAAGAAAATGACTAAAATGTCTAGAAGAAAAACCTCAAAGAAATAAAACAGAAATTCAATTAGAATTCCTTGAAGAGATGAAGTAAGAGTTTAAAAAAAAAAGGTTAAAATATTTTTTATAAATGAAATGGGATCAATAGAGGAAAAAAATGGAAAAGAAATGACAGCTGTGGAAGAAAGAATTAGAGAGGAAATTAATAGCTTGGTACAAGAAATCTCATCTAGGAAATAGATTTCCTGAAAATTAGAATAAACCAAGTAGAAACTAATGACTTCATAAGGCAATAAGAAATACTAAAACAAAGTTAAAAGACTGGAAAGTGGGAGAAAATGCAAGATATATCATAACAAAAATAACTGACTTGGAAAAGAGATTGAGGTGGAAAAATTAGGAATCATTAGATTACTTGAAAAAAGGAGCCTAAACAACATATTTCAAGAAATCTCAAGAACTGCTCAGATCTCTTTGAATTAGAGAACAAGGGAAAAATAGGAAAGAAAGAAAATTCCCAAATGAAAATTTTGAGGTATAAGTAGTAAACATCCAGTTTTTAAATTAAAAAAAAATGCAAAAAGCTAGAAAGAAAGAATTCAGGTACTGAGAAATCACAGTCAGAATTATACATAATTTAGTAGCCACCTATATAAATGAACAGAGAGCTTGGAATATAATATTCCAGAAGAGAAAGAATATAGTTCTACCACCAAGGATAACTTACCTGTCAAAATTCAGTATAATCCTGCAGGAGAAAAATGGATTTTTTTTTAAGAAACAGAAAACTTCTGAGCATTCCTGATGAAAAGATCAAGGCTTCTAAGAAAGTTTGAAACTCAAAAACAGGAGTTAAGAGAACTAGGAAAAGGTAAACACAAATGATCAATGATAAAATACTAATGATAAACTGTTTACATTATAAAGTGGAGAGATAATACACATGTTCTCTATGAACTCTATCATCATTAGGAGTTTTAAGGGAGTCTAATTAGGCAGTAGGCTTGGGAGTAGTTTTGTTATATCTCAAGTATATGAAGGACAGAATAGAAAGAGTAGGAAAGAGAAATGCACCAAGGGGGAAGGGAAAGGAAAGTCAGGGAAAATATTTCATATAATGAAAGTCCACAAGTAGATATCTGTACAAACAAGGAGGAAGGGGTGGAGGAGGAGCAGCTGAATCTTGTAACTCTCATCAGAATTGGTTAAAGGAGAGAAAATACATATGTATAGTTGGGATACAAAAATGCATTTCACTCAATAGGAAAATGAGAAGAAAAAGAGAGAAGGAAAAAATAGAAGGAGGGTAGATTAATAACAAGATTAGTCCTAAGCAAAACAAACTCTAAGAATGCACACAATTATTGATAGCTTTTTTGGAAAATCTAAGGCACTACCCATAAACTGGGGAATGACAGAAAATTATGGCATATAAATGTCACAGAATATTATTGTGCTGTGGGAAATGATGAAGGGGATGATTTCAAAGAAATCTGGGAAGACTTTATGAACTGATGCAAAGAGGCAGAGTTGAGATGGAGGAAGCAATATGGTCTAACTTTCCACTGACTCTTTTCCATAATGATTTAGAAAATGTACAAGTCTCAATTCTGATCAGGACAGCCAAGAAAAACTCACAGTGAATGATTTTCCCATCCAGAAAAAAATGACTTGAAAACATCTATAAGGAAAACCTTAAAGGGAAAATAATGCAGCTTAGACAAAACCACATGATTTTCTAGAAGAATTAAAGCAAAAGTTTTTAAAAAAAGACCTAAAAATTACTTTAAAAACTAAATGAGAGTAGTAGAGGGAAAATTAGGAAAAGAAATGAGAACTAAGTATGAAAGATATGAAAAGAGAATTAACAGCTTAGAAAAAACTGCTACAAAATCTTACTGAAAGGGTAGCTAGATAGCATGGTGGATAGTGCTAGGCCTGGAGTTGGGAAGAATCTGTGTTCAAATTCAGTCTCAAAGATTTCCTAGTTGTGTGACCATGAGTAAGTAAAATTAACTGTCAGATTTATGGATCAGGGAGGAGTTCACGACTAAACAAGAATAGACTCACAGGAGGTAAAGTAGACAATTGTGATTATACAAAATTAAAAAGGTTTTGCATAAACAAAACCAATTCAGTTAAAATTAAAAGAGAAGCAGGAAATTAGGGGAGGGAAATCTTTGCAGCAAGTTTCTCTGATAAAGATCTTACTGGAAAACTACAGGGGAAATAAGCCAAATTTATAAAAGCCATTCCTCAACTGTTAAAAGGTCAAAGGATATAAACAATAAGTATTCTGAGGAAAGAAATCTAAGCTATGAAAAAAAAGTCCTAAATAACTAATATTGAGATGCAAAATAAAATGACTCTGAGTATATAATAGCTTCATACTCACCAGATTAGCTAAATTGACAACAAAATAGAAATGACAAATGTTGGCGAGATTGTAAGCAAATAGGTACTTTAATGCATTGTTGGTAGAGCTGTGAATTGGTACAGTCATTCTGGAAAGCAATTTCCAACTATGCCCAAAAAGCTATTAAATGGCCCATAACCTTTGATTCTGTCATATTGCTACTAAGTCTATACCCCAAAGATATCAAAGAAAAAGAAAATCTGCTCAGATGTAGAAAAATATGACAATTCTTTTTGTGGTGACAAAGATGGGTATCAGGGGATACTCATCAATTGGGGAATGACAGAACAAGTTATGGTATATAAATATAATGGGAAACTACTGTTTTGTAAGAAATGATCAAGAGAATGTTTTCAGAAATACTTGAGATTTATATGAACTGATGAAGTGAAATGAGCAGAACCAGGAGAGCAATTTAATCAGTAACAACAGTAATGTAAAGATGATCAACCATGAGACTTAGTAACTGAGAAAAACAATGACTGAGTGTAATTCCAAAGAACTCAATGAAGATACATGTTATCTACCTCCAGATAGTGAAGTAATAGACTCAGAGTATAGAAAAGCATCTTTTGTTTATTTAGGGGTGACTAGAAGACATGACTAATATGGGACTATGTTTATATGGTTACATATTTTTTAATAGTCTTGTTTTCCTTGTCTTCCCAATGGGTAGAAAGGAGAGGAAGGAGAGAACATGAAACTGAAAGTAAAATAAAATTGAATTTAAAAAGTAAAAAGTAAAGGATTAAGAACTTTGATCAGCTTAATAACCCACCTGGATCACAAGAGACTAATGATGAATCATGCTATCTATTTACTGCTGGAGGGGTAAAGAACTCAGCACACAGTATGAAACATATTTTTTTTGGACACGGCCAACATAGAAATTGTTTTTGCTTGACTCTTTATCTTTGTAACAGTTTTGTTTTAGCTTCGTTCTTAGTAGAGGGTAGCAGGAGGGAGAGAAGGTAGAATTCTGCTCATTGAAAAAGTAAAATATATTTTGATCCTTGAGGTAAAAAAAAAATTAACAAGTCATTTAGACCTCAGTGTGAAGGAAATTTAAAATTATATTTCTCTCTGAAGGACACTTTCACTCTGAGTTCCATCTCTCACTGCAGAATGAAAAGATTGTGCTTTGTTTCAGGAATTTTAGTAATTATTGAATGAGTTGAGAGAGGGTTTGGGGAAAGGGAATACCTGGCACCCCTGAATTCCTATCCTGGAATACTATAGAAAACCCCTTACACTAGGAGGCATCGAGGTAGCACAGTGGGTAGAGTACTGAGTCTTGAGTCAAAAACACCTGAATTCAATGACCTCAGATACTTACTGGGTGACCATGAAAGTGTCACTTGGCCTCTTTTTGTCTGTTTCCTCAACTGTAAAATGTGGACAATAACAGCACCTACCACGTAAAGGTTGTTGTAAAGATCAAATAAGACAATGGGAAGTCCTGGGTTTAAGTCTGGCCTCAGACACCACTTTCTAGCTGTATGACCCTGAGCAAGTCACTTAACCCCCATTGTCTAGCCCTTATTGATCTGCCTTGGAACCAATTTACAGTATTGATTATAAGACATAAGGTAAGGGTTTAAAAAAAAGATCAAATGAGATAATATTTCCAAAGTTGTTAGCACAGTGTCTCACACATAATAGGTACTATATAAAAACTTATTCTCTTCCCCCTTCTTTCCTTTCTGCTAGGAACCCAAAGGTCTGGGTTCTAGTTCTAGTTCTTCCATTAACTAACTATAACCTTGGGATGCTAGGTATAGAGCTAGAAGGAACCATCTACTCCAACCTTCTCCTTTTCATAAGGGGAAGCTGAGAGCCAGAAGTATGAAGTGATGAGTTCCGTTTAGTTTACACAGAATATTATGAAACAAAAAACTGCATATTTTTCACTGAAGCAAAGAAAAGCAAATGATGGAACTGAAAGATGAAGAGGTCACTTCCTCTCTCTGGGCCTGTTTTTTTACCTGTAAAATGAGAGTTAATAGGATCTTGGCACTGATACTTCAGAGACCCAGCAAATCTGATCAGTGAAAGACTTCTGGACTGATAGACACTAGCATGTCTAGATTGTTCCTACTCTACAAGCACACCCTGGAATCTGGAATCCCTCTCAAAATGGTCAAGGGAACAGTGGCTACTTAGGGAGCACTCAATCTCAAGCTAGGAAATTTCAGTTTAAGGACCCCATCTAGGACGATGTCCAAATGCCACTTTGCCACCCTCCAATCTTGAATCTTGAATCTTTTTTTTTTTAAACGCTTACCTTCCATCTTGGAATCAATACTATGTATTGGTTAGGCAATGGGGGTCAAGTGACTTGCCCAGGGTCACACAGCTAGGAAGTGTCTGAGGCCAGATTTGAACCTAGGACCTCCCATCTCTAGGCTTGGCTCTCCATCCACTGAGCCACCCAACTGCCCCCTCCAATCTTTAATCTTGCATTGCCACCATTTTCCATTTTCTCCTGGAGAAGAGTCTCAATTCTGACTTGATGAGAACGCTATCAACTCTCCAAAACAAATCAGAATCTAGAAGTAAACTAGACCAAAGAACTCACACTTTCTCTAGCACTTAACTTTTTAATTCTCATTAGGCTCTGTGAGTATTATTACTATTTTTAATGTTGATATTTTCTCTATAAACACCCCCCCCCAAATCTGTATAACAGAGTTATTCTAAGTCCTATAACCAAAGTGTTTCCAATCTATCCCTAGAGTTATTGCATAGGTCCAGGAATTTATATGTACACCATTCATTATTAGGTTTGTATTCTGGACTTCTCCAGTCAATGGATACTAAATGTACAACTCTTATATACTGTGATCCTAATATTTAGAAAGTTTGGGGATGTTCTAAGGATCCCTTCCTCAACAAAGAAAT
The DNA here is from genome assembly GCF_027887165.1 of Monodelphis domestica. Taxonomy (NCBI): domain Eukaryota; kingdom Metazoa; phylum Chordata; class Mammalia; order Didelphimorphia; family Didelphidae; genus Monodelphis; species Monodelphis domestica. The sequence continues at coordinate 183,766,937 of NC_077233.1, read as the reverse complement.
CAATGAAAATGTCCTAGGTCTTAGTTTCCCCAGTCTTTGATATCCACTATCCATTGGGTTCATCCATAACCTTTATTTTTTAATTTTTTTAAAAATCCTTACCTTATGTCCTGGAGTCAATTGGCTCCAAGGCAGAAAAGCAGTAAGGGCTAGGCAATGGGGGTCAAGTGACTTGCCCAGGGTCACACAGCTGGGAAGTGTCTGAGGCCAGATTTGAACCTAGGACCTCCCGTCTCTAGGCCTGGCTCTCCATCCACTGAGCCACCCAGCTGCCCCCCATCCATAACCTTTATAATAACTCATGTTCATGACTAAATGGGAGACCCAGAGAGCTTAGGTGACTGACCGATGACCACAGAGTTATTCAGTGGTAGCATTAACATGAGACCCCCCCAGTGTCCTGATTCTCATTCTGGATTCCTTTCCATGAGACCAAATCCCCAGAGATGGAATGTCAAAGATTTTTGCAAGCTACTTTGGAGATTGGGACAGGGAATTCCCTCAAAACATACACATCAGTGGCCACTCCTAGTTGTAAACTCATGCCTGGTCCTGTCGACATAAAAAGTATAAAGTATCTTGAGCAACAATACCCGGCTTTTGTTCCCTTCTAAATAGGGGACAATAAACATTTGGGGTTGGGAGAGAAGAAAGGGAGGGGTTGGTATGAAGACAGGGAGTGATTGTGTGCTTTTACTATGCTCAGACCTCTCTAAAGACGTCTAGATGCTAGCGTAGGAGACTTAAACAGCAACCCCTGTCCTTTTGTGCCCTTAGATTCATGAGAAGGAATTCAAAGTTTGGACTTGTTCTTCCTAACATTCTAGATGTGAACCCCAATATCTTTATCTTCCTTCTTGTAGAATAGCAGCTTTGATGATCTTCCGCAGAAGCTTCCTAGCTCCTTCCCCAAAGTCCTTTATAATAACTCGCCTTGGTTACTAAATGGAGATGAAATGACTCACCCACAGTCACACAGCTTCCTCAGTGTTAGAGCCAGGCCTAGATCTCCTGTGTCCTGATTCTTAGCTTACTTCTTTCTATTAGACCCCCATCTCCAGACTGGGAATGTTAGTTCCCGAAGGCTAAGCTGGGAAGGTACTTTCGGTATGGGGTAAAGGGGCAGGACCCAAGATGTCCAAGGATTCATCCCGCTCCGATGACTGAGACAGGGCTTCTAGGCTACCATCACTTTGGCCTTCTCAAGGGTTCCCAGATACCCTATGATTTCTCTACTCACTGGAGGATTCTAATAGGCTTCTTCTCCCTCCAGTGGTGGTCCGGCATGGGACAGGCACATTTAAACTGCTGTAAAAATTAAATGTATATCTCTAATAATAAAAATATTATATTCTAGGAGGCTTATTAAAGATCATTAGGAATCAAGAAATAAAGAGGATACAAAATAAAACCACGTGCCCATGGCGGATTAGCCCATTTAAAATCCCCGTGCTTAGCTTGCCACCATACTTGCTGCATTATGCAAGAAGAGAGGACGTGGGATGCATCACTGCCAGTTAAATACCAATAACATGATCTTGCCAATGTGGAGATGCAGGAGAGATTATAGGGAATTCTGGGAAATACCAAGGACTTATGGGGAATGAAGTCTAAGGTTCAAAATCTCCATTTATACATTGCTGAGAAGAATCAAGAGAGCCCTTTCCTGTATGTATTTCTAAGAGAAGGAGGGGAAGGGTGTGGGTCATGAAGCTATAATTTGCATCTCTATTAAAGGGCAAACACATGTAGGAATAAAAAAAAGAAAGAAAGAAAGAAAGAAAGAAACTGTTTCATAACTGAGCTGGCTGGCTGGGTACAACTCTGGAGTTGTCTTCTGGAAATCAGATCATAGGACTTACTGGAAACCAACCCACTTACCAGCCCTGAATGTGAAAGCAAAAACTCTAGAGACTCAGAGTTCACTTAAGTCCCTTCGTGCACAGTCTTGGGGACCATGCCCACAGCCCAATCTGAAGAGCAAACAGAAGCAGGAGGGACCCATCGTCCGCCTGGATTTTAGGCAAACGGGCAGGAGAGCTCTGGAATTCAACTGTATTGAAAGAAGAAAAAGAAGGGGAAAAAAAGACTTTTCTCTGGCTGTCACTCTCCTAACTTCATTTGGAACATCTTTCCTTTCCCCTCTGTCTATTTAAATTCTACCACCAGCTTGATGCAATAGAAAAAACCCTCTAAATTTGGAGTTAGAGGGCTTGGGTTCAAATGCTGATCCTTTTATATATAATAGCTCTTGACTACAGGCAAATCATCACTTCTCTGAATCTGTTTTCTCATCTTTAAAATAAGGGAGGGAGATTAAATGATCTCTAAGAGTCCCTCCCTTCCTAGGATCCTTCATCTTTCCATCTTTAAACTCAGCTCCTATAATGTTGTTGTTGTTTTTTTAAGGCATGAGGGTACTTGGCTCATCACATGCACTTTCTTGTATTTGTTTAAATATAGTTTTTGCTTATCCAAATCTTATCTTCTCAACCAGATTGTAAATAAACACTTTATGTTCAGAAGTCTTAACTCATCCATCTTTGTAACCTCCATACTGTTGAACAAAGCAAATTGTTAATAAGAGGTCTAAAAGGGCTGAATAAATAAACAAACAAACAAAATATATGTATATATATCTGACTGCCATCACATTGGGTTTCCTCCTTTATTTTATTTTTTTTTAAACCCTTACCTTCCGCCTTGGAATCAATACTGTGTAGAATGAAGGGGTAAAATCTCAGGACCTTTGGAGGTGGCAGCAGAGTAAATTTTTCCTTCTGAGTGGAGCAATACTGTTGGCTGGTTCTGCCCCCTTTAACACACATGATGCCTCATCAAAGAGACATCAGAGCCCTTGTAATACTTCACCCCTATGACTAGCCAGAGGCTCAGAGAAATAAGTTGCTTAATCAATTTACTGAAACTAGCTAGTTTATAGTAGAATAACAGGATATTCAATTTTTTTCCCTAAAAAAAGTTTCTTTTTTATTGTAATCATAATAATCATCAACAAACTTAGGTATTATGATATAATGGAAAGAATCCTGAATCTGGGATCAAATCTTGCTTATGACTTTTGTGAATTGTGTGACCCTTAGCATGTCACCTACCTACCCAGAGTCTGAAGATGGGTGAGGGAGGTACTAAAATAATTTTTTTCTAAGGTCCCTGCCAGCTCTAGATCTATGATCCAGTTCACAAACAGTTCAAGAAACAAATAGCAGGAAGAAGTCTTTATAAGAAATGGTGAAATTCTTTTATTTATAGTTTGACTAAAAAATAAAAACCTTTTACTTTCTGCCTTAGAATCAAAATGGTGTATTAGTTCTAAGGCAGAAGAACTTTAAGGGCTAGACAATGAGGATTAAGGGACTTGCCCAAGATCACTTAGCTAGGAAGTTATCTGAGGCCAAATTTGAACCCAAGACCTCCCATTTTTAGGTTTGGCTTTCAATCTACTGAGCCCCTTGTACAGTATGATATTAACAAATATTAATTAAAATTTTTTTTTATTTATGTCATTAGCTATTTCCCAATTACATGTAAAAAAATTTTAACAATCATTAAAAATTTTTTTGTTCCAAATGTTCTCCCTCCTTCCCATTCCTCCTCCTCCCTTGAGAAAGCAAGCAATTTTATTTAAATTATTCATGTGATATCATACAAAACATATTTCCTTATTAGTCATGTTGCAAAAGAAAACACAAAATAAAACACTTTAAAAGGTTTTTTAAAGTATGTTTTTAATTTAATTTTTAATTTTTAAAATTTTATTTGGTCAATTTAGAACATTATTCCTTGGTTACAAAAATCATATTCTATTCCTCCCTCCCCTCTCCCCTACCCTTCCTGTAGCCGACACGCAATTCCACTGGATATTACATGTGTCCTTGATCAGAACCTATTTCCATGCTATTGATGTTTGCACTAGGATGTTCCTTTAGGGTCTACGTCCCCAAGCATATCCCCCTCAACCCATGTAGTCAAGCAGTTGTTTTTCTTCTGTGTTTCTACTCCCACAGTTTTTCCTCTGAATGTGGATAGTGTTCTTTCTCATAGATCCCTCTGAGTTGTTCAGGGTCATTGCATTGCCAATAATGGAGAAGACAATTACAATTGAATATACCACAGTGTGTCAGTCTCTGTGTACATTGTTCTCCTGGTTCTGCTCCTTTCACTCTGCATCACTTCCTGGAGGTTGTTCCAGACTCCATGGAATTCCTCCAGTTTATTATTCCTGTGAGCACAATAGTATTCCATCACCAACATATACCACAATTTGTCCCTTAATCCCCATTGTCTAGCCCTTAAAGTTCTTCTGCCTTGGAACCAATACACCATTTTGATTCTAAGGCAAAAAGTAAAGTATCTGAGTTCAAATTTGAACCTAGGTCCTCCTATCTCCAGGCCTGGTGCTCTATCCATTAAGCCGTGGAGTTGACCCCCATTATTTTACTTTTGATATCATCCTTTATGTCTAAATCATTGATCCATTTTGACCTTATCTTGCTATAAACATGAATGGCTTTAGTATAAACCTAGTTTCTACCAAACTGCTTTCCAGTTCTCCACACAATTTTTGTCAAATGTTGAGTTCTTACCCCTAAAGCTTAGATCTTTGCTGCAATCTCCTTGCTAGTAGTTTATTTAAAATTTTTGCATCAATACTTATTAGGGAAATGTGTCTATAGATTTCTTTCTCTGTTTTGGCTCTCCCTAGTTTAAGTATCAAAACTCTATTTGTGTTACATGAAGAATTTTGTAGGATTCCTTTACTTATTTTTTCAAATAGTATTGAATTAATTTTTCCTTAAATGTTTAGTAGAATCTACTTGTGAATGTCTAGTCCTAGGGATTTTATCTTAGGGAACTCATTGATTGCTTGTTCAAGTTCTTTTTCTTAGGATTATTTAAGTATTCTATTTCTTTTTTTTTTGGTTAATCTGGGCGGTTTAACTTTTTTGCAAATATTCATCCATTTCAGACCATCAGTTTTATTGACACATAATTGGGCAAAATAGCTCCTAATAATTCCTTTGATGTCATCTTCATTGGTGGTGCATTTATCCTTTTCATTTTTGATACCAGTGTTTTGGTTTCCTTCTTTTTTAAAAATAAAATTAACAGTTTCTCTATTGTTTTTTTTTTCATAAAACAAGCTCCTAGCTTTATTTATTAGTTCATGTTTTGTTTTGTTTTTACTTTCAATTGCAATAATGTCTACTTTGATTTTCAAGATTCCTATTTTGGGTTTTAATTGGATATTTTTTTTGTTCTTTTTCTAGTTTTTTAAATTGTATGCCCAATTCAATGATCTACTCTTTCTCTGTTTATTGATGTACACATTATAAAATTTCTCCTAAGTACTGCTTTGGTTGTATCCCACAAATTTTACAATGTTGTGTCTTTGTTGTCATTCTCTTAATGAAATTATAATTTCTATGTTGTTCTTTGACCCATTCATTTTTTAGCCTTAGATTATTTAGTTTCCAATTACCTTCTAATCTATGATTCCTTGGACCTTTGTTAAAGTATAGGTTTTTTTTTTATTACATTATGGTCTAGAAAGGGATGCATTTAATGTATCTGCTTTTCTGCATTTGATTGTGAGGTTTTTATGCCCTAATATACAATCAATTTTTGTGAAGGTGCCATGTACACCAGAGAAAATGATATACTCCTTTCTATTCTCATTCAATTTTCTCCTGAAGTCTATATCTAAACTTTCTAAGATTCTCTTCATCTCCTTGATTTTTTATTATTTATTTTATGGTTAGATTGATGTACCTCTGCAAGGGGAAAGTTGAAGACCCCCACTAGCATAGTTTTACTATTTTCTATTTAATTCATTTAACTTTTAAGAATTTGGAAGCTATGCCATTTGGCGTATATATATTAGTACTGATATTACTTCATTTTCTCTGGTTCCTTTTAGCAAGATATAGTTTCCCTGCTTATCCCTTTTAATTAGGTCTATTTTGCTTTTGCTTGGTCTGAAATCATGATTGCTACTCCTGCCTTTTTTTTTTACTTCAACTAAAGCATAATAGATTCTACTCCAGACTTTTATTTTAAGTCTATGTGTATCTCTATGATCCAAGTGTTTCTTATAAACAACATATTGTTGGATTCTAGTTCCAAATCCATTCTGCAATTTGCTTCCATATTAGAGGTGAACTCATTCACTTTCAAAAGTATGATTATTAAATGTATATTTCCCTCCATTATATTTTCTTCAGTTTATGGTTCTCTTTTTTATTTATTCTGTCCCTCCTTGAAAATCTGTTTTGTTTCTGACTATTCCATTTTTTAAATCTGTCTTCCCTTTTAACACCCCTCCTTCTACCCTGTTGGGTAAAACAAATTTAAAATACCAACTGAGTATGTAAATATATTTATCTTTTTCAAACCAATTTAGTTGTGAATGAGGTTCAGGCATTGCCTTTTTGCCACTCCCCCTGCTAACATTTCCCCCTCTACTGTAAAAGATTTTCCCTGAATAACTTTTTTATGTGAGGAAATTTTCCCCATTCCTCTTCTCTCTTCTCCCTTCTCCCAAGGCATTCTTCTTACTCACTTATCTCTTTTTTTTTTAACAATAGCCAAACATAATCAACTCACTTGCACACCTTTTTTTTCTATGTGGTATCCTAATTGCCCTAATAATGATAAAGTTCTTAGAAAACACATATATCATTTTTCCATATGACAAGGTAAACAGTTTAATCATTATGATTTCTCTTTGATAACTATCCCCTTTTGCTTCTCTTGAGATGTATTTGAAAGTTACATTTTCTATTTAGCCTTGGTATTTTCATCAGGAATATTTGAAAGTACTCCATTTCATTAAATGACCATTTTTTCCTTGAAAAATTATATTTGCTTTTGTTGTATAGGTTATTCTTGGTTGTAATCCCAGAACTTTTGCCTTCCAGAATATCATATTCTAAGCTCTCCACATTTTAAATCTGGTAGCTAAATTTCATGTGATCCTGTCTATGGTTCCATAGTATTTGGATGGTTTCTTTCTAGTTTGCTTTAAGTAGCTTCTCTTTACCCAAGAAGCTCTGGAACTTGTCTACAATATTCCTGAGAGTTTACATTTTTGGTTCACTTTCAGGAGGTGAACATGGATTCCTTCAAGTTTTTATTTTACCTTTGGGTTTTAGGATACCAGGGAAGTTTTCCTTGAAGATTTCTTGAAAAATGATGTCTAGGCTCTTTTTCTGATCATAGTTCTCAGAGAATCCAAAAATTCTTTAATTATCTCTTCTTGTTCCATTTTTTATATCACTTGTTTTTCTGATTAAATATTTCACATTTTATCTTATTTTATGACTTTGTTTTAGTGTTTCTTGGTATCTCTTGGTTACCTTCCACTAGACTAATTCTAATTTTTAAGAAATCATTGTTTTTAGTGAACTTTTTAAGGAGTTATTTTCATCAATGAATTTTTATATCTCTTTCTCCAATTCTGTTTTTTAAGGTTTTATTTTCTTTGTATTTTTTGTGACACTTACCAAGACATTGTCTTTTCATAATTTTCTTCATCTGCTTTAATTTCTTTAATTGTGAACTGTTCCAACCATTTTGGAGAGCTATCTGGAATTACACCCAAAGAATTATAAAACTGTGCATACCTTTTGACCCAGCATTACAACTATTAGATTTATTTCTTAAGGTGATCAGAGAAAAAGAAAAAGAACCCATATGTTCCAAAATATTTATAGAAGCTCTTTTTATGGTGACAAAGAACTGGAAATCGAAAGGAATTAGACTAGTTGGGGAATGGCTAACAAGTTGTGACATGATTGTAATGGAATAATACTACAGTGTAATAATTGATAAGCAGGTTAATAAAAAAAAAACCATAGACAGACCTACATGAAATTATGAAGAATTAGATGGACAGAACTAAGAGAACATTATATACAGCAACAGAAATAGTTTGAAGAATGACTTGTGTATGTCTATCCAGAGAAAGAACTGATAAATAGAAATGACATAGTTATACACATATATGACTATATAAGTATGTGCATATATATGTGTGTGTGTATGTGCATGTATATATAGTCAAATGATGCCTTCTCTAGTGTGGGGAGGAGAGGAAGGGAGTTACCTGGGTATTATAATGCAACTAACAAACAAAAAATTTTACATTAAAAATTTTTTTTAGTTTTTCCTCCACCACTCGTATTTTAGAAACCATTTTTTAGCTCTTCCATGAATTCTTGTTAGAGGCTTGTGTTTAATTCACATTTTTTTTTTCTTGGAGGCTTTGCATGCATCTCTTTTGACTTCATTGCTGTCTTCTGAATTTATGTCTTGATCTTCCCTGTCATCATAGTAGGTAGATTTTTATGGTCAGGTTCTTTTTTTGTTGTTTGGTCATTTTCCTACCCTATTTCTTGTTTTCAAACTTTATGTTAATGTTGGGCTTATGTTCCTTGTGTAGGGCAGGGGCAAAAGCTCTATCTCAAGCCTCAGACTTTTTCACCCTGCTGTTTTCAGAACTAATTCTAGGGAGTTAGAAAGTTTGGTGCTTTCCAGTTGGTATGATCTGGGTAGAGGTGTGGTCACTGCTCTATTGTTCTGTATTCTGGTCCTTACCCAGGAAGGGCCCCTGATCCCTGTTAAATATATTTTTAATCTTAAGACAGAAACAAAATTTGCTCTTTTGTGTCTTTATATTTCTTTCTGTTTTCTTCAATGTACTAAAAATAGTGACGCTCTTTTTTATGTTTAATGTACAAATTCATCTTACTTCTTCCCGCTCCCAAATAATCAAGAAATATTTGTTAAACTCTATGTTCTCAAGCACTAGAAAGATAAAATAACGTGGAATCTCTCCCTTATTATAAATAAGCAGAGCCAAGCAAAATAAATGAATATAATAGTCATGTCTGAGAACGTATATCTCATTCTGTACAACTAATTAATCACCTCCTTGTCAGGAGAGAAGAGATAAAGTTTTCCATTATTATTATTCTGTCTATGGTCATGATTGGTGAAAATACAAGATTATCTCCAACAGTTCTCATTTTAAAAATTCTGTGTTGACCCCATGAAAAATTAAAAATGTCCCAGAAATTCCCATCTTGAAGAAAAGAGCAGCTGGATGAATCAAGTCCACAAGTCCTAAAAATATTTTTACTTAATTGCATCTGTGATCTCATCAGTGCCTCCAATGCCATAGATATATCACAGAGAAGTGGAGATGTGCTTTCTTTCAGTTATAATTTTGATGTAAAAACGTATCTGTTACCAGATCCTGAAGGCTGCCCAAAATGAGGAATAATGGTCAAAGAAATGTTATGATTACTAATTCACCACTTTGAGTTGGCAGAAGAGCATTTTTTAAAATGGAGATCTCTAATCTGAGAAGAGTAACACTCTAATCAACACCTTATCAAGATTATTTATTTGGTTAGCTTGCTTTCACCTTAAAAAAAGAGGACAAGGCCTTCCAGGGATAGGAGTTAGGTAAGTATTAATAGAGGAGAGGGAGGGAAAGATCAAGGGCATTGGGCACTGGAGAGGAAAGCAGTCTCTGTGGTGGCTAGGTAACCAGGGGATACCAGGAGGAAATGTTCAAGAAGCCAAATGGAGTGAATATATTAGAAAGAGCTCTGGGACTCAGAAACTGATTGGCAGGTCTTGATTCAAATGCTGACTTTGACACTTGGCTCATGTTGGGTCCCTTTATCTCCCTGAATTTCTGTTTCGTTACCTATAAAACAGGTATGTCAATGCTTTGAGTAACTCCCTTCTTGCAGTTTTGGGGAAAGGCTCAAAAGAGATAATGTACATGCTGCTTATTATTGCTCTTAAAAGAAGAGAAAAGGTTCAAAAAAGTGAAAGGGTCATATTGAAAAATAAACTTGGACAACCCCATATTACTAGAAAACCATCTGACCCCTCCAGGAAAGAACATGGTAGAGTGGAATGATCACAGCCTCTGGAATCAGAGACTGGGGCATTAGATAGATCCTCCGATGCTTCCTGCCTGTGGGACCTTGGGCAAGGGAGTTAACCTCTCTGGGCCTTGGATTCCTCCTCCTCGGTAAAATGAAGTTGGAGGTTGGATTTGCCAGCCTTTAAAGTCCCTACAACTCTTATCTCAATTCTTGATCGCTTAGGAACAAAAGGAAAGATACCAGACAGACACAAAAGCAGATCCTTTGTTGGTCATATAGAAAACAACCAGTGGGCACACCAGCCAACCCTGCAAGCAGTAGCTGTGGGACAGGAGTGGTTATTAGGAGGAGAGACTGGGGGGGGGAGGGGGAATTGAGGGATTAGAACCAGAAACCTTAGGACCAGGTGGATTCTAGGCTGAGAGGCTGGGATAGGCTCCCGTTCCATTGTTAGCTGCTCTTGTGGAAGGCCACCATCATTTAGAATTAGAGATTTCTCAGCTCACCCAGTTCCTAACTTTTTGGGTCATAGATCATAGGAAGGAACCTCAGAGGCCACCTGCTACCTCTTTGTTTTATAAATGAGGAAGCTGGAACCCAGAGAAATTAATTGACTTGCCCAAGGCCACACAGGCAGGAAACATCAGAGCTGGAATTTGAAGGGCAGCTCTCTGACTCTGGGAAGAGTTCATTCCACTGGACCATGTACCAGTGCTCCCCAATGGCAGAGGCAGGATTTGAACTTGAGCACCCTAATTCCGAATCCATCACTCTTTCCACTGTCAACTCTTTCATTATACTCCTTGTCCCTCCAGGAAGCTACCTTCCTTTCCAGGGCCCCATTGTCTGGAATCTTCACACCTCACCCCCTCTCAAAATTGACCAAGCTCCCATCCCAAAAAACAGGGCTTTGTCCTGTTTTCTAAGGGGAAAGAGGAGGAGAGGCTAAAGAGGCATGGGAGATGATTTAACTCAAAACCACACAGCTCCTGTGTGAGCGTACATAAGTTTTTCACCAGGTAAAAGCCTTTTAACAACAGTAGTACAACTAATATAGATTCTGAAAAGTACCAAAATCCCCAAAATTATAAGAGCCCATTTAACGATAACTGCAAACAAGCCCATTCCTTGCAGCCATGAGAGGTTCCACCAGCTATCATTAGGATTCATGTGAGTCTCTACAACTATTTGCTGTGTGTTATTTAAAAGCCATTGTAGCTCATGGATATTTGTCACAAGTTCTCCAGACCTATTTACATAAGAACAACAAGACTGATTAATAAATGCACAAGCACCTTCCAATGGGGCAGTGAGCATGTCAAGGGCCAGTCGATTTTGTAAAACTGTTTTTGCTAAGGAGTCAATCTCCTGTAGATAAGAGATGGCTTTAGTGGTTTGTGAGATGGCTTGAGCTGTGTCTTGAGCCAGTCTTTCAACCTCAGCTGAGATATTCCTAACAGAGTCCATTACTGCCATCATTCCAGAATTCGGCAGGAGAGCCCAGAAAAAGCTCTGTCCTGCTGATGGAGAGGCTACTGAGTTTGGTCTTGACCTCTTGGGTCTAGAATGCCACCCTGAGCCTAGAACTTCGGCTGTGGATTTGTCTCTCCAGCCAGTATTGTGATCATGCACAGATACAGGTGGAACAACATAGGGCAAACCACACGTACCATACCATCCTGGTGGCAGGGTAGAGTAAGCTGAGGAACTGTCCAGGGGTGACCAAACCCCATGGGAAATCCTCCCTCCTCCGGGATGAGATTGTTATAGCCGTAAAAGGCATGTACTTAAATGCCCATCCATTTCATTTTTAAGCTGCAAGTGGAGGTAGGGAATGCAGTAGTGTGCTTGCACTGCGCCTTGTCTCCCATGTACTTACTGCTACTCAGTGGACCCTTACCTCTTCTTACACACAAGCCATAGGTAGTGGTGCGCCCAGAGATCTGAAGACCCACTAAAATCAACTGAGATTTTCAGCTCATCAAAATTTTCAAAAGTCAGTGACCCAGGTTGTAATCATTTCAATGGGGTCCACTCAGCATCATTAATGTGACAATTAAGAGCAAAAGGAGCAAGACCATTTGGACAACATGTTACCTCCTTGTGTTGCAAACTGTGGTAATGTCTCAATACTGTGGACTAGAATTGTTGCCCATGACAAAACAGAGCTCTGATGGATCTGGTGGCACATCCAGCACCCGTGAGGACCAATGGCATTTCCCCGGAAAAGAGTTTTTTCAACTTGTCTATGGACTTTTATAATGGTATTATCAACAGTCCAGTCATAGGGGGAAGGTACAAATAAAGACAACGTAACCAGACATAGAGCTAATAGCCAAAATGCAGTAATTGAGGGTGACATAGTAACATGGATTATGATAGATTAGGTTGATATGTAAATACAAAACCAAAATCAAATCCTTGACACCTTTCTCTCTCTCTCTCTCTCTCTCTCTCTCTCTCTCTCTCTCTCTCTCTCTCTCTCTCTCTCTCTCTCTCTCTCTCTCTCTCTCTCTCTCTCTCCTTTTTTCCTTTTCCCCTTGTATATTTCTTAGGAGGATTTTTTTCCCTTTCTTATTTGATGGGGGAGGGTAGAAGAGAAAGAAAAGATTAAATGTTCATTGGAAATCAATATTTGGGGCAGCTGGGTAGCACAGTCAGTAGAAAGCCAGGCCTGGAATCAGGAGGATCTGGGTTCAAGATACTTCCTAGCTGTGTGACCCTGGGCAAACCACTTAACACCAATTGCTTAGCCCTTGCCATTCTTCTGTCTTGGAACTAATACTAAAACAGATGGGGGGTAGGGAAAGAGGAGAGGGGGGAAAAGACAGAGAGAGATAGAGAGGAGAGGTGGGGAGAAAGAGGGAGATAGAGAGGAAGGGAGAGAGACAGAGACAGAGAGAATGAAAAAGAAAAGAAAGGCTATTTTCATTTTCAGCTGAAGTAGAGTTAACAGTGGAAGAATTTACATTCAAACTGAATAAAATGAAATCAGTAAAACTTAAAAAAAAAAAGAAATGTTAGTGAAAAAAACTTTCTTAAAGGTCATCGGTGGTCTTAAAGTAAAGAAGTTTGATTGGAAGGAGCTATTAATAAGGAAGTAAAGATAGCCAGAAGTTTGGAGATGGAAGGAATGAAATGAAAGGAGATGATGGTCTGAAGGGGATAGAGTCGAGCTGAGGGTTTTGTTTTAGAGGGACAATATTTATAAGCATGCTTCCAAGCAAAGAGGCCATTGAGACAAGGTGAGCATGAGACGTGGAGATGCAAAGAGAAAAGGTCTAAAATAACCCCTGAGAACACTAATAGCTGACTTTTTTATGGTTGTGCAAAGTACTTTATATCCAGCTTCTCACTGGGGAGGCAGATCCTTCTACAACTGGAGGAGGTAAGTACTAGAGCTTAGTATGAGGTTGGAGGGCATGGCAGACAGCTTCTGTGGTCGCTGCTTCCTTCATTTGGCTCTACTCCTCCTCCCTCTTCCCTCTCTTTCCAATTTCCAGCTCTCCTAACTGAAAGTGTTCTCTCCCTCCTCAAATTTTCCTAAGAACACTTTCTCTGAATCACAAGCACTGTATCTCACATCACTGTCTAAATGCTTTATCCCTTATATTCAATTACAGGCTTCTTGAAGCCAAAGGCTGTATCTTGTACCAAATAGGCACTGATTGAGTTCAAATCCAGACTCAAGACATTTACTTAAGCTGTGTGACTCTGGACAAGTCACCTAATCTGTTTACCTGGGATGGGAGGAAGTTAAGTGGCTCAATGGATAGGGTGTTGAGCCTGGAATTAGAAAGATCCCAGTTCAAGTGTGACCACAGGTATTTACTAGCTGAATGATCTTGGGCAAGTCTTTTATTTAACATCTGGTGGCTTTAATCCACTAGAGAAGAAAATGGCAAACTACTCTAGTACCACTGCCAAGAAAACCCCAACAGCCAGTATTGGTGTGCCATGGTTCACTGGGTCACAAAGACAGATCAAACTGAACAACAACAGATGTTGAATCAAATTAAATTAGAGGAAAAGGACAGGATTTACTTTGGAATGGGAATCTTAGGTTTAGAGGCAGAAGGAGCCTTAGTGATCATTCTGTCCAGTCCAGTACCCTCAGAGTGATTTGCCCAAAGACCCATCACAAAATTTGGATTCCAATCCAGGTCCTGTGACTCAAAATCTAGCCATCTTTTAATATCACTGTATAAGCCTCCTTAATCTTACACAATACTTTTGACTTTCCAAAGCTTTTTACATCTATCATGGGGGTTTCTCCTTACCAAGAAGGTGAGACAAAGAAGGAGTCTATTATTCTCATTTGGTAGATGAAGAAATGGGTTCAAAGGAGTTAAATAAATTCCCCTGAAGAACAGGGACCAGAATCCAGACTAATACCCTCTGGGAAGGGTCCAAAAGGAGCAGAAATGATTCCTGTTTTACAGAGGCAGAAACTGAGATCCCTGAGGATTTGACATTTATCTCAGCCCTAAAGGCTTCTTTAGAACTGGGGTGTAATCTCTTGATTCCAAATCTTTGACCCCAGGGACCAAAAAAATTTTAAAAAAGAGGCTAGAGTTGCTTAAGCTTTCCTGGGACAGCTGGGAGCCAGAAGCAGGAGAGATGCTGGAGAGTAGCAGTGATACCAGTGCAGACCTAGGAGGAAGACAGCCCACAAAATTGAAGGTTTTCCTGGAAAATGGGTTCTCCCTGCTCCTCCCCCCCAAAAAAGTCATTTTGGTTGAAATAAGTGAAACTGTCCCTCAGTTCCATCCAGGCTGTCAGGGTTTGCTGAGCTGGACCCCGGGCTGAGAAAGGTCCTTTGCATAAGTGTGGGTCACTCTTCTAAAGCTACTATCTCCCCTGAACTCAAAGCCTCTCAAATAGGAGCAAAGACTGTAATCCTTGCCCCCCTCTCCTCCCCACAAGAGACTGGACAGGTGATCCATGTTCAAATTTTGTTTCAGCTATTTATATTGTCACCTCAGTGACTTTGGACAAGTCAATCAGTCAGTCAGTCAGTCAGTCAGTCTAAAAGCACTTAAAGAGGGCAGCTAGGTAGCCTCAGTGGAGAGAGCCAGATCTAGAGATGGGAGGTCCTGAGTTCAAATCTGATCTCAAATACCTGCTAGTTGTGTGACCCTGGGCAAGTCACTGAACCCTAATTGCCTAGCCCTTACCACTCTTCTGTCTTGAAACCAATGAACAATATTCATTCTAAGATGGAAGGTAAGAGTTGTTTTTTTTTTTCAAAAAGCATTAAAATCCTTAAAATAGATAGTGCCCCTGGGTCTCTGTTCTGTAATCTCTCAAATGAGAAGGGAGTTGAACTCGAGTCCCTTCCATCTCCAAATGTGAGATAATCCCCTAATAGGAAGGCTATTTCTGGCCTAGCAGTTGCACAAGGCGGTTGAAGACAGCCTAGGGAGGAATAGGGTCATAGGGATGGCCTTAGCCAACAGACTGAGTTGGCTGGTCTTTGGAACTAGGCTTGAGCCAGCCAGGCCCCAGGCTCAAAATGTCTCTCCCACAGTCTGCTATGGAATTCCACTACTGTGACTCATTTGTTGGGGTTCCTCTTCTCTGGTTCTTTTTCTGAATGCAAGGATTCCAAGAAGGGGTCATACGTTACTTTAAAGACTACTTGGACTATTTTTTTCTTGTCTGAAGAATAGGAAGGCCAGAGAATTGTATGGCCAGAGGGAGGAAGAGCTGAGAATAGAGAAATGGAAAGGCTACCTTTCTAGGGTGAGACTGAAAATCAATCACTCAATCAGCAAGTATTTATTAAGTGTTTACTCTATGTCAGGTATGGGCAGCTAGGTGGCACAGTGGATGGAGTGCCACTTCTGGAGTCAGGAAGTGTCATTTCCCTGAGTTCAAATCTAGCTTTAAAGACTTCCTAGCTGTGTGATCCTGGTTGTCACTTACTCCCTTTTCCCTCAGTTTCTTCATCTGTGAAATGAACTGAAAAAGGAAATGGCCAACCACTACAGGATCTTTGCCAAGGAAAGACCAAATTGAGTCACAAAGAGATGGACACAACTGAAATGATGAATGACAAAAATATTAAGGAAAAGCGTGAATTTTTCTGAGTGGTTGAAGCTCAAGCTAAGATTCTGATCTGATTAACTTACACTAAATGGACAATTAGATAGAGTTAGAGTGTCAGGCTTGGAGTCAGGAAGATCTGAGTTCAAATCTGGTCTCAGATGCTTATTAGCTATAACCCTAGGCAACTCATTTAACCCTGCTTGCCTCAGTTTCCTCATCCAGAGCTGGAGAAGGAAATGGCAAACCATTTCATTATATTACCCAAGAGAACCCCAAATAGGGGCATGAACAGTCAGACAAGACTGAAATGACAGAACACATACACATGCACTCAACCTGAACTGCCCAAACTAAGTAAGTAACTATTAACCATAAAAATAGGGTCCTGGGGTAAGCAGCTCTCTGAAAACAAGAGAACATGACAATTCCCAAATATTCCTCCTTGACTAGATAGATATACTGAGTCTTCATCCTTCCCCCCAAAGGTGGGAATAAAGAGGATGACAAGGGAAAGATGAATGGAAGACTGAGAATGAGACCTGGGAAACTGGCATCTCTCTTTTTATTGACAATTCTCTTGTGTTGAGTGGAACCCAAACCACTAGGGTGATCACATAACTGCTCAGTGCCTGGATCTTTGAAGGAGATCAGGCTAGTGGCCAACAGTGTCCCTTGGAGGGAGGGGAGGTAAAGAACTAAGGCATACATTCATATAACCAGTATCTAGCAACCCCTCTACCTCCCACTCCCAATCATCAGGCCAAAGTATTTCCCTTCTCATTTCCATAGATATCATTGACACTAGTTTTTCCATCTTCTTTGATGGATTTGATTTGTACCCAAGTCTTAGGGTCAGTAAGATCTGGGTTCAGATCCCACTTTAGACACTAACAAGTCATGGGTGATTCATTTAATTTCTTTGTTCTTTAGTTCCCTCATCCATAAAATGGGGATAATAATAGTATTGACCTCACCGGGCCATTGTGAGTTTTCAAAGGAGATATGGACTTTAAAAATCTTAAAAAGCTACATAAAATCAGTTATTATTTTTATTCATATTCATCCTAATATGATTTTACTTCCCTAAAATATCATTTAAAAATGAGTTTTACAAAAGCACTTTACAAAAAAAAAAAATCATGGTATGATTGTCTCCATGTCCCATACCTCCTTAAAGTTGGCCCACCAGGCAGGCAACTTTTCCCCTTGCCCCTAGGTCCCCTCACATCCTTGCTACCTTTTCTAAAACCCAAGGATCTGATGTTAACTCCTTCTGGGGTGAAGGCATCTCTGGAGAACTCTAAAGCAGAGACTTGTTGTCACACTTGAACCTCTGAGAAGGAGAAAGGAGCCATAGTCAAGCTATCTCTAAGTCCTATCATCTCCCAGTGTGAACTTGATCCTGGAGGTTCTTCACACAGGATGGTAATACCTTTGGGTCAGAGAGAAGGTTCTGGAATTTGGACTTCTGTTTCATGGCATCTCTAGAAAGCAAGAGTGCTGTTGGGGGAGAGGAGGAAGAAGACGGAAGCCCAGTGTTGCCCATGTGAAAGAGAAATGCCATTTCCCTAGGTCTCATTCTCAGTCTTCCATGCCTCAACCCATCAACATCCTCCTTATTCTCACGAAAGGCTCCTATAGGGCTCAGAGGCTGTGTCAGCCCTGGAGGAAGAGGCTTATTGCACCATCCTCCAGACTCACGGCCTCCCAAAGCAAACCTCCCCAAAATGAGACTTGCAGTGCGCTTCCCCCTGTGGTCTTGGACATCTGCCTGATAACCCACCAGCCCCTTCTAGCCTCCTGTCCTCCTGCCACTTTAGCCCAGTCCCTACTTCCTCTGGGAGAAAAGACTGCTTTGGAGGGGCTGAGCCTTCCCATCTAAGCTAGACATGGGATTGGCTTGGAGCCCTGACTTTATCCTCCCCATCAGGGAGCGTGGCAGAGAGGCCGTCTGGGGTTCCAGCCACATATTACATGAATTCAGTGTTTTAATTGCCCAGAATTCCAGGAAACCTTACTCAAAGGCAGTCCTGGGTCCCCTGAGGGGCAGCCTGGGAAGTAAGTTAGTCTTTGGAGAGTGCCAAGGGAGGCTCTAAATGTGGCCTCCACATTTGGGAAGCTGTCAAGAAATGAGGCTGGAGAACCAGGAAGATTCTAAAGAAAGACTTCCATGATGCTGTCCTGACGAAGGGGGAAACTTAAAGGATGGGAGAGTGCATCACTCAGGGTTGAGGCAGGAATGATTACATGAAGGACAAGGTAAGGTAGTAGAATACTGGATGGTGTATGAAAGAGAAACCTTTCTAAATGGGGTGGGGGGGTCTCAATACTGAATAATAACAATCATGGTGGCTAGCATTTATATATAGCGCTTTTGAGTTTTACAAAGCACTTCATAAGTGCTCTCTCATTTGATCCTCAAAACAATTCTGGGAGGGAGGTACTATGGGCATCCCCATATTACAGATGAAGAAACAGAAGCAGTGCTGCCCAGGGTTACCCATTCAGTAAGTATCTGAGGCTGGATTTGAACTCAGGTCTTTCTGACCACTATTATCCAGTGTGCCAACATCCAAGACCTCATATGGCTGTAATTGTTTGCAATATTGTCTCTTCCATTAAAATGTAAGCAGAGGCAAAGGACAGAGCCCAGATTCTTGTCTCACCCACCACTAAGACTGGCACTTAGTAAGTGTTTAATTTATTTGTGACAAATTGTTGTGTTCTTGTTGACCATGTTCAAATCTTAGCTCCACTGATCCCCAGGCAAGTCATTGTACTTGACTTCCTTCCTCTCTGTGTAACCTAAGGATAATCATGCTCAAACTGGGCTAGATGGCACAGTGGATAGAGAGCCAGGCCTGGCATCAGGAGAATCCAGGTTCAGATGTGGCTTCAGGCACTTCCTAGCTGTGAGACCCTGGGCAAGTCCCTTAAACCCTCTCTGATTGCCCAACCAAAGGAGAAGGAAATGACAGACCACTCCAGTATCTTTGCCAAGAAAATTCCAGGGTCAAGAAGAGTTGGACGCGACTGAACAACAACTTCGTGAATGTGGAAGACTGTGGTTTTGGAACTTTGTATATGTCAGCCTTGTTGATGGATTGGCTAGTTTCCCCCTGTCTTCTTGACTTTTTGTCATGAATATCTTAGTGGGAAAGCATCTCAGGGGCCATCTAGCACAACCCTTTCATCTTTTACAGATGAAGCAACTGAGACTAGATAGGCTAAATGACCAGGACAAGGTCACCCCATTCAATAAGCATCAGAAAGTGAATTTAAACTCAGATCCTCTGACTTCTGAGCCAAGATGATTCTTCACCTCTTCCCTAAGGTAGCAATTAAAAATAAAATACAATTCATCTAGAAACTGAACGAGGAGGGCTTTAACTGTGAGTAGGACTCTCTGGAGTGGGCTAGGGGCCCAGGTTTGGCACCAGGTCACATCACATCTTTCTACCATTATTTGCATTCAAGTTAGGAGGAATCAAGGGAAGCCTTCAAGGCAGAATTTGTAGGGAATGGAAGGCATGCATCTGCAGGAGATGGAGGGTTTGGGGAACTGCGAAGGGACAGACAGACCTTGACTGGTTAGGACAGCTTTCATGACATGCTTACAACAGCTTCAGGTCTTTTGGTGAGCCTCCTCTATTAGGGTAAGGCGTTCCTTAGCCTTAGTTAGCAAAGCACAGGCTTATTCCAGGAACAGTTAAAGAGCTGATGATAAAGAACCTGTTTGTTCTAAGCAGAGGCTACCAAGGAAAGTGGCTCATATCTCCTTCCAGAGAAACTTTTAAGAACAGGATTCAAATCATTAGCCTTAGCTGGTTTAGCTATAATATCCCACCCCCCCCTCCCCAAGAGCAAGGAGATGGGTGGGAAGTAAGTCTGGAGAGAACTTCTCCTTTCTAATAATAGCTGAGAGGTAGTTCAATGTGGGTTACTAGATAGATGGCTCAACTGGAGGTCAGAAAGACCTAGGTTCAAGACTTGCCCCTGATACCTACTAGCTATGTGTCCATGGACAATTCACAGCCTCTTAGTATTCCCCAATCGACTTCCTAAGGTTTTATATATTGTATAAATAAATAAAAAACATATATACATATATATGCAGAGAGAGAGGGGAGAGGGAGAGGGAGAGGGGGAGGGAGATATGGAGAGGGAGAAAGGGGGAGAGGGAGAGGGAGGGGGAAAGAGTCATTGAGGAATTGCTGATTCAGAAGGAGGTTTCCCACTGGGAGTTCCATCAGTGATGAAGTCCGAAGGGTGAACAAAAAATAAAAACTGATGCTTATATTTTCAGTCATTTTAGTTGTGTCCAACTCTTCATGATCCCTTTTAGAATTTTCTTGGCAAAGGTACTAGAGTAGTTTTCCATTTCCTTCTCCAGCTCACTTTATAAATGAGGAAACTGAGGCAAACAAGATTGAGTGCCTTTGCCCAGCGTCATCCAGCTGGTAAGTGTTTGAAGTTGGATTTGAACTCAGGAAGATAAGTCTTCCTGACTTCAGGCCCAGCACTTACCACCTAGCTGCCCTGACATTTAAATAGTGTTTAGCATTTATCATCTCATCTGATCTTTACAATAACAGTAGGAATTATTATCATCACTTGGCCAAGGCTAGTAAACTTCGGGGGGGTGGGGGGCGCAGCTAGGTAGGGCAGTGGATGGAGAGTCTCCAAGTCTAGGTGTTGCCCACTGTCCATCTCATCTCCAAAGTCTCTTAGAGCCAGGTCAAAAGGCACACCTGTCCAATGGGGTCTGAGGATTACAGTCATAGTTTCATTTCCTTTTTTTAATAAGAGGAAACAACTAATAGAAACGAAATGATAGCAATCTCTACTTCATTGTTTCTGTTACAAAATGCTATTTTCTGGAAATGAGAGTAGTCTGAACCACTCATCACTGACCTTTCCCTCTCAGGAAAAGGAAGAACAAAGACTAGCCACTGATTGGCCTCAATAAGAAACGTCCAAGAGACCACCCAGGGCCCCAGACTCAATGCATACCGTAAGCTTTTAATAAATGTTTTATTCATTCATTCACTCAAAGAAAAAGACTCCAGTCAACCTAGTCTGTTTCTCAGATCTTTGTGGCTCAGAGTATATCTACCAAAGTTTTAAAAAACATGTGGAGTCTGAAGGCTAGAGAGCTTTGTCAGTGGATAACAAGAGGACAAAAACCACCTTACCTTGGTTCCGATGAACTCAAGAAATCTTCACAAAGGGGACCAGACAAAGCTTAGAGCTTCCTGAGAGGTGGCCAGTCTAGCCCTGGGCTCCTCGGCCTTCTGAAGCAGTCCCATCACAGGAAAGCACCATCTTCTTGGGCTGGGATACCTTTTCCCAAGGCAGAGCTAAAAGTGGGCCAAGATTGTGGAATTGGGGAAACCAAGGAATAGTGGAAGGGCAGCAAGGGATGGTATCAAAGAGGGTTCCACAGATTAGTGGGAAAAGAGGATACTAACTCCTAAGGGGGGAGCCCAGTCACAACCAGGAAAGAGAAGAGCAAATTCTAGAAGAGAGCAATCCAAATGGTGCTGAATCAGAGCCATAGGAAGAGAAGAAAGGGCTTCTTTGAAACAGCCCCAAAAGGAAGAAATGCAACCAGACAGAGGAAACCGACTGAATTTCCCAGTAGTAGTCTTGATTTCTTAAAATCACTTGACTAGTTGATGAATAAGAATTCTAAAAGATGAGGCACCTGGATCAGAAGGATGCCTTTTAAAGGAAAATCCGGAAGGAAGTCGTACTTGGCTTGGAATCTTTACTGGACAATGGAATAAAGCAATCTCTTACATGTTGTGATATGGTGACATGGTGTGATCTGTCCAGTGTTTTCCTTCCATCCTCCAACACTTTCATGGTCCCATAATTTCTGCCCAGTCATTCCTTTACAAGGCAACATAGGCAAGGCTATTTTTCTCTAGAAAGTCATTATCCAGATGTCAAAATGCATATTTTCTTCCCCTATTTACTGAGGAAAGACAGGAAGAGTGCAGAAGGAAGGAGTCTCTCTTTATTCTTTTTTTTCCCATTAGGACAATAATGTGGATTAACTCATCAGATTAGCTAATTGTTCTCCAAAGAGTCTTGCCATGAAGGGATGAAATATAAAACTAAACTTCAGTAACTGATGAATATTGAAGGCTGGATGAGATTATATTCTTGGGACGGAGTGGGATATCCCATGATAAGCCAGGTCAGGGAGGTCAGATCTCAAATAATCATTGCTTTAAAGCTGAATGGGACCTTAGTTATTATTTATAATAATACCATTTTTCAGATGAGCA
This sequence comes from Monodelphis domestica, assembly GCF_027887165.1. Taxonomy (NCBI): domain Eukaryota; kingdom Metazoa; phylum Chordata; class Mammalia; order Didelphimorphia; family Didelphidae; genus Monodelphis; species Monodelphis domestica. The sequence continues at coordinate 183,744,667 of NC_077233.1, read as the reverse complement.
AATTGAGGCTCCCAAAAGTTAGATGACATGCCTAAGGTCACACAGATAGTAAATAGCAGGCCAAATGCATGGATGGAGTAGTGAAATCCTGAAAACAGTCTGGAAAGCCAAAAGGGAAGGAGCCAAAGCAATACTTGGTTTCAAAATTCATCACACATATTGTTGGTTGAGTTGAATTCGATCCAAATAAAGAGAAAGGCTTGTTCCCGGACCATGAGCAAATCACTTAGAACTTGGTTGGAGGGCAATGAGGTGGCACAGTGGATGGAGCACCAGATCTGGAGTCAGGAGGACTAGGGTTCAAATGAGGCCTCAGATACTTCCTCACTGTGTGACCCTGACCAAGTCACTTAACCCCAATTGGCTAGCCTTGCCCTTCTGTTTTAGAGTTATTTTTAATACAGAAAATTAAGGTTTGGAAGGACAAGAAAAGAACTTGGATGGACATATCAGAATAGAATATCAGGTCTGAAAAGGAACTGAGAGGTGATCTTACATAGCTGAGTTTATTTTATTTTATTTTGGGTTTTTTTTCTGGGTTTATTTTTTAAAGAGAAACTGAGATGGGAAAAGTGAGAGTGACTTGGTAGGGGCAAAGTAGTAAAAGGGAGAATATTGTAGTGAATACACAGAATTAGGAGCCATATGGCTTCTTTGTGTAGCCTCAGCCACTCACTAGTTGTGTGACTTTGAGTAAGTCATTTAACCAACCTAAACCTGAGTCTACTTATTTGTAAAATAATCATTTCTGGTCAGCAAGGTGGATAAAGGGCCGGCCTGGACTCAGGAGGACTTGGGTCAAGTTTGGCCTCAGACACTGTGTGACCCTGGGCAAGCTGCTTCCCCCAGTTTGCCTAGACCTTGCCCCTTCTGTCTTAGCTAAAACAGAAAAGTAAGGGTTGAAATAAATAAAGGCTAAATAAAAAGATCTATTTCCTCTGTCCAGTTGCATTCTTCCCTTTGGGGCTGTTTCAATGAAGCCTTTTCTCCTCTGATTCAGTACCATGTGGTTTGCTCTCTTTTAGAATCTGCTCTTCTCCCTCCTGGGTGTGATGCTGGGGCCCCCATAGTGTCCCCTTACCTCACTAATTATGTAATCCTCTTGTAATTGCCCCTTTCTTTCCTTCCACTATTCCTTGATTTTCCCGATTCCACAACCTTAGCCTACTTTTAGCCATTCCTGTCTCATAGGTATGTCAGAAGATTAAATAAGATTAAAAGTACATTAAAGTATTTTGTTTCTGTAGGGTACTCTATGAATATCAGCTCTTAGGGTCAACATTCGAACCCAGATCTCCTGGCCTCCAGGTGGGTGCCTGTTTCACTAGGCTGTGCTGTTATAACCCTTTTCTGGACTTAAATTTCCTCACCTGGGAAATAAGGACACTTACCCGACCAGGATGACAATTTTTAAATGAGGAAGTGAAAGTGAAAGCGCCAAGCTATAGAAATACCAGCTATTTGACTATTATCAGTCTTTATTGGGTTGACTCCAGCTGTTCGGTCAAGCCTGATAGGCTTTGAAGGCAAGAAGTGTGGTGGGGGTGGGGAATGCTGGGAGAAGGCCACCATTTCCAAGAAATAGAAAGCAAAAGGTGACTAGATAATCATTAAGTGGCTGTTTAATCCTACAAATGATTTTATGGCCCGATGGGGAAAGATTCTCAATTGCTCTTCTTTATCATAATTAAGTGATTCTCTGATATACTACAGTTTATCCTGCATCCACCCTTTTTTCCCAGCCCATATCAGATGATCAGAATGGTCCTTACCTTTTCCTTCTTTAAGAGCCTGACTCTTTTCCCTTCTCTGTCTCTGAACTCTCAATGTCCAGGGTCTCATCTGTCCTTACAGGTATCTTTTTGTTTAAGCACATGCTTCCATCACTCCATTTGCCACGAGCCAGTGGGAGAGGCTTCTAGGAGTTCTACATCCCAGGAGATGTCCACCTAGGCACGGGGATATTTCATCATCAGAGGGGAAAGATGGAAATCTTGGGAAGATGAAAAGGGAAAAGAGGGAGCCCAAGGGGAGCTCTGTAGAAGAGCAGATTAGGCATGATGTCTCAGATGGATGGCATGAGATACAGTTGGCTAAGTAGAAATGTCTTTCCTGTGGATTATTCTTGCCACATTCTAGTGCTGGAGAGGGGAGCCCAGAGCTAAGAGCATCCTGGAATTGCCCAGGAATGGAAGGATCATTTGACTTCTGGACAGTAAACAAGAGGAGCTAGAGGAGGTGACCAACAGAGAGCAGAGTTCAAACACTTCCAAGGCTGGCTGGCCCAGCATGGAAAGACAGATGGCGGAGGGCTGCCTCTGGAATGATGACTCTAAGACGTAAAAGTAGTGTGGCTTGTGGCCCTTTTGCATAATGTGTAGAGAGGAACATGGTTCGAGAGACATGTCTTCTCTGGAATGCTGTGCTGGGGAGATAGAAAGCAGAAATACACTCATTTGAGGAATAGTTCCTAAGAATATTTGTAATGCTTCATTTCCGTTTCTTTTTCAAATTAAATGCATTTACTAATTCTGTGATGTTGTTTGCTTAGATATCTATCAGAACAAGAACTGAGTATTTCTACTGAAGGAAACTTTAGAGGCTACCAATTCCACTCTGGAGTAGGGACTTACTTAAGCTGTGTTAGAACTCTCTGCATTCATGCATAGTATGTTCTTCTAACTAAGGGATTCTTAATTTGATCAAAATATGTATATCAATGTGCTCTTAAATAGCTAATGTATCACCACTATGATGGAATGTATAACAAAGTGATTTCTTTTCTTTTTTTTTTTAATTTTTATTTGGTCATTTCCAAACATTATTCATTGGAAACAAAGATCATTTTCTTTTCTTCCCTCCCCTCCTCCCACCACCTCTCCCACAGCCGACGCGCAATTCCACTGGGTATCACATGTGTTCTTGATTCAAACCCATTTCCATGTTGTTGGTATTTGCATTAGAGTGTTCATTTAGAGTCTCTCCTCAGTCATATCCCCTCCACCCCTGTAGTCAAGCAGTTGCTTTTCATTGGTGTTTTTACTCCCACAGTTTATCTTCTGCTTATGGATAGTATTTTTTAGATCCCTGCAAATTGGTCAGGGACATTGCCTTGCTACTAATGGAGAAGTCCATCACCTTCGATTGTACCACAACAATTATATCAGTCTCTGTGTACAATGTTTTCCTGGTTCTGCTCCTCTCACTCTGCATCACTTCCTGGAGGTTGTTCCAGTCTCCATGGAATTCCTCCACTTTATTATTCCTTTTAGCACAATAGTATTCCATCACCAACATATACTCCAATTTGTTCAGCCATTCCCCAATTGAAGGGCATCCCCTCATTTTCCAATTTTTGGCCACCACAAAGAGCGCTGCTATGAATATTCTTGTACAAGTCTTTTTCCTTATTATCTCTTTGGGGTACAAACCCAGCAGTACTATGACTGGATCAAAGGGCAAAAAGTCTTTTATCGCCCTTTGGGCATAGTTCCAAATTGCCCTCCAGAATGGTTGGATCAATTCACAACTCCACCAGCAATGAATTAGTGTCCCTACTTTGCCACATCCCCTCCAGCATTCATTACTTTCCATAGCTGTTATGTTAGCCAATCTGCTAGATATGAGGTAATACCTCAGAGTTGTTTTGATTTGTATCTCTCTGATTATAAGAGATGTAGAACACTTTTTCATGTGCTTATTAACAGTTTTGATTTCTTTGGCTGAGAACTGCCTGTTCATGTCCCTTGCCCATTTATCAATTGGAGAATGGCTTGACTTTTTGTACAATTGATTTAGCTCTTTGTAAATTTGAGTAATTAAACCTTTGTCAGAGGTTTTTATGAAGATTGTTTCCCAATTTGTTGCTACCCTTCTGATTTTAGTTACATTGGTTTTGTTTGTACAAAACCTTTTTCATTTGATGTAGTCAAAATTATTTATTTTATATTTTGTGACTCTTTCTAAGTCTTGCTTGGTTTTAAAATCTTTCCCTTCCCAAAGGTCTAACAGGTATACTATTCTGTGTTCACCTAGTTTACTTATAGTTTCCTTCTTTTTGTTCAAGTCATTCACCCATTCTAAATTTATCTTGGTGTAGGGTGTGAGGTGTTGATCAAAACCTAATCTCTCCCACACTGTCTTCCAATTTTCCCAGCAGTTTTTATCAAATAATGGATTTTTGTCCCAAAAGCTGGGGTCTTTGGGTTTATCATAAACTGTCTTGCTGAGATCATTTACGCCAAGTCTATTCCACTGATCCTCCTTTCTGTCTCTTAGCCAGTACCAAATTGTTTTGATGACCACTGCTTTGTAATATAGTTTGAGATTTGGGACAGCAAGGCCACCTTCCATTGTATTTTTTTTTCATGATTTCCCTGGATATCCTTGATCTTTTGTTCTTCCAAATGAACTTAGTCATGTTTTTTTCTAATTCAGTAAATAAGTTTTTTGGTAGTTCAATGGGTATGGCACTAAATAAGTAAATTAATTTCGGTAGGATTGTCATTTTTATTATGTTAGCTCGTCCCACCCATGAGCAATCAATGTTTTTCCAATTGTTTAGATCTAGTTTTAGCTGTGTGGAAAGTGTTTTGTAGTTGTGTTCATATAATTCCTGTGTTTGTCTCGGCAAATAGATTCCTAAGTATTTTATATTGTCTAGGGTGAACAAAGTGATTTCTACCAGGGTCTTAAAATTGACCAAACACGAAAGACCTGAATTCATTGCTAAACTTCAAACAGACCTCCAAAACTGATTCTTTAGTGAGCTGTAAACTGAACTCAAGGTTTTTGTTTTGACAAAATACCAGTGAACTAGAGCCCAACCATTGTATATTCTAAAACTACTAAATGGGACAGTTAGATGTTCAGTGGATAGAGAGCCAGGTCTGAAGTTCAAATCCTAGACACAAGTCAAATCTGTCCTCAGACATTTCCCAGCTGGGTGATCCTGGACAAGTCACTTAACCCCAATTGCCTAGCCCTTACTATTCTTCCGTCTTGAAACCAATTCTTAGTATCAATTCTACGATTGAAAGTAAAGATTAAAAAAAAAAACCAAATAGGGGACATCTAGGGGTCTCGGTGGATTGAGAGCCAGATCTAGAAATAGGAGATCCTGAATTTAAATCTGGTTTCAGATACTTCCTAGCTGTGTGACCCTGGGCAAGTCACTTAACCCCTATTTCTCAGCCTTTACCACTCTTCTGCCTTGGAACCAAAATGCAGCATTGATTCTAAGATGGAAGGTAAGCGTTTAAACATGAAAAAAACCCTACTAAAAAAGAACAAAGTCAAATATTCTCTGAATTAACACTGAATAATATTTAATGCACATTTGCAAAATTGTTGACAGCAGGAGGTAGCTGGGTAGCTCAGCGGATTGAGAGCCAGGCCTAGAGATGGGAGGTCCTGGGTTCAAATTTGGCCTCAGACACTTCCTAGCTATAGGACCCTGGGTAAGTCACTGAACCCCCATTGCCTAGCCCTTACTGCTCTTCTGCTTTGGAGCCAATACACAGTATTGATTCCAAGATGGAAGGTAAGGGTTTAAAAACAAAAAATTGTTGACAGCAGTGGAGGGAATGTTAGATCTGTAGTCAAGAAAAGTTGAGTTTAAAAATGATTTCAGACATTTACTAGGTAGGTGACACTGGGCAAGCCATTTAACAGCTGTCTGCCTCATTTTCCTCAATTGTAAAGTGGACATCATGTTTAGCACCTACCTCGTAAGGCTGCTGTGACGATCAAAGGAGGAACTTAATAGATGCTTGTTCCCTTTCATTTGTTGAGCTGAAATGAAAATGAAACCTTCCCGATTCCCTTTGGACCGAGTGTCCTTACTGGAAGAAAAGAACTGTGTAAAGTGAGGTCTACCACTACATTCTAGCCAAAAGCACTTAATACAGTGTTCTGTTTCCTGTGGATATTTAGTCTAGCCTCACAAAAGCTCCGAGTGATGGACTTAGAGAGAGAGAACAGGAAGGGAACCTCGAAGTTCCTCCACTTCAGCTCATAACTCACCAAAGATCCCCTTGAACAACATCTCCAACAAATGGGAAATGGCTGGACAAATTGTGGTCTGTGTAGGCAGTGGTGTATATATAGAGCTCCATAATAAATAATAAAAAGAATGAATGTTAGAGAATTGTGAAGAGCTTGAGCTGAGGCAGAGTGATGTATCAGGTATCGCACATACCTATATACATCTATACACGTAGACATATATTTTGTAAGCAATTGGTAAAAAATAAAGATTAGGGTTCATACATGATCCTCTTTTTGTGTTCAGTTGTACATATAGAAATGCTCTTTTGTGTGTGTGTAAGTACAGAATAAAATAATTTTTAATTACAAAATGTAGTGTCCAGAAATGAGCATCATATACCAAATGTGATACAAGCAGGACATAGTAAAATGCTAATATTTCCTTCCTTCCTTCCTTCCTTCCTTCCTTCCTTCCCTGTTTGGATAACATGGCTCTCCACCCAGATAAGCTGGAATTAACTTTCAGGGCAGTTTTCAGTCCACTAAAACACCAAGATCTTTTCTCCATGAACAGTTATCTCCAGCTTGTACTTGTAAAGTTGACTTTTTGAGTCCAAGTATGGGACTTTACATTCATCTCCATAAAATCCCATCTTAATCGATGTTCCAACCCAGCAGAATCTTTTGGGATCCCAGTTTTATCATCCAACATGCTGGCTGTGCCTCTCAGATTTGATGCATCGAAATATTGTCAAGATATTCTCTACCTTGATACTGGATGATGTTTCGTAAATAGCATTCAAAATATATTCTAAAGAAATGCATCTATGTCTTTATCCAAGTCATTGATAAAAATGTTAAGCAGCACAGGATCAAGCAGAGATCTGGGGTCACTTCACTAAAGATTTCCTGATCAATGTATGTAAAAATCTGAAAACATATGCAATGTTCCATACCTGTGGCTCTCCCACTTCTGCAAAGGAGTGGAGTAGATGTCTTCTCATCTCTTGTTGGTGGATAGTTTTGTTCTCTGTCATTTTGTAGCATTCACTTAAAAAAAATAACAAACAAACAAACACAACCCTTACCTTCTGTCCTAGAACTATGTATCGGTTGCAAGGCAGAAGACGGTAAGGGCTAGGCAATGGGGGTTAAGTGACTTGCCCAGGGTCACACAGCTAGAAAATATCTGAGGCAGATTTAAACCCAGGGCCTCCTGTCTCCAGGCCTAACTGCCCTGCACATTCACTTTTGATTAGGTTGCAGTAATTGTTCCTTCCAATTATATTATTTGTCATTGTGCAGATTGTTTTCTTGGTTTTGCTTACTTCATTCTTTATTAATTCACATAAATCATTTCTTGTTTCTTTGGATCCATCACATTCTTCATTTTTTATAGCACACGTAATATTTGTTAGCACTATAATTCTCTTAAGATTGTATCTTGATTTATAATTATTTGTTAAATAATAAAAAGCAGGTCAGAGAAAGAAAAAGCACCAGCCACATGTGGCTGGCTGTTCCCTTCTCAAGCCTCCTACACTGCCCTCACAGAGCTTGCATTTTCTGATCAATGAACTGACCATTGGCTATGTGCTTTATACGTAGCAGGCAGTACATGAATACAGGCATAATAATCTTCTCTCTCTCCTTGCCTCCTCCTCAAAAGCTAACCTTAGTTCACCCTCCTTTTGCTAGTCTCATCATCCTTTTTGAACCAAAAAGCCAGATTTCCTTTCTCACCCCAAACTTATACATCCCTTTCTTAGGTCTCTCTGATTGACCTGACTTGACCTCAGTCTGGATCAGAGTCTGGTTTCCTGGATGCCAGGAGTCACATGGGATAAGAGTCAAGTGTCTTCCAAATGCCAGGGTGCCACGAGACTTCTGGTGTCCTCCCAGAGTGCCCATGCATCTCCCTTCTACAGATAAGCCTCGGATCTTGTTTTAATTCAATCAGGTCAGGTTGAATAGCAACCCCAAAAGGAAAGAGGGGTTCAGTAGAGTAAATTCTCACATATTCAACTGCATTTATGTATCACAATGTATTTAGCCATTCCCTAACTAATGGGCATTTACAATATAAAATAAAACTACAAATATTTTGGCATATATGTGAGATTTCTTCTTATCAATGAGCTCTTTGGAGTGTATAACTATACCTAACTGTATGACCCTGGGCAAGTCACTTAACCCCAGTTGCCTAGTCCTTACCATTTGTGTGCCTTGGAACTAATTAGATTCTAAGACCAAAGGTAAGGGTTTGTTTTTTTTTTTTAAAGGGGGGGTGGGGAGGAGACAATATATCTAGTAGTCTGGGTCTAGTACTCTGGGTCAAAGGGTATGAATATTTTAGTCTATATAATTCTAAATTACTTTACAAAACAATTTTTTGTTTTGGATTTCAACTCCCTTCTAACCCTGTTTATTTTATCTTCCTCAAATTAAAGATCATTTTTCTTGGCAGAGGAAAGAAAAAATAAAATAAAACAAAACAAAAGTTGAGTAGTTCTGCCTTCCCCCCATTTTCCATTAGGATCACGACGTCCACTTAAACCAGCCTTTCTTGGTTCTTTCTTTTTCCTCTAAACATAGCTTTCAAAAGTCCATTTTTTTTTTTGTGGTGGTGGTGTCCTTATCTTTCATTGCCAGACGATTCATTCTGAACTTACTATTTTTAAGGGACTCTGCCAAATTTTTATATTCGTCCTGTTGCCTGTCCAACTTATTTCCATTTTTCTGTACATGTCTACTGAAAACCAACAAGCACATAGTAAGTACTTTGCAAAGCACTGGTGAAACAAGGAAAGGATGGAAAATAATCGCTAACCTCAAAGAGCTTGCATTTTTCTGATCAATGAACTGACCGGCAGTTTCATACTTTAGACATAGCAGGCAGTACATGAATCCAGGCATAATAATCTCTCTCTCCTTGCCTCCTCCCCAAAGTGCTTATGTTCTATTGAAGGAACACAGAAACAGGGTCATTTGAGCAGGACAAATGATCACTAGAGGAATTCAGGAAGTCTTCCCATGTGAGTTGAGCCTTGAAGGAAGTCAGGAATCCTAAGAAGTGGAGATGGGGAGGGAGCCTATTCCTGGCAGCAATGGTCAGGCTGTCCCAAAGCATAAATTGTCATGTCAAATTGGGAGAGTAAAAGAATAGGCCAGCTTGGCTAGAAGGTAGAAGATATTATTGGGAACAATGAGAAATAAGCCTGGAAAGGTAGTTTAGAAACAAACTGAGAAAAGCCTTAAATGACTAACAAACAAGCCTTTATTTTATTCTAGAGGCAATAAGGAGTCACAGGATTCTGAGCAGGAGACTGACATGGTCACACCTGTTTTAGGAAGATAATGTTCAAATATATATTTTTGGTTATTCTGTACTTGAAAAACCTCTAACATGAGTGTTGCCATATATACAAAGGAACTTAAAAAGATGTTAAAATCTTTTTCAAATGTGAATCTCTGCAAAATGCAATTTATGCTCAAAGAGTTCTAAAACTGCATATACTTTTTGACTCAGCAATACCACTATTAGGTTTATTTCTTAAGGTGATCAAGAAAAAAAAAGGAAAAGAACCTCTATGTTCTAAAATATTTCTAGCAGCTCTCTTTGTGGTGGCAAAGAATTGGAAATTGAAGGGATGTCCATCAATTAGAGAATGGCTAAACAAGTTGTGTCATATAATTGTGATGTGATCATTCCTGCTCTGATGAAATGACAAACAGGTTAATTTTAGAAAAACATGGAAAGATCTACATAAAATTATAGAGCAAGAAACCAACAGAACCAAGAGAACATTATATATAACAACAGAAACATTCTTTGAAGAATGACATGTGTATATCTACCTTCAGAGAAAGAATTGATAACTAGAAATAAGTAAGTCATAGTTTTATATATATATATATATATATATATATATATATATATATATATATATATATATATATATATATTCCAATGGGAATGCTTCCTCCCTCCCCTATCTGGGGTAAGGGGTAGGGCTCAATCTGGGGTGGGGCAGGGCCTGGCATTCCATCTCCAAAAGATTTGCCATCATTGTTCTAGAATGAGCAATAAACCAGCAAGTACCCATTGACCACCTTATATAGGACTAAGTGCCCTTTTGGCTTCTTAGTTTCTCTATCTAGTATCTAGACTGTTCCTAAGTATTCTAGCCTCTGGCTACATCCTCTTTCCCAAGTTTCTGTGTAACCAGTTAGTCATTCCTCCTTGGTTATACTCCTTAAGGTACAAATATAACCCCACATTCTTTAGTTCAGTGGAAATTTCCATTATTGGTATCTTTCCCCATGTGGTAGGACATAGGATGCCCCCAGAAAATCTCAGAGACTTGACAAGCTGCCTGGCTGCTCACCTCAGGAATATGGTGAACAAAAGTACAAAAGTTAGACTGCATGTCATCTATATATGATAACTTGCCCCCTCGTGGGTATGTACTTTCTTTTATGCCTATACATCACACTCCCCCAAGCCCCTCCGATTCTTCTTCCCCCTTCTCTGTACACCCCACTTGTTCCTAATATATACTATATAAATTCTCTCTTCTTCCTTATCAGGGAATCAGCCTCCATCTTGTCTCCCAGCCATTTAACCGTTTCTCCTAATAGATTTCTCTATTTTCAAAGATATGTTGGAGCCTTGTAATTCCTTAGGTAAGTTCCTGCCAGAACCAACACTTAGACAGTGTTCCCAGAGCAGGGGCTCTGTGTGATAGGCGATGAGCATTGTCTCCCTTGTCCTGACTAAAGACGTTTTCTACTATAACTACTTTGGTGGTTCTGTTTTTCAGTTTGACAATATTGATTCAAGAATAGCTGAATAAATGTGAATATATGTGAATGTGATAGAATGTGTTTGTACTGTAAGAAATGACAAGGAAAACCATTTCAGAGAAACTTAGAAAGATTTGTATGAAACTGATGAAGAGTGAGCAGAACCATGAGAATAACAGACTAGACAATAGTGTAAAATCATACAACTTCGAAAGACTCAAGAATTCTGATCAATATAAGAATCAACCATGATTCCAGAGGTCAGATGATGAAGAATGATGTCTACATCTATCTTGATAGAAATCTGATGGACTAAATATGCAGAATAAGATACACATTTTTAAAATACAGTCAATATGTGGATTTGTTTTGTTATTTTGTTGCAGGTTGGTTGATTTGGGTTGTTTTTTTTTTTTTTAATGAGGGTGAGATGGAGGGAGAGAAAATAAATGCTTGTTTATTGAAAAAAGATTTTTTCAATCATGGACCTTTCAACAGGAATAGAAAAATATCAAGGAGAAGCAGGCTTAGGGGGAAAGATGAGTTCTATTTTTTTTTTAATCTTTATCTGCCATCTATTATCAATTCTAAGACAGAACAGCAGCAAGGCCTAGGCAACTGGGGCTAAATGACTTGCCCAGGGTCACACAGCTAGAAGTATCTGAGGCCACATTTGAATCCAGGTCCTCCATGTTAAGTTTCAGAGTTGAGATGTTCAGTTAGAAATGTCCTATAGGCAATTAGTGAAAAGGAATTAAAGTTCAGGAAAGAGATTAAAACTAGATCTATAGATCTGGGAGTTATTTGCATAGAGATTACAATCAAACTCATGAGATAAAGTATCATAAAGAAAGGGTACAGGGGGATAGCAAAGCACACTGACCAGTAGTGTAGTCAGAAAGAAGAGGAGCTAGGATAGATCAGTGTCTTGAAAATCCGTGGGAGAAAGTACCTAAGAGAATAGGAATGGTCAGCCTGCAGGTTGACTTACAGAGCTGGATTTAACACGAAAAAGGTAATCTTGTAGAGGTTAGTGTCAGTTGAGTGATGAGATCAAAAACCAGACTTTATCATATGAAATAGGTTGAAAAGTGAGGGTGAAGAGATTGGAGACAATGAATATAGAGGGTTGCTTTTTTTTTTTTAAGAGAGTTTGGAGGACATGCCTTTTAAGAAGCGGAGTTGTTTGATTATTTATATGTCTGTGAACCAATACTGATATTTTTAGGCAGTTCTCACTTTCCCACAATATTGGAATCACTTTTGTTTGTCTTCAAAATTTTAATTTTTAGAACTTTCTATTCTTCTTGGACCATCTTCCCCCTAGAGAAGTTTAGCCTATAGGATCCAATTATTCCTTTTCTAAAGCTGTTTAAAATTGTTCTTTCAAAAATCTAGGTTGCATGTTAGACTTTCACAACTTCTCTCCTTCTCTATCACAAGTAAAATGATGAAGTGGTCACTGCCCCAATGTCAACCACCACTTCTTCCTTGTCAGTAAAAATGAGATTCAGAACAGAAGCTCCTTTGTTGTGGATCTTCCAAATTTTAAAGAACAAAGTTATCATTGAGGAAAACCAAGAATTGATGTGTTGTTTTGCTTTCTGCAGAGTCAGAAAGACAGAGAGACAACAAGTTTTAACAGGCTTGCAGATAGTTTAAATATTTCATCACAAATACCTCATACCTCTGTCCTAGGTTCATAATCGGTTTCCCAAACTTTTCATCTATTTTCTTCATCTGACTAGGTGGTCTGTTGTATATGCCCATGACAATATCACCTGTTTCTCCTTTGAATGATCTTTGCTTTCCAACTAATGGTTCTTCTGCTTCCTAACATTATTAATATTCTTAATATAAAGGACTATCTCACACACATTTCTCTTTTATCTATGTTGTTCCTTACAAGTCTTATTCACACTTCTAAAGACTTATTACAGCTACTATAAGTCCCCTCTCACTAATTCTCATTGATATGTGAGGCACAATTTGCTTCCTTACATAAGGAGTTCTAGTTCATCCTATTTATTACCTTGTGCATATACAGCTGAGGCAATGGCTTTTATTGCTAGTTCCCTTCTTGGATTATAGGTCCTATAAATTACTGGACTTCTCTTCTGCTATTCTTCCTATATCATAGCTACTATTATCTTCGCTATCTAGTTTGGCAGACTTATGAAGGCAGTATTCTCCTCTAAGCCCACCTCCTTTTTTTATTTTAAAGCCTTTTTAATCAGTTCTGCAAGACTAAATAAATGTTGATAGACCTCTGTTGATTGCACTCCAATCCTGACCAAGAACTCAATATTTCTATATTTTAAATTATGGTTAACAAATCCAAATCTTCTTCTTAAATACATTCATTTTAAACTTGCTGTCGGCCTTTTTCTTCTGAAGTTCCTTATCTTCAATCAGTAGCCTCAGGCTTGTACCTCTAAAGTTTTTAATGTCTTTCCCAGGAATTTGTGATCCCTTTCAATGTTTGTAGGTTTCCCTGATTCCCATCACATTAGCAGAAGTGAGGAGTGATTTGACAGTCTGCAGATGCTTTTTGATATATGCCAAGATTCATGTCCCCACTGAATCCATTTACTCTACAAGGTTGGCATTGTCATTGAATAATCTGCCTCGTTACCTCAAACTGGGAGTCATCAAATGGGTGGACACTTTTCTTGTGCCTCTCACTGAGCCCCATTGTCATTCCCTAAAGTATAAGAAGGGTACAGAGCTCCCTAATCTATGAAAGGAGCTTCAGATTTTTTATTTAGCTCTATGTATTTAGTAGGGAAACCAGGAAGTACAGTGTATAGAACATCAGACTTGGAGTCAGAAAGACTCTTCCTAAATTCAAATCTGGCTTCAGATACTTACTAGCTAGCTGTGTGACGCTGGACAAGTCATTTTACCCAATTTGTCTCAGTTTCTTCATCTGGGGAAGGAAATGGCAAACCAAATATCTTTGCCAAGAAGACTCCAAATGGAGTCACAGAATCAGACACAACTGCAACAACTGAACAACATATATTTAGTGATCCTCTCTTTCCTTTGCTTTCACCCTCCAGACTCCTGACTTAGGTTCAGATTCTCTGCCTACTTCTTTTTTTAATTAATTAATTAAGAATATTTTTCCATGGTTACATGAGTCATGATCTTTCCCTCCTCTTCCCACCCAGAGCTGACGAGCAATTCCACTGGGTTACACATGTATCATTGTTCAAAACCTATTTCTATATTATTAATATTTGCAATAGAGTGATCTTTTAAAGCCCAAATCCCCAATCATATCCCCATTGAACCATGTGATCAATCATGTTTTTCTTCTGGGTTTCTGTTCCCACAGTTCTTTCTCTGGATGTATTTCATAAGTCCCTCTGGATTGTCCTGGGTCATTACATTGCTATTAGTAGAAAAGTCTGATACATTCGGTCATGCTACAGTGTATTAGTCTCTGTGTACAATGTTCTCCTGGTTCTGCTCCTCTCACTGTGCATCAATTCCTGGAGGTTGTTCCAGTCCCCATGGAATTCCTCCACTTTACTATTCCTTTGAGCACAATAGTATTCCATCACCAACATATACCACAATTTGTTCAGCCATTCCCCAATTGAAGGGCATCCCCTCGTTTTCCAATTTTTGGCCACCACAAAGAGTGTAGCTATGAAAATTCTTGTACAAGTCTTTTTCCTTATTATCTCTTTGGGGTACAAACCCAGCAGTGCTATGGCTGGATCATCTGCCTACTTCTTTAGATCCTCTTTCTCTTGTTTTGTTTTTTTTTAATTTCTAGTACCTCCCAATCTTTCCAGGAATACTTCATTGTACCTGAAAATGGAGGGATAAAGGAGATATGCCTCCAGCCTTTTCATTTTTCTAATCTTCATTTTGTGCAGGCCCAACAGTATTACCTTGCATTATAAGAAAGACAAATACAGAATACTCTCCGAAGGTCACCTTACTCTCTATATTTGCTGGAACTGAGATTCTTTGTCTTGGGTAGTCCCCGCTCTAGCCTCAAGTGGTCAGTTGTCATGGTGTGCTGCCTGTTGGCCACATCTATTTATTTGTCTTGCTGACCAGCAGCCAGGGTGGGTTCCTGTTGTTGTCCCAAGTAACCAAACTCAAGTGCAGCTAGCTCCCTGTTCTACCCCTGACAATAGACATTTGAGAAATATAGAACTTCACAACTGGAATGAAGGCACCAACCCCCACTTACAAAAATAGGAAGAAAAAAAAAGAAGTCCAAAGAAATGAAGTATTCTGCCCAAGATCACACAACTGTGTGAAACTGTGTAGGATCTAGCTTTTCTGACTCCTAGTTTTTCTTTCTTTCTTCTTTCCTTCCTTCCTTCCTTCTTTTCTTTATTTTCTTTCTTTTTTTCTTCTTTTTTCTTCTTTCTCTTCTTCCTCCCTCCCTCCCTCCCTCCCTCCCTCCCTCCCTTCTTTCTTTCTTTCTTTCTTTCTTTCTTTCTTTCTTTCTTTCTTTCTTTCTTTCTTTCTTTCTTTCTTTCTTTCTTTCTTTCTTTCTTTCTTTCTTTCTTTCTTTCTTTCTTTCTTTCTTTCTTTCTTTCTTTCTTTCTTTCTTTCTTTCTTTCTTTCCTTCCTTTCTTTCTTTCTTCCTTTCTCTTTCTTTTTCTTTCTCCCTTCTTAGATTTTTTAAAGTTCAAAACCATGCCAGGTATCATGGGAGATACAAAACAAATGGGAAACATGGTCCTTGCTCTCAAGGAGCATATAATCTGATTTTAGAAAAAAACAACAATTTGAGAGGATGACTTAATGCTGTCTTAAATGACTAATGAAAGTATAGACCAGCCAATCCATTGGATGCAGCCAGCAAAGTGTTGATTTCCATTCCTTGTGCACACTATTTCTGATTGTGGTCATGATTGGTCAAGTGTGATTTTATACTTAAGTATGACAGATTCACCAGCTCCCACACTGAGCTCCTGACATCCCCATGGGGCACATTAGAGAAAGAAAATATGTTGGTTTGCTTCCTAGTTCTGCCTTGGACCTTTCTTATTTGGGTGCTTATCCTCCAGGCAGAAAGATAGGCATGTCCTATAGATCAATCTCCTTAATTTCCTCAACTATAAAATAGGGATAAGCCTACTTGTCTAGAAGGGTTTCTGTGAAGATCAATTGAGATGCTTTTTATAAAAAACATTTAGCTCAGTGCCTGGCCTATAGTAGGAGCTTAATAAATGCTTACTCCTGTCTTCCTTCCCTTCCTCAACTAGATCTGACTAAATATGAATGAGATCTTTCCCTCTCCTCCCTTCCAGTGATGGAATGTTCATGCCTAAAGAATTCTCAAAGTGATTTCTGTCCCCGGGTGCCCCCAGCACCAAGGAAACATGGCGGGGCAATTTATGACCCTGGAGAAGCTGAAATTTCACAAAAGATATATGGGCACAAAAGTTGCTGGGCTCAGCAGCTGCAGTCTGAGATAAAGATGAAAAGGAGTCAATGGCCCTGAGCAAATGATTTAATAATCCAGATGGGCCCATGCACACAGCCTGCAAGCAACAAAAAAGTACTTGCTGTATGGAGATCAAACTCCTTCTTCCAGACAGATTTAGCTGGAACCTGTTAAATGGCAGGAGAGCACAACAATGTGTTCCCTAGCCTGCTCACACTCTTAGCTGCAGCCCCAGGTGACCTAGTATCTCCACGTGGACTAGCAGAGCCCGCAGGAGTGGTCAGGGGCTTGGTAAAGTCTGCTGCCTGCCCCACAGCCTCTGCACAGCCTTACCCACAAAGCCCCAAGAGGAGGAGGAGGTGGACAAACATAGACACATAGAGACATGTTTCAAGATTCCAAGGGGCTGAGACAAACCTGCTAAGGATGAAGGCTAGTCGTATGTTTTTAGCACTCCATTTATTTGGAACAGGAATAGCCAGCCGGTAATTAATCTGCCCCCTCTGTTATTATCCCCAACCTAGGGAAAACAAGAAGATTAGCTAACTGCACATCTAAGAAAGCAGAGGGAATGAATGGGCAAATCTGGGAGCAGACCAAAACTCTGCCTTGCAAGGCGAACACTCTGAGATCTATCTTGACCTGGGAGATGGCTTCTTCCACTTCCTCCCTTCCTTGTGTTCTACTTGCCTCAAACTTGGATAAGAGAAGGGGATACCAAACAACGAGGCAATGGGCTTCGTTTGCTATTATTACCTCTACTTTCATTTGATTAGAGCCAAGTGGCTGATGCCCATCTCCTCTTGGAGAAGACCACTCTGAAGTACATAGAGCCTTTTGAACAACCCACAAGACTTTGTTTTGAAAAGCATGCTCCCACACATTATCTCATATAATCTTGGCAACAACTCTATGAGGTCAGGCAGGCAGGTATCATTGTCTTGTTTTTTTTAGGTGAGAAAAAAGAAATCCAGAAAAGTGAAGTCATTTACCCGTTGTCACATAACCCAGTTCTCTTGACTCCCAGAAAAGTGATCTCTCCACCGTGGAGCCAAGACCAGTTCAGATGGGTTCTAGTTGGGAAACCAACTCCACAATGAATTCTATGAGTTTACAGGGAAGCCTAGGGGTCCAGGCTGGAATATTTCCTGGCTATATCATGAACCTGGGAAATGAATAGTTTGAGGACCAGAAGCCATCCCTCCCCCCCAGAAGTGCCTTACCTTCATGGGTGCATGAGACGCTTGGCCTGCAATGGAGAAAAATGAAACCACTTTCTGTTTTGTTTGATTTTGTTTTTATTTTTTCAGATTACATGTCGACACAATCTTAATAATCCTTTTCTGACATTTTGCAATCCATGTCCTCTCCCTTCCTCCCACCCCTTTGCTCCATCTTGAGATGGCAGGTAATACGATGTAGATTGTACCCTGTGTTGTCATATAATTCCACGTTTATCATGTGAAAAAGACACAAAATCAATTATACTAGAGCAAAATCCATGGAGGAAATAAAGTGAAGAATGGTATGCTTTGGGACAGTTAGAGCACCAGTTTCTGGAGTTGGGACGACCTGGGTTCAAATCCTAACTCCAACCCTTCTTAGCTGTGTGACCCTGGGTAATTCACTTAACCCTATTTGCTTAGCCCTTGCCCTTGATACTAAGACAACAGGTAATTTTTTTTTTTAAGAATTGTATGCTTTCATTTTCTTTCATTTCTGAATCTGCATTCAGACTCCATCAGTTCCTTCTATGATGGTAGATATCCTTTTCCATCATGAGTCCCTTGGAGTTGTCCTGGATTCTTGCCTTGCTGATAATAGTTAAGCCATTCACAGTTGATCATTGTACTTTTTTGCTCTTACTGCGTAATATTCTCCTGGTTCTGCTCACTTTACTACTTCCTCCAAGTCTTCCAAGTTCCTTGAAATCACTTTCTATGGAAGATTGATTTTATGATGAATCTGGTTTAAACTGTTTGTGTCACAGAAAAATCTCCAAGCCTCCAATACAGCACCACACCAGCTGGAACCTGGTGAGTGGGGGGAAACACGGCACCTTTAAATGATGCTTAGTTGCCTAGGATACACAAATATACCTGGCTCCATCTGTCAGACTTTTGCATCAGGACTGACATAGAATCAATCAGCCCCCAGAACCATGGCAGCCACTGGCCAAATGGTCCCTTCCTGCCCTTCAGTGTCCCTTTAAATAGTTATCAAGCTTTCTGCTGGCTGCTTCCTTCAGGAGTCTCTGCCCAGATGACCTCTTTATGTGTTTCTTGCAATGAAGATATCTATATTTTAATAAGGAACTCTGAATTGTCAATGGTTTCAAGATTCTTTCAACCTGGGAAATAGAAAGGGGGAATGAAATGGGAGGTGGTTCAGGGTAGTGTGCTGAAGAGATCTTATCCCCTCCCCCTCCTGGGTTGCTGACCTGTCCATTAAAATTTTTCAAATACCACAGTTGCACCAGGGTTTGCACCTGTGAATGTCCTGAACATCAATAAAAGAAAGGGAGCAGAGCTCATTTGGGGTGGGTGGCATTGACTCTGGGAGAGAGCAGGCAGGTAACAGGGGAGAGAAAGGTTAATGGAGGCTAGGCTACATGTGGTCTGAGAACTTAGAGTAAGAATGAGATTTAAATCTATGCTGATCTACCTTTTCTATTAATAAACCTTATGAAAATTAATAACTATGTAGATATTTTAATTTTTAATTAAAATAGTAGCTTAAACTAAACCATATAAACATTCTTCTTCCCATTCTAACTCCACCCAGAGCCATAACTCTGCTAAACGGGGCTTTGTCTCAGAGTGCCACCCTAGGACAGAGGGAAAGGAGAGGAGCAATTCTCCCCAAAGGGATGCTCACAACCTTCTGCTCACAAACCAATAATACCTTTACCCCTTAATGGTATAATTTGCCCCAGTCCCCACTTGACCCCCCCAATTCTCATTCTCAGATATATACTAACCTATTCTTCTTGGCCCCATATGGGGTACCTCTGCCACTTTTATAAGACTAGTCTTGATCAGAA
Source organism: Monodelphis domestica (assembly GCF_027887165.1). Taxonomy (NCBI): domain Eukaryota; kingdom Metazoa; phylum Chordata; class Mammalia; order Didelphimorphia; family Didelphidae; genus Monodelphis; species Monodelphis domestica. The sequence goes on along the minus strand of NC_077233.1, from coordinate 183,725,408 downwards.
CATCCCAATTAATGGATCCCAGCATCCTCAGATACCAATAGTCTTTACTGTCAATTATCTCTTCTTTCACAGTTCCATCTTTCCCTTTGCAACCTGCCCTTACATGCCAAGTCCTTTATAGCTGCATTGAGCCATAGTAAAAGGGGAAAGGAAGGAGACCTACCCCTCTTGTCTCCTCTAAACCCAAACAGACTTAACATGTTTGGTATAAAGAAGAGGATTTTATATGAATTCTGAGAGTTTATTTTTTAAAAGCATTTTAGATAAGTATTACTTTTTTAAAAAACCTTTTCCTTCAGTCTTAGAATCAATACTATATATATATTCCTAATGGGATTTAGTGACTTGCCTGGGATCACACAGCTAAGAAGTGTCAGAGGTCAGATTTGAACCAACATCCACCTGACTCCAGGCCTGGTGCTCTATCTATTGTGCTACCTACAGAGCCCTGGATAACTGTTTCATTAAACTTGTATATTATTATTTAATATCATAACATATAAATTATATATTTTCGCTGTCTTCCTATGTATTTTATTTTGTACATTTCAAAACATAGTTCTAAAGGGTCCCTAGATTTCATCAAGTTGATTGTCATGGAGATCTATGATGTAATAAAAGGTTTAAAACTCTTAGAATAAAGCTTTATTCTGTTCTACCATGTTTCTTTTGGAAACAACATTGAACTGAGGGTTAGAAGACTTTAGTATGTTATTAGTCAATTAGATTTACCCTAGGGCCTCTCTCTGGACCTTCATATCTTTTTTTTTTCCTTTAAATCCTTATTTTCTGTCTTTATAACAAGAGAGAAGGACAAGGACTCTCTAAGAGAGGACAAGGACTAGGCAAATGAGTTTAAGTGACTTGCCTAGGGTCACATAGCTCAGAAGCAGCTGAGACCAGATTTGACCCTGAGTCCCTCCTGACTCCAAGCCTGACATTCTATCCTTCATGCCACCCAGCTGCCCCTTCAATATCTCCATCTGCAAACTGAGGGAATTGGACTAATACTGATCTTTAAGGTCCATCTCTCATTTCTATTCCTATTTCAGAAAGAACATGGAAGCATTGAGGTTCAAAACCTGACTCTAATCCTTACTGGCTAGGTGTAACTCCCTGCCCCCTTCTCCAATATCATTTATTTAACCTCTCCAAGCTTTAATTAGTTCCCTTCCCTCTAAAATGAGGGCAATAATCATTGTACTACCAACTCCCAGCAAAGTGCTTAAACATAAAAATGTCACAAACAGGAATTACTGTTGTTGGTCTGCTTCCAACTCCACCCCTCAATTGTTCCATAACCTTGGGCGGAACCATTTTAACTTGCTGGGCCATAATTTCTTCAGGATCTCACTACAGTCTAATCGTGAGACGGTCTCGAGGTCCATTGATAGAATGTACGTTCCTCAAGGGAGGCAGGACTCAGTTTTGCCTCAGTCTCAATGGCAGTGCCTGTCACATGACAGACACTCCATAAGGACTTGTGGATTGGTTGATCTGTTGTTGGTTGATGGTCTAAAATCTTCATATTATGGAAATGTTTGGTCTGATAACACATGTTTAATCTAGACTGAACTGCTTGCTGGCTCTGGGAGGGGGGAAGGATGGAGGGAGGGAGACAATTTGTATTGTAGAACTTTGTGAAAACTTAGGTGGAAATTTATTAATATATGTCATTAGTAAAAAAAAATAAACATTAAAAATTTTTAAATTAAAAAAATCTCATATTAGCAGTCAGTGAATGGTGTGAATAGTATCAACCCCCAAATTGGGAAGAGCTCCAGTTGGGTGGGGGTGGGGGTGACTCTCAGTCTGTGCATGTTATGAATTATGTTAAACAACCCCAAATTGGGAAGAGCTCCCGTTGGGGGGTAGGGAGGGAGTACATGGTGTGAATTGTTAACCCCCAAATTTGGGAAGAGCCCCAATTGGGGGGGGGAAGTGCATTGTGTGAATTGTGTTAACCTCCAAATTTGGGGGGGAGGGAGGGAATGCATGGTGTGAATTGTTAACCCCCAAATTAGGGAAGAGCCCCAGTTGGGGGGGAGGGAGGGAGTGCATGGTGTGAATTGTTAACCCCCAAATTAGGGAAGAGCCCCAGTTGGGGGGGAGGGAGGGAGTGCATGGTGTGAATTGTTAACCCCCAAATTTGGGAAGAGCCCCAGTTGGGGAGGGGGAGGGTCCCAGGCAATACATGTACTGAATCATGTTAAGCCCCAAATTGGGAAGAGCCCCAGTTGGGGGAGGGGCTAGAAGAGAAACCAGTAACAAGAAATGTGGCAAGTCTTAAGTAAACTAAGCAATTCCTGATTGCCAGAGACTCAACAGGAAAGTGAAAGTAAAATCAGCTTCTAGAGTTTCTCTTTCCCCAGAAGCTCCCTGGGAGGAGCTCCAGCGTGAGTGGCTGCCAGTGTCCCAAACTGCCATCTTTAGAGCAGTTTGGAGCCAAGTTGGGGCTTCCAAGGGCCGAGCTGGTTGAGTTCCCTACAGAATGCCTTCCATGCCACGGTCTTAAATGAGCATGTGCTTGGGGTGGGCAGGGTGGCCGTGTGGAGGTTGTGTATCAGAAGGAAAGATTTCTCATCAAATGAGAGAATATTTGCAAAACACTTAGTGTTTAGATTACTGTTTGAAAAAATGAATAATATGGAAATGGCTTCTGAGTGGTAACACATGTCTAACCCAGGGGAATTGCTTGTCAGCTCCAGGAAAGGGGAGGGAGGTGGGAAGGGAGAGAACTTGAGTCATGTAACCATAGGAAAATGTTTTTTAAAAAATAAAATAAAAATGACATCTAAAAAACCCCCCACTTACCTTTTAGCAGAGTGCTTAAATGCTTGTTCCCTTCTTCTGGTCATCTCCTCCCTGAAGAGGAGCCTGGAAAGTGTAATGAAAATTGGAAAGGGTATAAGAAAACTGGAAAGCTGGAAACTTGGAGAACTGGTTTATAATGCCTCTTGTAAGGCCTGCCACTAACTAGTTATGTGCTATTGGGCAAGGTCACCTCTCCAGGCTTTCCAGAGAAAAGAAGGGACAGCCGTCTGTCTTCAAACTCTGAAGGCCTGTTTTTTATCCACAAGCCTGCTATGGGGCCAGCTTCAGGCATTGGAGATACAAAGACAAAAATGAAAGAGTCCTTCTTTGCCTTTATGAAGAGAAAACAACACATATAAGAATATCCCTCATGGAAAAGCAGCCATGCATCTGTCTTTTTTTTTTTAATTGAAAAATGTTTAATTAATTAATTAATTCAGAATTTTTTTCCATGGTTACATGATTCATGTTCTTTCCCTCCCTTCTTCCTCCCACCATAGCTGATGTACAATCCCACTGGGTTTTACATGTGTCATTGATCAAGACCCATTTCCTTATTATTGATAATTGAACCAGGGTGATTGTTTAGTCTACATCCCCAATCACCCATGTGATCAAGCAGTTGCTTTTCTTCTGTGTTTCTACTCCCACAGTTCTTTCTCTGGATGTGGATAGCGTTCTTTCTCATGAGTCCCTCAGAATTGTTCTAGAGCATTGCATTGCTCATACATACTTTCTTAAGGAACAAATCAAAACAAAAAATAAAACCTTTCCCTTCTGTCTGAGAGTGGATATTAAGTATTGATTCAAAGGCAAAAGAGCAGTAAGGGCTAGTCCAGTGATGGTGAACCTTTTAGAGCCTGGGGGGCAGCCATATGCCCACAGAGATCACTCTGTGTGCTATCTTTGGCACCCATGCCATAAGTTTGCTATCACTGGGCTAGGCAATAGAGTGTTAAGTGACTTGTCCTGGGTTACAGTCAGGAGGTTTCTGAGGTCAGATTTGAACCCATATCCTCAAAACTACAGGTGCTCTACCCACTGTATGCTACTTAGCTACCCTTCTGCATAGTTTCTTAAAGAGCTGGCCTCACAATCAGAAATGTCTGGGTGGGTTCAAATTCTGCCTCTGCCACATATGAGTTTGTGTGACCCCAGCAAGTGGCTTAATTTCTCTGATCTCTGGGCAATTCTCTAAGGCTAGAGGTGTCAACTTGCACTGGGAAAGAGAATACTCTCATCTAGGAATTCCCCATGCCAATGAGACCCCAAGCTCCTTCTCTGTCTCCTATACATAAAATAAATAACAAAATTTTGGTCAAGTCAGAAGTAGCACAGCTGAGGGGTGCTTTGCAACTCTGAATGCTGTGATGTTCAGACTCATGTACAAAATGAGGATGTTGGGGGAGGGAGTCTTTCAATTCAAACAGATCGCTGTAAAAAAAAGTTTCAGCATCGTTATGATGGCTTATCGTTACTCTCTAATCCATGACCCCATCAAACCCACAGTAGGTTCTTGATATTTTGCTGTTACTGATAGGGAGTGATGACAAGTAGGTAAGACAATAACTGCTAAATTTTGGCTACCTTCTCCCCATCCCTACATGCCAAGGAGCAAACAATTATCCATTAGCACATAGGTTATCAGGCTAAGTCCAAGCCTGAAGTACTGAGGCACCCCTTCTTCATCAATGGGAGCTTAGCTGTTATAATTCATCTCTGCAAAGGATCAGCCTGTTCTCATGTCTTCCTTTATTAATACTGGTGTGGGATCAGTAACCCTAAAGGTCCATTCAGTATAGACATAAGGGACAATAAAGCTAATGTAAGTGTCTTTTATATATAAAGTTTGCATTAATCCCCCTCACCCCCAAAAAACAAACAACACAAGCTATAGTCCTTGACAGCAAAGAGACAGTGTGATCAAATAGAAAAGGGCTTTGGTGTCAGACAGACCTACATTCCAATCCATACTCCACTACTTAATAGTTGTATCATCTTGAACGAGTCACCTAATTTCTTTGGGCCTCAGTTTCTCTGTCCATAAGGATGAGAGTAATGGCCAGGATGAAGTGGGGGTAGGGAAGCATTATAGAGTGAAAAAGGTGCTGGGTTTGGAATCAGCAGACCTAGGTTGGAATATCCAGGAATACCTGGATAAGTAACCCCAATGAGTTGGCCTGTCAGCCTTGGATTCTCCTCTGTAAAATGAGGAGGGGCTAATTCTCCCATAATCTGGTGGACACCTCTGTGCACTAGAATAATATAAACAAAGATAAATCCTATGAGGCATCTGCACTGAAAAGCTTCCTCCTGGCCTCTGCCTGAATCCCATATATTTATATATATTAGTATACATATATACTAACTCTCCTCATCTGGTACATGTTCTTCTTGCCTTATAGAACAGTTAAGTCCAAGACCCACCAGCCTTCTTCTGACTCTCCTGGATTCCCAAGCAAAAGTGCTGTTGCAACCAGCCCCAATTATTTCAGATCCAAGCAGTCTCAACCTACCTGGTCCATCATGGAGGAATTTTCCTTGAGCAAACCAGGTCTTTTATGTACTTTTAATGCACCTCAGTGCCCCCATTTTCCTTAAATATAGGCAACAGAAACAGTGAAGCCCAGATGGAAAGGAGCAAAGAACACTCTGGAAAGGAGGGCAGGAAACACTGGGAGCTGATGGGGGTAAGGAGTGCAATAGGATCAGTATACTGGACACTGGAAAAGGGTTGAGAACTGGCCTTGGCTGGAGGTGAAAGTGGTTATTCACATTTTCCTTCCCCTTTTTGTTGTTATCCAAATGGAATCAGGTCAAAAATTAGCATCAAGGACCAGCCTTGAAAAGAAAAGAAAAAGAAAAGGAGGTGAGATGTAGGGGTGGGGCAGTGATAAGCATCATAAAAGAGCAACAGACTGAGGGGTGTGTGGAGAAAGGGAAACTCCAGGAAAAATGGAGGAGCTGGACCTAGCTTTGCCCTGATCACCTTGGAAGGTGGGGGTGGTGGTGAAGGAGGGTTCTGGGATAAAGCTCGGGGTTTTTTTTCCAGTGCTAGTCTTTGGAGGAAGGGATCATCTAACTCCTCCCTTGTCTATAATCCTGCCTGAATTACTCTGCTACAGAAACATGAGCTCCCCAAAGTTGGAGACCAGGGAATGATGGGCAAAAGTCACTTGGTCTTCTTAGATTTAAAAAAGTCTCTCATCTGACAATTTGAACCAACTGATACTATCTGGGTTCAAATCCCATTACCAGCTGTTTGCCCAGGAGCAAAATCTTTAACTAACATCCTTGGGTTTGTTTCCTGATCTTTAAAAGGAAGAGTTTGGCTTGATGGCCCTTCTGATTCCTTCCAGCTCTCAATCTATGATCCTATGGTTTCCAAGAGTCGCTTTCAGATTTAATGTTGGGTGAGTCTATTTTCCCCAATTCTTTGGACCAGAGGTCACAGTAGACCAGGTCTTGCTGGGTATCAGCCCTGCCTTTGTTCCATATTAGCTGTGTGATCATGAGCAAGTTGGTGCCACAGACAGCCTAAGGCTAAAAAGTTATAATTATCTGAACTTGCACAGATCATAGAGAATTGCCATAATGGAGGTTCCCCTACACTAATATCGTCATAGATTTTAATGTAATTTAAAATTTAACTTAATTTTAAATTTTAAATTGGACCTTAAGGATAACTCTGATGCAGGAGACCAAACAAGACTGGAAAACAAAACAAACAAAACAAAAAAACCAAAACTGCTTCCTTCCTCCTCAGATTTTCCTCAGACCACCCTGGCTCCTCATTACTCCCAGGTCACTTTCCTTCTTCCCACCCCTTTCCCCCCTTGTCAAAGTGATCTGTGTCTTATTTTAGAGAGTAATATCCCTCCCTCAGCAGATGCCCCTAAGGAGAGAGTTCTGTCCCAACACTGATCAGTCAGAATGATTTTTCCTAAGACCCCATTGATTCTGGGAGCACAATAAATAAGGCACTGGGCCTGGAGTCAGGAGGTCCTGGGATCAAATCTAGCCTCAGACGCTTCTTAGCTGAACAACGCTGAGCAAGTCACTTAACCCCCATTGCCTTGCCCTTACCACTTCTCTGTTTTAGAAATGATACTAAGCTATCTAGCTTGTAAGGTTCCACCAGCCACCCGGAGCTGGATCAGGCAGTCCCCAGTCCTGCCATTCCATTCCCCTGGTGAGGGGCACAGCTCCCAGTCCCCAGAATCAATCAGTCTCCAGTTCCCTTGACTTCGAGAACAGATTCCATCCAATTCCCTCGTTCAGTTGAGTGTAAGTGGCTTCAATTTTCAGCCTTGTTAGGAGAGTAGAGGAAACACTGAATTCCAGAAGTCAATTAGATTGAAGTCTGATAAATATGGCACCCAGAGACTGGCTTTAATACATAAAGGGGAAGGGGGTAGCTAGCTAAGTGGCAGAGTGAATATAGAGTGACCTGGATTCAAATCTAGTCTTATACTTCCCAGCTGTATGACCCTGGGCAAGTCACTCAACTCCATTTGCCCAGCCCTTACCCTTCAGATTAATGAAGACAAGAAAGTAAGAGTTTTACAGAAGAAAAACAACTGCCTGCTCATATGGGTTGATGGGGGTATGATTGGGGATGTAGACTCTAAAGCAGCGGTTCTCAACCTTTCTAATGCCATGACCCCACAATGCAGTTCCTCATGTTGCAGAGACCCCAAACCAAAAGATTATTTTGGTGGCTACTTCAAAACTGTCATTTTGCTGCAGTTATGATTTGGAATGTAAATACCTGATATGCATGATGTATTCTCATTGCTACAAATTGAGAGGTTGAAAGCTGCTGCTCTAAAGGATCACCCTAGTGCAATTATCAATAATATGGAAATAGGTCTTAATGACACAGATAAAACCCCGTGGAATTGCACATCAGCTACAGGGAGGGGGGAGAAGGGGAGGAGAGGAGGGAAAGAACATGAATCATGTAACAATGGAAAAATATTCTAAATTAATTAAGAATTTTAAATTAAAAAAAAAAGTAAGAGTTTAAAAAAACTGCATAAAGGAGAGAGTTCCAGGGGATGATGACTCCAACAAATAAAAGTTCACATGTGAGAGGCAGTGTGTGATGTGATAAGAATGTAGGGAGAGCCATCCCTTGCAATCATAAGGTCTGGGTTCAAATCCTACCTTTGATACATACTGGTTGACCCTGGGAAAGTCAGTCTTCTCAGTTCTCGAGCCAACTTAAAAAGTGCAAAGAAGGTGCCAACACGTATAATAAAAGGAGTTCCCTAACCCGAGAGTTCTTTCTGCTAATGAAAACACACGTGTAGGATTCAACGGGAGCCTCCTGGCCCCAAGGTCAGCTCTACGGACTATGCCACCAAACAATGAATTCCCTACCACCCTTGTCGAAGCCGCTCCCCTCTCCAGCCTTCTCGGAGCACCACACACCTAGAAGAGATTTCTTTTTCCTATGGACTCTCCCAGCAGTCATCCTCTACACACATTTGGCACTTAAGCTTGGACAGCTTTGTGACATCTCTTGGATTGTTGCCTTGACTATTATTTAATGTTTCCTGCCCCCCCCCCCCTCCCTAAACCTACCCCTTAAATTGTAAAGTCCTTTTAAGGACTGAATCATGTTTTCCATTCATTTGTGAGGGGGCACACACACACACAGGCTCTCCCTTTCTTTAATAAATGCCTATGGCTTCAATTGCTTTTGCCTGAAATTCTTTCCAGGAAAAAAGTCTTATTCCCAGATTATTAATGAGGTGCAGGCTTTACAAGACTAATCTGCACCCTCCCCCACGAGGGGACCTTTCCCTGTGATTAATGGCCAAATAAAGGAGGAAAGCGAGGCCACATGCAGTCTGAAGGAGGGAAGAGAACAGAAGCTTAGGGCATGGAAGATAAACTGGGGCAGCTTCTATGTTGGTTCAGTCTTTTCTGTGGGCAGGTAGCATTCGGATCAAATCTTAGCTACCCTTGCAGTTAGTGTTAGCCACGTTAGGAAGAAGTGAAAACCAGCCTGCTGAGATGTAGACACTCAAGTAAGAGTAAACCTTGGAACCAAAAAGAGTTTACCTTTTTCTCAAATGTTCAATGGAATTCCATTTTTAAAACTGATGTTTTCCGCTTCATTTCTCTTATCATTCATTTTGACTGGTCTCTTTTGTTTTTATTTAATCTTTGTTTCCTTGCTTAAATTCAATTCCTGCACAAGCCAAGACATTATCCCGTGATGTCACTGGTCCTCTTCAAAAACAAAGGACCAGACAATAGCAAGAACAACAATTTCCAAATAGATTTGTCCCCTGCGCAGAGACATTTCCTTTAAAAAAAAATCATGAAGTGTTTTGGTGTTAAATGATCGCTCTACTGCAAATATGAATAATATGGAAATAGGTTTTGAACAATGATACTTGTATAACCCAGTGGAACTGCTTGTCAGCTCCGGGATCAGGGAGGGAAAAGGGGTGGGAAAGATCATGAATCATGTAACCATGGGAAAATATTCTAATTTGTAAAAAGGAAAAGAAAATAAATAAAAATAATAATGAGAGGGGGCAGCTGGGTAGCACAGTAGATTGAGAGCCAGTCCTAGAGATGGGAGGTCCTAGGTTCAAATCTAGCTTCAGAATCTTCCTAGGTGTGTGATCCTGGGCAAGTCACTTAACCCTCATTGCCTAGCCCTTACCACTCTTCTGAAGTCTTAGAACCAATACACAGTATTGAATCTAAGGCTGAAGGTAAGGATTCTAAAAAATAAAAATCATCATTATGATAAAAGGAGAGAAGGGAAGAAAAGCATTTCATTGAGATAAACCAATACAATTGAATCTAATAGCTTATTCTATGCTCTACAACCTTGGGCCCCCAATTCTGAAAAAAAAGAGGGAAGGAGGAATGGAGGAAGGTATATTTTTTTCATCTCTTTGTCAGGGCCAAGCCTAAACAAGAATTTGTTAAGGAGCAACTAGTTTGCCCAGTGGAGAGAGTGCCAGGCCTGGAGTTGGGAGAACTGGGGTTCAAATCTAGCCTTAGATATTTACCAGCTAAGTAACCCTGAACTATTTATCCCAGTTTCCTTATCTGTCAAATGGGCTAAAGAAATAAATGGCCAACCACTCCAGTATCTTTGCCAAGAAGACCCCAGATAGGGTCACAAAGAGTCGAACATGACTGTAACAACTGAATATCCATAAGAAACTGCATATTGAAAAAAGGATAAGCTCCAGATCCAGGCTTTCAAAACTTCATATTATTTCTCCAGCCTGCCTACTAATATCTTATAATAACTACGTCACACTCTCTGGGCTCTCCCCTGTCTCCCCTTCTTGTCTTGTCTTTCCATGTCTTGGCTCATGACCTCTCCAAAGCCAGAAAAATGAGCTTCCCTCTCTGTGGAAGTCAAGCAGCCAATCAACATTTATTAAGTATTTACTATGTGCTGGGCACTGTGCTATGCCCTAAAGTCCCTTCCCTTCTTTGGAGATCTCTTTCAGGAGTCACCTTTTCTATAAAGGCATTCTTGAACCTCTTTTCTCCTCCCACCCCAAACCCAACCTAGATGTACACCCAGCTCTAAATGTGAAAACAAATTCTCAGAATTTCTCCTGGCACTTTGCTGGTATCTCTCTCCATCAATCCATCAATCAGCCCAAGTGCTTATTCACCGTCCACTCTGTGCTAGGCATTGTGTTGACCATTAGGGAAACAGCAGGACAAAGAATGAAATTCCTACACACAAGTTTACATTCTAATAGGAGGAGACAAGAAATGTACACAGCATAAATCCACAAGGAGGATTCAGACAAATAAATAGAGAGTAACTAAATACAAAATAGTTTGAGAGCAAGCACTAAGCTTGGAGGGATCCAGCAAGGCTTCATACAGGAAGATGGCGCTTGAGTTGTGTCTTAAAGGAATTAGAGTCTCTATGGGAGGTAGAGTGAGGACAGAGTATACATTCCTAGTATGGGGAATGGTCATTGCATTGGATACTTGCATTGCATACTCCCCTTTACATATTAGTTGGTCGTATACTCCCATTTGAGCATACTCTTCTTAAGAACAGAGGGTGTGTTGTATATGTTTTTAGATCATTAGTAGGAGTTTAATCATTGTTTTTTGAACGAACAATGTAAAATTAGAAAATTCTATTACATGGTCGGTTATATAATTTCAGATAAAATCCCTATTGGTTTTGTTTTTCTTTAGGGGAGAATACAAATATTTGTTATTTGAAAAAAAAAGTGAATTTAATTTAAAAGATTGATTTGGGGGGGGGGGGGAGTAGCTGGGTGGCTCAGTAGATTGAGAGTCAGGCCTAGAGATGGAAGGTCCTGGGTTCAAATTTGGCCTCAGACACTTCCTAGCTGTGTGATCCTGGGCAAGTCTCTTAACCCCCATTACCTAGCCCTTACCACTCTTCTGCCTTGGAACCAATACATAGTACTGATTCTAAGACAGAAGATAAGGGTTTAAAAAAAAAAAGACTGATTTCTTTCCTTAAAAAAAAAAATCTCTGCCTGAAGAGGCTAACCTTCCTCCTTCCCCTTTTCTTTTGTCCCTAAGGCTACCACATCAAGAATGGGGAAACCAAGGCCCCTGAGTAGACTGCTTAGGGCTTGGCTATGGAACACCCTATAATCTCTTTGAAATAGTAATGACCAGCAGATCTAATTGTTGAGGGGCAGCATTATAGTGAAAGTAAAACAGGATTTAAAGGAAGAAATTCTTTAAGCAAAAGACCTAGGATAGTGAAATAAAGGGTCATATCAGGACTGACTCAAGGAACTAAGAATATCTGTCACTTAAGGAAGACTGAGAGAAGAAATTATAGCTGTCTTAAAGGAAAAGCTGTTAGCTGAAATGGGATTATGCCCCTGCTGCATTCCAGATGGCAGAAAAGGAAGTCCTAGAGGAGAACTGTAAAAAGACTGATTTTAGATCAGGAAAACAGTTCTAACAATCCCAGCTGAATATGCTATGTTCGAAAGCCTGGGGAATTTCATTTTTGGCTTGTGCAGAAGGGCTTTCTCAAGAGAGGCTTGGTTGCCCTCTTCCTATCATTCTTCAAGCAGAAACTAGGTGACCCAGGTGTCCAGTATGTCACAGAGGGGATTCTGGGACGAGATGACTTCTGACTTCCTTTACAGTTTGGAGAGTCTGTGGTTCTATGATTCTGTAACTCAGGGTCAGTTCCTGGCTCTGAGAGCTTCTAGCTATAAAAGAATTAGGCAAATAATTTTCACTCTCCAGGTTTCCCCATTTGTAGAATGAGATGATTTACTAGATTATTTAGATATTATTTCCTTTCACAATACCCTATGGGCTAGTTCTGACCAGGGGCACTTTTGGACTAGTTTTCCATTTTGATGGTGACCAAATAAAACATCTTTTCCAAAATATAAGTCCACAGCAGACATAACTTGTGAGGGCTCCCTGGGCCTAGTAATCTAAGAGGTGGATATAGATTTCTTTCCTTTCTCCCACCTTCCGCTAAAGCCTAGATGACCTTCCCATGAGTTGGGGTTTTGTTCTTTACCAATAACCTAAGGCTGCTTTGAAAGTTATTTCTAGGCTGAGTCTTTGGAGCCAAAGTGATAACCACCATGCTCATTTATGGCTGGCAGATGGCCATTTCTCCCTATAGAGTTTGCTGGTCCCCAGATCCTCTCTCTATTCCTGGGAGACAGTGAAGAGGCTAGCTCTTCTCTCCTACATTCCCCTTTTTGAAGACATCTTTACCTACTCTGTATGTGGAGTCACCATCAAACCCTAAACATTGAAAGGAACTTAAACTATCTCTAGAGTATTACAAATGGAGGAAATTGCCTCAGTTAGCAGCTTCAAGAAGGCAGTCCAGTGGGAGAAAGGAAAACTGCTTATAGCTGATTAAAGGAGAAGATAAATTTATAATGAAAAGAAATCTGGGTTCTAGTCCTTTGTATCTTAACTAGCTGATAGGACCTTAGATGTGTCACTTAACTTCTGCAGACCTTAGTTTCCTCATCTGCAAAACTGGGGTAGAGTAATATTTGCACAAACTATCTCATGGGATTGTAAGGGGGACTTAATGAGAATAATGGATGGAGGAGCTTTATAAACTGTAAAGCATTATATAAAAGTAAGCAAACTTCATAGATGACAATTTAACGTGGCCCTGCTACTCACTCATAGATTGATTTTGGGCAAGTCACTTCATATTTTTGGTTCCATCTTTTTTCAAATGAATGAATTGGACTGGGTGACCTCTAAGATGATGTTTAGCTCCAACACTGAATGGCTAGCTCTACAATAAATCATTGAATTATATTTCACTTTACAGAAAGATTTACCCTAGGACATATTTCAAGAGCAAACTCTTTTGTAATTTAAAATAGTATTTTATTGATAGAAGGTTTGATTTATAGTCAGATGGCAACAATGAGAGATAACTTGGTGAACAGACAGTCTGTACACTCCTTTGGTATAAAAGAAATGTCAAGAGATCGAGAAGAAAGCTACTGATGTATTGGGTAGATCCCCATGAATTGCACAGGATAGGAACAAGTGGATAGTTTGCAAATTGCACTATTGAAGTTGATAAGTTTAAAGAGCCATCAGAATATTGAAGGAAGCTCTCATGGGACAATCAAATGAGCACTGGTTCAGAGAGGAGAGGAACTAGGTTCAAATCTTAATGCTTGTTGTCATCTAACCTCCACCCTGGGCCTCAGTTTCTTCATGTGAAGTGGAAGGACTAGAATGGTCACTGAAGCCCCTTCCAGCTTTAGTTCTATGATGCTATTTATGCTCCTGAGAATTGTTTAATAGGAGATTCTTTCAGTTTCTATATCCCATCCCCTAACACCTTCACATCTTCACAGATGGGGTATCTTGCTAGTTCTTTAGATATCCAATGGATTTGGGAAAGAGAATTGGGTCAGAGGTCCTTAATCTCATTCTTGAACAGAGAAGAATTCTCCCCAAACCTCCAGACAACCAGTTCAAAGCACTGGAGGGTCTGTCTCTTTTCTCCTACCCCCAAAGATTAAGTTCACACTGAAAAAAAATTCATTTTTGTGCTTTTTAATACTTTAGATCTGTAGCCGAAAGGATCTCTCTCCTTTGTTTTGGAGAGGCGGCACGTTTTTCTGTGGGATTTAAATTTTGGATCAAGCCTACAGCCAGCTGGTATGACTTTAAGGAATCATATTTAGAGAGTACCTGTCATGGAAGCTCAAGTCAAGAAGGGATCTAACTGAAGTCAACTCATCTACTCTTCCATCAGCATCTCAAAAGGAGGATATTGTTTTCATCTCCAGTGCCTAGCATAGCACCTGGCACATAGAAGATCTTTTTGATTGATGGATTGGCCTGTTTGATGATTATAATGGCGATATTGATAACATTAGTAATTAACATTTATGTACCAGATAAAAGTCCTCTCATCAAAACCTCCCAGTGACCCAGTGAAGTAAGAGGACAAGCATTATTCCCTCATCAGAACCACAGCCCTCTCCATCTGCCATTTGTCGCCCTTATATGGGCATGCGTTGGGGCCAGCGACCCCATAAGGAGCCTATCAGGGCAAAGCCATTGTAAACATCACAATGGTAGGTGCCCCCCAGTTGCCTATAAGAGAGCCAGGGGTCTGCCCTGACTCACAAGCCCACAACAACTACCACCAGGTTACAGGTTGGCTGGCTCAACCTCAGAGTGGTGCTCCCAACTGCTGTGAAATACAACTAAAAAGACCTCAACCTAAACCACAACCACACTGAAAAATGGCAAGATATAGAAGACGCAGCAGGAGCCGGAGTAGGAGCAGATATGGACGCCGGAGGAGACGCAGCCGTAGTCGGAGGAGGAGAAGCAGGAGGAGAAGAAGAAGGAGAGGAAGGAGAGGCAGAGGTAATTACTGTCGGAGGAGAAGATAATAATCATGTGCCCCAACCTTAAAGGTCATTCAGTAATGGAGGCCCCCTAGAGTCTTAGAACTAGGGATCTCTTTAAACCTTCATTATTCCTCTTTTCTTAGGGTACCACAGGAGATCTCCTCATCGTCGTCGTAGGAGAAGAAGAAGATAACTTAAGACAGCAAAATAGCAAAACTCCATCTGAACTCCTGCTTGAGAATTTTACCAAATTCATCTGGATCTTCTGACCATCACGAAACAGCAAATCATTTCCATGGAGATGCACACTTATGGTGACTGCCACAAGACAACAGGAGCCTGCTACTGAACAATGCCACCTGTCAATAAATTCTGAAAATTCAATCTTTTGACCTTTTTTTGCTTTTGACTTTTATTCCTTGGGTCATGGGGAAGTTGGGGGGGGGGCTTCAAAAGTGAAAGAATAAAAAATAACACAAGTCTTGGGGGAGAATAACCAAGAAGGGAAGGAAGAATATGGGGGAATTGGGTGGGGAGGGGGCTACATTAGAAGCACAGAAGAAAGTCCTATTTCCACGTGTCCAATCTCTAGTCAAAACAGTGCCTACTATGTAGGCACAGAGCTGGTGATAATAGTAAAAGACAGCCTCTGCCCTCAAGTCAACAGAGGGAGACAACATGCAAACAAAATATAAATACATAATAATACATATATATGCTACAAACAAGCTATAATCCCAGACAAAATAGAAAGTAACTCAACAGAGAAACTGTATTTAGTTCAGAAACTGCCTCCCCTACTCCCAAGGCTAACAAGTGGGTATTTACCTGTTGTCTCAGGGAATTGTCCTATTATAAAGCAGAGATGTGCCTCCTTAGCAACAAAGTACTAGAATAGATATCTATGCCTAGAAAATGTCCTAGAAAATACATTAGGAAGTATTTAAGGGGAAAAGATGCCTCCAATTTCCTCCTCCCTAATCTCTTGTGTCCAAGGAAGTAAGAGGGTTCTCCGAGTTTCTTATTTGATCAGTTTTCAAATGATTCTTCCCCACAAAAAGACTTGTGAAACTCTGGGCAGATGTCAGTATGCCTCAGCACAGATGACCATTATCTTCTCAACATGCCACATTTCTTTAAATGTGGTTTGTTTTAGGCCTAATCTGTGTTAGTGTGTTATTTGTCCAGGGTGGGGGAAACTTTGCCTTATACAACAAAGTTTCCAGAAGAAAGTCTAAGGAGAACAAGAACCAATTTAATTCATTTTTATTGAATTTATTTTCCTGCGAATCCAGATAATTTTAGTTATGACCTACTGGAACACAGCCAGAGTTATATCAATAATATGTTAGTTTGTAATCCTTTCATGAATCCTCCCCTTTTGGGGTTATATCACACATTAACCAGATTTTGCAATGAGGTGAGGGTAACTCAACCTACTTGGTTATATGTAACTATAATTAAATAATGGCTCTTACCAAATTTTTACTTTGAATTTATTTTCTATGTATTTTGTTTGTCCCCTTTAAAAGCAGTAGCTCTTAGAGGGGGAGGGAGGGAGAGAAAAGGGAGGGAGAGGAGAGGAGAGGAAAGAGAGGGAGAAGAGGGAGGAGAGAAGAGGGAGAGAAGACTCAGAGAGAGGGGCGATAAAAGAGGGAGAGGACAGGAGAGGGAGAGGGGTGAGGAGAAGGAAAGAGAAGGGAGTGGAGAGAAGACTCTTAGAGAGGGAGAGGAGAGGGGTGGAGAAGAAAGAGAGGGAGAGGAGTGAGGAGAAGGAAAGAGAGGGAGAAGAGAGGAGAGAAGAGGAGAGGAGAGGACAGGAGAGGAGAGGAGAGGACAGGAGAGGAGAGGAGAGGAGAGGAGAGGAGAGGAGAGGGGAGAGGAGAGGAGAGGAGAGAGAGAGGAGAAGGAAAGAGAGGGAGGAGAAGAGAGACTTAGAGAGGGAGGGGGTTAGGGAAGGGAGAGGAGAAGGGAGAGAAAGACAGGGAAAGAAGACTAAAGGGAGGGGGTTAGGGAAGGGAGAGAAGACAGGAATAGAAAGGCAGAGAAAGAAGACTAAAGGAGAGGGAGTTTAAAAGCAAAAAAAGATCTTCAAATGACTTTCCAGTTGTTTATTGTTTATTACAATACACACCAAAAGCCAAGAATCTCTACTCAGTGTCAAAGGCCTGAGAGAAGCTAAAATGGATCCAAGTAGCCAATAAGCAAAGTACCTGCCACCTTTGTCAATAAATCCTGAAAAATCACTTGTTGTCAGACCCATTTTGTTGCACCTAAAAGGCAAAAAGGCTGAGACAAGTTCATGGCCACTCCTTGGATGGACATCAGGGTGAGACAGGGTTCTCCTAAGGAAGAGAGTGTTGTGGGTGTAAAAAAAGGTAATGGCTAGTAGTTAGGTCCTGATCCTCAGGGTAATCCAGTTTGATATTGCAAGGACAAAATGAGACTTTTACATTTCTCTCATACGGTAATTGGGATTCTGCTCCAAATTCTAAAGATCTTAGAATTTTGCTTCAGCTTTCAAGTTTTTGAGGAGGAGAGGTGGAAAATCATTTGGACATTTTTAGCTGAAAAAAGTAGCCTCTAATCTTCCACATTATTCGAATCAGTGTTAAAGAACTGCATTCCCTGCCCCAAAGGATTAATGTTAAAGACAATTAAGTAGTCTTTAAACAGAGCTAGGAAGGATTCCCTTAATATATCCTATAGAGGTTCAGAGAAAAAGCATTGTTTTTAAAAGTTCTATGTCCAGGTTTGAAGGTTTCAATCTATCTTATAAATTGAATCTTCAAGGAAACTGGTCACGCCTCCACTAATATTTTCCAGGCTGTATCATACACCTGAGTAGGGAAAGAAAAATCACCTAGTAGCTCATTTTTTGTTCTAACTTATTGAGAAGCACTTTGAGGTACCAGTGGGTTCTGGAATTACAGGACTCTGAGAGTTCAAATTAATATGTCTCCTCCCAACAACTCTGGGAGGATAGATGTTATTATTCCCATTTTGCAGATGAGGAAATGAGGCAGACAAAGAGATTAAGTGACTTCTCTCCAGGTTAATATAGCAACCAGATGTGTACTCAAGGTCTTCCTGATTCTAGCTCTATCCACTGCCCTACCTACTTACTCAAAGGTGATATTGGGCACTAGAGTGAACTAACTTTGTAGGCTTTTAATTTTCTTATCTGTAAAAAGATATCCCTCTTTTGTTTTGAGGGAATAATATGGAGAAGTGGAAATATTGCCTGTTTCTTCCCCCTTGCCAATGATGATGATTCATTCACATTTCAACACTGAAGTTCAAGTTTTATAAAATGTTTCATTGAGCCTTAAAAGCTCAGGTAGAATTTGGATCTGAAATGCCCCCCCTCAAAAAATGTCATTTCTTCTTGTATCTTGGTTACTCCCCAGATAAATGTTCAGTGTGAGCATTTTATAGCTTGGAAATCAGCAAATGGCAAATCAATCAGGTGGGGTTTTCTGTTGTTGAAGAGGAGGAGGAGGAGGAGGAGGATCTTAGGCAAGCAATAGAGAAAATAAATGTGAATAATACAGACTAAACTTACTAGTGTATTGGGGTTGTTGTTTCTTAAACTCAGTTTAAACATTTACCAGCACATCTTTCTTTTCCCAACCAACCCCACCCCCACCCCCTCTGTGGGGATGTCACTTCTTTTCCTGCTTTGGAATAGGAATACTTTCTCTCCTCCCCTTGGGGGTTGGAAAAGTACTGCAGAGAGAGAGAAACAGTATCCACAGTTACACTGGAGTTATAGCTGAGAGCCATCCTGATTCATGAGGAGTCTCCCACCTAACAAATTTAAAGAGATTTATTAGTGAGATTGATGGCCAGGAGGCAGCCACTCACAGGTGGACATCTGCCTCCCCAAAAGTTAGAAAGGGAAAGAGCTTAAAAGTGTCTCACAGGGGGCAGCGGGGTAGCTCAGTAGATGGAGAGCCAGGCCTAGAGACAGGAGGTCTTGGGTTCAAATGTGGCCTCAGATACTTCCCAGCTGTGTGACCCTGGGCAAGTCACTTAACCCCCATTGCCTGGCCCTTACCACTCTTCTGCCTTGGAACCAATACACAGTATTGATTCTAAGATGGAAAGTAAGGGTTTTTTAAAAAGTGTCTCACCGCATAGTGACAGAAAACTGGAAGGAAAGGGGGAGCATGGACCTGGGGTTGCCATATATGACTTCAAGGACTAGTGACTTAGGAGAAAGGTTGACAAAGTTGTCTGTCAGTAAGTATGCAGATCTCCAAAGTATATACATACCATCTTTATCCATTTGTTGGTGGTTTGGGGGATGGTCTTCTCCGGCCAGACCTGTTCCTGAGTTTAGAGAAGTCCTTAAGGTCTCCCAAACTTCTGGGTTTCCTGTTTCCCACTCCATATCCCCCTCTCTTTATTTTTGGGTTCCACTACACCATTAGAGGCAAAAATAGATTTCTTATACTTCAAAGACACTTGTACCTAGAGCTTTCCATCCAAGGTAGGAGGAGAGAATGGCTTAATTAATTTTTGTACCTTCCCCAATTCTTTACTTAAATTCAATCCATCAGTCACTTAATGGGTCACATCACAAGCCTGCAAATAACTCACATTTCCTTGCTGTGTGGATTGTGGGTACAACTCCACTGATAATAGATTCCATGTGTTGTTATCAATGGGTTGTCTTTAGAATTGTTAAAAAAACAATCATTAGGGTACCAACTTGGTGATGTAGTTCCCTTGAAACCTAATCAAGCCATCTTCAGAGACTGAATCAGAAAGACATTATACAGGATATTAAAAAGTTATATTGGGCATGAAAAAGTGTTCTAAATCTCTTATAATCGGAGAGATGCAAATCAAAACAACTCTGAGGTATCACCTCACACCTAGCAGATTGTTCAACATGACAGCAAAGGAAAGTAATGAATGCTGGAGGGGATGTGGCAAAGTAGGGACATTAATGCATTGCTGGTGGGGTTGTGCATTGATCCAACCATTCTGGAGGGCAATTTGGAACGATGCCCAAAGGGTGCTATAAGACTGTCTGCCCTTTGATCCAGCCATAGCACTGCTGGGTTTGTACCCCAAAAAGATAATGAGGAAAAAGACTTGTACAAGAATATTCATAGCTCCACTCTTTGTTGTGGCCAAAAATTGGAAAATGAGGGGATGCCCTTCAATTGGGGAATGGCTGAACAAATTATGGTATATGTTGGTGATGGAATACTATTGTGCTCAAAGGAATAATAAAGTGGAGGAATTCCATGGAGACTGGAACAACCTCCAGGAATTGATGCAGAGTGAGAGGAGCAGAACCAGGAAAACATTGTACACAGAGACACTGTGGTACAATCGAATGTAATGGACTCCTCCACTAGTGGCAATGCAGTGATCCTGAACAACTTGGAAAGATCTAAGAGAAAGAACAGTATCCACATTCAGAGGAAGAACTGTGGGAGTAGAAACACAGAAGAAAAACAACTGCTTGATTACATGGGTCGAGGGGATATGGCTGGGGATGGAGATTCTAAATGAACATCCTAGTGCAAACACCAACAACATGGAAATGGATGATCAAGGACACAAGTAATACCCAGTGGGATTGCTTGTCGGCTATGGGGGGAGGGGAGGAAGGAATAGAAAATTATTTTTGTAACCTAGGAATAATGTTTGAAATTGATCAAATAAAATTTAAAAAAATCTATGTGGGGGCAGTATGATGGCTCAGTGGATTGATAGCCAGACCTAGAGATGGGAGGTCCTGGGTTCAAATTTGATGGTTTCAGACACTTCCTAGCTGTGTGACCCTGGGGCAAATCACTTAACCCCCCCATTGCCTAGCCCTACTACTCTTCTACCTCGGAAGTGGTGCTTAGTATTATCTATTCAGAAAGTAAGGTTTGTTTTTTTTTAATCGATATATAATATACTGCCAGGTTTTCTGACCTGAGTAATCTCTTTCATGGCTTCCTTTTAAACTAGCACAACTTCCACAAACCATAGAGAGGTGTGAGGTTCATCCACCACGATGACACATATATTTATGAATAAAATTTTATTGGAGCTTTTAATAAATACAAACCTGGTGGTTGAATATTTGTTGAGTGAATGGGAATGGACTGATAGATGATTTTCTTTCCACCATTTGATTCCAGGACATTAGTAAGTTTCTCATTTTGTTAGGTTGAAAATACTGGGTGGTCTGGGTGTGACGAGAGAGATAGAGAGACCAGAAGAGATCCATAGCACTTTACTTTGTGATGCGGGTCTTTCATGCCCCTCCCCCAGGCCTTTTGCTCTCCCTCTTCCTTCACCTTCCCCATTCCTGGTTTCCACCTCCAGGGGAAAATCAAGAAAGAGACATCCTTGGAAGAGAGTGGAGGTGGCTTAGCTGAAAGTGATGGGCTCCAGTTGTGCCAAACTAGGGGTTGTGCACACCCAGAATTATGAATATTCCCTGAAGAGGCTGATGGCCTGTATCACTGAGGACAACTTTTCTTTGTCATCAACTGAGGAAGAGGAGGAAGAAGAGCTTCCAAATGTTCACGGAAAACTTCTCTTGATGGAGTTCTCCCCAGAGAAACAATGTTCTACCAGTGAAAAAGAAGAAAAAACTCCCCCAGAAGCCCACTCTTCCCAGCCATAATCTGACCACCAAAGCCACCCAGAAGGAGAACAACCAAGAAGAAACCCATTCTGGAAAAAAACCCACATAATAAAAAGAGTTCTCCAAGGAATTTAATTTCTCACCCCTTCTGGTGCTACTTCTTAGCATGGTTGAGGTGGGGTTGGGGGACATCTTTAGGGACTTTGGGGTCAGAAATGAGCAGGCTAAGAAGATGCTAAGACACTACCCTAACTAGAGAGGAGCACAGAGATTGGGCCTTTGTTAGGCAAGATTTCTTGGCCTTGTTTAGAGGTGTGTTTTGGGGGAGTGAGGGGGTTTTGCTTCCTCCTGAGGGTTGGAGAGAGATGTTCTCCTCATGAGAGTCCTATCTGAGATTTTCTGCCATCCCTGTGCCTCATTATCGAACTGAAAAATCCTCTGCTGGCCTTTATTACATGGTAAAATCTCTGGGGAGGGGGGGTGTCCCCCCGTGGAATGGAGCCATGCTACCCTAGGGGGCTCTCCAGCTTCTAAAATGACCCACACCTAAATTCTCTGGAGAATAAATGACACCCTTTCTCTTGGTTCAGGAAGTCTCACCTGAGGTCAGATTTTTTTGGCACTTCCAATGGTCCCTGGTACCCTTTTCTCTTCCCTCTCCCCACCCAAGCCCCTCACTCAACTTTTTGCCCAAAGTAAAGTTTCTAATTATAGATCTACATGAGAATAAGAGGAGACTTAAGATATACCCCAGAAAAGAGAAATCAGAGAAATAAAGACAAGGTCCTAGGTAAGAGTCAAATGGGCTAAAAATCAAAGGTTAAAACTCCATCTCTGGATGAGGACCCACATATATGGAGGGCCAAGAACTTATTCATTCACTTTTTTTAAAAGGAGGTTCCATTTTTCCCTTTGGGAAGAATCAATTGTTTAATGCTTCTCCTTGCCAGATACTGACTCAGAGTTCCCTAGCTCCAGGATCCTCTCCTTTATCCTGGATGGAAGAATTTACCCTTAGAAATGGAAGAGATAGTCTCCTTTCAATAAGCAAATGCCTTTTCTGGGAGGGAGTCAATATGTCCAGAGTTCAGAGCATGCAGAGAAAGAGAGAGGGTTGGTGGAAGTCCCTCCTAATGTCTACCTCTTTTCAAAGTCTGCTTAAACACTCTTCTTGCCTCTCTAGACCCAAAGAGGAGCTACACATTTTGTTGTTGTGTTGTTTGTTCAGTAGTTTTGGTCATGTCCAACTCTTTTAAAATATGACCCCATTTGGGATTTTCTGGGCAAAGATACTGGAGTGCTTTTGCCATTTCCTTCTCCAGCTCATTTTACACATGAGGAAACTGAAAGCAAACCGGGTTAAATGATGTGCTCCTAGTACATACAGTAAATGTCTTCAATTTGGATGTAGGTCTTCCTGACATTAACCCAGGAACTTATTATAACAATTACTCATTCCTTTGCTTAATAAAAGGATACATTAAAATTGTTTTTGCCAGGGAGGGAAGAAAGAACAAAGTTAATTATGTTTTAATGGTGGAGAAACGGAGGCACAAGATGCTAGGTACCATTGAGCTTAAAAGTCAGAAGAAACCTTTAAATTCATTTAATATAAGAAACTAAGGCTCAGAGAGAGGTTAAAGTGAAAGGCTACAGAGAAGGTAGCAATTCAAAACTCAGAGAACTCACACTGTATCATAAGGTCAAATGGAAAGGCCCAAATGTCTCCCAAGGGTGCAGTGGAAACATGGATGGCGGGGTCCAAAGATATTTAGGTAGGGTCCATAAGTAGGTGAATTCCAGTGAGGCAAGGCATCAACCTGGAGAACTTTAGGAGGCATTGGCAAGACAAGATGATCTTGTAGTTCTAGGTGCCTGTAAAAGAAGCCCTTTCAACCTAGTCCTTTACTTACTATTTTGTTCAAATCACAACCTTTGGGAGAGGCATCTTTTTTTTTTCCCCAAATGAGGATATATTTTTTCCCATCCTCTCGGCCACACCCCTTTCCCTCTCTCCACCATTATTCCAGCTGCCTGCTACCCACCTCCCCTTTGCCACTGACATCACAATCCAGCCCTCTGTCCTGGCTAACAATGGCCCCCAACTATAAAACTCAGGGTCTGTAGACATTACTCTGGTAAAGCCAGACCAGACCAGACAGGGAGAGGAGAGGTAAGGTGGCCCTTGACCTCCACGCGCGTTCGTGGGCACCAAAGATGCAGGGGCTCCTTGCTGCTCAGGCCCAGAACCGAAACAAAAACAGGCAACAGAGTCCAAGTCAAAGCCGCAGTCGAAGCCGAAGCCAGAGCTGGAGCCACAGTCCCAGCCATAGCCGCAGTAGGAGCCACAGTCCAAGCGCCAGTCCGAGCCCTAGTCCACCCAGGACTCATAACAGGACCGCACACTCCAGTAATCATCACTCCTCATCCCACGCCCGACCCCATACTCACTCCCACTATTCCCATAACTCCAACCATCATCACTCCAACAGTTGTCCTAAAAGAAGGAAGGCAACAGGGGTAGCAAAAAGGAAGGCCAAGAAAGGCCGGTCAACATATGGAAGGAAAAAACGAGCAGGTACTGGAGGGGCTAGCCCCTCCTTATATCTTCCCCCTCTTTATCCCTCATCCCTCTACCCCATACCAAAGGGAGCTCTCAATCTCTCTCTTTCTCTTTTTTTTCCTCTCTCTTTCTCTTTTCTCTCTCTGCCTCTTTCTCTCTCCTGCTTATTTTCTCTCTCTCTCCTGCTTATTTTCTCTCTTTCTCTTTTTCTCTCTTTTTCTCTATCTCTCACTTTATCTTTCTCTCTCACTTTCTTTCTTCTCTGCCTCTTTCTCTCTCCTGCCCATTTTCTTTCTTCTCTCTTCTCTCTCCTGCCTATTTTCTTTCTCTTGCCTATCTTTCTCTTTTTCTCTTTCTCTCGATTTATCTTTCTTTTTCTCTTTCTCTCACTTTATCTTTCTCTCCTCTTTTTCTCTTTCACTTTCTCTTTCTTTTTCTTTCTCTCTCTTCTCTCTCTGCCTCTTTCTCTTTTTTCTCTCTTCTCTCTCTTGCCTATCTTTTTCTCTCTTTCTCTCCCTTGTTGCCTATCTTTTCCTCCGTTTTCCCTTCTCTCTCTTGCTTTCTTTCTCTCTTGCCTATTCTCTTTCTCTTTTTCTCTCTTTTTTCTTTCTCCCTTCTCTCTGTCTCTTTTCTCTCTCCTCTCTCTCTGCCTCTGTCTTCTCTTAAATGTTTCTCTGCTCAGATCTCTGTCTTCTCTCTCAAATCTGTCTTTCTGTCTCTTGCCTTTCTCAAATCTATCTCTTTCTTTTCCCCAAAATCTCTCTGTCTCCTTCCTCAAATCTCCTGGTCTCTTCTTTTTCTGTCTCTCATCTGTCTCTCAAATTTCTCTGCCCCTAACTGGTCTCTCAAATATTTTCTTTCTCTTTCTCTTAAATCTCTCATCTCTCTATATCTTCTAGCCTCTCTTTCTCTGTTCCTCAAAAATCTGTCTGTGTCTGTGTCTCATATCTGTCTCTGTCTCTCAAAATCTCTGTTTCTCTCTTGCCATCCTGCCATTTCTGCCCTCTTTTTTAAGACTGGTCATCTGCCTCATTAAACTCACTCTTTGAGGATTCCTAAAGGGAATCTAGGTATTGCTTTTTTTCAAGACCTAATCTGACCCCTCTGGTTACCTGAGCTTCCCCCCCCCCCCAAAAATATAAGAGATTTAAATAACTATATGTTACCTGGGTCTCATTATATTACATGTATGTATTTTTCTGGTACTGTAAGTCAATGGGGGGAAGCCATGACAATGTTCAAGTACCTGAATTTTTCAATAAATTTAGCCAGCCATACCCAAAGGTCTTTTGTGCCCAAGTAAAAAAGGAAGAGATGGAATGGTAACATTGGAGGAGGAAGAAGGTTGCTTTGAATTCCATCTTAGTCAGAGTGTACACTCCTAATAAGGAATATTCTAATTCTACAGCGACCCCCAATTCTATTGACCTTGTTTTTTCTGTCTGGCAGGGAGGAGAAGAAAATGATAGCTCTCCACCCCCTACCCCCTGGGGGTCTGTTCCTGTGCCATGGCTTTGACTTACCCGGAGGAACAAAACAACTTGAAAGCTAGGAAGGAAGAAAACAAGAACTTTTTACAGGAACACACATCAATGGTGATTTCTACACAACATCTTAAAAAAGAAAAATGGAAAATGGAAGGCTAGCCTCCCACTCTGGCATTTCACTTCATCCCAAGAAGATAATAAAGGTCACCTGTTGTGAAACTAATAAAATCACCATTTTGTTGTTGAATTGAGGGTTTTTTCAGAAGTCCCTTCTTTAAAAAAAAATTTTTTTTTTGGTGTGGAAAGAAAAAAAAGATCAAGGAAATAAGAAAGACAAAATCCCTTAGACAAAGTTTTTTTTTTTTTTTTTAACCCTTACCTTCCGTCTTGGAGTCAATGCTGTGTATTGGCTCCAAGGCAGAAGAGTGAGTGGTAAGGGCTAGGCAATTGGGGGGCCAAGTGACAAGGGTCACTCAGCTGGGAAGTGTCTGAGGCCACATTTGGAACCTAGGACCTCCTGTCTCTAGGCCTGGCTCTCAATCCACTGAGCTACCCAGCTGCCCCCTAGACTAAGTTTAAAAAAAAATATTAGATATTTAATATTCAAATATATTTAATGCTCATAATTCTTATTCTCCACAGGGAAATTTATTTACTTTAAAATTTAACAAGTAAGCTTGCTTTCTAAATCATATTGTATCTAATATAAAATGATCAGATTTTAAATACTGGCAATACTTTTTTAAATTGTCCAAAAAAACTTGTCACTGTCATTTTAGGCTTTTTGAGAATGTTATGAGATATCTAAATTTAAAAATTTCACCAAATTTGGCTTTTACAGTAATTTTTGGTTAGTGGTTTCCGAGACAAGGGAAAATAACATTAATATAATACCCATGTATAATATAAAAAGTAATATGAAATATATAATTAATACAATGCAATGTTTGAACATATGGGGAGCGAGGGAAGAATCCAGGAGTTCCAGGAGGGAAAGGGGAAAAAAACCATTGTATAAAATGGAAAGAATTAGAATAATATTGGGAACAGGGTTTTTTCTTCCTGGACTCTAAGGGTGAGTTTGGAATCCTCTGTTGAATACTGGTAATCATTGTCCATCATAAAAAGAGCTCTCAAGAGAAGGGTACAGTAGGTCATGAAAATGGGTCTCAGAACGTGTGGTAGGCACTTTCATATTACCATGTTGGCAAACCTTATAGCACATGTGGGGGGCACGGGGGGGGGGGGGGGAGGGGGGGGAAAGAGCTCCTCTCCACCACACCTGAGGACAATTCTCATATACCTTTTCTGTCCAGCAACCCAATGGGGGAGTCTCCTCCTTCCCCTGTCTGGGGTAAAGGGTGGTTCACATGTGGCATGAGGGTACAGTTTGGGCACTCAGTCTTCTTAAAAAAGGTTTGCCATCACTGCCTTAAAGAATGTTAACATATGAGCTATTGTCAAACATGTTTTGAAGGATGGAGAGAAGGGGAAAAAATTACTAGAGGTGAGCAGAAGAGAAGAGACTGCAAAGGTCAGAAGAGGGAAAAAAAAACACCCTAAGGCTCTTATATAAGCATTTCTACTCTTATTAACCACAATTTATAACACACCAAGGCCAAGTTTAAACTCCCTTGGATAGGCAATTGTTTGCATGAAGATGGAACAGTTACTTCAATTTAATAGGAACTAATGAAAGTGTCAAGCCCTAAAGACAAGAGTAGGAGCTTAAATTATGAGCCCTGTTTAGAGAGCTGAATCAATGACTAGTCAAAGTATAAATATATTAGGAATAAATGGGTCTTTTCCTGTTTCTGACCTTCAAATTTGATTGGTGGCACTAGGGTTTTACTTTGTGCCTAGCAAAAGCATTCTCAAACTGCCTTCTCCTATCCCAATGTGACAAAGGATAAAGTTACCCAGACCTCACAAGGTCCCATTCTAAATGAGTAAAATCCAAAGTCTTTGGGGGAAGATTGAGGCCCTCTCAATCCTTACTTGCTTCTTAACATTTATATTAGCCTTTCTGGAGAGGAATGACTTGCAGCCAACAGTTGTGTAAGAGCTTTTTTAGGAGAGAGTGATTAGACTGATTATAAATTGTCCACCCATCAGCTTTGGATTGGTTTCTCCTGAGTGTCATTTCATTTGCTTGCCACTGCCAATCAAGGACTTTTTTTAGGGAGAAGAGATTCTAAGATTGTTTTTTAAAGTCCCTGACTTTTTCTCTAAATTCTCCTTATCTATCAATCTTTCCCCCTTTGCATTGCAAATATGAGTTGTGCAATTAAGTACCTTTCAAAAACCGTTGCTTCCAACTCATGTTGAAAGGTATGAAAATTAGCCCTATCAATCATATAATTAGAATCCAAGGACTGGATTAAGTTTTGCCACATAGGTAGGCAATTTAATGTTTCTTGAATGAATATCATTATGAATATATCAAGAACAGCAATATGTTTTGGAGATACAAAATAAAAAAAAAGGTGTGGGCTATCTTTATGTTCCTATGGAGAGGAGGAAGAAGGGGGAGAGGGAAAGGGAGGAGAAGGAAAAGAAGTTTATGAATTAAGTATGAAATGAACTTTGTGGAAAAAAAAGAAGGAAGGAAGAAAAGGAAGGATGAAAGAAGGAAAAAAGAAAGGAAAGATGAAAGAAAAAGAAAGTACAAAGAAGGGAAGAAAATGAAGGAAGGAAAAAAGAAAAGGAAAAGATAAAGAAAAAGAAAGAAAGAAAAAAGAGCAATGGAAAGCAAAGACCTGGTTCATTCAAATCCTGTTCACTTATGCTTATACTGGATTAATACTTCTGGATGTGTGATAGCTGGCAAAATCACTCAATTCTCAGTACTATAAGGCAAGCTCTACAAATTACAGAGAAGAACAGTGGTAGTTTCTTCTAGGAGTTCCCTATATTGATATCAGCTCTCTCCCTATTTTGTGGGAAAATTAACATTATCTTGGACTCGTACTATTTGATTTGTAAGACTGTTAATTGAGTCTTGCTTGTCCAAGGAAATCTCTTCTCAGCCTCTACATCTTTAATGTCAGACCTCTCACTTCCTTAAAGGGGGAGGGAGAAATCAAAATTCTACCCCAAATCTCATGTCCATGCCAATGCTGTCCTTTATGACCAGACATGGACTTTAGTGGTCACTTAACTTATCTTGACCCTTAAATAGAAAGCTCAGAAACAGCTTTTATAAATTCTTATATGTACATATACATATAAATATATTTGTGGTAAGCTTGTTTTTGCCTCCCAATGCATGGTTTGATTTTTATGATTAAACATATATATATATATATATATATACATATATATATATATGTCAATGTTTTTTAGACATTCCCAAATCAAAACCTGTTCCTCTTCCCTCCTACTTTATTAAGCTCCATTGAGGAAAGGATCAAACTTCTTCTCAAATCAAATCATCAGGAATGACACCAAACAAAAATTTAGTGGTTGCCTTTATTATCAATTTTGTTGTTCTCTTAAATAAAGATAGAAGGGAGCATGGGGAAGAAGCTTCTTAAATAATAATTGTTCAAAGTAAGGAAACGGAGTATAAAAATAATTGTAATGAAACATCTAAGTAGTAGCTAAGCCATTTGCTATCAAAAGTAGAAAAAAAGAATCATTTTTCTGTGGAGTGTTACCAAGAAAAATCATCTATCCAGCAGCCAGGAAGAGAGAATATGTTTATGAACTTTGAATGAAAAGCTTATTCTCAGTATTCTAGCCTCTCACCAACATATATCAGTTCTTGGATGATAAAGAGGAGTTCACCTAGCTTCTGACACCCCCATTATCCTCAACACTTGACCCTGACTACATAGTTTTCTCACTTTATGATAGGAAACTAGCTAGAACATTCAACTTCCCTTCTCAGAAGCCAATTCTAAATCTAAATTTTAAAAGACAGCATCAAACTGGCAAATTGGCACAGTCACTTGTCACCACGGTATTAGGCAGGCACTTGGAAGCCAAAGGATTTGTGGAAAGATGAAATATGACAGACCTTGCCCTGATCTTATAGTCTAATAGACAAATTACTATGATACAAAGCAGAGTTTGATTAAAAGAAAAGTAGAAGAAGAAAAGAAAGGGAGAAAGTCCAGGAAAGGAATAGGAAGAATGAGAGAAGGGGAGAGGAGAAGGCAGGGGCCCACAAAATAAGGACAAAGAAGGTGAAGAATTGGGAGAAATTCAGGATGGAAAATTCATTGTTCAAGATCTTAGAAGTACAAAAGGAACTTTGCAATGGCAGTGATATAAGACAAACAAATCTCAAATAGCTCTCAAATAGGTAGAAATATGTTAAAAAATGGAGGTAGGGGTTGAGATTCTGTGGAAATGTCAAAGATCGCATCAGTGTCATGGAGATGTCTCTGAAGATAATTAGCAAGCAAAAGACAAAAAAGAAAGCTGAGCTTTGTGTTGATAGATATTGAGATTGATTATATTCTGGAAATAAATAGAAGTGATAAGGACCAAGGAAGGCAAATCGAATGGATGGCCTGAACCTCAAAGGAGGAGCCACTTCAGCATGAAAGTATGGCCACAAAGAGAGATGAAGTGTGCTACTTCCTCCTTAGGTCCTGTGATATGGAGCCTATGAGGACAGGAGAAAAAAGAAAGCAAACAGTTTAGAATGTTATCAGAGACAATGAAGTCCTCAAGGGGATATCCAGGTTTTAATTAATTCAAGAAAATAGGGATAAAGAAAGGGTGGAAGATGAAGAGTTTGAGATGCTGCTCTTTTCAAATGTCAAGAAGTACGAGGCAGGAGGATAATAACTGAGAGGGAAGGGATGGTGATTGAGGAAAGGACAGGGCAGGGTGAATCTGGTCATTCAAGAAGGTTAGCAAGAAGAGATTGCTGTCCAGAGTTAGTGGGGGATCATTGCAGGCAAACTGGATGGGCAATGTTAATCATGAGAGGAGGATAGGTGCAAAGGGAGCAGTCTTCTAATTTAACCCTCATGAGTGAGATTAATAGACAAGTAAGCTTTTCTTTGTAGAGTGTACAATTTCCGTTCATTCCCCTAGTAGGAGCCAAGGTTTTCAACTCCCTGACATCGCTGGTGCAAGCCAATCCATTAGAGCAGAGGAAGGGCATAGATAACCAAGAAGAAAATAGCCTCAGTCAATATAAAGACCGACCAAATAAATTCCCTGACCCCCAAACCCAAGCAAGTGAACAGGGGCTGCCTTGGGACGTAATTGGTTAACTGCTCCCTGACTTCCCCATTCTCAGCAGAGCAGTTAGATCACTAACAAAATAGCTGAGACAGAATCTTAGACTATATATAAATAGCAGTTGAAGTCCCTTCCAGCTCTGAGATTCTGTGATCCTGAGAGGAGGCAGAGGTGAGAGTTAGGGTTTGAAATGAGATCTCAGGATCAAATCCTGAAATCCTATAAGGGCCAGAAGAAGTGAAGGGTTCAGAATGCTTGCCAATCTGGCCATAAACTAGTTGAATTAGATAGCATGTGAGCAATCTCAATTTGTTCTTCAGCGAGCTCATGTGAGATTTAAATCCAGCTCTCAGTTGCCAGGCTTTGCCCTCCAGCCTCTCCACACCCCTGTCCCAATTCCTTTCCCAGAGAGACTCACTATCTGCTGCTGCCCTCGTTTACTTCCATAGAATTCGCAGGCTGCCACAGCTGGCTCCATGGTTCTGATTAGACCTGCTTCCACAGATCAGACCTGTGATTCCTTGGGAGCTCTTCAGCATTGCTCTGTCTTTTGGCCAGATGCCCACAACCCCTCACTGCTTGGATTCAGCCTCGGAACCTTGCTGAATTCTGCCATCTTTGGGTCCATTACCCCTTCCTTCCCTTCTGTTTCAAATTCATGGGGACCTTTCTGCCAAGTTCTTGCCCTTCCTGTTTTGCCTTTCATTTCTGGCTGGGATAAATGTGGGCAGCTGTCTATGTGATGAGATTTCAGGGGCTTTGGAAGACTTCCCCTGTTCCCACTCAAACACATTCCCTTACTAGCAGAAGGATTCTTGAAATTTTACTATTAGGTAAATTCTTTTCTTTTGAAACCCCCACCTTCTCAGAATGGATACTAATATTGGTTCCAAGGTAGAAGAGCAGTAAGGACTAGGCAATGGAGGTTAAGTGACTTGCCCAGGGTCACAAAGCTAGGAAGTGTCTGAGGCTACATTTGAACCCAGGACCTCCTATCACCAGGCCTATATTAAGTAAATTCTTGATTTCTTTGGCCAAACTTTGTCCTCCGTAGAAATTATTCTGCTTGAGAAGGGAAGGGGGTATAAAAACTGCTGTGAGTTTTAAAAATCTGATCATTCATGATCCTGATTATTATTCTTTATTTTTTTATACTGTTACTTATAAAAAAGAATTAATGACTCTCTGGGAGGGGGGGAGAGAAAGAAAAGGATACTAGGGGAAACCTATGTGATATAAAAACAAAAGAAATCTCAAAATCTATTTTAAAATTTTATTCAAGGCTTTATACTGTTCACTTGGAAATAACACAGAACGACTAAAGTAGCCAATAAAAACCAAGTCCTTAATCAGGAAAGAGATAGTGTTCAATAATCGACTGACACAGAGAGAAGCACTGAAAAACCACATAAAGCCAAGGGCTCTGGGACTCTGGAAATGGTATCTCTGGGAGAATACACTCATTGAAATGATTCCCCGAAGAGTGACAGAACTTGGGGGGGTCTTTGATACCCTCTGGAGAACTTGGTACAGCATAGATGGGCTGCAAAGAGACTGCAGTGGTCAACTACAATGAAGACAAAAGGTCAAGCCAAGAGCTGGGCCTCCTGAGAGAGGACTCTAGTACCCTGGGAGAAGCTACTAAGACAAATAAGGGTACCCAACATTTGCCTGTCTACCAGTCCCACCCAGACTGGGGTCACCAAACACTCCAAGGTCTCTTGTGGCACTTCCTTTGGGGTGAGTTCTCAGGGGGCAGGGGCAAACTTGAAACTTGCAGAAATCCCACTTGGCAATCCTATAGCTTGGAGAGGTGTTACTCACAAAGGAGCTCGATGATCCCTGCAGCACAGAGGAGAGAGTGGTACCCTGGTGTGGTTCCCATTTTATATAAAGGTCTCAAAGTAGGTGTCAACAAGGAACTTGAACCCAAATTTCTCTTTCTCCTTTTTGAATTATACCAGACCCTGGGGATTCAAGTCCCACAAATGAAACTATTCCTGCTCTCAACGAGTTGACGGTCTAAAAAAGAAACACACAGAGATTTCAGTGGCGGTGAGGAGAGATTATTCTCTGGAGATAAAGTAGGGGGAAAGAGTGAAACCTGAAACTTGGAGGACTCTGAGCTCATTTTTTCTGTCTTCCCTCTCCCCTCCGAGTTTTGACCTGTCTGTCCAAGATGCTCCTTAGAGCATCAGCCTCTGCATTTGAGCGTGGGCTGACCACTCTAACCACCACCAAGGCAGCTGGTGATGCAGCTCCAGACATGGGGCCCAATTATATCAGCCGGCTGGTTTGCAAAACGGACAACAGAGGGCCACCCACATCCCCAGCCCCCAGCTGCAGCAGGTGACTCATTGTTGTCAATTCTGAAGTTGGGCCCAGGGGGGAAAACACCCACAATTCTAATTAGTTACATCCCAAAGCAGGCCAGTCACAGAGACTCCCCCTAGCAGGAGGAGGCTGGGGAATTGCCCTGCTGGGGTGGCAGGGCAGGGAAGGGTATAACGTGAGCAGACCCGGTAGCCTGGTCATACTGAGATTGGATGGTCTTTATGTTCTGAGATGATCCATACAAAACTGTGTGTGGTGGTATATGTGAGATGGAGTCCAAGTGATGGAGATCTCTTGACTATCACCAATGGCTTCCCATTCCCAATAGCAATGGTGTCAAAATAAACAGAAATGTGAGCCACAAAACCCTACATAAGAAGCCCCGAGGACCAAATATTGGCTTAGTTTGAAAAACATAATATTATCCATTTTTGGTTGTATTTGAATTTAATTAAATACTTCCCAATTAGATTTTAATCTGATTTGTGTTGCAATATGAGGGCCATGACTGGCTGAATGTTTGACATTTCTGCCCTAGATGTGGCTTGTCTAGGGTGGAGGTATCCATGGTATAGCAGAGACAGGGGTAGAGTCTAGACCTGTGCTTTTCTTGATAGAAGTAACTAACTCCCCGATGAGGACCCTTCTACCACCAATGCAGATCTGAATCTAACTTACACTTGTAGAAAATTGCCCAGAACACTAAGAGCAACTCATTCAAGGCTCACACTACC
This sequence comes from Monodelphis domestica, assembly GCF_027887165.1. Lineage (NCBI taxonomy): Eukaryota > Metazoa > Chordata > Mammalia > Didelphimorphia > Didelphidae > Monodelphis > Monodelphis domestica. The sequence goes on along the minus strand of NC_077233.1, from coordinate 183,691,797 downwards.
CATACGTCAGAAGTTGGCCTTGAACTGGTTCCAAGGTTAGTTCTTAATCCACTATGCCAAGCTGCCTATATTATAAACTCATAATAATTACCAGACATTAGACCTGAAGGGGACCTCAAAGGAAAACTTTTCCAACGCTCAGATAGCGGAGGAACCTGAGAACTTAGTGAGGCATCTCTAGTCTAGGGTAGAAAGTTGAAAAGCCAGGATCTGAACCCAGGTTTTCATAACTAAATTTTGTGTTCTTTCCCCATGACTCTTTGACCAGGTATCAGTAGGACTTTAGTTAGAAGAAACTTTAAATAACTTTAGGTAAATCCTCTCTTCCGTCTTCCCCAGTTTTGCAGCAGTTACACTTAAAATATTAGAAAGACTGATTTTTAAATAAGAATACCAATTAACCAATAAATTGGTGGTCTATGATCCTCTGGAAGCTCAAAGACTTGGAAGTTCCTCCATGCACATCTATAAATAAATACCGTTAGGGAGCTCTTTATTTAGTCCCTCCCTTGGATATCCCAAGATATTTATAATTGAGAAAAAGCTAGTGAAGAGGTGGATTTAGAGACGTCAACCTCTCCCTCATTACCCCATCACAGCAGAGGTGGATCTTTGCCCAAATGAGGAAGATGTCAGCATGCTCTCCTCCCTGCCTCCTCTCCAGATGGCTGGGCCAACCCACTTTCAAATGGGTCAGAGTTTACCATGGCTGATCAGCCTTGCCTTTAATCTTTTGGAGGATTTATTAAAAGACTCGGGTCCCAGCCCATTTTGAAAGCAGGGGGACTGGAGCAACCTTACCTTGGAAGCAGGCTGTTTTAGCCTGACTTTGGGAAAGGTGATTTCACCTAGAAATATTACTAATAAATAATAAATTCAATATTATCCCAGTTGAGGAAGTTTCTCTTGGAGAGAGAAGATAGACATTACCTTCAGTCACCCAAGAATCTAGAAGGAATTCAAGGCAGTAACCTCATGGCCCAGTGACTACTTTCTATAATCCAGCTCTTGGGAAAGCTGGGCCAGATGAGAGAAAATGATTAGCCTTTGCCTTAATGATCCTGGGCACCTGCACAGAACCCCTGGGGCTTCTTAAGTTCAGAACCAAAGATTATCTAGGCTAAAGTTGGAGCCAGAGCCGGAGTCCCAAATACAGCTTAAGTCAGATTGGAAGCCAAAATTCCAGTCTCTCCCCAAATGACACCTAAACAGCATCCCTCACCCCCAGCCAAACCATGGCTACTTCGGCCATTGTTCCAAGAAATACCCCCCTCTATTTAGACTTTATTTGTAATCTTGACTACCTTTGAAATAAGATTCCCAACCAACTTTTAGTTACCTTTTCAGTGGGGTTTCTTTACCCTCTACCAAGGGTCAACCTTATTCTTAGGTAGCCAGACGATCGTAGATAGAGAACTGGGAGAAAACTCAGAGGGCAGTAGATTCCAAGCCCCTGTTTTATTTATGAGAGTGAGGACTTCAGAAGATGAAGTGACTTCAACTATGACCAACATGAAAATATGTTTTGCATGATCATATATGTATAACCCAGATCAACTTTGTTACCATCTCAGAGAGAAGGGAGGGAAAGGAGGAAGGGAGCAAATATGGATCTTATCTCTAAAGAAAATGTATGTTGAAAATTGTCATTATATGTAATTGAGAAAATAAAATATTTTAAAAAGAAAAGAAAAAAAGATTAAGTGACTCATCTGAAGACACACAACATTTAAGCATCTGAGGTGGGATTTGAACGTAGTTCTTCTAACTCTAAACCCTTGAATTGGGGTTTGGATGACTGCCTACACATTATGACTTCAAAAGACCAAAAAAGGAGGAATCCAAACTACTTCTCCCACCTTTTCCACTAGAACATCTATTTTCACAATGAGGTATTCAGTTCTCTGATTTAAGCTTCTTAATTTCAGCTGAAATGTAAAAATAGCCCGGGCAGATTTAACACATTAGAGTTATCAGTCATTTAAAACAAACCAAAAAAGAAAAAAGGCTTTTTTCATTGAAAACTTTTATTTAATTAATTAATTTAGAATATTTTTCCATGGTTACATGATTCATGATCTTTCCCTCCCCTCCTTCTACCCATCTCCAGCCCCTCCCCCCCCATGCATTTCTACTGGGTTTTACATGTGTCATTGATCAAGACCTATTTCCATATTATTAGTACTTGCACTTGGGTGATCATTTAGAGTCTCCATCCCCATCCATATCCCCAAGGACCCATGTGATCAGGCAGTTGTTTTTCTTCTGTGTTTCTGCTCCCACAGGTCTTTCTCTGGACAAGGGTAGTGTTCTTTCTTGTAAGTTCCTCAGAATTGTCCTGAATCATTGCATTGCATTGCATTGCATTGCTGCTAGTAGAGAAGTTCAATTCCATTCAATTATCAGTCATTTTTAACCTTAGCTTGAAGGAATTTTTAAAGCCTTCCCTTAGAGATTGTTGCTATTCAGCTGGATCACTCTTCCTGGTCCTATTTGGGGCTTTCTTGGCAAAGATACTGGAGTGGTTTGCCATTTCCTTCTCCAGTTCATTTTACAAATGAGGAAACTGAGGCAAATAGGGTTAAGTAACTTGCCCAGGGTCACACAGCTGTTAAGTGTCTGAGGCCAGATTTAAACTTGGAAGAACTGTACTCTACCTACTTTGCCACCAAAGAGGGTTGTTATAAAACAGAAGAGAAGAGAGAACATGATTCCCCCCTTCTACATCTACATTCCTCTTTCTAGGAGTGAGCTTGGTAAGGTGGCAAGAACATGGGCACTTTGGTAAGAAAACCCTGTTTCACATTTTGGCTCTACTTATACCTTATGCCCTTGGGCAAGTCACTTAAACACTTTGGGTCTCACTTTCCTCATCAGTAAAGTAAGTGGGGTGAGGGGCAGCTGGCTGGTTCAGTGAGGTAGAGAGTCAGGCCTAGAGATGGGAAGCTCTAGGTTCAAATCCAACCTCAGATATTTCCCAGCAATGTGATCCTGGGCAAGTCACTTAACCCCAGTTTCCTAGCCTTTCCCACTCTCCTGCTTTGGAACTTGGATTCTTAATATCCATTTTAAGACACAAGATAAATAAAATTAAAAACTCAAAAATGAGTGGGTTGGCCTCTGAGATTCCTCCTAGCTCCAGATTCATTGGCCTCTGATCCCATATCTCTAAATTCTCAGGTCATTCTTCATTCCAGTCCCTTCTAGGAAGTCTTCTCCACCTGCCTGGAGGGGAAACACAAGGTTATCTTGGCGCTGGAAGAGAAAGTTGGACTGGCTAGACTAGACTCTTTGTGGATCACATGTGGTTGGTTACTCCATGGATTCCCACGATAAGGGCCACGGATGGAAGGGTGTGTGGCAGGACCAAAGGGAAGACTCTCATGAGGCTGTAGACATGGTGTGCCAGGTGTAGCTGGTGTCTGCCAAACCAGATGGAGCCAAAACAGCTGTCAAAAAAAGGGAAGGAAGCCGATCTCCCTCGTCTTTGTGAGGGCAGCATCTATCTGCAGCTTGCTAATAATAGCTGGTATTGAGATAAAGCTTTGTGCTCTCAGAAGCACTTTACTTCTATTGTCCCAACAACAATCTTGTGAGGGGGGTGTTAGTGTGATCCCCAGGATCCACTCCATGCAGATGAGAAGACTGAGGATGACGGAGGTTACGTGACTTCCCCGTGGCCACACAACCACTAAGTGTCCGAGGCAGGATTTGAATTCCTGGTCATCCTCCCTCACTGGAGTCAGGAAAGAAGTGACCTAGTGAATCCTGGGCTACAGACTACCAAGATCAAGCCCAGCATCCCCTCTAGGTCTGACTGGAAGATCCAGAGTGGGCTGGCCTGACCTAGGTCTTTAAAGTTTATTATGATGATCATTTGACAAACTTTTTTAAACTAGCAAGTAAAAACCCTTCAGCTTAGATGAACAACAACAACAAAAAAATCTCCAAAGAACCAATATTAAATAGATCATCCTTTGGGATCTCTATAGAAGACTCCTTTGCTGAGCTTCTTCTTGGCTCAGTTCCTTCTCGAAGATTATCCTTCACTTGCTGGAAAATACCTTTCTGGTTCTGAAGGTTTTCATCCCATATCTGATATTTCTGAGCAATGCAAAGGCTACCTCTTCCAGGAAGCCTTCTTTTATCATCCTGGTTGGGAATTACCATTCCCCTCTGACTTCATATAGCATTTTGCTTTGTGACTCTTTAAAAGCACTTATTGGGGGGCAGCTGGGTAGCTAAGTGTATGGAGAGCCAGGCCTAGAGATAGGAGGTCCTGGGTTCAAATCTGGCCTCAGACACTTCCTAGTTGTGTGACCCTGGGCAAGTCCCTTAACCCCCATTGCCTAGCCCTTACCACTCTTCTGCCTTGGAACCAATATATAGTATTGATTCCAAGATGGATGTTAAGGGTTTTAAAAAAAACAACTCATTATTTGATATTCTGGATAATAGCCATCTCCACCAGTGCCTTTATCTTCCTATAAGACTGTAAGGAGTTGGGTGGCTCAGTATAGAGCACCAGTCCTGAAATAGGGAGGTCCTGGGTTCAAAATTGCCCTCGGACCCATCCAAGCTGTGTGACCCTGGTCAAGTCACTTAACCCCAATTAGCCTTTACCATTCTTCTGCCTTGGAACCAATATATGGCATTGATTCTAAGACAGAAGGCAAAGGTTTTTAAAAAATTTACTGATGGAGGGATGGATGATGGATGAATGGATGGATTAATTGAATGCTACCAACCATCACCTTGGAGTAAAAGAAGACTGGATGTTGATACTTTGGGTTCAAATCCAGGCTCCGCTAGTCAGTCACTATGTGGCCTTGGACAAATCTTTTAACTTGTCAGCATCTTTTTTTCTTATCTATAAAAAGAGGTTGAACCAGATGGTCTCTAGAGTCATTTCCAGCTCTAAGTCTATGACCCAAATAGTCTGTGGAAGAGTCCTTAGGTCCTAAGACCAAACCGGGGAGGAGCGTTGTTGCTGGGTCTGACCTAAGGAGGGAGAGATGGGAAGGCAATGTAGATGGAGACAGATTTCCCCAGTCTGGGCTTTATATATATATAATCATAGAATTCAGCAACCCCGCGTTACAGAAAAGGAAACTGAAATGCCCCGAGAATGCATCTGACTTCCCCAGGGTCGGCCACTCAGTTAATCGCAAATCCTGGGGCAGAACCCAGGCTGCCTGGGTTCCAGCATTCTCATTCCACTGAGAGGTGAGGCAAAGAGGAGAATGATTGTCAGGAATGAGAGCAGAGCTTTGAGAATCTCTCTTCCAGGCTTATTTGAATACTTCTCAGACCTGGATTCACACCGGGGTCTGAAAGGAAGCAATTTGGGGATTTTTTTCTTTTAAATTCAATCACTTGTCGGGAGAGGACAGATGGGTCGCCTTCTGAAGCTCTGTACTCCTTTTCAGTGGCTGAGTTTACCATCAAAGTTGGCTCCATTTCCTGAACTTGGGTTTCTAACCCAGCCTCTCTCCCTCCCACCTCCACCTCCCCCTCCCCCCTCCCATTCTGAAAGAATGAAACTGTGGTTTGAGTTTGTTTGTTTTTTTTCCTCTTCTCCGGTGTCTGTGAGGGCTTTTTTTTTTTTAATTCTAAGAGTTGATTTCGGGGAAACTGAACTGCGTGTGTGAAACCGTGAGGCATGAAGCATATGGATAGCTGTGTGGTAAGAAAGAAGTCTGCCTGCCAGTGTAGCCAAACCCTCTGAATTCCAGCGAATTTGTACCCTCAGCTGAAGGGGGCAGGGCAGGGGAGGAACGGAGGATATGTAAGAGACTGAGGCAGGTGCTTGGGTTATAAGAGAATGACACCATGAGGGGACCCCAGGGAGATAAAAAGATAGAACAGGGAGCATTAGAGGCCCTAACCTCCGTCTTCCATTTTGTAAGCAAGGACCTGGAAGGAGCCCTTGGAAGATCTAGGAAAATCCTATTTTTAGTATCACCATTATTCCTTTATTATTATTATGAGGAAAATTGAGGCCTCAATTGGTAAAGCAACATAGAGAAAGTCACACAAGCAGCAAGAAACTGAGTCAGGATTGGCACCCAAGGCTTCTGATCCCTGAGTTTTAGGATGTTTCCATTACATAAAGAAGACAGAATAGGAGGCCCTGGCTTCAAATTTGACCTCAGATACTTCTCAGCTGTGTGACCATGGGCAAATCACTTAACCCCTATTGCCTAGCCCTTAGCATTCTGCTTTAGAAGCAATACATGGTATTATTTCTAAGGTGGAAGGTAAGGGTTTAAAAAAAGGAGGAGGAAAGGAAGGAAGGAAGGAAGGAAGGAAGGAAGGAAGAAAGAAAGAAAGAAGGAAAGAAGGAAAGAAAGAAAGAAAGAAAGAAAGAAAGAAAGAAAGAAAGAAAGAAAGAAAGAAAGAAAGAAAGAAAGAAAGAAAGAAAGAATCACCAATGACCAAAATGGGTCTAAGATTACAGAAATCTATCCTTTCTCTCTCACTTTAACATCACAGGTCCTGGGAGAGGCAGCCAGATAACCAGTTAATAAGCTTTTCTTAAGCACCTACTACATACCAAACACTGTGTTAATCAATTGCTAGGGAGAAAATACAAAGAAAGGCAAAAGATAATTCCTACTCTCAAGAAGTTCCCTGTCTAAAGGGAAACATAGAAACATAGAAAATAACACAGAAAAGGATAACATAGAAAATACAAGCAATAAGGGGGATCAGGAAAGGCTTCTCATAGAAAATGGGGTTATTGCTGGGACCTGAAAGAAGCCAAGAAACTGAAGAAACTGAAAGAGATGAGGAGAAAAGGTATTCCAAAAAGGAGGAACAACCAATGAAAATGACTAGAATCTGGATCTGCTCTCAGAGGAGCAGCCAGGAGATCAGTGTCACTAAATCACAGACTATGTATGGAATAGTAGTAAGGGTTAAGAAAATTGGGAAGTTAGAAGAAAGCTGGGTATGAAGGGCTTTGAATGCCAAATAGAGGATTTTATATTTGATTCTAGCGATGATTAGGGAGCCACTGGAGTTTATTAAGTAGAGGGATAACATGCTCAAATCTATACGTGGAGGATGGACTGCCTTAAGGAGAGACTTATGGCAAGGAGACCACTAGCAAACTATTGCAATAGTCCAAGAGTGAGGTGATAAGTGCCTGCACCAGGGTGGTGGCAGTGTTGAAGAAGAGAAAGAAGTTTATGTGCAACATGTTACAAAAGTAAAATTGACAGGTCTGGGCAATAGAATGGAAATGGGGGGAGGGCGGTGAGAGAGAGCATGTGAGGAGTTGAGGATGATATCTCAGTTGAGACCCTAGGGGAGTGGGAGAATAATGGTGCCCCTCAACAGTAATTGGGAAGTTCAGAAGTTGGGCAGAAAGATAATAAGTTTAGTTTTAGATATGTATGTTAAATTTAAAATGTCTATGGCAGGGGGCAGTTAGGTAGCTCAGTAGATTGAGAGCCAGGTCTAGAGACAGGAGGTCCTGGGTTCAAATTTGACCTCAGATACTTCCTAGCTGTGTGACCCTGGGAAAGCCACTTAACTCCCATCGCCTGACCCTCACCACTCTTCTGCCTTGGAACCAACACACAGTGTTGATTCCAAGATGGAAGGTATGGGTTAAAAAAACAAACAAATAAAATAAAATAAGATATCTATGGCAGGAGGCAGATAGGTGACACACTGGATAGCATACTAGGTCTGGAATCAGGAGGACTCATCTTTCTGAGTTCAAATTTAGCCTCAGACATTTACTAGCTGTGTGACCCTGGGTAAGTCACTTAACCCTACTAAACATGCCTGAAAAATGTGTCTATGACAAATACAATTTGAAACCTCAGTTGTAGATGCAAACTGAGAGGTCAGGAGAAAGATTGGGGAGGGATAAGTATATTGGAGAATCATCAGCATAGATGGTAACTGAAATTGTGGGATCAGGTGAGATCACCAAATGAATTAGGATGGGAGAAAGAAGAAAAGTGACCCCAGGATTGAGGCCTCCAGGATACACAGGGTTAGTAGTCATGATCTGGATAAAGGTCCAATGAAGGATACTGAGAAGGAGCATTCAAACAGGTAGAAGGAGAAGCAGGATAAAGTAGTGTCTTGGAAACTTAGAGAAAAGAAGGTGTTAAGGAGAAGAGGGCATTCAACAGTGCCAAAGGCTGAGGAGAGGTCAAGGAGAATTGAGGATTGAGAAAAGACCGTTAGATTTAGCAATTAAGAGATCATTGGTATCCTGGTCCTTATGTGTTGGGTTGTACAACCCAGAATGAATTGCTTGCCAACTCTGGGAGGGGGGAGGGAAGAAGTGAGGGAGATAACATGAATCATATAAATTTGGAAAACTTATGTGGAAATTTGTCATTAAAATAGAGATAAATAGTCAAATTGGAAAAAAAAAGAGATCATTGGTAATTTTGGACTACCATTATTTCAGTGGAACAATGAGGTCAGAAGTCAGAGGGTAGAGGGTTAAAAAGAGAGGGAGAGAAAAGGAAGTAGAGATGCCTGTTGTTGTAGATGGCCCTCTGGAGGGATTTAGCCATAAAAGGGAAGAGAGATATAGGATGATAGATATCCCATCAAGGATGGATGAATCAAAGGAAGGTTTTTTGAGGAAGGAAGAGCCAAGGACACATTTGTAGGCAGTGGGAAAGCAGCCAGTAGAAAGCAGAGATTGACGATAAGTGGAAGAGTGGGGGTGCTAAAGAGGGCACTTTGCTGGAGAAGATTTGATGGAATGAGACCACTTGTACATATAGTGGCCTCTCCATGTGAGATAGGAGTCAAGGAGGAAAGAGTGACAGAAGCCATCTGAGCCATGTGAGATGAGTAGGGGAGAGGAGATACCTTTCTACCAATAGCTTCATTTTTTTTTTTCAGTTAAATATGAGACAAGGTTCTCAGCTGAGAGGATAGGGGCAAGGACAGTCATGGGAGGCTCAAGGAGGAATGAAAAAAAAAAGATTTGTAAAAACTCTTGCAGAGCATGAGATAGCCAGTTAATTAGAGAAGTATAAAAGAATTGCCTAATAGCAGTGAAGGCTCAGTTGAATTTATATGACATAGATACATGGTGGACCTAGTCAACATAGTGTTGTGACTTTTTCTTGCTTTATTCAATAGCATACATATAGGAGGGAAGGCAGTGGATGATGGGAGTGATCCAAGGCTGGGGTTTCAGAGGGCAACCACAAGGCCCCTCCATAAAATTGGAAGGAAGAAACATTCATCTTTGGTAGCCTCCTCCCATTTCCCAAAGTCCCTATTTTCTCTCTCAGTAGCCCCCTTTCTACTACCACCAAGTTCAAGGCTCAAGGAGACCTTAATGGGTCAGGGAATTTATATTCCAAAGGAACCATCCAGAAGTGGCACAATATTCCTCCTAAGGAATAAATAATTAATGGAAGAATCTTAGGTATTAGAGACAGACCATTGAGGAAGATAAAGGCTTTTCTTTTATATATTCCTCAATGCATACCAGGGACATGACTGCCTGTTCCACATATAAAGATAATCTTGACCAGTAGCACTGGTAAAGGCTCATAAAAAATTCTTCCCTGCCTACAGATGGCTATGGGTAAACTGGCTACAGATGAGTAAAGATCATATGAGGCAACTAAGGATGTTTAGCCAGAAGAGCTGACCATGGGTGGACATGATTCCTGCCTTCAAATATTTGCAGTGCTGCTGAGTAAAAGAGGGGTTTGATGTGCTCTTTCTGCTCAGTGCCAGAGGACAGAATGAGGAGCTATGGATCATAGTTGCCAGGAGGCAGATTTTGGCTCTGTGATTGGACCAGTGGTTTCCTGATGAAGCTTTCCTGAGACAACTTCTTCCCCAAATTCAACCTGGTTCAGTCCCAGCTTCTCAGATGCATTTTTCTGATCTGGGGACATAAAAGAACCCAGACAAGTGTAGTCAGACTTGTTAGGGGCCTGAGACTGCAGGTACCTATCTCCTGAGTCACCACATCCTGATGACTGGCTGACCAGGTGCTTTTCCAGAGGGAAATGAGGTAGGGGTCTTATCCAGATATTTCCTGCTTCTTCTGAGACCCAGACTCTGCTGGTAACCCAAACAGCAGACAGATGGCAGAGACCTACGAGGCAGCTAGAGGGCAGAGGACAGAATGATGGACCTAGAGGCAAGAGGACCTGAATTCAAGTCCTGCCTCAAATACTTAATAGCCTTTGCCTCAATTTTCTCATCTGTAAAATGAGAATAATAATAGCACCGACCTCCCAGTGTTGTGAGGATTATATGAGATAAATATTTGTAAGGTGCTTAGCACAGTACCTGGCTTATCATAGATGCTTATTCTCTTCCCTCTGCGTTGTGGGGGATCTGTCTGCACTAAGAATATCTAAGAACTAATTACTTCTGTCCAAACTAGGGTTATAGAGGACATTAGTGACCATTAATCCAATTCCTTCATTTTATAGATGAATGAATTTTAAAAAGCATGTATAAAATATCTCCTAGGTGCTAAGCAGTTATATATTTAATTTTTTAAATTAAAAAATTAAAAATAAATATATATAATTATTTTTTAATTTAAAATTTTTTCTTTAAAAAGTATGTTTATATACATACATACATACACACACACACACACATATATGTAAACAAGAAATCATCAATTGAGGGAAAGAAATCAGATGGGGCAGGGGCAAACAATACCTAGAGGTGAATGGTGGACTGGCAAGTTAAAAGTCTAGAGACTGACAGAATAAGTGAGAGGTGAAAAACCAGGGAGAGGAAACTGATGGCCAAGAGCCTAATAGAATGAAATGTTTCTTATTAGATAGGATTTGAAGCCTGGTCTGGGTCGAGGTAGATAGAGTAACTGAGTCTATTCACTTTCATTTTTCATTCTGCACATCTTAGCCCAGGGCAGAGTTTCAAAACTGAGCAGATTAACTGCCCCAGAAGGGATGGAACTTGGTGTTCCAAGGGGGTGGAGGGGCAGCAGATGGTGAAGGGGATAGAGGACAGAGCCCAGAATCAAGAAGACCTCAGTTCAAATATAGTCAGAGATATTTACAGCTATGTGACATTGGGCTTAACCTCTGCCTCAGTTTCCACATCCGTAAAATGAGGTTAATAATAGCACCTATTTCACAGGGTTGTTTTTAGGAGCAAATGAGATTTTCTTGTCTTTTTTTTTTACACAATACTTGAAACCTAGCAGGTGCCACATTAATGTTTATTTTGGATCTTTCTGATATCAAAGGAGGGCAGGGCAGACTAGATGCCCAGAGAGGTCCTGATTGCTCGCTGGCTTACTGGAGGGTCTTAGGCCCAGAGAGATGTGACAAGAACTTGCTAAAAGTCATTGGAACATTAAATATAAGAAGGAAATTGAACTCAGATCCTCTGATTTCAATCCTAGTGATTTTTTCCCACTCACAACTTATTTTTTTAATCTTTACCTTTGTGTCTTAGAACTAATGCTATGGATTAGTTTCCAGGCAGAAGAGCATGAAGGGCTAGGAAATGGGGGGTAAGTGACTTGACCAAAAAGTGTTTGATTTTTCATTTTATTGACTGAGTCTCCCTATCTTAGCCATGTTGGAAGCACCTTCTCTCCATCACTGATAAGGTAAGGGCGGAGAAGGAAAGCATTTGAAAAGAAAATGATCCACCCAAACTTTAGTTCCGTTTTCTTAACCTTCTGCCCCATCTTTCCTCCCTCTTTTTCTATAAAAAATTTTCTCCCCACCCTCTGATCTGTTCCCAATTTCCAGATTCAACACACAGATACTATCCCAGCTATCCTTGCCCCAGGTAATCAGATTCCTTGGATTTCCGTAATTGCACTGGCTCCAGTGTGGAAACGTCCAGATTTCCACAGGAAAGCTGAAGCTTTGGAAGGCTCTTTGATGAACTACAGAAATATTACATTTCTACGGTGCCATGATATGTCTGGAGAGCTGCAGTCTTAAGCCTATTCAGAGAGACACAGAAGACTTCAAGCCAGGGCTTTTACTGGGCTCTGTGAACAAGGGAGAAGAGAGTTCAGGGCTTCCAGGAACTTGGAAGGGAAAAATGATGTCTCTGTTTTCACTAACTTCCAAGGCACTGGAGAATTTCCTTCAGTTGTGAATGTAAGTAAGGAATCCTTGGGTTTCCCTGCCTAAGTGGTCTCGGACACAAAAGAGATTAAGGATCTCTGATTTCATTTAGTTTTGGCTTAGGGCAAGCCAAATCATCTCAGTGCCTCAGTTACTTCACCAGGAAATAGGGGGTGTTAGAAGAGTTGATTTGCAAGGTCTCAAAAACCTTATTTGCAGAGATCTTCCAAGTGACTCTGTCCTCCAGGTGCTAAAACTGATAATGACTGAATTGACTGTGAATTGGTCTTGCTTCTTTCCCAGAAATTAATCTCTCTTGCAGAGAAGGCCTGAATTTAGAGGACATTAAAATCTAAAGAAGAGAAGCCCACTCGGGACCACCCAAACCTCCCACAATTGTCTTGTCAAGCTTCAGGGAACAAGTTGTCCCCACCCCCTCCAAAAGACTATTTTATCACCTTGGATACCCCAATCGCCACCATTAAAGACCCATTATTATTGCTACTTTCTTAGTTCTGGTTCATTAAGATGAACACTCTCTTTCAGGTCTACAATCCTAGGTTTCTTAGCTGAAGATCCCAATGCCACACACCCATTCAAAACTGGTTTTCCCTGGCCTTGGGGCCAGCTAACCAAAGGGTATTCAGGGGAAGGGTTGGTTCTGGAGAGGAGAGGTGAAGAATGCTGCCTGGTTAGAGAGGGAAGACAAGAGAGATTTTGTGGCTACCACATAGACTGTACACCTTAGAGTCAGGCAGCCGTGGGGTCAAGCCCTGCTTCTGACTCCTTGCAGCCATGCATCCACAATGAACTGCACCTCCAAGTGACTCTAAGACCCTCAGTTTGAGACATGTTGTTGATCTGCATTGGTGGAGAGAGGTTTTCACTTAAGAGACCCTCTGCCAGTAAAATCATACATAAATAGATAGCTATATATACACACACAAATGTTATAGCAGTTCTTTTTGTAGTGCCAAAAAACTAGAAACCAAGAGGGTACCCACCTGTTGGGGAGAAGCTGAACAATAATGGCATACAAAGGGAAGACAATATTATGGTGCCATAAAAAATGACAAAAGGACATTTCCAAAGGATCTGGGAAGATCTCTTTGAACTGATGCAGAGGAAAGCAAGAAGAACCTGTAGAACAATTTACAAAGATACGCAATTTTGACAATTTTGAAAACTCAGGATGAAGAATGAGTGGGATAGCTAGTTAGCATGGAGGATAGAGTGACAGGCCTGGAGTCAGGAGGGAACTAGGTTCAAATCTGGTCTCTGACATTTCTTAGCCACTGTGTGACCCTGGACCAAGTCACTTAACTCGGGATTGCCTATCACTCACTGCTCTTCTGTTTAAGGACTGAAACTAAGAAAAGATGAAGAATGAGACACATATTTTTGGATTTGCCCAATGGGAGCTTTTGTTCTGTTTGACTATGCATATTTTCCATAATGAAGACTTCCTTTTTTTCTTTTTTGCTCAAGTGTGAGGGTGTGGAGAGGGAGGGAGAGGAAAAATTTAAATAGCCTATATATATATATATATATATATATATATGTACATATATATATATATGTCCAGATTGAATACAAAACATTGGATGTTAAATAAATACTTGTTGAAAGAATAATGTAGGTGGGGACTGACAACTTTGTTTTATGAAACCCTAAATTTACCTTTGTCCAAAGGGAACTTATCTTCAAGAAACTCCCAGAATGACCCTAGTCCCAGACTGAACAATAAGCCATACAGCATCCATTGAGCACCCAGGATAGGAGTGATGGATGTAGCTAAATTTTACACATCTTTTTTTTGTCTTCTAAGTTTCTCTTCTTATATTTAGGTCTCTCCTGGGTATCTTGGCTCTTTCCCAAGCCCGTAGGTAACCAGGCAGTTGTTTCTCTTTGCTTATATTCCTTCAGGTTTAAATAGACCCCAAGTTCTTCAGCTGGGTTGGAAATTCCCATTCATGATGTTTTTTCTCTGGAGACATTTTTCTGGGTTGACAGGAACATAGCATCTTATATTTAGATCTAGAAGGAAATTTAGAAGTCATTGGATTCAACCCCTTCCTTTTACAGAGAAGGAAACTCAACCCAGAGAGGTAGTGATTTGTCTAGAGTTACCTGGATATTAAGCACTAAATTTGAACCCAGATCTTCCTGGATCCAAATGCAAAGCTCAAAAAACTACATACCATGATTCCTTAATGCTTGAATTTTCACTCAGCAAATGTTTATTATCTTGGATAATAAATCTTAGATTTTAGGTGTCAGGTTTTGGCTTTGACCCTCAGTAACTGTGTGACCTTAAGGAGGTTACTTAATTTCTTATACCTTCCTTTTCTCCCCTGTAAAATGGGTGTAATCCTATTACCTATCTTGAAGGGCTGTTGTGAGGCAGATTCTCATATGAATTATAATTAAATTCTTCCAAAAGCAGAGATTTGAACCTCATAGTGCCATGTTCTGAATAAGTTACTAGAAGAGACAAGAAGGACGGAATGAGGACAGGAATGGTGAGGGCTATAGTGAAAAGAATCCTGGGTTTGGGAATCAGAAGAGTTAAGGCTTTGGGCCGGTTTTAGAAGCTAGTTTTCCTTGATCAGGCCCTGAGAGGAATATTCTAGTCTTTGACAAAGTAGAATCCCCCTAAGCCTGGAATATTTTCACTCAGCACCTCCCCTTCTCGGAATCCTCCTCCTCAATCTCTCCCTAGACATAGCTCAAATGTCACCTTCTGCCTGAGGCTTTTCTTGATTATGTCCATTTGCAAGTGCTTTCCCCTCCAGAAATGATTTTGTATATACTTTGCATTTTTTAAAAAGAAGAAGGGGAAAAAAAATCAAAACCTATCAGTCAGAAAAACCCAACAACCCTGACATTAAATGCAAATGCTCCACACCAGTCAGTCTCTCCCTGAGCTCCCCAAAGAGTTGAGGTGTCTTCTCATTTTTAGTCTTTGGAGCCAAGCTTATTCTCTGTAATTTGGCAACATTTGCTCTTCCAAAGAATGCAAGCCTGTCTGGCCTTTTCTCTCATGAAGATGACTGACTGTAAGCAGTGTCATTTTGCATTTCGGATGGGCCCCCAGCAAGAGGAGCACACCCCAGATTCTGCCTTTAAAAAATGACAAATGAAAGGCACAAAGTTCCCGCCCGCCCATCTCTGCTAGCCAGGTCTTTCCATGTCCTTGCTCATTTCCCCTCTAGACTGTTGGCTGGTCAGGCCAAACCCCCTGCCTGCCAGGCGCTGCTGGGGACTTTTCCTTCCCAGGCTGACTATGAAAGGTAACGCTTGTAAAGACTGGAGAAGGGTGGCTTGGATAAGAAACAGCCTATAGGCCCTTTTCATCTGCTTGAATTCCTGCAGGTGGGCTGCCCAGGAGTTTAGTGATGCTCTTGATTCTACATTTCCTTTCATTTTATCCACCTAGCCTTTGAACCACCTAGGCTGAGGGCTCTTTACTCTCATTTTCTCTATCCCCCCTTTTTTCTCTTTATCCTGGGGATCAATAGTCTCATTTTCTCTATCTCCTTCCTTCCTTCCTTCCTTCCTTCCTTCCTTCCTTCCTTCCTTCCTTCCTTCCTTCCTTCCTTCCTTCCTTCCTTCCTTCCTTCCTTCCTTCCTTCCTTCCTTCCTTCCTTCCTTCCTTCCTCTCCCCCTCTCTCTCCCTCCTTCCCTCCCTCCCTCCCTCCCTCTCTCTCTCCCTTCCTCTCTCTCTCTCTCTCTCTCTCTCTCTCTCTCTCTCTCTCTCTCTCTCTCTCTCTCTCTCTCTCTCTCTCTCTCTCTTTCATCCTTGGAGTCTTTATTCTCGTTTTCTCCATCCCCTTTCTTTCTCTTCCATCTTTGGGTTTGCATGCTTTTGTTTTTTAACTCAGCACATCATAACCCACATTGTAATTCTCTGGAATAGTTCAAAGAGATAAGAGTTAATAAGATATCAATTAAAAGAGGAGGCGGTGGAGGACTGGAGGAGAGGAACCAGATGGACCTGTACAACCTCCCAGAAAGATAGGCCTCCTTCTAGCCCAGTCTCTCCCTCCCCTACTCTGGGCAAGATTTCAGCCAGAGGCCTTTTCCATCCAGTCCTTTTCCTTGGTTTGTATGTAAAATGTGTGTGCTTGAGGGTAGGGGAGCTTTGTTGAGAGAAGGAGAGAATGGGGTAAAAGAAACTATTCCTCATGCTGGCAGGAAATTTAAGGCAGAAACAAAGTTAGCAAAGAGAGAGAGAATCTTGCAGCTAATTAAATGAAAACCCCAAAGAAGAGGGAATGCCTTTTCTTTAAAATTAATCAATTAATTAATTAAAAGTA
This sequence comes from Monodelphis domestica, assembly GCF_027887165.1. Taxonomy (NCBI): domain Eukaryota; kingdom Metazoa; phylum Chordata; class Mammalia; order Didelphimorphia; family Didelphidae; genus Monodelphis; species Monodelphis domestica. Next base: position 183,675,401 of record NC_077233.1, on the reverse strand, counting down.
TTTTTTTGTTATTAGATGATTCATTTTCTTTCCTTCCCCCCCCTTTCCTCCCCACTCCTGGAGCTGACGATCAATTCCACTGGGTTTTACATGTACCACTCAATACCTATTTCTATATTATTCATTTTTATAAGAGAGTAATCTTTTAAAACCAAAACCCCCTATGCCTGTATAAACAAGTGATAAATCATATGTTTTATTCTGCACAGTTCTTTCTCTAGATGTGGATAGTGTTCTTTCTCATAAGTCCCTCAGAGTTGTCCTGGATCATTGCATTGCTTTTACTAGCAAAGACAATTACACTTGATCATTCCACAATGTTTCCGATGTATTACCTTCTCCTGGTACTGCTCATTTCACTCTGCATCAGTTCATGGAAGTCTTTCCAGTTCATATAGAAATCAAGAAGCACAGTATGTATTATATAGCACAGTAGTATTCCATCACCAACATATACCATAATTTGTTCAGCTTTTCTCCAATTGAGGGACACCCCCTCATTTTCCAAGTATTTTTTTTGTCACCACAAAGAGTGTGGCTATAAATATTATTGTATGAACATTTTTTTATTTCTTTGGGGGTACAAAGCTAGTAATGGTATTGATGGACAAAAGGGTATGCATTCTTTTAGTGCCCTTTGGGCATAATTCCAACTTGCCTTTCAGAATGGTTAGATCAATTCACAACTCCACCAGCAAAGCATTAATGTCCCAATTTTGCCATATCCCCTCCAACTTTTATTACTTTCCTTTACTGTGGTATTGGCTAATCTGCTAGGAGTGAGGTGGTGCCTCAGAGTTGTTTTGATTTGCATTTCTCTAATCAGGAGGGATTTAGAACACTTTTTCATGTAATTATCGATAGTTTTGATTTCTTCATCTGAAAACTGCCTATTCATATCCCTTGATCATTTGTCAATTGGGGAATGGCTTGATTTCTTGTACAGTTGACTTAGATCCTTATAAATTTGAGAAATTAGACCTCTGTCATAGATTTTTGTTATAAATTTTTTCCCCAGTTTGTTGCTTGAGGGAATGCTCTTATTAAAGGCAGTAGTGAACAAGTATGCCAGTTGAAACTTTGCCAAGACAACCAGTTTTCACTGCCCTAAGTTGCTATAGCTTATATGAGCAAATAGAATAAGGCATGCAAATCCAGACGTGCAGGTAAATGGATGGGAGAGTAATTAGTTATTTATATCCCTTTCTGCTGAGAGCCTGCCAAAGAAGACTCTCTGACCAAAGAACAATCAGCTCTGTTCATTTTTCACAACAGGAATCATTTCCACCATTCTCACAGAGGAAAAACAGCTCCTGACAGAGGTACCTCTTCTCAGCCTAATGCTGGCATGGATTGAGTTTCAAGCATCTCTCTTCTAGTTTTCTTCTCACTCACTGGTTTCTCTTTGCTCTAAAGCTGAGGTTTCTAAAGTTGGCATCTGTCCAGCTATTCCACTGCTGAGTTTGTACCCCAAAGAGATAAAAAGAAAAGATACTTGTAAAAAATATTTATAGCTGCACTCTTAGTGGTGGCAAAAATTTGGAAAATGAGGGGATGCCCTTCAATTGGGGAATGGCTGAACAAACTGTGGTATATGTTGGTGATGGAATACTATTGTACTGAAAAGAATAATGAACTGGAGGAATTCCATGTGAACTGGAAAGACCTCCATGACCTGGTACAGAGTGAAATGAGCAGAACCAGGAGAACATTGTACACAGAAAGTGAAACATTGTGGAACGATCAAATGCAATAGTCTCTGCTACTAACAGCCATGCAATGATTGAGAATAATCCGAAGGGATTTATGAGGAAGAATGCTATCTACATCCAGAGGAAGTAGGAGTAGAAACACAGAAGAAAAAACATATAATTGATCACAAAGTTAGATGGATATATGACTGGGGGGATTGGGTTTTAAAAGATCATTCTATTACAAATGTAAATAATATGGAAATAGGTTTTGAGCAATAATACATGTATAACCCAATGGAATTGCTTGTCAGCTCTGGGAGTGGGGAGGGAGAGAACATGAAACATGTAACCATGAGAAAATACTCTTAATTAAAATAATAAAATTAAAGTTAAAATACAAAATAAAGGGTGCATCTGCCATAGTCTTGACCCTTAAAGGGATTCCACTTGCATGCATATGTATACATATATAAGCACACACACACACACACACAAATATACATATCATCTTGGAAATCTGCAGTGATAAACAATACATCTGCCCCCAGTAAGAAGTAAATACAGCAAGTAAGATCAGTTGTATAGATGGAGTTAGATTCACTGTGTTCCTCAGTTGTGGTAGGAAAAATATCTACTAATAATTTGGTTGGGGAACCTATGATAGCAGCAGAGCCTTTAAGCAGCTAGAAATTCACCACTCACAGCTTTGGGAAATCACTGCCACACAGACTCTTTTCCTCCTAAAAATGCAATGAAGTCATCCTCAAGATTTATCTGGGCTGGGAGGTGGAGGCTCAGACCAGCTTCTACTTGGAGTCAATAGACCCTTTTGACTTGGCCATCATCATGACAAAGGTGAAGGACAGGGGAGTTGTGCCCAACTGAGCCAATGGTTGAATAACTTTTCATTGTTGTTGTTTAATAAACTTCCTTTCCTTAGAGGTTACATAGTCAAGTGTCTCACTTCCAAATCCAAATATCACATTTAGGCACGGTCTAAAACACCAAGATGACTAACTTCTGAGTTAATTCTTTGAGTTTAGAAGGGGAATAGAATAGGTTAGAACTCTGTTGAGGTTCAGGAAGCTGAAGGAATCAATCAGTAGGTTTCTATTAGTTGTCTCCCATGAGCCAGAAATTGCATTAGGTATCTTTTTTTTTTTTAACCCTACCTTCTGGCTTAGAATTGGTGCTAAGTACCCATTCTAAGGCAGAAGAATGGTAAAGGTTAGGCAATTGGAGTTAAGTGACTTGCCCAGAGTCACATAGCTAAGATGTATCTAAGGCCATTTGAACTCAGGATCTGCAGGTTTCCAGGCCTGGTTTTCTATCTCTTGTGCTACCTAGTTGGTCCTGGTTGGTTTCCTTTTAACAGGGGACACAAAGTGAAATAGCCCCTGCTTAGCTTACACTGTCAGGGGATGTAAATATACAAGCATATATACAATAAATACAAGATAATGTTGGGAAAGCTAGGTGGCAAAGTGGATAGAAAATCAGGCTTGGAGTCAGGAACTTTCATTTTCTTGAATTAAAATTTGGCCTCAGACACTTACTAGCTATGTGACCTTAAGTAAGTTACTTACCTCTGTTTGCCTCGGTTTCCTCATCTGTAATGTGAGTTGGAGCTAGAAATGGCAAACCACTGTTATTTTTGCCAAGAAAACTCCAAGAGGGGTCATAAAGACTCAGACACAACTGAAAATGACTAACAACAAAGCATGGTGAATCAGTAAAAAGAAGATTGATCTCAGAGTATCACAATAGAATGAAAGAATTAAAACCATTTATTAACTGAATACTATATTTCAAGTACTATAGTAAGTGTTGGGAATACAAATACAACAATAATATAGTCCCTGCTTTTAAGAAGATACCATGTGATGCTATCCACCTCCAGAGAAAGATCTGCTGGACTCAGATGCAGTTCAAAGCATACTATTTTCCACATTCATTTATTTATGATTTTATTTTGGATTTTTGCCTTTATATATTAGTATTCTTCTAAAACAATGCCCAATATGTAAGTATGTTTTGCATGATAATCCACATATAGCAGACCAAAAATTGCTTACCATCTCCAAGAATGGAGAGGGAAGGAAGGGAGACAAATTGGATCTTACAGTTTTGGAAAATGAATGTTGGCATATTGGAAATTATTATTACATTACATATAATTGGGAAAATGAAATATATTCAAATTTTTAAAAGATACCATTCTATTAGGAAGTGATATCACATGTAGAGGAATGGTGGTCTGGAAAGCTTGTTTAGGTGCGAAAAATATTGAGATAGTGAATGAAACCATGAGGGAGTCAAATACCAAACTCTTTCTACCTAACCTTCCTCCTCAAATTCTCCTCATTTTGTTATATATATACATACATACATACATACATATATATATATATATTCTTTTATATGCACATAGTGTAATTTGTTCAGTAGGTCCTCCATTGGTGGACATCTCATTTTTGTTTTAGCTTAATTATAAAAAATAGCATTCCTGGGAATATTTTGGTACAGACAAACCTTTTTTCCTTGTCAGTACTCAGGGACTGGTCTCAGAAGAGGGACCATTTGTTGCAAGTATTATTTTATCCTCACTTTGACAGATGAAGAAACTGAGTCTCTTAGAAACAAAATGGTTTGTCAGTAGTCACATGACTAGTTAGTGAGAAAGACAGGACAAGAATCCCAATCTGATTCAACCTGAAAGTTTACTGTGTGAAATGTGTGAAATCATCTATGCCTTATGGCAGTGTCCCTGAAATAGGTTATCTGAGGTAATAAGATAGTATGTGTAAAATTGGAGGGAACCTAAGAGTCCAGATTTCCATTATCCAGATGAGAAACTCAGAAAGGTTAAATTATTTTCTTAATACATAACTGGGGTTTTTCCCATTGTACCATTGTATCTCCTTGTCCAAGATGGCTTTTGATTTAAACACAGAGTTTACCATCCTCATATTTCTGATTAGCTAGAGGAATCCTTTTCCTCCCCTTCTGCCTGGTTGGAAGGTTGGGGGTGGGGAATTGGTCGGTACAGACTTTCCAGTAAGTAAAATGAAGAAAATCATTGTTCGCGCTATTCCCCACCCCCAACATAAACCTTAGGGATTCCATCAGTAGCACGCATCGGGTATTTTCAGAGACTGTCCTAATTTCAATTATTTTGGCCCATTCACAATTTTTTAAAAATTAACTGATATGGTCCAATTTTGGGTTTGGAAAACAAGGTCATCCTTTTTTGAAAACGTGACCACGAAGATAATCACAAGAACAAAGCTGGGAGATTTTTTTTGAGGGTGAGGAGTTGGGAAGCAGCTGGAGCAGAGATCTGGAAAAGAGGAGCCTCAGGGTGCAGAGAAGAGTGAGCAGACTGTAGATTATCAAACTAGGTTCACATTTATAGGACCATAGTCATAGATTTGGAGTTGGAAGAGACCTTAGAAGTCATCTAGTTGAAAGCCAGAATTTTACAGATGAGGAAAGCGAGTGTTATCCTGTAGAAACAAGGAAAGGGGACTTATTTGATGTTAAACAGGGACCAGGGTCGTGGACCCATTAATACCATTTTATACACTTGTATAGAGTTCCAGTTTCCAAAAGGCTTTCATATATTATATTACATTCGATCCTCCCAACAATCCTAAACTGCTTAAGTGTTTAGCTCCACATTACTGATGCTGGATCCGAAGGCCGGAAAAGTGAAGCGACTTGCAGTCCAGTGGATTCAAGTCTTCTGTCACCTCCCACCCTCACGCCAAACCCCCAAGTCCGTCGTTTTTTCCATCAAACCACCCAGCCATCACCCCGCTCCAAACCAGCCTACTTCGGGGAGGGGAAAGAAGTGAAGAGTGGGCAAGTGGGAACGGCTCGCAGATTGGAGAGGAGCAGGGACAGCTGCTAGAAACCTACCCAAGCAACAACAATCTTAGCTTTAATGATAATCAATAGTTCACATTTCTATAGAGCCGGAGAGCATGAATACAATCTAGGCCAGTGAATTCCAGCGGGGCAAATTCAGTTTTGTTTCTCTATCGCCCTTTCCTCCTAACATGGTTAGGAGCTCACAGTAGGAGCTCAATAAATGGTGGATGAATTAAACTGTATTAGGGGAGGGAGAAATCCGCAGGTTATTCCAGCCCTAGGGAAACCCAGCAGCAAAAAGCTTCCCCCGAGGTCTAACAATAGCATCCGCCTAGGCGGCCGTATTCTGTCCCGACCCCGAGTTCCAGGAACCTTCGGCTGAACCAGGCTGAGTCTGGGTGTGGAGTTGGAGCTGGGGATCTAGCCAAACCCGGCCCCCACCCCCTCGCCACACCCATTTTCCGAGGAACTAACAGATGTGCTATTTGGTTAAGGTTCTCCCCCAGCCAGAGGAATTCCTCTGAACCCTGTGGTTAAAAGCATCAGCTTCCTGGGAAGCAAAAGCTACGAGCAGGAGGAACTGGGGCAAGGGAGCGGGGTTCCGGTGGTGAAAGGCGCGCAGTGGTCGTGCGGCACACCGACTGGAGTTAACAAGGGGCTGGGAGGGTAAACACTCTCGGGGAAGAGGGTAGATTGGAGAGGCCAAGAAGGGAGTGGGGTTGGGATGAAGAGTCGGGGCTGAGATGGGAACCAGAGGGCGTTAAGAATGTCCGGCAAATAGAGCCAGGGTTAAACAACGGGGAGTGGGCTGGGGAAATGGAGTGGAGCCCAAGCGGGAGAGGGCCGGAGCTAGGCGGGAGCTGGGAGTAGCTTCCTCACCTCCAGAATAGAAACCGAAAGCCAGAGAGGAGGAGCTCTGGACCCCGCCTTCTTCCAGCTCCTCCCGCCGGCCCCCCCTCTTCCCCACCCCTACTGGGCCACAAAAACCCTAGGAGATTTAAATAGACTGCGCCCTGCGCTGCACGCGGAGCAGAAAGGAGCTGCGGCTATAGCAGCTGCACTGGCTCCCAGCCCCGGACTATGCGCCTGAGCGGCCCCGGAGCTCCCCCGCCGCCCCGCCCGCGGCGCCGAGCCGCGCCCACCCGCCTGGGAACCAGGTGAGCTGGGACTAGGGGCGCCGAGAGCTGCTGGCGACTGGGGATGGAGGGAGGTCCTGGAGCCTGGGGTCTCGGTGCTCTCCTCCCGCCATGCGCGCCGTGTGGGGCAGTCAGGAGCGGGATGCCCAGCCCGGGACCGAGATTGCCCGGAACTGGGAAGAGAGGCCCCAACCGAAAGGAGAGGATCAGGAGGAAAGGGAAAGCGGGAGGCAGGCACACGGATGGCTGGATACCTTCCCTTGCCGGGCTTGGCAGCATCTTAGAGCGGGAGCAGAAGAGCTAGGGCTATGGAGACTGGGCTCCTGGCCTCTCGGCATTCTAGCCTCTCTAGAATCTCTTGAGTTGTGAGCCATCCCTTGTACTCCCTCCTAGTCTCCATGTCCTCAGGGTCCCAATCGTAGGTTGGGGTGTGTGTGGAGGCTGCTGGCTGCTGGTGCGCATCATTCCTTGCCCTGGCCTCCATGGTCCCTGTACAGCATTCTGCAGGAAGACCGAAAGAGCCCATGAATCTGGGGGCATCTCCCCCATCTGGTCTGCCCACCCTTAAAGACAGCTAGCTAGCTGTGTTAAAATTGGGAATTTTCCCCCGCTGATTTTCAAGAACTGTCCCAGAAGAAACTGTCTTGCCTCTTTTTAGCCAGCAGGGGGAGGCAATGAGCGATGAGAGAAAGGCCTGGGCTTTTGGCCAGGGAATGGGGGGTGGGGGTGGGGGTGAGCCAGGGAGAGGGCACCTCTCAGGCTCCAGGACACTTGCCGGAATCTAAAGATATAGATGTTTGTATCTTACCCTGGGGCCCACCCCCCTCCCCTCTACTTAACCCATCCTGCTGAGAAACAGGCTCATCCCTCAGGCTCTTCTCCAGCCTGGATGAGCACTGGCATCCTCCTCTGCCTCCTCTGGACCAGGAAGGCAGCGGGCTCCTAGGGAGCTACCCAACCTAGGGCAGACTCAATGCTTGGCACACTGTCTGCACAGCCCCGCCTTGCTACCTGCTCTCAGGAAATGTTCTCCACTCACTCTGCCTCTCTCTCTTTCTTTCCCTGTCTCTCTCTGCCCTTCTGTCTGGGATTTCAGAGTAGCTGCTGCTGGAGTGGAGCCCGAGCCCGCCGCCGGACGCTATGGGCGACCCCACAGGCTGGCCCAGTCTGTAGAATGGTAGCACACAGTAAGGTGGCAGCCGACAATGCAGTTACAGCAGACACAAGAAGAAGACTCGACCCTTCTCCTTCTCCTCCATCCCACAGGGCTGGCCGGGAACATCCCAGCCCACAGCCCAGACCCCAACACGGCCTGGCCCCTCAACATGGTGCGGTGGCCCTGGCGGCGACGACCCAGGGACAGGGGGACACTCACTTCCGAACCTTCCGCTCCCAGGCGGACTACTTCAGCATCACCCGGGCCAGCGCCCTGCTGGATGCCTGTGGCTTCTACTGGGGGCCTCTGAGTGTGAATGTGGCCCATGAGAAACTTAAGGGTGAGCCCGTGGGGACTTTCTTGGTCCGGGATAGCAGGCAGAAAAACTGCTTTTTTGCCATCAGTGTTAAGATGGCTTCAGGGCCCACCAGCATCCGGGTCAACTTCCAGGCTGGTCGATTCAACCTGGATGGCAGCCGGGAGACTTTCGACTGCCTCTTCAAGCTGCTGGAACATTACCTGAACTCCCCTCGAAAAATGTTGGTGACCCCCCTTCGACAACTAAGAGTTCGGCCCCTTCAGGAGCTATGTCGAAAAAGCATTGTGGCTACATTTGGAAGGGACAACCTGGGCAAGATCCCCCTAAATCCTGTCCTTAAGGACTACCTGAAGTCTTTTCCTTTCCAGATATGAAAAGATGGAAGAATGTGGTGGCAGCATTAACTATGGTTTTTCTTTTGGAGGGGGGGGGGGTTGGTTTTGCTTTTCTCTTAGGTAGGGGGAATGGCAACAAGAAGGAGTTGATGCTGACTTTGTGTCGGGCTAGGTGGGTATGACAAAAGACCCATAGAAAAGGAAGAGAGCGAAGCCCCCTCCCCAGGAAGGAAATGTCCTTGGGTGGAGCTGTCCCATTCCCTGGGTGTTTCTTCCCTCCTGCCTCAGAGGCAATCGGGACCCATTTATTTTTTTATTATCTTTAATGTATTTGGGACTGGGACCTGTACTTGTCTCCCTTCCCTTTCACATGTTTACAAATCTTCAAATATCTTTGCACAAACCAGGGGGGTCTCTGGCTTAATTTTTCTGCTGTGCAGAAACTTATTATTTTATATTTTTTAAAGAAAATAATGTAATAAACTTTATTATAAAAGTTTTTTTTTAAATGAAATGAAAAATTTCTGATTTGTTCATTATCTTGGGATTGGTCTGCCTTCAGAGAGCTTTGAGTCAGCTTGAGGTGCTTCTGGGATGACAGGAAGAGATCCACAAGAGAAGGGGGGGGGTTCCCCTTTTTGGAAACTTTAAGACTAATAATAGGCAGTTGCCTATCCATCTATCCTTGGGCTGTTTTTTCCCAAGTGTCCTCCTGAAGACCTGAAGTTCTTTGAGAAGAACAGATGAGAAGGGTACTTTGGGACCCCATTCAGAATCCTTGGGTCTGGTCTAATTAGGTTTACTGCCGCCTTCTCTGAATAGGAGAACCTACCCTAAAAGTACTATAGTAACTAATTAGACATGATGACAGCTAAATAACTAGGGTGGTAACTAACAGTTCTATAAGCCATCTCAGCTGTCAGGTGAAATAATCCTGATGCCTGGTTGAAAGATCTTATGCTGGGTTAAAGCTTAGAGTAAAAGGAGAAAGTTTTTTTTACAAAACTCTAGGATGGAGACAAGGCCAGAGTCAGCTCCTCTCTTCTTCCTCATGCACTCTAAACATTTTTGTTCCAAGGAACTTTTTGAACAGCCCCAGAGACAAGTGAAGAGACTGATGTTTGGAAATGGCCACTAAATCCCTACTGACTGAACCAATAGCAGCTTCTGATAGGAAATGACTGGAGAGAGCTTGTGCTGTGCCTGTCCCAGGTCTAGATTGTGGGGGACTGCAGTGATCCAGGAAATCAGAATCTGATGAATGGCTGGTGCTGGGAACCAGCAAACTCAGCACTACAGAGAGCTGTTAATTGAGTCATTTTAGAGTTTGGGGTTAAGCAGGCTTTATGCTGCATTTCACTTCATTTTTGAAAGTTAAAATGGCCCTCTGGAGCCTTCGACATGTTTATAATGTAGTGTCCTAATATTTAATAATACCTTTCAAACTGTAAAGTGCTCTATGAAATTAACTTTAGGGCTGGAGAGCAAGAGTCTCTCTGGCATGCTTTTGGATTAAATAGGTTCCTGGCTCAAAGGTTAAGAGTGGCCTGAGGAGATTTAGGGTCTCTTAAAGCTTTCTCAAGTTTACCTATTTTAATAAGTAGGGAGTGGTAGGGACAGAGCTGACATCTTGTCTAAGGGGTTCTCTTGGGAACCTAGATTATGTTTGCTTGTTTCCTGTATCCTACCAATGTTCCAGAGTTTTTATCCTGGGAGGTTGGAAGGGGAGATGTTCTTGGGGAGGGCAGTGATTAAGGAATTGACTTCTACAAACTGATTATCCTTCTAGTGCCCAAGTGGGAAGCCTAGGAATGGACCCAAAGGTTTCCTGAAGGAGCCCAGGATGTGGACCATGCTCAGGGTTCTAATTATATGTGATGCCCATTTTGGGTGGTGGTGGGGCAGTTGGGATTTTTTAAAGTAAGGAAAATAGCCTTAAGGACATTATTTTATAGACCTAATATTTGGAAATTTCTCTGTGTGTATAAAAAAAGGCCCAGCAAAAAGCCAACATGTGACCAGCTGTTTTCTTTAATGTGCTGCCAAAACTGAAATCTTGTGCACACCATTAAAAAATACCATCATTGAAGAGGAGGAAGAGGCAAGGGGCCCATGTGGCTTCTCTCTGCCCTAACAGATTTTTTTTTTTTGCTTAAAAACCTCAGCTTCATGATTCAGCAAGGCTGACGTCAATTTACAGGAATAAAAAGTGAGATGAGAAGATCGGGTGTATTTGAGGGGCAGGTAATGGGAATTGTAGGTTGTAATGTGGTTAAGGTGAGAACAGTTGAACTAAAACTAAACGTACTGGGGGTGGTGGTCTAGAAAGGGCCCTCTTTTTTTTTTTTACCCCAGACTAAATCCCTGGGACATCTTGGAAAATGGCATAGTGAAGAGTGCCAGCTTTGGAACTAGGACCTGCATTCAAATCCCATCTTTGCTAGCTTACTCCTCAGGCAAGTCGCTTAACTTCTCATTTGCCTCATCTGTAGAATAAGAGAGTTGGGATTGGATGGCATTTTAAGAAGCCTTTTCTCTCTAAGGCTTAACCTAGGTCCACAAACACTCACTCCATGGCTACTGAATGCCAGGTCCCCTGCAGTTATTGTGCTCAGTAGATGCCGACTCTCATACATCCCGAGTACCATTTTCTACTCCCTTGGTACCAGGCATTTCCCCACTATTCTGTGTCCAGCGTCAAAACCTGTAACTTCAATCTGGGAAGGGATTTTGTTTTTTTTTGAGCCCTGGTCACTAGGAACAGATTGCATCCACCTTCTCCTGTCAGAACCTAGACCCTGTCTTTTTAAAAATTTTAATCTTTACCCTCTATCTTAGAATCCATACTATCTCTTCCAAGGCAGAAGAGTGGTAAGGTCTGGGCAACTGGGATTAAGCGACTTGCCCAGGATTACACAGTTAGCAAGTGTCTGAGGTCACATTTGAACCCAGGACATCCTCTCTTGTCCTGGTTCTCTTACAGAGCTACCTAGCTGCCCCTCTAGACCCTGCTCTTAAGGAGTTAATGTTCTGTAGGGAGCATAGGCTTTATAGATTTATTACATGTAATGCAAAGGGCAAATGAGAGAAGCACCCAAAATGCTCTAGGAAAATTTGAGGAGGGAATATTTACAAGTAGAGATTCTTCACTGAGAAAGCTTTGGACCTTGTCATGATAAACTTCTATTTAGCTAGCTAGCACTTTACTGTTCCTGAAATACTCCTCACAACAGCTCTATGAGGGAGATGATGCAAGTACTACCCCCATTTCTCTGTGTGTATAAAAAAACCTACCCCCATTTTTTTGTTCAGCTGTGTCTGATTCCTTGTGACTCCATTGACTATAGCTATCCATGGGATTTTCTTGGCAAGGATACTGGAGTGGTTGGCCATGACCTTCTCCAGTGGATCCTTTTGTCTGACAAATCACAGATTAAATGACTTACCTAAAGTCATACAGGAAGTATCTGAGATTGGATTTGAATTCAGATCTTCCTGACTCCTAACCCCAGACTCAGTGCTTTAAACCACTCAGCCACTACTGCCTCTGTCTCCATTTTATAAATAAAGTGGGATTCAGAGAGACAAAGTGATTTTCCCAATCTCCGCTATAGCTAAGATTTGAATCTATATCTTTCTTAAACCTTTTCCTTCTGTCTTACTAAGTATTGATTCCAAGGCAGAAGAGCAGTAAGAGCTAGGCAACTGGAGTTAAGTGATTTGATCAGGGTCACATAGAGTGTCTGAAGTTATATTTGAACTCAGAACTTCCCATCCCTATACCTGGTTCTCTGTCCATTGAGTCGCTTAACTCCCTGAACCTATATTTTCCGCCTTTAACTGCTTTGCTCTTTCCCCACTACCATGGGGCCTCTCAGAGGTGTGATATAGATCCCCTCAAGTTAGGATGCTTCATATATTCAATCTTTTTTTTAATTGGCAAGAAAAGAATCAACGATGCATAGTTTAAAATGGCAGCAAGGTATCAGGGAGTAGAATCGGGGAGAGAGTTGGACTTGAATTCTAGGAAAACCCCAGCCAAAGTCTTGGAATTTTCCCAGGCCTACACTTTCCTAGCTATCGTCTGCCCCAACTGCCTTTGCACAAGAAGTCTCCCTCACTCTATGCCCTGCTCTCTCCAACAGCTCCCAACTTAGCCAAACAGAGCAGTTTAAAACATGTTTCAAGGAAACACTAGCACCTGGCTTTGTCCCATGGGCCCTCCTCCTTTTTCTTTTTCTGATGAATGATCTGGGTTTGGGGGTTTCCATTACAGGAGGGACATTTAGCAAGAGGAGGTCTTTCTAAACTGTAGCTATCTGGCACCCCAAGGCTAACAAGATTAATGAAGTAACAACAATTAGCTTTCCCATTAGTTCAGTTAGACAGGACCTTGCCTCAAAGTTCCAGCCCCCCCTTTCTTCTTTCTGTAAATACCAGCCAGGGCGCTTGGCTGGTTTCTGGGGTTGCTATCCTTTGCCCCTTCTCATGTAGCAGTCCAAGAGGTGAACTTGTGAGGTGGCAGACCTCTAGCATTGTTCTCTAGCTATGTTGACTAGCTGGTTTCCCAGTTTTAAAAATTAACTTCGGTGGATAGGCTGCAATCCCAGAAGCCAAAATATACAGAGCAACAGTCAGGCTCATAGAGCTGGCAAGGACTTCAAGAAGCTCTCTAGGGGTCAGCTGGGTGGCTCTGAATTGAGAGCCAGGCCTAGAGAGAGGAGGTCCTGGGTTCAAATTTGGCCTCTGACATTTAGCTGTGTGACCCTGGGCAAGTCACTTAACCCTATTTGTCTAGCTCTTACCTCTTCTACTTTGCAACCAATAGACAGTATTGATTCTAAGATAGAAGATAAGAGTTAAAAAAAAATCTAGTTTAGACTCTCATTTTACAAAGAAATCTGGGAAAGAATGGACTAGTCCAAGATCCCAGATAAAAGTAACTGTTGGGTTCTTGAACTCAAGCCCTCTGGCTCCAGGAGCCAGGATTTGTTCCACTGTAGACATCTAGGAATAGCCACTTGTTACTTAAGTCCTAAATGTTGCAAGCCAGAGAAGAGAGACTACTTTGTTGCTGATGTGTGTGTTTATAAACATGCTAGTGTATACACAGGCATCATTAGTCAGTCAGTTAACATTTACTAAATGCCTACTACATTCCAAGCACTGTGCTAAATGCCAAGGAAAGAAAAACCAAGCTGTGCCCTCCCTCCACCAAACCCAGTCCCTGCTCACAAAGAGCTCATAGTCTAACTGAGGACAACAACAATGTACACACAAGACAGATTTGGGATAGCAGGGGAGAGTTAGCTGAGATTTGAAGGAAAAAAAAAGCAATGAATCTGGAGTGGGGAGTCTTAGGTTCAAATCTCATAATATGGATTGGCTATATAATCATTTCCTCCTCTGAAAACTGGAAGAACAATCCTATTTCAGAAGATGGTGGTACTTGATAAACTTTTTTAAAAGTTGTTTTCTGTTGTTTTAAACTTTACCTTCTCCCTCCACCCAGAGGAGCCAGCCTCTGTGCCCCAAAAGAGTGAGAGGTTACAAAGCTGCAACCGAGTCAGACAGTGTACATACTGATCCATACCCATAGTCCTTTCCTCATGCTCTACACAGAAGGGAGGTGAATTTTCTCACTTCTTTTTGGAACCACTGTTTTTTAGAAATAAACTTTAAAGTACTGTGTAGACTCCTACACATTCAGAGACAGAAGAGATCATAGAGATTGTAGGATCATAAAAAGGTTTTATGCAAGAAGGAACCTTAGAGATAATTTAGCTCAATCCCTTCATTTTAGGCACACGAGGAGCCCGGGGCCCACAGGTCATGTGATTTGACCAAGCTACAAAAATCTAGTCATTGATAGAGCCAGAACTTGAACTTGGTTCCTGGGATTTTTAGATCCAGGCTTTTTTTTTTTACTATATTAGAATTTTTAAAAAAATCCTTACCTGCCATTCTATCTATCTGTCTGTCTATCTATCTATCTATCTATCTATCTATCTATCTATCTATCTATCTATCTATCTATCTATCTTTTATCTTATTTATTTTCTACTTGCCATTTTAGAATCAATACCGTGCATTGGTTCCAAGGCAGAAGAGTGGTAAGGGCTAAACCATTATGGTTAAGTGACTTGCCCAGGGTCACACAGCTAGGAAGATCCTGATTTCATATGTGAACCCAGGACCTCCCATATTTAGGTCTGGCTCTCAGTCCATTGAGCCACGCAGCTGCCCTCGTCTATTAGAACATTTAATGATGATGATAATGATGATAATGATGAATGTGTGTGTGTGTGTGTGTGTGTGTGTGTGAGAGAGAGAGAGAGAGAGAGAGAGAGAGAGAGAGAGAGAGAGAGAGAGAGAGAGAGAGAGAGAGAGAGAGGAAAGATGAAGGATGAGGGGCTCTGGGGCCAGCTGAATCATTTTTCACCAGACTCCGAGAGATAGAAAACTAATCTGCCTAATGGGGCTGTTCCCAGGCCCCGAAGCGGGCCTGTATGTAAATGAAGCCTGCCTAATGAATGTCATTAAAATCTAGTCAATGACAGGCCCTCCATTACCAGAGGAGGGGGCTACCGGGGGCCACAGGCGAGGAGTGACAAATGCGAGGCGGCCGGCAGGGACGCTTCAGGCACGTTAACTCGGTTCTGATTGGAGTCATTTACAAGAAGTGAAGATGGAGCCGCCGCCGCCGCCGCCGCCGCCCGCGGCGGCGGCAGGAGCCCCGGCTCTTTCACCAGGCAGGCAAAAAGTATACCCTGGGGCCACCCGCTGACCGGATCCGGCCATCAATACCACTCACCCGCTGGCACTTAATCCGCTATCGAACACTTTCTCCACCTCCCCGAGATCCCTTTCAGCCCTGGTGTCACTCACTCCTGGCTGGAGCACCGGACTCCAAGGCTGGGCACAGGCTGAGCCTTCCCGACCTCCCCACCCCCCTTCTCCTTCCAGTCCCCCGAAGACATTCTTTTTCTGTCCTGGCCTCACTCATCTCTTCATTCACTAAACGGTCCCTTCCCAGCAGAGACCGAAGCCTCGCGGGGCAAGCCTCGGCTTTACGCTCCCTTAGAAAAAGGGGGCCGTCTTTGCCCCCACCCAGGCTGCCTCAGTCTCTCAGCCTCCAGAGAAGAGGAGACACCCACAGGGACACGGACACGTACAGCCACACTCAGACACACGCGGACACACATACATGGACACACACATAATACACACGGGGACACAGACATGAACACACATAATACACACACAGGGACACAGACATGGACACACACAGAATACACACACAGGGACACACAGACATGGACACACACATAATACACACGGGGACACAGACATGAACACACATAATACACACACAGGGACACACAGACATGGACACACACATAATACACACACAGGGACACAGACATGGACACACACAGAATACACACACAGGGACACACAGACATGGACACACACATAATACACACACGGGGACACAGACATGAACACACATAATACACACACAGGGACACACAGACATGGACACACACAGAATACACACACAGGGACACACAGACATGGACACACACATAATACACACACAGGGACACACAGACATGGACACACACAGAATACACACACGGGGACACACAGACATGGACACACACAGAATACACACACAGGGACACACAGACATGGACACACACATAATACACACACAGGGACACAGACATGGACACACACAGAATACACACACAGGGACACACAGACATGGACACACACAGAATACACACACAGGGACACACAGACATGGACACACAGATAATACACACACAGGGACACACAGACATGGACACACACAAGGACACAGACATGGACACACACAGAATACACACACAGGGACACACAGACATGGACACACAGACATGGACACACACAGGGACACAGACATGGACACACACAGAATACACACACAGGGACACACAGACATGGACACACACATAATACACACGGGGACACAGACATGAACACACATAATACACACACAGACATGGACACACACAGAATACACACACAGGGACACACAGACATGGACACACACATAATACACACACAGGGACACACAGACATGGACACACACAGAATACACACACGGGGACACACAGACATGGACACACACAGAATACACACACAGGGACACACAGACATGGACACACACATAATACACACACAGGGACACAGACATGGACACACACAGAATACACACACAGGGACACACAGACATGGACACACAGATAATACACACACACAGGGACACACAGACATGGACACACACAAGGACACAGACATGGACACACACAGAATACACACACAGGGACACACAGACATGGACACACAGACATGGACACACACAGGGACACAGACATGGACACACAGACATGGACACACACAGGGACACAGACATGGACACACACAGAATACACACACAGGGACACACAGACATGGACACACAGACATGGACACACAGGGACACAGACATGGACACACACAGAATACACACACAGGGACACACAGACATGGACACACACAGAATACACACAGGGACACACAGACATGGACACACAGACATCGACACACTGATAATACACACCCACACATACAGGGACACACATACATGACAAGAACGACACAGACACATGCACACATATATACCTACACACAGCCACACAATACATGGACAGACACACATAGACGAACATACACACTCACATAGCTCCACACACTCACACAGAGTCACTCTCATCCCTGGATTTCTCCAAGGGGACTTCCCTGCCCCCTCGGCTTTTCTGGGAAAGCCCAATGCAAATATCGGCTAATTCATCCCCACCCACCCCACCCCACCCAGGAGCTGATAGGAATATTAGATGGGGAAACTCATCTGGGAGCCTTAGCAGAAAAGTTCTTTTTTGACTTCCCGGCAAGGCTGGACTTGGAATCATTGATCTCCGGCCTGTCAGAAATCTCTGAGGTCATCTTCTCCAGCCCCTTCATTTTCTGGCTTAGGAAGCAAGGCCCAGAGAGGTGAATGAATGTGCTCAGGGTCAGAGTGCTACTTAGTGTCCAAACTGGGACAAGAACCCGAGCTGCCTGACCCTGCTGATAAATGGCCTCGCAGTGAAAATAGCATTACAGAACCCAATCTTTACTCAGGTTGGCAAAGGCAACAAGGTAGACGGAAAGGCATGGAGGTGAGAGAACTAGATTTGGAGTCAAGGATTTGGCTTTATTATTGGTCATCTGTATGATCTTAGGTAACTTTCCCTGTAACTCTCCAGGGCTTGGTTTCCTCATCTGCAAAATCTTTGGTTTGGACTAGAGAATCTAAGGTAACTTACATCTCTAAGGAGGATCCTAGAAGAAAAGCAAAAAAGATGCCGGAGACTATGAAGCCCACCCCCAAGATCGTCCTCCCATTTTATAGAAGTGGAGACCAGTTATGAGATTGGATTTTTAAAACTCATTAGGAGATTGGATTGTTTTTTAAACCCTTACTTTACATCTTAGAATCAATACCAAGTATCAGTTCCAAGGCAGAAGAGCAGTAAGGACTTGGCAATGGAGGTTAAATGACTTGACCAGAGTCTTAGAGCTGGGAAGTGTCTAAGACCAAATTTGAACCCAGGACCTCTTGTCTCCATGTCTAGCTGTCTAGCCACTGAGCTACCTAAATGCTCCATGAGGCTGGATTTGAACTTGCCTTTCTAATCTACTATATTGCACTCCCTCTCACTTTTGGCTCCTTGTTCCTCTCTGAATCCCTTTTTCTCCCTTCCTCCCCTCTACCCAAGTACCATTTCTCCCTTTCATTTATTCTATCCATTTCTTCAAGCTTTAGGTCAAGAATCACCTTCCCCACAAAGCCTTTGAAGAACCCTCTAGTATCCAGTGTGGCCCATTCCATGATACCAAATTAGGATGACAGAACCCTAGACTTAGCACAAAAAGGGTCCTTGCAAATTGAAGGTAATCAAGAAGGCAAGGAAATAAGAGTAAAATGAGTTGTCTAAGGCTACACTGGCAAATATCATTTAGTGTAGATAGCTCACTTTCAGTGAGAAAACTTTGTTCATGCTAATAAAGATAGCATGCAATAGTTAAAAAAAGAACTCTGGGGATCTGGGTTTGAATCAGGTTTCTCTATGATTGTGATCTTGGCCAAGTAACAGGGAATTTTATATTCTACATTTTCTCTTTCTCTCCCCCCCTACTTTCTCTCTTTCCTCCCCCCACCCCCACACTCACACACACACAAGCTTTATATTTTGACTTCTGTCTTGGTTTTTCAACTAGATCCCAAGTTCTTGAAGGATGGAGATCATGTCTTCTAGATCTTTGTGTCTCCTATCGGGCATTTGGTTCAGAGAAGTCTCAGAACTGGACAGGACTAAAGATCTCTCCTATCTTTTAAAATTCTCTCTGTAGCCCAGACCAAGGAGTCCAAGTCCAAGGAGAATGAAGTCCAAACTTCATTTGAAGTTCTAGGTTAGAATTCAGGACCGCCAGAGATCAGGGGAATTGTCTAGGTCTGCTTTTGACCTGGTTAACCAAATATATTAAAAAGCCTTAGGGAGGGACAGCTTGAGAGGTTGGTATATAGAGGGCCAGGCCTAGAGACAGGAAGTCCTGGGATCGAATTTGCCCTCAGCCACTTCCTAATTGTCTGACGCAGAGCAAGTCTTCTAACCCCAGTTGCCTAGCCCTTACTGCTTTCCTGCCTTGGAATGAATGATCTTAGTATTGATTCTGTCAGAAGGTAAAGGTCTTCCTTCATACACAAACAAACAAAACCAAAAATGCCTTTTGGGTCGCGGCCATGAAGAAGTTGTGGAATTGGAGAAAACCAAGAAGATAACCTGGAGAATGTCTTCTTTGACTATCTAAAGACCAAGCCCCATCTGTAGTCAATTCCAAATTACTCATTTCTCAAAATGTGAGTGTAGTCAGGGAGAACCAAGAACAAACCTCCACTGACATCCCACTCAATGTGTCATGATGTGTGTGTAGGTATCTGATCCTGAATTCTTCAGTTATTTCAGTCAAGTACAAGATCTAGTCATTTCTACCAAGCTAGAAAGATGGACGTGCTTCATCATTTTAATTTTAGGTTCCCGACTATGGGTCCAGAAAGTAATAAACTGTCTCTTTGTTTTATAAGGGCCAGATTAATTAAGGTGAGAAAGGGTCATATGACACCAGAAGGTTGACTATCAGATGACTTTTTTGTTGTTGTTGTTAAACCCTTACCTTCCATTTTAGGATGGTTCAAAGGCAGAAGAACGGTAATGGCTAGGCAATGGGGGGTAAGTGATTTGTCCAGGGCCAGCCAGGAAGTGTCTTGAGGCCAGATTTGAACTCACCTGTGCTCTATCCATGGCACCACCTAGATGTCTAGTAGATACTTAATAAATACTTATTGAGGGGTAGCTAGGGAGTATAGTGTATAAGAGAGATGGGTCTAGGTCCTGGGTTCAAATGTGACCTCAGACACTTCCTATTTGTGTGACTGTGGACAAGTCATTTAACCCCAGATGCCTAGCCCTTACCTCTCTTCTGCCTTGGAACTGATACTTATCTGTCAATTTTAAGTCAGAAGGTAAGGATTTTAAACAACAACAACAACAACAAAAAGTTCTTATTGAATTGCATTGACATTCCATATCCCATCTCTGGACCTTTACATTGCTTTTCCTCCACACCTGAGGAAAATCTCTCCCTTCTCTCCATCTCTTAGAATCAAGCATTAGCTTCCTCCAGGGCTCCGTGGAATTGCAATTTCCTAGAAGAGGGCTGTCCTGATCAGGCCAGTCCCTGATTCTAATGACCCTACCTTAGCCCCAATTGTTTTATCCATTATTGACTCATCTGGATTTATATTGGTCCCCACAACCCCAAAACACTGTGAACTCCACAAAGGCAGGGACTGTTTGTTTTTTTCCTTTTTTTTTTGTCTCTACCTCATAGACTAATACCTGGCACAAAGTAGATGCTAAAACATCTTGCTGAATGCTGAATGAAACATGTTGAATGAAAAAAAGCAACAACCCATGTTGAATGAAATCGTTAATCAAGGAATCTATTCTCCACAGATAGTCTCTGGGAGGTGAGGCCTATCCCCTGCCAAAAAATCATCTAATAGGGGGCAGCTGAGTGGCTCAGTGGATGGAGAGCCAGGTCTAGAGATGGAAGGTCTTGGGTTCAAATCTGCCCTCAGACACTTCCTAACTGTGGGACCCTGGGCAAGTCACTTGACCCCCATTGCCTAGCCCTTACTGCTCTCCTGCCTTTCTGCCAATATGTAGTATTGATTCTAAGATGTAGGATGCATAGTGAGAAGAGCACAGGCTCTGGAGTCAGACAACCTGCATTCAGGTCCTGCTTCTGATGCTTACAACCTCTAGGGCCTCGGGCCACCTTCCTAGGTCACAATTTCCTCATCTGTAAAATGAAAACATTAGATCACATGGCCCTAGAGGTGCCTTCCAGCTTATACAGAGTTATAAATGCATAAATATATTTAAGATAAAGCATTGACAATTGGGAGGAAGAGAAAAGGCTTTTGCTAGGAGGTTTCACATAAGGAAAAACTTAAAGGATGCTAGGAAAAGTGATGAGTTAAGAAGACTCTTCTTCCCGAGTTCAAATCTGGCTCCGACACTTCCTAGCTGTGTGACCCTAGGGAAGTCACTTCACTCTGTTTGCCTCAGTTTCCTCATCTCTAAAATGAGCTGGGGAAGGAAATGGCAAACCACTCTAGTATCTTTGCCAAGAAAATCCTTAAAGGGATCACAAAGAGTTGGACTTGACTGAAAACAACTACAACAGCAAACAGGGAAGGTGAAGAGGGAGCTCATTCCAGGCAGGAGAGGTAGCAGCTAATGGAAAAGCTGGATTTGGTTTTCAATCCAACTCTGAAGTAATTCATGTACTCTTATTCCCTTGGTGGACATGAGGAAATGCAGAGGCAAAGTGTCTTGCCCAAAGCAACACAGTTAGCTAGTAAAGAGCAGCTAGAATTCAAGCTTATCTCCTGTCTTCCAAGTTTGTGTCTCTTTCCATTACACCAGTGTCTCTGACTATCGAGATGAGCAAAGTCTCCATCTGTTCCTTTACTGTGAAATCCCCATCTAAAGACCAGAGAAATTTTTTGAGGTCATTTTTGACAGGAGTCACAACATGCCTTGTATCTGTCCCCCTTCTTTGTGGTCTGGACTATTGCAATAGCTTCTAGATGTTTCCAGTTTCTTCTCTAACCAATCCTTCCTTTACAGATGCCAAACTGATTTTCCTAAAGCCCATCTGACCATATTGCTCCCTTACTTGAACAAACAAACAAACAATCCCTCCCTATTATTTCCAGGATAAACTCTAATCCCCTCTGGTAGTCCATTTATTTTTTTAATCCTCACCTTCTCTTGTTATTAATTCCAAGACAGAAGAGCAGCAAAGGTTACATGACTTGCCCAGGGTCACATAGCTAGGAAGTTTGTTGAAATCAGCTTTGAACCTAGGACCTCCCAAATCCAGATCTGGTGAGTAAATCTTTTAACAATCTATCTTTCCAGCCTTAATGTACTTCTCTCTCCTCTCCAGACCTCTACATTCCAGCCAACCTTGTCTTCTTGCTGTTCTTCCTATATGAGGCTTTTATTTCTCTCCGCTGTGTCTTTGCATCAGTTGTTCCCATGCCTGGAATATACTTCAGCCTCATTTCTGTTTCCCATGATCCCTGGTTTCCTTCAGGGAAGGAACTCCATGAACTTTTTCCTGATTCCTACCTCTGTTAATACTTTCCCACCCCTCCCCCTCCCCAAACAACTCCTTTTATTTTTGTATGTACCAAGAGATGTACAGGTCCTTCTCCTTGTCTTCCTACGCCCTCTTGCCCCCATTAGACAGCCAGCTCCTTGAGGGCAGGGATTCTTTTCGTTTTTATCTTTGTCTCTCTCTAACCAATCACAAGACTGGTCACTGTAGCAGTCATTGATTGATTGACAGCTAAGACAGGGATGCTATCAGCCCCACCTCCCAATGGTAGGTGATAAAGAGAAAGAAATAAAAAGCATGAAAGGAGGAAAGGAACAAGACATGAATAAAAGTAGCAGAAGCAGAAAAAGGGATTAGGCATGCCAGGGTGACAGTCAAAGACAGGCACAGGCCCAGGATTTGCAAAGGCATGATGGTATGAGACATTTTTTCTTTCCATTCTAGTCACAAAAGCCAGGGAGGGACAGGCTGGAGGAAAGAATGATAAAGATGAAGACTGGGTTATAGAATGAAAGAGGGGAGAACTCCTAACATTTTTATCCAAAGCTGGTTAAAATGAATGTCAAAGGCAGCCTTGCAAAGGGAAAAATATTGGCAAAGGAGATGAGAAGAGATCACACAAATGGGCACTGTGCATCCAGAAGAGTACATGGAAGGGAGGAGGAGGAATAGTTACCAAGCATTTATCTGCAGAAGACATGAATATAAACATTCCAGGTCTCTCTGCTCTCTCTGTGTCTTTGTCTCTCTGTCTTTCCCTTCTTCCCTCCTTCCCTTCCTCCTTCCCTCCTTCCTTTCTTCCTTCCTTCTCTCTCTCTCTCTCTCTCTCTCTCTCTCTCTCTCTCTCTCTCTCTCTCTCTCTCTCTCTCTTTCTTCCTTCATTTCTACTTTCAGTGCTACTACATATATATATATATATATATATATATACTATATACTACCAATAAAAGTTGGTCCCATTGAAAGTTGGTCATAAATGAATTAACCAATGGATGAATGAAGAAACAAGCATTTATTTAGCCTTTATTAAGTGAAACAAGGCTGCCATGAATGAGTCGATACATGTTCAAGCACTGTGCTAAGGCTGGGAATACACACACACACACACACACACACACACACACACAAGAGTAGATAGTTCTTGCCTTTGTATGCTAATGAGAAAAGACAATACATGTAGGGGAATGGTGGTAAATTGATCCATAAAGCATTCAACCAATACATCCCTTTGGGGAAGAATAGGAATATAGTTGTAATGATCTGATCATTGAACCCAGAGCAAGAGGTTGGAGAAATGGAGGTTGGTAATGGTAGTGGGAATGGGGAAGTATCTGGACTTTCCAGGTAATGGTAGAGCAGAGGGCAAGGTGCTCTTCCTGGGCATCTAAATGCCAAGCAATTTCTGGTTTGGAAAGTCTTAGGGAAGCTAGACTTAGTGGACTGGTTTAATGTGTTTTCTCTTAACACACCCTCCCCCCTTAAAGGAGATTTTCCCAGGATAAGAATTCCAAAACCATGAGTGAATAATTACCTTACAAACTGAGGACATCTTTTTTTAAGCCCTTACCTCCTGTCTTGGAATTAATACTATGTATTGGTTCTAAGACAAAAGAGTGGTAAGGCCTAGGGTGATGGGGTTAAGTGACTTGTCCAAGGTCACACAGCTAGGAAGTGTTGAGGTCAGATTTTAATCCAAGATTTACCATCTCTAGGCCTGGGTCTCTATCCACTGAGCCACCTAAGTATCCTTAAACTGTGGGCATTAAAGAAAAAAAAAACACACCTTATTTTCTGTCTCAGTATCAATTCTAAGAAAAGCTGGAAGGACCAAGCAATTGGGATTAAGTGATTTGTTTAGGATCACATACTTAGAAAGTGTCTGAGTTCAAATTTGAACCCAGGACCTCATTTGAATCTAGGTCTCTAGGCCTGGATCTCTATCTACTAAACCATCTAGTTTTCCCCAAAACTGGGGATATTCTTCTGGTGATCAGGTTTAAAGGAGTCATTTCAGGTGGGAAGAAGCAGAGTAGAGTCAGAGTAGATGGCAAGATGGCAAAATGGATGGATAGATATGAACATAATCTTGATGGGGAAAAAACCCCCAACTCTGGATTATGCATCATCATGTCTGAATCCTACCTCTGAGAGTAAGGAGCATGGGACAGTGCAAAAGAGCACTGAACTGAATGGGAGAGAACCTTAGTTCAAAACCCCCCTCTTGCACTTAAGAACTATTTGACGTTGGGCAAATATCTTAATCTCTCTGGGTCTCAGGACTCATCTGAAAAACCAGGGGATGGGATTATTAGATGGTCTCTAGCTCTCAGACACTCTCCCACCTTTAAATCTTTCATCTTGGTTTTGCCCAGGTAAATCACAGAAACTCATAGTTGCAGAGATCCCCTCAGATGTTCTACTCTGGGCATCTGAACCAGGATATCTTCTACAACATAATAAATAGACATCTAATGGGTAGCTAAGTGGTTGAGTGGATGGAGTGCTGAGCCTCAAGTCCAGAAGTTCAAATCCAGCCTCAGAGGATCACTAGCTATGTGATCCTGGGCAAGTCATTTAACCTGGTATGCCTCAGTTTCTTCACCTGTAATATGAGCTGGAGAAGAAATTGGCAAACCACTCTATCTGCCAAGAAAACCCCAACTGAGGTCGCAAAGAACTGGACATGACTGAACAACAAAACATTATCATTTTCTACTCCTTAGCCTCCTCCAGGCTAAACTTCCATGGTTCCTTCAGCTGGTCCTCAGAATCCCTTTTCATTATTACTGTTATTAGTAAACCAAGAAGCATGATGTGGCTTGGCAGGTAGAGAATTGGCCTTGGCGATCAGAAGATATGAGTTCCAGTCTGGTTCCTGACACATTTAAACTATGATTGTGGGCAAATAAATACCGTAAAATCACAGCAGCCCAAGGCAATTCTCTAAGGCTTTAGTAACACATAACAATTTGTACAGGTGAGCTCTACATAGGGAACTTGTCACTGAAATCATAGATCAGATTTTTAAAAGTAATTATTAGACCTTCAAGTGGCAGCTAAGTAGACAGGGCTCCAGGCCTGGAGCTGGGAAAACATGGGTTCAAATGTATCCTCAGACACTTCCTAGCTGTGTGACCCTGGGCAAATCACTTAGCCCCAGTTGCCTAGCCCTTACCTTTCTTTTATCTTAGAGTTGATACTAAAACAGAAGGGAAGGTCTACCAAAAAAAAAATGGTAACAGGGCAGTTAGGTGGCCCAGTGGATTGAGAGCCAGGTCTGGAGATGGGAAGTCCTGGATTGCACTCTGCCTTCAGACACTTCCTAGCTGTGTGACCCTGAACAAGTCATTTAGCCCAATTGCTTTGTCCTTCTAGTTTCTCTTGTCTAAACTTTCTGCTCTTCTGTCTAGGAACAAACACTGAATAGTTATTCTAAGACAAAAGGTAAGAGTTTAAGAAAAACTGCATCATCACTTTAAAAAAAAAAAACACTTTTACCTTCTGTCTTAGAAGTAATACTGTATGTTGGTTCCAAGGCAGAAGTGGTAAGGGCTAGGCAATGGGGGTGAAGTGACTTGCTCAGTGGTCATATAGCTGGGAAATGTTTGAGGACCTCCCAGCTCTAGGGCAGGCTCTCAATGCATTGAATCATTTAGCTGCCTCCCCCCCCCCCCCCCATCACTTCTTACAGGACCTTCTTCCAACCTAAGGTCCAGTTCCTTCCTCTTCCAGAAGATCCCAATAGCTCTTACTTTGCTCTGGGTGTTCAGTGGTCCTTTCTTTCTCCTCTGTGTCCCATTCTCCCGCCTTCCAACCTCCTGACATAGGTCTGCTTCTTCAAAGCCCTTTTCTTTGTGGTTTAAACAATGAAGTCTTAGTCTCTCCTTTACCTCAGTTCCCTGATCTGTAAAATGCAATTACCTGCGCCTGTCAAATGAGATAGTTGATGTGAAAGCACTCTTTGAGGGAGTGGAGTGAAGGCATGTGAGCTTTACAAAAATAAGTGCAGTGTGGCAGTCACTGATTGATTGCTAGGACAGGGATGCTGTCCTACCTCCTGTGGTAGGTGATGATGATGACGGGAAGGAAGGAACCCTGTTCCTTAGACTCCAGATCCAGTGTGCCTTCCACCACTCTAGATTAAATGGATTGCCTCAATGTGACCAGTAGGCTACACTTCATTGAACTGGAAGTCATTTCCGTTGGTGCTCAACGCCTGAAATTAGGACTTTGAAAATGAAACTGATAAATGGAAAGAGTAATTCTTGACAGTTGTTCAATTTGTCACCTTTTACCAACTTCCCTAATATAGTCAGCACTGTCTGACAGGAACAGCAGCATTTATTGGAAATCAGAACATAGGCAAGAACAGGTGTAAGGAAACAGCCTTGGTAGGGTGCCAGCCAGGTGGTGAATTCTGATAGGATCTTGGGGCCCCGGAATCACCAAGAGACAAGTGTAACTTCTCATAGGTCTTGTGAAGAAACAAAGGCTCCTAACAAGCTACTTCCTTTCTGGCTTCCCACAAGCAGAGCTCGATGGGTCAAGAGACAGCATGTTGTAATAGATCAAACCCTTTGGATTCAGAATCAGAGGAACTGGTTTTAAATCCCTGTGTGACCTTGGGCGGGTAACCTCATCTCTCTGGGTCTCAGTTTTCACCTCTATAAAATAAAAGGGTTTGGATATTTATCCAGCTTTTATCCCGCTTAACTCTGGCCGCTTCCTTCTGTTGCTTATTGCCAATATTTCCAAACTACAATTTGTTTGCTCATAGCTGTTTGCATATTGTTTCCCCCGCTAGATTTTTGAACTCTTTGGTAACAAGAACTATTTTATTTATTTATTTGGCTTTTCTTTGTATCCACAGTTCTTCGTATAGTATCTGGCACATACTAGGTAATTAATAAAGAATTATTTTGGCATTTTCAGTTAACACTCTGAAACCTGTTGAGAAAACCTGTTTGTCAGGTGACTGATTAACTGATGGTCATCCTCATACTCCATGGGGAAACTGGGCATTAGGGCAGAGTTTGAGAATAGGAATGGATAATGGGATCCTCCATTACAGAAGAGAATTCTGTAACTGGCAAAACTCATGTCATGAGTTTTTCTCACTCCAAATGAGTCAGTAAGATATTGACATTGCAATTCTAGATTTCTAAGATTTCCAATTTAGTCTTTAATTGGGAATTTTAAAATTAGTTCTTTTTCTAGTTTTCTAGGGTAGAAACACCTTTCCCTTTATAAGCACCAACATGGGTAGCAGGCAAGTTAAGCATCTGGGATAGTCCTTTTTGGGATCAGGAGGAGGGCTCAAAGATTCTCCAGAATGGAAGCATTCCTGTGGTCTTCTAGTTTGACTTTAAGGCTTCAGGTACAAAAAGACAGCTAGGTAGTCACAGTAGATAGATCCAGACCTGGAATCAGAATCTTGGCTCAAATCTGGTCTTAGGCATTTCCTAGCTGTGTGACCCTAGGCAAGTCACTCAACCCTGATTGCCTAGACCTTGCCACTCTTTTGTCTTAGAATCTATACTAAGACAGAAAGCATTGCCTATTTTTAACTCCTTCAATTTCTTTTTCTTCTTTCATTTCTAAACTAGCATTTCTATGACAGTATTAATAATAGTGATGATAATGGCATTCTTGCTTGACTCTTGACCTTATTGGGAAGACTTCTAACTTATCTCCATGGCAGGAGATATTTGCTGATGGTTTTAGGTAGGCACCTCTTATCATTTTAAGAAATGGCTCATTTATTCCTATGCTTTCTAGTGTTTATTTGTTTTTCCCCCCCAGAAAACCAATTCTTAGTCTTATTTATTAGATCAATAGTTCTCTTACTTTTAATTTTATTAATTTCTCCTTTGAGTTTTAGAATTTCAAATTTAGTCTTTAATTGGGGATTTTAAAATTTGTTCTTTTCCTGGGTTTTTAGTTACATGCCCAATTCATTGTTCTACTTTTTCTATTTTTTTTATTGATGTAAGTGTCCAAAGATAGAAGTTTCCTCCTAAGTATTGTTTTAGTTGTATCTCATTAATTTTGATATGTTGTCAAAAGGCAGGGTTGTTTTTAGAAAGGAGGTGAGGTTCAGGTACAAGTTATGAAAATTTTCATGAGAATTTTTCCTTTATTATGGACAAGACAAATTAGAGTCAAGAAAAATGCTAAACCTTCAGTCAAGGAACAAGTTAAAGAGACATTCTACTTTGTGCCTGGAGTTGCACAATTTCTTTTTGAGTTGCACAAATTATTGATAAAAATGATAAATGGTATAAGGTTAAATTACAGATTCCTGGAGTATTCACTTGAGAGACCTCTTGATGTTGTTGGGACATTGAGGTGGCACACTGGAGAGAGCAGTGAGCCTGGAGTCAGGAAGACCTAATTTCAAATCTAGCCTCAGATACATACTAGCTGTGGGACCCTGGATAAGTAACTTAATGCTCTTTGCCTCCGTTTTCTCATCTGTAAAAAGAACTGGAGAAAGGAAATGCCAAATGGGGTCAGGAAGAGTTGAACACAACTGAAATGATTGAATAAAACTTAGACAACAGTAGAGACCTCTACAGTCTAGTAATCTCATCCAAAAATGAAAAGAGACTAACCTGGCATGACCCATTCTTTTTTTTTTTTAATTTAAAATTTTTAAAATTAAATTAAATTTTTATTATTGTGCAAAACACACTTCCATATTCATCATTGTTGTAATAGCACCCTCATACAAAACCAAAACCCCCAAATAAAACCATAAATATACTGATGTGAAAAATAATATGCTTTGATCTGCATCCATCTGACTCCGCAGTTCTTTCTCTGGAGGTGATAACATTCTCCATCATCAGCCTTTTAGGACTGTCCCAGATTATTGCACTGCTGAGAGTAGCCAAGTTTTCACAATTGAGTACAATATTGCTGCTATTGTGTGTGATGTTCTCCTGGTTCTGCTTATTTCACTCTGCATCAGTTCTCAAAGATCTTTCCAGCCTTTTTCTGAAATTGTCTTGCTTATCATTTTTTATAACACAATAGTATTCCATCACCAACATGTACCACAATTTGTTCAGCCATTCCCCAAATGAAGGGCATCCCCTCGTTTTCCAATTCTTTGTTAGCACAAAAAGAGCAGCGATAAATATCTTTGTACAAGTCCTTTCCCCTTTTTTATGATCTCTTTGGGATTCAGACCCAGTAGTAGTATTATGGGATCAAAGTGAATGCACAGTTTTATAGCCCTTTGGGCATAGTTCCAAGTTGTCATGACTTATTCTTGATGAAGTCAGGCTGGCTTTTGGTGACCTCTTCAACCTTTTCTAGATGTTTGCAAACAATTCATTTAGTAGTTAATTCTCTCCTTTTTCCTTGGAATTGAAGTCAAGTTTGTTGGCCCAGAGTTTATAAATTGTGTTTTCTTCCTTTTTTGGAAAGTCATGACACTTGCCCTTTGGCAACCTTGTGGCACTTCTCCCAGTCTTGGAAAGATTTGTGACAGTGGTTCCAGAATAAAATCTATTAATTCTCTTTTTAGTTTATTTCTAGTTTTAAAATAACCCTTACCTTCTGTCTTAGTATCAACTCTAAGACAGAAGGGCAAGGGCTAGGCAATGAGTGTTAAGTGACTTGCCCAGAGTCACACAGAAGTATCTGAGGTCAAATTTGAACCCAGGGCCTCACAATTCCAGGCCTGGTACTCTGTCCACTGTGCTACTTAGATGCCCTCCTGCTAATTCTTTAGTATCTTCTTTTAGTTGGTTTGAGATTGGTATCTTGAACTCATCAAGGTTAAAGGGGATATCTTTCTCTCTCTGATTATCTTAGATTTAAGTCTTCATTTATTAGCCAGTTTTGATTTTTTCAGGTCAAAGATGATTCATTTTGCCAGGAAAAAGAGAAGTAAACTAAGAATTGGGGAATTTTGCCTCCTCTCAGTCTTCCGTTGTTTTACTTCCATCTTTCTGGAACAGTGGCCCTACTATTTCTTAGATTCTTTCCTTTCCCCTTAATATAGGTTTCTTTTTAAAACCTTTTTTTTTTAATTGTATTTAGCTTTTCTCAATTGGCTTGATAATTATGAATTTTTGTACCTGGAGCATTCTGGGGGCAAACAGAAACAAAAGCTCTCTCATTTGGAAGGGGGAAAAGTGGCATTTTCGCTTCCCCAGAGCATCTTGTCCCCTAAAAAGGCCTAGGTACTTGTGGTGTCTCCCCTTTTCCCTCATTGGGCAGACTATCACATTTTTGACTCTGAATTTCTACACTGGATTTTGACTTGATTCTGGCATGACCCTTACTAGTTGTGTGACCCTAGGCAAGTTAACTTCTCCGGGGCTCAGTTTCCCCTCTGCAAAATAGGGGAGTTAGACTTATTGACCAGTAAGGTCCCTTTTAGCTCTTAATCTGTGCCTCTGGTACTTTGATAAGAAGACAGGTGGGGAAGTTAAGGTCCACTGAAGCAGAGGTTTTTGTCTCCTCTCCCCACTTTGTCCACCCTATGAAGGGTTTGGGTTCTCCTGCCCCTGTAGGAGCTGATCACAATTGGGGGACGGGACACTTTCCAGTCTGCCTCTGACCCTCCTTCCTACACAAGGGAATGTCTTTTTAGGCAGTGCTCAGATTACAGCTGTCAGCACCGAGGGAACAAGGACCTTGGGTTACAACTGGGCTTCTCCCTACTCCCAAGGTTGGCCAAAGTTGGGCCTTTCTTGTTTAAACCTCACCTAAAGGACCCCAGAAAGCATTATCTCTATCCCTATCCTACTATCAAGCCCTCCAGGACCAGTGATCCCCACACCTGCCTTCTTCCTTAGAGAAATACAATTCCTTGTGAGTGGCTCTTTCTGAGAGTTTGCCCTTAAAATGGCAAATGCTGGAGGGGCTGTGGGAATACAGGCAAATTTTGTTGATGGAGCTAAGAACTGGTCCAGCCACTCTTGAAAGTAATTTGAAACTATTCCCCTAAAGTAAGTAAATTGTACACACCCTTTGGTCCAGAGATAACACTGCTCAATCTTATACTCCAAAGAGATTTTCAAAGGAAGAGAAAAAGTTCAAAAACATTTATAGCTGCTTTTTTGTGGTGGCAAAGACCTGGAAACCAAGGGGGGCCCTATCATGGGGCATGGCTGAATAAGTTCTGGTATATTAATGGGATGGAATACTACTGTGCTGTAAGAAATAAGGGAGGGGATGGTTTTAGAGAAACCTGGGAAGACTGATATGAACTGATGCTGAGTGAAGTGAGCAGAACCAGAACCAGAACAGTTATTCTATAAAGACAACAACATTCTCTGATCAATACAGTAATTCACCCCAGTTCTAGAGGACTGAAACAGGCTACCCAGCTCCAGATAGAGAGGTGTTGGACTCAGGATCCAAATGAAGACATATGTTTTTTGGACATGGTCAGTGCAAGAATCTGCTTGATCATGGCTATCTGTTATGAGGGGTTTGTGCCTAGAATATAGTAAATGTTTAATAGATGCTTGTTGGCTTGGTTTTTTCCTTCTCTTTCAACAGGGGGAGGGGAGAAGGGAGGGAGAGAAGATGGATTTTTGTTAATTGAAAAAAATCAAGTTTTAGAAAAATGAACCACCATTTTGGCAAATTTTCTGCTCTTGAATATCTTGGAGCAAAACATCAACTCTGTCTTTTCTTCACTGGCTATAATGCATGCATTTTCCCCTCCCTCCTCGCTTCTACCCCCTGGCTTCCCTGACTTTCTTCAAAATTTAGATCCATCTCATAGTTTGCAAGTGGTCTTTTCCAGCTCCATCCCATCCCTAACACCTTCCCTTTGAGAATACTTTTCCTTTATACTGTATGTATTCTGAACATATCTTTTTAACATATTGTTTCTCCCCCTAGATTGTGAGCTCCTTGATGGTAGGAACTGTTTTCACATTTCTTTGTATCCATCCCCAGCTCTTAATGCAATGCCTGGAACATAGTAAATACTTGATAAATGTTTGTTGGCTGACTGTCTGACTTGATATAATCCTTGTAGACTGAAAGACTGACTGTCCTAGTTATAATTATGCCAACCTTAGCTTATTTTGAGCTTTCCTGCTCTAAACTTCTTTTTTTAAACCCTTACCTTCTGTCTTAGAATCAATACTGTGAATTGGTTCTAAAGCAAAAGATCAGTAAGGTCTAGCAGTTAGGGTTAAGTGACTTGCCTAGGGTCTCACAGCTAGGAAGTGTCTAAGGTCAGATTTGAACCCAGGACCTCCTGTCTTCACTCCTAACACAACCCCACCTTCTCCAAACTCTTCTCATGGTTGACTATATAACACTTGGCATTCATCCTCTGTTACCTGCCCTTGAAAATCAACCTTGTTTGATATATTCTCAGTGCCTCTACAACTGTCTCTTTAGGCAGTTCCTCCTTTTCTTTGTAATAACAATTACATTTCTTTATTGCCTTCATAACTTAATTTCCGAGAACTTTCCATCTATTCTGGCCAGGCTAACTCATGCTATAGAACTGAGTTTATGGATTCTTCTTGTTTATTCTTGGAGACTTTAAATTTGTTTTTCTCAAATCAAAAACGCATGTCAAACAATGCCTCGCTTTCCTCTTCTCTGAGATAGAGTGATCACTTCCTTACATGATTCCTATCATTTTACTCCAGCAATCAGTTTGCCCTCATTGATGAAAATTAAGTTCAGAAAGAAGTTCCTCTTGTTGGCTGCTCTAGCTTTTGAAGAATAGAATTACCGTTAAGGAAAGCCAAGAAATGTTTAACTATTTTGTTTTTGCCAAAGAGAGGTTTCCAGGTAATTTAACACTTCCCCTCCCTGTGGCTGCTACATTATATCTTCATCTCAGGCTTATGATCTGTTTCTAATGCATTTGCTCTTTCTTTCCAGGTAGTCTATAGCAGAAAAAGTGTCAAATATGTGGATTTGGGGCCATGGCCCACAACACCCCCCATGTTCAGTCCAAACCAGATTAAAATATAATTCAAATATATTTATCAAAATAAAAATATAGTAAAATATAGATAATATTACATTTTTAAAACTAAGTCAATCTGCAACTTGAAGGATCTTTATTTTTGGTTAGTGTCCACCCCTACCTCCACTTCTCTTTAAGATCTATAGTATTGACTGGAAGAAAGTAATTGATCTTTTTAAAAATATTTTTAATAAATTTAATTAATTTAGTATATTTTTCCATGGTTCCATGATTCATGGTCTTTCCCTCCCCTCCTCCTAACCCCCTCCCATAGCCCATGTGCAATTCCACTGGGTTTTACATGTGTCCTTGATCAGAACCTATTTCCATGTTGTTGGTATTTGCACTAGGATGTTCATTTAGAGTCTCCATCCCCAGCCATGTCCCCTCGACCCATGTGATCAAGCAGTTATTTTTCTTCTGTGTTTCTACTCCCACAGTTTTCCCTCTGAATCCTCTGGATAGTGTTCTTTCTCATAAGTCCCTCAGAATTGTCCTGGATCGTTGCATTGCTGCTAGTAGAGAAGTCCATTTCATTCGATTGTACCACAGTGTATCAGTCTCTGTGTACAATGTTCTTCTGGTTCTGCTCCTCTCACTCTGTAATTGCTCTTTTTTTTTGTCTTTATTCAAATGTTCTTTCCATCCTGCCTCCCTTTTCTGGTTCCTGGATTTCTTCACATGAGTGCATATACATTTTCTTAATTCTTAATAATGCTATTTCATCTTTAGTGTTCCTTGGACTAGACATCCCACCTCCAGACTCTGGGTATTTTCCCTGGCTGTCTCCTGTACATTAAGTGTTCTGTCTCATCATTAACATGTTCCTTCGAGTCCCAGTAAAAATCCCCCTTCTATAGAAAGCCTTTCCATGTCCCTTTTAATTTTAGCACCTCCCCCCTAGTAATTACTTCCAATTGATTCCACATATAGCTTGTTGGTATCTAGCCATTTGCATGTTTTCTTCCCATTACATCAGGAGCAGCTTTATAGGAAGAACTATCTTACTTTTCTTTGAATTCCAGTGCTTCGCACAGAACCTAGACTCTTTAAAAATGTTTTGTTTTTGATGTATTTATTATGTTAAAATTTCCAAGTATCTCCTTTTCTTCCCTCCCCTCCCTGCAATAGAGAAGGCATCATTTGACAAAAAAAGTATATATGTATATGTGTGTGTGTGTGTGTGTGTGTGTGTATAAACTATGTCTTGCATGTTTCTGTTTATCAGTTCTTTCTCTGGAGGTAGATATTCACAAGTTATTCTTCGGTCAATATTTATGTTGCTGTATATAATAATAATCTCTTTGTTCTCTTCATTTCCCCTTTTGTAATTTCATGTAGGTCTTCATGTAGGGATACAAACCTAGGAATGGTGTTGCTGAGTCAAAGGGGATGTATGTTATAGCCCTTTGGGTATAAGTCCAAATTGTTCTTTTGAATGACTGAATTAGCTTACAACTCCCCTAAAATGCATTTGTGTCCCAGCTTTCATGTCAAAATAGCCAGTCTGTTGGGTATGGAGTGGTACCTCAGAGTTGTTTTCATTTGTCTTTCTCTAATAGTGATTTAGAGCATTTTTTGCATGACTACAGAGAATTTTCATTACTTTGTTTGAAAACTTCCTTTACCATTTATCAATTGGGGAATGACTTGTATTCTTATATAGTCAACTCATTTCTCTAGGTATTGAGAAATGAGGCTTTTATTAGACAGATGTAAAAAAATTTGCACCATTATGATTACTAGGTGTTACTTTCAATCCTATTTATCCCTGTTTAGTTTCTGACCATCACCTCCCCCAATTTGCCCTCTTTTCTGTCAATCTCACCCCCTTCTTTTATCTCTTCCCCTCCTACTCTCCTGTAGAGCTAAATAGTTTTCTATACCCAATTGATTGTGTATATTCTTCTCCCATTGAGCTAATTTTGATGTGAGAATTGTTCACATGCTCTCCTCCCCATTTCCCCCATCTTCCCCTTTCCTGTGTTTTTTAAAAACAAGACTGCTCATCATTTCTTACAGCATAGTAGAATTCTATCACAATCATATGCCACAACTTATTTAGCCATTCCCCAATTGATGGGCATCCCCTCAAGTTCCGTTTGTTTTTTTTTTTGCCACCATGAAAAATTTGCTGTAAACATTTTAGAACATCTGGGTTCTTTTCTTTTACCCTTAAAACTTATAAATTGTAAAAATTAAATCTTTCCCTATGTCCTTTTATTCACCTTCATCTTTTTCTCCTGGCCTTCTGGTCCCTGTCCTCGAGTCACCAAAAGTCATGAAAGCCACTCAGAACTTAAATATTTAGTCAGTCTTCAAATATATTGGTTAGGATGGAAGACCTTGCTCTAAGATCTTTGCAAGTTTAATGATTTAGTATTGGTAAGCAGTGCTAAACATTTCCTTTGTGTAAAACTATATTCTTCCTGAGTTAGCCCCTGTTACTCTTTCTCCTCCAGGTCTGATTAGCCTCCATGTAAGGCTACATTCCATTTTTGCTCTTTCTGTCCAGGTGGTCTATAGCAGAAAAAGGGACAAACAAGCAGACCTTGGGCCATGGCCCACCCCACCCACAAATTTAGTCCAAACCAGATTAAAATATAATCAGGAATTATTTAGCTTCCAAATAAGGCTCACTGGGACTTGGAGAATCTGGTAGAGAGACTGTACTGTGTAATGGAAAGAATGAATAGAGGAGGAAGAGATAAGGAGAGATAAGGTTTCAAATCCTGCTTCACACACCACTTGGATAGCCTCCCTCCATTCCCATTTAACTCCTTTTGAGTCTGGCTCAAAGCTGAACAGAGGCTAGCTCAAGAAGAATGGATAACTATATATTATTATATGTAAACACACAGGACATGTTTAGCACCGCCTAACTCCAATTATTAAGCCTTGTCCTTCTGTCTTAGGGTTGATGCTAAAGCAGAAGGTAAAGATTTAAAAAATCAAATCAAATCTAAGATGTTATCCTTCATTGAAGACATTGCAAGCCTGAGCTGGTATTGAACTGGAAAAGATCTTAGAGCTGGGTCTTCAGTACTGAGCAATATATTT
Source organism: Monodelphis domestica (assembly GCF_027887165.1). Taxonomy (NCBI): domain Eukaryota; kingdom Metazoa; phylum Chordata; class Mammalia; order Didelphimorphia; family Didelphidae; genus Monodelphis; species Monodelphis domestica. Next base: position 183,639,041 of record NC_077233.1, on the reverse strand, counting down.
GATCTCTTTTTTTTATTTTTATTTTTTTCTGGGTTATACGTGTATTATCACACAAAATAAATGTCCATATTGTTCATTTTTGTGAGTGAAGAATCTTATAAAACCCAAACCTCAAAACATAAACCCAAAATAAACAAGTGAAAAATCCTACGCTTTCATCTGCATTCCACCTCCCACAGTTCTTTCTCTGGAGGTGGAGAGCATCCTTTGTCCTAAGTCCCTCAGAACTGTCCGGATGCTTGTAGTGCTGAGAGTAGCCAAGTCTATCACAGTTGATCGTTCCACAATATTCTAAGCAATCTATTTGAAGACAGGTTAAATATTTAAGCTTTCAGTGGCCTTGCTACTTGCATCACTTTTAGCGACTCAAGGGGCAGAGACCAGAAGGCAAGGATAAGGAGAGAGATAAAGGTCAGTAAAAGGACATGGAGAAAGGCTTGATTTTTTAAATTTATAAATTAAAAAACAAAAATCTTTTACCTTCCATCTTAAAATCAATACTATATATTGGTTCCAAAGTAGAAGAACAGTGAAGGATAGGCAATGAGGGTTAAGTGACTTGACCAGGGTCACAAAGCTAGGAAGTGTCTGAGGTTAGAATTGAACTCAGATCAATCCTTTCTCTAGGCCTGGCTCTCAATCCATTGAGCCACCATAGTTGCCCCCATTTTATAAATTTTAAGAAGGCAAAAAAGGAAGGCCACATTTTTTTCTAATAAATATTTTGTAAACTGGTCTTTCCTGGCTTCCTCAGTGGCTTAGTGCCTTCCTCTCAGAGATTTCCTTTCATCTCTTACACCTATTTTCTCTGTCCCTTGTTATTGAAATACTACCTTTCCCATCAGAGCACTGAAGCCTAGGGACTAGGTATTTATTTGCCTTTCTTGATTTTCCTGGGGGCTTAGTGTAACATCTGATTGCATAATGAGCAATTAATAAATACTTGTTGACTCTCTAACAAGTCACTTCCAGGTACTTCGATTTCCTCATCCATACTCTGGGGAAAATAATTTCTATCCCACTTAATCTCATAGGGCTGGCATGTTTGTCAACTTTGCCATCCTAAAGTTCTATTATTATAAGATCAATTATTTTTCTCTCAGTGGTCTGGGAAGACCTTCAATTTTTTCCCCTTTCCACCTCAGTTGTAACTCTAAAACCTCCCAGCTCATGCCTGGAGTTTCTTCAATGGAGAGTAACATCTTTGGTTTTATTTCTTTATTTTGCATCATTACCTTCTGCTTTAATCAATTCCAAGACAGAAGGGCAAAGGCTTGGCAACTGGGGTTAAGTGACTTGCTCAGGGCCACACAGCCAGGAAGTATCTGAGGCCAGATTTTAACCCAGAGACTCCTGGGCCAGCCAGCATTCTGTCCACTAAGTCCCCTAGCTGTCACATCTTTGGTTTTATAACAATTAAGCTTTAAGGGAAAAGGGAGGGAACAAGCACCTGCTATTTGTCTTACTGAAGCACAGAGACTTTTATGTCTCTCATGAATGCTAGGGCTTACGTGGCAGATACCAGAGGCTATTCTGAGAATGAGAAGAGGGGCAGGGTTAAGGAACAGGGGGCCCCTGAAGTAATGGAGGGGATGGAGGAAAGGGTGCACACTGCAGAGACCAAGATCAATATCTTCATCTCCTTCATGGGCTTAGTGAGATGTTCTCTGAAGCCTGCTATCATGGTGGAGGCAAGCATGAAACTGAAAGATCTAGCCAAAAACATGGTTTCCCCTTCCTCCTTCCTCCCTCCTCCATCATTCCAAAGATATAAAATCTTAGAGGTACCTCCTGATGAAACCTGGCAATCACCTCTCTCTTGGTAAAAAAGAGGGACAGTTGGGGCTGGAGAAGTTCCTAACCGGTGGGCTTTCATTATAACAGTTGACCCTGGATTATTTTTGTTGTTGCTGCTTAGTTTTTTTAGTCTTTGTGATCCCATTTGGGGTTTTCTTGGCAAAGACACTGAAGTGGTTTGCTCTTTCCTTCTCCAGTCTATTTTACAGATGAGGAAACTGAGGTAAACTGGGTTAAGTGATTTGCCTAGGATCATACAGCTAATAAATAAGTGTCTAAGGCCAAACTGAATTCAGGTTGTCTTCCTGACTCCAGTTCCAGCACTTCATCTAGCCAACTTTCTGCTCCTCTTTCATAATTTTAGATCTAGTAAAAAAAATGAAATATACAGATCTAAAAAAATGAGACAACCCCCCCCCCAAAAAAAAAACAAGGCTGGGGAGAGAGAAACAGAGAACAGCTCCCACAAGAAGGATAACATGGTCAATAATATGTCATGTACCCCTGTTCCTCTAGTCAGGGGAGCCCAGAATTTGGGATACCCAGAGAGAGGGAGACAGCACAGGTGGTCAGGACTGCTACAGAAGTGTCTTGGATAAACTCAGAAGCAGAGGAGGGAGAGTTTTAGGGTGAGAAGGTCGGGTAAAGGATCAAAGGAAATCCAGATTGTTCTCTCCAGCCAAGTCTGTGATGTCATCTAGGGTTCCTCGTAAAGCCTTTTGGGTTGGAGACTCCAGGAATTCAACTGAACCATGAGAATCAAGGTAGCCCCATCTGATGATCAGTGTAGTTGTTGCATATTATTCTTATGGCCTGCCAAACAGTCATGAACAGTCAATACCTAGAACAATGGCAAGATCTGGATGCTGCCTGACACAATACTCATCCGTTTTACTGGTAAAACTACTTGGTCATCCCTGAGACATGATATACTGTACATGACTGGTTTGGAAAAGGAAAAGCCAAAGAACCTTGTTTTTACCTACATTTCCTTCTCTCCCCCCCCCCCCCCTTTTAAATCCTTACCTTCTATCTTGGAATAATATTAAATATTGGTTCAAAGCAGAAGAGTGGTGAGGGCTGGGCAATGGAAGTTAAGTGACTTGCCCAAGGTCACATAGCTAGGAAGTATCTGAGGCCATATAGAAACCCAGGTCCTCCCAATTCCAGGCCTGGTGCTCTAACCACTGTGCCCACCTAGATGCCTTTATGCCAGGAAGAGCTGAGGGTACCATAGTCCCTGCTCTCAAAGAGCTTGTAGTATAATGGAGGAGATGATGTGCAAACAGCCATGTACAAATAAGATACACCCTGGAGGATTGGGAAAGGTTGCTTGTAGAAGGTGCAACTTTAGCTGAGACTTGAAGGCAAAAAAGGGAAGGCAGGATACAGAGAAGAGGAGGAAAGAGCTCTGGGCTTGAAGGGCTGCCAGAGAGAACGATGGGAATAGGAAATGGAGTATCTTGTTCAAGGAACAGCAAAGAAACTATAATAAGGGTCCCACCTCTATCCAGAAGGAAAGTGAAACCTATGGCCATGAAAGTCTTAAAAATAGAATAAGCACCTAAGGATCATAGATGATAGAAGGGAGGCCACCTAGTCCAACCCCCTTTATTTGACAGATGAGGAAAAGGAAGCCTATAATCAAGACACAATGTCCACATAAAGGTCAATAGTGGGGGGAATTAAAGTATAAGACTATTGCTGGAGCAGCTAGTTAGCACAGTGGATACAGTGCCAGACGTGGAGTTGGGAGAATCTGGGTTCAAATCTGACCTCAGACACTTCCTGGCTGTGTGACCCTGGGTAAGTCACTTAACCCCAATTGTGAAGCCCCTACTGCTCTTCTGTCTTAGAAGTGATTCAAAAACAAAAGGCAAGGATTTAAAAATAAAAAGGAAAAGAAAAAAAAGACTTGCTATAGAAGGAAGCTTGGCTCGCCAGATTCTGTATCATATAATAATAAAAATTATTATTATTAGATATAATAAAATTAGGCTGTGTTAGCTACAGCTCTGTAAGAACCTTTAAAAAGCAGGAGTCAATTACCCAGGGCTGACATTCAATATTACCTCTCTCTTGGCAAGAGGAAAGATACCTGAGGCTGGGAGACTTCCTAACCAATATGTTTTTATAATGCCAGCTAAAAATCTAACAGCAGCACCAAAGCCACTCTTCTGACACTTGTCTAACCCTTTCAGTACCACCCACTAGTCTTTAATTCAACAATGGGAGTATTGAATTGAACCAAATTTATTTCCCATTTCTAGATTTGTTTCTTAGAAATAACTGTCCTGTGCCTTTTCCTTCCAGGCCAGTTCAGTTGCATTCTTTTTTTTTTTTTTAAACCCTTACCTTCCATCTTGGAACTGTATATTGGTTCCAAGGCAGAAGACTGGTAAGGGCTAGGCAATGGGGGTTAAGTGACTTGCCCAGGGTCACCCAGCTGGGAGGTGTCTGAGGCCAGATTTGAACCCAGGATCTCTCGTTTTTAAGCCTGGCTCTCAATCCATTGAGCTGCCCAGATGCCCCCCCCCCTTGCATTATTCTTAAGCTGTGCTAGCCCTTTGGGTATTTGACTTTTCTGCCTTTGAAGCTCCCCTTTCTTCCTTATTGGGAGAGTGATCACCCAAAGTGATGAGCAATCTGAGTCAAAGTGGCTGAAACGTGACACTGTGACACCACCAAGATACATCTTAGGCGTCCACCTAAGCAAGCCTAGGGGAAAAAAAGATGCTTAAGGAAAAAAATGTATATATGTATGTATGTATGTATACACACACGTAAAAATGTTATTCTTAAGTCTCTTCTTTGTATAAATAATTATTAGATATATAAGCATTCTATAAAATTAAGCTATATGGATGATTATTATATAAATATATATTCTGTAATATAAATAAAATATAGCAAGGAGTATAAACATCAAATGTTATTTATTGTATTAAATATATGTATAAAATATATGCACAAATACCTTATTAGATATAATGTGGAGTATTCCATAAAAATAAGATATATGGTTGAACATATTATTAAATAAACATTATATGTTATACATTGTGTAATACAAACATAAAATATATTATGAATGTAAATATCAAATATATAGTGTATTGCCTTAAATATTGTTGTTATTATTAATAGATAGAGCTTTGGACCTGAAGTCAGGAAGACTTGAATAGCTTAGATGCTTAACTAGCTCTATGATCCTGGTAAATCACTTACTTTTTGCCTGCCACAGTTTCCTCATCTGTGAAATGGGATAATACTAGACCTACCTCTTGGGTTATTATGATGATCAAATGAGACAATATTTTGAAAATATTTAGCACAATGCCTGGCACATAGTAGATTCTTTTTTTAAACATTAATTTATTTGGTCATTTCCAAACATTATTCATTGGACACACAGATCATTTTCTTCCCTCCCCTCCCTCCCACCACCTCTCCCATAGCCGATGCACGATTCCACTGGGTATCACATGTGTTCTTGGTTCGAACCCATTTCCATGTTGTTGGTATTTGCACTAGAATGTTCATTTAGAGTCTCTCCTCAGTCATATCCCCTCCACCCCTGTAGTCAAGCAGTTGCTTTTCCTCGGTGTTTTTACTCCCACAGTTTGTCCTCTGCTTGTGGATAGTGTTTTTTAGATCCCTGCAGATTGGTCAGGGACATTACACCGCCACTAATGGAGAAGTCCATCACCTTCAATTGAACCACAATGTATCAGTCTCTGTGTACAATGTTTTCCTGGTTCTGCTCCTCTCACTCTGCATCACTTCCTAGAGGTCGTTCCAGTCTCCATGGAATTCCTCCACTTTATTATTCCTTTTTGCACAATAGTATTCCATCACCAACATATACCACAATTTGTTCAGCCATTCCCCAATTGAAGAGTATCCCCTCATTTTCCAGTTTTTGGCCACCACAAAAAGCACAGCTATGAATATTCTTGTACATGTCTTTTTCCTTATTCTCTCTTTGGGATACAAGCCCAGCAGTGCTATGTCTGGGTCAATGGGCAGATAGTCTTTTAGTGCTCTTTGGGCATCGTTCCAAATTGCCCTCCAGAATGGTTGGATCAATTCACAACTTCACCAGCAATGAATTAATGTCCTGACTTTGCCACATCCCCTCCAGCATTCATTACTTTCCACTGCTGTCATGTTAGCCAATCTAGGTGTGAGGTGATACCTCAGAGTTGTTTTGATTTGCATCTCTCTGATAATTAGAAATTTAGAACACTTTTTCATGTGCTTATTAATAGTTTTGATTTCTTTATCTGAAAATTGCCTATTCATGTCCCTTGCCCATTTATCAATTGGAGAATGTCTTGATTTTTTGTACAATTTTGAATAATTAGACCTTTGTCAGAGGTTTTTATGAAGATTGTTTCCCAATTTGTTGCTTCCCTTCTAATTTTGGTTGCATTGGTTTTGTTTGTACAAATCCTTTTTAATTTAATGTAATCAAAATTATTTATTTGACATTTTATAATTTTTCTAACTCTTGCTTGGTCTTAAAATCTTTCATTTCCCAAAGATCTGACATGTATACTATTCTGTGTTCCTCTAATTTACTTATGGATTCCTTCTTTATGTTCAAGTCATTCATCCATTCTGAGTTTATCTTGGTGTAGGGTGTGAGATGTTGATCTAAACCTAATCTCTCCCATACTATCTTCAATTTTCCCAGCAGTTTTTATCAAATAGTGGATTTTGGTCCCAAAAGTTGGGGTCTTTGGGTTTGTCATAGACTGTCTTGCTGAGGTCACTTACGCCAAGTCTATTCCACTGATCCTCCTTTCTGTCTCTTAGCCAGTACCAAATTGTTTTGATGACTACTGCTTTATAGTAAAGTTTGAGATCTGGGACTGCAAACCCACCTTCCTTCGCACTTTTTTTTTTCATGATTTCCCTGGATATCCTTGATCTTTTGTTCTTCCAAATGAACTTTGTTATGTTTTTTTTTTTTCTAATTCAGTAAAAAAGTTTTTTGGTAGTTCAATGGATATGGCACTAAATAAGTAAATTAATTTGAGTAGGATTGTAATTTTTATTGTGTTAGCTCGTCCTACCCATGAGCAATCAATGTTTTTCCAATTGTTTAGCTCTAGTTTTAATTGTGTGGAAAGTGTTTTGTAGTTGTGTTCCTATAGTTCCTGTGTTTGTCTTGGCAGATAGATTCCCAAGTATTTTATATTGTCTAGGGTGATTTTAAATGGAATTTCTCTTTCTAATTCTTGCTGCTGAGATGTGTTGGAGATATATAGAAATGCTGATGACTTATGTGGGTTTATTTTGTATCCTGTAACTTTGCTAAAGTTGTTGATTATTTCCACTAGTTTTTGGTTGATTCTCTAGGATTCTTTAAGTAGACCATCATATCATCTGCAAAGAGTGATAATTTGGTCTCCTCCAAATAATAGGTTCTTAATAAATGGTTGCTTACTTCTTTTCTCATTATTTAGTGCATTTAATGTATAGGAGGCACTGAGGATACAAAAGAAAAGTAAATATAGTTCCTGCCTTCAAAAAATTTCCATTCTGTTGGGAGAGACAAAATGCATATCAATGATATATACATAATAACAACTAATTTTATAGAGAGCTAATTATGTGTCAGGCACTGTGCTAATTATTATTTTAGTTGGTCCTCCCAGCAACCCTGGAAAGTAGGAACTATGATTATCCCTATTTTACAGATGAGAAACTGAGGCAAAGACAGGTTGTAACTTATTCAGGATCACAGCCTTGTAAGTATCTGAAGCTGAATTTGAACTGAGGTCTTTCTGACTCTATCAGCTGGGATAGACCTTTTATAGCAGGTAGAATCTGAATTGGGTCTTGAAGAAAACCGAGGATGAATGAAAACACTAGTCAGGAATACTATAGAGCAGATGCATGTCGATGAGACAACCTTTGAAGGTTCTCCAAATAAAAGTTTCTGTGATATTAGGTAAGGATGAAGGGAATAGGGCCATATGAGGGAGAAACTGACACTTTGCTCTTCCTCTGTCTGGTCTTTATTCCTCAACCATCACCCAAGCCTCAGGACCTCAAGACCTAGACTAACAAAACCTTTGTGGCAACAAGCCACTTCCTTTCTTCAAGTAATTTCCCAGGCGATGAGGCAGGAGCACAGGTGGAAGCCATCAAATCTGTCAGAGGATCAGGTTCCTGATGTCAGAGAAGCAGGTTTGTAGAAGTTCTATATTTCTTGGTGCTATCACATTCATATCTTTCATGGGCCCCCAGCTCAGCTCCTAAATCCTCATCCCAGGCAAACTCAGCATAGAAGTTACTTTGAACTAGTAGGCTGAGGAAACCCTTTTCTCAATTTTATTTCCTGCCAAGTTGGGCTAGGCTTAGAAGGAGGGGCTTCAGGTCTGCCAGAGTGCTTGGTCTGAAACTACAGCAAAGGTCCCACCTAATAGCTGGTGAAGAAGATAGGTAGATGATGGATGACAGATGAAAAGGGTTGCCTATATGCTTTGTGACCTGGGAATTGGAAAACCTGAACTCTAGTCTCTTCTCTGCCATGACTTGGCTGGGTAACCTTGGGTAAGTCTTTTTTTTTTTTTTAATCCTTACCTTCTGTCTTAGAATCAATACTGTGTATTGGTTCCAAGGCAAAAGAGCAGTAAGGTCTAGGCAATGGGGGTTAAGTGACTTGCCCAGAGTCACACAGCTAGGAAGTGTCTGAGGTGAGATTTGAACCCAGGACAGCCCTTCTCTAGGCCTGACACTCAATCACTGAACCACTGAGCTGGCCCCAGGTAAACCTCTTACTATCCCTGAGATTCAGTTTCATCATTTCTCACCAGGGTGCACTCTGGACTTCTCTATTATAAATCAGAAATCTTTTCATTTTGGAAGATCATTTCAACTCTGCAATTCACATCTCAGAAGCACTTTCCTGGCCCTTCCTTCTGATTAGACGACTCCTCTCAGAATGTTCCTTTAAGGAAGGCACCCAAGCCCGCCATCTCTTGATTTCTCACCAAGCTGTTCTCCAGGTACTTTCTCTCTTCCTCACACTCCTTTTCAACTTCCTTTTATGAGTTGTCCATTGTCTTCCCCTGTTAAAATGGTAGCCCTCCCCCCTTGAGGATAGGGACTATCTTTTTGTTTGTTTGTATTGCATTCTCATCATTTAACACAATGCTTTGCACTGTATGTTTAATAAGTGCTTTTCTGTTCTCTACCGATTTGGGGAGTCAGGAATTTTGGCAGCTACCACTAAAGCTTAGAGACTCAATGGATAGAGCACTGGTCTTGAAATAAGGAAGACCTGAGTAAAAGATCTGAGTTCAAATCTAGTCTCACTTACTAATAGTGCAACTCTAGACAGGTCACTTAACCACAGTTGCCTAGGCTTTGCCCTTCTTTCTTAGAGTTGTTACTAAGACAGAAAGTAAGGGGAAGGAGGAAGAAGAGAAGAGGAGGAGGAGGAAGAGAAGGAGGTGGAGAAGAAAAAGGAGAAGTAGAAGAAGAAAAGAAAGGAGGAAATGGAGAAAGAGGAGAGGAGGAGGAAAAGAAGGAGGAGGAGGAGAAAGAAGAAAGAAGAAAGGAGGAATGAGGAGAAGAAGAAGGGGAGGGGGAGGAGAAGAAAGGTAGGACTAGTGGAAGGAGAGAGAGTAGAAAGAATATTGTCTGTGGAGCTATGTGACCTGGATTCAAAGCCAGCCTCTGATGCTTACCACCTGTGTTGCCTTGAGCAAGTTGTTTAATTTCCCTTTGCTTGCCTTCCTTTCCCCATCTGTTTGCCTTGCAGACAGCTAGGTAGTACAATGGATAGAGCTCTGAGCCCAGAGTCAAGAAGACCTGAGTTCAAATATGGCCTCAGACCCTTATTACCTTTTTGTCCCTGGCCAAGTCATTTAACTTCTGTTTGCCTTAACCCACTAGAGGAGGAAATGGCAAACCACTCCACTATCTTTGCCAAGAAATCCTTATGAACAGGCCTGGCATGTTGTGGTCCCCAAGGTCACAAAGAGTTGGACGCAACCAAACACAACCCCAACAAACTGCTAAAGCCAGTTCTGCCAGGGCGCCCAAATGAGGCACACAGACAGAAAGTGGGATCTATGGCCATGGGAATCTTAATAGAATAAGCACATAAGGACCATAGATGATAGAAGGGACTCCAAAGTCCATCTACTCCAACACCCTTTATTTTACAGATGAGAAAAAGGAGACCTACAGAGCCTGTGATAAGACTGAGGCTCAGAGAAAAGTGATTTGCCCAAGGTCTCATATGTTGGAAGGATCAGAGGCAGAATCTGAACTCAGGTCCTTTTACTCCAGATTGAGCACTTTTTCCTTTGCCAGTGAGTGGTTAAGTACAGGCTTGACTGGAGGCAGAAGGATGGACTAAATGGTTTCTAGTCTAAAGACTGTAATGTCATCTAGCCCTTTTGCTACTCTTTTCACTATTCACACCCTGTCTTTTTAAAAAAAACCTTCTCTTCTGTCTTAGAATCGATACTAAATATCAGTTCCAAGATAGAATTAATGGCCAACCTATTGGGATTAAGTGACTTGGCCAGGGTCACCCAGCTAGGAAATGTCTCATACTGGATTTGAACCCAGAACCTCCCATCTCCAGACCTGGAACTCTCCCCACTGCCCCCTAAAATCTCTTCTTGCTGCATCTCATTTTCACTCTTTTCTGCAGGGACATGGGCAGGCTTGAACGAAGGGGTAGATTTAACATTTCAGCAGACACTGAACTCCTTGAGGGCTGGGGTGATTTTCATTTTTTTTAAGAATTGTATCCATAATCCCCAGCTGTGCCAGGACTTGGTAGGCATCTAACAGAATGTAGCTTGAATCAAAATTCCCAGCCTTGGGAGAGCCGTGCTATTCTGATGACCGCACTGCCTTCTCAGGCTGCCCAGCTGGGCTGGACACTAACAATAAACAGAACCTTGGAAGAGATCCTGGCCAGAACTGGTTGGTTCCAGAGGGGATAGAACTGGGATAAGAATGACTGCTTTCCTGGTATTCCAGTGACAGAGCAGGAAATGGTGAGTCAAGCGGAGTCCCACTTAATGACTGTTTCTAGGGTCCTGAGTAATGGATCAGTCCAGCCCTGGAAGCCGACCAGTAACTGTTCCCTCTTTCGCACACAAAGATAACACTGCTGGTGGCTGGCCTTTGCCAGCATGCAGCATCCACATTGGCTTTCCAGCAGCAGCAGCAGCAGGAATGGGTTTGTACACATTCTCACCTGGTGTCTTTGCTGACCTGTGGGCTGAGGCTGACTGATGCTTTTGCTGGAAAGACCTCTGACCCCTGGGGGTTAGATCTGAAGAATCTGGGACCACAGTAGAGAGGAGGTCAAGGTAACTGACTCCCAATGGGATGGAGCCCATGACTTTGGCCACCCTGGCATCCAAAAGGCTGCATGGAACCTCCTGGGATCATAACATTCAAATTAATTAATTAAAAACCCTGCCCTTCAGTCTTAGAATCAGTACTGTTATTGGTTCCCAGGCAGAGGAGTATAAGGGCTAGGCAATGGGGGTTAAGTGACTTGCCCAGGAGCACATAACTAGGAAATGTCTAAGGCCAGATTTGAACCCAGGGACTCTAGAAAACCATAACATTTGTAGTTAAGAGACAGTTTAAGAAATTATCTAGTCCAACTCACAAGTCTAATTATTTCTTTTTCATTTTTTCAAAAGTTTTATTAATGCCTTTGGTTTCTATATCAGTCTTTCTGGATATAACTCTCTGTGTGTACATATTCCATCCACTGTGTTCTGGGGTCAGCTATATATGGTATGAATTGAAAGCTAGGTCTAGAGATGGGAGGTCCTGGGTTCAAATCTGGATTTAGATAATTTCTAACTGTGTGATTCTGGACAAGTTACCTCCATTCTGTCTTGCGACCAATACACCATATTTATTTTAAGGCAAAAGGTAAGTGTTTGATTTAAAAAAAAAAATCTTTTCTATAACAAAGAAAAAAACAGTTCAGCAAAGTCCTCTGATACATTGACCTCATCTGACAGCCATGCCGTCAATTCCACTCCTCCAGACACCCACTCCCCACTTCTCCCTCAAAAAGAGGGAAGTCTGTTTCCTCAGCCTCCCTCTGGGGCAAAGATGGGCCATTATAATTATAGAGTGTTCAACTTCCCAGTTTCTTCATTTTAGAGATGATGATGAAATTGAGAGCCAAAGAGGTAACTAGAGCTTGAATTTGAGTCATTGAAGACTCATTCATAGAAGGACAAACTTTACATCCAAGAATGAGAGGAATCGGGAATTTGAAGTTTAAAGAAGGTTTTATTCATGTCTTTTGTTTCTAAAATTACAGTCATTTTCACATCCGTCCTTCCTTGTTCCATCCCCCATTAATCCCTCCTGTAAAACAAAGAAAAACAGTTAAGCAAAGCCAATTGATATCATCAATGAATGCAATATTCTACACCAGTGGTTCCCTGTGCAAAGGAGGAAGGTGCATTTCCTTGTCTAGTCTCTGGGATCAAGAATAGTCATCAAGGGGCAGCTAGGGAGCACAGTGGATAGACGCCAAGCCTGGTGTCAAGAGGACTCGAGTTCAAATTTGGCCGCAGGTATTTCCTAGCCATGTGACCTTGGACAAGTCACATAACCCCATTTGCATAGCCCTTGCCCTTCTATCTTGGGATTGCTACTAGGCCAGAATGTAACGGTTTAAAAAAAAAAAAGATTGGTCATCGTAATTGTTCAAAACTAGGCCCAAAAGAGGCTAGTGAATTATATATACCCTTTGATCCAGCAATACTACTACTAGATCTGTATCTTACAGAGATTTAGAAGAAAAAAAAGGTGGAAAGACCTATTTGTACAGAAATATTTATAGCAGCCCTTTTTGTGGTGGCAAAGAATTAGAAGCCTAAGGAATGCCCATCAATTGGGGAATGGCTGCACAAGTTGTGATATACGCCTCACACAATTGTAAGGGGATACTGTTGATGAGAAGGATGATTTCAGAAAATCCTGGCAAAATTTACATGAACTGGTGCAGAGGGAAGTGAGCAGATCCAGGAGAACCAGTAACAGCAATAATGTATGAACAACTGTGTATAACTTAGCTATCCTCAGAAATACAATGATCCAAAGCAATCTCAAAAGACTTAAGTTGAAAATTGCTGTCCACTCCCATAGAAAAAACTGATGCAGTCTGAATACAGATTGAAGCAGACCATTTTCCACTTAATTTTCTTCATTTTAAGAAAGGTCTTTTTCTGCAATATGATAAATATAGAAACAGGTTTTATATAATAGCTCATGCATAACCAGTATCGAATTGCTTATATCTCAGAAAGTGGGGAAAGGAGGAAGAAAGGGAGAGAATGTGGAATCCAAAATGCTAGAAAATGAATGCTAAAATTGTTTTGACATGTAAGTGGGAATAAAAAAATATTACTGAAGGGGGAAAAATGCTCACAGTGAAACTTTCTATTAGCATCTTTTTTTCATTTATATTATTATTCCCTGTGTATAAAATTCTCTTAATTCTGCTTACTTCACTGCAACAGTTTATGAAAATCTTCCCGTTTCTCTTGATTCCTCATACTAGTCCTCCTGACTCTAGGCCGGGAGTCCTATCCAATGAGCCACCTAGCTGCTTCTATCTTACATTTTTTTTCTCCCAGATTATATGTAAATACAATCTTAATACATTTTTTTGACATTTTGTGATCTGTGGTCTCTCCCTCCTACCCTCGCCAAGACAGCAGGTGTTAGCTATGGGTTGTACATTTGCTCTGTAATACATATTTTCATGCTCATCATATTGTGAAAGAAGATACATATCACTTGTACTGGAGAAAAATTCATGAAAGAAATAAAGTGAAGAATGACTTGCTTCAAAATCTGCATTCAGATTCCATCAGTTCCTTCTAGAGTGGTGAATAGCCTTTTTGCCATGAGTCCTTTGGAGTTATCTTGGAAGGAGTTTAGTCTTGCAGACAGATTCTGTTCTCTCCAGCCTGTACACAGGATGCTGACATGAACCCACTCACATCTCTTAGTAAAATTTCATTTCATTTCACCCCTCCTTGTGTCATCTCCCTTTTCCAATGAGTCCAAAAGCTCACATTTGAAGCTTGCAAAATGCTCACAAGAATTCTGGTAGGTAGGTAGTGTAGCTGTCATTATTTCCATTTTACAGGTGAGGAAAATGAAACTCAGAGAAGTGATGATTTCCCCATGGATGCAAGCTGGTAAGTATCAGGGCCAGAATCTGATCCTACTTTTTTTTGATTCCAGGAGCACCACCAAATCTAGTCAGTACTTTTTAAGTTTTCTTCTCCCCAGGACCTAAAAACGAAATACAGTGGTGTCAGAAATATGATATAGGGGCAGTAGGTGGCATAGTGAATAGAGTGCCAAGACTGGAGTCAGGAGGACCTGTATTCAAATGTGACCTCAGATAACTTCCTAGCTGTGTGACCCTGGGCAAGCAAGTAGCCTAGCCTTAGATTTGTTACTAAGATAGAAAGTAAGGGTTTAAAAAAGGAAGAAAGAAAAAAGAAATATGATATAGAGTTTGATTCACTTTTGTTGTTATTGTTTGTTGTTGCTAAAACTCTGACCTTCTGTCTTAGAATCAATACTAAATGTTGGTTCTAAGGTAGAAGAGTGCTAAGGGCTAGGCAATTGGGGTTAAGTGATATGTCCAGGGTCACTCAACTAGGTAGTATCTGGGCCACATTTGAACCCAGGACTTCCCATCTATAGGCTGAGCTGACTCCAATGAGCCACCTAGCTACCCCCGACTGGTAAATTTCTTGAGTGCTCATCTGTTTGTACCTATCACTCATTGGCTTTGGGTCCCTACAGAGAGCTAACTCTGTAACCTTGGTGAATTGGCATCTTTAAATCATTCCTAGAGAGCTGAATTCCATTGTTTGGCTTAAGGACTGAAATCCAATGTAAGCAATTGGTAAGGGTGATTTCTGCTCCCTAAATAGGAGAGGAAGGAAACTGTTAACCTTGAATGATGAGAGTCTTGGTGATGCAACCTCCCCACAGCTTTTAATGTACTGTTGTGATTATCTCATTGGAACTGGCAAAAAAAAAATTGATGCAGCAAATCAGGACCTGTTTACTTTCAAGAAGAAACTTTCCAACTTAGGCTTTCCAGAGTTTTTTGTTGGCACGCCAATGGTTAGATGGTACAGTGATAATGTTTAACTTGGATTTATAAAAATTCAGAAGGATCAAAATTCAAATCCTGGCTCATATTTGTAATTTACTGTGTGGCAAGTCAATTAACCTCTGTCAGCCTCAGTTTCCTCATCTGTAAAATAGGGATAAGAATAGTACCCCTCTTACAGAATCACTGTGAGGACCAAATAAAATCACATTTGTAAAGTATTTTACCAGCTTTAAAAAATGCTATATATATGTTAGCTATTACAATTATTATAATGACCCATCTTTGCTCCAGAGGAAAGCTCAGGAAACATGTTTCGTTCCTTTTTAGGAGAAGGGAGTGAGGGTTTAGTGTCTCAATGTGACATTGCTGTCAGATGAAGTCAGTATTTCAGGGGCCTTAACTATTGTTCCTTGAAACAGGGAAGTTTTAAGGGGTTTGTGTGCAGGGAGAATTATATCCAGAAAGACGGCGATGTAGAAACAAAAGGCATTAATAAAACCTCCTTCCTTAGCTTTCTCTCTCCACTGCCTTCCCCTGTACCTCTTGCCTTTCTTTCCCCTCTTCCTCTCTCTAACCATATTTTCAAGTTTTAAAACATAGACCACCCCCTCTTTCAGGGAAGGAGAGGTGGATAGTAGGGCGAGAGTCATGATATTCCATTACATTCATCCACCATAACTTGTTTAGCTGTTCCCTGATCAACAAATAGATTTCTAGTTCTTTGTTGCCACAAAAAAGGCTGCTATGAATATTTTGGTGCACACTGTACTTTTCTTTCAGTTTTTCAACTTCTTGGGGTTTAGGTCTAGCAGTGAGATTTCTGGGTTAAAGGGTATAGATAGTGAAGTCATTTTTTTCCTGCTACCATGTTTATTCACTGAGTAGGGTCAATCAGACCTGACACCAGAAGGCTGTGGGAAAACTCCGAAATTTGGGCTGGAATAATGTGGAAGGCCACCAAAAGGCCCAGAGGTCTCAACAGGGTAGAATCTACTCACCCTGAACAAGAGCAGCAGAGTGAGCTGATGGTGTTAGAGGATAGACCGACAATTTTCTGTGACACCGAAAGAAGGAAGAGAGTCCTGGAAGTCCCAGCGACCAAATCGGGATAGGTGGAAAGCTGTAACTACCTATGCTTGTATCTGAGAATAATAGGGCCGGTGGGGAATGTCTGTAGTATCTCAGGACATCTCAAGATTTCTAGGTTGATGAGGGTTGGTGGCTACTGGGGAGGAAGAGAAGGTCAGAAAAGGAAACACATCCCCAGATAAGGTTGACACCACTAACGGGGGGAGGGAGTCAGAGGGAGGAAGCTCTGGATGGTTCTGTCTATACCTTCTATATTTAACAGCTTGGGACAAAGTCCAGCATCCCTGACCTGGTTACAGTTCTTCAGTCCAAAGCACCAGGTTCATTGTAATGGCTGCAGTACTTATTTAATTCTAAGTTCACTGAGGACAGAGAAGCATATCTTTTTTTTTTTTTAACTTATATCAATACTATGTATAGGGTCCAAGGCAGAAGAGTGGTAAGGGCTAAGCAATGGGGATTAAGTGACTTGTCCAGGATCACACAACTAGAAAGTCTCTGAGGTCAAATTTGAATCCAGGACCTCCTATCTCTAGGTCTGACTCTGAATCCAATGAGCCACCCAGCTGCCCCCAGAAGTGTATCTTCTTTATTTTTTATTCTTCATTTTTAAATTTCTCATAGTTGCTAGGACAATCAGTCAGTAAGTTCCTAAGGACTTATTGACCAGAAGGTTCCTTCCAGCATCAGTGGTCAGTAAGTCACCAAGCATTTATTGAGTGCCTATTATATAGCAGACACAGGCATTCAGATTGGTGCAGCAAACCATTGCACATTATAGTTCCTGCTCATGGACTCATAGATTTAAAAATGAAAGGGCCCTTTCATTTAGAAGTCTTTTAGAAGTCAACTTCTCCTTCCACCCATCCCCTCATTTTATAGATGAGAAAACTGAGGGCCCAAGAAAGTAAGTGACTTGCTCAGGGTCATCCAAATACCAAGTGTCTGAGGTGGGAGTTGAAACCAGGTCTTCCTGACCCCAACTCCAACACCTTCTGCCACACTGAGTTTTGTGGACATCAGTAAGAGAAGGAGAAAAATATAATAAGAGCTCTGAGAAGCATTAAGAAAGATGAGGTAAGTGTTTTACCTCCTGTGAAGCAGGCTTGATTCAGGACAGTGAGAATATGAATTAACTGTCTTGCCTTTAGAAGACTAGATGAATGGGGGCTGGGAGAGAGGAGAAAGGAACTAAGAAGAGATATGGAAGAACAGGTTCTAATCCAGTGCCTATTCCTGATTACTGGAACTGGAGCAAATCTTAGAATGCTTCATGTCATGATAGATTGAAGGAACCAAGGAAGGACAGCCTAGAAAAGGAAATCTTGGGAAGAATATGGTTGCTCTTTTTACCTGAAGGAGGAGAAGGAGAAGAGGAGGAGGAGAAGGAGAAGAGGAGGAAGAGGAGAAGAAAAAGAAGAACAAAGAACAAAAAAGAAGAGAAGTAGAAAGAGGAGGAGAACAACAACAAAAAACAAAGAAGAAGAACAAAGGATAAAGAAAAAGAAAGAAGAGGAAGATTAGGACCAGTGGAGGAAGTCAGTGGAAAGAACAGTGTCTTTGGAGACACAAGACCTGGATTCAAAACCAGCCTCTGATGGATACACATGTGGCCTTGAGCAAGTTGTTTAACAGCCCTTTGCTTGCCTCAGTTTCCCCAGTTGTAAAATGAGTTTTATTTGGATTAGATGGTTTCTGGGATTCCTTTGGCTCTGGTGCGGATCCTAAGTCTGACCACTTCAGTATATTTGAGAGCTTCCTTGTAATTCAGGTCCAGCAACAGAATGGGCTGCCTAGAAAAGTAGTGAGCAGATGGCTAGCTGTCAGGAATAAGTTAGATGGAGATTTCTTCATGGAATGAGATCTGTAAGGTACCTTTCAAATCAAAGATTTTATGATCTCTACCTTCTTGTCCTTCTCATGGGGTCTCAAAAAACACTAACAATAAGAATAAAAAATGTTTAATGTGTCTTAATAGAAGGGGCCTGGGATGAGGAATTAGAGGGATATAGAATTCATACTCTGTCATTTACTACCTGTGTGGCCTTGAGTAAGTCACTACATCTCAAGTGTGGGAAAGCTGAAAAAAAGCACTGATTCTTGAGTCCTAGGAACTGGATTCAGATCCTGCCTCTTGGTACCACCTGCCTACCTTTAGGCAAATCACTAACCCTCCCTTAGCCTTGATTTCCTCATCTGTAAGAGGAGAGGGGTAGGACTAAAATGACTCTATAGATTTATAATCCTATGGTTTTCCATGTATGATCTTGGACAAGTCACTTAACTCCCTAGGCCTCCATTTCCTCATCTACAAGGTGAGGAGGTTTTGACTATATTGTCTCTGAGATTCTTTCTACTCAATCCACGATCCTAAAGCTACCTGGAATCTAGTTTCTTCAGCTGTAAAATGAAAGAGATTGGTTTAAGTGACCTCTAGAAGGTTCCTTCTAGTCCCAGATCTTTGAGCTGATGATCTGTAATTCTAAATTCTTCAGAAGATTGATCATTTAAACTTTATTAAAAAAAAAACACAACCCTTTACCATCCATCTTAGAGTCAATACTGTGTATTGGTTTCATGGCAGAAGAGCTTTAAGGGCTAGATGATGGGGGTTAAGTGACTTGGCCAGGCTCACACATCTAGGAAGTGTTTGATGTCACACTTGAACCCAGGACCTCTTGTCCCCAGGCCTAGCTCTCCATTCCCTGAGACACCCAAGATGCCCCCAAGCTTCATTTCTTTACAAAAGGAAGGTAGAAGTCTTAATTGGTGCTAAATCACCAGAAGGATAAGGGCAGATGGGGCTTTTACTGGCATTTATTAACTCTCTCAGCAAATAGTTGTAAACTTTGATAACCTATTGACTGTCAAAAGTCTATAAAGCAGACTATGACACAACTAAGGGAGGACGTCTTTGCCACAGACTGGTTGTGGTGAGACCACCGCCTCTAATTTCCCACAAGTAAAGCTGGATCTTTAACAGAAAAAAAAATAATTAAAAAAGAAAAAAGGAGGGGGCAGTTAGGTGGCTTGGTGGATGGAGAGCCAGGCCTCGAGACTGTAGGTCCTGGATTCAAATCTGCCCTGAGATACTTCCTCACTGTGTGACCCTGGGCAAGTCACTTAACCCTCATGGTCTAGTCCTGAACCAATAGATAGTATGGATTCCAAGATGGAAGGTGAGGGTTACTAAAAAGAAAGAAAAGAAAAAGAAAAGAGGAGAGTGGGTTTTTTCTTCTCTCCATGCCAGATGTTTGGTACAGGCGTGGGTCGGGGACAGAATTTTGACGCAAGCAGCGAACTTCGGTTCCTTTAGCACCTGGGCCTTCCTGCCTCCCGCCCAGCGCAGGCCGGCGACTGCAATGTCAACCCTCCCAAGGCAGGCGGTCAGTCCTCTCTCCTCGTCGTGCCGCCTTCCCATCAGGACGCGGGCCTTGTGTGCAATCTGCGAGGCCGCTGCTAAGCGCAGAAGGCCAAAAGCGAGCCTCTGAGTGTCTGGCGGCGGAGCCCTCCCCGTGGGCAGCGCAGGGCCCCTTCCAGGTGGGAGAGCGGAGCGGCTGCCGCCGTGAGACCCCGCTCGGAGCTGGCCGAGTTCAAAGGGAGTGGCTGCTTACCCAGACTTTGCTTTAACACGAAGCCTGCCTGACGTCTACTTTAAAAGCCATGTGATGAAACCAAGCCACAAGAAAGAGGTTTCGACATTCATTATCTCTTCCTGGAAAACAAACTCAACTACTTCCCCGAACTTTGCTGGTGCCCAATTATAAAAGTTTTGAAGACAGTCAAGAGAACGAGGCTGCCCTCTTCCTCCCTCCCCCACCCCGGGCTACAGTCATCTTATCTCCGTTTTACTCTACCTGGAAATGCACCCCCTGCCCTCCCCCACCCTGCTCCCCTCTTCCTTTTGGTTTTCAGTAACTCGCCGAGATGAAAATCAATACCATTTCTTTCACTCCATCCACACCCTGTCGAATAGGCCCTCCAGAGCGGCCTCTCTCATGGCTAGCCCAACGACCATTCAGAGACACTGGACCAGAAATAGCCCTGGGCCCTCTGATTTCCAGTAAAGCAGCCGCCGGCCTTTTTCTTGCATCCCTGGGTGTTTACCTTACGGCGCATGGGTTAGCTCAACACAAGAGGGGCTGAAGTAGTTCAGGCAGAGAGCACGCAGGGCTCCCCGCAGAAGAACCCCGGGAGAAGCTACCCTCCTCCACATCCTCTCCGAAATGGAAGCCTTGGCTCCCCCCCACCCCCACCCCACCCCCATTGGGCCTCCCCAGTTCCGACTCCAAGAAAATCCTGTGAAAGTACCCATCCTGCTGCTTTCTGATGGCTGCCTGCCTGCCTGCCTCACAAAATGTTTGCCTGGGATTTCAGTTTCTGTCAGAGCCTTGGAAATCCAATCAGAAAAATTCCACTGCTTTGTCAAGAAGAATCACAATGGTGTCATCAAGGCAAGACTCGAGAAAAGGGTCACACAATTCTGTGGAAGTTCCCTGGAGGGAGAGATTCGCTTCATTTCATCAGTGATGAATAGCTAGCTTGGGGCCAAGTGTAACAGACTTCCTCAATTCTGCAGCATTTCCCTTGCACTCAAGGACTCCCAAATTCACAGAAATCAGGTCTGAAAATATAACCCTGGGTGTGTTTGTGGGGGCTGAGGTGGGGGAGCCGCCTTCCCCCATGGCGGCAAGGCATTTAGCAGAATCCAGATTCTCTGGAGGTGTGAAGACTATGAGCCCCCAACTATGAGCTGGATTTCCCTGAAAATATAGAGGGCACATCCCCAGCTTTCAAGGCTCATCTGTGAGCATGTCCAAAGGCATGGGATTTGAGGCCTGAAAATCTTTTTTAAAAAGCACAAGGTTATAGATTTAGGACCGAAAGAAAGCTTAGCATTCATTCGTCCAATCTTTTCATTTTATAGATGAGGAAACCGAGGCTCAGAGAGGTGTTAAGTGGTTTATTTGTCCAAGGTCAGCCAGGCAGTAAGAAACAAAAGCTGGGATTCTGATCCAGGGCCTCTGACTCCAAGTCCAAGTGTTCTCTAAACCACTAAACCATTGCATCTCCTCCTCTACCCACTCACTCATTCATTCATTCATTCATTCATTCATTCACTCAAATACTGTTAAGCCCCCAGGATGGGATAAGGGGGCTGTTAGGTGGTACAGTGCATAGTGTGTAGAGTCCTGGGCTTGGAATCAAAAAGAGTCATTTTTAGGAGTTCAAATCCAGCCTTGAACCCTTACTAGCTGTGTGACCTTAGGCAAGTCATTAACCTTCAGCTCTTCATCTGTAAGATGAGCTGGAACAGGAAACGGCAAACCATTCCGGTATCTTTGCCAAGAAAATCCTAAATAGGGTCACAAAGAATCAGATATCACTGAATGATAACAAATGGGGGAGACACTGGGGAAAAGAGAAAGAAGACAGGACCCCAGCCTTTCAGGCATCAACATAGAGTTTAGGGGCTACCAATCTAAACTGAAATTTTTATGGAATTTTAAGGTTTGCAAAGAACTTTACCTACTTTTATTTCACTTGATCCCTAAGACAACCCCATGATGTTGGGACTCTCAGTATTTTTATCTCCATTTTATAAATGATCAGAGAAGCTAATGATTTCAAGGGCTGATAGTATCCCTAGAGATACTTCGAAGGGACTTTAGGAATCATTTAGTCCAACTCCCCCATTTAACAGATAAGAAAACTGAGGCACACATAAAGGTTAAATGATTTGCCCAAGATCACACCACTGAGCTGAGATTCAAACCCAAGTCATTTGGCTCCAAATCCAGCATGACTTCCATGGTCATGTGGCGAATCAATTTGAACCCATGGACCTGAAGGATACCTTCCCAGGAAGAAATGGGGGTAAGGATAGAGGAAGGTTATTTTTAGCTGAGGAAGCAGTATGAACAAAACAACAGGAAAGATGGCAAGGGTTGGAAGGGGAAGGAGCAGATCAAAGAATGTTGGACAATCTAGAAATGATAAGCAATCTAATTTGGCAAGACCATAGGGTAGGTGGAGGGCAACAATGTGGGGGAAGGAAGGAAGGAAGGACAGGTTGCCATTTGAAATTTGCCATTAGAGGATCATCCCTTTGGGTTAAACATTATTCTCTTCATTATCATGAGTAAGTAACTTTAACCTCTCTGAATCTCAGTTTTATCCTCTGTAAAATGGGAATAATAACACCATGAGTATTGTCTCCCAAAATTGTTGTAGGGCTCAAAAAAATATGAAAAGAATCAATGAAGGAAAAAAATGTTTATTGCTTATCATATGCCAAGTTATATTGTCTTTAATGAGGCACATGTAGGAGCTGATGTGTGCAAATGGTTTGGAAAATTTTTAAGCACAGTATAGACCTATATTACATGAAGTAGTCGTGACTGAGTGGTTAAGGCAATGGACTAATGATCCATTGGTTGGAATCCTACTGATTACAGTCTTAAAAGCTGCTCTGAATCTTCAGGTGGGTCAATTCCACTTGTTTCTCCAAGTTATTTTTATGTATAGCTAGGTGGCACAGTGGATAGAGCACTGGGCCTGGAGATGGGAGGTCCCAGGTTCAAATTTGACCTAAGCCACTTCCTAGCTGTATGACCCTGGGCAAGTCACTTCACCTCCATTGCCTGGCCCTAGCCCATTCCACTCTTCTGCCTTGGTTCTATGACCAAAGGTAAGGATTTTTTTAAAAATACTAAGACAGAAGGTAGGGGTTTAAAAGAATTTTTTTAAATTAAGCACTAAGTGTCAATGATCACTACTTTTACTCTCTATGATGCAAATGTCCCTGAGAAGGGTACCGGTTAAGTTCCTAAAGATTTAGTGTAAATGGAATTGCTAGATTATGTATTTTACAGGGCTTCTTGTGGTCAGGGGAACTGAAAGGGAGGAAATGTCAAAGGGAAGGCAGGGACTACAAAAAAGCAGCTTCATTTCTTTCTCCATCCTGCCGGGGGAGAAATGTGAATAAAACAAAAACTGAAAGGAGCCCTCTCCCACCTCTCCTGGAGCAGCAGCCCGTGGGTTGTGTCTGGAGGAGGAAGGAGGAAGGGAGGGAGAAAGGGAGAGAAGGTCACACAAGCAAGGGGCCAGACAGAGAAAGAGCATTAGACAGAACAAAAGTCTGAGGGAAAATACAAATAAGAATGGACTCTCCCCACCTTTACCCTACTTGTCATCCAGTGAGGAAGAGGTAATGTGGACACCACCACAGTCCAAGGCATGGGAGGGGATGGAAACAAAATCTGTCTGGGAGTTCAGAGGAGAGAGGAGTTCCTCACTTGCAGCTGGAATGATCAAAGAAGGAAGGAAGGGTTCAAGGGTCTCTTTGTGCATGCTGCTCCCCCATCTCTAATCTTTTCTCGCTCTACCTTTAGGCTTGTTTAGAGCTCCTTTTTGTTGTTCAGTTGTGTCCAACTCTGCGCTGCCATGGACCATCGCTCTCCATGGGCTTTTCTTGGCCAACATCCTGGAGAGTTTTACCTTTTCCTTCTCCAGTGGATCCATTTGTCACGTAATCAGAAGTTAAGTGTCTTGTCCAGAGTCACACAGTTAGGATTTGTCTGAAACCACATTTGAACTCAGGTCTTTCTTGTGAAGCCCATGGGGATAGCTAGCTACCTTGTAGGCATACAGAAGTTAAGGGAGTTGCCTAAAATCAGACAACTATGAAATGTTTGAGGCTAGATTTGAACTCAGGTCTTCTGGACTCCAAACTCAGTACTTTTTTTTTTTTAACTCTTACCTTCTGTTTTAGAATTAATACTAAATATCAGTTCCAAGGCAGAAGAAAGGAATGAGCTAGGCAATTGGGGCCAAGTGATTTGCCCAGGGTCACACAGCTGGGAAGTATGTGAGACTGGACTTGAACACAGGCCCTCTGGGCCTCCAGCATTGGTTCTCTATTCACTGAGCCACCTAGTTGCTCCCAGGCGTAACTACTGAGTCACAGGGATTTCTAATAAGTCAAATGCCACTTCCTAAAGAGGTCTTTCTTGATCATCAGCCCCCACCTTCCTCCACCCTCACCCTCTTTCTTAGTGTTTGTTCTCCATTTTCAAATTGCTTTCTCTTCATTTTACATGCATCTTGTATCTAATTTTCCTGTCTGTTTTTTCCCCTCAGTAGAATGTAAGTTCCTTGAGGGCAGACACATTTTCCCATTCTATCTTTGTATTCTTTATGCCTAACACAGTATTTGACGCATGGTATAGAAGGAGGAACAAGCATTTATTAAGTATACAGGGGCAGCTGGGTGGCCCAGTGGTAAGAGAGCCAAGTCTGGAGATGGAAGGTCCTGGGTTCAAATGTGGCCTCAGGTACTTCCTAGCTGTATGATCCTGGGCAAGTCACCTAACCCCCATTGCCTAGCCCTTACTGCTCTTTTACCTCAGAACTGATAAACTTAGTATTGATTCTAAGAAAAAGGCACAATTGTTTTTTTAAGTGTCTACCACCTTCCAGGCACTGTGCTAACCACTTTATAAATATCTCATTTGATCCTCACAATAGCCCTGGGAAGTAGGCTGCTATTATCTTAATTTCTCAGTTGAAGAAACTGAGGCAGACAGAAGTTAAATGACTTGCCCCAAATCTCACAGTAAGTGTTTGAGGCCAGATTTCAGCTTATGTCTTACTGACTCTGGCCCAGCACTCTATCCCCCTTGACACCTAGCTGCCTTTTAAGTAGGTGCTTAATAATGAATGGAATGGATTGGAATGTCAGCTTTAAAAGGGACCTCAGAGGCCAGTTAGTCCAGTTTCTTAATTTGGAGTCCATGAACTTGTTTTTTTAAATAATTAAATATTTGATAGTGGTTTCAATAATATTTTGGTAATTATATTGCATTGTAATTAATTTCCTTCTTAATCCTTCATCATTTATTTTTTTGCATGAAACCATCCTTCTGGGAAGGGATCTAGAGGTTTTCCCATGCTAGGAAAAGGCATCTATGGCACAAAAAATATCAAAGGCCCTTTTATTAGCCCAACAAGAACACCTCTTCAATATCTAGGGCAAGGGGTCATTTCCCACTTGAATGGGGATGTGCAATGTGCAAATGACCTGGGCAACTAAGGAAGAGAGGAGAAAGGCATGAAAACAGAAAAAAAGCAAGTCATGTTCTAGGAAAACAGAATATTTTGTTAATGATAAGGCTGGAAATCTTGGTTCCAGCTATTTCATAGAAGGCTTTGAAATCCAGCCAGAAGGATTTAGACTTACTTTTTCCTTATGTTTCTGTAGGCAAAGGGACTCTTTTTAAAGAACATTCAAAATTTATTTTTATTGTCATGCAAAATACACTTCCATATTGGTCATTGTTGTAAGAGCAAACACAACTTAAACCCCCAAAATAAAATCATAAATCCACTGATGTGAAAAATGACTCCAATAGTTCTTTCTCTGGAGGTGGATACCATTTTCCATCATAAGCCTTTCAGGATTGTCCAGATTGTTGCCTGGCTGAGAGTTGCAAGTTTTCACAGATCATCATCATCCAGTATTGCTGTTACTGTGTATTCTCCTGGTTCTGCTTATTTCGCTCTGTATCAGTTCCCGCAGATCTTTCCACCTTTTTTTGAATTCATCTTGCTTATCATTTCTTATAGCACAAAAGTATTCCATCACCAACATGTACCACAATTGTTCAGCCATTCCCCAATGGATGGGCATCCCCTCAATTTCCAATTCTTTGCCACAACAAAAAGAGCTTCCATAAATATTTGTGTGCAAGTAGGTCCTTTCTCCTTTTTATTATTTCTTTGGGACACAGACCCAGAAGTGGCGTTATAGGATCTAAAGGTATGCAGGGCAATGAGACTCTTGAAAGTTTTTGAAGCTATATTATCGTCTTGCTTAAATCAGGGTTTTAGAGAGACTGATCTGGTAATTGTTAGCTTAGCCTGCTTGGAAGAAGTAAAATGGTGGATCTCCAAGGGACTTACTTTTGGGGGGCCACCCCAAAATGAAGAGGGAAGAAGACTGGGTGATGTCAGGAAAGGTCTTGACAGTAACAAGGAAAGAAAAAAAAAGGAAATAGTTGAACTAACAGACTGTAAAAATATTGCCACAATTTACTAGTCCTGCTCCAGGAGCCTGGCGGGAAAAGAGGTATTATTTATTTTTTCTGGTGTGGCCAAATCTTTACTGAGCAAACACTTAGCATTCAGACACAGCATGAAACTGCTTGCTCCCAGAGATCAGAAACCCATCTATTCCTCTCTTTGTAATGTTTCTACAGAGCCCAAGCTAGAGCCCTCAATCAATACCACTGACAGGCCTTCACCCTGGGGCTCAAAGCCAATTATCCCTTTCTCAAGTTCTAAGAAGATTCCACATTCACTGAAGATAAAGGAGTTGTGCCAGGAATTCAGGCAATGTGCAAACACTGATTTGGAGGGCCCAGAAACCTAAGGAATCTTCCTAAAAGAAGAAAAGGTAATTCTGGGAAAGACCTAAGCTCTCAGTGCAAAGGTCAACTGTCCGTTCTACCCTAATGAGAACCATCTGCCTTAGCCAGAAATGCCCTAAAGCCAGAGAGAAAGCACATTCCTCTTCCCCAAATCATTAATAAACTCCATACCACTAAGTTTCAATGGATTAGTTTTCAGTCCTCACATTCCTTGATCTTTGCAGCATTTGAAACTATTATCCCCATCCTTCTGGATGTTTTCTTGAACTCTACACCCTTGACTCTTCTACTCAAGAATGACTTGTTTTATAACTTTTTTAAAATCAACTCTTATTCCTGCCCCCTTAAATGTCATACCCCAAAATTCTCTCCTCTCTCTTGTCCCTTTTTAAATTTTTTTCTCTCTGCCCTCTTGGCCCTTACTTGCCTTTTCCTCTTCTCTCTCCTCCTTTCTTCTCTTCCTCTCTTTTTCCTTTCTTCTTCTCTCCTCTCTTTTCTTCTACTTTTCCTCTTACTCACTTCCTCTCCTCTCTTCTCTCCTCTTAAGATGCCTTTTATCTACCCTATTTACTTCTCTGTTTATATTTCATTTCCCACATTGGGATGCTAAACTCTTTGACAAGAACTTTCTAGTTTTTGTCTTTGGAGTCTCAGAGCCTAACATAGAAAGTGCTTAACATTTTTTTCCTTTTAAACATTATTTTTATTTGGTCAATTTCAAACATTATTCATTGAATACAAAAATCATTTTTTTTCCTCCCTCCCCTCCCACCACCCCTCCCATAGCTGATGCTCAATTCCACTGGGTATCACATGTGTCCTTGATCCAAACCCATTTCCTTGTTGTTGGTATTTGTATTAGGATGTTCATTTAGAGTCTACATCCCCAATCACATCCCCTCAGCCCCTGTAATCAAGCAGTTGTTTTTCTTCGGTGTTTTCCTTCCCACAGTTTGTCCTCTGCTTGTGGACAGCGCTTTCCCTCATGGATCCCTGCAGGTTGTTCAGGGTCATTGTACTGACACTAATGGAGAAGTCCATTACATTTGCTTGTACCACAGTGTATCAGTCTCCGTGTACAATGTTCTCCTGGTTCTGCTCCTCTCGCTCTGCATCACTTCCTGGAGGTTGTTCCAGTTCACATGGAAATCCTCCACTTTATTATTCCTTTTAGCACAATAGTATTCCATCACCAGCAGATACCACAGTTTGTTCAGCCATTCCCCAATTGAAGGGCATCCCCTCATTTTCCAATTTTTTGCCATCACAAAGAGCGCAGCTATGAATATTCTTGTAAAGTCTTTTTCCTTATTATCTCTTTGGGGTACAAACCCAGCAGTGCTATGGCTGGATCAAAGGGCAGACAGTCTTCTATCGCCCTTTGGGCATAGTTCCAGATTGCCCTCCAGAATGGTTGGATCAATTCTCAACTCCATCAGCAGTGCATTAATGTCCCTCCTTTGCCACATCCCCTCCAGCATTCATTACTTTCCTTTGCTGTCATGTTAGGTGTGAGGTGTGATCTCTTAGGTGTGAGGTGATACCTCAGAGTTATTTTGATTTGCATCTCTCTGATTATCAGAGATTTAGGGCACTTTTTCATGTGCTTATTAATAGTTTTGATTTCTTTGACTGAAAATTGCCTACTCATGTCCCTTGCCCATTTATCAATTGGAGAATGGCTTGATTTTTTTTGTATAATTGATTTAGCTCTTTGTAAATTTGAGTAATTAGACCTTTGTCAGAGGTTTTTGTTATGAAGATTGTTTCCCAATTTGTTGCTTTCCATCTGATTTTGGTTACATTGGTTTTGTTTGTACAAAAACTTTTTCATTTGATGTAGTCAAAATTATTTATTTTATACTTTGTGACTCTTTCTAAGTCTTGCTTGGTTTTAAAATATTTCCCTTCCCAAAGGTCTGACAATGTATACTATTCTATGTTCACCTAATTTACTTATAGTTTCCTTCTTTATGTTCAAGACATTTATCCATTCTGAGTTTATCTTGGTATAGGGTGTGAGGTGTTGATCTAAACCTAATCTCTCCCACACTGTCTTCCAGTTTTCCCAGCAGTTTTTATCAAATAGTGGATTTTTGACCGAAAAGCTGGGGTCTTTGGGTTTGTCATATACTGTCTTGCTGAGGTCACTTACCCCGAGTCTATTCCACTGATCCTCCTTTCTGTCACTTAGCCAGTACCACTTAACAAATTTTTAATAAATCAAACTGAACCATTCTTTTCTTCATTGCAAAGATGAAGTGCCATATCCTCCATGAAGCCTTCCCTAATCTTTCCACGAGTGTCATCTCTCTCTTCTTGAACTTCTCAGATCAGAGATTTGTTTTACTCCCCCTCCAAGTAATTTAATAATTTATTTATGTATCAGTCTCCCTACACTAATGCTCTCATGTAATAATAGGATCACACAACCAGAACTGGAAGGGGTTCTTCCCTGCATCCTCTGTCCCATTCCCATTTTAACAGATTAAGAAACTGAGACCTAGGGAAGAGAAATGACTTGCCCACGGTGACACAGGTAGCCAGTGATAGAGATGAGTTTGAATCCAAGTCTCTTGGTTCCAGAGCCAGTGATATTTCTACTGTCTTGCACTAGGTCCTCTGAAGCACCTTCATAAAGTTGACAGAGTTCAGAGTTCAAAGTCTTCAAGGGTTTTGACATATGCTGGAGCTGGCTCATTCTGGCCCTCTATGCTGATTATTAAAATTTTACTGTGAGCATGTAGATCTTGGAAATCAACAAATGTTATAAATCAGGGCTTGAGTTGTTTTGCTGATTGCCAAGACTTTATAAAATGATGAAAAATGTTAATGATATAAATTAAGCTTAATGTGTATACATTTTCCTTCCCCAGAAAGCATGTTGTTAAACATTGACCAACCCATCTCTGAATATAGGTCTTGGTTCAGCCAAACTGCCTTCTCTATGTTCCTTACACAAGAAACCATTTTCTGTCTCTGTCTTTGCA
The DNA here is from genome assembly GCF_027887165.1 of Monodelphis domestica. Classification (NCBI taxonomy): domain Eukaryota; kingdom Metazoa; phylum Chordata; class Mammalia; order Didelphimorphia; family Didelphidae; genus Monodelphis; species Monodelphis domestica. The sequence goes on along the minus strand of NC_077233.1, from coordinate 183,609,570 downwards.
CTTACCATCCTCCCATTCCTGGAATGTTGTTGTTGTTCAGCCATTTATTTTTTTTAGCTGTGTTTGATGCTTCATGTCCTCAGTTGGAGTTTTCTTGGTAGAGATCCTGGAGTAGCTCATTATTCCCTTCTCTGGCTCATTTTACAGATGAGGAAATCGAGGCAAACAGGGTTAAATGACTTGTCCAAGGTCACACAGCTAGTAAGTATATGCTACTAGATTTGAACTTGGGAAGACATGTCTTCCTGAAGCCAGACCCAGCTTTCTATCTACTGCTCTATCTAGTTACCCCATGCTGAAATGTATTCCTGTGTTATCTCAAGTCAAATCAATAAGCTTTCATTAAGCATTATTCTATGGGGGCTACGAGGTTTATCTCTACCTCAAAGATTCTCTCTCACTTTAAGATGAAGCTCGCTCAGCCTGATCCTTTGCCAGATCCCCCAATTGCCAGGACCCTCTCTTGAAAAGGGAATTATGTTGAGCTATTTTGTGTATGTTTGTATGGATTAACTCTACATTTATGGGCATGTATTTTTTCCTTCCTTTCAATTAAAAGTATTTATAAATTTATTTTATCAATTACATGTAATAAATCTCCACACACGTTTTCCTGAGTTATATGATCAAACTCATCTCTCTCCCTTATATTTTCAATCTCTAATTAGAAAAGAAACTCCTTGTGAGTTGGAATTGTTTCAGGGGTAGCCGTCCTATCCCTAGTAGATGCTTAATAAATACTTGCTGAGGGACAGCTAGGTGGCTCAGTGGATATAGAAAGCCAGGCCTGGAGACTGGAGGTCATGGGTTCAAATCCCCCCTCAGCCACTTCCTAGCTGTGTGACTCTGGGCAAGTCATTTGGTCCCAGTTGCCTCGCCTTTGACTTGCTCTTTTGCCTTGGAATAGATACTTAATATTGACTTGAAGACAGAAAGGAAGAGACTAATAAAGAAATAAATATTTGATGATTGACTGAGCTTGATCGATTGACTGAAGTGGCTTAACAGAGATGGCACTACAGGAAGGAAGAAGACAAGCTGTGTCTTGAATCCAGCTCTTCTGACCAGGAATCCTATGCTCTTGGGGCTGCCTAGACTGGCCCATCTGTAGCCAGCCGTGGCGCAGATGCCATACCTCTGTAGAAGCAGGTTGAGCATAACAGGCAGACCTCAAAGCCTTTGGCGGGCAAGCACGGGAAGACTTCTCCAGTGGAATGTGTGGAGGAGAACAATTGTCCTCCAATAGCCATGAAGGCACGCTGGAGCAGGTGCTCAGAGCTTGGTCAGACATTGAGGTTGCCAAGGTGTATCCAGGCTGTCTGGTTGTCTTGACTTTTGTCCTGTTCCTGGACTTGGATATCTCTAGAAGAGAGCATGAGGCTGACAACTTTGCACAGCTGTGCCTCACTTAAATCCAGTTCATTCGCAAGTCATGGACCTGGGATGTCATTGGTCCTTTTCAAAAATGAAGGATGGGGGGGAGGGCAGCTGAGTAGCTCAGTGGATTGAGAGCCAAGCCTAGAGATGGGAGGTCCTGGGTTCAAATCTGACCTCAGACACTTCCTAGCTGTGTGACCCTGGGCAAGTCACTTGACCCCCATTGCCTAGTCCTTGCCACTCTTCTACCTTGGAGCCAATACACAGTATTGATTCTAGGGCAGAAGGTAAGGGTTAAAAAAAATGAAGGATCAACAACAACCACCACAACCAGGGATGCATCATGCCTAAGGGGGGGGAGTTCATTCCAACCAAATGATGGTGATGATTCTGTCCCCGACACCTACTTAACCAAGCAAACGATGCTCCTTAGTGATAAGCATGCCGTTCCTTTGGAGTTGGGCATGGATGGTCACCCTTGGAAAGTCTAGGAGCTTCTGGGTTCCTTGGATTGGAAGAGATTCCCTTTATGTCATCACTACTGGCTCCAGGGAGGATCTCACCAGAACAGTTGGTGGGAAGGGGGAGGAGTGCTTCACTGTTTTGGAGATCTCTTTGAGTTATCCCGATTGTTCCCAGGGAATTCAATAAAGCTGTTACATGAATCCAGTGGCTCCTAAATCATGAAGTCATCTCTGGGTGGCATGAGTAGATATCGTGGAGGGAAGGGGGGCATCATCATCCCCTTTGCCATCCCCGGGGCCAGCTGATGTTGATCCTTTCTCTCCTTCCTAGGTTCCACTGAAGGGAGGTCATCAAAGAGACTGATGGCTTTCTGCAAAGAAGCCAAATCGACATGGTGCTTAAGCATTCCTGGGAAAGTGCCCAACTATGGAACTTATTAGCTGGTATAAGCTTGTGTGTGGGGATTTGAACTTGAAGGAAGGAGAGGAGGGTGAGCTACCGTCCCCACCCCCACCTCCACTCCCATTCCTTCAGCTTTCATCTACCAGTGGCTTCCCTTCTCAGCTCCATGGTGTGTCCTCTGGCAGGATTCTCATCAATTTCCCCCTGACTCTGCACATCCAAACCAGGAATCTCATTGCTCAACCACAGCGACACTGAGAATCGAAGAACGGTCCTTGAGAGCAGACTCCCCGACTCCTCAAAGACTGATCCTGTGAGCCAGGAAATGATGTCATCCACTCTCCCCTCGAGCCCAACACCCCCCGCGTGGGGCAAGCTCCCAGCCTGGGTAATGGGCAGTCAGCTCTTTCTCAGCTCTGAGTACCAGTGGGCCCCCAGCGTCTATTGACAAGCTCACTGAAAAACAGCATTTCTGAAAATCAATATGTGGCCTTTTCGGCTGAAGTCAAGATAGAATCCATCCCCTGGCCTGAGGCACACTTTTGAAACAGCATGTGCTGGATAATGGGCCTGCTGGGGATGGATGGGGGGCAAACAGGGGGGAAAGTCTGAGGTTTCTGGCTCCTCTCAGCCGATCCCCCTCTCCCTCCTGAGTTTGTGTTTTATTTTTAGGTGCATCCAGCACTGAACTGATATGAAATTCCAAGGCGACTTTCTTCATGTGGGATGAGTCCTACAGTTTCCACTCTTTTGAGGTATTTCTCACAAAGAAAGAGAAGATTCTGGTGGCAGGTGGTGTTACGAGGACAAAATATAAAATCCTCCATTTGTTGTTGTTTTTTTTAAGCCCTTACCCTTAGCATTGGTTTTAAGACAGGAAAGGAGACAGGGCTAGGCAATGGGGTGGGTAAGTGACTTGCCCAGAGTTACATAGCTAGGAAGAGTCTAAGGCTGAACTTGAACCCAGGATTTCCCATCCCTTGACTTGGTTCTCTATCCACTGAACCACCTAGTTGCCCCTCCATTTGGCATTTGAAGCTTTTATTTGTTTATTTCTTTTTACCACATAATAACAAATTTGTACATACGTTTTCTGAAGTTATATGATCAAAATCGTCTCCTTCCTTCTTTCCCTCCTTCCCCACTCCTGGAGTTCACAAGCAGTTCAGTCTGGGTTATACATATATTATCATGCAAAACATAGGTCTCTATTGTTCATTTTTGTAAGTGAATAATCTCATACAAGCCAAACCCCCAAACAACAAGTGGAAAATGGCATGTTCTGATCTGCATTTGGACTCCCACAGTTCTTCCTCTGGGGAGTGAGTAGCATTCTTTGTCATCAGTCCCTCAGAATTGACCTGGATCATTGCATGCTGAGAGTATCACAGTTGACCAAGAATTCAAAGCTTTTATTTAGCATATGCCTTCCTACCTTCCCAGTCTTTTGGTCATTTGCTACCCTCCATATACTTTAAGATCCAGCAACACCGGCTTGCTATTTCTTGAACACAGCGTGCATTCTTCCAACTTATGACTTTGCATTAGGTATATCTTGTGCTTGGAATATTCTCTCTCCTGATCTCCCCCTCTTGACTTCCTTCAAGACTCAGTTCAGGTGCAGCTGGGTGGCTCTGTGGATTGAGAGCCAGACCTAGAGATGGGAGGTCCTGGGTTCAAATCTGGCCTCAGACACTTCCTAGCTGTGTGACCCTGGGCATGTCACTTAACCCCTATTGCCTAGCCCTTACCACTCTTCTGCCTTGGAATCATTTCATAGTAAAGATCCTAAGAGAGAAGGTAAAGGTTAAAAAAATTAAAAATAATTTTGAAAAAGACTCAATTCACATCCCATCTTCTGCAGCAGGCCTTTCTTCCCTACCTCCTTTCTCTCCATCCACCCTTTCCTCTTCAATGACCTTCTAGCTATACTGAATATATGTGATATGCAAAATATTTTGCATGTTGTCTCCCTTGTTAGAATGGAAACTCCTAGAGGGCAGGGTCTGTGTTTTTAACCTTTCTTTGTATCTCTAAAACTTAGCACAGAACTTGTGTGACAAGGAAATCACTTTTAAATCAGTAAGAAATTTTCCAAGTATGAAATTTCCCAATGGTGAAATTTCCAACATTTATAAGTCTAAGAAATTTTAAGGTTTACACTTGGCACATAATAAGTCCTTAATTAATGCTTGCTGACAGACTGACCCTGGCTGGTCTGATGATGAAGGGAGCAATCGATTAGCCTAGTAGAGGAAGGAGGTGGTTCAGGCAAAAAAAATCTCTAACCCCCGAGCCCTGTCCTAGCGTTGCTTCAGAAGCAGGTGTTTTTTAATAGTGGGGCACATGGTCAGTTCAACCAACAAATATTTATCAATCATTTCCTAAGTGTTTAGCATTGTGCTAGGTCCCGTGTGGGCAGGGTGAAGGGTATTGGGTTTTTTCTTTCCTTTCAAATAAAAAATAGAGTTCTTGCTTTGAATGGATCAGTTGTTAAGTATTTATTAAGGGGACAGTAGGCGCCTCTGTGGATAGAGAGCCAGGCCTAGAGAAAGGAGGTCCTGGCTTCAAACCTAGCCTTGGACATTTCTTAGCCATGAGGCCATAGGGAAGTCACTTAACCTCAATTGCTTAGCCTTGTACTGATACTTAGTATTGATTCCAAGATGGAAGGTAAAGGTTTAAAAAAAAAAAGAATTTAAATACCTACCTAAGTACTCCAGCTAGGCTTTAAGATAAAAAGACAAAAAACAAAACAGGTCTTGCCCTCAAAGAGCTTATATTTTTATTGTGTAAGACAACAGTATAAGTATAATTTATTATATGTACATATATCAATATGTATTTTATATATAAATGTATACAAAATAAATATAAGGTAACTGGTGACAGTACAGCAGATGAGCTGAGTGAATAGAATGCTGGCCTGGAGTCAGGAAGACGTGAGTTCAAATCTGGCCTCAGACATGTCTGATCTGTGTGACCTTGGGCAAATCATTTAACACTCCATTGCCCAATTGCCTCCATTTCCTCATTTGTAAAATGAGATGGAGAGGGAAATGGCAAAAGCATTCCAGTATCTTTGGCCAAGAAAATCCTCCAAAAAGGGTCAGGAAGAGTCAGACATGGATGAAACGACTCAAAAACAAACAACAACAGAGGCCTGGGAAAGGTCTGTGCAGAAGGTGAGATGTGAATTGAGTCCTGAAGTGACCCAGGGAAGTCAAGAGGTGAGAGCATTCCAGATTTGAGGGTCAGCCAATACAAAGGCATGGAGTGAAAGATGGAGGTCTTGTGCAAGGAATTGCAATCGGAGCCATGTAGTCAGTGGAAGGGCTTGGAAAGATAAGATGGCGCCAGGTTGCAAGGTGTGTATAATATCAGACAAATCTGAGAGGTGATCATGTTTGAAGAACAGAATGAGGCAGAAGTATAATCAGCTATCTCTAAAATGGGAATAACAATATTTGTCCTAGATATTTCATAAGCTTGTTATCAAGACCAAATGAGGCAACATGGGATTCAGGGCACGTGGGAGCTGGAAAGTACTTTACAGATCAGCGTGTATAACTCCTTTGCTGTATGTTTCTCAATATATTTATCTATGCAGCTATTTATCCCTTGAACCATCTATCCAGCTTTCTCTCTCTCTCTCTCTCTCTGATCTTCCTGTCTCTTCTAGGTCCTAATTCTGATCTGTCACAGAAGCTTTAGGCTGCTCCGCTTTCCTATCCTGGGCCAGTTTAACCCTCCTTTGGCAGTCTGTTGGCCCTCCACTCTCTGAGCCTCATTATTTTGGTGCCTGACTTTATCCAGACCCCAGACTGTTACAGTAGGGCTATACTGTAACTCAGATGTCCTGAGCTTTGATCACAAAAAATCCTTGAAAGATTTATATAAAGGGAAGTGAGCAGAACCAGGAGAATGTTGTGCAGAGTAACCACAATAATCAGTTGTAAGGGACTTAACTACTATCAGTAATGCGAGGATCCAGGACAATTCCAAGGGACTCAGGCCAGAAAAGAGAGAACTGATAGGAGTCTGAACGCAAACAGAAACATACCATTCTTATCTTTATTTCCTTCATGAATTTCTAGTGTAAGTGATATGTGACTTCTTTCACAACATGACCAACATTGAAATATATATTACGTGACAGCACATGTAGAGTCTCTATCGTATTATCTGCTACCTTGGGGAACAGAGAGAGAGGTGGAGGGAAAGAACACAAATCACAAAATGTCAAAAAAAATTATTAAAATTGTATCTATATATAACCTGTAAAAAAGAAAATAAAATAATAAAGTTTTAAAAAAAGTTCTGAGCTTAAAAGATCCACGTGTCTCAGCTTCAGCCATCTGTCAGCAGCAGAGGTCACAGGCCAAACAGACCCCAAATAAAGTCTTTTGTTTTGCACATAAGGAAATTTAGACCCAGGAATCTTATAGGACCTGCCCAAGGTCATGCTGGCAGTTGGTAGAATTTCTACTAATGTTCTCTGACTCAAAAACTGGGTTGGTTCTTCTCCCATGGACTCTACACTTAAAAAAAATTGGGGGATAGATAACTTTATTCAGGGGTGTGCTGGTAAATGTTTAACAACCAGCTCATTAAAAAACATAACATACTTTTAAGTTTAAACTACATTATTAACATTTTTGCCATAACTTTTAAAAGTCTAGACAATCAACAAAACAATAAATGAAGTCTGTTTGTCGCCTGTTTCCAAGATATAAACGCTCACATTAAAAATTCAGCCTTCAGCTTGGGAACTCAGGTCTGCTAGTTCCAAGGACAGCATTCTTTTTTTTTTCTATCAAATGCATTTTCTCTTGAAAGTGCTTTATAATTATAGAATACTATATAAATATAAACTCTTATTTTGCTGGGTGGTGAAGTCTTTCACACACAAAAATTATTAGAGAACAATATGTTCCAGATGGTAATAATAATGATAGCCACCATTTATATAGAATCTATTAAGTGCCAAACCTTGTGCCTTACAATTATTATATCCTTTGAACCTCACAACAACCTTGGGAGGTAGCTCCTATTATTATTTCCATTTTACAGATGAAGAAACTGAGGCAAATAAAGGGGAAAGGGATTTCCTAGCTAGATATACCTCATCCCCACTTGTCACCACTGGCTATTGAATTTCAGGGAATAATATGTTTGGTTTTATTTCTTCCACTTGGAACAGACTCCTTCCTTCCATATAAATCAATCCCTGGGTGTAACAAGAACTGTACCCATTATGTCAAATACATGAATACTCTGTTTTTCTAGGCTAGCACTGGGAGATAATTCCAAGACCCCACCCTCAAGAGCCAGCCCCAAAGCCTATTATTGATAAATGTCATAATCCCTTATATTTGCATAGTGTTTTTCAAATTTTTCCAATGTGTATTTATTTAAGAGTACTAATCTCACTTTATCTTCATAGAAATTTTATATACAGGATCTAGCCCTGGCTCTTAGGCCTCCAAGACCCACCCCAGTTTCCTAGAGGTTCCAACTGGTCCTAGGTTCCCTGCTTTTGGTGGCAGGGCTTCAGAGATTTCAAACCTAGGCAGAAGGCATTGAACCCCTTGACCTACTTGGTCCCTAGAGCCTACTTTATTCCTTGGAGTCAGAGATCTGACACACCCTAGTCCCTAATTACTTATCCCCTTTATCCTCCTTTTGTCACTGGACCCAGTTGACTAATTCTGGTATCCACGCCCTCTTTACCTCTTCTCCCACCTGTCACTATTCCAGGAACATTAGTGCAGCAGAAAAGGAAAAGCACTGCTTGGGAGCCAGAGAGTCTGGGTTCAAATCTTACTATGCTAGGTACTGTCTAGAGTGATCTTGGAAAAGGTATCTATCTTCTCTGATTCTGACTTTTAAGTTATCCTTCTAGCTCTAAACTCATGGTCACAAATGGGGGTTTTGTTATTGTTTTAGAATTGTCCAACAAAGAAAAGGAGACTCTCCACTCAAGCTCCTCGAGGGCAGTGGAGCTTTTTGTGTCTTGGTCTGTCTTTGGATCCTCAGCACTTAGCATAGTGCCTGTCATATAGCCACTTATTTACATACATAAGTATGTAAAGAAATACACATACATAAGTAGCCACTTATTTAAAGCTTACTGATTGATGGATGAATAAACAATAAACTCCTCTACCTTTGCTCATAGGGGATCCCCAGGGCCCATGTGAAAGAAGGGTTCTGTTTCTTAATTATGAAGAAACACAGAGATCATGAGGAAGAGAGAGAAAGGGGTGACAGTGCATAGGTCCTGGAGAAAGGGCTATGCGTTCAGAATCCCTAAGGGGAACCTTGTGCACAAAGGGAGACTGGAATAGTGAAAGTGTAATATTTATTGGGAAAGGAAATGGGAGGATTGGAAAAATGGGAGATAATGGGAGGTTTGTATGGGGGTAGTTGAGGGGAGAGAGGGAATATTGCTTGGTGAGGCAAAGGAGAGAGATGCCCCCTGCTGAGAAGAAGCATCAGGGGTCCAATATGGTCTGTTTGTCTTTGGAATGACTGAACTGAAGTTCAGCTCCCTCTATGACCAGAAAAAGATAGTCCACTTATCTGACTGCGAATTCAAATAATATAAAGTTTAATAACCAGTTGGGATTGGAGTTTTTTTTTTCCTCAGCTTCAGAGTTGAGGCCAGGCCCCGAGGCTGACGGAGGGTTCTCCCACTCCCGTCTACTCTATATCAGTCCTGCTTTGTCTAATTCAGAATCTTAGCAGTAGACAGAAAAGCAAACAAGAACAGTTCTGACCTTCAGAAGTAATTGGGCCTAAATCTTCGGGCTGAACCAAGATGAGGCAGCACACCACACCAGACTGGGCTGAACAAGCTCCTCTCTCCTCCAAAACCAAGAAGGAACTCCCCAGAAACCCGGCAGGAAGGAAGTGCTAGTCACAAGACCCAACTGCCACTCCCAGCAGGAAGGAAGTGTTGTCACAAGACCCAACTGCCATTCCCAGTTTCCCATTCCCCTACAAACTGTCAGTCTTGTTTCCTTTCCACAACCATCCCCTTTTTTTGTTGTGACCTTCCCAAGGTCACTTATTTATATTATAGTTACCAATTTACTAAATCTACTCTAAGGATTCTTAGCAGGAAAGTTTGGGCAAGGGTAGTTTTGGGGTTTTACAATAAATTCAGTACAATAAATGTTGAACAAAACTATTATAAGAAATTTAAATCTTAGTGCTAATACTACTTTTGCTAAGTTAACCAAAACTAATACATTATTTATAGAAATTATTACATATAATACAACAGTATGCATTGCTCCACATCATGATGTCAATCAAATAGAAATATCTATTGATCTTTCTATTTGCCTAAGACTTTATGGAACTAACTATATACATATTTACATTTTGCATAAATACAATTTCAGACACTTGTTTATATAAACAAGGTCTCTCAATATGTCAGTTTGTGATTTTGTGTTTTGTATCTAATAGAGTTGTGTTGAATTAATACTTATCAAGTTTTTTCAGATTTCCACTTCTCATGTTGACTGATGGATCTCTTCTTTCTTCCATGTTATGTAGTGATGCATGCTATTTCCCTAATATGTGAAATTACTTTTGTTTTATTATTTCAACACACTCAGTCTTACATATGTCTTGTTTTTGTTCTGTCCTCTTCTTATATAAACAAATTTACAAAGTTCAAAGTCTTAGCTGTCCATTTCAACTTTTTTTTGTTTCTTTTCTCTAGTAGCTATTAAAACAAATTTACAAAGTTCAAAGTCTTAGCTGTCCATTTCAGCTTTTCTCTTTGTTTCTTGTCTCTAGCATCTTTTCTTGATGCTTTTCCTCTGGGCTGATTTAAAATATTTTCCTCTGGGATGCTTTTCCTCTGGGTTGCTTTTCCTCTGGGCTGGAAAGTTGTCTCAAACATTATGTGTCACTATTATTTCTTTGTGTTGTACTTTTATGTTAATCAGTTTTTGTTTTCATTTCTCAGCACTATCTGTTGTCTAATTATCTTCTATGTCTGTTACAGTGGTGTAGAATTTTTTCTGGTTTTATGTGGGAACAGTGAAACCATGAGTCTTTCCCTGCAACTTTTATAGCTGTTGGGATAGTAAGCAATACTTCATGTGGTCCAGTCCATTTTATGTCTGTAGCCAATTTTCTATTGAAATTTTTTAAATATATTATGTCTCCTGGTTTGATGTTGTGCAAATTGTAATCCAGGGGTACTGTTTGTTGTATCAAGCCCATTTCATGCAACTCTGCTATTCTTGTCTGTAAAACTTGTATATATTTTGTTAATTGACAGTCTCCACCTATCATTGCAATGTAAGCTGGTTTACACGTCCTTCCTTGTCAAATTGCATGTCCATATAGCATCTCAAATGGAGAGATGTGCAAATCTCCACTGGATCGTGTTCTAAGATGGAACAGAACTAATGGCAGAATGTTTATCCATTTTTGGTGTGTTTCTGCACAAAAATTTCCTATCAATGTTTTAATGTCTATTTAATCTCTCCACTTGCCCTGAACTTTGGGGATGATATGGTGTGTGGTATGTAGCTTGTATTCCTAGATTTTTATAAACTTCATTTAATATTGACTGAGTAAAGTGACTTCCATGGTCTGAGTCCAATTTTGAGGGAATCCCAAATCTAGGTATAATTTCTTTTAATAGGATTTTGACTACAAATGCTATGTTGTTCATTTTTGCAGGAAAAACTTCTGGCCATCTAGTCAGTCTGTCTATGATGAGAAGGCAATACTTAAACCCTTCGTCTTTTGGCATATTGATAAAATCTATCTGTATGCATTCAAATGGAGTATATGCTAAGGGACGACCTCCTAACCCTTTGGTCTTATAAACTCCCTGATTGAACTGCATACAAATTTTACATTTTTGAGAAACTCTTATGACATATGAGGATATTCCTGGTGCAGTCCAAAATCGTCTCACTGAATCGATCACAGCTTGGGTTCCACAGTGTCCTTGTGCATGTTTTGCATTGCACACGTGATAAAATAAATTTTTAGGCAGGATGGGCTTGCCTAGTTGCGAAAACCATATTCCTCTTATTTGTTTTGCTCCAAAGTTCTTTATTCATGATTGAATTTCCTGCTCATTATAGGCATTAGTTAGATTGTCCTGTTCAACTATTGAGAAATTCAATACATGTAAAGGTCCTTCTCTAGCTCCAAATTTTGCTGTAATGTCAGCTCTATAGTTTCCTAAGGACATATGATCATTAGCCCCTGTGTGTGATCTACAGTAGATTATTTCTACTTCCTTTGGAAGTTGTACAGCCTCAAGAAGTTGCATTATTACTTTGGCATATGCAATCTCTTTGCCTGCACTTGTCAAAAATCCTCTATGTTTCCAAATTTCTGCTGTGGCATGAATTACTGAAAATGCGTACTGGGAATCTGTGTAAATATTGACCCATTTATCTTTACCAATTTGCAAAGCATTTAATAAAGCAACTAACTCTGCCCCTTGAGCGCTCACATGCTTTGGTAAGGACGCATACCATAATGTCTCTGTGTTACTACTGCCACTCCAGTATACCTTTCTCCGTTAACTATCATGCTCGAACCATTGGTATACATTCCAATGTCGGGTTGTTCCAGGGGAGTGTCTTTTAAATCATTTCTTGGCTTTTCTACTACTGATATTGTTTCTTGGCAATTATGTATGGGGTCCCCTTCCAACGGCAGATCTGGAATCAAGGATGCCAGATTCAATGGTTGGCAACATTTTAAGGTGATGTTTTTTTTGCTTAGTAACACAATTTCATATTGAGAAAGTCTTTGCTGTGTGAAAGCTTGTAAATGACATTTCTTCAATATGGATTCTAGTTGGTGTGCAGAGTAGACATTAAGTTTTGATCCTAATACCAAATCAGATGACTTTTGGATCATGGTTGCTGTGGCTGCGATTGCTCTCAAACAGGGAATCATTCCTTTCTCAATCATATCTAGCCGTGTACTATAATATGCCATTGGCCTAAAATTGGGTTCTAAAGTTTGGACTAACAGTTGGGGAGAAAGAAACACAGACCCTGACCTTCCTACCACTAAAGAGAACAGTATCACAAGGAAACATGTACCCCAGGGATCAATGAGACACAATATTCTCTTTGGGGAGGATCAAATCTGCAGGCCCTGCTCTTACACTAATACTATTGCTTATTGTCCTTTGTTTCAAAGGTGACCAATGAAATCATGGGATGGTGTCTTTCTATTTATTTATTTCTAACCGGAAATTTTCATTTAATTAATTAATTTAGAATATTTTTCCATGGTTACATGATTCATGGTCTTCCCCTCCCCACCCCTACCCCCTATAGCCAATGAGCAATTCCACTGGGTTTTACATGTATCAAGACCTATTTCCATATTATTAGTACTTATTATTATTATTAGCACTAGGGTGACCATTTGGAGTCTACATCCCCAACCATATCCCCTCGACCCATGCGGTCATGCAGTTGTTTTTCTTCTGTGTTTCTGCTCCCACAGTTCTTTCTCTGGATGGGGATAGCGTTTTGATTTGTGCATGAATCAGATTTAAGTGAGGCAGAGTTGCACAAAGCTGTCAGTCCCACTTCTTTCTTCTAGAGACATCCAAATCTAATGGCAAGACAAAAGTCAGGACAACTCACCATGGCCGGAGGTACAGTGGATGACCTTGTTATCTTTGATGTCTGACCAAGCTCCTATTGGTCCACAGCACCTGCTTCTATCCCTTCATGGCCATTAGAATAAATTTCTAATCGACCAATTTCACTAGAGTCAGTCTTCACATCCTCTGAACTAAACAATATCTTTGAGTTCTGTCAGTTACCTTCAACCTGGATTAGCCTGTCTGCCTAGATGGTTTTATTTCTGAGAATGCTACTGCTTCCTGGAGCCACAATTGAGAGTTAGGTTATACAAAAAGTGGATGAGCAGTCCTGAAAAGGGCTCCCAGAAAGCCTTCACACCAGAGGTGCTAATCCTTTTCTGCATACACTGATACTACAGAGAGAAGTACATGAGGGAACATCCTAACTTATCCTTTTGCTGTGTACTGTGAGTCATGTGGACTGTATAGAGCTCAGGGGGAAGGTGGGATCTATCAGAAGGGAAAGATTGCTTGACATCCTCTGTCAAGGGAAAGTGAGCTTTAGTGAAAGTGAAGACACTTCTCTAAGTTGTTCGTCATTTATTTGATTGGATTAAATAAGATTAGTCTTGTATATAATTTCTTGCAGGAGAACTGGAGGCCACTTGGAGGAGAGCAAGATATTCCATTTTCATGGTTTTCCTGGGCAAAAGCATAATCCAGAGTGATCTTCATGACAGTCACATCATTCTTCCCCTCTCAATTGTGTCCAAGTCCATTATGTCAGGGACCAAGGTCCAACTGATCCATTAATTTTGGGCAAATTCAGAAATAACATACCAATGTAGATAATTAAAACCACTTACAAAAGAAAATTAACCAGTCTGGCACCCAAGCTTTCTATGCTTTTTTATCTAGCTACAGTTTACTATATCTTGTATAGCCCATGACCAGGGCATTAGACTTCCTCGAGGTCTCCAAAGAGAATGGTGTCTTCCTCACCAGAACATTCCATTTGGGATTTGCCCATCTGGATACTGGGGATTCACTTCATTCACCTGATCTACATTTCAGATTCACTCCAAATCATTCTCCAATCTCAATTACGGGCAGATTTCTAGGACCCTAGGATTTTTAGAGCTAGAAGGGATCTTAGAGATAATTGATTCTAATCTTTTCATTTTGTAGCTGAGCAAACTGAGGCCAGGAAGCTGAGTGGCAAGGGATAGAGAGCTCTGATCCTGGAGTCAGGAAGACTTGAGTTCAAACCCAGCTTTAGACACGTATTATCTGTGTGACCTTGGGCAAGTCACTTAATCCTGTTTGCTTCAGTTTCCTCATCTGTAAAATGAGTTAGAGAAGGAAATGGCAAACCACTCCAGTATGCTTGCCAAGAAAACTCCAAATAGAGTCAGAAGAGTCATAGACAGGACTCCACAAAAAACAACAAACTAAGGTCCTGAGAGGAACAATAATTTGCTCAAGCTTACATAGGTAGTAAGAGACTAATGTTGGGTTTGACTCCAGGTCTCCCGACTCCAAACCTAGAAGAGGTTCCCTCTCCCCCTCCCCCATGCCTTCCATTACATCTTGGTAAGAGAGCATGCTGATGCCAGCTGCAAGAGCTAATTATTAAATTTTTAGTGTAAGCATCTATATCTCAGAAGTAGACAAATGCTACATATCAGGGCTCGACTACTGTTTGGCTGGTTGTCTGTCATTCTAGACTTCAAAAAGTGTTGGGAAAAATGCTGAAAATGTAGATTAAACTTGTGTTTCCTTAATTATTCTTGTTATAGAATTGGTTGTTACCAATTGGCTGCTACCAGCGCTCTGCTACCTGTGTATGCCCCATATTCCTATCTAGTTTCTAGATCTATTCTCCCCACCTCCAAGCCCATAAAAGTTAATGTTTCCATCACCTGACACATTGGAATAATTCAACCTGACACACTCCCAAAGTTCACAAAAGACAACCACTTTCCTCGCACTGCAGCTCATGGGCCAAATGCCTATTTTTGTACTCCACCCACCCCCCCCAATTAACTTTACATTACATTTTTAGATACAGCAAAACTTGATCTAAAAATGTAAAAACCATCCTTAGTTCTCAAGGCTGTACACACACACACACACACACACACACCCCAAGCTATTAATTACCCACAGCTGTGGTTAGCATGCTGGACTTGGAGGCAGGAAGAACTGCCTTCAAGACTTCTCTCCTGATCCTTACTAGCTATATGACATAGACAAGTCATTTCACTACTCTAAACCTCAGTTTCCTCATCCTTAAGAAATAGAGGTTGTGGGGCAGTCAGGTGGCATAGTGGATAGAAGACCAGGCCTGGACTTGGGAAGACGTCAGTTCAAATCTGGCCTCAGATACTTCCTAACTCAGATACTTCCCAGCCTCCTAGCTGTGTGACCCTGGGCAAATCACTTAACCCCATTTGCCTTGCCCTTGTTCTTCTGTCTTGGAATTGTTTCTTAGAGGGAAAGTAAGGGTTATTTTTAAAAAAAGAAAGAAAAGAAGGGGGCAGTTTGGGTGGCTCAGTGGATTGAGAGCCAGACCTAGAGATAGGAAGTCCTGGGTTCAAATCTGGCCTCAGATACTTCCTAACTGTGCAACTCTGGGTAAGTCACTTAATCCCCATTGCCTAGCCCTTACTGTTCTTCTGTCTTGGAACCAATATATAGTATTCATTCCAAGATGGAAGGTAAGGGTTTAAAAAAAAAAAGAACTCCATGGTATCTTGCTATTTTAAATCTGTGATAGATATTATTATTATCTCTATTTTACAGATTGTTGTTTAGTGGATTTAGTCATGTCTGATTCTTCATGACCCTTTTGGGGGATTTTCTTGGCAAAAATATCAAAGAGGTCTGCCATTTCTTTCAGATGAGGAACTGAGGCAAACAGGGTGAGGTGACTTGTCCAGGGTCATGCAGATAGTGTCTGAGGCCCTATCTGACCTCAGGAAGATGATTTTTCCTGAGTCCAGGCCCAGTACACTCTATCCACTGGGCCATCCAGCTACATCCAGTACAGATTAAAAAACTGAAGTTCACTGTCAAATGATTTTCCCAAAGATACATAGCCAGTTAGTGGCAAAACTGGGACTACTACTAATGGTCAGTATAGGAGGGAGAAAGAAAGTGCTCTTGGGTTGGGAGGTAAAAGAGAACAAAGGTGGTTGGGGGAATGCTCACAGGTGTCAGTGCTGGTCCAGGAAAGAGCCCATTTAGCTCCAGGGGATGCACATGGAATTGAGCAGTTAATGGTGCTGGAAGCTACTTTCAGATGGAGCCTGGACTTTACCAGCTGAGCTCACTTCTGATTCTCCACCCTTAGACAAGGAACCAGCATGGCGGCAGCATAGGGCATACTTAACACTCATTTATCACAAATTCCAAAACCATGCTGCTTGCCTCGCCATTGGCTGCTGGAACCTTAAGGATGGAAGGTGAATAGTCTCCAGCTGTCTCTAGGCTCTCTGTTTCTAACCAAACACAGACGCTCTGTGGTTTGGATTCTGTGAAAGATCTGTCCCTGGGCCTCAGACCTTGCCGATCTCGGCTAGCTTCCCGGGGATTCCAGCTCCTCCTTGGAGTCCATCCAGGAGACCTTGCCCTTGGTCCCAAGGCTTCTTCCTCTTTTTATGACTTGCTAAAATTCAACAATTTCTAAACCTTAGTTTTGGTTCTTGAACATTCTTGTCTTCTTCATCCCTGGGTCCATTTGCCTCCTAGGGCTTCAGGTCTACAACACCTGTCCCGCTTGCCTTCCTGCTGTTGCCATAGTAACTAGATGGCTAATTCAGGCATTTGCTCCCTACTGCTCTTCCACCTTTGCTACCACATACTCCCAGATCCCCAAAAGTAGGTTTTCTAGTTTGTTTGCTAAAGAAAAAAAAGAATATACAAATTCAGAGGTGAGGTCATTAAAAATGTAGATATTATAGAAATCACTACTCTGTCCCAAGCAGGATGGAATATATTATTCTCTCTTTTTTAAAAAATCGTTTCATCTTAGACTCAATACTATGTATTGGTTCCAAGGCAGAAAAGCAGTAAGGCCTGGGCAATAGGGGTTAAGTAACTTGCCCAGCATCATATAGCTAGGAAGTGTTTGAGATCAGATTTGAACCCAGGACCTCCTGTCTCTAGGTCTGGCTCTACATCCACTGAGTCACCTAGTTGCTCCTTCCTTCCTTCCTTCCTTCCTTCCTTCCTTCCTTCCTTCCTTCCTTCCTTCCTTCCTTCCTTCCTTCCTTCCTCCCTTCCTTCCTCCCTTCCTTCCTCCCTTTCTTGCTTCTTTAGAAAAAGATGGGGAGAAGGAGAAAAGTAGTTGGGGAGATGGCAGAAGATGGAGGAAGATACAGTAGGGGCAGGAGGGGAAGCTGCCCCACTGGGCATAGAGAAAATGATCCAGAGCAATCTGCCAAGCTGGGCTGGGCAGCAGCAGTGCTGTCTCTTTATTAGGTGGCTTTGGACAAATGGCTCAGCCTAGGCACTCTCCTTCTTTCACTCTTCAGTCCAACCAAACTGACTGGTCTCCTCATCACATTTGATACCTATGACATGTCTTTGTGCTGGCTGTTCTCCTTACCTGCCTTGTAGACAGTATACTCTTTGTGAGTACCTTTGGCTTCATTTACTGAATCTGTACTTCCCTCTCCCCACACAGTGCCTTGCACTTATTGTTGTCTGGGCCTTTGTCTTTCAGTCCTGTCCAACTCTTCTTGTCCTCGTTTGGGGTTTTCTGGGCAAAGATGCTAGAGTGGTTTGCTATTTCCTTCTCCGGCTCATTTTTTTTCCAGTGAGGAAATTGAGGCAATCACAGTTAAGTGACTTGCCCAATGTCATACAACTAGTAAGTGTCTGAGGCCAGATTTGAACTCGGAAAGAATGCATATTCCTGATCCAGGCCCAGGACTCTATTCATATTGTGCTACCTACCTGCCTAGTACATTAAAAAAAAAAAACATATTGGTTGATAGAATTCCCTTCTTCTTTTAAGACAAATGCCAAACATCACTTTCTAATACCATAGCATTAATATAATGCTTTAAGTTTTGTAAAGCACTTTACAAATATTATCTTGTTTTATCTTTACCACAGCTCTGGGACAGAGTGGCTAATATGGTCCCCATTTTACAGATGAGGATACTGAGGTAGACAAAGGTTAAATGACCTGCCCAGGGTTACAGAGCTAGTAAGTATCTGAAGTAGGATTTGCAAATGTGTCTTCCTAAGTCCAGATCTAACATTTTGTCCACTATTGTTGCCTCTTTACTTCCAGTCATTGAGTTAAGAAGAATTTATGAAGTCTTTTCTGTGTGCTAGGGACTGTGCTAAGCATTAAAGATACAAATACAAACAAGAAGCCCTGCCCTTGGGGAGCTTATATGTTTTTTATTTTTAACATTATGTTTATTATGCAAAACACTTCCATTTTGGTCATTGTTGTAAGAGCAAAGTGATGCATAACCAAAACCTCAAAATAAAACTATAAACACACTGATGTGAAAGATAATCTGCTTTGATCCTCATCCAGCCAACTCCAACAGTTCTTTCTTGGGAGGTGGATAACATTCCCCGTCCCAGATCTTTCAGGGTTGACCTGGATTGTTGCATTGTGGAAAGTAGCCAAGTTTTCACAGCTAATCATCATGCAATATTACTGTTATTGTGTACACGGTTCTCCCAGTTCTGCTTATTTAGCTCTGCATCAGTTCATGTAAGTCTTCTAGCTTTTTCTGAAATTATCTTGCTTATTATTTCGAATAGGGAGGAGCTTATATTCTAAAGAGGGAAGACAGTGCACAAAAAGGGAGCTAAAAATCATCAAGGAACACAGAGGGGAAGGTACCCGAGGGCAAGAGGGAAGAGTTTGTATTGTAGCCTAGCAAAAAGGGAAGAGATGGCTGCCTTGAGTGCCCTCAAATGGAGGTTTGGGGATCTTGTGCAATTGTTCATGCCCACACCCCAAACTACCTTCTATTTAAGTAGTTTGCATTTACTTATATTTATTTCCATTGTATTTATTTCAAATATATTTATGTGTCCTCAGTGTCTTTTCTGTAAAAATACAAACATCCTTGAGAGTAGGGATTGCTTCATCTCCTGAATTTAGTTCCCCAGGGCCTAGTACTATGCCTGGTACACTGAAGGAAATATAATAAACACTTTTTTTTAAACCCTTAACTTCTGTCTTGGAACCAATACACAGTATTGGTTCCAAGGCAGAAGAGTGTTAAGGGCTAGGCAATGGGGGTCAAGTGACTTGCCCAGGGTCACCCAGCTGGGAAATGTCTGAGATCAGATTTGAACCTAGGACCTCTCATCTCTAGGCCTGGCTCTCAATCCACTGAGCTACCCAGCTGCCCCCAATAAATGCTTCTTGATTGGGTTGAAAGTGGATTTTGGGAAAAATATAACTGACTCTATTTTGTCTAGTATTTTTTTCCTCTTTGAGATGAACTGAATATCCACTTCCATGCCTCCCTTCCTCTTGCTTTTTTTTTTAAACCCTTACGTTTCATCTTAGAATTCATACTGTGTATTGGTTCCAAGAAAGAAGAGTGGTAAGGGCTAGGCAATGGGGGTAAACCCAGAGTCATACAGCTAGGAAGTGTCTGAGGCCAGATTTGATCTGAACCTGGCTCTTAATCCACTGAGCCACCCAGCTCCCCCTTAATTTCTTTGAGACTATAAAAGAAGTAGGCTCAATTAATAGAATGCCAGGCCTAGAGACGGGAGGTCCTGGGTTCAAATGTGACCTTAAACACATCACATCTTAGCCATGTGATCCTGGGCAAATCACTTAACCCCAGTTCCCAGCTCTTACCACTCTTTTTGCCTTGGAGCCAATATTTATTACAGGTTCCAAGCCTGAAAGTAAGATTATTTTTTAAATCTTTACCTTCTGTCTTAGATCAATACAATGCATTAGTTCCAATACAGAAGAATGGTAAGGGGAATTAAGTGACTTGTCCAGGGTCACACAGCTAGGAAGTATCTGAGGCCAAATTTGAACCCAGAATCACCTGGCTCTCAATCTACTGAGCCATCCAGCTGACTCCAAGATTTTTTTTTTAAGACTACAAAAGAAAAATTAGAAAACCTCAATAGCTCAAGGAAGTCCTCTTCTTTTTATCCTAAATAATAAAAGTAGTGAGTCATTAACAAATACTTATTGACTTGACTAAAAAAGATACTAATATTTCTTTGATCTGATATAAAAGACTTTGCCAACAAGGACACATTCTTTCCTTTGTAAGAAGGGATAAATAGCCCCTTTTTTGTTCTAATAAGTATCCCTTCTTGTTACCCTTGCAGGGACCTGCTCTTACCAAAACAACTTTGGAAACTGTTTCTCTCTTTGGCTCTGAGCAGCTCAGGAGGAGACAAGATATACAGACGGACAGACACACAGACTTCCAGATGCACATACATGTACGTGCACATACCTATATGCACACACATACATGCATACACACATGTACATGTGCATAATATTATAGGCATATACGCAAATAAAATTCCTGTCATCTGCAAAATTGTGAGACCCCAATGTCCATCAGAGTCCAGGTTGAGAACCCACTTGGCACATTGTGCTCTGCTAAGTACTAAGCCCAAGCCAGATGGTTCACACGTGGACAGTACAACGTGTTCCTGGTAATTGCATCATAAGGGAGATCGTTGAAAAGTGAGCTTAGCATGCGCAGGTGTTCCCTCGTGTTCATTCATCCGCTCAAGCGAACCCCTGCACAGGCAGAAACCACAGGCCATTTGAACCTCTCCTCACCTATTGGGTTGTGCTCTTGAGTGAGGTCACTGCAGCTAACCTAGCTGTCTGTATCCCGTGCTGGCAAATTTAGACCCTAACTAGTAAGGATCGTTAAAAAAAAAAGTGTTTTGTTAAACCGTCTTCCATCTTAGACTCGATACTGTGTATTGGTTCCAAGGCAGACGACTGGTAAGGGCTAGGCAATGGGAGTCAAGTGACTTGCCCAGGGTCACACAGCTGGGAAGTGTCTGAGGCCACATTTGAAGCCAGGACCTCCCGTCTCTAGATCTGGTGCTCAGTCCACTGAGTCACCTACCCATCCGAAACATTTTTGCCACAATTGATTGGTACTTCAGTTTTCTGACTCCAGGCCCTGCACTCTATCCATTTTGCCACCTAGTATATAGCCTAGTATATAGTATGTGATTATTAAGTGTTTATTGGGTGGCAACTAGGTGTCTCAGTGGATAGAGCTCCAGGCCTGAAGATGGGAGGTCCTGGGTTCAAATCTGATCTTAGACTCTTCCTAGTTGTGTAAACCTGGGCAAATAAATCACTTAATCCCGATGCCTAGCCCTTGCCATTCTTCTAACTCGGAACCGATACACAGCACTGATTCTAAGATGGAAGGTAAGGGTTTTAAAAATGCTGACCAGTGGACAGAATCTCCTTTGAGACAAAAGTCTCAAAGTCATCATCTTCTAATACCTAGCAACACACACTGTGATCCTGGACAAGTCACTTAACCTTTTTTTGCTTCAGGAGCTTCAGCTGTGGACTGCTAGGTACTTTCCAAACTAATTTTCAAGGACAACTCCTTGGATCTAAAGAGGCCTCTATGACTCTATCTAGCTCAAGAACACCTACCCTTTTGCCCCTCCTCTCAAGAGAACCATAGCTCCCATTCTAGAATCCTGCCTTCTACTTCTAAATAGTGAGTCCTGTTAGCCTTCCCTCTCCTCACTCCTCCCCTTTGAGGGATTTTCTCAACTAGGCACCGAAATGGAACTCATTTGTTCCTTCTACAATTGTAAACTCATTCTCAGTCAGTTGGAAGATAATCTTTTTGGGTGTCCCCATCCATGTGTATTTCTTAATAGATATCTAAAGGAAACAAAGAGAAACAGGTAAAACAAAGCTGTCATTGCCTCAAGAGCCAGAATAGTTGAACTCAACCCACAATTCACCCTAAAATGTCATAATTTAACTCTTAACCGTACAACTTCCTTTTCCCCAGTGTCTCATGGGATTTCTGAGTTCATGGGGCAAATGGCACGGAGTATAAAGGGCTTTGAAATAAGGCTGGGGGTAGCACTGGCAAATCTACTCCCACCTCCAAGAAGGGTTGGTGAGAAGAAGAGAGCTATGGGCAGACTTCCCTTGCCATCGATGGGACTTGAATGGGATGGGAATTTGGCAAAATACAATGGGGGGGGGGGGAGGAGCTGGCTGAACCCAAAACAGCTGAAAAATAGTCCAGCCTGTTCTGCCAAACACTGACTGTCACTATTGGCCTCTGGTCCTGACTGGAGCCCAAAAATCTCATCGTTTCTCTGAAAGAGCCAAATGCTTTCCCATTAATTTTGTCTTAAGGAGGCCTGGTTTTGGAAGCGACAAGCCCAGCTTGCAAACTGGTCAATTCTCGCTGCCTTCCTTCCTTTTGCTCATCAGTCAGGGTAGGCAGGCTAACCTTGTTTTAGGGTGCTTTGAGGTCAGGACTGTGGCTCTGGTGTCTACCGACAGCAATAGGTCTTCCATGGTTTGATGTAGTGAGCCTTCAAGTGCCAGGCCTGGCTCAGACAGGTGCCTCGCCTCGTGTGGCAAGGCCAATGACGGCCTTTCACTCTGACTGAATTGATAAGGTCCAGGGTGGGTCAGTGTGACATGGGATTCACTAATTCAGTAAGGATGGGCTGAGTGTCTGCTCTGTAGTAATGCTCCCTTATGCACTAAGCCGCAAACAGATGATTCTCACTTTGACAAAACACTGTGTTCCTGGTAATTGCATCATAAGGGAGATCGTTGAAAAGTGAACTTAGCCTCTGCAGGTGCTCTTGTGTGTTTGTTCTTCTGCTCCAGTGAGCTCGCCTGCACTGGCAGAAACCCTCAGATCTGCAGATAAAGGTCATGGTAAGAAGCCAGACTCACAGGATCATGAAACGTTAGAAATGGAAAGATGGGCGGTGGGGTGACTCAGTGGATGGGGAGCCGGGCCTAGAGTCCAAACGTCCCGGCTGCAAGTGGGGCCTCTGACACTGCTTAGCCCTCATTACTCTCCTGCCTTGGGACCCATACACGGTATTAATTTTACGATAGAAGATAATGGTTAAAAAATTAGGTAGCTTGTTCAAGTGCACACAGCGGCGGTGATGGAGGAGAAAGCTGCCATATTGAGAAGAGAAAGTTTAATATCTAGATGTAATATTATCCATTAACATACGAAGTAGAGAGATTTCTCATTCCGAAGGAGTGGGATTGGCAGGTGAAAAAGAGGACGGCTATTCCAAGTGGTCATAAACCCTGTAGACGAAACTGCATCTTCAGTTTGGGAATAGACCAAGAAGGCATTTCACATACATACATGGAGAGGCATTCCTGGGAGCATTACCTTGCTGCTTGGGCAACATTTCCCAATGATTAAAATGAAACCAGACTAGTTTCCAGCCCCGGAAACACACCACGAGAGCACACACGAAGGCAAGAAAGCATGTTGCAGAGCTTAAATTGCAATATAAATGTCTGCTGTCATTATCCGAATCAATGCCTTGTTCCTCTTCAATCATTGGGCACACCTGGTGGGTAGCGTGGTTCTCCTCATCAGGCTCCTTGCAGGGTACAGCTAATCTCCACCCCCGACAAGGCCCTAGTAGTCTAGTGACCCTGGCTTCCTGGCTGTTCTTTGAGGACACTAGATGTTCCATCTCTAGACTACGAATTTTCATTGGCTGTTCCCTGTGCCTGGAATGGTCTTCTTCACTTCTACTTCCTGGCTTCTGTGCCTTCCTTCAAGTCCTATGTAAAACCTTATCTTCCACTTAGCTTTAGCACCTTATGCTTCTTCTTCTTCTTCTTTTTAACCCTTCCCTTCCATCTTGGAATCAATACTGTGTGTTGGTTCCAAGGCAGAAGGGTGGTAAGGGCTAGGCAATGGGGGTCAAGTGACTTGCCCAGGGTCACCCAGCTAGAAATGTCTGAGGCCAGATCTGAAGCCAGGACCTCCTGTCTGTAGACCTGACTCTCCATCCACTGAGCCACCCAGCTGACTCCAGTACCTTATGCTTCTTATAGTATCAGTTCTTATCATATTTTAGCTTCTTTTGGTTAATATCCAAGTTATCTGTCTATATCTTGTTTGCATCTTGCCTCCCTATTAGACTGCGAGCTTCTTGAGGATCTCCAGTGCCTCGCACAGTACCTCTCACTTAGAAGGCCCTTAAGATGTTTTCTGACTGATTGCTCACATCCTTTGGGGGCATAATCATCCCTGGAAGATCTTCCCCCCCCCCGCCCCAGGTCAGCAGCAAAATCAGAGTATGATTTCTTGGTGATGTCTTTCGTTCTTGTTTCTATATCAGTTCTGCCCAAATGCACCATCAAATCAATAATGAGAATCATGTTGATGAAAAAAAGTATTGAGCTCTAGGTGTGGGCTGGACTCGTGGTATGTTTGTGGCTGTGGCCAGCCCCTCAAGATAGGTAGGAGGAAAGAGAGAAGCAGTACCTAAACAGTAGGTGCTTACTAAATGCTTATTGATGAATCTGGATGGAATCAGGCCTCCTCACAGGCCACAAAATCACACGCGCTCTACGCTCCGAGCTATCAGGGAGCAGAGGCATGGCGGCCAAGGGAGCGCAGATGGCATTGGTTCAGCCTGCTAGTCTACCCCTTCAAGGAACGCAGCAAGTGTTGGCCAAGAGCTTGAGAAGGGAAGGTGGGATGTGAGGAAGCTGCCTGCTTTCCTGAGCTGAGTGAGACCTCTGAGGCAGTCTGTGCAGATGCTCGCCCTGGGCCTGGCTGGTCCATGTGGAGAGGAAATCCTGCCCGGCCTCCCCATGCCCTGACTTACCC
Source organism: Monodelphis domestica (assembly GCF_027887165.1). NCBI lineage: Eukaryota > Metazoa > Chordata > Mammalia > Didelphimorphia > Didelphidae > Monodelphis > Monodelphis domestica. Next base: position 183,584,862 of record NC_077233.1, on the reverse strand, counting down.
GAACATCTCAGCTAGGAAGAGAGGGGGAAGCTGAATGAAGAAGACCTAGAATTAAGCATGGGGCAGGGAGGGGAGGGAAGGTGGGAACTCAGTGGCTGGGGCAAGGGGTGGGGAGGGGAGAAGCTGGGAACCAGCCCAAAGAGGAAGAGGTTGTGGGGAAAGTGAAAGTGGCTGGGGACAAATATAGGTGAGGTTTTACAGAAAACAGAAAAGGAGGTGGTAACAGAAAGAGAAACCTGGCTCTAACCTGAGAGGTGGAAGCAGAACTACTGATCTAGAGCACTCTGGCTGAGCGGGGTCCCTGTGCTTACACGGTGCCAGGCACGGGGATGCACAGACAAAAAGGAGCTGGAGCCTGCCCTCCCGAGCTTGTGCTCTACTGTCCAGAGGTCACTCTCACCGGCTCTTTATCCAGGTCTAGGGCAGACCCAAGCATGGGGAGAGTTTTGCACAGAGGTCTGCTTGCCACTTTGAGATGCTAATCATACACACAGATAATGCTTTTCTTTTCAAAAACACACCCCTGGGGGCAGCTGGGTGGCTCAGTGGATGGAGAGCCAGGCCCAAAGATGGGAGGTCCTGGGTTCAGATGTGACCTCAGACACTTCCCAGCTGTGACCCTGGGCAAGTCACTTGACCCCCATTGCCCAGCCCTTGGCACTCTTCTGCCTTGGAGCCAATACACAGTAGTGAGTCTAAGACAGAAGGTAAGGTTTAAAAAGGAAAGAAGAGAAAAGAAAAAAATCAAAGCATACTCCTATTTATTATCTCACACTGCAGGTTTTCCTGACATCAATAGATTTGGAGGGGATGGGGGCAAGGCTGTGAACTTGCATGGGAAAAACATTTCTGTATTTTAATAGAATTAGTTTCCGCTACAATCTTATGTATTCTATTTTGTGCTTTTAAAAACATTCTTCTAAGAAGGAGTCCACAGGTTCTTTTTCTTCAACCCTCACCCCAAGGCAGAAGAGTGCTAAGGGCCAGGCAGTTGGGCTAAGGGACTGGTCTAGGCACAGCAGTAGTGGCTGAGGCCACATGTGAACCCAGGACCTCCTGCCCCCAGGCCTAGGTCTCTCTCCTCTGAGCCACCCAGCTGCGGCCCACAGGTTTTTCGAAACTGTCCATGATGTGATAATACATGTATGACTGGGATCCAATTGCCTGTCGGCATCGGGAGGGGGAAGGGAAGGGCTTGATCCTCCAACATGGGAAAAGATATGTGGAAATTTGTTATTACGTGAGATTCTTAAAATAAAACAAAAATTAAAAGATAAATAAAGAGAAATGGTCCATGAGGCAAAAAGAGTGGACTTCCTCTATGGCGCCTCGTTTGGTCCACAAAGCCATTTTGGGGTTCCTGCCCTGCCATGCAGGGGAAGGGGAGACAACAAGCATGTGTACAGTGCCAGGCCTTGGGTGAAGCTCTCCACACATAACCGTCTCTTCTGCCCTGAGCATTCGGAGCTGTGGCAAAGGAAAGCCAGGTGGCCAGGCAGGGGCTCCGTGATTTGCCCCGGGTCCCCGCTCCAAGGACGGCTATTCCTGGGGCACAGAGCAGTTCCAGGGCTAAGCAGAGCAACCATGCCGAGACGCCATTCCCTGCCAACAGAGGGAATTCCATCTGTGTGAGAAAGTCGGGCTCTGGGCGAAGCTCCCAGCCAAGCCAAACAAGCTCTCGGGTCCTGGGTCTTGAGGAACAGCTGGCAGGAGTGGACTCTGGTTGGGGAAGCCAGCGTGGGGACAGGAACTAGAATGGAGCTGGCTCCGGGCTCTAGAAAGCTCCCCTTCTCCGAGGCTTCTCAGGCAAGGCTGGAGGGTCCTTGAGCTCCTGCGGGCTCCTTGGCTCAGGAGACACAGTTCTGGGGAGGGGTTGGCACCGGGTATCGGTGGAACCCAGCCGCAGTGACGTGGGGCCACAGGAAACCCTGAGACAGATTGTTCCAAAGGCGGAGAGACAGGAAGGTCAATATTACCGAGAAATGCTCATCTCAAAGCACACGGTGTTCGAGCCGCTGCAGTTTGCTTCCCCACTCAAGGGAAGTGTTAACCCAGCTCCAGGGGACAGAAACCTCCAGCGGCCGAGTGGCAGCGGGTAGTTGGTGTGTCTCTGATCTTTCTGAGGAAAATCAGTGAGGCGTGCTTTCCAGGAACACTTCCTGAAAAAACAAAACAAAACAGAACCAAGAAAGAAACCCCACAGCCCATTTCCCAACCCCGGAAGCTTCCTTTAGACTTCCTGGGCTCCCCAGTGGCTGGAGGCGAGGAGAAGGCAAAGCGCTCCTCAGTCACCTGGAAGACCCGAGGGTTGGCTTGAGGTACGCTCTAGGTGCCGGCCCTTCCTCCCCTGAATACCAGCATCCTCTAGGTGAAGTTTGAAATGTCAGTGATTACAGGTTGGAGCCCCTGCCCCCCCCCCCCCCCCCCCCCGCCCGGAGTCAATGGATGCTAACAGCAAGGGCTTGGATGCGCTTCCTAGGATAAGGATTTTAAGATGACGCTGCAGATAAGAGAACTGGGCCTGGAGTCCCGGAGGCCCAAGTTCAAATGTGACCTTCAACACTAGCTTTGTGACCCTAGGCAAATCCCCTAACTTCTGTCCACTTCGGTTTCTTCACCTGTAAAATGGATATTTTATGTTCCTAGAACCCACTTCCCAAGGTTGTTTGAGGATACCATTTTTCTTTATACATGTTACTTTCTTACTTAGTAACCCTTACTTTCTGTCTTAGTAACAACTCTAAGAACAAAGGCAACCTGGGGTGAGTGACCTTCCCAGGGACACACAGCCAAGAAGTGTCTGAGGGAAGATCTGAACCCACATCTTCCCCACTCCAGGTCTGGCACTCTGTCCACTGTGCTACCTAACTGCCCCTCTGGTCCTTCTTAAACTAGTATCTTTGCTCTGTCAATTATGTCCAATTCATCCTGTATATAGCTTATTTGGACATAATGTCCCTATATGGTTGTGAACTCTTTGAGAACAAAGACGGGTTTTTTGTTTTGTTTTGTTTTGGTTTCTGGCCTTTCTTTGGATCCCCAGCACTTAGTACAGACCCTGGCATGCAGTAGGTGTTTTAGGAATGCTTGCTGATGGACTAACTGACTAGAGTTGCCTGGGACCACAGTTATTAATAATAATTTATTTAAAATGTAACCCTTACTTTTTATCTTAGTAACAACTCTAAGACAGAGGGGCAAGGGCGAGGCAAATGGGGGTTAGTGACTTGCCCAGAGTCACAGTTAGGAGATATCTGATGCCACATTTGAACCCAGGTCCTGGCTTCCAAGGATTCCAGCCCCAAGAAGTTCCCTCTAAGCCTGCCCCTTGCCAGAGATTACATGGAAGATCTGAGCCATGAAAAAGGCTCAGAGAAAGAGACAGACTAGAGAGAGGGACAGGAGCCAAGAGGGAGACCCAGCTTCCAGACTGGCTTTTCAAACCTCAGCTTTTCCTCGGGTCCTCTGATTGCCCAATAGCCTTCGTACGTCATGCCTCCCACTGGGGTCTGCGTGGCACCATCATGCCATCAGGCTGGCAGACACGTGACTCCACAATTCCCTCGGTGAGTCCTTCCAAGATGGCACTGGGTTGGAGGTCCCTCAGATATTTCATTCATGCACGTCCCTTCTTATGCACAGAAGGCATGAAACTGGAGATGATTTGTTGGAAGTGAGGGACTATACAGCGGGTATGTGGAAATTCCACACTCTCTAATGCAAACTTCTCCAATGTAAAAACTGAGATGAATTCCCCTGGCCTAGAAAGCTAGCAGTACAAAGAAATGGACCTTTTGGTGGAAAGTGGCAATCCTGTGATGCTAAGAGGATTTGGGGGGGAGATGTGGTTGCCTCCTCTTCCCCACCTGACTACTGCTGGGACCACGAGGATTTCTCCAATGTCTGCTCGTAGCTGTATGTGTTCTGGAACTTTGTGCTCTTCCATCTCCATTTCACCATGGTTTTGCCATGTCTGATGGGGCCAAGTTACAACATAATCTTTCACTAGTAGAGGTGTGTGTGTGTGTGTGTGTGTGTGTGTGTGTGTGTGTGTGTGTGTGTGTGTGTAGGAAGGCATCTAGCACAAAGGATCATCAATTTAGACTTACGGTGGATTTTAGAGGTCTACTCCTAATTTTATCAATAAGGAACTGAAGATGAGTTAAATGACAGGCCCAAGTATATCCGGGGCAGCTAGGTGGTAGAGTGGCAGGCCTGAAGTCAGGAAGACTCATCTTCCTGAGTTCAAATCTGACTTCAGACACTTATGACATGTGTAACCCAGGGCAAGTCATTTTATTTCTTTATAATAAGAAACAAACAAATAACAAATAAAACAACCTTACCTTCCATCTTAGAATCTATAACAAGTATCAGTTCCAAGGCAGAAGAACAGTAAGGATTAGGCAACTGGGGTTAAGTAACTTGCCCAGAGTCACATTTAGGACAAATCACCTAACCTTGCTTGCCTCAGTTTCCTCATCTGTAAAATGAGATGGAGAAGTAAATGGCCAACCACTCTGGTATTTTTGCCAAGAAAATCTCAAATGGGGTCACAGAGAGCTGGAAATATAACAACCAAGTTTATACAAGTAGAAGCAAAGTGACAGAGTTTGAATTTAAACTCAGCTCTTCTGACTAAGGGTAGCTAAGGGGCACAGTGTATAGAGTGCTGGGCCTAGAGTCAGAAAGACTCATCTTCTTGAGTTCAAATCTGGCCTCAGACACTATGAAACCCCATGCAAGTTACTTAGCTCTGTTTGCCTCAGTTTCCTCATCTGTAAAATGAACTGGAGAAGGAAATGGCAAACTATTCTAGTATTTTTGCCCACAAGCCCCAAACGGCATCACCAAGAGCTGGACATGACTGAACAAACTTCTGACTATAACTTAAGTGTCCTCACTGCATCACACTATCTCCTCAAATACTAAGTATATAATGTACTTGGGAAATTCACAGAATCACAAAAATAGCTTGATTTTAATAATTCCTAGCATTTATATTACCCTTTAAAATTTAAACTTTGTTTGTTACATTTAAATATGCGGTTAAGTTCCTCCCCCCCACCTCTGCTTCCCCATTAGAGAAGGTATTTAATAAAGCTGTAATACTTTAGGGCAGTACTTTTCATCTATTATCTTATTTGATTTTCACAATTACTCCTGTGAGCTAGATGCTATTATTATTCCCATTTTACAGAAAATGAAGCTGATGCTGAGACAGGTTAAACAATTTGTCCAGGACCACACAGCTAAGTAAGTGTCTAAGATGGGATTTGAGTTTTTCCAATCCCTCTTAATTCTAGTGCCTATTCTCTCTTGATTATTTGCTATTTATTTTGTCTATAATTTGTTTCTAAGTAATTGTTTTCCCATCATCTCTCCCATTAGACTGTCAGCTCCTTGAGGCCAGGGTCTATCTTTTGCCTTTCTATGCATTCCCAGCACTTAGCATAGTGTTTGACATATAGGAGATGCTTAATAAATGCTTTTTGACTGACTGATCACTTAACCCACATCTTCCTGACTCCAAGTTTAGCCCTCAATGAACTGCACCACCTAGCTGCAGCAAAAGTTTTTTGTTGTGTTTTTCTTTTTTTAAGGTGGAACTGGAATGCATTTTAGAACTCATCTAGTCTAACCCCTTCATTTTCTTTTTAAAGGAATCAAATCTTTCTTATCTCTTATTCAGGTCTTCTTTTTCTCCTTCCTTCCTTCCTTCCTTCCTTCCTTCCTTCCTTCCTTCCTTCCTTCCTTCCTTCCTTTCTTTCTTTCTTTCTTTCTTTCTTTCTTTCTTTCTTTCTTTCTTTCTTTCTTTCTTTCTTTCTTTCTTTCTTTCTTTCTTTCTTTCTTTCTTTCTTTCTTTCTTTCTTTCTTTCTTTCTTTCTTTCTTTCTTTCTTTCTTTCTTTCTTTCTTTCTTTCTTTCTTTCTTTCTTTCTTTCTTTCTTTCTTTCTTTCTCTTCTGTTTTAGAATCAGTAATGCATATTGGTTCCAAGACAGAAGAACAGTAAGAGCTAGGCAAAGGAGGTTGTGATTTGCCCAGGGTTGTACATCCAGGAAGTGTCTGAGGCCAAATTTGAACCCAGGACCTTTCATCACTGGGCCTAGCTCTGAGCTACCAGTAGCTGCCCCCAGTTGAATATTTTCAAATTCAGACAAATTTGAAAAATTATTAAACACAATTAACAACTTTCTTCACATAATCACATTTCAAAGAACCAAATGGATAAATGATAACTGGAAATGGCCTTCAGACTCTAAATTACCAATAGTTTCATTATTCTCTTCCTCTGAATCACTTATTAGAACTGCTAATTCATAGCCAGATTGGTTGGTTGGCATTTTATTTTCTATTATTTTCACTTCATGGTCCTTGGGAGCTCCCCATCATTTTACAAAGGAGACCGAGACCCAAAGAATCTTAAAGTAGGAGATTTGGTCAAATGTGTTCATCACCTAATTCTTCAAGTCTATAAATCTGAGATTCTCTGCATGGAATTTCCTTAGAATGAGGAGCCCCTGTGAAGCATCTTAGGTCCAACCTTCTTCCAGTTTCTGTCTGGTCTACCAGGCAGCCAATAGATATATCTTCAAAGCAGACACACTCACTGGCTTAAATGCCAGACTTTTTGCCAAGACTCTTAACCTTGCCTTGCTGAGCAAGTATTCTAGGGGAAGGCACTTGTAACCTCTTGAATTGACTGAATGAGGTTGGAGATGGGCTTCTCTGTGGAAGAAGATTCAGGAATGCCAGGGCCAGCAGGGAGGAAAAAAAGGGAAAAAAACTATCCCAGAGACCCTGTGTACCCATATCACTCTATCCCTCCCATTCTGCTTGAGCCCACTTCCTCTTGGAAGTCTTCCCAGACAAAGCAGTGCTGGGCTTATGAAGGCAACCTTAGTTTGGGAATAACTCAGGGCTATGCTGTCAGCTGATTCCCAGGGGGCTGCCTGCTGGCCTTAGAAACATAATTCAGATCAGTTGATCTGTCTCCTGCCAGGTGCTGTGGTATCCTTCTGCATTTGGTAGCCCTGATCTCTGCCTTGCCCAGATAAGAGCTTAATACCAGCTCTGAATTGCATCTTTAAAAAAAAAAACTAATCTGGCCACTGGGAAGTCCCAGACTTGGCTGGACTTGCTTTCTACTTGGCATGCCAGGGTGGCACCTAGTTCTCTAGAAAGGAAGAGGAAAGGATGTATTTGGGGAGAATGAGGGAGGGTAAGAGCTTCTCTATAATTTGAAGCCTTCTTTCTGCCAAGGCCTTTGTTCTCTTTCAAATCTGTTCATGCCAGAAAAGGTGCCCGAGACTGGCAGTAACAAGCCAAGCACAGGCAAAGGCTCTGCTCCCTACCCAGGCGGTGGGGTGGAAATTCCCAAAGGTGAAACTTGGACTAGTTGGGAAAAGGTTAGGCTTGAGTAAGTTAAGGAACAAGGAATCCCAAGGAAAAGAAGTGGCAAGAGATAGGGAGCTGTGGGAGATCGACTGGGGAACAACAGATGTCTGGAGAATGGCAGAAATGAACTTGGATGACTACTATAGGGAAGGGCAGCATTCTCATAGATCATGGATTTAGAGTTGGAAAAATAAATTAGAGGAGAGGAGGTCATAAAAGCTGATCTCCTCATTTTACAACTGAGAGACTTCTCAGTGACTTTTCCAAGTCATACTGGGAGTAAGGAGTAGAGCCAAGATGTGACCCTGGGTACTCTAAAACTTGAACCTTTGATTATATTAAAAATAGTAGCAGAAATGCCCAGAAATTCATGGGAGGAAAGATGAAAGAAGACAGTTAACAATAAAGCTTTTCTTAAAATTTTATAATATTTTATTTGATCATTTCCATGCATTATTCATTAAAGACAAAGATCATTTTCTTTTCCTCCCCCCACCCCCCGGCCCCCATAGCCGACACGTGATTCGACTGGGTATCACCTGTGTTCTTGATTCGAACCCATTGCTATGTTGTTAATATTTGCATTAGAGTGTTTGTTTAGAGTCTCTCCTCTGTCATGTCCCCTCAACCGCTGTAGTCAGGCAGTTGCTTTTCCTCGGTGTTTCTACTCCCACAGTTTGTCCTCTGTTTATGAATAGTGTTTTTTCTCCTAGATCCCTCTGGATTGTTCAGGGACATTACACCGCCACTAATGGAGAAGTCCATTACGTTCGATTATGCCACAGTGTATTAGTCTCTGTGTACAATGTTCTCCTGGTTCTGCTCCTCTCGCTCTGCATCATTTCCTGGAGGTCGTTCCAGTCTCCATGGAATTCCTCCACTTTATTATTCCTTTTTGCACAATAGTATTCCATCACCAACATATACCACAATTTGTTCAGCCATTCCCCAATTGATGGGCATCCCCTCTTTTTCCAATTTTTGGCCACCACAAAGAGCACAGCTATGAATATTTTTGTACAAGTCTTTTTCTCCATTATCTCTTTGGGGTACAGACCCAGCAGTGCTATGGCTGGATCAAAGGGCAGACAGTCTTTTATCAGCCTTTGGGCATAGTTCCAAATTGCCCTCCAGAATGGTTGGATCAGTTCACAACTCCACCAGCAATGAATTAATGTCCCTACTTTGCCACATCCCCTCCAGCATTCATTACTTTCCTTTGCTATCATGTTAGCGAATCTGCTAGGTGTGAGGTGATACCTCAGAGTTGTTTTGATTTGCATCTCTCTGATTATAAGAGATTTAGAACACTTCTTCATGTGCTTATTAATAGTTTTGATTTCTTTATCTGAAAACTGCCTGTCCATGTCCCTTGCCCATTTATCAATTGGAGAATGGCTTGGTTTTTTGTACAATTGATTTAGCTCTTTATAAATTTGAGTAATTAAACCTTTGTCAGAGGTTTTTATGAAGATTTTCCCCCAATTTGTTGTTTTCCTTCTGATTTTAGTTACATTGGTTTTGTTTGTACAAAAGCTTTTTAATTTGATGTATTCCAAATTATTTATTTTACATTTTGTGATTCTTTCTATGTCTTGCTTGGCTTTAAAGTCTTTCCCCTCCCAAAGGTCTGACATGTACTATTCTGTGTTTACCCAATTTACTTATGGTTTCCTTCTTTATGTTTAAGTCATTCACCCATTTTGAATTTATCTTGGTGTAGGGTGTGAGGTGTTGATCTATTCCTAGTCTCTCCCACACTGTCTTCCAATTTTCCCAGCAGTTTTTATCGAATAGTGGATTTTTGTCCCCAAAGCTGGGATCTTTGGGTTTATCGTATACTGTCTTGCTGAGGTCCTTTGCCCCCAGTCTATTCCACTGATCTTCCTTTCTGTCTCTTAGCCAGTACCAAATTGTTTTGATGACTGCTGCTTTGTAATATAGTTTGAGGTCTGGGACTGCAAGGCCCCCCTCATTTGTGTTTTTTTTTCATTATTTCTCTGGATATCCTTGATCTTTTGTTATTCCAAATGAACTTTGTTATGGTTTTTTCTAAATCAGAAAAGAAATTTTTTGGGAGTTCAATGGGTATGGCACTAAATAGATAAGTTTGGGTAGGATGCTCATTTTTATTATATTGGCTCGTCCTATCCATGAGCAGTTAATGTTTTTCCAATTGCTCAAGTCTAGTTTTAGTTGTGTGGCGAGTGTTTTGTAGTTGTGTTCATATAGTTCCTGTGTTTGTCTCGGGAGATAGATTCCTAGGTATTTTATTTTGTCTAAGGTGATTTTGAATGGGACTTCTCTTTCTAGTTTTTGCTGCTGAGCTGTGTTGGAGATATATAGAAATGCTGATGACTTATATGGGTTTATTTTGTATCCTGCAACTTTGCTAAAGTTGTTGATTATTTCAATTAGCTTTTTGGTTGAATCTCTAGGATTCTTTAAGTAGACCATCATGTCATCTGTGAAGAGTGATAACTTGGTCTCCTCCTTGCCTATTTTGATGCCTTCAATTTCTTTTTCTTCTCTAATTGCTACTGCTAGTGTTTCTAGTACAATGTCAAATAGTAGAGGTGATAATGGGCATCCTTGTTTCACTCCTGATCTTATTGGGAATGCATCTAGTTTATCCCCATTGCAGATGATATTAGCTGATGGTTTTAGATATATACTGTTTATTATTTTTAGGAACGACCCTTCTCTTCCTAGGCTTTCTAGTGTTTTTAATAGGAATGGGTGTTGTATTTTATCAAAGGCTTTTTCTGCATCTATTGAGATAATCATATGGTTCTTGTTGGTTTGCTTGTTGATGTGGTCAATTATGTGGATGGTTTTCCTAATATTGAACCAGCCCTGCATCCCTGGTATAAATCCTACTTGATCATGGTGGATGACCCTTCTGATCACTTGCTGGAGTCTTTTTGCTAGTATCCTATTTAAGATTTTTGCATCTATATTCATTAGGGAGATTGGTCTATAGTTTTCTTTCTCTGTTTTTGACCTGCCTGGTTTTGGAATCAGTACCATGTTTGTGTCATAAAAGGAGTTTGGTAGAACTCCCTCTTTGCTTATTATGTCAAATAGTTTGTATAGTATTGGGATTAACTGTTCTCTGAATGTTTGATAGAATTCACTGGTGAATCCATCAGGCCCTGGGGATTTTTTCTTAGGAAGTTCTTTGATGGCCTGTTGGATTTCATTTTCTGATATGGGATTATTTAAGAATTCTATTTCTTCTTCTGTTAGTCTAGGCAGTTTGTATTTTTGTATATATTCATCCATATCACCTAAATTGGTGTATTTATTGCCATATAATTGGGCAAAGTAATTTTTAATGATTGCCTTAATTTCTTCTTCATCAGAGGTGATGTCCCCCTTTTCATCTTTGATGCTGTTAATTTGCTTTTCTTCCTTCCTTTTTTAAATTAGATTGACCAGTACTTTGTCTATTTTGTTTGTTTTTTCAAAGTACCAGCTTCTTGTCTTATTTATTAAATCAATAGTTCTATCACTTTCGATTTTATTAATTTCTCCCTTAATTTTTAGGATTTCTAGTTTGGTTTTCTGCTGGGGGTTTTTAATTTGGTCGCTTTCAAGTTTTTTTATTTGCATTTCCAATTGATTGATCTCTGCTCTCCCTAGTTTGTTAATATATGCACTCAGGGATATGAATTTACCTCTGATTATCGCTTTGGCTACATCCCAAAAGGTTTGAAAAAATGTCTCGCCATTGTCATTTTCCTCGATGAAATTATTAATTGTTTCTATGATTTCTTCTCTAGCTAAACGATTTTGGAGTATCATATTGTTTAGTTTCCAATTAGTTTTTTAGTTTTCCATGTACCATTACTGATCGTTATTTTTATTGCCTTGTGGTCTGAAAAGGCTGCATTTATTATTTCTGCTTTTCTGCATTTGTGTGCCATGTTTCTGTGACCTAATGTATGGTCAATCTTTGTGAATGTGCCATGTGGTGCTGAGAAGAAGGTGTATTCCTTTTTATCCCTATTTATTTTTCTCCATATGTCTATTAATTCTAATTTTTCTAAGATTTCATTCACTTCTTTTACCTCTTTCTTATTTATTTTTTGATTTGATTTATCTAAATTTGATAATGGTTGGTTCAAGTCTCCCACTAATATGGTTTTACTGTCTATTTCTTCCTTCAATTCTCCTGGTTTCTCCATTAGAAATTTGGGTGCTATATTATTTGGTGCATACATATTGATTAGTGATATTTCCTCATTATCTAAAGTCCCTTTTAACAATATATAATTACCTTCCCTATCCCTTTTGATCAGGTCTATTTTTGCTTTGGCTTTATCAGATATCATGATTGCCACTCCTGCCTTCTTTCTGTCAGGTGAGGCCCAGAAGGTCTTACTCCATCCTTTAATTCTGACCTTGTGGGTGTCTACCCGCCTCATGTGTGTTTCTTGAAGACAACATATGGTAGGGTTTTGGATTCTAATCCATTCTACTATTCGTCTATGTTTTATGGGTGAGTTCATCCCATTCACGTTCAAAGTTATGACTGTCACTTGTGGACTCCCTGGTATTTTGATATCCTTCCCTAATTCTAACCTTTCTTCTTCAGCTCTACCTTTTAGTCCAGTGATTTACTTTAAATCAGTCCCCCTTGTACTTCCCTTTCTACCTCCTCCCTTCTTATTCCCTCCCTTATTTTCCCCTGTAGTCTTTTTAAAATTCCCCCCCTACCCTCTCCCTCCCTTGTACTGCTTCCCTCCCCACCAGTCTGTTTTTTACCCTTCTACTCCCCTATAGGGCACAAATCTATTCTCTTCCCCAATGGATTGGATTGTTCTTCCCTCTTTGGGTCAGTTTCAAAGTACATAAGAGTTGAGTATTTCCTATCTCCAACCTCTTTACCCTTCCAGTGTATCGATGTTCACCCCCCTCCCGCCATGAGCTTCTTTGTGACATATAAATTTACCCTCATTTGTTTCTTTTCCCATTTCTTTTAGCCATAACCTCTTTTCCTTTTTAGCTTTAGTCATGTATATATATATATATACATACACATGTATATGTATTTATGCATGCATATATCTATATATCTATTTATGTCTTGTCCTTTCATCCTATACAGTTTGTCACTGTTCCCTCTGAGTGTAATTCTTCTAGCTGCTCAGGTGATAGCAACAGTTTTTAAGAGTTGCCATTTTTAAGAGTTGCCATTGACCTCTTTTTTTTTTTAACCCTTACCTTCCGTCTTGGAGTCAATACTGTGTATTGGCTCCAAGGCAGAAGAGTGGTAAGGGTAGGCAATGGGGGTCAAGTGACTTGCCCAGGGTCACACAGCTAGGAAGTGGGACCTCTTTTCTTATAGGGATACATATCATTTTAACTTATTGAGTCTCTTAGAAATTTGTTGTTGTTGTTGTTGTTGTTTCCCCTCTTTTTTAATTACCTTTTGATGATTCTCTTGAGTTCTGTGGTTGGACTTCAAATTTTCTGTTCAGGTCTGGTCTTTTATTTATGAATGCTTGGAACTCTTCTGTTGTGTTAAATGACCATACTTTCCCCTGTAAGAATATAGTCGGTTTTGATGGGTATTTTATTCTTGGCTGTAGGCCTAGTTCCCTTGCTTTCCGGAATATCATATTCCATGCCTTTCGGTCCTTCAGTGTGGATGCAGACAGATCCTGTGTTATCCTCACCGTTTTTCCATGGTATCTGGATGACTTCTTCTTGGCAGCTTGTAATATCTGTTCTTTCATCTGATTGTTTTTGAATTTGGCTATAACATTTCTTAGTGTTGTCAGTTGGGGATTAAATACAGGGGGTGATCTGTGGATTCTTCAATCTCCACTTTCCCCTCTTGTTCTAGGATCTCGGGACAGTTTTCCTGGATAATTTCCTCTAGTATTATGTCCATGCTTTTTCTTTTGTCGTGGTCTTCTGGTAGTCCAATTATTCTTAAATTGTCTCTTCTGGAATGATTTTCTAAATCGTCTGTTTTGTGAATGAGATGCTTCACATTTTCCTCAATTTTTTCATTCTTTTTGTTTTGTTTTATAGTGTCCTGCTGCCTTGTGAGGTCACTTGATTCTAGTTGTTTTACTCTGGTTCTTAAAGATTGGGTTTCATCTCTGGCTTTTTGGTCGTCTTTTTCCTTCTGGTCTGATTTGCTTTGAAAATCATCTTTCATCCTCTTTACCTCATCTTTCATCTCCTTTGCCTCATCTTTCATCTCCTTTGCCTCATTTTCCAGCTGGATGATTTTGGCTTTCAGGACACTATTTTCTTGTTTTAGTTCAAGTGCCTCTGTTTCCAGATGACTTATCTTAATTTTTAAGTTCTTTTCTCAATTGTCTTCAGCCTCTCTTAGTTGTGTTTTGAGTTCTTCCACAGCCTGTATCCAATTCGCTGGGATTTCTGGTTTATTGTTTGCTGATCTCTCCCCCGCTGTTCCATTTGCTGAGTAGTAGCTGTTTATTGTAGTTCCTTTCTTCTGTTTTTGTTGTTTGTTCAAATTCACCCCTTCTTTACTCCCCGTATTTGTCTGTGCTCTTGTTCCTCTCAATTTTTTGGGGGGGGACTTCTTTCGGTCTCCCCTCTTGGAGCTTTAACAGAAGATCTCTTGGTGTAATCTCTGGGGGAGGGTTGTTGAGGGTTTGAGCTTTCCTGTTCTCTGGAGGCTTTTGATTGGCTTAAAGTCCAGCAGTCAATGAGGATGGATGGGGAGCTTGGGCTTCCCTGTGTTCTGGAGACTTTTGAGGGATTGAGTTCAGCTTAGTTGGGCTGGGTTTTCTCTGAGTTTTAAACTTCCTGGATGGCTGGAGCAAATATGGAGGATCTCCAAAGCTCTGGCCAGGCTTCCAAGTCTATGCTCCTTCTAGGCTGCCATCTTGACTTCGCCTCTAGGTTTCTGTTTTTTCAGAAGACCCTGCTCTCTAAGGGGGGAGGTGCTTGGCCTCCCTGGGCTCTGAGGGCTCCTGATGGGATTAGGTTCAGGTGGTGTGGGCCAAATGATCCCTGAGCCAAAAAAAGGAAGAAAAAAAAAACAACCTCCTCCTTCACAGTCTGTGTTGAATGCCCAGAGACTGGCCCAGGTTACTTTCAAGGTAAGCTCTTCGGAGTAACCCCTTTGCCAGCCCTGAGTTTTCTGTCCTTTCAGAAGCTCTGAGGGCTCCTAATGGGATTGGGTTTAGCTGGTGCCCTAAAGCTGGGACCTCCCTTGAGACTCAGATGGAAGGACCCAGCCAGGGGGCTACAGGCTTCCCCCTTCTCTCTATGTTTCCCTGCCATCTGTGTTGGGCACCCTGGAGACTGGCTCAGGTTGCTTTCAAGGTGAGTCCTCAGAGCCCTGAGGTTCCTGCTGCTGCCATGGGTTCAGCACTCTGGGTTGGGGGGGATGAGTCCTGGGACCTTCCTTCTGCCTACCCCTTAGATCCGAGTGATCTAGGGTTCTGGCTTTTGGAGTGCGGTACCTTTTGGTCCAGGTCCAGGAGGAGGGTTCCCCAGATCTATCCTGTTGTTCAGCTTGAATTTCAGTGTCCTAGGAGCACTCTGTTTGCAATTGGTAAGGAAGGGTTTCCGAGGTCTGAACCTTTGCTGCTTCTACGCTGCCATCTTCAACAATAAAGCTTATGACTTTACTTTTTAATACCCTTATCTTCTGTCATAGAATTAGTGCTAAGTGTTGGTTCTAAAGCAAAAGAGTGGTAAGGACTAGGCAAAGGAAATTAAGTGACTTACTTGCCCAGGGTCACACAGCTAGGAAATGTCTGAGGCCAGATTTGAACCCAGGAACTCACATCTCTCGGCATGGTTCTCAGTCTATGGAGTCACCCAGCTGTCCCCAAGTTTATGACTTTAAATGCTTATATACAAGCACACAAAGTATGGGTTCATCAGCATTATACCCCATTGACCATGGCTTCAATGGGTTCGAGATGAAGGATGATGCTTTCCTTCTTTCCCCGTCGCCCACTGAGTTAAGCCAGGTTGTGTGCTTGCTTCCATGCTTGTCAGCATGGTGTTTTCTGCAATGTTGTCAGATGCCTAAAGGCATTGAACAAGATTGAAAATGGCCTGCATGGATGGCAAGCGACTTCACTTGCAAAAACTAACTGCCAGAGTGGAGGGGGTGTTGGTGTGCAACTTTTTTGTTGGCAGATGATTGTGTGCTCAGTGCAGCCTCAGAGGCCAAGATGCCACAAGGGCATGGATTCATTCTCTGCCATCTGCACTGATTTGAGCCTGACAATGAATACCAAGAAAACCCAAGTTCTCCACAAGCCAGTACCATACCTTCCATACATGGAACAAGCTGACTTCCCTTAGCACTACACTCTCCAGGACTGTCCACATAGATGATGAGGTTGATGCATGTATCACCAGGGCTAGCTCAGTGACTGGGTATCTCTGAAGAACTTTAGTATTGACTGTGAGACATGGAAAATATTGGCATAGGACCTCTCAGCATCAAAGAAAGTGCTGTACTCCATGAGTAAAGAAGAATTGTAGATGACTAAAGGAAATGTGGGCTCAAAAATCCAGAGCCACCCTCACCCTAAATGTTCTAATGAACTACTTGTGCCCAATATGTGGTCCAAGTTGACCAATTAGCCACAACTGAACACATCATACCCTGACCCTACATTGAGATATCATTGTCTTTTATGAAAACAAAAGGTGAACAGGAATACAGTAAGTAGATAAAGAGCCAGTTCTGGACTCCTGAAGTCTTGGGTTCAAGTTCCACCTCTAATACCTCCTGATCTTATTGTCTTGGACAAGTCACTTAACCTCCCACAACCCTCAGACAACCATACAAGGCTAAAAATGGCAGAAAAATTCTATATCTGTAATAATTATGAGATTTTCTTCACTGGTAGTCCACTTATCCACTTAACCAGTTAAATCATATGTGTAGACCAAAACAATAAAAATTATCACTGATATTTATTTGGTAAAATGAGACCATGACTAGAATATGCCTGTGGATGGGCAGTTCGAGTAGGACAGAATTAAAGGAAGGTAGGGAGAATTTTTCTATATTAAAAAGATACAGACATGTGGGGAAACAGGGATTAGAGTTGGGGAGGCACAGTAGAGAGCCATTTGGTAAAGTTTAACAGAAGCAGAAGCAAAAGCAATACTATCATAGGCATATATACTACAGACTATCTAGGCATAAGTCAGTCAATCAATAAACATTTATTAGGTGTCTACTGTGTTCAGTACACAGTGCTGAGACCTACGAATAGAAAGAAAAGTAAAAGATAATCCCTACTCTCAAGGAACTCATAGTCTGAGGAGAGACAACATGTAAACATCGATGGGCAAACAAGATATATTGAGGACAAATTGGGAGTAGTCTCATGAGGAAGGCACTGAAACTAGGACAGGCTTCTTACAGAAAATGAGACTTTTGCTGGGACTTGAAGGAAGCCAGGAGGTGGAGAGGAAGATGAAGAATGTTTCAGGCATGAGGAACAGCCAGTAAAAATGCCCAGAGATATGATTGGGGATGTAGAAACTAAATGATCACCCTAGTGCAATGATCAGTAATAGGGAAATAAGTCTTGATCAATGATACATGTAAAACCCAGTGGAATTTCGGGGGGGGGGAGGGGAGGGAAGGAAAATGAATCATGTAACCATGGAAAAAATATTCTAAATTAATTAATAAACATCTTTCAATTAAAAAAATGCCCAGAGTTGGGAAATGAAGTATCTAGTTGAGGAATAGCAAGGAGGCCAATATCACTGAGTCACAGAGTATGTGGAGAATGGGGAGGCAGAGAAGTTTGGTAGTGTAAAAAGTAAGAAGGTGGGAAAGGGAGGAAGGGTCTAGGCTATAAAGGGCTTTAAAAGCTAAACAGAAGATTTTATATTTGATTCTGGAAGTAATAGAGAACTACTGCAGTGGATTGAATAGAGAAATGAAATGGTCAGATCTGAATTTTAGGAAGATTTATTTGATGGGTAATCATCAAAATAATTTATATGCTATCTACCATTAGCCTGTGCTAATGTGCTAAGTGTATTACAAATATGATCTCTTTTGATCCTCACAACTACAGCAGGCAGAAGATGAAACGACTAAGGAAACAAAAGTCTGAGCTTCTAAACATTTCAGTTTATTGAGCAATGCCTGCCAATCGCATAACAAATTGGGGCCAGGCCGCTTTAGCTTGGCATTGAAGCTCCAATATAGGAGATGATAGATCTTTATGCCTTACAAACAAAGAATCAGATAAGTCCAATTAGTTCAAAGAAAGCAGCAAGGATCAATAGATCAAAGGAGATTTTTTTTTGAGGAGGGGGAGACATGAGTATGTTTGTAGGCAGTAAGTAGGTAAGGAATCAGTAAATAGAGAACAATTAACAATTACTATTAGTAGGACAAGAGAGATATAATAGAAGGGCACTGTAGTACAGAAGATAGTATGGAACGAGATCACTTGGGCATGTATAAGGCAAGGAGAAAGGCGACATTGTCATGTGAAATGAACGTAAAGGAGGAGATTGTGGCATAAAAATCGGGTGATGTGAGATAAGGAAGAAAGAAAATGGTCTTTTTTTTCAGTGAAATATGAAGCAAAGTTGTCATCTGAGAGGGGAGGGGGTAACTATAGAAGATTTGAAGAGGCATGAAAAGATTTGGAAGACCCACTATGGTAAGTGTAATAGTGAATTAATTAGGGTCATATAGGCGTGCTAGTAGTGAGAGGCTTGGTAGATCTAGCCAGTAGAGCTGGGCGATTTTCTCTAGTTTTATCCTGCCTCAAATGGGTAGGAAGGAAGTCAGTGGATGATGGCAATGATCCAAAGCTGGGGTTGTAAGCTCAAAGTTGAGGATATGATAAGGAGGGAAGGGATTCAAGAGAAAAGGATGATGGAGAGTTAAATTCCTTTACCAGGGGGTCAAGGCAGAGAAGGAAAGACAGTGCAGGAGTGATGGCTGAAGGGACAAAGGATTGGAGGTCATGTGAGAATGAAGAACAAGGGTTTGGGGAAACAAGGTAAAGATAAAGGTAGAATGAACAGATTATGATAAGATAAAGGAATTTCAGAGTTCATACACATGGGATGTGGAACATTTGTGATTGAGACTGCCTGTTTCTGTGTACTTGTGGTAGGGTGGAAGAACAGATCACAGAAAATGAATAAGTTAGGAATTGGGAGACTGGTTGATTTGAGGAAGTATTTTTTAATATATATATATATATGCATATGTATGTATATATACACTTTAATATTTATATGATATATAGAATTATATCTATATTTATGTTATATATATAGGGTTTTTTAAAGTAGATATATGTATTTTTAAAAATCTTATTTTCCATTTTAGACTCAATACTAGATGATGGTTCGAAGGTAGAAGAGTGGTAAGGGTTAGGCAATGGAGGTTAAGAGACTTGCCCAGGGTCACCCATCTAAGAAGTGTTTGAGACCAGATTTGAAGCCCCCCCACCCCCATCTCTAGGCCTGGCTCTCAATCTACTAAGCCACCTAGCTGCCCCTATCATTCTGTATATTAAAATCTTTTAGTATATGGCAGGAACTGAGAAGTAGAGAAAGGCTGTGAATTAGGTGCCTAGTTCATTGAGGAAATAAAAAAATGTGTCCTGGAGGTGATTAATCAATCAAAAGTTATTGAGTTCCTGGAAGTGGTAATGGGGGAGCAAGGAGTAATCTAACTCTTCCAACAAGACCAGGGAATCTGAGGAAATGAATAAAAGTGCTCGCAGTGCTAAAAAATGTAGTCAAGGAAATCATGTCATCAAGAGATCTCAGTAAATGCAAGAAGATGGAGGGAATGAAAAAGAAAAAGGTTTAGGATAAAATGTAGTTTGTTACCCATAGAGAAGTGATTCCAAAGAGCACAGTGGAAGAGTTGGGTAGCTTTAAAGTGGGAGGTTGGGTGATGTGGGGAGGGTTAGAGTGAAGGGGTTGGGAATAAGAGATTAGTCAGTGGAGGATACAGAATAGAGGGTTTTTTAAGTTTATTTATTTATTTAACTAATTTAGAATATTTTTCCATGGTTAATGAATCATGTTCATTCACTCCCCTCCCCCCCAATAGCCAACACTTAAATTCACTGGGTTTTACTTGTGTCATTGATCAAGACCTATTGCCATATTATTAGTATTTACACTAGGGTGATCATTTAGAGTCTACTTCCCCAATCCTATCCCCATTGACCCATGTGATCAAGCAGCTGTTTTTCTTCTGTGTTTCTATTCCCACAGTTCTTTCTCTGGATGTGGATAGCGTTACAGAATAGAGTTTGAACAATGACAATCAGGTAGTCAGAATCACTGGAATAGGGGGAGTATAGTGGGAGTAGATGTATGTTAACCATTAAAAGTAGATTGCCAATGTTGTCCCAGAACTGGAAATCTGCTATGTGTTGGGGGAGGAAGGAGGTAACCCATAGGGAGCCCAGAAGGAGCCACAACAGGCTCTGAGGAGATAAAGATGGTTCCTGACTGAAGCACACTGGAAAGATGAGGAGGGAACAGTCAAGGTATTTAGGAAATAGATCAGAAACCTGACATAGAGGCATGAAATAGAGGTCAAAAAACTTCATTATCTTTTTGAGATAACTTAAAGAAATTATAGAATTTCTTTCTCTGCCCAAAGCTGAGAAGGAAATCATTTCTTACCTTTCTTTGATAACTCCCAGCCTCTTCCCTTTACCACAATAAATCAGGAGGCTGCTTATTATTCTACTAGTGATAGTTTGGAACCATTTTAGTGGACTGTGCTTTAGAGAGTTACTCCTATTTCATCTTTGCCTTCTCCAAACAAATTTATTTTAAGTCTAATACCCAATTACAATCAAAAAAGGAAAAGTGGATGATAGTAGCCCTATCTCAGGTCAGAACAGGGGGAAGAGATAAGAAAAAATCTATGTTCTTCCCTGACAGGGAATTTGCAGAACCCTGGATAGAATAAGCTTGTTATAGAGGGAGACTGACTAGGAGTGTGTGTATGTGTCTATATTGGGTACAATGGGATGAGGTGAAGGGTGTTGTTTCTATGATTCATGCTTTCTGGACCAACCTCTAAGAAACGTGTGTCAAACATTTAACTGGAAGACTTGCATTCTCTGTCCCCTAAGCCATGTGCTTTTGGAAATCTGAATGAACAGGGCTTTCCCAACAGAGATGACCCAGTGTTTTTAGTAAAACTCTTGGCTAAAAGCCAGGAATGAGCTAGGTCAGGCCAGCGAATGCTATGAATGAGTAGATGGGTGGGAATATGAAAGGGAGAAAGAGGAGGAGGAGAAAGGAGCTTTGAGAAACATTGGATGGAGGAATGGTCTTTCATTGGATGTATTTGAAGAAGGCATCTCCACTGGTTTATTTTCTAAAAAAGAAATTAAGCTGGACACTTCCAAAGTCCAGAGTCATAGTATCAGAAATCCAGCCGAGGAAAGAACTTAAGTCAAGAAAAAGAAAAGTTCCAATTCAGAGCCCCAGAAGGAAAACCAATACTGATTACAGTAAAAAACCCCAAACCAAACCAAAAAAAACAACCCACAAATTTAGACTCCACTCACTTAGAATTTTCAATAGCAGACAAAGCAATGTAATTCTTACTGGAAAAAGAGATCAAAACAATTTTTACCTCTGAGAATTTCCTGGATCAAGACTAAAATTATAGTTTTTTTTTTTCAAACCAAAAGCTCAAGAAATTCAGAACTTCTCCAACACATTTAACTTCTGGATCTAGTAATTTAAAATTAAAATTTATATTTTAAGTTAACATTTAATTATAAGTATGATAATCTTAAAAATTAAGACATAGGATAGAAACTTGGCTTCAGGGTCAAAAATACTTACATTCTACAGTTTGGACCTCCATCCCCAAATGAAATCTTAATAAATATAAATCAACCAACAAACAAAGCAAAGGGAAAATTCTGTAAGACATCCAATTAAAAATAAAATCAAAGCTTACACTTTTCAAAGCAACTAGTAATTTTCCCAAAAGAATAACAAAAAGCATGCCTTTAAATTAACTTTTAAAGTTGTATGAATATGGAGAGCTGGATAAGACTGAAAAATGACTGAACAACAACCAACAACAAAAATAAATGTTTAGTGATTGAATAGCATCTCCTTTGTTTCTAGATCTTTTCTATAGCAAAAATATTAGCTTATATTTGAAAGTAATAAAGTTATACTTCTCTTAAAACATCAAAAAATTCCAAATCAGATTGAATTTTTCCTTTTTTCACTGAATTGTTGAGGTTTTACTGGCCTGCTGCCTTTAAGACTCACTGAGTATCACCTCCAAACAGAGCTGTGCCCTAGGCCCTCTTCTAAAAAGAGTGTGAGAGAGATTTTTTCTTTATTTTATTCCAATGTCAAATTTACACATAAGTTCTCCAAGGTTACATGATTCATGTTGTCTCCTTCTCCTCTTCCCTCCCACTCCCGGAGCTGATGAGCTATTCCACTGGGTTTTACATGTATTATAAAAAGAATGAAAGAGAGATTTTTGAACATTGCTAATGTGAAAATTTGTTTCTCTTGGCTAAGCATATTATTATCATTATTACTTATTACATATTTATAACATATCACATGTATTATATATTATTTTATGCAATATATAGGAAATGAAAATAAATATCTGTGCATAAAAAAAGAAAATCTATCCTTGGGCATTGTGAAAGCTCAGGGAAAAGGAAATCTAAGATGAGGAACTTAGCTTAATGGAAAGAATACAAGATCTAAAGTCAGAAAAACTGGGCTGAAAAACTGGCTTAGTTTTTTCCTACCTGTATGACCTGGAACAAGACATAGCCCCCAGGGCCTTGGTTTCTTTCTTTATTCAAGGACAGGGTTTGGACACTAGATCATCACCAACTGAAGTCCATTCCAGTTTTAAATATTATAATACTATTTCTCTACTTTCTCTCCTTAATTCAAGGAAAAAGGCTTGATTTTTTTATAGAAAATTATTGGAAGGTTTTGATTAGAGAAGTTATATAACCAGATCTTTGTAGTCTTTGGCAAATCAAGAAACCATCTCTTCCTTCCTAGACATGTGACTAGGTAGTGTTCCTAACCTTTGTTGTTTATAGGGAATCTTAGACAAAGTCGAGGACCTTTCAATAGAAGTCTTTGCACCTCTTTCCTGAAAGCTGTTTTGTTTTCCCAAAGGGTCTTCAGAGGCTCAAATTGCTTGTTTCTAGGCACCAGAAATCTGACGTGGGATGTTTACAGGTGAATCTTCTGGGTCCAGCTAGAAATAATAGGATGACCGGGTGAACACTGGCTGTTAGTACCCAAATGAAGACTAGAGCTCAAAAAAGGTCATATTCGGGATAGTCTAGTAGAGAACACATGGACTGGAAAGATAGTCTGGAGACCTTGGTCTTGGTCCTCTGGCCTCTAATTTGCAAAAAAAATCAGTTTACAAAAATAACAGATTCTTAGTGCTTGTAGGGATTTCAGTGCTCATAGAGACAGCCCTGGGAGTCTAGAAGATCTGAGTTCAATTCAGCTTCAAGAACTTCTCTCATCTGTAAAACAGATCATAAAGCACTTGCCTCCCAGGTTTGTTGTGAGAATAAAATGAAGTCATATTTGTGAAGCACATCATAAACCTTAAAGCGCTTATAAATTCTAGTTATTATTGTTGTTGTTATTGTTATTTCAGAGGCCATCTAATAAAAGCCATAATTAAACAAGACTCCTCTCTTATTATACCCCAACCAGATATCATCTAGCCTCTAACTAGAAATTAGAAAGAGGGAGCAGCCTCTGGTCTCCCAAGGAGCAGATCCTACTTTTGGCCAGCTCAAGTTGTTAGGAAATTTTTTCCATATTTTATAATCAAATTCTTAAATTCATCTGTGCCCTCATAAAGTTAGATATCCCTTCCAAAAAATGCAGATGGAAACCTAGAACTTGGGACAAAACTAGTCAAATTCTCATTTTCCCAGGGAGAAGCTTTAGAGGGAAGCCTGAGCCAAAGATTTACTTAGAGAGAACCTCCAAGAATGAATACAGCTCATGTAATAAAAGCAGAGTTTCAATTCTGGGTTATGGGTTACAACTGTTTTTTGGAGACTGTTGACTTTCCAACCCCTTCTCCATTGGGAATGGTGAGGCAAAGCATGTGTTTCTGTTATGGTCTTTCTGACCTTAAGTAGAGCTCCACAGTTCATGTCCTCTGCTTGAGCTCCCTGACCTAGCAGTACAATGAAGGAGCACAGCTTATGAATTTTTTCCATCCCTAACCAGGTTTAAATGTCAAGAGTCTTCCTGTATGGGCGATTTTCTGTGTGATAAAGTGGAAGAGTGGTAGTCTAGAAACTTGGGTTTCTACTTCTTCCTCTGTCATTAATTTTCAGCACCAACCAAGCAACCCATCCACCATCAACAAGGATTTATCACTTATCTAAATGATTATTAACTGTGTGACTTGGAACAAATAACCTCTCATCTGTGAAATAAGAGGGTTGCCTTACATTTGCCCTCTAAGGACCTCTGCTATAAATCCATGTCCTGTCATCAGTGATCTGAAGAAATAGATAAGTTAAATAATAGTCCTTGCCCACCAGCATTTATGGCTTAGTGAGGGAATAAGGTACATATAGGTGGCTAAGCAGATAGAGTACTAGAACTGGAGTCAGGAAGACTCATCTTCTGCAGTTCAAATCTGGCCTCAGATACCTAATAGCTGTGTGACTCAGGGCAAGTCATTTAACTTTGTTTGCCTCAGTTTCCTCATCGATAAAATGAGCTGGAGGAGGAAACGATCAACTACTCCAATCAATATCTTTGCCCAGAAAATCCCAAACTGCATCATGGAGAATTGGATATGACTGAAAATGACTAAACAACGGGAAGGAGAGCTGAACACAGAATACTTCAGTATTACCTAATAAATACATTAGAAAGCCCTAAACTAGTCAGCCTTATTGCCAAGTACAGCCTAAAATGAACTCTCTCCTACAAACATATTCTAGAATCATCTCTCCCTTGCTCTTCTCCCTCCCTTTGCTTATTCAAGCCTTCTCCACCTGTCATGCAAATCCCATCTTCTCCTTAAAGCTCTTTCCATGCCTCAGTGCTTTCTGTTTTCTGCATTCCTAAAGCACTGACAGTCTCTGGCCCAGTTTCTTCCAAAGGGTCCAATATTTATGTTAATATAGTCTAGTTTCAACTTCTCTCTTCCTCAGTTTCATTATCTGTTATAAGAGAGCATTGAGCAGATGATAACTAAAGTCTCGCACAGCTTGAACATTTCCTGATTTTATGATTCTTCCTAACCAGTCAGTCTGTGCCCTCAAGAAGCTTCCAAAATTTATGCTTCCACTCCTCACCCCACTTCCAGTAGCCTCGCTCACGGTGGAGCCCAAATATAGTAGATATTCAACCGATACTTTATTTATGGCCAGGTAGCAAGACTTCAAAGGCAAAAGCAGACAACGGGTAAAGGCATCAGATCACATTCTATCTGTATGTAACTCTCTGCCCACCAAGCACACGCCAGTTTTCAAACAGGAGGTGATAACCACATGAGTAAGTTCTAATTGCTGAAATCCATCTTAAGCAGAGTAAAGATTCTCTAAGGTTTTCCCACCTGATGACACTATAGTCCTAATAATAACTGGTAATGGTAATAATATAAATAGTAGTCGTAACTAACATTAATATAGATATACACACACAGAGTCAATCCCCAGCATTCCTGTGGACAATATTTCTATGGTGCAAAAATGAAAAAAATCAAACCACCCAAAATTGTAATTTTTTATTAGAGATTGTTGAAAATATACTTTTCTGTATACAATTTTTTATACAACATTAAGTCTGATTTCTAATGCAGTTTTCCTAATGTAGTAACCATGAAATAATCCATAAAATTCCGGGAAAAAAGAAGGCAATGCTGGATGGGTTGACATGGGTCAAGGGTCAAGTGATGTCACAGGAAGTTCCAAGGTAAAAAAAGGGAAAGGGGCAATTTGCAATCTCTAATCTCTTTCAGCTCCATAGTTGAATTCTTCAAGGATGAAAACTGCATGCCTTGGGGTGAATCTCTCAGTCCCCAGGTCAGAGCTCAGAACTTCTGCTCTGAGAAATGAAGCTGGCACTGCCCAGCAAGGAAGAGGCAGAACCCTCTCTGGGCAAGAGCTTCAGGGAGAGGGTGGCGGTGCTCTACTGCAGGTGGCCTCAAATGTGTGTGGTTGCCAATGGAAAAATAAAAATGAGATTATAGTAGGGCCTCGTTTTACTCCACCAATATGTTCCAAGATGCTTGTGTAAGTTGAAAATCATGCAAAATATTGAACCCCATTATTTCTTCTTTTTTAAAAAAGTTTTTATTTAGATTGTTTTCCCATGGTTACATGATTCATGATTCTCCCTCCCTCCTCTTCCCTCTCCCTTTCCGGAGCTGACAAGCAGTTCCACTGGGTTATACATGTATCATTTTTCAAAATCTATTTCCATGTTATTCATATTTGCAGTAGAGCGATCCCCATCATTTCTTCTACGAACAGGCACTTTATTTTTCTTAGGTTTATCAGAATGGCCAGCATCACTACTCTTGTACTTTGGGGCTATTATTAGTAAGTAAATAGTATCAAAGAAACAAAAAGAAGCCCTGCTCTGGTGTGGATAGGACTGATGTGAGAACTAATGTTTGATCTGGTTTGGCTAAGAACTAGAGTGCAAGACCAATGGAAGAGACTAAACGCTCAACATGTAATAGGAAATGACCATAGTAACCTAGTGTTTGACAACCCCAAACTTGGAAGATAAGAATTCGCTATTTGACAAAAACTGCTGGGGAAACTGGAAAAGAGTTTGGCAGAAATTAGGCATAGGCCAACACGCCATGCCATATACTGCTGTAAAGTCAAGATGGATACATGATTTAGAAGCAAAGGGTGATACCATAAACAAATTAGGAGAGAGATAATGTTTGATACAAAACAATGTAATGACTCACGCTAATGCTTCTTAGATCCAAAATGAGCAGGATTTTACATTGCTTGGGGAAATGGCCTGGATTTAGTACATAATAAACAATTCTTCTTTCATGTATTTTTTTTGCCTTTATTTTACTTTTTTGATTGTCAATTAAATATACCTGAATTTGTGGTTGTTGAGGTAGGGTAAAATGAGGTCCTACTATATCAATAAATTCACAGGACTGCTTAAAGTTAGGAAAGTTAAATTTGAATGTTGACGGTTGACTATGTGTATGTCTCACTTATATTATGATTATCATAACCCTATGAGGTAAGTGCTATTATTACTACAGATGAGAAGATTAAGTGTCTTGTTTCAGGTCACATATCTATTTAGTGAGGCAAGATTTAAACTCAGTTTTTGTTTTGTTTTTTTTAGTCTCAGTTCTAAGACTACAGGAGTTAGGCCCCTGATGGTGAACCTATGGCACCCATGCCAGAGGGGGCTGCTCCCCTCCCTCTTTCCATGTGCTCCTAAGGAAACATTCCTCATGTCACCTGCCCCTCTGCCCAGTAGCTCAATGAGAGTGCTTCCTCCCTCCCCAGTCTGGGGTAAGAGGGTGGCTCACAGGTAGTGTGAAGATTGCAGTTTGGGCACATGCCCTCTAAAAGGTTCAATATTACTGGGCTAGGCGATGGGGATTAAGTGTCTTGCCCAGAGTCACACAGGTAGGAAGCATCTGAGGCTAGACTTGAACCCAGGTTCTTCCAACTCCAGGCCTGGCACTCTATCCACTGTGCTGCCCTTGAACTCAGTTTCCCTGACTCCAAGTCCAATATTCTGTATTTTATATCACATCTAGAGTATTAAGTGCCTATTGTGTGCCAGGTGCTATAAGTGCTGGGGATTCAAACACAAAAAATGAGACAGTCCCTACCTACAAGGAGGTGGAGGTGAGGAGGGGATCATTTCAGAGGTTAAAGACAGTCTTTGCAAAGGCACCAAGGCAAGAGGCCAGAGTTCAGATACAAGGAGCAACCCAGAACATATGAGTGGGAGTAAAGCTCACAAAGATAGAATGGAGCAAGATTGTGAAAGATTTTAAATGTCAAGCAACAGTTTGTATTTTATTGTACTGGGATAAATTCACTGATCTAAGACAGAGGTTCATTTCAATTAAATTCATGTAAACATTTACAAATGAGTTTAAAATAATTTTTACTAATAACTTTTAAAATATATCATCTACATTTCCCAAGGCATCTTTCTCCTCCCAGAGAGCCATTTCCTAAGACAAAGATGATGATAAAGGAGAAAAAAACACAGTTCAGTAAAACCAACCAATACATAAAAAACATCTGACTTTATCCATCTTACTCAACTCTATGAAGAAGTAGGGAAGTACTTTCTCGAATGTCTTCTTTGGGGTCAAGCGTGGTCACTATAATTTTGTAGCATTATTTCTACTTAAGAAAAAACAAACAAACTTTTCTTCTCTGTTAAAGCTGATACTAAATATTGGTTCCAAGGAAGAAGAGCCACAAGGGGATAAGTGACTTGCTCAGGGTCACATAGCTGGGAAGTATCTAAGGTCACATTTGAACCCAGGATCTCCCATATCCAGGCCTGGCTCTCTAGCCACTAAGCCACCTAGTTGCACCTTCTCTTCCTTTTCTTTTTCCTTTCTTTTTTTGGTAGTTGTTCTTTTCGATAACATTTGTTGTAGTCACGGTGTATAATCAGTTCCTGTTAAGTACCTACTCTATGACAAGCACCAAGATAGGACTGGGGCTATGAACACAAGAGTGAAAGTCCCAGCTTAACATGCCCTTATATTCTAATGGGAGTATTCAACCTGATAATAGAGGAGATAAGAAAAAATACAAAGTAATTTCAGGAAGGAGAAAATGCTAATAAGCAGGAGGACCACACTTAAATTGTGTGTATGGTTGGTTTTTTTTTTTTTAACCCTTACTTTCTGTCTTAGAATTAGTACTGAGTATCAGTTCCAAGGCAGAAGAGCCACAAGGGGTAGGCAATGGGGTATTAAGTGACTTGCCCAGGGTCACACAGCTGGGAAGTGTGTGAGACCATATTCTCTAGGCTTGGCTCTCAATCCACTGAGCCACCCAGCTGCCCCCTAAATTGTGTTCCGAAGAACACTGAGGTTTCTGTGAGTCAAAGGTGAGGAAGGAATATTCAGATATAGGAGACCATCTATACAAAGACAGGGAGGTTAGAAACAAGTCAATGAGCATATATGAAATGCTTGCTCTGTGCCAGACATTGTAGTAAGTTCTAGGAATACAAGAATGAGTAAAAAGACAGTTCCTGTCCTCAAGGAACCCCTATTCAAACAGGGAAGTTGACGCATAAAAGAAAAGGGGCAAAGAAAGGTACCTGGGGGCAGAGGCAGGAGGGGATGATGGAGATTCTGGAAGGAACTTACCAATGGGAGAGGGGGACCGCAGGGATGTTGGGATGTTCCAGAGGGGAAGTCGTGGAACTTCCAGGGTGAGAGAACAGCTGAGTCATGGTGGCCAAGTCTGCTGAGTCAGGAGAGGAATGAAGAATGGCAGACCTGACCCCCAGGAGATGGAATATCATGTCCGGAGACTAGCTGTCAGTTGGACTAGTTCAGAGACTACAAGAAAAGAAATCAAATGAAATGAGTTTGAAGAGGTTGACAGGAAGCCACATTGTGGAGAGCTTATGATGCTGGCCTGAGGATCTCTGAAGAGGGCGGCCCCTCCAAAAATCCCTGCGTGGGTCCTAGTCACCCGAGAGGGAAGCCAAAGACTGGAAAGCCATGGAGAAGGCGTTTGGGGACTAGGGAAGGAAAGGCATACAGAACATAACCCACAGGAGACACAGAGAGGTCTCTGCAGCGTGAGGTCTGTTCGGGAGGCACGTCTGAGAGAGGCAGAGCTCGCCTCTGTCTGACCAGTTTATCACAACTTTTTTAGCACTGGCGATTTTGGGGGTGTCCATCGAACAAAGGAAGCAGCAAAGGTTTTTACATAATATTACAAGCTCAATTACAAGGATAACGAACACGGCCGGGTGGCCAGGAGAGCAGCTCCTCTGAAAGTCCTTCCTGACTTAAGTCAAAACTTCTTCCCTAAACCCTGGTCCAAACTAACTCAGATGTTAAATGTAAGCCTGGGAGATTCAAAAATCCTTTCAGCCTGTCTGTCAGCTGCAGACTTCAGCTGGAGCTTAATTCTGAAGTCCAACGATTTTTTATGGCCCCAATCCAATTTAAGGACCCAGGATATATCAACCATGTGAAATATTGGAAATATATCCAGAGAAGTTTGATCCATGAACACGTTGCTCATTAGAATCCGCTTTGGAATCCATCTTTAATATCGTCAGGATTCATCATTTACTGAAACTGTTCAATCTCATATTTTATCCTAGGGGAAGGCTGCCTGCAACAATCTATTAACTGTCTACCTTTGGGACAAGAAAGGCCCCTAATAAAGAAGAAAACATGAAGACTGTTGAGTATGGTGCAGGAACAAGCAAATTGTATATGAGTGGTGTTAAGCTAACGTAGGGAAGAGAAATCCATCACAGGACAATGGAAAGGGTACTTGATTTCAGAACTGGTTCTAAAAAAGATCTGGGGGTCCTAGTGAACTAGGAGCTCAACATGAGTCAATACTGTGATGTGGTAGCCACAAAACTATTGCATCCTTGGCTTCATTGAGAGAGACATAGCTTCTTGTTCTTTTTTAAAAAACATTTACCTTCCATCTTAAAATGAACACAAAGTATGGGTTCCAGGCAGAAGAGTGATAATGGCTAAGCAATTGGGGTTAAGTGACTTGCCCAACATCACACAGCTAGGAAGTTCTCAGGTCAGATTTAAACCCAGGATCTCCTGTCTCCAGGCATGGATCTTACTCTACTAAACTACTCAGTTGTCTCCATAGTGTCTTTTAAAAATATATTTTTATTTTTTTATGATTACATGTAATAATTTTTAACATTCATTTTCTAAAATTCTGAGTTCCAAATTCTCTCTTTCCCTCCCCCCCCTCTCCTTCCTTCCTGAGATGGCAAGGATTTGATCTAATTTGTACATATATGGTTATGCAAAACACATTTCCACACTGGTCATGTTGTAGAAGAAGATTCATTATAAAGCAAAAAAAAAAAGAAGAATATTAAGTGAAAAATAATGTGCTTCAGAGGCAGCTACATAATATAATGGTTAGAGCACCAGGTCTGGAGTTGGGGGGGTCCTGGGTTCAAATTATGCCTCAGATACCTTTTAGCTGTGTGCCTCTGGGCAAGTCACTTAAATCCCATTGCTTAGCTTTTGTGGCTCTTCTCTTTTAGAATTGACACTAAGGCAGAAGGTAAGGATTTAAAAAAAAAATAGTATGTTTCAATCTGCATTCATACTCCAGCATTTCTTTCTCTGAAGGGGGATAGCATTTTTTGTCCTGAATCCTTTGGAATTATCTTGGGTTATCGTATTACTGAGAACAGCTAAGTCATTCATAGTTGGTCATTGTACTGTATTGCTATTACTGTGTATGTTCTGGTTCTGCTTACTTCACTTTTCCTCAGTTTACGTGAACCTTTTTAGGTTTTTCTGAAATCTTCCAGGTTATCATTTCTTGTAAGACAATAGTACTCCATGACAACCATCTGCCATAACTTGTTCAACTTGTTTCCCAGTTGAAGAACTTCTGTTTCCAATTCTTCAACACCACTGAAAGAGCTGCTATAAACATTTTTTATTTTTGTACAAAAAGGTCCTTTCCTCTCCCCCCTTTTTTAAATCTCTTTGGAATATAGACCTAGTCATGGTATTGCCAGATGTAAGAGTATTGTATTAAGAAAAGATAAAAGAGGGATATGCAGAATTTTACATTTCTTTGGGCATAGTTCCAAATTGCTCTCCAGAATGGTTGGATCGGTTCACAATTCCACCAACAGTGCATTAGTGTCCCAATTTCCTCATATGCCCTCTAAAATTTATTATTTTCCTTTTCTGTCACATTAGCTAATCTGACAGGCATGAGGAGGCTAAACAACTGGGGTTAAGTGACTGACTTAGGGTCCCACAGCTAGGAAGTGTAGGAACCCAGGTCTTCCCACTCTGGGGCCTGGTGCTCTACCTATTATGCTACCTAGCTGCCTCCAGAGTTGTTTTAACTTGCATTTTTCTAATCAATAGTGTTGTAAAACACTTTTTCATATGATTATACATAGCTTTGATATCTTCACCTGGAAACTGCCTGTTCATATCCTATGACCATCGATCAACTGGGAAATGACTTCTGTTCTTATAAATTTGACTCAGAGAGGAATAGCTTCTAGGAACAGGGATGTGGTACTTTGAACCCTTATCAGACCATATCTGCAGTAATAGGTTTAGTGCTAGGAGCCACAGGCTAAAAAGCACATTGATAAAGAAGAGAGGGCACCCAGAAGAGGGTGGCCAGGATGGCTAAGAGCCTCTGGTCCATGTCATAGGAGGGTCTGGCAGCAGAAACTAGAGACAGTTAACTTAAGAGGAGAAAAGAAGACTCCAACCTAACCCACCTCCAGTTCCTTTAATTCACTCTCATCTGGCAGGAATTCAGGCCCTTATCATCTCTCCCCTGGATTATTGCAACAGCCTTCTCACAGCCTCTCCACATTTCAGTTTGTCTGCCCAGCTGCCAAAATAGTTTTCCTGAACACGTGATTCCCTACTTGATCAACTCCAGTGACTTCTTATTGACTCAAGAATCAAATATAAATTCCTCAGTTAACTTTTTAAACAATCTGGCCCCAACCTTTCTTTCCAGCCTCAGGTGGACATTCCTCTTTTTCTTTCATGCTGCAATCCAACAATAAATTGGCCTTCTTTCTGTTCCTTACACACAGCCATTCATCTCCTATCTTCATGCCTTTGCACTAGCTGTATCCCCTGTCTAGATTTTATTCCTTCCTTATCTCTGGCTCATAGTGTCTTTTTCTTTAAGCCCCTGCCTTCCAATTTAGAATCAAGGGATCTTGTAATCCCTTGTGTAAGGGATATAAAGCCAGATTTGAACCTGGGACCTCTTGTTTCAAGGCCTGGCCCTCTCTTCATCAAGTCACCTTTTAAACCCCTACCTTCGATCCTAGAATAGATTCTAAGTCTTAGTTCCAAGACAAAAGAGTGGGAAGGGCTAGGCAGTGGGGGTTAAGTGAACTGCCCAGGGTCTCACAGCTAAGAAATGTCAGAGACTAGATTTGAATTCAGAATCTCTCCTTCTCTAGACCTGAATCTCAATCCATTGAGCTACCTCGCTTTCCCCAACCCCATAAAGTCTTTATTAATCTCAGGCACCATTTTCCTTATGAATCCTTTCCTAATCACAACTGTTAGTGCCCTGCCCCACAAACTACCTTGTATTAATTACTCTGTATTTTTATTTTATTTTTAAAATATTTGTATAGATGTTATTTCTATTTATTATATAAAATATATTTATGTGCAAATATATATTATACAAAATACATATTTATATTTATAAAATAAAATATAAAGTACATATCTTTTATATTGATTTTTATGTTTATTTTATTAATATATTTTATTTATTTTAATATATTTTATTTATTTATGCTTATATTTTAATTTTTTCTATCTTTATATCCATTTTTTGTTTCTCTAATTAGAATGTAATATCCTTGCAAGTAGGCATTGCTTCATTTTTTGTACAAGTATCCCCAGTACTTAGCATATAGTAGGTGATCTCGATCAATGACACATGTAAAACCCAGTGGGATTGTTGGTTGGCTATGGGAGGGGGTGGGAGGAAAGGAGGGAAAGAACATGATTCATGTAACCATGGAAAAATATTTTAAAATAATTAATTAAATAAACTTAATTTTTAAAAATGCCTATTGATTGATTGAATGACCAATGACCTCAAGGCTCTTCAACATCCTGATTTTCCTCTTCTTAATGCTCTGTATGTTGTCAGTGTCCGGTTCTGACTAAAGTAGAAGGCATCGAGGCATGTGTGTGAGATTTAAACTGAGGTTGGGAGGAGGGAGATGTGACAAAGAGAGGCAGAGGCAGAGAGGGGATGGGAAGAGATGGGAACCAAGAGGGAAAATCCAGTCTAGCTCTTCTGACTAGATATTAAAGACTCAACCAGGCCAATGACTAGGATTGACTTGTGATTCAATACCAGCATGTCCTGGGAGTCAAATTGAGCCTGATTTTCCTCTGTGGTGAGAGATTTGGAGGCACAAGCATTCTTTGAGGTCAGATAGTCCTCATTGGGGTTGGTTTTCTTCCAAGGCCCTCTGGGAAACAGAATAAACCAGTTCAGATAGCTACCTGGTTGCTGGGAATCTCAAATGTTTGTTGCTGTCCAGCATCTTTATAG
The DNA here is from genome assembly GCF_027887165.1 of Monodelphis domestica. NCBI lineage: Eukaryota > Metazoa > Chordata > Mammalia > Didelphimorphia > Didelphidae > Monodelphis > Monodelphis domestica. The sequence continues at coordinate 183,551,143 of NC_077233.1, read as the reverse complement.
AAAAGGAGCCAGAAATTACGCATAAAAATCCATAACCATTTAAAACTCACAGTCACCAAGTGTCAATTCCCAGCCTCTTGGGACCAATTTACTAAGGAAATCAATGTTATCATTCCAGGAAAGCAGCACTAGAAAACTGCCCTCATTTTCCCACATTTGCATATCTACTGTAACAGGAAAAGGATATAAATCATTGCCTAATCCCATATGATTTCTGAAACCATGACAAAGCCAGTGGTTCTAATTCTCACGGGGAGCGGGAACACTTCCCATGATTTTTAGACTGCCAGACCAAGCGAGGGCCAGAGCCAGGAGGAGAGCTGGGAGAGACAGAGACCCTATCAAGAGATCACTCGGCAGCCAGGAGCCCAGCCTGCCGTAGTGGGAGTTTCTGACTGATGCTCTTTCCAGAAGTTAGTGGTCCAAGCTCTCATCTCCTTCCAGCAAGCAGATGGATGGCAAGCTGGGCTACAAATCTACCTGAGTACCAGAGTGTAGCTGAGCAATCAATGATCCACTCTGCACAAGAGCTCTCCCCAGGAAAAGGAAGAGGATTGTCAGCCCTGGCAGCTGTGCATTTTAGCTTAGGGTCAAAGGCCTCAGCTGTCTTTAGGCTCTCTCTCTCTCTCTTCCCAGAAGTGTCTGTAAAAACCCATCCTTTTTCCTGTAATCACTCTCTACCTGATTGTGTTTCTTCTTCCTGATTATCCTTCTTCTTTGTGTTTTCTTTTTTGTTTAAAAAAAGCAAAAATAAAAACCCTACAATAAAAGGGAGTTAGAACAGAAGAGTATTTATCAAATATCCTTTGTTAGGGCTAAATAGAGAGAAGCTGAAAAGATGTAGTCCCTCCTTTCTGAAGACCAAAAAAAAAAATGGCAGCAGAAACTCAGAGTCATATATTGAGGTCCCTTCCAGCCTTAGATCTATGATTGTATAACTAAAGAAGCTCTGGCTTCAAATTCTAGTCCAACTACTTCTCCCTCCTCCACCCCTGCCCCACTTGTAAACTGTCTCCTGGCTTAGGATTGGTACTAAGTATTGGTTCCAAGGCAGAAGAGTGGAGATTTGCCCAGGGTCACACAACTAGAAAGAGTCTGAGCCCAAATTTGAACCCAGGACTTCCTGTCTCCAGGCCTTGGGCTTCTATCTACTGAGCCACCTAACTGCCCTGTCCTCAAACTTCTTAGCTATATGATCTTGGGCAAGTTTCCTGCTCTACAAAATAAAGAGGTTGAACAAGATGATGTTTACCCTTCTTACTCCATCATTCTGTGTTTCCACATAGGACCTCAGGCAAGTCATTGAACCTTGCTGGGCTTTAGTTTCCTCATTTGTAAAATGATGGGAAGGAGTTGATCCAATGGCTTCTAAGTCGCCTTCCATCTCTTGACCTGTGAACAGAGATGGGTCTGGAGTCAGGAAGACCTGAGTTCAAATTTGGCCTCACATACATACCAGCTTTGTTTCCCTGGGCAAGACACTTAAACTCTGTTTGCCTCAGTTTCCTCATCTGCAAAGTGAGAAGAATCAGAGCACCTACCTCCCAGGGATGTTGGGAAGATCCTGGGCAAGCCACTTAACCTCTGTTTGCTTCAGTTTCCTCATCTGTAAAGTGGTGATAAAAACAACATCCTTCTCCCAAATTATTGGGAGCATCAAATGAAATAATATCTGTAAAGTGCTTAGCACATGGCCTGGATAAAGCAGGTACTATATAAATGTTAGCTATTCATTATAATTATTTTATTATTATTGGCCTAGGAACCCTTCTCAAAGGATAGCAAGCTCTCTGTGTTGCATATATTGCCTGATGTGGTGTATACCTTGTTATTCTTTGTTATAAGAAATGGTTCTCAGGGGAGGAAAGGAGGCATATATTCAGAAATGAAGGTGATAGCAATTTCAAAAACTTAAAAGGATTAAGCAAAAGTATGCAAGTACAGGAACTGTTGCATTTCTGTCTCAGTATCCCCAGCCCCATACATAGTAAACATTTAACAAATGTAGGTTGATTGTTCACATAAGAGAAAGAAAAAGGGCCCTTCTTTGTGCAATGACTCTGCCTAATGGCCCTCCCATAGGCACACTTAAAAGTAACTTCGAGCCCCCTCTCGCTTATTCCCTCTTTCCTCTTTTTGGCCTCACTGTGGATGGGAGGGAATGATCGTCAGGGCTGTTCTTCCCCGGGTTTCAGAAAGGGCATTTTAGTCTGGGGGCAGTGGGAGGAGAGGTCTGTATGGCTAGCAGGCTGGCTGCAACCAGTTTAGGTAGTTTTTAAGGACGCTGCCCTCAAATCAACTTCTGAAGGTCAGGTGTAGTGAGACTCAGAATGTTGACAGTGTTCAAGGAGAGAAAAAAAAAACTTCCAGGGGGCTTTTGGCTCAGAGAATGGAAATCTGGACTCTTCTCAATTTTCCCTACATGTTGGGGATGACCCAGATGCTGTGCCTTAGCTGAAAGAATTGTGGACTTGGAGTCAGGAGAACTTGGATTCCTATTCAGATTCAGATACTTCCTAGCAATGTGATTCTGGGCAAAGGTCTCTAAGCCTCAGTTTCCTGAGATTAAAAAATGGGGATATTAATAAGGTTGTTGTGAGGAAAGAATTTTGGACATTTTTTTAAACTTTGGACATCTTAATCCCTATTGACTCCAGATATGATCTGACTAGGGCAGTATGTGGCCAGATGTGACCCCAATAGTCATCATTCTGAACACTGGGTCTTTCTTAATGGAACCCAAGAGGCCTTAGTTCTTTTTGGCTGCCAAGTCACACTGACAATTCATTTATTTTTCTATTTCTGCCCATCCCAAACACAGGACTCAAAGGGCAGAGCCAAGATGGCGGCTTAGAAGCAGTGAAAGCTGAAACCACTCTGACAAATCTTTCCAAAAACAATCTTTTAAAAGTGCCTCAAAACCAAACACAGGACTCAGAATGGAATAGGTACTTGATACATCTTTGCTTAATTGAATAGACTAGAGGGGAGAATAACCAAAGGGGAGATGGAGTCTTGGAAGATATTTTGCCAAATGGCCAGTCATAAATAGGATGGCCTCCCCTTGTTTCCAGGTTCCTTCTGAAATGAGGTGTTGTATGTAAAGTTTATAAAACTTAAAGTATTATATAGATGTCAGCTGTTATTATTACCATGATTATTGCTCATAATAATAGCTAACATTTCTATGTAATTTTAAGGTTTTGCAAAGTGTTTGACATATATTATTTCATTTGAGTTTCACAACAACCTTGTAGAGACTCTCGCCATTCCCATTTTACAGATGAGGAAACCAAAGCAAACAAGCTAACTGACTTGGCCAAGGTCACATGACTAGTAATTGTATACAGTAGGATTTGAACTTAGGACTTCTAACTCTAAGTTCAGTGTTCTGTCCACTAGAACAACTTATTATTATTACTACTGTTGTTATTTTTCTTCCCACTACTCTTTTGAAACTATTATCTCCAAGATTGCCAGTGACCTTCTAATTGACAAATCCATTTATTTTTTAAACAACTATTTCATTCTAGGTCTATACTTCTAAGAAGTAAAAGAAAGAGACCTATGTGAACAAAAATGTTTATAGCAGTCCTTTCTATGGTGCAAAAAACCCCAAACCAAACCAAACATAGAAACTAAGGGGATGTCGATTAATTGGGGGGTAGTTGAACAAAATAAATATAAATGAATGCAATGAAATACTACTGTGCTGTAAGAAACAAGGAAAGATGATTTCCAAAAGACACAGAAAGACGCAAGCTGATACAGAGTGACATGTATAGAACCAAGAGACAAATTTATGCTAAGACATCTATATTATAAAAATGAATAATTCTGAAGACCTACAAAGAAGTGAAGGATGAAATTAAGTAGAACCAAGAGAACAATTTATACAATAACTACACTGCCAAAATAAGTAACTTTGAAAGCTGTAAGAACTCTGATCAATACAATGACCATTCCATGATTCCAGAGGATGAATGATGAAACATGTCAGCTCCAGACAGGTGAAGGATTCCTTACAAAATAAACCATCATTTTTTTTTTAATCCTTTACCTTCTGTCTTGGAAACCATACTAAGTATTGGTTCCAAGGTAGAAGAGCATTAAGAGCTATGCAAAGTAGGTCAAGTGACTTGCACAGGATCACACTAGGAAGTACCTGAGGTTAGATTTGAAACCAATACCCACCTACGTTCTCATCACTGTAGTTCAGTCTCTAGGCCTGCCTCTCTATCCATTGAGCCTCCTCATCGCCTTAAGACATAGATTTTTACAATGTGGCTATGAGGGAATTTGTTTTACCTGACTATGTATATTTGTAAGGAGGAAATTTTTTTTCCTTCTTTTTTTCCAATGGGATAGTAAATGGGAGGGAGAGAACACAGGCTTCTGTTAATTTTTAAAAATTTAAATTTAAAAATGAATCCAAAAGCATCTTTTCAAACTTTATTCTCCTTGACCTCTCTACAACTTTCAGTATTATTAATCATGTATCTCCTTCTTCTGGAAACTCATCTTTCATGGTTTCCATGACACTATCCTTTCCAAGTTTTCCAGTTGATCTCATCTACTCCCATGGCTCCCCTTATCACTTCTAGGTAGATGATTCCCCCACTTATATCTCCAGACATCTCTGTTTTGCTTTAGTCTAGAATTTCCAACCATCTGATGAACATCTCCACCTGTATGTCACATTGACATTTTGAACAACACATCTAAAATTAAACTCATTTCCTCACTCTACAAACCTTCCCTTTTTCTTAACTTCTCTATTTGGGTTGATGAACTCACCATTTCCTTAGTCATCCCAAATTCAGACTTTCAAGTTGTCTTTTACGAGTTTTTGCTTTAAACCTTTTTAGAATTGATGCCAAGTGTTGGTTCCTATGCAGAAGGGCAGTAAAGGCTAACATTTGGGGTTTAAGCCAATTGCCCGGGACCACACAGCTAGGAAATGTCTGAGACCAAATCCGAGTTCAAGACTTCCCACCTGCGGGCTGGCTCTCTACCCACTGAGTAACCTCATTGGCCCTTGTCTTTCATTCTTCTCTCTCCATCCTATCTAGCATTTAATTACTAAGTCCCAACGAGTCCATATATTTCTTGAGTCTGTCCCCACCTACGTTCTCATCACTGTAGTTCAGGCTCTCATCACTTCTTGCTTAGACTACAGTAATGGCTCCCTGACTGGTCTCCTTGCATTCATTCTTCTCATTTTCCAAAGTGTCCCATCACCACCACCCAAAAAAATCATGCTGATGAACAAATCTGATTACATTGCTTTCTTGCTAAAAAACATTCTATGACTCCTTATCAGCCTACAGGAAAAAACAAAACAAAACTACAAATGTCTTCCTCCGATATTAAAGGAACTTCTCCCTGGTCTTATTCCGGCATATGTTTTAATCTTATTTCATAATGCTCCCCGTTGTCCCTTCTATATTCGAAAGCAACAGCGTGTGAAATGAAAGTAAAAATATAGCCTCTTACCCGCACATGCGCATTAAGAAACAACACCAAGTCATGAGATCAGACTCAGGGCCACCTGAGTAGGCTGGCAGTGGTGATGCACCTGGAGGACAGAACTCGTGACCCAGACTGTCCTATCAGAGAGTCCAGTAGGAGTAACGGCTTTGGCCGTATAAAAGATGAACAGTTGAGGTGGGGCTCCTTTTTTGGCGAGGGACTCTTCTTGAGAGGAAGGTCTCTTTTTCAGTGTGGTCTGACTTGCTGTGCCCCTCCCCGCCCTGCCATTTTAACTGGGAACCGGGACCTAAAGCAGCTGGAGGAGGGGGTGGGGGAGCTAGGTGGCTCAGTGGATCCAGAGCGCCAGGCCTAGAGATGGGAGGTCCTGAGTTCAAATGTGACCTCAGATACTTAATAGCTCTATAACCCTGTGCAAGCCACTTAACCTCCATTGCTTAGTCTTTACCACTCTTCTGCCTTGGAACCAATACACACACAGTGTTGATTCTAAGACAGTAGATAAGGGTTAAAAAACCCCAACAAAAACCAGCAGCCAGGGGCTTTGGTATTTAGGGTAACCTGATGATATTTCTCTTTCCCTTTTACTAATAAATTAAAATTTAATATGTCTCCAAGGTTAGTTTTAATTATAACACTGGGTTATTAGTTGACTCATCAAAGAGTGCTAATTATGTTCCAGGCACTGGGCAAACAAAGAAAAATAGTTTCTGTTCTCAAGGAGCTTATTACTCTTTTAAGATTACATTTACTGCAGGGAGACTGACTACCTGTATATGGGCAGTTATATACAATATGCAAATGAAGTAGATGCAAGGTAACTTTAGAACGGAAGCAACTAAAGATCAGAGGCTAGTAGCTTTTCCCCAAACTTGGCCTATACGTTTTCCTATTTTCCTGCCTCCGTGTATAAAATTTTAAAAATGTAAACACTATTATAATATAGAAGTGATATAATAAATATAACAGGTAAAATCAATGATTATTGTTAATTGTTTAAATCAAATTATTAAAAAGTTTAAATAAAAAACTTTATTTTCAGTTCTACAAAAATATTCAAATAAATTTAACTTTTTAAAAGTTTAAATTTTTTAAATTAAACTATTTTCAGTCTAGTGAAAATATTAAAATACATTTAATTGTTAATATTTAAATTTTAACAATTATATTTTCAGTTCTGTATAATTATTAAAATTAATTTAAAAAATTTTAAATTAAATTTTCTTTTCACTTCTTCATTACCTTCCTCCCAAACTCCACCAAATAAGAAAGCAAGGAAAACAAAATTCTTATACTCATATGTATAGTCAAGAAAAATCAATTCCCTCACTGGCCATATCCAGAAAAAGGATCTCTCTGTTTCTGTCTCTCTTTCCTCCTCCTCCTCCACTTCCCTCTCTTTCTGTCTCTGTCTCTGTATGTCTCTTCACATACCCCCAACCCAGTAAGTGGGTAGCATCATGAATCTTTTGGAAATGTGGTTGATCATTGTGTTGCTCAGAGCCAATCAGAGCCTTTCAAAGTTGTTTGTTCTGAATGCTATCGACCTCCAGAGAAAGATCTATTGGTGTAGGAATGCAGATGAATGTATACAATTTTTCATGTATTTTTTATGTATGTTTTGGGGTTTGGATTTTATAAGATTATTCACTTACAAAAATGTACAGTATGGAAATAGGTTTTGCGTGAGTTGATACATATTCCTTTGATTCTCTGAAACTGTCCCTTTCATCATTTATTTCAGCCCTGGAGTAGAATGTTAACTCCTTGAGAACAGGGACAGAGACATTTCTGCCTTTGGGAAGCCCAGTACTTAGTACATAGTAAATGCTTAACTGATTGTTCCTGCATGCCTTAGAGCTGTGATGGTGAACCTATGACACACGTGTGAGCACTGACATGTGTAGACATTTTCAATGACAATGGCCTCATGCGGGCTCAGTGCTTGGCCCAGGAGCCATACACCCTCAGCCAGGTCATGGCCATGCCCCAGCCTGATTGGGGGGGGGGGGGAAGGGCTGCTCCACGATGGCTAGGGGTGAGGGGCAGGCCGTGAGCACCAGGCAGCTGGGGCAAGTGGGGTTCCCAAAGGGACAGGGAGGAGGAGTACCTGTGGAAGGAGCGCTTGCTGGCAGGCAGGCTGGTCGGTGGAAGGTATCAGATGCTCTCATGACGCCCCAGCTGGAGAGGGGTGGGGCTGGGCCTATGGAACACTGGGCAGGGCTTTGGCCCACATAAAGCAGAGGAGTGCCTGGAACCCATTACCAGACACTTTTAGCATCCTGAAAAATATAGCAATGGCTTTACTCACAATTTTTCCCTCTACACACTTTTGTGAGACCTTATTCTCAGCGTTAAATAATATCAAAACCAACAAAAGAAACAGATTGACAGATGAAATTAGTAGCACTTGCTTGGGCTTGAAGTGCACAAAATACCAACCTTCAATTGAAGATTTAGCCAATGAAATTCGGCAAAAAAAAAGTCACTAATAGGCAGTTAGTTAAAGATTTCCCCCTCCCCCTCACTTATCTTAGTTCTTGGCACCCCACACAAGTAGGAAATTTAGTAAATGTACTGAATGTGGGAGAGTCTTCAGACTAAAATGAATGGAAAAAAGTTAACTTGGATTTCTTTTCTTAAATACCCAAATCCAGATGAAATTTGTTTGTGGCTATGATGTTGTTTGTGATGTGAGTAAAATAAAAGGTTGTAGTTGCAGGGAATTTTATCACTATTAGACTGTTGTATGGGGTGCTCAGGGAGGGGTAGTATCTCTGGTATGGAGGGCTTGTTGTGCCCTCCTAGGGCAGCTCTCCAGCCTCTGACCCTCACCTGACACCCAGCTCTCACTTGTGACTCCCAGTAGCTGCTAGCATGCGGCAGCGGCCACACCCCAGGCAATGGCTTCGACAGGCTGGCTAAACCTTGTGAGGGTAGCCATCGGGTTGTTGACCCCTGGTGAACCAGGGCTTTGCTCACCCAGCATGTGAAGACTGCTTTGGCCGAACAGACAGAAGAAACCAATAAGAAGGTTCAACGGCTGAGATGGCGACGCAGCAAAGCACTGTGGAGTGCTTAGGGTGTGTTGGAGCACAAAAGACAACATGGCCATCCAATGCAGCTGAGGAAGTCTCCAGGTGTAACGATTTTTCGTGCCACTGGACCCAGGCTTCCAACGCCAAGAGAGTGGGACTGTCTCTGGGCATTGACTCTTCCACTTAAATCTCCTTCACGCACAGGTGTCTTTGTGCACACTCATCTATACACCATAGATGACAACGCACAAAGACAATTGTCATCCTCAGTTACCGAGAGACTAGACCCCACACAAGTTAAATAATATCAAGACCAACAAAAGAAACCAACTGACAGATGAACAAAGAAGTCACTAAGCAGGTAAGTTAAAGAATTAGTTTTTGGTTTATTAAATAGTTATATATTACAATTATATATTTTTGCTATTTAAACTATAAATATCATTAAATTATGGTTTTTATCTCAAAGTGACATACCACCTGAGTTATGCTTGTTTTTTGGGCAAATTTTGACACACCAAGCTCAAAAAGTTGCCCATCACTGCCTTAGAGCTTGCACAGAGGCAGCTGGTGAAAAAGTCGCTAGAGCTTTGGAATTTGCTGAAATGAATCAAATGAAGGGAGCATGGAGGAGTCAGACACTTATTAGCTTTGACTAGACAAATCAATTAACGTCTCTTTTCCTTAGTTTACATGACTGCAAAATGGGGACAATGAAAGCATCTACCTCATTGTGTTGTGATAATATTATGAGATAATATTTATAAAAACCAAATGAGATAATATTTGTAAAAAATGCTGGGACTGGGGGCAGCTGGGTGACTCAGTGGATTGAGAGCCAGGCTCAGGGACAAGAGGTCCTGGGTTCAAATATGGACTCAGATATTTCTTAGCTGTGTGACCCTGGGCAAGTCACTTGACCCCCATTGCTTAGCCCTTACCACTCTTCTGCCTTGGAACTAAAACCTAGTATTGATTCTAAGACAGAAGGTAAGTGTTTTAAAAAAAAAAGTGCTGGGATTTCAGGCTGTAAGGCTGCTCAGTGGATAGAGAGCCAGGTCTGGAGTTGGAAGAATATGGGTTCAAATCTGACCTCATACATTTCCTAGGTGTGACTCTGGGTAAGTCACTTAACCCTGTTACTAAAAAAGTGGGAATTAAAAAAAAAAAAAAGAAGTGCTTGCTTACTTATTCCTTTTCCTTTCTGCTGGGTCTCCACCTTTTGCTATCTTTCCCTTCCTTGAAAGCCTCCCTGCACTCAGATGCCACTTCCTTTCTGATTCCCTGAGCTACAGGAGATCTCTAAGCTCTCATGCCTTTTGGCCCCTGCTATGTATTTTTCTCCTTCCCACAGGATAAGTATCTGTGCATAGGTCTCCCAGACACCCCACGCACATTATACTGTAAACTCTTTGAGGGCAAGGACTAAAGGCTTGTTTTTCTTCGTCTCAACTGAGATCCTCTCCACGGTGTCCCTGAGGCCTGGAGGCGACCCTGGACTCTTGCCAGGCGAGGCCAATGAAGTGCTAGCTTCTCAGGTCCTTCAGGCTGGAGCGGCATTACTGAGTACAAGTGCAGGGATTTATGGAATATCTGATTTCTGACTTCCAGTTAAGAAGTTGAAGAGACAGAAAGCTCGCTGATATTTTTGGCTACAACACCTCTCATGGACAATGTACCACGTCAGAGAAGGACGGTGTTGGTGGAGTGAGTCGCAAACTATTAAAGCCACCTACTCGAAGTTTAGCACAGTTCTTGCACACTTAGGTGGTTAAGGGCTTGAGTAGAGAGAATGTAGGATTTGGAGGCAGGGAGACTTGAACGGCAAACACAAGCTGTGTGATCTCGGACAAGTCACTTAACCTCTTTTTGCCTCAGTTTCCTCATGTATAGTGTGAATAAGTATAGCCCCTATTTCCTAGGGTGCTTGTGAGAATCAAGTGCCTTCTGCCTCCTCCTCCCAACTTCCCTGTTTTCCTTCCAGCCTCAGCTAAAATCATACCTTCTAGAAGACTTTTTTCAATCTACTTTATTCTGCTAAATGTCTTTCTCCAGAGATTATCTTCAATTTATCTGTACTTTTTGTATCTAAAGAGTTGTCTCTATGTTATCTCACCTGTTAGAATGAGGACCTTGAGGGAAAGGGCCTTTTCTTTTCCTTTCTTCTGTATTCCCAGAGCTTAGCAGGGTATCTGCCTGGCACATAGCAAGTCCTTAATGGTTGCTTGTTGGCCCCACTTGACTTGGCTAAAGCACTGTGCAAACTTTATTTTTATTTTTTTTAACCCTTACCTTCCATCTTAGAATCAATACTCTGTATTGGTTCTAAGGCAGAAGAGCAACAAGGGCTAGGCAATGGGGGTCAAGTGACTTGCTCTGGGTCACACAGCTAGGATGTGTCTGAGACCAGATTTGAACCTAGGACCTTCCATCTCTAGGCCTGGCTCTCAATTCCCTGAGCCACCCAGCTGCCTCCATTCTGCAAACTTTAAAGCACTCTTTAAATGCTAACTATTCTTGCATGGTAGAAAATAAAGATTGTCCTTGAATTGATTATATTATAGCCTCAAGCAAGGTAGTTACCTATGTGTGAGAGGAAAGAGTCCAAAGTTGGGTTAGAAAGCCCCTGGGGTTCTGTAAAGGATAAATTAATCCAATCTTCACAGTTCAACTGAGCAAATTTCCCATCTCAGTAAATCCCCCTCTTCTCTCTTTCTCCCCCATCCTGCCTCTGTCTCTGGGAACCACCATGGGCGGGCTCCCCTGCCTGAACTTATAGTATAATTAAAGCCATTACCACAAGTTATAATTATTTCAATCTCCCTTCCTCCATTATGTAAACATAGCTAATATCTATTTTCAGACATTTACCTTGCACCTTTCTTGTAAGAAAGGAAACCTCTTATCTCATAAAATTGGCACCTTGCATAGAGAAAGATTGAGGGGGTGGGAGGGCCCATGGTGCCGATCCCGTCAGAAGGCCACAGTTCCCAAGCGGCTGCTGCCTCCTGCTTACACGTGGGATCGGTGGGCTCAGAGCTGGGGCTTCAGGTGACTTACTCATTGCTTTCCTTACTCCAGGACTCAGGGATGGGAATCTCTTATGGGCTCTTCTGCCATCCTTTCCCTCTAGAGCCTTCCAATCCAACTTCATTAGGCTTGGCAGTGGGGCTAAGCACAATTACCTGAACAGAGGAGCAAAGCTGTGTGGGAAATTCCTAGGTGAAGAGGGAATTTTCCAAGTGTTCTGCTTTGACAGTATGGCCACCATTGAACTATACACAGAGTCAGATTCACTTTTGCTTTGGGCCAGGGGAAGCTTTCCTGGGGGCATTGGGCCAGGGGGAACTAATGGTCCAGGATGGGAGATGAGGGGTTTTTTGGTTGCTGTAGTCTGGTTTAACATCATTAATCTTTTCCACCCTCTTTCTCTTCTCTCCCCACCAATGTTTTAAAGAAGGCAGTAATGATGTTTTGCCTGTTCAGTGACAAGCCCAAATCTGCTCTCACACATCCCTGCCTTTCCTTCGGCTCACTTATCTGACACAATCAAGGTCAGATCGAGCTGTAGGGGTGCTCTCTATGATGCTATCTCTCTTTCAAGAAATGGCAGAATGGGAACTAGCGATTCTGGCCGATAGGGCAGGCACCACAAACACTTGGAACAATGTGCGATGGGCTTGCAAATACAGTTGGTAAGATGATGAAAACTGAGTTAGGGGAAATGGCAGACATCTTGGACCTTAGACCATAAGCCTCCATCTAGGAAGAGACTTTGCCCCCTTGTGGGTAGACAGAGACTCTGGGTCCCTGCCTCATGATAACCCTGAAAGCCTTGGTTAACACCAAGTTCCTACTGAGGAGTAATGAGAGAAGGGTATAAAGTGGGGCTGCAAAAAAAAATGGGTGAGTGGAGGGGGGGACAGCTACTTGGCTCAGTGGATTGAGATCCAGATTTGGAGACAGAAGGTCCTGGGTTCAAATCCTGCCCCTGTCATTTAATATTTGTGCAATTTTGGCTAAGTAACTTCTCCTCTGTGGGCTTCAGCTTCCTCATTTGTAAAATGAGGGGGTTGGACTGGATGACCTCTGAGGTTCCTTTTGTTTCTAAATCTAGGATCCTATGAGTGTTGTTGGAGCTCTCTAAATGTCAGTGCTATGTCAGTTATAGCACCGAGAAACAAACCCATTTCTCCTGGAGAAGATGGGTCATCTGTGGCTAGCCTGAGTCACACAAGGCAGAGAAATCAAAGAGAGGAAAAGTGACTAAGCAAAATTTGGGGTGGAAGTATCATTCACATGCTATCTTGATCTTGGCGTTAAGCTGGCTGGGTGATTAATATGGGAGTCATGAATTTGAGGTTGGCTTCCAGGGGGAGCTTACAGCTGTGACCTTTTCCTCAAGATGCTAGATAGGCCAATTCAGTCCCCTGATCTAGACCAAATTTGGGTAAAATCAAGAATTCCCCTCCTCCCCCCCCCAACCCAGGTCTCCCTGTGGAGAAGACTGACAATTCTGTCTATATTGTATTATGTCCTTAGGAAGGACAAAAAATTAAATAGCAACAATAACAAGTTTTCCAGTATTTCTGTACTTTACCCAAAGCTACATAATCTGAGAGCCAGTGACACTGGCCTCCTTGCTGTTCCTCACACAAAACCCTTCATCCCCAAATACCGGGCATTTTCACTGATATTCTCCCCTCTTCTTTTCTGCATCCTTTCTTCCCTTGTTACCTTCAAGTCTCAGCTCAAGTCCCACCTTCCACAAGAAACTTTTTCCAGTCCCTCTCAGTGCTAGTGCCTTCGATTTGTTGATTATGTCCAATTTATCTTCTATAAATAGCTCATTTGTATATAGTTGTTTTCATGTTGTCTCCTGCCCCCATTAGACAGTGAGCTCCTTGAGGACAGAGATTGTGTGTCTTTTCTTTGATCTCAATATAAATGCTTGTGTACTAACTAACCTGATCTAAGATTTTTCACTGGTATGTTGTTCTTGTTCGGTTGTTTCAGTTGTGTCCAACTCTTTGTGATCTCATTTGGGATTTTCTTTCTTTTCTTTTTCTTTTTTTAATAAACCCTTACCTTCCGTCTTAGAATTAATACTGTATATTGGTTCTAAGGCAGAAGAGTGGTAAGGGAGACCAAGTAGAGACCAAGTGCCCAAACTATAACCCTCATCCCGCATATGAACACCCTCCCCCTTTACCTAGACAGGGGAGGGAGGAAGGACTCCCATTGGGCTGCTGGGCAGAAGAGCAGGCAGTAAGAAATGTCCTCAGGTGCCCATGGGGAGGGGAAAGAGAACAGTCCTTTCTGGCATGAGTGCCATAAGTTTGCCAACACAGGGCTAGTCAATGAAGGTCAAGTGACTTGCCCAGAGTCACACAGGTAGGAAGTGTCTAAGGCCAGATTTGAACCCAGGACCTCCCATCTCTAGGCCTGGCTCTCAATCTACTGAACTATCCAGCTGTGCCCCCCTAACACCCCCCCATTTGGGGTTTTCTGGGCAAAAAATACTAGAGTGGTTTGTCACTTCCTTCACCAGTTCATTTTATAAATGTGAAAATAGGCAAACAGGATTCAGTGACTAATCCAAGTCACAGCTGAATTTGAACTCAAGAAGATGAATCTTTCCGAATTCAAATCAGTCTGACTCCTGGCCTGACACCCTCTACTGCACTACCTAGTATTCCTTTTTGTTGGTATGGGAAACTCCCAGGTGAGGAAATACCTCCCATTAATGCAGTTTAGTACCTTCTCTACAATTTAGAGCATTTCCTAGAGCATTGAAAGCTTAATTGATTTAGCCAGAGTCACATAGCTATATGTGTGAAAGACCAGACTAAATGGCAGATCTTCTTTGCGACAAGGCCAGTGCTCTAACCACTACACAGGACTGCATTTTAATAATGATGATGACAATAATAATAAGAGAGGGACCGGACATGTGCTTTCATGATAATAGGGAATTACTCTGCAATTTGTACATCTAAGTCCTGATTAGTACGAATACTGAGTCCTGAGTCCTGTGAAGTGTTGACTTATTCAAATTGAATTGCTTATTTCCATTGGACTGGAACCAATTACCATATTTTATGTAATTATAACTTTGAATGGTGTGAATATATAACAACTTCTCAGAGGATTCATTAATCACACAAATCAAGATCTACTTGTAATCTTAGAGTTGCCTAGAACATTGAGACATTAAATGACTTGCCTGAGGACACAGTCGAGCATCTATCAGGGGCAGGACTTGAACCCAGGTCTTTTTGGCTCCAAGGTCAGTTCTCTCTGCATTATGATGCACTTCCTTGCTAATAGTTAACAATAACAATAATAATGACAATGATAACAATAGCAGAATAGCGACTTGTCCCAGGACTTTTTATATTTGAAGTCCATCTAACAAGATAAGAATGAGATAATTTCTGACATTTATCTATCAGATGTTTATCTGTGTATGTGTGTATGGTTGTGTGTGGGTAAATGCAGCTAAATAGGGCAATGGACAGAATGCTTGGCCTGCAGCCAGGAAGATATATCTTTCTGAGTTCTAATATGGCTTCAGACATTTACTAGTTGGGTGACTTTGGGCAAGTCACATAACCCTATTTGCTTCAATTTCCTCATCCATAAAGAGAACTGGAGAAGGAAATGAAAAACCACTCTAGCATCTTTGCCAAGAAAAACCCAAATGGGTTCAGACACAACGGAAATACCCAAACAACAACATATACCTACATATATATATGGCTCTATAAGATTTGCAAAGAACATAATTACCTCAAGTTATAGATGAGATCTCAACTCCCAATTTATAGATGAGCGACTGAGGCTGAGAACCGCCAATAATTAGAGCTAGTCAGTATAGGAGGTAAGATTTGAACCCAGGTCTCTCTTTATTCTAAGTCCATCTTGTCTTCTCTAAAGAACCAGAAACCAGAGAGCCAAAAGCAATATAAGTCTGTGAAAAACCAGAAAGACAAGATGGAAGCTGATCTTACCACCACACTGTCCAATTAAGACAACAATTAATTGTCCCTCAAATAAGACTTCATGCTTTCCCCGTGCTGGATAGCCAAACCAGGTTTGGAAGAGATGATCCTCTTGGCCATCTATTGCAAGTGATTTCAACTAGCACCCAAATAGACCAGAGGTCTTCCTCCTGAGTCCAGTGGGGTATAAAGGAACGAGCACTAGATTTGGAGTCAGAGGCCGCAGGTTCCAATTTCATCCCCACCACTGATTACCTGAGTGATCTTAGGCAAGTGACTCTCAGTTTCCTTATCTGTAAAATGAGGATGGCTTCTAAGATCCTTTTTTGATTCCTAGCCTATGATTCTAGAAGAATGAGGGAAATGAGGAGTTGGAGGCCTTTGGATGGAGTGGGAGGACATATGAAACAAAGATAGCAGGAGGCTTGGAATCGGGAAGAGCCCAAGATGAATCCTGCCACAAACAATGACCAGCTCGGTGACCCTGGCAAGTTAACTGTAGTGTGCTTCAGTTTCCTGGGCTGTAAAATGGGATTCATGATAGCACCTACTTCAAAGGGAGTGATGTAAGGCTCAATTGTGTTAGCCTATAGAAAATGCTTTGCAAACTTTAAAAAAGTGATGAAGATTTGGGGGAATAGGAAAGATTCTAGGACAAAGGAATAGCCGAGGGCAAGGTTGTTTTTCATGATGTCAGCTCCAAATTTTGGCTTGACTAATAAGGCTTTCATTGTGTATGATCTCAGAGACAAAAGAGACTAAAAGTCTTTTCTTTGTGAAGCCTCCCAAGACTAGGTCATAGGGCAGCTGGCAAAGGAGTGTGGACCCATTTGGGTTTTATCTATGAAAATCCTGCTTCCTTCCTTGTTCCCCTTCTCAGTCATTACCAGCTTTCTCTGGTGTCTCTTTGGGGGAATGGGAAGAGGTGAGGCATGCCCCAGAATCTGACTAAGTTTTGGGTCTGGGCACACCCAGCACCTCCCTGCCACATGGCCATTGTCTCTCCTCTAAAGAACCAGAAGTCATATGCAAAAGCAGCATATGTTTGTGAGGAACCAGAAACACAAGATGGAGGCTGAGTCATTGAGGAAGCTTTCATCCCTGGACTTGGGCATTGGCCTAGCATATGCTCTGGCTCCCTAGAGTGGCTAAATGGAGGCTCAGGGTCAGGAAGACCTGATTTCCAGTCTGACCTCAAATACTTGGACTCAGATGGTCTCCTGTGTGACCCTTGGCAAGCCACTTAATTTTTGCCTCAGTTTACTCAACTGTAAAATGGGGTTCACAATAGTACTTCCCTTATAGAGTTGTTGTTAAGGTCAAATGAAGTAATATTTGCAAAATAGCTTCGCATAGTGCCTGGCATATAGTAGGTATTTAATAAATGCTTATTCCCTTCCTTTCTTTTCCCTTGGTTATGTGGATAGATTTTGGAGTTGGTGAAAGGGGTTCCTCTGCTCTTTCAGAAAATCTCTGTGAAGCCTCAGGTTTTCCATCCCTATGTTGTTAGGGTTTGTAGGATGATAGTAGAACTCTTAAATGAATAAGAATCCGAGGTCTTGAGAGACTCTGATTGCCCTACCAGCCCTTCCCAAACCAATGAACGCTTTTTAGCTTGGGTGCAAGGCAACCTGAACTTTGCTTCTGATCCAGTACGTTAGTGACTTTCATAAGCCAGGAGGGTATGTACCTCGAGAACCACAATCCCCTCTGGCAGTTCGTGTGCTGTAGTGAGAAGAGGAGTCAAGACTGGCTCTGCCCAGTTGGTTAGTCAAGGATAGGACTAGGAAGTTTTCAAAGAAAGAATCCACGCTATATTTTTTAAAATGTTCCAAATCATTAAAGATGCCAAATAAAATCATTAAGAGGGCCTGTCTCACATCCGTATTCGATTGGAAAAGTCATCCAAAAAAAGGGACACATGACAAATGCTCAGCAAAACACTCAGCAAACACGTATGGTCGGCCAGAGTCGGGAGTCATTGGGAGTGGTTTTGCATCTACCTTGTTTGATACCTGGATACAGATACCATGGGAAACTGAGGCCTGGAGAGAAGGGGCTTGCCTAAGGCTAGGTAGGTCGCGAATGACAGTGGTAGTGGCATGGGACCCCAAACTCCACAAGTGGGTAAGCAGGAAAATTCCTTTCCTTCCTTGCATTCTTGCGATGCTGAGGGAAAGGTGACTTCGGGCCTCAGAGACTCCCAATCAGGAAAGACTCCCTGAGAGGAATCTTCCCCTTGGACTCTCCCCTAGATTTTGAGATGGACACAGAGAAACACCTGGCGATGCTTTGATACCATCCGGTTGTATCTGAGGCATCCCCTAAACGATGCCAGCCACCCCTTGTGTCTTTGGAACGCAAACCCCGGTCAGGTAACACACATCCTGACTCCTGCCTAACCTCCTTCCATCCCCTCCTTCCTGGTCCTCGAGCTATCTCCTCCCGGAGGCAGTGCCCACTCTGGCGCCTGTTCTCCCAACCACTTCCACATGAATTCCAAGTGAATCACTTGCTCTTTTTGTTTCTAAGCTAAGTTATGGAGCCTTGCATGCTTGCAAAGGTACCTATCCCAAAGCCAGGGGCCCCCCACAACAGCAGGACTGTATGCAAAGACCTCTGACTCAAACTACAGTGCTCTTTCCTCAATCTGCTACAACCTGAAAGGGCCACAAATGAGACAATGTACTGATGGAGTTTTGTTACTATAAAGCCTCATCTAACTGGGATACATTATTACTTCTCTTTGTCTCCTCCTTCTTAACCCCCCATCGGGAATCTCCGCTCCTTCCCTTCTGATATACATTTTCCATGTAGAACATCCAGCACTTCCATTTTGCCTTTTTCAGTCAGTCACTTGGTGGAAGTGCTGAAGAAGCTGCTTTGGACTCTTGTGATCTCAAAGAACTGCGTACATCTACACGTGCTAGGACTGACTGGTCACAGGCTCCTGTGGCTAATGAGAATGCTGATGCTAAGGGGAAAAGGATTTGGTTTAGTGCAACAATACCCACTTGGATCACCCCAAGGAGACCCACAGAGCATGTATGCTATCATTTGCATTTTTGCCCTGGGCATGGGCTCTGCTTACTCCACCCTGTTCTCCCAGAGTAGGTGAGAAGTCACTGGCAAAGGGAGACAGAGATAGAATTCATGTGCAAGTTTTGGGGAGGCATGTGATTCATCTAAAATAAGGAATGCAAAAACCACTCCTGCCCTCTAGGAATTCCCATTGATTGGGAGAAACTGGTGAGTATCTAGATAGATATACAAGATACAAATCTGAGGAATAGATGGAAGGCAATCTTGGAGGAGAGATTATTGTGGGAAGGGGTGAGAGGGACAATTTAGGGAAGTGCCTTGTGTAGAGAGTGGGATTTGAACCCAGGTCATCCAATTTAAGAACCAGTGCTCTTTCCGGACAGACTTACCAAACCCTGATTCCCTTTGGAGCACCTAAATCCTTTGTACTCTTCAGGGCAGTCACACGCCTCCATGGGAAAAGGATGAGGGGCCATCACTAAAAAAACTGATCACTGGTTTTTATGGTCCCATAATTCACTGGAGGAAAATAAGGCATAAGTAGACAGCCAAATCCCAGTAAGCCTGTCTTTAATGGGTAGATTAAGAGTCTCTCAAATCAAGCCCCAGCCAGACCTTCATTCGGGAAGACTAGTTCTTTCCCCACTCTACCCTTATTACAAATATAATCAGTACCATTTTGTGGTAGTCTGGAGGTTTTTCTGTCCAATAGACTGTTCTCTAGCTATGCCACCCCTGGAATCCTTTCTTTTCATCTCTTATCCAGACTTTTTTCTTCCCTTCCCTTTTCTTAGCTGATTGGATTCTCCCTGGCTGTGGCCTCACAGGTAGGAAACCAGTAAGCCCTGCCTGAGGTTACTTAACTATCCCTAAACTTTGTCCCAGTGCTATTAGGCCTATACTCCAACGTGATGGAAGAAAGAGGAAAACAACTCATCTTGCCAAAATAATTAGAGTAGCTGGCAAAGAACTGGAAACCAAGGGGATATCTACCACTTGGGGAGTAAATTATGGTATATAAATAAGAAATGTTGAAGGGGGCAGTTTCAAAGAGAGCTGGGAAGCCCTATAAAGGGATGCAAAGGGAAGTGAGGAGGGCAATGCACACAACAATCCAGATATTGTAAAGACAAACAATTTTAAATCACTTAAGTACTCGGATCAAAACAATAAAGCAGTGATGGTGAAACTTTTAGAGACCAGTGCCCAAACTTACCCCAGGCAGGGGAGGGAGAAAGCTCTCCCATTGGGCTGCTGGTTAGAGGAGCAGGTGATTAGAGAAATGTCCTCAGGTGCAGTGGAGAGGGGGAAGGGAGCAGCCATTGTTTAACCAAAGTGGCTATAAAGCATGCTAGACATACCTCCTGACAGGAGAGGGATGGACTCGGGATAGTGAAGATTATTTTTTTTACCTGGCTAAGGGGTTTGTTCATCTATATAGGGTGAGTAGGAAGGAGAGAAAACAAATGCTTATTTATTAAAATTAATTTTTAATAAAACATCTCCCTAAGAAAGATATCTTCTTTCCCCATAAAACATCTAAGCAACCTGCCCCTGCCCTGCCCTTAACCACTGCCCCAGGAGTACTGGCCAGAGTTTGGTATAGCCATGAGTGATGCTCCTGGTAGCTGGCTCTCTCACGGATACCTGCCTTTTGCCAGAGTCTCAGAATCTTCACACACTATGTTGATGTAGCTTGGATTGTATTGTTTCCACTTCCCAGTCAGTCTTGATTTGAAGGCATCAGTCCCAGCCTCAGTCTGTCCTAGTACCCTTTCCTGGTCCTACCTCCCATTTCCCGAGTGTCTACAATTAGGCCATGTACCCATCTCTGTTGGGCTTTCTCTTCAACACACCAGCTTGCTTTCCAAACAGGCTGGTTTACCGAATTCTTCTGCTCTCCATCCCCCCCAAAGACTTTGACACATTCATTAATTTGCTGGGTTGTATCATTTGTCCTTTGAATATCTCTCTTCCCTCTTCTAACTTGTAAGTTCCGTCAGGGAAGGGCTCGGGCATCTCATACTTCTTCGTGCTTCCTGACAATGTCCGCTCTGGGGATGAACATAAATATAGTCATTATTCCATAAATACTTAGTGTATGAATTCTGGCGGGGCTCCAACCTCTGACTTCAGTTATAGAATTCTTCCCCCGCCTCTCCCTAGGCGCCCTCCAGGGCTGGATCCTTTTGGAGATTCAGAGGAGAGAAGAGGGTAGGAACTCAGGTCCAGCTGAAAAGAGTTAGTGAATAAACTTGATTTATAGGCAGTCGGTTGGACTCTTTCCAGCTAGTAAAGACATTCCGCATAAGGAGGTACCACATTCCTCTACTCCTGGCTTTCAGAGGAAGAAGAAATGAAGGATCTCTTTTCTGATTGAAGAGCGGATGAGCAAATTATAGCAGATACTTACAATGGAATATTATTGTGCTATAAGAAATGATGGAATGGACAGTTTTAGAGGAAACTGAGAAGACCTCTCTATGAATTGATGTAGAAGGAAGTGGGTAAAACTAGGAGAATAGTTCATATAATATATTTTTTTAAGTACTTGTGACCAATAAAATATATAATAGTAATAATTATAATGGCAATGATAGTAGTTAGCATTTACACAATGACTTATCCTTTTCATTTTTTTGGTTCTTTTTAAGTTTTTATTTGTAAAGTTTTGAATTTAAATTCCAAAAAGGAGCATCTTTATATACACAGAACATATGCACACCCACCCACACCCCCAAAAGCTTGAATATGAAATTGTAAATTTATACTTCATACCATGTGTTTCCATTTAAAAAATATAGTTGAATTTTATTTTTTATTTTATACTTTAAAAATACAATTGAATCTCATAGGCCAATTTCAAAAAAAAAAATTTAACTTCTTTTTTAATCAAAATTGTGAATTGATTCCAGACAGAAGAGTGGTAAGGGCTAGGCAATGGGGGTTAAGTGACTTGCCCAGGGTCCCACAGCTAAGAAGTATCTGAGGTCAGATCTGAACCTAGGACCTCCAATCTCTAGGCCTGGCTCTCAATCCACTGAGCCACCTAGCTGCCTCCCTCAAAATTGT
The DNA here is from genome assembly GCF_027887165.1 of Monodelphis domestica. Classification (NCBI taxonomy): domain Eukaryota; kingdom Metazoa; phylum Chordata; class Mammalia; order Didelphimorphia; family Didelphidae; genus Monodelphis; species Monodelphis domestica. The sequence continues at coordinate 183,529,497 of NC_077233.1, read as the reverse complement.
ATTATTTATCCATATCTCCCTCTGAACTATTTTCTGTTTTCTTTTTCACTTTTATTAATCTGTTTCTCTCACAGCCTCTCTCCTCACCACTAACCAATTTTTTAAAAATATCAGCAACCAGAAACCAAATATTTAAAATACATATCTATGCAAGTCACATAGAGTCATACTTTCACAAAGCTGCTAGGAAGTATCTGAGATCAAATTTGAACTCAGTTCTTCTTGACTCCAAATTCAGCCCAGTGCCTCCTAACTGCTTCTTTTGTTGTGTTTATCAGAGTTCTAAAATCTTTCAAAGTTGCTTTTCTCTATAATGTTTTTATCATTGTATAAACTGTTCTCAAAGTTTTGCTCATTTGATCTCAGTACATGAAAGCCTTTTTGATTTCTGATGAAACTATCCATTTTGTAATTTCTTATAGCACAATATATTCTATCACATTCACTTCACAATTTGTTTAGCTAGTCTCCAATAGGGAGTCAATTCCTTACATTTCAATTTTTAGCTATCATTAAGAGCTGCTATCAACATTTTTGTACATATAGATTCTTTTCTTTCTTTGAACTCTTTCAGGATATAGGCCTAGGAGTGGTAAAGCTATGCCAAAGGGCATGTACAGTTTGGGAACCTTTTGGACATAGTTCCAGTTTGCTTTCCCAAGTGGCTAGACCAATTCCCAGCTCCACCAACAATGCACTAGTGTTCCTGTTTTCTCTTAGCCCTTCCAACATTTGTCATTTTACTATTTTGTCATCTTGTCCAGACTGATAGGTATGAAGTGGAATCTTAAAAGTTGCTTTAATTTGTGTTTTTCTCACTATTAACATAGAGCAGATGTGACAAACATACTGGTTACATGAGGTCCACAATGCTCCTGAGTGTGTAATAGGAAAATATAATTGGGAAATAATTAACAAAAATGTAATTGGGAACTATCTAACAAAATAAATATATAATGAAACATAGATAATAATACATTTTAAAACTAAGTTCATTTGTAGCTCACAGGGATCATTATGTACAGTTTAGTGGTCCCTATATCTATTTAAATTTGACACCACTGATTTAGAACATTTAAAAATTAGATAGCTGACAGCCTCAATTTTAGCAAAACAACCGTGAAAGACTTTAGAACTCTGATCAATGAAATAATGAATCATCAGGCCAGAAGTTTAAAGATGAAACATACCATAAGTGGTTTATACCACAGAGATGGTGAACTTAAAATGTAGAGAAAAAAATTTTTTTCAGTCCTGGGCTAATGTGGAAATTTGTTTTGCTGGGACTATGCATGTTTATGTTTTGGGGAGGGTTTCTTTTCTGTTGCTGTGGGTGTTTGGTGGTATTCAAGAGACTGGGGGAAGGTTAATGGGAAGGACAGATTACAAGTACAAGTGAAAAGATTTTTTTAAAAAGAGTAGGTCCATCATCTAAGGAACTAAACTAACTACTCCATCTAGAGAGGCATCACTAGCTTGGATTCAGGTGATGATTTTTTTGGCCACAGTAACTCTCAAAAACTGTGTTGTAGAATGGCCACAATCCGGGTGTGACAGAGCAACTCCTCTCTTCAACAAAGCCCAGTTGTTCTCTATTACATTTACCATCAGATATAAATGTCTCTGTGTGGCATTCAAAGCTTTTCACACTCCAGGCCCCCATTCATCTTTCCAGCCTGATTATATATTCTTCCTCTTCATCTGCTCTAAGTCTACCAAACTAGCCTTCTTTCTATTCTTCATACATAACTTTCTCCCTCCTGTCTGTGGTCGCCTTTTGCTCCAGTGGTCCTCCTTGTTGAATGGATGCACTCCCTCCTCACCTCTGCCTCTTAGAAACTCAACTCATGACACTATACATAATACACACGTAATACGACAACAATGAACATGGGAAGAATGGTGGCACGCTAAAAAATCTAAAGTAAACGTTGCAAAATTATAAAGATCAAACGGGCCTCGAATAAAAAGATATGAGAAGACACCTCCAGTTACCTATCACACCTGGTTTTCGACTTTTTCAATGTGCTGACTTTGTTGTTCCTGTAAAAAATGCCATCAGTCATATGGAATAGCTTTCAGGGAGGTGGAGGGAAACATAGAATGCTCCGAAGGTGAGAAACAGGAAATATCAATAAAAACAAACTCGATGTTTCATGAGACCTTTCTCGACCCCCAAATCACTTTGCGTCTATTTTGAATGCGTTTTGCATCTATCCCCTTAGCAGTCAGCAAGGGATTGGTGTCCATTTTGGATGGCCTCCAACAACATATGGGCAGAGCCATTCTATTCCAGCCCCTCTCCACTAGAGAGGACTTCCTAGTTACTGCCCACAATGCTGTCCTACGAAGGGAGTGAAGCGTTTGCAGTGAGCAAACTTGAAGAACAGAGAGAAAATTTGCCTTAAGATTTCCCAGAATTCTTCCTACCACTTAAAACTGCTTCTCTGTGGCTGAGGTTTTTTGTTGCTAGACTCGAGCTTCTACCTTGCTTTAGGAAGTTATAGTATCCAAATCAGTAAGACTCTCAGTTAGTTTGAAATCCTGGTGATTTCCCATAGAAAGTTTATTTTCCCCGGTCTTATTCTCTCTCTGAGAAACCTGTTGACCCTTGTCCTCAACCACAAGTAAGAGACATAGAAATCTGGAATGGCTAGAGCTGTCCAGTTAGCTGGCTTCCTATGCTCACTGAAAAGAAATGCAAATGCATTTTGAAGGAGGGATAAGCTTTAGACTTAGCATAATTCTCTTGGTCAGGGCGAGGAAGCAGGACAGGCGTGAAGTCTAAATTGCCATCTGGTATTAGTTCTCTCACATGGACAGTTCAACAACAATTGGCCCACTCTCACATGTCTCTCATCCTTGACCTCAGCCTGTTCTCCCAGATGTGCTGGGTGGAGGCAGCAGTGGTACCCCAGTGGCTGCTCAAACTCTGGCTGGATTATCCACCTTTTTGTTCCTCAGTTCTATTTCTCTCGTGTCTTTCGAGTCTTCTAGAAACTCATGAGACAAGTATTGCTACCCACTCCTCTGCCTCTGAACCCATCCCTTGTCCTTTTTTATTTTAATCCTTACCTTCTATCTTAGAATCAATACTATGTATTGGCTCCAAGGCAGAAGAGTGGTCAGGACTAGGCAATGGGGGTCAAGTGACTTGCCCAGGGTCACACAGCTGGGGAATGTCTGAGATCAAATTTGAACCTAGGACCTCCCATCTCTAGACCTGGCTCTCCATCCACTGAGTCACCCATCTGTCCCCCCCCCCCCCCCCCATCCCATGTCTTTTGATGGATCTCCAGGGCAAAAGGAAGGCAACACTGCTTCTTAAAGACTTAATCAATATAGTTCCTGTGGCTTTAACAGATGGTTGTGGGGACTTGCAGATACTGATTTCAATCAAGTTGACAAGTATTTTTGAAGTATTAATATATGCCTGGCAGAGCAGTTAGGTGGCGCATGGGCAGCAGTGAACCTGGACTCGAGAACACTCGTCTTACTGCGTTCAAATCTGGCCTTAGACGCTTTCTAGCAGTGTGATCCTGAGCAAGTCACTTAACCCTGTTTGCTTCAGTTTACTCATCTGTGAAATGAAGTTAGACAAGGAATGGCAAAGCCCTCTAGAGTCTCTTCCAAGAAAACCCCAAATGAGGTCTCAAAGAGTCAGCCATGACTGAAAATGACCGAATAACAATAGCACATGGGCTGGGTCTTGTGCTAAGTGCTGGGGAGACAAATATAAGCAAAATGAAAAGCAGTCCCTTCTGTCGAGGAGCTTCCATTATAATGGGGGAAGACAATACTTAAAAGGGAGCTGAACCGGGAAGAAAAGGGAAGGGACCTGCAGTTGGAAATGAGCAAGGCAGGGCCACACAGTTCAGAGACAGAAGTCAGGATGACTGGTATTGGTCATTCCTCAAAATGGAGGTTCTAGGAAGAACTCGCCATTAGGAGAAGGGGACTCTCGGGACCAAGGGAGGAGACGAAAGCATGGAGGCAATGTCTGCAGAGTGAAGCTGGGTTGGTCTGGGCCCTTTTGCAAAATGGAGATGATCTATTATATCTGTATCTTTCAACAGATGATAAACTCCTTGAGAGAAAGAATTATTTTGATTTCCTTTTTGCACTGCAGCGCCGAGCACCATAGGTGCTCAATAAATGCTTATTGCTTGTGTCAGAGGAGTCACAGCCCAGTGAAGTCACAGATCAGGGAAGGGGAAAGAATAAGCATTTCTATAGCATCTATATTCTACTAAATGCTTTTACAAATATTATCTCTTTTGATCCTCAAAATAATCCTGGGAGTCAGGTGCTATTTTTTTAGTTTATTTAATTAATTAATTTAGACTATTTTCCCATGGTCACAAGATTCATGTTCTTTCCCTCCCTTCCTCCCACAGCCAATGAGCAATTCCACCAGGTTTTACATGTGTCATTGATCAAGACCTATTTCCATATTATTAATATTTGCACTAAAGTGATCATTTAGAGTCTACATCCCCAATGGTAGGAGCTATTATTATCCCCATTTTATTTTATTTTTTGTTTTCTCATTTTACAGTTGGGAAAACTGAGGCAGACAGAGGTTAAGTGATTTGCTCAGGGTCATACCTCTAGGAAGCAGCTGAGGCTGAATTTTAATTCAGCTTTCTTACTCTGGGTCTAGTATTCCATCTACTCTTCCACCTAGCTGGAAGTATTTAAATAGTATATAACATAATCTACCTCTCCCAGGTTGAAGGCATGCTTTGTAGCTGTATATAAACTAGCATAGAGCACTCAAAATTGCTTTCCAGACTTGGCCTTTCAGACTTAACTTGCTCCATTATTCCTTCCCATTATGTCTCAGTTCTTCCACTTATAAAACAAGGACAGCCTTCAAGCCCACCATTTAGAAGAGAGATAATGGATATTTGAGATCTAGAAGTCAAAAGACCTAAAGTTTTAGTATCAGTTCTGCCCACTATGCACTTAATCAAGTTGTTTCAACCTTGGTTTCTTTATCTGCAAAATGGAGGAAGATATTGACTGCTTATTCATAGGATTTTGTAAAGATCAAATGAAATAATGGGCTCAGAATCACAATGAAGAAATGTTTGAGTGGTATAAAAATGTAATATAACATTATTGAGGAAGGAGCCAGGGGTTAGGGGATAGGTCTGAAGATTAGTGAATGGAAGGAAAAATTCTTCCACAAAAATGAGGACTGTCAGGTACCAGGATGAATTAGAAAAGAAGAGGGCACCAAACTATTAAAATCTCGCTCTCCTTTTTAAACCCTTCCCTTCCGGCTTAGAATCAGTATTGTGTATTAGTTCCAAGGCAAAATAGTGATAAGGGTGAGGCAATGGGGAAAGTGTCAGAGGCTAGATTTGAACCCAGGACTATTAAAATCTCTTGAGTCTCTTTCCATCTCTCATCTCCAGTTTCTTACCAACTTCATCACTCTTTATGCAAAATTGGGCAGGGGGAACTGATCTCCACCAATGAAGAGAATCCTCAATCCCTAAGACCCAAAGATGGTGCAACTCCTCTCACCAAATCCAGACAGGAGTATTTCATTTTACGGGACCCAGGGATGCTTCCTCTTTGAGGCCCCAAAGAAGAAACCTATAGGATAGGGGGTGATGCAAGAGAAGAACACATGTGGTATGGCCTGTTCCAATACATGTGGAACCACGAGAAGAAAAGGCGAGTGTGAGCTGTAGGCTCGAAGACTATAGCATCCTCCAAGTTGCCCATCAGATTTACAGGGCTCCATAAGCTTTGCTTTCAGCCCAATTCCAGGAGTTTAACATGGCTAAAAAATATGAACCCCAAGAGTCACTGTAACCTTTAAGAGTTTGCCTGTGACTCAGAGGAAAGAGGAAGAAGTCACATTTGTTGCCCAAAGTTCACCCAAATGCAGAACCCAGAGAACTGCTACTTTCCCTGGACAATTCCATAAGCTGCTCATCTTTTGGGACAGCACTGGTTCTTTCCCTTCAGGCCAGGCAGACCCCTGTGTCAAATGGCATGCTAGACTGGTCTACGATGTCTTCTTCTTCTTTAAAACCCTTATCCTCTGTGAAGGCAGAAGAGCCATAAAGGTTAGGTAATGGGAGTTGTGACTTGTCCAGAGTCACACAGCTAAGACGTGTCTGGGATCATATTTGAACTCAAGATCTCCTACTCTAGTCCTGGCCCTCAGTCCACTGAGTCACCCAGCTGCCCTCCCTGGTTACCATTTCAAGAAGCACAAGCATTTCTAGTTCGTAGTCCAGGTTAGTAGAAATAACCACTCCACAGACATGGTACAGAAAGACCTTCATTTATCTGGAAAATGAAATCACTCCCTCCAAGAGAGTTCTATTCAGACATAGCCCAACAACTAGATGGCCCTGACCTGTTGGGGAATGTGTGCTTTTATCTGGAGCATACAAAAGCTGCAGGAGCCTCCATCCCCGAGTAGGTCAGAGAAGACTAAATGGGGCTGGTAAGTCTTTGGAATTGGCATCTGCACTCCTGGAGGTTTATGCAGCCATTTGAGCTGTCTTTACCCAGGTCTTCCTCTTCCTCCTTGGGCTGAAGGCACTTGGCCCAAACGGCAAGCATTAAAATGGGTCATAGTTGTCTAAAGGGAGAAAAAGGCAAACTGACTAAGTGATTTGTTTGGAAGAACTTGGGAGAAGTTTTGCCTTGGCACCAGTTTCCAATACCTTAATTTTCTGTGCAACCCAGACCAATTCCATTCTAACCCTGTGTTATGGCTTCAAATGAGGGCTTCTGATGTGACCATGGTGGCTTCTCAGACTTAATTACATAAAATTTGAAGCCAGTTTAAATCCCACTCACTTTTCTTTAGTTTCACACACATAGTCATCTGGCCCATCACCCGTCCTTGGCAGCCTACGCTCAGCACAATTAACCACATCCTTGGGGTACTGTGAAGACAGGAGGACAATGGCCTAGTCTGGGAAGAAATGGCAAGCCACTGGGTTATTTTTCAATGGATAAGCCTGAAGCTGACACAGCAGGCAAAGGGTTCAAATTTTTTGTATTCTCAGAACTTAGAACAGTGCCTGGCACAAAGTAAGCATTAAAGAAATGCTTTATGATTGATTACAGTTTCAGAGCTTGTCTGTCTTGGAACCAGAACTTAGTATTGAGCCTAAGACAGAAGGTAAGGGTAAAACACACACACACACACACTCTAGGAAAGGCTTCTTGAAAAAGGTGGGACTTCAGTAGAGACTTGAAGGAAACTAGGACACTTAGAAGCCAAAGATGAGAAGAAAAAGCATCCCAGGCTTGGGAGACATGCAGTGAAAATTCCCTGTCAGAAGAAAAAGACTAGTTAGAACATCAAGGCTAGAGTCACTGGACCAAAGAACACACGGAAGGGGCAGCCAAGTGGCTCAGTGGATTGAGATGGGAAGTCCTGGATTCAAATCTGACCTCAGACACTTTCTAGGGTAACCCCCTTTGCCTAGTCCTCTCTCTTCTGCATTAGAACAATATTAATTCTAAGACAGAAGTTAAGAGGTTAAAAAAAAAAGGACATATGGAAGCTGAGTAAAGTATAGGAGGACTGGAAAGGTAGGAAGGAGCCAGTTGGTGCGAAGTCTGAAAAGTCAAAGAGCCGGTTTTATATGTGATCCTGGAGATCATAGGGATCCATACCAAGTAGTATGCCATCAGGCCTGTTCTTCTCATTCCTGAACTGCTACAATAGCCTGCTGGCTGGTCTGCCTGCTGTATCGCTCTCTCCTCCAGTCAGCAGCCATCAGAATGACAATCCGAAGCTGAGTGGAGGATGGACTGAAGGAGGGAGAGACTTGAGGCAGGAAGGTCAACTAGTCAGTCAATAAACATTTTCAACTCAATGTCCCATAGGTGTCTTCAACTGAACATAAAATCTTCCCCCCAAAGCTAACCCTCTTCCACACTTCCTTTTTTCTTTTAAGAGCACCATTATCCTTCTAATCATAACCCTAAAAGACCAATGGACTCAGAGTAATTGAACTGACCAAGCACTGGCCCCAGAGAACTAAGCCCTATTTCCTTAGTGCAGGCAGATAGGTGATTCTCTGGCCTATTTGACCTAGAGATACACGGACAAAAAACAGACCCTGACCTCGAGGGACTCCCAATGTAATGGGAGGTGGGAGGAACTGCTTGCAAACAACTACATACCAGCAGGTTATATACAGAGTAAGTAGAATAGAATCAGTGGAGGGAAGGCCTGAGAATTAAGAGGGATTGCAAAGACTTTTAGCTGGGACTTGCAGGAAACCAGGGCTCAGGAGGCAGGGATGAAGAGGAGAGAATTCCAGGCATGAGGAACAGCCAGTGAAAATGACTGGAGACGAGGGATGGAAGGTTTTGTTGGAGGACCAAAAGGGAAGCTGGTGTATGGATTGGAGCAGGAGGTGAGAGTATGAGGTATGAGAAGCCTGGGAAGGTGGGCTGGGGTGGGAAGCGAGGTCATGAAGGGTTTGAATGCCAAGCAAAGGATTTTATATTTGATTTTGAAGGTGAAAGGGAGCCCCTGGACTAGAGGGCTCACAGGCTTGAATGAATGTTAGAGAAAGAATTCTGATAGCTTGTTTAGAGTAGGGAGAGATATTGTAGGCAAACCAAGCAGCAGGTGATTGCAGTACTCCAAGAATGAGATCAGGGTCAGTGCCAGGGTGGTGGCAGTATCAGAGGAGAAAAGGGAGAGTATTTGAGAGTGAACACGAAGGTAGAACCGACAGGCCTTGTTAACAGATCTAGAGTTTGGAACCGAGGATGACACCTAGGTTGTAAGCCTGGAGGACTGGGAGAATGGTGGCACTTCGAACTGTAATAAAGATGTCAGGAAGAGAGGAAGGTCTGGGGGGAAAGGAGGAAAGATCATGAGCACAGTTTGGGTCATGGTGAGTCATAGATGCCTTCAATTTGAAATGCCCACTAGGCAGTTGGAGATGCAAGACTGGAGTTCAGGAGAAATCAGAGAATCATCCACTTGCACTGAGGAAATATGACTTAGTTTTCTGGATCTTGGTCAATGCTTGGTCAATTCAATTACTCTGAGTCCATTGGTCTTTTAGGATTATGACTAGAAGGATAAGAGTGCCCTTAAAAGAAAAAAGGAAGTGTGGAAGAGGGTTAACTTTGGGCAAAAAGATGCTATGTTCAGTTTAAGACACCTGGGACATCTAGCTGAAAATGTATAATACATGGTTGCCAATGTGGGTCTGGAACTCAGGAAAGAGATCGGGGCTGGATATGTAGATCTAGGAGTCATCTGCATAGAGAATATAATTAATCCGCTAGAGGAGATCACCAAGTGAAAAAGGAGAGAGAGAGACAGAGACAGAGACAGAGAGAGAGACAGAGAGACAGAGAGAGAGACAGAGAGACAGAGAGAGAGAGAGAGACAGAGAGAGAGAGAGAGACAGAGAGAGAGAGAGAGACAGAGAGAGAGAGAGAGACAGAGAGAGAGAGAGAGACAGAGAGAGACAGACAGAGAGAGAGACAGACAGACAGAGAGACAGACAGACAGAGAGACAGACAGACAGAGAGACAGACAGACAGAGAGAGAGACAGACAGAGAGACAGACAGACAGAGAGAGAGACAGACAGAGACAGACAGAGACAGACAGAGACAGACAGAGACAGACAGAGACAGACAGAGACAGACAGACACAGAGACAGACAGAGACAGACACAGAGACAGACACAGAGACAGACAGAGACAGAGACAGAGACAGAGACAGAGACAGAGACAGAGACAGAGACAGAGACAGAGACAGAGACAGACACACAGACAGACACACACAGACAGACACACACAGACAGACACACACAGACAGACACACACAGACAGACACACACAGACAGACACACACAGACAGACAGAGAGAGACAGAGAGAGACAGAGAGAGACAGAGAGAGACAGAGAGAGACAGAGAGAGACAGAGAGAGACAGAGAGAGACAGAGAGAGACAGAGAGAGACAGAGAGAGACAGAGAGAGACAGAGAGAGACAGAGAGAGACAGAGAGAGACAGAGATGGTCCATGTTGGAACTTTGAGGTACTCATACACTTAAGGGGTATCATATGGATGATGATTGTATAAAGGAAATTGAGGCAAGAGCCAGATAGATAGGAGGAGAACCAAGAGAAGGCAGCATCACAAAAACTCATTAAGGAGAGAGAATGAGTGATAGTGTTGCCTACTACAGAGAAATCAAGAAACATGATGACTGAGAAAGGAGCAATGGCCTTTGTGCAACTAAGAGGTTACTGATAATTAGGAGAGAGAAGTTTCAGTTGAACAATAAGGTCAGAAGCCAGACTGCAAAGGGTTGAGAAGTGATAGGAGGGGCAGAGTAGGCCAACAAGTATAGACAGCTTTTTCCAGGAGTTTGTCTGAGAAGGGAGGAGAACTACAGAATACCAGCTGGAGGGGATGGATGAAAGAGTGCAGTGACAGTTTTCAAGGGATGGGAAAATGTAGGTGTGCTTGTAGGCGAACCAGAAGGGTAACAACTCAAAAGAGAGATTAGGCCATCATGTATATTATTTTCTTGATTCTACTTTATTTGCTTCACATTAGTTCATACAAGTATTCCCCTGTCTTTCTGAGATACTTGTAATAACCATTTCTTGTGGCATAATAATATTCCATTGCATTTATATATCATCGTTTTTTCATTTATTTCCCATTGAGAGGTACCCACTTTGTGTCCAGTTTTTTTTTTTTTGCTACCATAAAGAATCAAAGCATTCAAGGTATCTGTAATTAAATGACTTCTTTGAGTATTAAGTAGATTCATAGGATGTTGGAGCTAAAAGGGACCTCAGCAATCAAAGAAACTCATTTTTATTTGTTGTATAGATAAGAATCCCAAGTCTGAGGAAGGCACAATGCCTGGAGAAGGTCTTGAAACTAAGCAGAGCTGTGGTTCTGAATCTGTGCTACACTGCAAAGGAATCAAGGAAATAAAGAAATCAGAGGAAATTAAATACTCTGGAGGGTTCCCTCTCTGACCTCAAAATGTCCATACTCTTTAACCCTTGAGGAAAAAATGATTTAACCCTTTAACATTCATTAAAGGTTTGGTTTTTGGAGGGAGGGGTTGTGAAAGGTGTAGAAAGTGCAAGACAAGGGTAGAGAGCTAGAAAAGTCTCTGGGGTTTTGGTCAGAACTTGTTTTTAGTTGTATCTGATTCTTCATGACTCCTTAGACCATACCATGCCATAGGGTTTTAGGCAAAGATACTAGGGTGGTTTGTCATTTCCTTCACCAATGAGTTAGGGCAAAAAGAAGTTGTACTCCAGAGAGATAATAACAAAAATATTTGTACAAAAATATTCATAGTTGCACTCTTTGTGGTGGCAAAAAATTGGAAAATGAGGAAGTGTCACTCAATTGGGGAATGGCTGAACAAACTGTGGTATCTGATGATGATGGAATACTCTTGTGCTGTAAGAAAAGTGAATTTCTATATGAACTGGAAGAACCTCCAAGAACTGATACAGAGTGAAGTAAGCAGAATGTTACAGACAAAAGAGTGGTTGCCTTAAACTGTGACCGCGAAAATATGGTTTCAAGATTTTGAATTGCCAAAACTGTAAAGATAATTTTTAGTGTCTTGATTTTATATTAAAAATAAAGTGGCCGCCATGGGAAAATTCCCAAATATGAAATATACCCAAGTCAGCTGGGTTTTATGGAGATTTTAATTAAAACAAATTAAGGAATTAAGAAAAGGAGAGAGAATAAGAGAAATATAGTATGAAGGGCCTAGGCCAACATGGCCTTAAGAGAGACTAAGTCAGTCTTTAATCACTCACCACAAGATCCTTCCAAGCAAAACTCTAGTGTTCAGAGAGACCAGCTACTCCAACTAGTCCGAGCTCCAACTCAGCTACCAAAGCTGCATTCTTTCAGCCATGGAGAGAGAGACCAGCCTCCAATTTAGCTCCATAGGTGAATTCACTTTTCAGAGGCCTTCTGACCTCTTTTTAAAGAGAATTTTCTCCTATGTCACCTCCCCTAAGTTCTCACATCTACCAATCACAGTAGACGTTTTCCAAAGGACTGACCATTCTTAATTCACACCTGAGTAGACTAAACTTTTGAGTAATTCACACCTGAGTAGACTAAAACTTTTGAGTAATTCACACCTGAGTAGACTAATCTTGTCCTTTGCAAGTTGCCTGATTAATTTGATCTTCATAGGTACTTAGCACCTTTTTGTATTAGATCTAAAAATAGACCTAGCTCAAGAGTTTTAGCTTTACTTTAAGTATGGGTTAAACTTTTCATTGTTCAGTAAGGAGTTTACAACTTTATCTCCCCCTTAAGGTATACCTAAATATGGGTGGAGTAATTTTAAAGTTCTCACATTCCTTTCTGACCAAAGTCCCTTCATTGTTTTAAAATGGGGAATGATCCTAACCAAATGTTCTAAGGTAGAGCCTGAGAATTTTTAAGATTCACAAGAACCAAGAAGACATTGTACATAGAAAGTGAAACATTGTGGAACTATCCAGTGTAATGGACTTTACTATTAGTAGCAATGGACACTCCTGAAGTATTTATGAGAAAAAATGCTATCAATGTTGAGAGAAAGAACTATGGAAGCAGAAATGCAAAAGAAAAACATATGGGTATTATGATTTGGGATTTTGACTTTAAAAGATTGCTCTATCGCAACAATGAATATAGCTATCAAATGATAACATTTGTATGATCCAGTGGAATTGCTTTTTGGCTCTGGGAGGGGGGAGGGAAAAATAAATCATGTAGACATGAAAAAATATTTTTTAAAATAAATAAGTAAAACATTTTTGAAAATAATTTTCTCAGCCTCACACCACTAGTAAGTGACTGGGCTGGATTTGAACTGAGGTCTTCCTGAGTCCAGGTCCTGTGCTATCCACTGAGCCACCTAAATACCTCCTTTCGACAGGAGACCAAACTTTAAATCCTAGCTTTGACACTTGCTTTCTGGTCAAGTCACTTAAGTTCTCTAAGTGCAGTTTCTTCACAGCAAAATGGAGCTAAGAATTCTGGTAATTACCCATCACACAGGGTTATTGGGAAACACTTTGTAAAACTTAAAAGTAATGTTGGTGAGTTGTTGTGGTCTTTCCTTTGGGCAGGCCTGTCTAATTGCTTTTCCCCAAACTTCCCCTTACCCACATACACACATACAGCACCCAGATCACTTTCCCTCAATTTGCCAACCAACCCTAGCTCAGACCCATGGATGATAGAGACCTTTTAGCTATGTCCTCACAGAGTAACCACTCTTCACTCATTGTCTTGAATGGAGTCTTAGCTGGGTAGATACAGCTTTCTTCATGTTCTTCAGCTCTTTGGTTCATAGTCAAGGGTCTCAAGTCACCATTTTGGGACTTACTTGGGCTTTGGTCCATGGATAGAGGGGAAGCTTTGGGGATGCTTCTGATGATGCTTAGGGACTAGAGACAACTTGAATTCTGCCTCATAGCTTGTTGGGATCTCTCTTTTGCAGTTACAAAGAACCTAGAAGGAATGAGAGATGGTTTCCCAATTTGAAAGAGATAATGAGTTCTCTGTTCTCCTTCCTGAGTAGGGAACATCCCTGGATTACTTTCTTTAGAGATCTTATCCAAAGCAGACCAGAATTGAAAACTCTGCCTAGGAAGGTAGACAGGAACACGAGATAAACACGAGAAAGGAGAAAGTTGGCTGTCCAAGACAAAATGACAGGTACTGCTCTAGGATCTGGAATGAGCTTAATTTCAGACTTCTTAGTCATGCCCATTTTCCTCTTGTCACAACAGATCACCGATTGTCTTAGTAACTGCTCCCTGTGACTAACTGGGTTCTACTGAAGGGTGGTCTGGCTAGGAGAAGCTGCCAAAAGAAAAAGCAAAGACTCCATGCAAACATAAACTCTACCTTCTTTGGAAGGTGGAGCAATGTCCTCTAAAGGCTGGCTTGGTTGAAAGGCAGCTCAAATATCTTTTGATGTGATTGTTTCTCAACTTCGGGCCTGGGGATGGGTGACAAGTCAATAAATGGCTGAACTTGTGCTTTTACTTTCTGTTCTGCCCAGATCAGGGAGTGCTTGTTTTTGCTCATGTAACAGCACAGCAAGAACACAGTGGTGCCAGAAGGCAATTGGGGCACAAGTCAGCTGTAGCTGCTGGGTAAACAACAGGTGTGTCCTTCTCCTTCTAGGAAATGGGCTTTCAGGCAAGAACAATGAAACAAGAAAAATGCTGAGCTACCACCACCAGGCACCAGGCTGGTGCAGCACGTTCTCGGGAACCTGCCAGGCAATCAATGGAATGACTTGGTGGCCTTGGGACAGTTGAGCAAACTTTTGATTCTTTGATTGCTCTGTGATTTCATCATTGTGTACCACCTATTATTAAATTTGGGTTTGAAACTCTACTCTACCACTTATTACCTATGAGATCTTCAGCAAATTATTTAACCTCTCTGGCCTTCTATTGGGGTTAGACTATATGAAACATATTATTAAATCTATCCTTTTTTAAACCCTTACTTTCTGTTTTAGAATCAATACTATAGGTTACAAGGCAAAAGAGAGGAAGGTCCAGGTAATTAGTTTAATAACTTGCCCAGGATGATACAGCAAGGAAGGTCTGAGGTCAAATTTGAACTCAGGACCTCCCCTCTCCAGGCCTGACTCCCTATCCACTGAGCTATTTAGTTGCTCTTAAATCCATGCTCTTAAATGCCCTAACTATAATGGCTGGATTCCTCATCAGTCATGTGTGCCATCCAGGAAAGGAGAGAGCCCTTTTATTGATTTGATTTGATTGTTTATAAAGATATTTTATTTTTACCAATTACATGCAACAACAAATTTCCACGTAGGCTTTCTGAAGATACATGATTCAAATTGTCTCCCTCAGGAAAGGAGAGGGTCCTTTTAAACCTTACTTCAGATGATTACTACTTCAGGTGGATGGCAGTTTAGCTTGACCAAAACCAAACTGGTGGCATAGTTGTGCCCAGAAGCAATGTTCAGTCTCAGACCAAATGACATCCATGTATTGCTTGGCAGTAGATAGTTTACCTTGGCCCTGCCTAAGGTCTGGAGTAAAAAGAGCACAGAGCTCAGGAGACCTGGGTCATGGTCTGGAGACCAGGGTCAAGTTCTTAAGACCTTTATGACCCTCAATGAGTCAATAACTTTATATCTCAGGACTCCCAAACACGATCCTTCCCTTCCTGTTCAGCTATTCTCTGATGTTTCTCATGCAAGCCAAACTGGTGGCTTTACTCTTTCTCTTTCAAATTCTATCCATCCTTCATAGTTCCAATGCAGTTTTCATCTCCTCAAGGAGCCCTTCCCAAGCCACTCTCACGTACAGGGATCTTCCCCTTCTCTTGAAACTCGGGCCAAAACTTCCTCAGCTTCTACGGTCACCTCATTGTTTAAGGGTGATATTCAACAATATTTTTGACAATCTTTCATGGATAAGTAATGTTTCTTTTGTATTGTCCTTAGTTTTTAACCTGGTGCCATTTTAAAAAATAAAAATAATTGGCTCTTAATTTATTATAAATTATAAATAAATAAAGTTTATTTATTTAATTTATTTATTTAGAATATTTTTCCATAGTTACATGAATTATGTTCTTTCCCTCACCTCCTCCCACCCCCCTCCTACAGCCAATGAGCCCACTGGGTTTTACATGTGTCATTGATCAAGACCTATTTGAATATTATTGACATTTGCACTAAGGTGATCATTTAGAGTCTATATACCCAAATCATATCCTCATTGAACCATGTGATCAAGCAGTTGTTTTTCTTCTATGTTTCTGCTCCCACAGTTCTTCCTCTGACTGTAGATAGCAGTCTTTTTCATAAGTCCCTCCGAATTGTCCTGGATCATTGCATTTCTGCTAGTAGGGAAGTACATTCCATTCGGTTGTGCCACTGTGTATGGGTCTTTGTGTACAGTGTTCTTCTGGTTCTGCTCCTTTCACTCTGCATCACTTCCTGGAGGTTGTTCCAGTTCCCATGGAATTCTTCCACTTGATTATTCCTTTGAGTGCAATAGTATTCCATCACCAACATATACCACAATTTGTTCAGCCATTCCCCAATTGATGGGCATGCCCTCATTTTCCAATTTTTGGCCACCACAAAGAGTGCAGCTATGAATATTCTTGTACAGGTCTTTTTCCTTATTATCTCTGTGGGGTACAAACCCAGCAGGGCTATGGCTGGATAAAAGGGCAGACAGTCCTTTATCACCCTTTGGGCATAGTTCCAAATTGCCCTTCGGAGTGGTTGAATCAATTCACAACTCCACCAGCAATGAATTAATGTCCCAATTTTGCCACATCCCCTCCAGCATTCATTACTTTCCATTGCTGTCATGTTAGCCAATCTGCTTGGGGTGAAGTGGTACCTCAGAGTTGTTTTGATTTGCATTTCTCTGATTATAAAAGATTTAGAGCACTTTTTAATGTGCTTATTGATAGTTTTGATTTCTTTATCTGAAAATTGCCTATTCATGTCCCTTGCCCATTTATTTGTTGGGGAATGGATTGATCTTTTGTACAATTGGTTTAGCTCTTTGTAAATATGAGTAATTAGACCTTTGTCAGAGGTTTTTGTTATAAAGATTGTTTCCATAAGATTATAAATTTAAACAAATCATCTAAACAGTTTTGCCTTGTGATAGACAATTTCATAGGCACAAAATATAAAGAGGGCAGTTCCGGGGATTTGAGTCAAATGAGCAAATTTTGGGTGGGGACACACAGTGCTGAGTGTGGTGCGTAAGACAGGCTGCCCCAGAACAAACACGTTTACAATAAAAGAACTTTAAGCTGAACAACTCCCCAAAACATATTGATACATCTTTGAAGACTATAGGACAGTATTCCTCACAAGAACAAAGGATGCTGGTTTATGAAATCCAATTGAAGGTTGAAACTAGAACCTTTAAACTTTAATAAACACATGCACCACATTTGACCTGAGATTTGGTTAAAAGAAAAAAAAAGTTCTAAGTTGACTACTTTTCCTGGCTTCCCCATAGAGAATAAAGGAGGGTAGATGGGTTGCAGATGAAGGTGAAGGGATAAGTTTCCTCCCTTGTCTTCTTGAATGAAAATTAAGTTCAAAGAAAGGGCATTGGTGCTATGCATGGAAATGGAATTTAGTTTGCATGCCCTCCATTGGTCCCCACACACACAGAGTGCCTAGATAATAATAGGTGGGACCAAGGATTTCTGGGAAAGAATTAAGATCAGGGAAGACTAGAAGCTCCTCTGCTCATTCTCCTCAGAATTAGCGTGAAGGAAGAGGGGGAAGGATATTTTAAAAATAGCAATAAATACATTATTCTCTCTATGAGTTGGTTTCCTTTATCTGTAAAGGTGGGAGAGGGTAATAACATTCATTTTATTTATCCCATTTACAGGAATTATCCTATTGAATTTTTTAAAATTAAATGTAGAAACATTTGTTTTTAAAAAAAAAAACCCACCTTCCAACTTAGAATCAATACTGTGTATTGGTTCTAAGGCAGAAGAGCATTAAGGGCTAGGCAATGGGGGCTAAGTGACTTGCCCAGGGTCACATAGCTAGGAAGGGTCTGAGGCCAGATTTGAACCCACAACCTCCCATCTCTAGACCTGGCTCTCAATTCATTGAGCCACCCAACTGCCCAAGAAATAAATTTTGACAATTTTTTCTGACATTTTGTGATTCAGATCCCTCCCTCCTTCCCTTCCCCTTTTCTCCCCAAGGCAGTAAATATATATCAATGCTTTTATGCATTGTACATATTCCCCATGTGGTGACTGAAGACACGTATCACATATACAATAAAAAACTCATGAAGGAAATAAAGTAAAGGATGACATGCTTTGATCTGCTATCAGATCAGAAACTTATTTTATTAATTACACCTATGTTAGTCATTAGAAGAACCCAGCTGCCCTTCAGGAGAACCCCTAGACCCACAAGGGAAAGATGTGGTCAGCTAGCCATGCTCTGGGGATTACTAGTGCTCCTGTGGTTGGGAGAGTAAGCCCAAGGGCTTGATACATATATTTGGGTTGACATCAAGCCATTCACTTTCTGGGTTGTCCATAAGATATCAACCGAAATATTGCTGAATGCTTTGGGCAAAATTCACACACACACTATGTCAACAGGATTTCCATGACTTTTCGGGGTTATAATCCTGACGAAAAAGGGAAATAAGGTTAGTCTGATATGATTTGTACTTCATGTATCTGTGATACCTCATAGGGATAAATACTTTCTTTTGTTAGTCTTCGTAATCTAGAATTTTGCTGGGGGAAAATGTCCATCTCTCCAGTTCATAGATTCTGAAATGTACCTCCCCACTTTGGAAAATAAGGACATTTACCTCATATCCTCTTTAGCATTAAAAGTCATTCACCATCTTCCTCCAGTTGTTGGGGGGGGCACTTCAAAGTCTGTATGTAGCAGAGTCTCACCCCAAGAATGAGAGGCTCAAAACTCTGTTCAATCCAGAGATATGAAAGAATTTTATTTAAAGAAAAAGAGTATTGGGGGCAGTTGGGTGGCAAAGTGGATTGAGAGCCGGGTCCAGAGACAGGAGGTCCTGGGTTCAAATCTGACCTTAGACACTTCCTAGCCGTGTGACCCTGAGCAAGTCACTTAACCCCCAGTGCCTAGTCCTTACTTCCCTTCTGCCTGGGAACCAATACACAGTATCCATTCTGAGAAGTTAGGGGAAGAAGGAGGAAGAAGAAGAAGAAGAAGAAGAAGAAGAAGAAGAAGAAGAAGAAGAAGAAGAAGGAGGAGGAGGAGGAGGAGGAGGAGGAGGAGGAGGAGGAGGAGGAGGAGGAGGAGGAGGAGGAGGAGGAGGAGGAGGAGGAGGAGGAAGAAGAAGGAGGAGGAGGAGGAGGAAGAAGGGGGAAGAAGGGGAAAGAAGGGGGAAGAAAGAAGAAGAAGGAGGAGAAGGAGGAGGAGGAAGAGGAAGAAGAAAGCATAATAGAATAAGACAACACCATTATGAGTGATTAATAGTGTGCTAACTGGTGAGAAATATAAGATTTTAAAATTCAAGGATCCTGCTTCTATCCCACCTCCATCACAACCAATATTTCTAAACTTATTTTATGTTAGTCCACATCATGGATGCTCTTCTCCCAAACCAAATTGCTTAGCAAACTATTTTCCACATGTAACTATCTATTTCCTGCCGCTGTGTTTAAAAAAATTTTTTTTAATTAAAAAAGCAAAAGCAAAAAAACAACCCTTAACTTCTATCTTAGAATCAATACTAAGCAACTGGTTCCATGGCAGAGGAATGGTAAGGGCTGAGCTTAAGTGACTTGCCCAGGGTCACACAGCTAGGAAGTGTCGGAGCTCAGATTTGACCCCAAGACCTCTGTCTCCAGGCCTAACTCTCTATCCACTGTGCAACTTGCTCCTGCCTCTTGGCTTTTGCAAAGCACCAATAATTGTCCTTTAAGCATAGTATGCTCCCTCTCCTCATCTTTGCCTCTTGGAACCCTTGGCTCAGGTCAAATGTTAGCTCCTTTGTTGAGGCATTTCCTGAGCCCTCTAGTTAGTGTGTCCTTTCCTGTGCCACCAAAATAACTTTGTATATATTTTGTATTTACTTTATCTCTACGCATTGTTTCTTCAATAGAAGTTAAGCTCTATGCAGACAGGAACTGCTTTGATTTTTGTCTTTGTATCTCTAGTGCACATACTTAATAAATGTTTATTCAATTGAATGTAACCCCTGAGTCTCCCAGCAGGTCTCACCTCTATAATAGTTGACTTCACAGAAAATTAAGTTCAACAACTACATTTTCAATCTCTTTCAGTCCTTTTGGATATGATTGGCCCAGGCTAAGTGACTTGAATTCATTGAGGAACATTAAGTGCTCTCTTACTAATCTTTGATTTTTCAGGTTCCTCTTTATTTTTTTCTTCCTCTTTAAAAAAAAATCTTTTTTTAAAATAAGAAAAGACTGTTTCTTCTCGCCTCTTGTTTTATTATCCACCTGAATTCTTGATATGTAAAACAGAAGCTCTCTCCTCTTATGCCAGTACAACTCCATCCTGTTTCACTTCTTTGTTCCTTTTCTGAATTTTTTGACATCTCCTTCCAGCCCTCAAGTATGGTTGCTCCCATGGATTTGGTCCTTAGCTCTCTCCTCTCCTCTCTCAGTGACCTTATCTACTTCCAAGATTGTCTTATATTAGTAGAATTCTTTGCAGCCCCAAGCTCTCACCAACATATAGATGGTGCCCAAACATCTAGCTCCTATCTCTGTCCTAATTTCTAGCATGTCCTGCATTTCCAGTTGTTTCTTGGTTTACTTCTACCTTAAAGTCCATTTAATCCCCCCACCTCAGTGTGTGTAAAATCAAGCCCATCTACCCCGCTCCAAGCCATCTCCTTTCCCTGAACTCCCTCTTTTTTTTTTTAAACCCTTGCCTTCCATCTTGGAATCAATACCAGGTATTAGTTCCAAGGCAGAAGAGTGGTAAGGGCTAGGCAATGGGGGTTAAGTGACTTGCCCAGGGTCACATATCTGGGAAGTGTCTGAGGCCAGATTTGAACTTAGGACCTCCTGTCTCTAGGCCTGACTCTCAATCCAGTAAACTACCCAGCTGCCCCGGACCTCCCTCTTTTTATAAACACTACCATCCTTCTTCCAGTCCCCCAGGCTTAAAAGCTCAGAATTTATACCTCATTCTGTTCCAAGCTCAATTAGTTGCCATTTCTTGTCAATTGTATTTCTTCTGTCTCTATTCTCAATCCTGTGCTTTCTTTTCCCATTGTCCCAACTCAGTCCCATGCAGATGATTTCATGCCTGGATAATTGTAATAGCTTCCTAATTTATCTCTCTACCTCCACCCCCAGATTCCAACTCTCCACAAATTTATCCTGCACACCAGGAGAAAGGGAAGGGAATAAGCATTTATATATGCCAGCTACCGTGCTACTGTGCTAAATGCTTTGTAAATTCTCATTTGATCTCTACAATAACCTTGGGAGGTAGGTGCTGTTATTATCCTCATCTTACAGTTAGAGAAACTGAGGCAAAGAGAGGTCAAGTGACTTGCCCAAAATCATATGGTTACCGAGTGTCTGAGACTAGATTGAAGTCAGGCTTAGTTCTCTATCCACAGCACAACAGGGGCCGCCTCACCAGTGACAGATTTATTTTCCTAGCAATGCTTTGATCGTGTCTTCCAAAGACCCCAGGACCCTAAAGGATATTCTGTTACCTACCAGGAAAGCTCAGACTCCTTAATCTCAGATTCTAGGCCATTCATCATTGGCCCCAAATAACAAACTCCAAGCCTCTTCTCCCTCTCCTGCTTTAGAAAATTCTAGCCAAATGGGGCTACTTGCTATTCCTCAAACATACTTTCTGGTTTCTCTCCTTGGAATCTTTGCTCATGTCAGGCCGTCAGCCCCAGATTCTTTTCTCAGTTCACTTCAAACTTCTGAAATTCTCCCTCCTGGTATTAGAAATTAGTTGCCACAAAATCCTTCACAAAACCTTTCTTAATTGCTGCAGCAGGGAGGGGATTTCCTTCTTGTCTCAACAGTTAAACCTCTTTCTGGTAATCTTATTAAACATAATGCATACTACTGATACTGAGAAGCTGGGAGTTATTTGTGATGGCAGAAATCGTGCCATTGGACACCTTTGAATGCTCTCACAGAGTGTTTTTGTTTAATTTATTTTTATTTAAAATTTTTTTCATTCCTTTGTCTTCCTCCTTCCCACATTTCCTTTCTCTCCAAGAAGGCAGGAAATATGATACAGGTTGTACACATATTGTCATGTAATATTTGTTTCCATGTTCATTATATTGTGGAACAAGATACTTATTGCTTACACTAGAGAAAAATTCATGGAGGTAATACAGTGAAAAATGGTATGTTTCACTGCATTCAAACTCTGTTCCTTCTATGGCAGTGGATAGACTTTTTTGGCATGTGTCCTTGGAGTTTTTCCTGGATCCTTGCATTGCTGATAATAGTTAAGTCATTCACAGTTGGTGTCATACATTATTGCTGTTACTATGTACAACATTCTCCTGGTTCTGCTCACTTCACTTTGCATCAATTCATAGAAATCTTTCCAGGTTTTTTTTTTTTGTGATCATTTTATTTGTCATTTCTTAGAGCACTTTAGTATTCCATTACAGTCATATGTCACAGCTTGTTCAGTCATTCCCCAATTGTTTCCAGTCCTTTGGTACCACAAAAAGAGCTGCTTTAAATATTTCAACTAATTAATTTATTAAAAACACTTACCATCTTCTTAGAATCAATACTAAGCATTAGCTCCAAGACAAAAGAGTGATAAGGGTTAGGCAATTAAGTGACTTGCCCAAGGTCACAAAGCTAGGAAGTGTCTGAAGCTACATTTGAGCCTAGGACTGCCCATCTCTAGTCCTGGCTCTTCTCTGTCCACTGAGCCACCTAGGTGCCCCGTCCACTCAATGTTTTTTTAAAATACCTCATACACAACAGGTGCTGAATAAAGTTTAGTGGAATGAATGGAACCAAGGAATCAATCAACCACAAAGTAATCAATTAAATGCCTACTATATTTTGGGCCTCTGCAGGGGATATGAAAAGGGGAAAAAAAGACAGAAAAGAAGCTCAAACTCTTTAGCCTAGGATTCTAGACCATCCATAATGGGGCACCAAATAATAAACTTTGATACAAAAGATAACAAGAAAGAAGGAAAAGAAGCAGCTCAGACTCCTTAGTCTAGAATTCTAGACCATGTGTAATGTGGCACCAAATAAACTTTGAGCCCTTTCTTCCTCCACTACTTTAGAAAAACTCATAATATTGCTTTGGCAGTTGTGTGGAGTATGAATGGGAGAGGAGAGAGACTGGTGCAGGGGTACCAGAATCCCAGAATGAGTGTTAAACAACCTCAGTGATCACCAAGTCTAATTCATACACGAAAAGAAAAGAAATCTTCATGAGGAGACTAGAAGGGCCAGTACGAGTGTGGTTGCTCTGTGGGTAGTGAGAAGGGGACCCATATCTAGACTTTCATCCCATGCCTCAGCTACAGTCTTGACCTGGAACGTTCCTCATCCGCTGAGGCTTCTTCAACTTGGAACCTCCATCTTCCCCTTCTGCTTCCCCACCTGGAACTTCCCTCCATCCTGTTTCTCTCCCTTTTTCCCTTGGTGAATTCTTCTGTTTTGAAGACTGATGCAGGCTGGCCAACCTTCTTCTCTCTCCCAACTGTACTTTAATGCTCTGTCCCCTTACAGGGACTTTCACGTTTCTCCCTTTTACTCCTCACCTAGCATTTTGCCTCTTTTTGGGTGATATCTCCCCCTATTAGAATACAAGCTCCTTGAGAATAAGGCTAATCTTTATATTTTTATCCCCAAAACTTAGTAGAGAGGCTGTTACATTTGTTGTTCAATAGTGTCCAATCCCTGTGGACCATACTGTCTAAAGGGTTTTCTTGTCAGATACTGGAGCCATTTCTTTCCTTCTCCAGGGGATTAGCAAACAGAAACAAATTGACTTGCTCAGAGTCACATAGCTAGAAAGTGTCTGAGGCAGGATTCGAACTCAAGTCTTTCTGATTTCCAGAATCCCGAACTCTATCCACTGAACCATCCAGCTGCCTCCACAGTCACATAGTAAGTGCTAATCCCCTGGAGAAGGAAAGAAATGGCTCCAGTATCTGACAAGAAAACCCTTTAGACCTGGACTTACTTGGCCATTCCCAATATTTCCATTCTCTTCTAACAGTTGCCAAGACTTATCTATCCTGACTCCATATCTTCTCTTACATTAAACAGGCAGACAAGAAGTGTAGATTAAGCACTTACTATGTGACTGTGGAGGCAGCTGGGTGGCTCAGTGGACAGAGTGCTGGGCTAGGAAGTCAGAAAGACACTTTCTTGCTGTGTGACCCTGGGCAAGTCCAATGCTCCTAGCTCCTGATCTACTATTCTTTATCTTACTCTAAGTCAGTCTGTAACAGCAGGCTCCTGGGCTTCCCCAGCCCTTTTTGACTCTGACCTTTTGTGTTTCTTTGTTCCTGACTAACTGGGCAAACTGGTACAGATTTCATTTTGAAACTATTTTTTTATTTGTTTCTGTTTTCCTCCACTCTTGAGATCCAAATAACCACATTTTCAATTCCAGCTTAGTTATGTAATACTCTTGTCTTTTTCGTTTTAAGCCCTTACCTTCCCTTTTAGAATTAATACTGGGCATTGGTTCCAAGACAGAAGAGTGGTAAGGGCTGAGCAAAGTGGGTTAAGTGATTTGCCCAGGGTTACTCAGCTAGGAAGTGTCTGAGGCCACATTTGAACCCAGGACTTCCCTCTCTGGGCCTGTTAGTTAGTTAGTTAGTAGGGTATCGGGAGTATGGCAATCAGTCACTATCAGAGACAGTCAGAGAGAGATAAGAGGACAAATGTTTTCTTCTTTCTTCTTCTTCAAACTCAAAATCTCAGATATACAGTTAGTTCTTCAAGTTCAGCCACCAGGGTCTCTCAGCTTAGGACAGAAGCTAAGAGGGGTCCAGGCACCAGCCTCTCAGCCTAGCTCAGAAATAAGCCTCTCCTTCCCTCCTCTCCCATAAAACCAGGAGGAAGTTTCTCAGCTGTGGGGGTTAGCTTCCAACTGCCTTCTCTTGGGAATATTCCAAATGGAATGTTACTTTTCATTGACAGATGAAGTCCTTTTGCTTTGTCCTGCATGCTTGGCTTGCCCTGGAGATTCTCTCTTTTACACTGTGTGACCCTGGGCAAGTCCTTTAACCTCCATTGCCTAGTCCTTACTGCTCTTCTGCCTTGGAACCAATACACAATATTGATCCTATGACAGAAGGTAAGGGTTTTTAAAAAAATACCAATTGACACAAATCAGGGGATGAGCCCAAAGAAGTGTTGACTTTGGTCAAGTCACAAGGAGAAAGGAAGTCCTACAGAAGTGCTAGACCCTGGGATTAATAATTTTTCTTTTTTTTCTTTTTTAAATTTTATTTACTTATTTTCCCCTGGTTACAAGAATCATGTTCCTCCTCCCCCCCCCCCCCATAGCCAACACGAAATTCCACTGGGTATTACGTGTGTCCTTGATCAGAACCCATTTCCATGTTGTTGATGTGTGCACTAGGATGATCATTTAGAGTCTTCATCTCCAATCATGTCCCCTCAACCCATGTGATCAAGCAGTTGATTTTCTTTGGTGTTTCTGCTCCCACAGTGTTTCCTCTGAATGTGGATAGTGTTCTTTCTCATAGATCCCTCTAAGTTGTTCCAGAACACTGCATTGCCACTAATGGAGAAGTCCATTACAATCAATTGTGCCACAGTGTATCTGTCTCTGTGTACAATGTCCTCCTGGTTTTGCTCCTCTCACTCTGCATCACTTCCTGGAGGTCATTCCAGTCTCCATGGAATTCCTTCACTTTATTATTCCTTTTAGCACAATAGTATTCCATCTCCAACATATACCACAATTTGTTCAGCCATTCCCCAATCAAAGGGCATCCCCTCATTTTCCAATTTTTGGCCACCACAAAGAGTGCAGCTATGAATGTTCTTGAACAAGTCTTTTTCCTTATTATCTCTTTGGGGTACAGACCCAGCAGTGCTATGGCTGGATCAAAGGGTAGACAGTCTTTTATTGCCCTTTGGGCTGGGGTTAGTATTTTTAAACAACTATTTAGTTTGATCTTCACAACAACCCTACAAGATAGGTGCCATTATTTAATCTCATTTGAAATTAAGGTAGAGGCTAAGTGACTTGCCTAGGGTCACACAGCTAGTAAACATCTGAGGCTTCCCAATTCCAGGCCCGGTGCTCTATCCACTGGGCCACCTCACACATTTTCTGAGCCTTAATTCTCCGAATGTTAAATGATGGAGTTGGGCTAGATGCCCTCCAAGGTTCCTTTTCCTTCTTGATCCAGCCTCTAGCCTGGGCCTGCCTTTAAGGTCTCCGCATGAAACACACTGGCTCCCAGACAGGAGAAGCATTCATAATGAGCTGCTCCCTCGCTAGGCGTGTGTGTGTGTGTGTGTGTGTGTGTGTGTGTGAGTGTGTGTGTGTGAGTGTGTGAGTGTGAGTGTGTGTGAGTGTGTATGAGTGTGTGTGTGAGTGTGTGTGTGTGTGTGTGTGTGTGTGTGTGTGTGTGTGTGTAGCCCATGTCAGCATGCTCACTGTGGGGGAGTGAGAAAGGTTGGTCCACACCTTGGGATTCTCGTGACATTTGCCTCCACTCCGCAACATTGAGCTGGAGCCAACAAGCAAAGCAGAAGTGGGACTCTTTCCACACTATTTCTGGTAACAACCATAAAAGAGAGAGAGAGAAAAGCCTGCCACACACTCGAGGCTTTCACAGGAAAAACCTTGAACGGATAAACTGCTGGTGATAAGCAAGTTCAAGAGAAGACGGGAGAGATAGTGAAGAATCAAAACAGTTCCTATGAACTCTTCTGTCAAAGGTAGTCTGGCTGATAACAGCAACTCCTCCCTGCCCCATCTCTAGTGGGGACAAAGGAGGGCCCAAGCGTGCCATCTCCCAGCTTAGCTGACATCTTTTTTTTTTTTAAACCCGTCCCTTTTGCCTTGGAATCAATACTGTGTATCAGAAGTGGTAAGGGCTCGGCAATGAGGGCTAACTGACAGCTAGAAAGTGTCTGAGGTCAGATTTGAACCCAAGGCCTCCTGTCTCTAGGCCTGGCTCTCAATCCACTGAGCCACCCAGCTGCCCTGTGCCATCTCTTACTTAAGACCAGAAATGATGTTCTCAGGAGACCAGGCAATGTGTAGGGGGCTGGGCAGCAGGGGGCAGTGAGGGGGTGGGGGGAGAGATCAGGCTGGGGGATGGAGGAACACAATTCTATTTTGGGTCTGTCTGGAAGAGGATTTCCAGCTTTGTGTCATGCTAGGGAATGCCTGAGTCTCCTTCTTTATTACAGGAGGCTCCTTCCTTTCCCTCCTCTCTTCTTGGGAAAATTCAGAACTCTCTACCTCTACCTCTATTTTATCCAACTAGAAGCCACATGTGGCTAAGCCATCAGAGGTCTTTTTTTTAACCCCTTACCTCCCATCTTGGAATCAATACTATGTATTGGTTCCAGGGCAGAAGAGTGGTAAGGGCTAGGCAATGGGGGTCAAGTGACTTGCCCAGGGTCACACAGCTAAGAAATATATGAGACCAGATCTGAACCCAGGCTTAACTCCCTATCTACTGAGTCACTAGTTGCCCACAACCACCAGACTTCCTCTATGCCAAGAATTTTACAATTATTACCTCATCAAGCCCTCACAAAAACTCTTGCAAGTAGGTATTATAATGATCATCATTTTACAATTGAGGAAACTGAGGCAAACAGGAGTTAAGTGACTTGCTCAGAGTCATACAGCTGGGAAATATTTGAATCTGGATTTGAACTCAGGTCTTCCTGAGGCCCCACAGGGCCCAAACATAGTCAGAACCGTGTCTAGGACTCTCTCTATGAACTGACGGTGATAAGAGTCAGAGGGGATATGTGAATGATCTCCCTATGTTTGAATGCAAACAGCCTATCCTTGTTTTGTCTTTTGTAGTTGTTCATTCATATTTACCTTTTTGTTTTTCTTCACTCTTGTGCTTTAATTGCACAGTTTCTCCATAGCTCTGGTCTTTTCATCAAAACTGCTTGGAAGCCTCTATTTCATTAAAGATCTATTTTTTCCCCTTGGGATGCTCAGTTTTACTGAGTAAGTTATTCTTGGCTATTGGTCTATATCCTTCCCTTTTTAGAATAGCAATCACATTCCAAGATCTTGCTCCCTTCTGGTAGATACTGCTAAATGATGTGTGATGCTAGTTGTGGCTCCTTGGAACTTGAATTCTTTCTGACTGCTTATGCATTTTATTTATTTTTTTGACTTGGAAGCTCTAAATTTTGGCTATGGTGTTCCTGGGAGCATTTACTTTGGAACTTCTTTCAGGAAGTGATCAATGGATTCTTTCTAATTCCACTTTGTTCTTTGGTTCTAAGAGATATGGAAAGTTTTAAGATTTCTTGAGATATTATATTTAGGTTTTTTAGTCATGATGTTCAGATAGTCCAATGATTTAAAATTTTTTCTCTTTGGTTTGTTCTCCAAGTCATTTTTTAAAAATCATGAAATAACTTACTTTTCTTCTATTATTTTAGTCTTTTAGGCTTTGTTTTAATATTTCTTGCTGCATCATGAAGTAATTTTCTTCTGTTTGGTCCATTCGAATTTTCAAAGAGCTTTCTTGCTTGGGCAAACTTTTGTACCTCTTGTGCCAAGCTGTTAATTCACTTTCCAGTTCTTTCTTCCGAAGCTCTCATTCCTTTTCTTTTAAAACAAACAGACCTTTACCAAGTATCTGTTCTAAGGAAGAAGTATGGTAAAACGCAACTGGGGTTAAGTGACTTACCCAGGGTCACAGAACTGGAAGTATCTCAAGCCAAATTTGAACCCTGGACCTCCCATCTCCATGCCTGACTCTGCATCCACTGAGCTACTTAGCTGTTCTTCCTATCATTCCTTTTCTAGGTTTTTTCTTCTAATTGCTCCTATTTCATCTATAAAAGCATTTTAAATGGTTAGATAACTCTTGCTTGATCTTTTCTGGGAATTCTAATTGACTTTGAGCCCAAACTATATATATATTTTTTTTGTAGGGCTTTGTTTGTAGATGCTTTGGAGTCATTCCTTTCTTGTGTCTTGAGTATCCTTAATACTATAATAACTTGTTAGAGTGGGTTTTGTTTTTTGTTTTTTTGTTTTTGTTTTTGGCTTGCCCCTTCTTCCAGCCTATTTCCTGACTTCTTACTTAGTGTTAGGGCTGGGCTCTGCCACATATGTGGAGTAAAGGTCTGGGCTGGTGCTCTTGCTGCTTTGGAGGGGTATTGTGTATTGTGTTATTCTGGGATCTGAGGGATAAGTTGAGGGCCTCTAAGCTTGCAGTGCTCCCAAAATGGTCTGACCCAAAGGAAAGTTTGATTTTGCACCCCACTCCCCCAGGTCTAAGCTCTGCAAGTTCCCAACCTGAGTTTGGGTCTGAGGAAAAGTAGGCTGCTGCTAGATCCAGCCCCTCTCTGCCAGCTGGAAATCTGTTGGTTCTGAGTTGCAGAACGATAGGCACCTGAGGGCAGCTGGATGGCTCAGTAGATTGAGAGCCAGGCATAGAAATGGGAGATCTTAGATTAAAATCTAGCCTCAGATACTACCTAGATGTGTGACCCTGAGCAAGTCACTTAACTCCCACTGCCTAATCTTTGCACTATATTGATTCTAAGACAGAAGGTAAGAAAAAAAAATAACTGTAGGCTCCTCTTTCGTTTGGCCTTCCTGCCTTGCTTATTCCTGTATAGGTTAGGTTAGATGCTTGAAGGGAGACTCTTAACTTGGCTTCTGAGCCGCATTCCTATAGCTTCCAACTTCTGAATGTTGCCCTTTTTCTGTACACAGCCTACGACTACCCTACTCAGAATGCCATCCTCTGATGCAGATCCCCTTCTCAGTCCACCCTAGATCTGTGATCTGGAACAAGTTGTTGGGTAACAAAGCTGCCAGTTCCTACCTGTCCCCATCACAGTGGCTCTGAGGCTGCCTTAGTGTAGTCTGGGACTTGCTCCTGTCTTGGCATACAGTCTCTCCTTGGATGCTGGAATGTCTCCCTATGCTGAGTTGGGCTGGACAAAGACCTCACTGTGATTTTTTCTGAATTTCGCCATCAGGATTTAGTCTGGTGCATTTTCCACATCTCTTTGGAGGATTTTGCAGATGGGAGCTCACAACACTGCTTCCTAACTCTGCCATCTTGACTTCACCTCCCCATACTAACAGAGCAATTCTTTTCTAAAGGGATTTTCCAAGATTGTACAAGAATACTCATAGCTGCACTCTTTGCGGTGGCCAAAAATTGGAAAATAAGGGGATGCCCTTCAATTGGGGAATGGCTGAACAAATTGTGGTATATGTTAGTGATGGAATACTATTGTGCTCAAAGGAATAATAAAGTGGAGGAATTCCATGGAGACTGGAACAACCTCCAGAAAGTGATGCAGAGTGAGAGGAGCAGAACCAGGAAAACATTGTACACAGAGACTGATACACTGTGGCCCTTCTCCATTAGTGGCAATATAACGATCCAGGACAATTCTGAGGGACTTATGAGAAAGAACACTATACACATCCAGAGGAAGAACTGTGGGAGTAGAAACACAGAAGAAAAACAACTGCCTGATCACATGGGTCCTTGGGGATATGATTGGGGATGTAGACTCTAAATGATCACCCAAGTGCAAATACTAATAATATGGAAACAGGTCTTGATCAATGATACAAGTAAAACCCAGTAGAAATGCTCATTGGCTACAGGTGGAGAAAGAAAGAACATGAATCATATAACCATGTAAAAATATCCTAAATTAATTAATTAAATAAAAAATTTTAAGTAAAAACAAAACAAAAAATAAAGGGATTTTCCATAGTCTCAATTCAACAGACAATAACTGAAAGCCTACTATGTGCAAAATGCTATCCTGTGTACTGAGAGAGGAGGGAAAGAGTAGAAATAACAAATGGCCAAATTCCAAGAAGCTGGTTCTAAGAAGCTCACAGGCCAATCAGGCAGATAAACTGTATTACTAAGAAAAGAAAAGTCCTGCAGTACAAGTGAGAAAACTTTGCAGAATATGTGAGGATATGTAGTGTTCAGAGCAATGATTGGGGCTGGTGACTGTGTGGTGGGAAAGAAGTAGCGCCCACAGAGAAGAGTTTTAGAGCTGAAGATGACATCTCGGCAGAGAGGAAAGGGCAGAGTGCATTTCTGAGGTCGAAAAGGCATACTTAGAAGAATGGAGAGGACTCAAAGAGAAAAGAGAGCCCAGAATTTCAAGAAGCAAAGAAATTCTTTTTGTCTTTTCTTCCTAATATTAGTCCTTAATGGGGATCTCATTCTTAGGTGACTAAAAGGATGAAATACAAATGGAGTTAGGCAGAAGGCCAGTTAGGCTGGTCTGGAGGCAGAAGGCCAGGTGGGGTTGGTCTGGCATAGTTTATCAGTTGGTCGCTTGATGATGAAATTCAATTCAATAAGCTTTTATTAAGTACTATTAAGGGCATCATCCCAGTGGCTAGAGCTACAGAAACAAAATACTAGTCCTTTCCTCTAAGGAATCCACATATTGCTAGGATTAGTGGGGTATGTGCACAGATTGGAAGTGATGATGGTAAAGGAGATGGCCAGGAGGAGATTA
Organism: Monodelphis domestica; assembly: GCF_027887165.1. Lineage (NCBI taxonomy): Eukaryota > Metazoa > Chordata > Mammalia > Didelphimorphia > Didelphidae > Monodelphis > Monodelphis domestica. The sequence continues at coordinate 183,498,215 of NC_077233.1, read as the reverse complement.
GGGAAGGCTACCCAGAGGAGCTGAGCCCTTAAGGAAGGCAGAGAGGAGGAGGGAGTGTATTTCAGACATGGAAGATAGCTGTGAAAGTAGGGAATGAAGCGTCCAGTTTAACTGGAATGCAATGCAGTTCGGTGAAATAGGGCTCAAGAGATCGGTTGGAACTAGACTCTGGATGGCCTTGAATGCTAGGTGAGGGGTGCTGGCGGTTTCTGCTTTATCTTTGAGGCAGTGGAGAGCCACGAGAGATTTTAGAACGAGGGAGTAACAGAGTCGAACATGTTTCTTTCAAATATTATTTATTAATCATTTACATGATAATCACTGGGCTAAGTACTGGGGTACTTTTGCCTTAGAAAGGTAAAAACTCAGTGACTGTCTTCCAGGAGGCCATATTTGAATGGAGGAGATAATGTGCAGACAATTAAGTATTTAGAAGATACATACAGAGTCAGTGGAAGGCCATCTCCGAAGGGAAGGCAGTGGCAGCTGGGAGGAAATGGGAATGGCTCAGGAAAATTAAGAGGAGGAGGTGAGGAGGGAGAACATTCCAGACATGAAAGACAGCTAGAAGATGTGGAAGATCATACCCGAGAAACAGCAATTGAGCAGCGTCAATTTAGACGTCAATGTAGAAAGGAATAAAGCATACAAAGACTCCAGATTATGAAGAATGACAAATGAAAATCCATTTTATCCTGGAGGTTACATGGAGCCACTGGGGTTTATTGACTCTGTGTGTGTATGTGTGTGTGTGTGTGTGTGTGTGTGCACGCGCACAAGTGTGATGGAGTGGGTGAAGAAGTGACATGGTCAGAGCTGCTCTTTAGGAAAATCATTTTGGCCTCAACGTGGAAGACAAATGAAAGAAAGGAAAGAAGCAGCTTGGAGATAACAAAACACTCTTGTGAGAGTCCAAGAGACAAGTGTATAATGAATTCTTGAATCGAGATAACAGTTTTGTGAGAAAAGAGAAGGGGGCATATGAGAGTCATCACAGAGATAGACACAGAAAGATTAGGCAGTCGATTGAATGCATGTAAGGGATGAGAGTAAGGAGCTGCAGGTGACACTGAGGTTGTAAACCTGGGTGTCTGGGAGCATGGTAGTGCCCTCTACAGTACTGGGGATGTTTGGGGTATCTTGGGTTAAAATGGGGCTTTGTTTTGGATAGGTTGAATCTGAGAAGCCTACAGGGACATGTGGGTCAAAATGTCCCTAGAAACTGTCAGTGATTTGGGATTGGAGCTCAAGACAAGGACTAGGATTTGAAACAGACTCGGGGCCAAGGTCTTTGGTGGGAAAACTGGAAGTCAAACCAATGAAATTAACCCTTTCTGATTGTGAAAGAGAATTTAAACTCTTTTTATTTTAAGTTAATCAATCAAGAACCTGGAGTCTCCCACCCTTCACACTTGGTCAGTCATTAACACTTAGTTAGGAAGAACCTTTTACTAGAAAAGGAAGTTCATACCCTAAAAGACCATATGCACTGCCTGCTCCTGGGCCATGCTAGGCAAATTGGGAAACTGTGATGGATTCCTGAGATGTGACAAGGAGAGATGATGGATGGAGAAAACTGCGTATAAGCGGGAGCCTCTGGGACCCTCCGCATTCTTTTTTGTGGTCTTTTGCCTTGTGGGCATGAGCTCTGGTGAGATTCTTTGTGGTCTTTTGGCTCCTCGGTGGATTGAACTCTTGGACGGCTCAGCATCTTTTGAGGCTTTGGATTTCGGCTTCCTGATTCGGACTTGGATTCTGGTCAAGATTCAGCTTTCTACATTGGAGACTCAGGCTGAAGAGGGATGCTTACTTGGGTGAGACTCTTTCCTCATTGGCCCTTTGTGGCTCAGCCTCTTTAGCATTGGTCTTTGGTGGTTGAAACACCTATCTGGAGACACTCTTGTGGGCTGGTGTGATTTGCATTTGGATTCACATTCAGGGTCTGGAGGCGCTTGGACCCGAACTTAGGGTATTTTTAGCTAAACAATATTTCTATCTCCTTCCTACATTTCTCTCTCTTACTATCACTATTTTGCTGTAATAAAGCTGTTAGAGCTACTAACATACTCATAGTTTAATTTTTAATTATTATAAATGACAACCACAACTTTTAAAAAATTCTTATATTTGTCAAACCCATTTTAATTATTACATGATGAAGTGATTGAATAGGATGCCCCAGAATAAGGGTTCCTCAACTCCTGCCCAGCAAAGCTGAATTGATCTACATTCCTATCATGTTAGCATTTGTTTAGTGTTTTAAGGTCTGTAAAATGCTTTACATACATTATCTCATTTGATCCTTTTAACAACTTAATGAAGTAGGTACTTTTATTACTATTTTACAGATGAGGAAACTGAGGCTGAGAGGTTAAATGACACACCCAGGGTAATGGTGTTTGAGGCAGAATTTTAATTGACCTCTTCTTGTCTCTAAGGCCAGCAGTCTAACCACTCTACCACTTAGCTACTTAAGCACTTAAAGATCTTAAGATCTCAAAGCACTTAAAAGGCAAGTTCTTAGGGGCAGCTGGGCAGCTGACTGGATTGAGAGTCAGGCCTAGAGATGAGAGGTCCTGGGTTCAAATCTGGCCTCAGATACTTCCCAGCTTTGGGCAAGTCACTTGACCTCCATTGGCTAGCCCTTAACATTCTTCTTCCTTGAAACCAATATGTGGTATTGATTCCAAGATGGAAGGTGAGGATTAAAAAAAAAAAGGCAAGTTCTTTCCCCATGACATGACAGTGCCATATGCTGGTTCGGCTGTTGTATCATACCGAGACAGCCTCCCTGAGCTGGATCTCTAGAGAATCTGTAAAGAAATTCCCAAGGGCAGATGTGATGAGGGCAGGGTCATAAGCTCTTAAGCATTAAGCAGTTCTTAAGAAAAACTATTTACATCGTGGTCAGTTTGGAGAAAGAATGGAGGTGGAAAGACCAGGTCATAAGGCTGCACCAGGCTGAGAATATTGTCAGGACAGGGCAGGGCAGGGCAGATCAGGGCTGTAATTCTTCTTAAGACCCTGTTTCAGGGAGTCTGCTTTTCTGGGGAACTGCTCTTGCCTAACTATGTGACTAGCAAGCAGCTCATCATTTTCCCTAAATCATTTCAGACAGGAACTCTAAACATCCTGACCAGGCTTGGGCTTAAAGCCCCTGCACAAAGAAGAGTTGCTGTAGTCTCAGGGAATAAGTTATGGGCCGGATTAGGTTATTGGCAAGTTTCCTTCCAACTCTGAGATTCTGAGGAATAATAAATGTTAAGTGGCTCCCACGTGAGGAATACCACGCTAGGTACGGGGAGACAAAATTCAGATGTGACACAGGCCTTGTTTGTACAAGAATTGGCATCAAGTAGTGGGAAGAAAGCTGCGTTTTAAGACTCAGGAGTTCTGGTTTCTAGTCCCAGTTCTGTTTACGCATTATATAGTTGCTGGTAAATCATTTAACCTCTCAGTTTCCTCATCCTTAAAATGGGGTGAATGCTAATATTACCTACCCACAGAGTTGTTACAAGCAAAATGTTTTGTAAATCTCAAAGAGTTATATAGATATGAGTTATTATTATTATTATTATTATTATTATTATTATTCCAGTCTAAATGAGCAAAAGGAAGAAGGGAAAGCAGGGGGAAGAAAGAGATCAGTGAGGAAAAGGAACCCCTTCTGCTAAGGCTTGTCTTCACTCAGCAATCACAATTTCCTCCTCAGTTGATGAAGTCTCTCAGTCCAAGAACTCCCAGGGACACGACTAAGATTTTTTCCTCCTTAGATTTTTAAGCCACGTAACTCAATGGGGACATGGTGTTTGTATGCCCTTTCTAACATGTAAATGCTAATTATCCAAATGACCATAGAAACCCAGAAAGAGGGTCAGATTGTGAAGAAGGTACTAAGAAGTCTAACTCTTCTTCCTACTTGCTATAGGGGTCGCTGGTTGCCCTGTGGAAAGTTAGACTCTTTCTCTGACTTATACCTGTATTTATACAGTCTGAATTAATCTACATGAACATAGTTGAGATGGAAGTCAACCTAAGTCAGTGATGGTGAACCTTTTAGAGGGTTGGGTGATATGAGAAATATCCTCTGGTGCACCTAGAGAATGGGAGAACAGCCCGACCAAACTCTGGACAACTATGTGCTGGGTCAATGGCATGCGTAGAGAGGGCTCTGAGTGTCCCCTCTGGCACATGTGCCATTGGTTCTCAGAGCCAGACTAGACTGGCAAAACAAGACTGAAAATAGGAATAATATCATTTTTTATTCTTTCTCGGATTATAAAATCACATAGTAATGGCTGGAGAGGTCAACAACTGCCTTTATTTTAGAGACAAAGAAACTGTGATCCAGAGAGATATTATGACATACACAAATTCTTAATTCTTGATCAGATTTCTGCAAGAGTAGAAAAAAACTTGTATGGATTTTAAGAATGTAAATACTTGAATAATGAAGGTAAATTGTCTTCAGAATAGAATTATCTGCAGGTACATATCATCTGATAAAATATTTGTATTATTTATTAAAATATCACTGAATATTCATTTATATTTTATGTAACACACTCCAAGATCATGTTGACCCCAACTTTTCAATTATCTGTTGTTTATGCTAATCCGTACCACTGCTCCTGATTAAATGCTGACATTTTCAAGAGAAGAGCTGGGATATTTTTTGCAAACATAACTGCAACATTGGACTTAAGGACTTAAAGTAGCTATAAGAGAATCCTTCAGGATACAAGATAGCTTTGTCTACTGTAGGAATAAACTTTCTGATCCTCTGGTACAAGGGGTACCAAGGAAATAAGGAAATTCTCAGGTATCCCAGTGTTGGGTCTCGAGCTCAGGTCTCAGTCTCCTGTCTCCCTCAGAGTCCAGAGAGTAAAGACCCCCTCCTTTGTTCTATTTCCCACAAGCCTCTTTGCTCCTTCCAACTGTCACACTCCTGTCCTTCAAACTTCTTGCAACATTCCAAAGGTCCCTTTCTGGGCCAACCTTATTCCTAAATACCCATATGGTCACAATACAGGGCTCTCTATCTCCCTTGAGGGAGAGGAAGAGTGAGGGGTTTCTTGTTCCATCTATAGGCACTTGGAGCCGATCCCTGGACATTGCCCAGATAAAAATGAGCATAGTGATGACCACAGATCCCTTCATGTACAGCGGCTTAGGGAAACTGTCATGTACTCTGCCTCTAAAGAAAGATGGAATCAAAGCTTCCACTTCTTCCCACAGAAGGAAGCTGGGAGAGTACAGCCTTATAGTTACAGTAACAGAAGCACAAAGTACAAAAAAATAGCACAAAGCAACAGTAGCAGTCGTGTGCTTTTATACACCTGCCAGGAGTGAGCTTCCCATCCAGGCACGTCTGACACTAGAGTTCAACTTCCATCATGGGCCACCTCTACTTGACCTAGTTACTCACCGTTTCCCTTTTGGCCTGATATTTCAGGCCACAGAACTCAACAGGGACAAATGACAATTGCACTTTTGAAAATACAAATGCTATTTACAGTCAGCCAAGGCAAAATTACAAAAGCCCTGCCACTGAGAAGGCATCTTCCTTCCTGGAATGGCTTCTATTCACTTCTAGTAAGTCCAGAAGAGCTGTCAGGAGATGTAGCTACTATTTGCCTGCCCAGAAAAAAACCACTCCCAAATTAGGAGGCAGAGGTACGAGTGATATTCAGAGGCCCACCCTAAGTGGAGCACCACCATCAAAGTTGCCCTGGCTATGGAATCTCACTATCATTTTCCTAACTCAGGTTCCGGGGTGCCCTGAGGACAGAGACAATATGGAGTGGTAGGAAGAAGGATGGAGTTAAGAGTCAGGTGCTGGGTACCATTCCTAGCTTTGCTACTTCTAGCTATTGAACCATGGACAAGTAAGTCTCCATCATTGACTTATGGAATTGTTGCGAGTTTCTATACAGGTGTGAATTGTCATTCTTCTCCCTCACCCAAGAGCCTTCCAATCATCAGAACACAAGTTCATAGGCTCTCCTGAAAGCTCCAACTAGGAAAGCCAATCTTCTATAGCAGGCTCTTTGATTCTATTAGTCAGAATTCATTTTGCAGTTGGTTGTGTCCTTGTGCATGGCGGCGATTCCCATCCTCTTGTCCTTCTCTGTCCCCTTCCTCATATCCTGCCCAAAGTTTATGGAGTCATAAAGCAAGAAACCTGCTGTGCCACTGGAAACATGGGGGGAAATGAGACCCCTTCACCTTCCATCTGAACTGAGCTAAACGAAGCAAAAACATGGCCATTGGTAGACAGTCATCCCCCCTTTAGGGAAAGAAGTGATGAGCTCAGGGCTTTCTCTTTACCACTGAAAACTGTGTTTATTGCCTCTGGCCAGAAAATTTCTCTATATGTGCAAAACCAATTAATCCAAAGTGCTTCAAGCCCTTAAGGCACATTCCTACAGCATTTGGTAATTTTCTTGGTGTCCCTTGAAATTCTTTCTTTACCAACTCAGAGGCAGAGGAATGAAAAACCATGATGATTTCCCCCCTCCATTGCTTTTTTTTTAAAAGACTAAATATATTTACTTCAAGTGGAGCTTTTCAATGATTTTAGCATCTCATTGGGCAGAGGGGAGGGATGGGGTGGGGCAGTTCATCTCAGATGTCTGTGTACCCTGAAAAGGCAAGGATTGCACTCCCCGTGGAAGGGGGAAAGTGAGATTCCCAAGAATGACTTGGTATAAAGATGGAAATCCTGGGCTCAGGTCCACAGATCTATTTCACCTTTACGACAACATAACACATCTGATCTGACATTTAGGGGCATTAAATAAATGCTTTCCAGATTTCTCAACTCTTGGGGAAGAGGTCATGAGCTACAGATACAGAAGGAGACATTTTCAGATCTGACAGATATAACATGCATTTCTTTGTTTGCCTATACTTCTTAGGTACAAGGAAGGGCTTTAATTGGGAAAGGGGAGAAAGTGTGTGTGTGTGTGAGGGCAGGCAGTGAACAATAAAAAAAAGAGCATAATGAAATATGTGAAAAATAAATAAGAGAGCAAAAGGAAGTTTTATAGGAGAGAGATGGCAACATGAATGGAAGTGCTCTTACAACTATCTTAAAATGGATGTACAATAAAAAAATCTAATACATTGTACATGTAGATTCATACTTTCTGCCCTCCTTTGTATATTGAAATGTTCATATTTACTGATGATTGTCAATAAAAGAATTATTAAAAACAAAATACTTCAACAAAACTATCTTAAAGCAGTTACAATAACTATGATGTATTGAGAAGTCCAGATTTGAGAAAAGGTTGTATATGGAAAATTGGGATCTTCTCTCTACTTCCAAACTGTATCTCCTTTACACCTTCCCAACCCCTGTGCATTTCCTCAGTTAAGATTCCTAGGTTCTATCCTTCAGGTCCTACTTGCTCCTTATTCTTAACCAGTAAGCCACTTTGAGATGGCCGGACAGCTATCAAACCTCTTTAGAATAATGAAAATGTCACAGGACAGTGAATGTTGGGATATCCTAGAACTGTGTTGATGAACCTATGGCATGCATGCTGGAGGGAGGGCTGCTCACCCTTCCCCCTCTCCACTGTACCTGAGGATAATTCTCACTTCACCCGCCCCTCTGTCCAGCTGCCCAGTGGGAGTGATTCCTTCCTCCCCTGTCTGGGGTAAGGGGGGCTCACCTGCAGCATGAGGGTGCAGTTTGGGCACTCAATTTCTAAAAGGTTCACCATCACTGCCCTAGATAATAAGAGTGTGGGATTCTGAATCAGCAAGTCTTAGGTTCAAATTCAGTCTCATAAGCTTACTAGCCATGTGACTCTGGGTAAATCTCTTAACCACTAAGCCATAGTTTCCTAGAGGGAATTTAGATTGGATGCCCTCTAAGGTGTCTTCTAGTTTTAAATCTAGGACCCCATCAATGTAATACACATTGCAGGGCTTGAGGCTAGGCTTAGGACAGGGTAGAGGTTGAAGAAGAGAGGTCTTCAGTAGATTGGGATGGAGCAGCATCTGATGCTAAACACCTTTACAAACTCAGTTTGCCAGTGAACATTCGGGTATGCTGTATCTTCACTGGTTTGTACTGTCAGAATAGCTAAGAAGAATTCAGAGGAAGAGCTCTATGAAATGATGCAAAGTGAGCAAGCAGAGCCCAAGAACAATTTACCTCAATAACTATACAACAATAACAATGTTAAAGTCTTCACGGAGAGGCAAAGGGACGGGCAGCAAGTACAACAATGAATATTGTTCCCGAGTTACCTTAAATCAGCAATTCTCAAAGTGGGGGTGGGAACTACCCTAGAGATCCCTCCAAGGACAGTCTTTTAAGTCAAAATTGTTGTCATAATATCCATAATAATTTAATTTTGAATATGGTAAATACTCTGGCATGTAGTAGGTGCTTAATAAATGTTTGTTAAAATCATATAAAGAAAAGCATTTGGGGGGGGGATAGCTCCATTTTTCAGATTGTGAAGGGGTCCTGACACCAAAAAAATTGAGAATTGAGGCTCTAAAGTTACAGCGAAGAATTCCAGGCTATAAGATTTAGAGCTGGCAGAAAAATGAAAGGTTATTTGTCTCAACCCCCTTATTTTAGAGGCGAGGAGACCAAGGCTTAGAAAACTTAAATGACAGATTCTTTCTTCACGTTAACAATTCATAAGCTTCATGGGAAGTGAAATACATCATCAGTCAAAAATCATGCTAGTAAATGATTTTCTTTAATAGTATAGTAGGGAGTCTATTCTAAGTTTTCTTTGGGTGTTTATTGGGAAGGGCATTGCAGCAAAACAAAATAGATTAACATATTATAAAACACAGGGAGGAAAGAATCCTCATTTCTGTTTTTCTTTTTTCATGGCTTTGGTTTTTATCTCACATGGTTCCCTTTTCAGAAACTGTTCCAGTCAAACTAGATTATTAGCTACTCTCTGAACTTTACATCCTATCTCCACCTGTCTACACTGACTCCCTCATCCTGGCCTCAGGCTCACTCTTGTGGATGAAGCCTTCCCTGACAGCCACAGTTGTAATGAACCCCCTGCCCCCCCCCCCCAATTTACTTATCCACATGCTGGATCCCTCTAGGAAAATGGAACCTCTACGGCAGGTTTTTGTCTGTATTCCCAGGGTCTAGACTAGGTTTCGTTCTGAGTTGGCACTTAAATGCTTGTTGGAACCGATTTAGAGCAAATTATTGTTGGGTATGGCAGCAACCTGACCATATTCTCCCTTGTCCATCACCTCCTAGGATCTTGGTGTAAGCTCCAATCCAGAAGAAAAGAGTATTTTCAAGCTTAGTTAGCAAGCTGGAACTACAAAATCTGTCACGAATCCGAATCCCAACTAAGTTTCTGTGTACCTCTAGCTAGACCTGTTTGGAAGGAGGGGGCAGAATCGGATGGGACGACCCAGCCGAAACGTCTATTAGAAGCTTAATGGAGAAGAGCACTCCTTCACAGAGCCTCTGAAGGAGGAGACTCCCATGCCAAAACAATGGGAATGTTGCTCCCAGTTCATTCTGTTCTTCCGAAGCTAAATCTACACTTGGGACTTGCTTAATACTCTCAGGGAGGATCAAAAGGAGTCTGTGCAGGCCGAATTTCCAGGGAAATGAACAAAGATAAACCAGCCCAGGAGAATGTGAAGGAAGGAAATGCCAGTGCTGACTCACCACTCACAGGATTCCAGGAATAAGAACGATATAGAGGACTTCAGTTCAATCAATGCTTATTAAGTGCCTATGTGCACCAGATTCCAAGAGCTAGAAGAGACTCCATCTAGTCCAAACACATTTTACAGAGGAGTGAACTGAGGCCCAGGGAGGTATGACTTAATCAATAAGTGGTAGAAGAGCCAGGGTTTGAAGTCCTGTGACTCAACTTCAGTCTTTCCCCCACCATTCTCATAGCATCTATTCTCAAGTGACTTGGATTCCAGAAGTGATATGTCATGTGCTCAAAAAAGGTATGTTGGGGCAGCTGGGTGACTCAGTGGATGGAGAGCCAGGCCTAGAGACAGGAGGTGCTAGGTTCAAATATGGCCTCAAACACTTCCTAGCTGTGTGACCCTGGGCAAGTCACTTGACCCCCATTGCCTAGCCCTTACTGCTCTTCTGCCTTGGAACCAATACACAGTATCGATTCCAAGACAGAAGGTAAGGGTTTATTAAAAAAAAAAAGACGAGAATGTGAGAAAGGGTAAAGAAGAAGTGGAAAGAAATTTGAAGTGCTTGTTTTCAGAAGGAGGAATAAAGAAAGGTTTCATTAGCTCTAGGTAGAACTTGAGATGGAGCTTGAAGAGGATTTCAATAGTTTGCAATGTGAAGGGGAAGTAGGCATAGGTGCTACCTGTGCAAAATTGAAGTATAAATTGGAAATTAGGTTGTAGACAATTATGGGAGGGCTTACCAGCCGGGATGAGGAATTTGTATTTTATCTAACACACAATGGAATGCATTGAAAGTTTCTGGGAAGAGAAACGACATGGTGCAGGCCTGTTTATTAGAAAGATTGCCACGGAAGCTTTGTGAAGAAAGGATCAGGTAAGGCAGCACATTCCAGTCAGGGTGACCAGTTGGGTGGCCATTAGAACTGTGTAAGTCCATAGAGCTTCAAACTATTTTGACGAAACATTTTTATCAATAAACACTTTTGAGCACATTCCCCAAATCAAGGTCCAGTGGGGTACTGGTACATGTGCTGAGGTCCTCAGTGTGTGTCTACTGATACATTTATATATGCCAGCCATCATGCTAAGCACCTTACAGTCATCTCCTCATAACAACTTTGTGACATTATTCTTATTTTATAGATGTGGCAATTGAGGCAGAGGTTAAGTAGATTGTCCAGGGTCACAGAGTTCTAGTTATTGTCTGAGGCCACATTTAATCTCAGGTCCTCCTGACTCCAGGTCTGATGTTTTATCAACTGCGCCATCTTGCTGGAAATGTCTTGGAGAGACTGTCGAACATACATAACTTTCCATAAGTGGTTCTAATCTGCTGACTACAATGGTTTAAAAAAAGCCTTTTTCAAATGTCCACTTAATTGGACCAGAGGTTCTCTTCAGAAAGGTCTATGGCCTACTAGTTTTTTTGGATATGTTCTCTTTGGCTGCATTCTGGGTGGATCCTTCAGTCTTCTTGGCCAACAGCATCTGGTGAGAGACAACCCTGTTAAAGGGAGAGGTCTCAGGCCCTCCCCAGCAAGACTGCCATGGGGTCCTGTGAGGTTAGGCCCAGGTTTTTTGCCCATCTTGATGTTTGTTCTTTCATTATAATTGAAGAGAAGATCATCTCAGCATTCCTACTTTTTTCAGGGCATTAGCACTGATGCTCTGAGAAGCAAGGCATGACCTTCAGGACCCAGCCCACAATAGATAAGTTCTCATCTGGAGTCATGCTGCATCTAGACATGAACTTGATGGGTCCAATAGTGTTTAAAACGGTGTTAAGACTCTTCTCAGAATCTGAGAGGGGATAGAAGAAAGTGTCTCCCCAAGGTGCTGGGAGGAAGCAGAGAAGGGATGTTTTTCTTATTACATCTTTGAAGTAAAGATCCCTCTGTAAAAAACTAATTGATGATAAGTGGCTAAATGGAACTGGGGTATTAGTCATTAGCACCTAAGGTGGGGACAGACCCAGCTAGTGGGGGCTTGAGCTGATGGCAATAAACATACCACTCAAGCCTAGAACCCTGAAGATAACTAAGGTAGAACATATTCACCATATGTATGTATTTACTTATAACCTATACGTATTGACCACACTAATAATTATGTACATTAAAAAGTTTACATTGAAAGCTTGAAAGGCTGCGATAAAGATGAAATAAATGTTAATGGATCCTAGAATCCATAGGGAGGTACTAGTTTATTGAGTAGAAGAGTGGCATGGAAGACCTGAATCTCGGGGAAAGAACTTTATCAGCAGTGTGAAAGACTGGAGGCAGGTTGATCAATTAGAAGGCAATTGAAACCATCCTGGCAAGAAGTGGCAAGGGCCTGAAAATAGGGTGGTGACTAAGTGAGAAGAGGAGACATGCAGAAGATGTTGTGAAGATAGAAACAACAAAATGTGACAGTATATTAGATATGTGGGGTAAGGGAGTGGGAGGAATTAAAAGATGACACCAAGGTGGTAAACGCAGATGACTAGAAGAATGGTGGTGTCTATGACGATAAGAGGGATAAGAGGGATAGGTTTAGGGAAGATAATGTACATCTGCAATGCAAATCACAACCTATCCAAGCTTGTTCATCCTGTGTGACTCACTCAGTCCAACCCAAAATGAAAGGGGTGGGGGACAATGGGGCTCTTACTCATTGGTCACTGCCTCAGAAGACAAAATCTGCCCCTAGAAGGGACACTGAGGTGATCTGGAGGGGTGAGGGTGGGCATAATGGAAAAGAGGATTTTCCCAACAATACCTGTGCAATCACTGTTATGGGTCACTGAGTAGTGGTTGAAAAGGATGTCAGGATCAGAAGGAAGAGGTAGGATCAGGAAGTACTGAAACATGAGAGGTTTCATTTTGTTAAGAGATCTTCCCACTCTGAGAGGGCAAGTCTAAGGTTAACCTTAAGGTCCAGTGCAAAAGATAAGAGAGGGGAGAGGAATGGTGAAATAGGAAGAAAATACAACTTCTTACGGTATATATGAAGAGGGCAGAAAGTAGAAGATGGATGGTGAAGGCAGCATGGAATGGGGGTAATTCTGGACTTGAAGTCTGAAGATCGACATTCAATTTTGGGGCTCTAATACTAGCTCTGTGACTATGAGTAAGAAACTACATGTCTAAACTCATTTCCTAAATTTATTAGATTAAGTTGCTTGAGGGCAAGGATTGTCATCTTCATATGCTTAGCACTGAGCACAAAAAGCCTTGAATATAAGTCAAATAATTGTTTGTTGAGCAGAACTGAAACAAGGAGAAATGCTCCCATAGGAGCACCAAAAGACAACGGCTTCACAGAAGTTAAGGGAAGAGAAATGATGGCCCAAAATAGTAAATATGGCAGAAAACTTTGAGGAGATAAGGAATGAAATAGTCTATTTGATTTGGAAATTTGGAGGTTCCTGGTGACCTTGGAGAAAAGTTTCAGTTGAGTGATGGAGATGGAAGTCAGGCCAACGCAGGTGCCAGACAACCACTCTATCCCTAAAAGTCTCAGGACAGGCTGAGCCTGGACTATGTCAGCCCACTTTCATTTTAAGGCGAGAGGCCAGTGAGTTCAAGTTGTATCCAAACTTATGGGGACATTTTTTTCTGCTTCTAGATCTTTTATCCTAAGGGGCTCAAGGTACCTCGTTAGCTATGTTATAACACTTTGATTCTAAGCAAAAAAACCCAAAATTGAAGTCCAAAAGTCCTGATGATTTAAACAAAACCTAACATCCCATCTGCTGCACTCCATTTTATAACTAATTGTATAAAAAATGCTCCTCGTGATAGCTTTCAATCAATTCCTCTTAACTATTCTGGAGATGGAGAATAACTCAACATTGATTATCTTTCTCTTTGCTCTTTCAGACTCCCATCTTAAGAGAAAAAAAACAACCCAACAAATCATTTTGCTCTGAACCTAGTTGCTAAATTTGAGGTTATTCTTGGCTATGGCCAAAAGCCTGGTATTTAAAGGAATAAATTTTTCCATTTTACCAAATTAGTATATGAGCCCCCCTGTCCTCCTAAGAAACCACTGGTAAAGAATGATCTGAATAGGAATGGGTTTCATCCATTCCACAAAACTTGGAGTGACAGCATGATGGGATACTGGCTCCTAGCCCTCTGCTTTCCTAAGGAAGCCTCCTAGGACATATGAAGAAGCCTCTATTATGACACAGTATAGCAGCAGACCAGATTCTCTGTAACACCATTTTTTATTACCAAGTTAAATTTACAAGGAAGTTCCAGTTTTCATTTCCACCCTCATGCTTAGTACACACGAACTGTGACTCATGCCAGCAAATGCAGGTACTTCCCTAGAATGGGCCACATTTTCAGAAACATCTACTGTACCAAGATTTCCCAAATATGCTCCTCTCCAACATCTAGCATTTACATCTATTATTTAAAGAAACATAATGTATTATTACATTCACTCCAAACATTTAACATGACTTAGATTAAATATATTTATTGCCTCTAGAAAAAGATCAGAATTTTCCCTGTATTTTAATTTTTACAGTGCATCTTCAGAACTATGTGTTATCAAGTACTGTACACCACTTTACATATAAATATGTGCATTCTACTACTTACCTGATCCTTTTTTTTTTTTGCTTGGCGAGTGCTTATCTAGCACTTGTATAAAGGTTGGACACCCTTTAAAAAAAGGGGCCCCCTCGTCCCCTTTCCATTGCAGTGAAGAGCAAATAAGATAGTAAAATATAATGTGTTTTAAAAGGAAAAGTTAAATGAAATCCATTTCAACCTCTATCCTGCTCTCTAAAACCTGGTTCTCTTTAGTTTAAATTAAATTTTTTGAAGGACTTTCATTTCATGTTATAACAATCATAGTGGCAACTTGTCTGCCTCAGTAGTAACCATGGGATTACAGAAGTCAAAGTCACTTTAGTTTGCCAATTTCCTTTCATCCCCATTCCTCCTCTCCTCACTTCCCCAGAGAACATAAATCAGGAAAAGTACATGTCCCTCCACCCAACAATCTTCAGAAGACCACTTACGTGGAATTCATTACATTTGCTATTCTAGTTCCACGAGGCCAGGTTTGCTTGTTTTTAGCTACACTTTAAAAGTGTTACATAATCCAATATGTTGGGAGTGGTCTGACTGCACACCCAATCTCTGGAATTTAAGCTAAACCCAGGACTGTGATGCTGCTTGTATTACATGCTTCAGAGAAAGCATTTGGGATTCAAGTCAAAGTGACGAACAATACTGGCCCCCCTACTCTGGCAAATTAATCTTCTGTTCCCACATCAAGGGCTAGGTCAAGAAGCAAGAGAATTGGAATAGGGCTGAACCAAAGGCTGTACCTGCATTTCCGGCAGGTGGTAGAGATTTTCTGAGCTGAATTCCAAGGATTTGGGGTTAGGACATGATAATTCCAAAGTTTTTCCTAAGGCTAACCTAACTGTCCAGTGCAAAAGATGATGAGAATTTGGTCTACACAGGTTTGGCTATACACTCAATGATGGTGTTCGTGTAAACATATACATATAATTTAAAATCCACAGTTCTTATTAAACCTGTAAAGTGATGAGGGAAGCAAAGATTCGCTTCTGTGGCAAGAAAGAATCCTTGTAATGACCTGTTGAAAGTTTGAAGTAATAAGAATGGCAGCAACAGTGTGTGTTGGGCAGTTCTGTTTCTTCAACCTCAGTGTCAAGATTGCTTGGTGTAAAGTCTGCAACTATTTCCCCAGTTTAAAGCAAATTAAATACACTACAGTCCAAAGGGTCCCACAAGTACTGAAGCATTCTAAAAAGTCAATACCATATGGACACTCTGCAGCAGAGTTCAGAATACCAAGATGATTAAAGTTTATGATCACACTCACTCCTCTTGGTGTGCACCAACATTTCAGTGAGGTAAAATCCCAATGTCCTTTTATTTCCCTATTACCCAATCAAATGAATGAGATGCTTCTTTTAAATATTGCTTTGGGAATCTCCTTCTTACAAAAATCTGAGTCCTACCTTTTCTGTTCATTCATAATCACTTGAAACTGTCTGGCAAGAGAAAATGGCCTATGACACAATTATTTTATATTAAGCAAGTAGCTCAAGAAGAAAAAAAACTGGAGGGAACACATTAAATCACAAAAGCTGTTCTATGTGATCAAAATATCCTTAATTTCTTAGAATAGTTATTCTCTGAAAAGAAGGAATTTAAGAGTCTTCGAATAAAAGGTTACAATTTGCATTCAGTAAAAGCCAAAGCGCACTAGTCCCATTACAAATTCTCAAGGGTACACTGAACCACACTGAAAATACTTAAAAATCAGAGGATCCCCATGACCAAAGATCCCACAACTTGCAATTTTTTTTTCACAGTGCTCTGATAATTCACTGATAATCAGTGAAACCACATTATTTCAGTAAATCTGGTTCTATAGGATTTCAGGTAGAGGCCTCTTTCATTTTCAATTTCTGGGAAAGTATTATTATTATTATTATTATTATTCCTTTTTAAAATGACAGTGGCCTGGAAAGTAGCTGTGTTTCTCTATTTTCTGTTGCCAGAAAAATTGAGTACAAATAATTTAAAAAACAGAAGTAGCATACTTCTCAGGGGTTTACTGGCTTCCAAGAGGGTAAGAGGGAAACTCCATGTGTATGAAATGTTGCCCTCCCCTGATACACACTCATGCTGCTGTAAGAAGAAAATGAGTAAATACTGAGTAATTAGTTGTTTGGGGGGGGGAGGGTCACCCATTCCTTTATTCGTTTAATTCCATCATCTTTTGCCCTTTTCTACCTGCCATCCCTTCCTTTGCAGGGGAACTCATGATAGCTCCAATAATAACTATGGTTTTTTACTGTCTTTGTAAGGGCCTTATTCACTTCTGCTCAAACAGTATCTGTTTCAGATTGGATATTTTCTTTGTCGATATGGAGGGTCCACCTGTTGTCATGTTTCTGATTGGAGGTCTGAAGGATGAAACTAAGTGGGAGCGCTGTTTGGAGTGCTTCGGAGCCCACACCACATTTTTCTGACTTCTTTATCCACTGTTTGCAATTCTTTTAGGCCATTTCTATTCCAGTGATGTAACATCGGAATTTTTGCAGGTCAACAGGCTATAAAACATATGACAAGTTTGAAACATGTTGCAAGGACACTGCTCCTCTGGTTGATCACATCTTCTAAGATGTGCCACGGATAGTCTGATAGCTTCATCAACAAGCTCAAAGTCAACAGCAGTAGGAGAATTACTATCAATACATCTGCTGGGCTAATTCTTCACCAAAAAGAAAGTAGTCTTTAGGTTTTGCTGTTGAATGGATCAAGACGAGTAATATATTAACTATTTGTGGATGGTAAATAATTTTGCTTTGTAAAAAGGTGTATGTAATTATTAGTTTAGTTTTCTGTATACCAATGTGCTCATCCTCGTTTAAACCAAAATGTAATGTTGAAAGGATGAGAGACAGGAAATATAGAGTCTGGTTTTGTTTTGCAAACAACCTTGCACATCTGTATGATGGTTCAGAAGGGAGAGGGAGGAGAGTGACCCTCAAGACTGCAAAAGGCTTGAATGTCATAACCACTGAGATTATTAACTGGCTCTTGGATCTCTACCTTTGCAAATGAGCCCACAAAACTGGTTTTCTGAGCAAACTCAGTAGATAAAATCTCATTTTTCACTTGTGTAAATTATAGGAAGTCTATTCTGCAGTCCTCATGGTTTTCCACATTTCTTTCTTTGCCCCATACAGAGGTGCAATAATGTTTCATACAAAGATGGCAATAACTAAAGGGGATGTTCAAAACAGTTCACATTTGGTTACAGAATAAAAGCCTGAGTACAAGTTTTCTTTGAACGTTTTACCCTTTCAAGAAAAAGATGATCTCATTAAAGAGTAAAACAGGGCTTCTTGGCTGTGGTAAAGAAATCTACTATACGTGATATCTTCAAATCCCTTCTTTGTTTAAAAAAAGAATCTAAAGCTTTCTAGGAAGGTGCTTTTTCATTCAACAGGCATGCAGAGCTGGGTTGGTGAGTAATGAGGACATAATATCACTTAAGACAGAGAAGCATACCATATCTTCTTCATAGACAGCTCTGAAAAGATAGGTAATTTCAAGGAAAAAAATTATACATTATACTGTTAGCATTACAAGAAACTTCAGGAATGAGGTGGTGGTGGTTGTTTTTCTTTTTTTTTTTAAATAAATGTTTCTAGTCGTATCAAATGCTGAAATAAATATGACACCAATGAGACATTACTACAGTTCATCTTGTTTTGAGTATCTTTTGAAATGACCTCATCTGCTACTGTTAGATAAATCTGTTGGGTCAACCCAAAGTGAACAAAATGAAAACAGAACTTCAGCTGAATGGCAACAGTTTTCTAAGGTGGTGGGTTCGACATAACTACAAAAGCCATTTTTGTGTCTGTCTTTTGCCTCTTTCTGGACAAGTGTTATGGGTCTGAAGTCTAACAAAAAGAATAAGAAGAATGTCACACAGAAGTTTCTTCAATTGGCTGCAAACATGGAGCAGCATCACGAAGGTGTAATTATGGTAGTCTGGTGTGAAACTGTCTGCATCAATTTCTTTTATGCCTGGTTGTTTCTTAGGTACAACACGAGAAATGCAAATTTGAATTGAGAACTAGGTTTCTTTCATTTTAAGAGACAGAAACAATACTTGATAGGATAGGCTACTACCCCTTCTTAAAATTCTTGCTATTTCACAAGTATCCTTCACGTAGCTACCATTTAGTCCCTATAGCTTTTTGAGGGACCACAAATGAAGATGGAGCAAAATCAGCTGTATCACTGTTCAGAATGGTCTGCTGGCTCAGGAGGGGCAATCTCACCCTCTGTCACTTTATACGTTTCCGTCTGTGTGGAAGACTGAGGGGTACAGGTCAAAGAGCGGAGGCTGTGTGGGTCAACTGGAGGAACCAGGGTCAAAGATTCCACACTCAGTGCATCTGTAGTGTCATCAGAAATGAGAGAGATGGTGGGCTGCTGGGCAGGAATCAGGCTGGGGGACAGGTTAGCAGTTTCCACTTCTGAACTCTTTCCAAGGCTCTTGCTGGGCTTGGAAGTTGCAGGGATTTCATTAACAATCACCACTTGGTCAGGAAAGATCAGCGGGAGCTGCTCAGGAGGTATAGGAATATCTAGTAACAGAAAACAAAGAATTATTTAATATGATACTATTTATTTTTACTCGAGGCCCTGAAGACTCTATGTTCCCTCTTGAAAATGGTTCCCTAAAGATTACTACATGAACCATATTTTAGAAAATGCAAGTAACTTGTCTCTAACAACTTTTTTGTATGTTCAAAAGTGAGTATATTAAAATACTATTTATAGATGTGATGCAAATCTGCATTACTATGACTGTGTAAATATTCTGGAACATATACAAAATTATAGGTGGATCATGACATGGATGTAGGCATGTGGCTGGATTCTGGCAACACCATCCAGAGCACATTATTAAGGAAACAACTACCTCTAATAAACGTAGGAATATATTTCAAGTCTGTATAATGACCATTTCCAGAAACTAAATTTGGTGAAATTTTTCTCAGGGTTGGCATGGGAGGTCAAACTGTGAAATCACTGAGAATAAAAAAGAAGGCCTAATTCTGCAGAACTTTTCAGCTTATACAAACCCTGGACTGTGGTTAGTTTCACACTGGTATACATAAGTGCTGAGTTAGCAATCAGAAAGGGACCTCTAATAGTCAAACTCCATTACTAGAGTGATTATTCTCCACTGGGACTATGGAAGAGAGCCATTTCAGGCGAAAGGAGAGGCTTTCCACCTAATGAAGTTATTTTAGGAGCTGCAATTTCTTTTTTGGTACTTTTCAAAATGCTGATTAAATTACAGACAAATTACCTATTTGCTTTCCAGTGAGTGTTTCACATATACAGAAACACTCAATAAGACTGTAGTTCATTTTGAATACATCTTCCAAGGTTCCAGATGATGGTAATTTAAAAAACCATTATAGGGAGGCAGACATTCTGCTAGAAAAAAATAATTTTTATTTATATGGATCTTCATTTCATGGATACCATTTAATTACACTGGCCATCTGTCGAAGAGTCCATCATGAGTTTTAGTTCTGATGATGCACTGTGTTCTTATGATGATTTAGAAATCTATGTTTCAGTATGATTTCTATTAGATTTAATCAAACAAAAAACAAAACAAAACAGAAGCAAAAAACTAAAGCTATAGCACAGGACAGAAAACAAAAGTGTATAGAACGGAAACAGGAAAATCCTGATTAATGACCTCTATATTTCAAACAAAAATACGAAATTTATCTCTGGAAGTACCAATGCACATTTCTTCCAATAAGACTGCCAATCAAAATGTGCTTTTAATTTGATTTTTCTTTAATTAACGATTAGACATTAAATAGAAAAAAGGAAATATAAGTCTCTTGGCTTTAGATTTTGTCTTGAATAGATATGAAAGGTAGTAGGGCAGTGGTGAGCAATAGTGGAAAAAGTGATTCAAGGCAAACCAAAGACCAAGAAATGCTGAGCAAACACAGAGCATGAATTCTGATTTCTCTGAATTTCAACTAACTTGTTCTATTTATAAGAGGCTTTGTGGTGGTCCCGTGGTTGGTTTGAAATACTTAAGCACATATTCCAAACTAGCACAGGTCTACCAGCTCTTCATTTCATATTATTTCCCTCTGATCTAGACTAACTTTTTCACTCAGCAAACAAGAAGGCTAATACATGTATAATTTAGGGGCTGATAAAGTGGTTTGCAAATGGCTAAAAGACTGTGCTTTTAGGTAATCCTAACAGCATAATGCAGGTCTACTTTGCAGGTACAACTCTCAAAATTCTTTTTCGAAGGTTTTCTACTTGTTGAATTTTGTGTTTTAATGCAGCTTTTATATATATACAGAAAAAAGCTACTTAGATGTGGCAAATATAACAGCCCAGATTTTCGAGCAATGTCACAATTGAAGGGTTCTTTTTTTTTTTTAAACCCTTACCTTCCATCTTAGAAGCAATACTGGTTAGCAGGAGAGTGGTAAGGGCTAGGCAACAGGGGTTAAGTGACTTGCCAAGTCACACAGTGAGGAAGTATCTGAGGCCAGATTTGAACCTATGACCTCCTTGTCTCTAGGCCTGGCTCTCAATCCACTGAGCCACCCAGCTGCCTCCAGGGGGATTCTTTGATAATAGGAACAACAAATTATGTTAGAAATTTGCCAAAAAAATACAAAATTATATTTTAAAAACTTTTTCAGTATCTGGAAAATGAACCTGCACTTTACAGAAAAATGGCTTTTTAACCTAAAAATCACTTCAGTAATCTGCCTTTTAAAGGAATATTCTGGGAGCCGCTGGGTGGCTCAGTGGATTGAGAGCTAGGCCTAGAAATGGGAGGTCCTGGGTTCAAATCTGACCTCAGACACTTCCTAGCTGTGTCACCCTGGGCAAGTCACTTAGCCCCTATTGCCTAGCCCTCACCACTCTTCAGCCTTGGAACCAATACACAGTATTGATTCTAAGATGGAAAGTAAGGGTTTAATAAAAAAATTTTTTTTTAAAGGAATATTCCCTTATTCTTCCCTAAAGACATACTGTTCCTATTTTAAAACCAGACATCTCCTTGATTGTAACATTTTCTCAATACAAGGATGAAGGCAAAGAGGAGAACTTTGCTAGGCTTTCCTAAAAGGGAATGAGTACTAAACAAGGACTAATTTTCCTGACAATCTGCAACTATTACATCCTGAATATGCCTGCAGCAAGCTGCCATAATGGCTGAGGGTTTTTTTCCTCAGTCCAACACAGTATTGTGACTATGGCCCAGGAAGCACTGCATTTGAAGAAAATATTGATTCGGTGAGGAAAAGGGTAGAAGACTGGTATTTAAGAGTTTTGGACTGAGAAAGGAATGTTTCATTGGTTTTATCAAGCATCTAATATCTACCACATGACAGTGTTATATATCCTACGGATACTTGCTAAATACCTGTTGCCTGAGGGCTTGGAATAAATGATTTATTTTCTTATGATTATTTTTCTGTGACAGAAAGGTATTGGAGGAAAGCTTCATAGAAAAATCAAGAAAAAATGCAAAGTAAGGACAAGAGAAAAACCCAAAGGGAAAAAGCTTTTAAATAAAATGTAGTCAAAATATTATCAACAGACAAAAGAAATCATAAACTACTAGAACACAAATTAGAAGCTTCGCAAGAAATGTAATTTGCAAAACGTTAAAATGGTTAAGTCCACAATAAAGACATTAGCAAAGATTGTTGGTCCATAATCAATCTAAATGTCTAGTATTATGAAAACTATATGTAAAAGGGGGAAAATGATGAGCACATTAATATTTATAAGAGAAATTATTATTGAGGTAGGACTCTTGCTATTCTAATTATATTTATTACTTCAAGTAGAACAAAAAAATTCCGTAGCAATATTTGACTGCTTAATTCTAAATTTCCTCTCATATCCTATCCGTTATCTCCTGACCTTCCCATACCCACCCCCTGCAAAAAAGAGAAACAAAAACTCCACACAAAACTTGAATTGGGGTAACCCTGAAGAAATTCCATTTGGAAATTTACTTCTATTTCAAGTAAGCCTGCTGGTGGATAGGTTTGTGCCAATCTTGACTTTGACATTATATTTCATAGAAATGGGCATCATTCCAGGTCTGTACAAGTTTGGCTTAGAAGTGA
Organism: Monodelphis domestica; assembly: GCF_027887165.1. NCBI lineage: Eukaryota > Metazoa > Chordata > Mammalia > Didelphimorphia > Didelphidae > Monodelphis > Monodelphis domestica. The sequence continues at coordinate 183,475,825 of NC_077233.1, read as the reverse complement.
GCTTGGAGAACTTTATTGGTCTCTACGTATTTTATCCTACTAACTAGACAGAGCCAAAAAGATAATTTGAAGAAAAGCTTCTGCATGAAAGCTTATAAAAAGCCAATTATGATGAACTGTATTCAAGTTTAGAATGACATTCTTAAATCATACAGCCAAATGCTTTCAAAGTTCTGCTGGTTGATGCTTTTTTAGACAGTGTGTCCCACCTGTACCTGAGCGAGTCATGGTTGTTAGTATGGAAATACAGCATGGCTTTGAAAGGCTGGGAACTCGTGAAGTCTAATGGAGGAACCTGCCTGAATTGATTTTGCGTGAGTTGCCGTGGCAGCTGCTGCTTGAAGACCTAAACCCAGTGTCCACCATGACTGTCAGCCTCCGACAGACTGAACACTCGCCGTCGTCCTTTCCTGCCAGACCTTACTAAAGGAAAACACAGCGACAGATCATAGGAAGCCGTTAACAATGGAACAGAGAAAAAGGAAGTGGGAATGGACACAGGATAAATGCTACAATACCAACAACAAAACAGTAAGAGATGCAGTGTCACATTTGCTCATAACTGCTGGTGCCTAGTGCTATTTATGAAGTCATGCTGAGCATGCAGATTAGGCAAAACTACCGAAGAGCAAAATGATATCTAAGAAGGTACATATCCCCCTCCAGTCAGTGTAAAGACAAGGAAGCACCAGGCCTGTTGGAAAAGGAACAAGATTTCAGATCAAAAATATCTAGCCTAGATTGCAAAGTTCAACAGACTCAAGGAAAAAAAAACCCAACATCTCGTGGATTTTAGATGTGAACCAGCAGTTAAGAAATGATAGTTTTACATATGGGACGGAGTGGGGAGGTAGAGCAGAGCTGGGGGGGGGGGGGAGGAGCCAAACCAGCTGAGTGAAACAAGCGTGTTGTTGACACTGATTAATAAAGCAGACATCGATCAGTGTCCCATCAGGAAAAGTACCACACTTCTCCGATGAGCGAACCATTTAAGCCAGAGCCAGAGGGTAGGGTTTATGTGAATGTCTTTAGGTATTATGGTAGACTAAAGCATAAAATTTTAGGGCTGGAAGGACCTTTGAGATCACCTAGTCCAACTCCTTCATTGGCTCAGAGGCATGAAGGGATTTGCTCAAGGTGACACAAGCTTGTCAGTGGCAGGGGGAATATCAGAACTGAGATGGTCTCTTAGCCTGTGCATTTTCCAGTATACTTAATGCTGATGGGTGCCTGCATTACCTTAAGGGATTTTAAAATGAGTACCCTTTAAAAAGCAAGAGCAAAAAAAAAATTACTTCAACACAAGGGCCTAAAATAAAAGATGGTGCCATTCTAATTGTAAGAAATGGTCAGTGACATATTTGTGACAAAGGAAAATTTCAAAACCTTTGGGACAAACATGTAAGATTTGAGCCCTAAATTAATAAAATTAAGGACTATGAAAAGAAGCACTCCCCCCCCCCCCAGCTGTCTGTCCTCAAAATGAAATGAAATCATATTCATCTTCACTTAGAATATCTGAACTATTTTTGTTTCTTTTGAAGTGAAAATTTGGAATACATTGAAATTGATGGTTCAGCTAGGTGAGAACAGCCACCTGGGTACAGAAACCACATACAGTCCAGACTCAGTCTCCCAAGAATGGCTTGTTAACTTGTTTATATTAAGCTGTGGACATTCCAACCTGTAATTTTTTTTTTTTAAAGATTGGTTCTTGTGGCAGCTGGCTAGTTCAGTGGATAGAGAGCCAGGGCTGGAGACAAGAGGTCTTGGGTTCAATTCTGGCCTCAGGCATTTCCTAGCTATGTGACTCTGGGCAAGTCCCTTAATCCCAATTGTCTAGTCCTTACTGCTCTTCTGCCTTGGGACTGATAACTAGTATCAATTCTAAGACAACAGGTAAGAGTTAAGAAAAGATTGTTCTTTCTTCCTATGTTCTTCACATATTTGTTTTTTTTTTTTATGAAAACCTGGGAGAAATTCAGACAAAGCTGCATTTTATAGCTTAACATCTTTACAAACAGATATGATTAAAAAAGAACACAAATTACCCTCAATATTCCATTTCTGCTTCCTCATAAAGTAGACTTTTCCCTCACTTAGTAAGTAGCCCATACAAATACACTTAAAAAAACCCCCAAAATATGAATAAATGGTTTGGACAATTAGGGAAATCTACATACTTTATTTTTTTATTTGCAAATTAAAAAAAAGCCATTATCTTCTCGGTTAGCATCATTTCTTTTTCCTTCTTATAAATATAAGCAAACACACCTTTTGTCTTAGCATTGATAGGTGGAAGAGTAGTAAGGGCTAGGCAACTGAGGTTAAGTGACTTGCCCAGGGTCACACAAATAGGAAGTATCTGAAGCCACATTTGAGCCTAGATCTTCCCGATTCCAAGCAGGGTATTCTATTGTACTATCTAGTTGCCCCTTAGTATCAATTCTAAGACAGAAGAGTAGTAAGGGCTAAGCAACTGGTATTAAATGACTTGCCCAGGGTCACAAGGCTAGGAAGTATCTGAGGCCAGGTCTGAACCCAGGTCTTCCTGACTCTAGGCCTAGTGTTCTATCCACTGTGCTACTAACGAAGAAAAAAACTCAGTAAAAATCACTGACACATATTTCTAAAGGCCTTACATTTATTTCTTCCATTAGGTCTATTTCCTGCTTTCTTGCTGTATAATTTTTGCTATTTATATTTCTCAAAATTGGAAAAATACTCTTCAAAAAACAAAAAATGCAACTAAATTTCATACTTGTCTTAAAAGGGATCAAATAAAGGCTATTAAATGACTTACGTTGGGCTTATCACAGACATGACTCTACATGACTTTTGGCTTTCAGCCTCTCTCATTGTAAAAAAGTTTTAATTTATTTAACAAGAAAGTGTTTTGCTAACCACTGATATTTATAGAGATCTCAAAGCACTTAGTTTAAAAGGCAGAATAGCATGGAAATTATAAAACATTAATAATTATTTTGGTGCATTGCTTTTACCACATTAAAATTTTAGTCCTAAACAGATTTTTTTAGTGTTTAATACTCCAAAGGAGTGGCATCATCTTCCTCCTAACTTCATTATAATACTGGCTTCCCAGTTGATATGGAAATATTCATTTTTAAAAGGTTATATAGAATGTATTGCTAAATGACTATTACATGCAGCATTACTCTTTGATGTGCTAAAAAATGAAACTGAAAAGATCTCTAGTGGACTGTAGGAGTGTCTAGGCAATGTAGGGCAAGTTTCCAAAAGAACTTGTCTTTAGCTCTAAGTACTGAACTTAGAGTTTGCAAACTTGCTTGATCACATTGGAAGAGATGAATAAGCCTCAGTGCTTCTAAAGCAGCAATTTTCAACCTTTTCAGGCTTTGAAAAGGTAGACTCTTTGTAAGGCTAAAGAGCTCCATGGACCATTCATTAAGCATTTTATTAAGGGGGAAGGAAAATATATGACCACAATAACACATTTTTCTGAGAACAGAAAAACACCAAATAGCATGATCAAGGTGGGCTAGAGGAGGGCAGTGATGCTGTATGAGGATAGACAAAAACATTAGAAAGGCAGACATAAAAGTCTATAAAATCATAATGTGTAGGAAGAGAATGAAAAATGAATTGGTTTCTCAAATTCTAAGATTCTAAAATAAGTGGTCCCCCATAAGGTTTGAAAGGATTAAATTTAGGACACACAAAAGAAACTATTACTTCAAACAGCAGACAGTAGAGGCAGAAAATAGAATTATACTCAAAAAAGGTATAAGCATGAGTGACAGACCTACAATGGGGTTATCAGATATCTTTGAAATCAAGCAAGGGCAATCATATCCTTCCCGAGCACACACTTTGGCCATAAATAGGATAGGACAATGAGTTTTAATCATTTGGGCATTTGATAACACCACATTCATGGAGTTTTTCCTTAAGATTATTAATAATGGGGGCAGCTGGGTAGCTCAGTGGATTGAGAGCCAGTCCTAGAGACGGGAGGTCCTGGGTTCAAATCTGCCCTCAGCCACTTCCCAGCTGTGTGACCCTGGGCAAGTCACTTGACCCCCATTACCTAGCCCTTACCACTCTTCTGCCTTGGAGCCAATACACAGTATTGACTCCAAGACGGAAGGTAAGGGTTTAAAAAAAAAAGATTATTAATAATGTCAATGTTTTCTAGATATTCAAGTTTTTCCTTTTCACTGTGAGTTTAAATGTTCAGTGAAGGGTGCATTTTAAAAACTGCCCTTCACTGTGTTCTATTCCCTTGTGCTAAACCCACCTGGAAGACTGCTTGAGGGATTACTAGTTGTTATTATCACTTGAATAAAGTTGTTTTTCAAAACTTTACTTTGAACAGGCCATAATGAATGATAACTGATTATTCTCTATGTCTATGGTTCAATTCTGAGGGGTTGTTTGAGAAAATAATATACATATCTCGGTTGGGACACCACCGATGCAGACAGTCCCAGGTACCTTTAGAGATACCTTTCTCTAAGGTATCTCTAAGGTAAGGGTACCTAGAAAGGTACCTTTCAAGATAAGAGGAATTCGAGTTCAAATAAATCAGTAAGTGCTTCAAGCCTATCAAGAAAATGTTCAGTACAAATGGGGTGCTTACTCTGACTCCAGGAGACTATATAAACAGCCACAAAATTCATCTGATTCAGCACCACTGCCCTCAAAAACCCTTCCAATAATAACTAGCAACACTCTCTGGACAGAGCATTTTCCTATCGTATAAAATGATTCCGGCAAATGGCAGACTGGGAGGGTTGACTGAGGTTTGTTACAAACTAGGTCAGTCTGACTAGAATGTTGAGAAAATCATAACCCCCTTCCTCAGAGGGTAGAAAGTATGGTGGTAAAATGCTGTCATTGCTGTGGCTGAAGGTCAGAAAGCAATGCCTCTGGTAAGGATCCCAAGCTCAGAGACTCCCGAGAAGCCAAAACGGTGCCAAATAATTGGCAGAAGGGCAGCTATGCCAAGAATAACTGCTTCCTTTCTTTTTGGTTGGTGGCTGTGTATTCTCCTCTGCTGTGGTTCAGCATGATACCAACCAGATGTTGGAAATATCTTGCTAAAGGGCCATCTCTCCCTTCTCACACATCTCCATGAAGAATTCGGAAAACCCATATCCCATTTTCTAAATGTAACTGAGCATACCGCAAGTTTAGGACAGAAATTTTACATCTTAACGTAAATGTAGGCTTTCAACTTGAGCTGTTGCCAGCTTTCAGGTCAAGATTTTACACGATTCAGAAATAATCTGGTTCCCATGGGGTACCTTACCTACCTTACAGAGCTGTTGTGTGTACAATGCTCTGGAAACCCTGAGGTGCCTTCTAACTGGAAACTATTCCCTATTATTGTAACCCTGTGGAAGCAGTCCACATTCTTGGTTACTCTGCTTCTATTGATCAATGGAGAGCGAGCAGCCTGCCTAACACGTGCTGCTCTTCATCACGTAGGTGAGTCACTGCAGTTTCGGAAGTCAGACAGGCAACCTTTTTCCTTCACTGCTTTCACTGTCGGGCTGCATAAAAAAATGGTGACCCAATAGATTTCTTCCACATCCAGTGAGATGCACAGAATTAGAGTAGAGACTGATAATGTTATGACCATCACTTACCGACTTGCTACTAAAGCTAGCAGAGCTGTCCAGTTACTTACACCATCAGCTAGCTTAACAGCGCCTCATTTTCTAACATGAGAAAACATGCCACTGGCATGATATGGAGAATGAAGAGGAGGTGAGAGTCAAGGGGTTGGGAAAGACGGAAAAAAAAATAATGCCGGGCATTTGAGGGAAGATGTGAAACTCGTACTCATGCTATGGTCAGATGAACATTTTACATATTTTGAATCATAAAATATAAATATCTTAACAGGTTTGGGAGCTTAGTAACAAAGTACTGTTCATTCATTGACTTGGTTGGTTTTTTTCAACATTTTTTTGTGTCATAGACCCCTCCCCGCCTCAGCAGTCTGCTGAAACCCATGGATCCCTTCTCAGAATAAGGTTATTAAATGAGTAAGATAAGTATATAGGATAACAAAGGAAATCAATTATGTTGAAACACAGTTAGCAAAATAACAAAATTTAAAAAAGAAACATGTTATGAATCCAGGTTAAGAACCTTTAATTTAGTTCATACTTCTTTTACAAAAAGTATATCCTTATTTATATTTGAAATGTAATTCTATTTGTACAAGTGTGAGTATATTAAGGAAATATATGCCTTTTCAGTACTTCTAATCAAATACCGTATTTCTAATATGAAATATAATCTTAACAAAGTCCCAACCTGTCTTTAGCTTCTTGATAAAACTAGCAAATTTCTAAGACATAAGCATGGAAAACCCATCAATAACTTAAAAATCTTGAACCAGGGTTTCAGACTCCATGGTTGCTCTCAGAAGATGGTTAGTCACCTCAATTTTCAAGACTAAATTGGGTCAGCAGGGATCAGGTGCTGAATGGAAGAGTATCTAAGTGAAGTGGCTTCAGGATGACCTTCCTGCTTGGCCCCTCACTTCAATTCCCAGCAGCTCTCTCAGGCTCATGAATGTCAATAGAAGATCAAGGTAATGGATGCTCGGGTAAATGCTATGTGGGGGACTCTTGACAGGCTAGAGATACACTGAGCCAAACAAATGGTTGAATGAAAATCATGGCACATTAACCCTTCACTGAAGATCAGAAAAGCTGAAAACAACTTTAGAGAGAAAAATCTGAAAAGATTAATATATCTGAAGGTTAAGAAGTAGCATTATTGAGCCACAAACTCAGATGTGGCTAAATATGAAAACACTATAGAAATGACATCTTTAGTGTTCCAACAGTGACACACAGCTTAGATCCTTGTCAATTCTATTTCATTAGGATAAGTAAACTCATAACTTAAATAAGAGTCTAAACATGCTGCTGCGTGGTGTCTCTGGGCCATAATTCTTTGGTGATGACAGTACAGGTCATCAACTATAATATAAATTTAAAATTTAAGCATAGTATTTTAAAAAAGGAAAACATTTATAGTGCAAAATTAATTGAAGCTTAAACTAAATGAACTTAGTGTACTTTCATCCTTATGGATCCTAAAAATTTTTTTTATAGTAATAATTAGGTCTAATTGAGGAAAAACAAACCTGACAAACTTCATCCCCCTGTAGCTCTCTAGTCAGTGAAGAGCTGAATATGGTCCAATATGCAGTAGAAGAGATTTAATCAAACTAGGTCAATCTGGAAGCAGGAGCAGGCAAGTCAGCAAGTACCATTCAAATTACCATGAGCAGAAAACAGATCAATGGAAAAAGCAATCCAGAAAGCTAAAACTATATCCTCTAGTGTCCACGATGATGAATACCTCATGACACCATCTGATCCGGATTGGGAGGTCCAGGGGAGAAGGGCACACTGGGTATGACTGGCTGGTTTCCCAAACAAGATTGAAAATTACCACTTCACATTTTTTTCCCCTGGCTACTACACATTCCCCATCTAACCCATAAAAAGTATTCAATACCTGATGGGCTTTGTGCTGCAGAAGGAGTGGAAGTGGAGCTGGGTGCAACCGAGTCACAGCGCCCCGTACTCCCACTACCACTGGAACTGCCACTGGAAGGAGGAGATGGTGATGACAGGGGTGATGAGCCATGCTGGTTTATACACTGGGCCACAGCAAAACCTGCAAGACAAGACCCTGAAATTCACACACGGGGAAAAAAATCATTCAATCTTCACAGGCAAAGATGGCCTTAAGATGGATTGGGAAGGCCAAAGGATCAGTGTTTATTTCACCAGTTCTACAAGGCTACAAGTTAAATAAACAACAAAAACCATTACTTACATCAATGAACAATTTCTAAGCTCAAGCCAGTGGGGTTTACTTGATTCAAAGAATATTTGACACAATAAAATTAAAGTGCAATAAAAGAATCTAGATGGCCTTCTAGAGATTATCGTAATGGATTTAACATGTTAATTAAAAAATTTTTTTTTCAAATGGAAATTTTATAAAGCAAAGATGCTGGCCATGAGAAAGAGAACAAAGACAGTCTCTAGGCCTGACCCTCAATCTACTGAGCTACCCAGCTGTCCCCCTGTAGAACACTCTTCACAGCAACTGTGAAATTTGGAGTTTCAGCAGATTTAATATTTTCTCTGGCATCTAATATTCATACGACCTAAAACCAACAGTTTGATCTTTCTACTTTTAGAAGTGATAGTTTATATACTAATTAAATTGCTGGATCTCAAAAGAACAACCACTTTTGAAAGCAGTAAAAATAAAATAGTAAACATCACATATGAAAAGGTCATGTGTGAAGAAGCAGACAGGAAGTGATCATCCGTGGATAACAAATGATTTTGTTTAGATTCCCAACAATTTCAGCATTTACTCTAATGACTAGTAAATAATTCAACTCTTAATTTGGTACATGACACTAAAACAAGAATAAATCAGTGATCACAAGATTTTTTTCTTTCTTTCTTTCTTTTTTTTTAAACCTTTACCTTTTGTCTTACTAAGTATCAATTCCAAGGCAGAGGAGCAATAAGAGGTAGGCAGTTGGGATTAAGTGACTTGCCCAGGGTCACATACCTCAAAAAATGTGGGGTCATATGTGAACCCAGAACCTCTCATCTCCAGGCCTGGCCTCCTATCCACTGACCCACCTAGCTGCCCCTTCATAAGGTTTCTTTATCGATTACTATTCCAGGAAAATACTGTACTCATGTTGGACTTCAAGCCTTTGTTCAACCCTCTGCCTGCCATACCATTCTTACTATCTGACTACTTAAATCCTATCCATCTTCCAGAGTTTGCCTCATTTATAAAGCCTTCTCTTCCTATTCCATTCCACAGTGACCACTTTCTCCTCTGGACTTATGGTACTTACTATCTGCATCACTAACTCATGCTTGATTAATTTGCTCATACACATGTGGTCTGATCTCACACATGGCATGAAAATTCCTGGAGGGAAGGGATTGTGGCTTACTTTTCCCTTATATCTTCCTTGGGCCTTCATAAAGTGTGGTGAATAGAAAATGTTTTTAATATGATTTTTAAAATATATGTGAGAGAATAACAAAAAAGTAGGGGGAAATGAACTATATAAACTATACCTCTTCATAGATTAATAGTAAACTCCAAGGATAATCCAGTAAATCCATCCTCACAACAACCCTGGGCAGTAGGGCTATTATCCCCAGTAGAAACTGAGGTAGAGGTTAAGTGACTTGTTCAGGGTCTCATAGCTAAGTGTCTGGGGTTGGAATTAAGTTCAGGTCTTCCTAACTACAGGCTTAGCACTTTATCTACTGAACCATCTATTGTCTCTCTGCCCATTGTCACTATATAATGGCAGTAGAGATGGAATCTGAACCTAGATTTTCTGATTTCTCACTTAATATTCTTTCCAATTACATAGTGCTTCTAAAAAATTGGTCCCGTTAGGCTAGGAATGTCACTAGGAGTGTCACAGCAGCTACTAGAATGTAAAGACTCAACAAACCATCAAATGAATACAAGCAGAACAGTTCTAAGATCTATTTAGAGGTTGTCCAAGAATATTCCACGTATTGCCACAGATGTCCACTAAATAGCACAAGCTTTCTTATTAAGACTGAGCCACAGAATGAAGAATAAGACTAAGGGATCATCTGAAATACTTGAACTTTAGTCAAACAATCAGTTAAATTCAAAAGAGGAAATACTATCTGTAAAAAAATTGTTGTCTAATCTTTAGGAGGACCAATTTAAGTCCCTCCTCTATGAAGCTTTCCTTGACTATTGCAATCGACACTATTTCTCCATGTGTTCTGTAACAGTTATTCATACCACACACAATTTAGCACTTGATAATATTTCTGTTGTGTAATTCTCTGTTTCTTGTATGCAAGTCTTTTTTTTTTTTAAACCTTGCCTTACACCTTAGAATCAATACTATGTATTGGTTCCAAGGCCAAAAAGCAGTAAGGGTTAGACAATGGTGGATAAATGACTTGCCCAGGGTCACACAGCTAGGAAGTGTCTTAGGCTAGATTTGAACTCAGGACCTCTCATCTCTAGGCCTGGCTCTCTATCCACTGAGCTACCTACTTACACCCTTGTATGTAAGTCTCATCTTCCCAACTAGATTGTAGATGCTTCAAGGGTAGGAGTCAGTTGTTAAAAATCTCACAGTACCCAAAGATCTGGGGATACTACACACACACACACACACACACACACACACACACACACACACACACACACACACATTTACAGATTCATCTGAACATTTATTAAGCATTTATGTGCTAAACACCAGCATATATAGCAAAAAACAAAATTCCTTCCCTCTTAGAACTTACAATCTAATGGCGCGGGGGGAGGGGGAGGAGAATACACAAATAAAGAGGATACAAGATAAACTGTGTCTAAAGAAAAGAAGTAGAAAGTACTTTAGGAAAAATCCAAAGAAAGCTTTACCACCTTCAGCTTGAGGCGGGGGGGGGGGGGGGGGTGTAGGTGGAAGGGTGGACAATGGAAATGATGATGATGATTATTTTTTAAACCCTCACCTTCCATCTTGGAATCAATATTGTGTATTGGTTCCAAGGCAGAAGAGTGGTAAGGGCTAGGCAATGGGGGTCAGTGACTTGCCCAGGGTCACACAGCTGGGAAGTGTCTGAGGCCAAATTTGAACCTGGGACCTCCTGTCTCTAGAACTGGCTCTAAATTCACTGAGCTACCCAGCTGCCCCCACAATAGAAATTATAAATGAAAGCTTCACAAAAGGAGGTAGCTAGAACTTGAGCTGGATATTTAAGCAAAAGGATTTCAATAGGCAGAGGAGAAAGAATGCATGGCTAACAGGAGAGATGGTGGTCCTAATCCATGGAGGCAGGAGAAATGGAGGCAGGGCAAAAATCAGGAAATGGCCCAGCCTAATTAGACTATAGTGTGAGTGAAAGGGTGAACTTCTAAGTGCTGTATATAAATGAATATTGTTAAATAAGTCTGGAAAGGTAGGTTGCAGTCAGACTGGAGAAATCTTAAATAACAAGTTTAGCAGTTTGCATTTCATATTCTACAGGTAATAGGGAGTTATTGAGGGTTTTGGAGCTGGAATGTAACATAGTGAGACCTGAGCAATAGAATCATTTGGGAGCTATGTGAAGAGTGAATAGGAACGGGGAGAGACTGAAGCCAGAGAGACTAATTAGGAGGTTATTAAAATAATAATATTGATAGTAGCATGCAGTCAATATGTCCTAGGACTAGATTAAAGAAGGTCAGAGATTTTGCCACTATCTGTTAAAATGTGAGTCACACAATCTCTCTGTATTTCAGTTCTCTGTAAGATGGAAATGCTGATCCCTGCCCATATTTACCACAAAAGGTTCTTGCTGGGATAAAAGGATTAAAGTACTTTGACGCCTATATATACATATACAAATAAAGAAAAGGTCTTTCCTCACAAGAATAATGGCCTACACACATGTGTACATATTGCATATGTACATATATGCCAACTTTGGGGGAATTTCAGATGTAATGTTTCAAAAATCTTAGGCAAAACCAAAAAGTCAGGAAAATTCCCAGGAGCCACAATTGCAAATAGTCAATTTTATAGCTGTTTACTTCTTAATCATTTAAAGTGGTAAACCCCTAAGTTCACAAGCTTGTTTTCTTGTCTCAAAAATGAATTACCTCTTAACGAACCAAAATGTCAAGCCAGCTTTTGCAGAGAAGTTTATTTACCAAAGATTTAAAATGAAGTACCATCTGTGTGATAACAAAGTCTGAGCTGAGTCTTCCCCATACTAGGTGATGACACCAGACCAGGTAAATGATGCCACTGCTGTCACCATAGACGGCCTCACCTGTTACTTTTCAGGATCATCACACCTTTTACTGCACTGTAAAATTTCTGGGTCAGAGCTGTACATCAGCATCTGAAAGGTGGAAACTACAACCTAGAAGATTCAGGATGCTAATGTTCTTTAGTTTACGAACGGATTAAGAGACTTGCTATATATTAGCTAATAAATATTGTACATCTTCATATGCTTTGAAAGTGGAATGGAAAAATCATCAATCTCAGATTCTATTTTTTGTTGGGCTCAAATGGGCAAAGCACTAGTGCACACGATCTCTCTCTAAAGCTTGTGTACTTTCTGAGGCCGCTCGATCCCACCTCTCCTCTCTCTTAATGACAGTATGCACTCAAGAGTGGCTAGGCTGGGCTACCTTCTACTGTAACTCAGAACACTCTGCTACCTCCAGGAGCACTTTCATGTACCAAAGGTTGCCACCTTTTCAAAATGTCGCCAAAGGGTCACATTGGTGCAGAGCAGATCTTATGACAAATAACTTGTAGCTGGAGTATTTCCCTTTCTTACTTGCCTATTGTCTAAGGCTAGATGAATTAACCTTGGCCGAGATAGTGGAGCTTTTCTGGAAACTAGTCACACACACACACACACACACACACACACACACACACACACACAGACTGCCAAGTATTTTCAAATACATACATTGGACATAATGTATCAGAGAGACACTAAGAATCGGGGCAAATGTAGAAGACAGCGAGCGAACTCTGAACAGATCTCAGATCAAGACCAGTGAAAATCTGGGAATCTCAAGGAAATAATGTAAGATTGATTTGCTTAAGTGACAGAAACCTAACATACTATTAGGATCTTCTTGGGAATATAAATCATTTCTTTAGATTCAACAACAGCCCTTCTCGATTTCTTCAATGTTGAGAATAATCCATGATTGGAAACTGTAGTCATGTCAGATGAAATTTTATTATGAAATTACAGAATTTTGGAAAAAGCTTTACCACTGACCTTTTCTTCACAAATGGCATTTCATCTCCCAAAGGTTCCTCATGCCTGAAATATTCTTCCTCTATTTCCTGGGAACACTGGTTTCCTCTAAAATGCAGCTCAAGGACATCTTTAGCAAGAGGATCTTTCCTTGTCCCCCCAGTTACTAGTGCTAACCCTATGAGGTCACCCCTTCTATGTATCATGAATATGCCTATATGCATGCATGTTGTCTCCCAGTTAGTTACTCCCATGAGAATAGGAACTATTTCATCTTTTCTTTGACTCCTTAGGACATCATACAGTGCCTGGTACATCATAGGCACTTAATAAATGTTTGCTGATGGACTAATTTTCTTCATTTTGCAGACGAAGAAACAGGGGACTAACAATAAAGTAACTTCTCCAACACATCATACAGATGGTGGCATAACTTTGACTATATTCCAGTTTTCCTGATTCCTATTCTCACCTTTTCCTATATGTGGTTACCTTTATAACATGAAAGTAGGTAATGTATATTCATGTGTTCTTAGGTAGAATACAGATTACTTTATTCACGTTTAAAAACAAAACAAAACAAAGCTCCTAGGACCTGGTGTCTAGGAACCTGGTTTAGACCAGGCAAACTTGGGGTTTTGTGGGAGCCTTTGATTCTTCCCTTTCAGGGGCATTGAGAAAGGATAATTCATGAAAAATATCACCAGGAGTCTGGCCAAAAATATTAGATAGATATGTTATTTCCAACTCAGGGAGTATAGCTTGACCCCAAGACATGTGATCAACCAAACATAAAGTTAGAAGATGGTTAACATCCTTATCACCCTGCAAGAGCCAATTATTGGTTTGTCTCCATTATCCTCTTCACTTATACCTCAATATTCTCCCACCCTGCCCTTCCTCCCTACTTGTCTCCTGGGTACTAGATCCTCAGGGAAGTGATAAGGTAACAAATTTCCTGCTTCCCTCCTTTTTTTGGGGGGGAGATTCACTTTATTATTTTTTTTACTTAGAATATTTTTCCATGGTTACATGATTCATGGTTTTTCCCACGCTTCTTCTCTTCTCGCTCCTAGAGCTGACAAGCAATTCCACTGGGTTATATACATATTGTTGTTCAAAACCTATTTCCACCAGCATATTTATCTTAAGGTTGTTGCAGGTGTTTCTCTGCAGGTGTGTTTTAAGCTGGGGGGAGGGAAGACCCATAGTAACCAGTAAGTAAGATCCGATCTACCTTTCCCCTTCCCCAAATGACTTCCTACCCCTCAGTACATTGCACAGAATAAGCAGCTATAGATGGATCGCCTGTATACCTCATGTTATATTTCTGCCCAAACCTACCTCTCTTACAAACTTTCCTATTTCCATTATCCTTACTGTCTCCTAGGTTTTCAAACTCCTCATTATCCTTGATTTCTTAATCAACTGAAATTGCCACCAAAGTTACTGATGATTTCTTAATCGTCAAATCTGAAGACCCTTCTTCAGTCCTTGATCTTGACTTTGGAATCAGCTGCTCCTCCCCTTTTCTTGGATATGTCCTCTTTCCCTTTCTGAGTTGCTGAAAAAGTGCTTTTACCTATAAAAATTCTCATAATGGCACTATTTAAAAAATTTGGAGACAAAATTTTCTAAACTGTTGAGAAAGCTTCTAAATGAAGAGCTTCAGTGAGTTTTGAAGCCATTTGTCAAAAATGTATGAAAATGCAACATCTTCTGCTTAATATGCAAGAACAAGTGGTTTAGTTGATACCAGGGAAAACAGAAATGTACTCACTGAAATTCAACAAAAATATTTTGTTGAATTGGTGGATGGACCTGAAAATAACCTGATTTATTTAATTAATTCAAAAAGTAATACTCTTCTATTTGTACTTATTTTTGTAAGGCATCTTTTTCAACTATGAACACCTTTAAATCTAAGTTTTGAAACAAAATGAATTTAGAACAAGAACACTGAGTTGACATGTCAAAAGTGATAAACCAAGATGTTCAAAATTAATGAAGACTATTCCATCACATTGTTTTCATTAAAATATCATTAATACATTTTAATGAGTAAAAAGTTTTTTGTTCTATTCCATAAAATAATCTATTTTTGTTATGTTTTATAATGTAAATATTGATCATACAGTAGCATATACATATATATATATATGATTTGTATATAAGTAAATACACATATATTTGCAAATGTGCTCACAAATGTTTAATGATAACGTATACAATTAAAAGAGTTTTAAGAGGCAGCATGGTGGCTCAATGGATAGAGAACCAGCCCTGGGGATGGGAGGCCCTGGGCTTCAAACTTGGCCTCAGACACTTCCTAGCTGTGTGACTCTGGGTAATTCATTTAAACCCAATTTCCCTATTTGTACCTCTTCTACCTTGGCAGTGATATTTAGTATTGATTCTAAGAGAGAAGGTAAGGATGAAAAAAAAAAGTCTATAGACTAATGATACTATTTTGGTATGTTGCTTTTATGCCCTTTGAAGCATGGCCTCCTTGACAGAATTCTGAACTAGGAATTAACATTGGGGCTCAGACTCAGATCTCTACCTCTTGGTTTTCCTGGATTCTTTCTAGCACTAATTAAAATTTCACATTCTATGAGAAACCTTTCTTGACCTTCCTATATTCTTGATTAGATCAATTAGACTTAAAGAACTAGAGTATGAGTCCCTTTGAGTTTACAAAAAGAAAGCCTGAGCAACATATTAAAGCATCTATTCCGCAAAATTGTGTTGGAGAACTTTGCATGGCACCCAACATTTAACAGAGATCATTCACTGGGATGGTCCATCCTACATTAGAAGTAGAAATCTCCAAATGTACCCATCTGAGATGAAGGATATTTTCTTGGCTGGCCTGCACAGCTGGCAAGTGACTATATAAAGGCAGAACACATCTTAGCAAATCAATCGCATCACTAATTACTCTCTGGGCTTAGTATATATATCTCAGTTGGGAGAAGCTCAATCATACTAACAGATAGGGAGCTCTTCTTTGAAATGGCGATCTACTGTTAGTTGTAAAGCCAGCTGAGTGCAAGCAACCTCAAAATGGAAGGCGAACTAGAATATGGGGAAAATAATAAGGAAATATGATTTTTAAGTTTTTTAAAAATTCCATATTTTGGATGATTTAAACTGAGCCTTGAAACATTTCAATGGACTCCTCTCCTTACTAAATCTGGGTGAGATGTCAAAACCTCATCCAACTTGGGCCTAAATTTCCTTTATCACTTAAAAAAGGCTATGCTATGCACTGTAAGATTTCTTTGTTTCTTATAACACTAAGGGGATACCTGAAAGACTCATCTGAGAAAGTGAACTCCAACTCATGATTATAATTATCAAAGACCATATGGAAATGCTCTAAGTCTGTGATTTAAGATGCTGTGGCAAAAAGCCGTTTAGAAATAATAAACTTAAATGTATCCCAAAGGCTTTGAAACCCTTTTGCTATAAACTTATACTAGGAACCAACCCAAATAGTTTGATAAGAAGGCACTATCTAATAAAAATATAAGTATTTATTCATGTTTATACTGGAAATCAACCCCACTGATGTGCCTCAATCATTAAACATGAAATAAAACTGAGTTTGCATGAAGACACCCAGTTGGTTCAAGAGAAACAAATCACGGATTCTATAGTTTCCAACATGAATGACTTCCGTAAAAGTCACGATGGTTAAAGTTTGCCTTTCATTAGCAAATTCATTCAGACAGACTGAATATCAAGTTTCTGCTGCAGTATTCATATTTTAGCACAACCCCAGCTATGCTGGGAAACAGTGAATAATCAATTGGCCTTCTGACCTCACATGCACAGCATTAGACATGGAGTGAGGCCATGACCTTTATTTTCTAACAAATGCTAGCTTCTTCTTTTGCTCTGCATTTTCACCCTGAATAAAACTCACTAAATCACTCACAGGGAAGCTAAATATGGGAAGAGAGTTTTGAATGAAATTAAGTTGAAATTTTATATTGAAAACTTCTCTAAATTAGTATTATATAGCATGAAGAGATATAGGGAGGGAAAATGTGAAGGGATGGAAAGGCTTTGAGCTCAGCCGACTCATCATACCAAAATGAGCCAAAGATGTGTAATTCTATTTTTTTTCTCTTTGGGAGATATTCAACACACATTTGGCAAGAGCCCTCAGTGAGCACTGGACTGTCTTAGGCACTGAGAGGCATAAAAACTTCATACATATTAGAGGATTGAGACATAAGTTCAGAAAACTAATATACAATATTACTTAAGCATTTGAGAGAGCTGTAAAAATAAAGTACCTGTAAAGAATTTACAGAGGAGGTGCATTAGAGCTGTGCTTTAAAGGATGGTTAGGAATTTAAGAAAAGAGGGAGAAGGGAGTAATGACAGGCAGAGGTTTGGAGACAGAAAAACATAGGGTATGCTCAGTGGGTACAGTAATCCAGTCAGGCTATTGTATAGTGTGTGAAGAAAAACATGAGGTTGGCACCACTCTGTGGGAGGATTTGAAGGCTACACGAAAGAATTTGAACTATGTTCTAGAGAAAATAGGGAGCCACTAAATAGTTTTTTTTTAGCAGAAGAATGGCATGGCTGAATCTGTCTGTAACAATTTTTCTTCTGGAAGGGAAGACTGGAGGCAGTCAAAGGAACAAAGGTAGAAAGACCTAATAAGAAATAAAATCTATAGAACTTGAAAGATGATTATGAAGAAAGTAAAAAATTTCAACAGTTTTGAATGTCAGAGGCAGGGTAAGTAGTGGTGCCTCAGAATAGAAATAATGAAGTCAAAAGGTATAACTTGTTTTGAGGGAAAGATATCATAAATTCAGTTTTGGACATGATGAGTTTGAGTTTCCATTGGGACAAACAAGTAGTGCTGTACGTAGACAATTAAAGATGTGGTACTAGGGCTCCAAAGACAGGCCCAAATGCATACCTAGATTTGAGACTATATTTGTATACTATAGGTGGTAGCTGAAATTGTGGGAGTAAATGAGATTGGCTAAAGACATAGACACACACACAATTATTCCATTAATCAACAAGTATTTTAAAAAGTGCCCATCTGCCACATGCCAGGTAGAAAAGAAACCATACCTGTCCTAAAGGAGCTTACAACCATTTACCCTTTTCTGTCACCCCTCACTCTGCTGGTTTTCTTCCCCATTTAGACGACAGACCCCGAGGAAACATCTTCCCTGAGAGTTTGGATGAGGAACAACAAAAATGGTGACAACAGAAATAGGAGAACCAAGAGGATATAATGGTGTAGGGTGCAATTAAGTAGAGTCAGGATGTATATATAAAGCACATTATGGGAGTGAGATAATATATATAATCTAAATAAGTCAAGGATGGCAAATTTATTTTTACTATTTTAGCAGGGCATTTAACCAAGAAGTATGTAACCTTTTAAACAGATATTGTAAATATTGCTCATATAGTTTTTAAATAATGGAGATGAATTTTAATTTTACATATGCACCTAGATTCCAGGCATAGTGATATTATTTATCATGTATTATTATTTCAGAAGGAAATTTCTGACTAGTTATGATAATGTGGGGATATTTACATATTTGATTTTCATATATTAAATGAATAAATTCAAAATGTCTAAGAAAGAATACCGAATAGGAAGGGCTGCTGAAATGTTTAGGAAGTTGAAGACATACTTTGGCAATCGGTAGTTCTCTAGTGATCTATGAGAGCAATTTTACAGCAGAGTGGCAGGGAAGACAGACTGTAAGAGGTTGATGAAAGGGTGGGTGGTAAGGAAATTTTCAAAATCAGGCAGCCTTTTCTAATTAGTAGTGAATGGGAGAGAAGTGAGATGGTAACTGGATTGGATAGAAAGATGAGAAGCAATTTTCTTTAAATTACAAAAGATATGAGCATACTTACTGGTGGAAAGGAACGTGAAACTGAAGATATGTGAGAAATGAGAATGGCTGCTGGAAGAAGGTCCTGAAGGAGGCAGTGGGATCAAGGGTACTAGCAAAGGAATTAATCTTAATTAGGAGTAGAAGTTACGCCTTTTGTGACATGAAGGAAGAAGGAGAGCAACCAGGCTGAGAAGTTTGGAGCTTAGAAAGCTCATGTCAGATGGCTTCAGCTTTCTCAATGAAACAGAATGCTGTGATCTAAGTCTGGTTGGAGGGGGTGTGACTAGATCGAAATGAAAGGTTATGAAAGAGTCATTGTAGGGGAATGAGAGAGTTGTTAAAGGATAGGAGAAGAAGACTAAGTTAAGGGGACTTAAATAAGACTAAGACTAAGGAGACTTAGAGGTTTAAGATAGGGGAGGGAAGCAGCAAGGGCCAAAATGAAGGGCTATAAATTTATTGTGGATGAAATCAGCTCCATACACTGGCTACACTTGTGGAACCTCAAAATGGGATACCATACCAAACCCATTATAAAAACCCTCCCTCTTTTGGAAGCACCTTGGGCACGTAAAAGGAGCCACGAGTGACACCTGATCTTTAATGCTTTTATACGTATATATGTATGTATACACATACACGAACATTTTAAAAACAACACTTTTCCCAAAATATTGCAAACTTACAAAAGCTTTTCACCTATAGATCTGATTACCATGCTGCTGCTTCTTGGAATTTTAGTTTTTAAGCCTGACAACTTGCTGAAGAAAAGAATCTACTTCTCATTATCTTATATTTCCTTATAGTATTTCTCCTAACCATACTGTTTTTCTGGCTCTTCCATTAGGTTTCTGCAACTGCCCTCCTAATAAAGGTTGCCATTCACAGAAAGACAAAATCCAAGCTCTGAACACCCATCTCACTAGTGGAGTAACTTGGATATGAACCTGAGGTCTAGGAAAAACAGTTTCATCTTCAACTTGCATAAACATGCTAGTGTTCTGTAGCTTTACTTACTTTTGTCATCGGAATAATGAGCACATACCAATTTACCCAGTGCACAGAAATTCAGATGGCATAAGGATTGTTGTCCCTGGAGTGGATCTTTGAGTGTCTCTTAAAGGAGCACGTCAGAGCAAACCTCTTTTTTGGAATTTCATTGCCAGGAATTAATGTATGCTAAGGCATTTCCTATCTTTCCCACCCTCATCCCTCTCTGGATCTGCTTACCATCTGTAAACTAGAAATCACAGCTCAAGAACAGACTCAGAAATGAATCTTTAGGAGGTGTCACTGAACCTGCTATCTGCATCTCTTACATCTTTACTGAGAACAGGACAAGAAGAAATGGGCTTTCACTATGGAAATGGAGAGTGAGGTTAGCTATCAGAGAGATCTTCCAAACAATGAGAAGGAAGAACCTGATGGAATAGGATTCCATTTCCTATGTTAACTCGGGGGGGGGGGGGGGGGGGGGGAACTACAGCCTGAGGTAGAAATAAAAATGTAAAAACAAACCATTCTTAGTTCATTGGCTGTACAAAAAGGGTGGTGGGCCATATCTGGCCTGCAGGCTGTAGTCTCTATGAGAATTAGATTGGAATAGCTATCTGGCAGGGATGTGAAGTATACTATGGTCAGCCCTGTTTGAAGCAAAGTCCTAGCCATTTTAATGATATCACTCCCTCGGCCTTTTTTTAGGTACTTCTACTATCTATCTTACTAGTTCTACTTGTTGCTTCAAAAAGGTCAAAATGGGATGGAAGGAGCATGTGGAAATTACACAAAGAGCATTCAGCATGTGTATACTAGGCAAAGAGTTGATCATGCATTTGTTGTTGTTTCAACTGTGTACAATTCTTTCTTTCTTTTTTTTTTAAACCCTTACCTTCCGTCTTAGAATCAATACTGTGTATTGGCTCCAAGGCAGAAGAGTGGTAAGGGCTAGGCAATGGGGGTCAAGTGACTTGCCCAGGGTCACACAGATGGGAAGTGTCTGAGGCCAGATTTGAACGCAGGACCTCCTGTCTCTAGGCCTGACTCTCAATCCTCTGAGCCACCCAGCTGTCCCCTCAAGTGTGTACAATTCTTTATAACTCCATCTGGGGTTTTCTTGACAAAGATACTGGAGTGGTTTGCCATTTCCTTCTCCAGTTCTGTAGCATACTAGGCATGGAAGTATGGGTTGATGTATTAAATATTTGATCAGAGCAGTTAATGATCAATGTATAGGCAGTTCTAAGGGCAAGAGAATTCCTGGGCCTAAGCCACAAAAGCTTTGCCCTCACCTGGTCAAACCTCATTCCTCTGAAAAGTGCATGTCAGGTGTATCCCCACCTACTCTGCTCTTGTCATTATCTATGCTACCAATGAGAATCAACTATGCTTTGTTATGTATTCATTCATCCTCTCTATCCTCAATAAAGCCTGGGATGAGTGCGTGATCTCCCCTCTTGTTTCCTGCAACCTTGAAGTTCTCACTACTGTCTTTCTCTTTGCTAAGGCCACTCTTGGCCAAGTGCTTTCTATCTCAGAATTCTTACTTCCACGTGTCTGCATTACTTCTCACATTTTCCTTTAATTATCATTCCAAGGAGAATGTCATAAGGGTTCACGCCTTCCATATCAAAAAGATTGACTTGTCTGTGTCTTCTTATTCTTCACCCATTTTCTCAGACCCCTTGCTCCTTCTTGAGCCCCAACCCACAAAGGAAAATTCTTTTTATAAAAGCCGCTGGCCGGCCTGTTATAGGTTCATTTGACAAATGAGGAAACTGAGGCAAACAGGGAGAAGTGACTTGCCCAGGGGCCACACAGCTAGTGTCTGAGAGCGGAATTGAGGTCTTCCTCACTCCATGCCAAGCATTCTATCCACTATACCACGGAGCTGCCTTGATCATGTATAGAATGAGAATATACAAGGTGATCATGTAAGGGGACCTAGTTCTTTCCAAAGGCATTAACACTTTCCATCACTACTTAAAACACTCCCAAATCAGGTCATTCACTGATATTTTTTCACATTTGGATTCTGATTTCATGATGTTGAGTGGGAAGCCACTATAGTCGTGGATGTGTCAAAAGAATTCCTGTATACGATATCTATATTTGAAAGGCCATGTTTGGTCTCACACAGTGATATTCAATCATAAACAATGTAACAAAATGAATAATGAAAATTTCTTGAATTTATACAAGGCCAAAATGAGTTAAGAAACTTGTATAATATATATAAAAAATCTAAATGTATAATAAGACCTAATCAAGTTTTAAAATTCTATACAAGAGGTCCTTAAATAGACTTATTACTTTGTAACTTCAGACTTTATATGCATTGTGAGAAACAGCAAATGGCCTCCATTCCTTCTCATTTCTTAAATGTTATTCTCCGAATTTCTGTCTGGCCTTGTCTCTTTGTACTTGTTTCCATGATAAATATTCCCTTGAATACCTTCAACTATACCTTTTCACAGCTGTCACAATAATTAATTTGACAAGTAGAAGGAAAAAGTTTTTGGAATGTTGTAAATGTTTTACTCTGAAAGAAGAAACATTGTATTTTCCACAAATTTTTCTGTTTTACCTCATCAATATAACATAGTGACCAAAAAGATGTGGCAGATATTGTCCAAAGTAACTGCTTAGAGTTTAATTAATAAAGTTAGCATCTTAAATAAAATGAAATCTCTAAAGCACAAGTGGGGTTTTATTTGAGCAAAGCACATACTCCATCACAGTGTTTTAGGATCATGAATATTTTAGTGCCCTAAAATGAGATTTGTTCAGGTTAGTTAGGCAGCACAGTGGATAGAGCAGCAAATCTGGAGTCAGGAAGACCAGGGTTCAAATGTGGCCTCAGACATTTCCTAGCTCTGTGACTCTGCGCAAGTCACTTAACCCCAAATGCCTAGCCCTTTGCTGCCCTTCTGTCTTAAAATTGATACTAAGACAACAAACCAACTAAAAACAAACCAAAAATGCCTTGTTCATGCCTTTCTTAAAAATAGCAATTGAACACTTCTTCAAGAGTAAATAAAATTACAGATTTAGGGCTAAAAAGGCCTTAAGAGTTCTAAAACAACTCTCATTTCATAAGTGGGGAAATAAGGGTTAGAGAAATGATTTGCCCAAGGTAGCAAAGCTACTAACAGTAGCAGAGACAGGATTCAAACCAACATTCTTTGACTCGAAATGCAAAGCTTTTTCCACATCATAAGATGATAAATTTAAACTACTTTTAGAAGTGACAATTTCGATAGGTATGTTTAAGAATAATTTTATAAAATATGATTTATAAGAGAACACAAATCTCTTCTTCTGAAACTAGATCCTTCAAATTTAAAATACTATGGGTATATGAACATTTATCAGTTACATGTACTTTTTTCTTTCATTTGGTATTTCTTTATCAGACTCAATAAGTTATAGGTATCCTTTATTAAGAGTAAGCTTAATATACAAACCTTGGTTATAACTTATAAAGTAGACTTTTTTGGGCATGTTTTACCTACATTTAAAAAATCTAACTTACAGATTTTTTTTGGGCATTGCACTCCAGCAAATGTATTTCCCCAAAGGTTATTTTCATGCTGTCCTTTCCCCCCTGCTAAAATTCTAACCTTCTGCGTCTGAGGTCACATTTGAACCCAGGACACCTCTTGTCTCCAGGCCTACCTCTCTATCAACTGAGCCACCTAGCTGCCCCCAAATACATGTTCTCTTGTGAGGACACAGGAACAGGAGTTTATAGAATATTAGAGACATCAAAATTCCTTTGCATCACTACACCAAACATTAAAATAATCCAAACTACATTCACAGTTTGGTTTATTATTATTAAATTTAGAATAAAGTTGATTTTACACTTTGACACATTATTAGGAATACCTTGTTTTTGTGTGTCTTTATTCCCTCTCCAAAGCTTTTTCTCATCTGATCACAAATATGCCTAATCACCATAGTTCTATAACGTGGTTTGATACTACAACATTCCAGTCCTGTTTTTCTCTTACCCTTCACAGTTAAACATCTCAAAAAACCTTTCTATAACTGATGCCTCTGTTTCTTCATCACCTCCTGGCAGTGGGGACCACCATTCTACTTGAATTTCCCTCCAAAAAAATTCAGCAAAATATTTATTAAGTTTTTACTATGTGTTCAGCACTGCTCTTAGTGCTAGAGATAAAAAGATGAAAAAATAAAGTTCCTGTCCTCAAGGAACTTATTATGTTCTATTTGGGAGACACAAAGTTACAACCACATTTACATAGCATTTTAAGATTTGCAGAGTGCATTTTTCATATTACCCCTGTGATGTGGGAGATAGTGAAATTATGATTATTCTCAGTTTATAGATGAGAAAACTTCTAAAGGGGTCAAGTAACTTGCTCATGATCAATAGTGAGATTTAAACTCAGTTCTCCTGACTCCACGGTCAGTCTCCTACCAATTACTTCATTATGCTACATAGAAAAATACAATTCTTTATTTTGATAAGTCAGCACAAACTCTTTGCTATGAGTACTACTAGGCTAATAAAAAAACAAATGGTTTATATAAAAGGAGTGAAAACAATTTTTAATGATTTAAACAAATGAGCCTCAAAGAAGAAAACCAGACACCTAGCATTTATATAGCTCTTTAAAGTCTATTCCATCATTCAATTGCTTATAAGTATCTTAAAATATTCCATGGTTTACAAAAACTTGTTTCTTTAATATTTTCTCTCTTCCTTTGGTTAAAAAAAGACAACATAAAGATTACTGTGATTTTGTGTTGTCTGGAAACAGGACAATTTCCTTCTCTATTCATTCATTTCAAATACTTTGGGGAAAAATACATTTTACTGAAAAGTCCATCCAAGAACAGGCAGAAATAGTAACTGGCAAAATGACCTAAGTGTCCTGAATTTGGTTTTTAAATATTTTGACATCCTTTCCATTTCCTCCACATTTATTATTAACAAATGTCCAAATCATTTTATGTATTAAACTTGTTTTCTCCAAAGAATTCAACGTTCAGTACAGCCTGCTCTGCAGTCTGGGGATGGAGTGGGTCAGGTGATATTTTGGTCAGTTTCTTCCAAATCCTCTGGAAAACCTTTATATTCAGAATGAAAGTTTTAGAGGTATGAGTTCTTGGGAATATCTTACCTTTAAACAAACTCTAATACCTAAATTCAAGTGATTAGTTCCCCAAATAGTCCATTTCAAATTTTTCCAGGACCAAAACATAGTATCAGAATTTTATGTGAGTGAAATAAAAAAAAATCGAACATTTGTCTTTTATCTTAGAACTGATACTTAGTATCAGTTCCAAGGCAAAAGAGTGGTAAGGGCTAGGCAATTGGGATTGTGACTTGCTCAGGGCACATGGCTAGGACGTATCTGAGGATAAATTGAATCCAGAACCTTCTGTCTCCAAGCCTGGCTCTCTATCCACTGAGTCACCTTGCTGCCTTACTTTGAGTGAAATTTAACAAAGAACACTTGTGCCACTGCACAACTGTGTACATAGAGGCATAATTGAGAGAAAATTCATTTTTTTCAGGATGCAACTTACTTTAGTACCTGCAATCAAACAATGAAATTTGCATCACCTACAGACAGGTAAATGACATAGTGACAACTAGTAAACTCCATTTACAATGTTTTAATACAAAATGGGGATTGTTGCCAGAAGACTCTTACGCACATATGTAATGCATTCAACAAAGTGCTATCCAAAACTGTCTGTCTGAGGCCAAGAGAAGGTCATATCCCTCCCTCTCATACCGGTCATCCAAGACAAAGATTTAGGACTGAAAGTAAAAATCTAAAATGTTTCTCCAGAATAAAAAAAAAGTATGTACCTTGTTCCTTGGGAATGAGATAAAAACCCATTATTATGCACATACAAACCTCCCCAAAGGAAGACTTTTACTTGACTTCCTAACAGAACAAGATGGTTTGCAATCATTATTTTTTCCTAGGCTTTTAGCCATTCAAATAAAAATGTCCCAAATGACTGTCCTTGCTTCCAGTTTCCTTTAAAAGGCAGCACCACATCTGAGATCGATGTTTTCCTTTGAAGTGAAGTCTAAATTTATCCTTCCCTTTATCTTGCTACTCTGTTTTACCACCAGACTGAACCCTACAAGCTAATCCATCCCCTTCCATGATGATTCTTCTCTTCACATTTTGTACACTGTTACTTGGCCAGGATATGTATGTGTACACACACACACACACACACACACACACACACACCCTTTAACTTTTTTTCAAAATCTTCAATTCCCTTAATGATTTTTATGTTGCTTCTTTGCTACACTCCCTTAAATAACAACACTCCATTTACAGTGAGTCTTCATTCACAGATAAGAAATTCTATCCATAAAAATAATCAGGTTTGCTTGCTATGATTTGCTTTTTATAAGTCTCCTACCCCCACCCAAAAGTGGCTGATTGTTCATTATTTGATTGCCTTTCAGCAGTGGAATGATGTAGACTACTGTGCTTTATTGACTGAATTAAATCACACAACTTACTTCTTTCTTGGTATAACTTGGCAAGTTGCCCTGTGAGTGAAATTGCAGTGATTGATTTAATGCCTGACATCCAAGAGCCAGTCAGTATCCCCCAAATCTTTACATTTGTGTGCAGTTTCACAAAAAACAGCCCTAATTGGAATTTAAGCTATGACATCTCTTTAGTTGTGAACTTGCACCTTATCTTTATTTAGCAAGAACAAAATAAAACACCTGTGCCTGTTAGCAAATAATTCACCTATCCACCTTTTAGAAACTACAATTTATCTGCAAAGATCATGCCAAATGCAACTCTAATGCACCGTGATTTAAGACAAAACAAATCCTAAAACTGAAATTAACCCTTCATAATCGATACTCTGGTATTGTAGACAAAGAGCAGACCAAGTGACTCAGAAACTTTAAAATGTGGTTCCAAGATATGGAGTATAGGGAGATCAATTTTCTGGGAAGAATGGGTAATATATCAACAGACTGAGCTCTGAGCCTTTATAAAGAAATCAAACATGTTTGATATTCCTCAAGTACCCAGAATGATCTAAATATTAATAAATTCACCTTCATAATTCATCATCTCTTGATGCCAAATCTACTACCAAGTATTAGTCACTAGGCTTCATTTACCACCTTTCAGGAAGCAGAGAGTCCAGAGGAAAATGTTTTCTAGTTTTAGAGCACTCCTTGGCTATGATGGTGCTTAGCTGTTTAGTGGAGCAAAAATATTGGGGGCTTAAACAAAAACCTTATGGGTATTCCAACTGCTTTTGTCAATGTCAGCTCATCCATAGCTTTCTGGCCTTTAAAACCTCTCATGCTCCAATTACTTTTGGCTGCTTCTACACATAAAATGTGATCAAGTTAACTCATCTAAACAGAATCCCATCTTCCAGTACCTTAATCAGGATGAAATATAGCTGCATACCTTGCCTCTGGTAATACACTTGCCACTTTGATAAATCATCTCTTTTACTCTCTCTGTCCTTTATTTTTCTGAGCTCCTTGGCCTTTTATTGCTTTTCAGGAGTTTATCATGTTGAACCTTTATCCTTTTCCAGGAAACCCTGTTTTTTCTTTCCTTTTACAATTAATAAATAATAATGAGAGCTTCCTTTGACATAAAACACATCCTGGTTCCCAAAAAGAACTTGCTGCAGCTTCTTTCTGCAACAGTTGTTTGGTCTTTGCTAAAGGATGTGCTACCTGGCAAAAAAACCCAAAAACAAAACTGGAGAGTTTTGGCATGATATTTATCTTGGGAAAAGCAGCTGGTTCCTATCTTATAAAGCCCACTGAATGCCCTTGGTCCTAAACTGCTCCAGCAGAGCAATCTTAGAAGATTTAACATGGAGTAAAGAACAATGGCCTAGGAACATCACTGGCTCTGAGAATTTGGTAATTCTTCTACACTAATTTTTCTATTTGCCAGATATAGAAAACACAAACCCTGTTTACCTGCTATTAGAAGTATGATAGAGCTAAGAATTCTAGATTAGACTTCTAAAAAAACCTCCTAAAATTCTCAGGGAAAGTTGCTATTGGGAATCAAGATATTTTCTTGTTTCTGATAGATGTTCTAGACAAAGAGATTATTTCATCTGTTTTTCTATCTTAATTCCACAACATAAAATGCAAACTACTTTTGAGATTTTCAATAAATGCCCACAGAAATAATGGTAATGCCCAACTTTCCTTTTCATAAGTTATGATTCTGAGGTCAGACCACAATCAAAGCAGATTTCTGGAAAGGTATGAAATGAGAACTTATCTCATAACTTACAGGAAAGAAAAGGGAACAAATGTTACTCTACCAGTAATAAGAGTTTCTTCTTCAAAATAAAAAAAAATGAAATGGAAGAGTAATAATTTTAGGAAAAAGGAAGGCTGCCAGGTGTTTCTGGAGCTCATTGAGATTTCCAAATTAATATGGAATGTTTGGACCACTGTTAGGAAAATGCTACATAAAAGTTGGCTTTGACCAACGTGAACTGCAAATCAGATAATACGGTAACATAACTTCTGAAACAAACCAGGGTTTTAATGTTGCCCTGTCAGTTGGTAACTTAAATTTGATTCATAGGATATAACATTGACTTGAAGGATTACAAAAGCGCACACATAATCCAGCTTTAAAAAGTTCAAGTTTCATCTCATGCAGTTCTCTAACCACAGTGTATATCAAACACTCACACACACACACACACACACACACACACACACACACACACACACACACACACACGTTCTCTCTGTTTTTGTCTCATAGTGAGGAAAGAAAAGTTTGCTTTCTTCACTGTCTAAAGAATACAGCTTTATGACACTGCTGTTTATTACAACCTTATGAGGAGATCTAGTACTAAAATATAGGAAATGATATGAGTTTTCATTGAAACCTCTGGATTATGCACCAAACTAGGGATTTTTCTCCCCATTCCTTTGGCCAATGCATTAACTTTGGGTCAAAGGGTCCACAAGAACTCTGGATTTAATAATGCTTCCCATGTAGTAATTTTCATTTTCCTAAATAACTCTTCTTTCCACCAGTGTTGGTTCAACTAAGCTGGTGTTAAATATTGTTGGTTTTGTTTTGTTTTGAAACCACTGCATCAGGTTATATTAGGGGCATTTTTAGGTTCAAGTGAGATAGGAATATTATTATGGAGTCTGAATAGTTGTAGCATATGGCTCTACATAGTTCTAGTTGATTTGTTCTCCAGCTGTTAGACACATGGATGGATGTATTATCAGCCAGACTTGTCTTTGCCAGCTAAATTTGGGTCATTAGATCTCACATGCAGGATGATTTGGGACCTGCCCCTATTAACAATTGTTTTCATATTCTAGAGGGACACGATTAGATTAAGATATCCTAAATTTCATTTTTAAACAAAGTAGAAATTACCTTTTTTCTAAGCATTTCACTAAGCAAAATCCTTTCCTTGACATGTTGAAAAAGCTTATTTACTCTTTAGGGAAAATCTCTACACTGAAATATTTTAAGAGATTCCTGTTTACCTAATTTCTCAGAATTAACTTCAATAATGGAGATGAAAAAATAAGTAAATTGACTTGGGATCATTTCTATCTGAAATCCAATGAGAAAAACGAGATAACCATTATAACTGATATTTATATAGTGCTTTGAGGTTTGCAAAGTATTGTGCAAATATGATTTCATTTGATTTTCACACAAAACTGGTGGGTGGGTATTACAAATATTGTCGCCTCCATTTTACAGATGAATAAAATAGCAAATAATATCATCACTATTTTGCAGAAGAGGAAAACAGTCTCTGATTAGTTGACTGGATCAGATACACAGCTACGAAGTTTCAGACAAGGTCTAACCCACCTTCCATCATACTTTGCTGCCTAACCACACCACAAACCAAGCTAACTATAGCATAATTAAATAGGATCTCCAATTCTTCAAAAGTGTTATCGTTACATTTTACTTCCCTGGGAAGCACTAGAAAACTAAGGCAGAATGAGCAAGAATTTCTTACCTTTATTTATTTGATCTGAGGACTCTTAATGAGCAGTTTGGTATAGATATCATTGCTGTGTTTTCAGAAAAACACATTTTAGGCAATCTATATTATTATTCAAAACCAGTACGATCTTAGAAGTTCATCAGCTGAAAAGAGTTTTGCCTATGTTTGTTTCTCAAATATCTAATTACAGCCATATAGGTGTCATGAAAATACACAAATTTCATGTCTAAATACTTGTATATCAAAAAACCAGTTTCTAGACTGTATTACTCTTAGCACTACTAGTGCTCTCTATTGTCAGTTAAAAACTAGATACAATCAGAGAACATAGCCTCATAATCATTATTGACATCAAAAAGATCTTATATTGATGCTGAAATATGCCCTTCAAATATAAGGAAAAAAAAACTCCACCCTTCAATTCCTTTGTGATTAATAAGCTGCTTACAACAGTTTTCAATATTTTGTTTAGATGCATGACATACTTCCTTGGTGAATTACTGAGAATCCTTTATTTGAATGTGATGCTATGTGATACAGTCAGTAAAATCAACAAATATTTACTGAGCAGAGTCAGGGACTATTGCATACTGCAGAGTAATAGACTAGAAGTTAGGCTTTAGGCTCAATTTTGCCCATTAACTGGATGTGACCAAGGATAGCCCAGTGAATATCTTTGACTGTCCTGTCATCCACACAAATTGAGGGCTGTTCAGGTGGTTTCAAAATTTGTTCTAGCTCTAACAATCAATTAAGCCAGGATCAATATTATCATGGTGAAATTCAACTATTAAGTTGGGATTTGGAGAGTTTAAAGACAGGACAAGAACTGATAGAATTCAGAAGGTGAGTTTCTTGTAAGCAAGAATAATTTCATTTATTATATTGTGTCCTCAGCATCTAGCACAGTGCTTGCCCAAGTTAGGCACCTAATAAAAATGTGTTGATTGACTGACTAGATAATTTTGGAATAATTACTTTCAAAGAAATTAAAATCAACTTATTATTTACCTTTTCTTCTTAGGTTTTTTTTGGGGGGTAGTTTCTGTGCTATACAAGGGATAATAAAAAAGCTTCTTTTCAACTTTGCTTTTACAGTAAGTTCCCTTTTTTAGTTTTCTGAATGTAGTGGAATAAGAAGGTCCACATACCTAAATCAATCCAAGGCCTACCCAGATTCTGGCCAAATGTACTTCAATTACTGCTCTTGAAAGCCCCAAGCCTAAATTCATCACTGACTAGCAATTGATTTCAAATTCATAGTTAAGAGTGCTGGTCTTCTACAGTACTTAAGCCTTTTTTCTACTGTTGGTCAGTGATTTTTTTTTTAATTAAGAGTTCTGGCCAACAGCCAAACTGGGTTTCAAATAGTACAAGACACAGCTGTTGATGAATCTCACCTACTGGGCAAAAGTCAACTCGTCTAGGGAAGCCTTGACAACTACTTCCAGTTTTGAGCCAAGAGTAGGGTTTTTTGCTACTTGATTTATGAGACAGCATTCACAGCATTGCTCAGAACAGAAAATCATTTACATAGCCTCCAGCACACAACAAATTTCAAATTTGGTTCTGACATTTAAGGAAGAATTACTCAGATAGGTTCAGGCTATGAATTAAGACTTCCTTGAATCTCAAGCCCAGAATTCCCTTAGATTCACAGAGCCAGTCAGATAAGATCCAGAAAAATCTAAAGGGGATCTCATCCGATTAGCTCTGTGAAATTTTGAAGAGAAAATACTATGGATTATTCATGATCAGATTTCCAAGTGCTACCAATTCCTCCAAGTCATTTTTGGGTCCTAAGCAACTGGAGTTGGTCTCACATAACTTCATTATCTACATAGCAGGGCAACTCAATCATATCAAGATAATGAACGTACTCATTTATGTCCTTCAAACCTAGACAAGATGGTTTGGCCAGACCCTAGAAAACTGCCTAACAACAGGCCTTTTGAGTCTTTTCTCTCCTAAAGGGAAGCGCTCCTAACAAATTCTTCTTGTGCTAACAGTTCTATAATTATTTAAGTACTTCCCTACCAGGGGACAAGGTGACAGATTTCTAAATATAGAATGTATATTAAAGTATTTCTTTTCCCTTTGCTATTTTAACCATGGGGAAAAAAGAGAAGATGAATGGCAATTCTCCAAAAATTGTACTTAATGGTTCATGAAAATTAGAAAACTGAGAGTTGGTGGAGACAGAGTTAAACTGAAAATCTGAAAAAAAAAAGCAGAAAACAAACTTTTACTTTGTTCTAAACTTTTAAGAATGAAAAAACATAAATGCCTTAATCATATTCTACTGTTTCTAGTCAAAAGACTGAACTTAATGATATGCTTTCTGGATATTTTTATTGTTTCCTATCCATGTGGCTATTGTTCAGGAATATACATGTGTATACACACACAGAGGACCTCATGGTATACACATGGACCTTAGAATTTCTCACAAAATATGAATGGAGTTTATGTAAGTACTTCCCTATCAGGGGACATGGTGACGGGAAGTACATTCATCATTACCTAGTCCAATCCCCTTGCCTTACAGATGAGGAAATTGACCCAGAAGGATAAATGGCTTTTCTAAGACTACACAGGTAAGTCTCAGTCAGGCTTAAAAGCCAGGTCCACTAATTCCATCTTTCTACTATTTCCACTGAACTGCCTCTTCACCTCTTATGTTCTTCTGTGAGAAAATTGTAAGGTGAAATTTTCCCTTCTAATATGCTAAATTATGCATCACTAATAAAGAAAAAACAAATTTCACTAGAAAGCTATCTCTTATTTGCTTCCTAACTTATTTGTCCTTTCTCCTTTATTATAGGGATGTTTCACAATGTTGGACTAGTAAGTATGGGCTCTGTTGATATATTTCAATACCAAAATCATTTGGACCTGGAGTTAGGAAGATTGGGTTCAAATCCAGTCTTAGATTCTTATTAGCTAGCTATATGACCCTAGGCAAGTCAATGAAATTTGTTTAGCTTTAATTTCTTCATCTATCCAATGGGTCTCCCAGGGCTGTTGTGAGGATTAAACGAAATAATATTTGTAAAACACTTTAATCCCAAAATGCCATATAAATGATTGTATTATTGTGTTATTATTACAAACACCCTAAAAATAGAAAGCATGTAGGAAAAATTCACCTCTCAATTATATATTTTTTATTCTTTTAAGTAAAAAAGCATGATATGCCATGTTAAAAGTGAAGTATATCATATTGTATCTGTTAACCTGAAATTTTGCAATGATGAACTGCTAGAAAAATGACAGAAACAAAAATCTTTGTACATTACAACAATATGAAATTGTTGTCCAAAACTTTTGAACATATGCAGTCAAATTTCAATAATTCATACTAATGAAAGGCAGCAATAGGAGGAACAATCTAACATAAAATACAATTTTAAGATGGGTTTGGCTTTGGAATGTATTTCAGGATACAAAAAAGGCCTTGAATTCTGGGAATTCACAATGTTGGAAACAAAGTAATGAAGCCACATGTTCAGAAATGTTTCAGGATGAGCTGAAAAGCTGTCCACTCTGGCTTCTACTTCCTTCTTGTTTCCGCATGCAAAATTCCAGAAATATATCACGAATTCTTAGCCTTATGCAAAGCATCAGACTACATTGAATTCTCCTTTATCTCTAGACTTGCTATGTAACTTCTGGCTCACATCTTTATAGGTTTCAAATGCAATAAAATGCTTTATTTGGAAAGGGTTTTTGAAGGACTTGAGTTGCATGGGATAGGAGTGGGAGGGTTAGTAAAAAGCAAACAAATAATGATGAAAATGAAAAAAGCAGCCTTTCTTTTTACTTCATGTCACCACATCAGTAAAGGGAAAGCCCACATTTGTTTGGATGGGTCATAATACAAGTGCTAACTTTACTTATGTAATTTTTTCCTACATATCTGAGCCAAATACTTAACATATAATTCATCTTCAAGAACCTTGCAAACCTTAAAGCCCTAGGTAAATGTATTATTTATATAAAATTCATCATTTTCCATTATTTTGGGCTGTGTTTTTTCCATGTTAATCTCTACCTGAGATTAAAGAAAATGAACATTATTAGGAAAAAAAGGCAAGAGAAAAGTACCTATTGTACATACAGAAAAAGATTTTGCGTTAATGATTCATATTTAATATATGTTGAACACAATACATACATATCCAAAATTATAAACTTATCACTTATCAAATAATATTTTTTATTATAATAGGAGCTTTGAAATGATTAATTTTCAGCTCTTTGGACATCTTAGAGATGTCAAAATAGTGAGTATTTGTTGGAAGACCAAAAGATCTCATTAATTCAAAATACCATAGCTTTATAGCTGTAATTAAAGAAAATGATACTTCAACTATGAGAATAAGGTTACAAACAGAAAATAAAGCCTGTATTAGTAGAAGTGAAGTGAGATGGGAACTCTTGGTGCAAACTTGTTAAGTTCTGGGCTGGTAGCTCTGATGGTGATGACAGAATGCGATTAGCAGCCAGGTCCATTAGAGCCAAATTATTCTCTTTGCAACAGTCAAGGTCACTATTTCTGATAGAATAAAAATGAATAGGTTAACACTGAACTTGAAATTACTGAATGGCTAGAGTATGTTCTAATATGTTATGTATACCGAGTTTTCTTTAGTAATCTGTGTTTGCAACCTTCGAGCCAGGTCAGTTTGACTATTTTGTTTCACACAACAAAAAATTTCCCCTCTTATTTAGTATCCTTTCACTACTTATGGATCCTATTTATCAATGAATATTCCTGCTAAGATTTGTTTAAAAAATATATTTCTTTGCTTTTTTTTATTCTTATGAGTTCATTTGGTTGTTATTAAATTTAATTCATGGATAGTATAGCATAGTATTGGGGAGGAAACACTAGATTAGGAGTCCTAAGGAGATTCTAAATCAAATTTTAGATGCCATTGACTAGCTTTTTGACCTTTCTTTCAAGCCAATTGAATCTTTGTGACTTTGTTTCCTAATTTGCAAATGGTGGTATCAAAACCTACCCAAAACTTTACAAGGTTTCTTGGAAGATTAAATAAGATTTTGTGAAAGCATTTTGAAAAGTACAAAATGC
Source organism: Monodelphis domestica (assembly GCF_027887165.1). NCBI lineage: Eukaryota > Metazoa > Chordata > Mammalia > Didelphimorphia > Didelphidae > Monodelphis > Monodelphis domestica. Next base: position 183,440,975 of record NC_077233.1, on the reverse strand, counting down.
AATACAAAGAAAAGCACCAGGGAGTAATTTTTTCCTCTTCTTTTTTGAGACTTGGTCTTCCTATTTAGCCCAGGTTAGAAAATGCAATGGTCACTCCAAGATTCAATCCTTTTACTCAGAATGGGAGCTTTGACTTTTTTGTTTCCAGCATGGGTGGGTTCATTCCTTCTTAGAGAACCTGCTAGACCTCCTGCTCCCTGGGGACTCATTATATTGTTGTGTGACTTAATATAGCCACTAGACTGACTTAGCCTATATTTCAGCTCAGAACTAATAAGCTCAAGAGATCCATCAATCATCAGCACCCTGGGCAGTAAGGGCTACAGACATGTGATCCCATGCTGCCAAGGAGTCATTATTTACAGTAGAATGCAATTTCTTTTTTAAGCATGGACCTTACTTCAGAAAGAGCTTTGTAAGTTCAAAAGAGCAGCTCTCAACCCCCCCCCCCCAAAATAAAAAAAATTAAAAAAAGGAAATAATATGGGCCAAGTTTGGGAGAACAGTTCAAAGGAATCTGTGATTACTTGGAAACTCCCTTTACTGATATAAACTCCACCTACTTTAACAGACCATCTTTATGGGTTGCTTTGGTCTCCAAAACTGAATCACCAATGGTCAACCTTCTTTCAATCAATCTCTCCAAACTTACCTAGAGTGAACTTAGATACCATGAAAGACACAATCTATTAAATGGCTTGTACTTGAAGACCTTCCTAATTAGGAGGATCTGTCACAGCTTGTTCTCTGCTTGACATAACCTTTGAGAACCTAGGGTCATATTCATAATACTATTAGGAATCTGAATAGTACCTGACTTGGTCTGGGAAGAAAAATAGAGGCAAAAAATTAAAGTTGTAAATCCTGTTGTGAAGATGCTACACATTTTGTTTCCCAATAAAACTCCATCTCAAGCTCTTACCACACTGCTGTGCCCTGCCCCATTCCAAGAATGTTCCAAGATAGAGTGAATGTCAAATGGTAGGTAGTTTCTGTTTTGCTTACTGAATGCTGTGCTTGTTCTGGTCCCATCCTTTGCCTATTTAAAATGCATTTACTTCCCAAGCACACTTCAAAAAATCCACCAAGTCTTCCCAGTTATTTGATTAACTTTTACAATGGAAGACAACAACAACAACTTGAATTTCATTCTAAATAAGGGACATATTTGGTAACAGACAGGCATGCCCATGAACATGAAGCAACACTTCTACGGAACTGTTTTTTCCTTTCTTCCTCCTCCACCTAGAAAAATCTGGTTTAGGAACTGCCTCGATTTGCATATGAACATTTCAAAAGGGGAAGGCTATATATTTAAACTTGTGTTCTTATGGTCTATTGTGAAAATGTGTGTTGAGGGCAGCCAATTAGAGAAAACATGCCAGAAATGGGATTTCCTTTTCTAAGCTATCTCTTGGTCATAATTAAGCAACCTCCTAGATTTGGTCCTCTTTCTCTGACTGGAATACTACATCATTTATGCCTTCTCTAGTGGTAGAACCTTCTCAGGTGAAAACTGATTGATAACCAAGAAGTAGTTTAGCTACACTGTGAATATTTGGCTTATTTTTAAATGGGATCTGAATGATACCTCTGTAGGTTTCCTTTCACTCAATTTGAAAGATGTTATGCACCTACCACGTATATGGCCCTGTGCACATCTGGGCAAATGAAGGATATAGGTGCATTCACGACTGTTAATAAGTATTCAGAAATTGGTCTAAATTCAGATGTTTCCAATTTGGCATGTTTTATATGGCAGTTTAAAAGCTTTTGTAAGGACTAACTAGTTTCAATAGTCTATTATATAAATTTACTGTGATGAAGTGGTTTTCACTGATTTTAAATCAGTGAATGGGTTAATTCTTTAGATGAGGCATGTTTAAAGTGGGTCTCATGGTATAAATCCAAATAGTTGTGGGGGGGGGGCAAGAAAGTTAATTGGGTCAGTAGCCAATCATGATATTTATCCCCACTCTATCAACACATAATAACACTCTTCTCTCTAATCCCTCCTATAACAGGCCTCTTAGCTTCTCTTTTTCTCTACAGGGTATTGGACTCTCAGGGTAGTTATAATTTAACTCTACCCAGATCCACTCCATGGTGGTGAAAGTAAGTATTCTTCCTTCCTCTCCAATTTTCTGTTTTTTATTGTACAAGGTGAACCATATAGGATTAGATGACATTGATAGGTTGCAATCAGATCTTATTACACTACCCTTTTCTTCTACTTTCTTTTGCAAACTTCCCTCTTCTGTCAAAGGTACCCCTGTCCTTCCAGTCTCCCAAGTTCTCAAACTTTTTGTTACCCTTGACTCTTCATTCAACCTAAATTGCCAAATCTAAAGCTGATTCTTAGTTTTCATCCTTTTCATCCATCATGGCATCTCTGAAGCATTTAGTATTTATTTATTTTTAAAAACTCTTACCTTCCATCTTGGAACCAATACAGAAGAGTGATAAGGGCTAGGCAATGGGGGTTAAATGACTTGCCCAGGGTCACACACCTGGGAAGTGTCTGAGGCCAGATTTGAACCTAGGATCTCCTATCTCTATCTCTTAATTCACTGAACTACCTAGCTGTCCCCTCTGAAGCATTTAGTATTGATGACCACCCTTATCCTTTATGAGCTATTAAAGTTCATGTATGCTGCCTACAAAACTTTCATATTTGCATATGTGAAAAATTTGAAAACAGAATTTTCTAACTTGTTTAAGAATTCTCCAAATGAAGAGCTTCAGTGGATTTTTAACTTATTTGTTAAAAATACAAAGATGTAAAAAAAAAAGAAAAAAAGAAAAACAAAATATAAAACTGTAATACCTCCTGGTTACTTTGCAAGACAAATCAGGGAAGATTACAATGTATTACATTATTCAAAAATTTCAATGAAAACCTTTGTATAACTAGTGGATTTGATTTTAAAGTGAATATAATTACTTAGTAAGCACAGCCTGTGATTGTGAAGTGCCTTTTTTCACTATGAAAATCATTAGAATTAAGAATTGAAACTAACCAAACTTTGAAAGAATTTTCAAATGACTAAAATAATGGTGTTAATAAGATCAAGACTCTTCAAAAATAATGAAGTATTTAATCACATTCTCCTAACATATCATTAATAATATTTTTAGTGAGGGCAAAAAGGTTTTTTGTAGCATTAGCAAATACAATGATTTCCAAATTACTTTATCTCATCCTTTTAGAATGACTGTTTTGTGCTATTTTACAATATATATGTATAATTAGTAGGTATTATGTCTATAATTTATGATTAAGTAAACCTAAACCTATTAAGGATGCATATCCAAAAATCTTTTATTGATAGAGCTTTCAATCAAAAATAAAAAAAACAAAACTGGGGAGGGGGCAGCTGGGTAGCTCAGTAGATTGAGAGCCAGGCCTAGAGATAGGAGGTCCTAGGTTTAAATCTGACCTCAGACACTTCCCAGCTGTGTGACCCTGAGCAAGTCACTTAACCCCCACTGCATATCCCTTACCACTCTTCTGCTTTGGAATCAATACACAGTATTTGTTCTAAGATGGAAGTTAAGGGTTATAAAAAAATTAAAAAAAAACTGGAGACCACTACTTTTCAATATTGACCTCCAAAGGGCGGCTGGGGTGTGGTGAGACAGATGACCTGATCCCAATAAATGTGTGATCTGAAAGTGGGAAATGAGTTAATCTCATCTTCCTCACAAAAGGGCTTGCCTCCAACACATCCAACACCTAAAATACCTAACTGTTCTCCTTTAAAACAGAACACTGTACCCCCCTTATTTCATTTGAAAAACCCATTATTGGTTGACATCAGCTCCACCCTTTGATTGGCCACACATGAGTACTATGGCAGGATGCCAGAGGTCTCATGGCTCCCTGATTTCCTTGAAGAGGCTGGATCAAATGCCTCCTGACTTCTGGCATCCAAAAGACTTGGCTCTGACCAGACTGAGGTCAAGTTTGTCCAACCAGAGAGAGGCAGAAGGAGTGACGTCATTGGTCTTACAAGAAAGGGGATGGAGCTTTCTTTTGTGCTGGAGAAGCTTGTGAACAGAGTAGGGTAGTGTGTAAAGTGACTAGGAAAGAGGGCAGTCAGGTGATCATGTTATATTTCTCTCTAAGCTTTACTAATAAATAATTATAAATGAACATGTCTCCATAGAGTTTTAATCATAACATTGGAAAGACTCAATATTTCATCAACCCCATGACCAATCATAATTCCAAACATCCTACAGTGCAGGCTGAGTATTTGTGTATGTGTGTGTGTACCAACACACACACACATATAACTACATATTAAAATATATCTATATCACATGAAATATATAATGTGTGTGTATATATATATACATATATATAATGCAGACATACTTTCTACATACATACACAAAGGGATTTATTTTGTTTGATTATTTATGTTTGTAACAGGTTTTGTTTTTCCTGATTTCCCAGTGTGGGGTGGAAGGGGAAGGAGATGGAGTGGAGAGAATGTGGACCTGGAATAAAGAGGAATAAAAAAGGAAAAAATAAAAATAGCTTAAAAATGCACTGTAACTTTTGGGATACTCTATACAATAAATAAATGGGAGAGGCTTTGGTGGGGGTTGGAGGCAGGACAAAGTGAAAGAGATCTAGCAGCAAGGGGGATCCTTCATTTAGAAAGTAGCCCTCTAGCAAAGTTTTGAAGGAAACAAGGGATTCTAAGAGGGGAAGGTGAAGTGGTAGTGCATTTCAGGAATGGGAGATGGCTGATGTTGGAAGGGGAATAACATAATATAGTTGGTATACTGAAATAGATTTTCTCAGTAATCAAAGGGCAGGCATCTCTAAGCAATTTTAAACTTTGGGTAAGCAATGGATTGTAACTCTGGTTCCCTACTTGATTTAGAAAGAATACAACTATACAAAGTAGTTTACTTTTGGGGGGTTACTTTTGTTTTATGGAAATCTATTTCATTCAGTTTTTATATAAGAGACTGCCAACTTTTGTTATTTGGGTCCCTTAAGTTCTTAGATACGTCTATGTATTATGTCTAAATGAGTTTGCAGAATAGGATTTTTATCTCTAGAATTAAATATGAGTGGGACAAACTTTTAAATGAACCTTTGCCTTTCTCAAGAGTTTTAATTTAATCACATCATGTAAGTTATCTTCAAATTCATACTAATCCATTTATTTATTTATTTATTTATTCATTCATTCTTTCATTTTTTGAGCCCATACCTTCCGTCTTGGAGCGGTAAGGGCTAGGCAATGGGGGTCAAGTGACTTGCCCAGAGTCACACTGCTGGGAAGTGTCTGATATCAGATTTGAACCTAGGACCTCCCATCTCTAGGCCTGGCTCTCAATCCACTGAGCCACCCAGCTGCCCCCAAATTCATACTAATTTAACTGGACAAGAAAATGAAGTAAAATGTTTATATACAAAAGCCTAGATGCCACATGGCTAGTTACCTAATTAACTCCTATCAAAATTCTGGCTTGGCTGCTTCTCAAAAGAAATAGTAAAGGTGTGTTTTAGTAAGGAAGGAACAAAAAGGATATGTAATTATATGATCTAGCATAATTAGAAAAATAATTGTAATACTTGGGTACTTTGTAAAAATGCCAACATATATATTCAATGTCATCTTGCTTGTAAATTTTTCCCAAAGAGAAGCAAAAAATATCCCAATTAGTCTCCTGGATTTTTTCTCATTTAGTATGTAAAAAGAGAACAAAGGAAATATATATACATATATATATTTCTTTTTATGGAAGTCTGGATGTGGAATGTCTACTAGGGAACAAACAACTAGTAGAAACAATTAAAATGCAGTATCAGCAACAGATTTCAGTTAGAAAATCTGTCTTGCTTTTTAATGCAAATTAACTACCCACCATCCAGCTCCCACATGTCATCTATTCTTTGGAGTTTCTACTCATACTCATAAAAATAACATGAATTAAGCTTTGGGTAGTGAAATTAAAGCTTATGCAGCAAATTTTGCATTATTCTAGCCCTTTGCACAGAGCCTGGCATACGTCAGGAGCTTAAATACTTGTTGATTTCCCAGGTCTCTCCATAAACTCTTTACGGTCAGCAAGTTTATTACCTAAATCTAGCTGCTACCCCTCTCTCTAATGACCTAAGTAGAAAAATGGTATTTAAAACTCATGTTATTTTTTTTCTTTAGACTTCTCTTGTTAATTACTGTAGATCAAACCAGTTAACAAATTCACAATTTCTTGGCTCTCCTTAGGAATTTCAAAAAAATCAAAGAAAGACACTTATGATCTAGTTCACGTGTCCTTAAATGGAATGCTATCATCACTAAGTATGATTTATCTTATTCAGCTTTTGTTATGCACACTATTACTAAGACTTAGTGATCCTACCCTGGTCTCTGGGTAATAGTCAACCTCCTGGGCCAAGGAATGTTGGCAAATCTGCACTTGTAACAGGGGGAGGGAGGTTATACTTTCCTCACTGTGTGTAGATTTTTCCAGAAGAGTTGGGGAAAAGATGACAGGAGAAAATGAAAATCAGAAAAATATGATCAATTATCTCAATTGGCAAGATCTAAAAAATTGTTAAGTTTCCTTGAGGAACCCCTAACAAAAAAAAGGGCTATTGTCAAGAACCTATAGGAGAAGAGAAAGGAGGAAAGGCAAGCTAGTGGAGCCACCATTTGTATACTGTTGGGGGGGGGAGGGGCTAAGCTTTATAAATATTATTTCATTTTATCCTCACAACAATTCAGGGAGGTAGCTGCTATTATTTTAATTTTACAAATGGGGAAACTGAGGCACAGAGGTGAAGCAACTTGCTCTGGATCACACAGCTAAAGTGTCTGAGGCTGGTTTTGAACTGAGGTTCTTCTTGACTCCAGGTCCAGCACTCTGTTGGCAAGGCAAGCATAAGAAAGCAGTAGTTTGGTTTACCTCTCTTCTAGTTCCAACACTTGTAAAAATCCAAGTAGGGCCAGAGAGATAACTAATAAATTACTGAAAAGTACGTTGCAAATTTTTTTTAAAGTATATTATCTAAATGAAAAAGTCAGACATATTTCCCTTAAATTAAAAAAAGTTTCAATGGACTAATAATAATTTACAAAAGTATCTGGCCTTTTGCTTCTAACTTCCCAAGTCATACTGTACTATGTAAAACATATATAGATTGGTAAGAACTATTTTTTTCTTAATATAGATTTCTATAAAATACAAGGTTTTGTGACTCCTTTTCAAAATAATGCTCCAGGCTGCTGAAAGGTGATGAAAGAAAAATGATGATATTTCCATTTGGTGCCTGTAAAAAATAGACTCGAATACAGGACTACAATCCCCACGAGCCTTTGCTCCACTTCCCCAGAATGCCTTGTAATCTCACCTGGGCGGAGATCGAGAAGGTATTTAAGCTGATTCAAAGGCTTTTGAGGGGCTCTCTTGGCTCTCTTTTGGACTTCCATTTTGGAGCAGATGCGTCTCTTCCGTGATGTGAGGTTATTTTGTCTAGGCCTCTGGCCTAGGCACATGTTTCTTACTTGTATATTCTTTAATCTTTAACCTCTAATAAACCTCTAAAAAATATAATACTCCTTGCAGAGAGAAACTAATTTCTACCTGCCTCAGATGCCTCAGTCTCCCCGTCTCCCCTAAATTTTAACTGTTACATGCCTGAGAAAGGAGTATAGTCAAGAATGATAAACTCATTGTAGAATCAATACTAGATCCTATTTATTATTGGTCTGAGAAAGATACTTGGGGAGAGGGCAGATTGAGGGAGAATAGATGGAGGAAGGGGGATAATCTTGAAAAAAAAAACAGTTAAAACTAAAAAAGTCAAACCAAATATTCTGAAAACTTCAGAAAACTTCAGAAACAGAGTTTGAAATTGTAATAGGATATTCTACTTAAGTCCTAAATATCTAGAAAAATTCATGGAATCGTAGACTTATAGCTGGAAGGTACCCTAGAGATCATTTTCAGAAAAGGAGACCGAAGTCTAAAGAGTCCAATGACTTACCTAAGGTCATACAGGTAGTAAGGAGTAGAGCAAAGGATTTAAAACCAGTTCTAACTCCAAATCAAGCACTCTTTTCACTTCATCTGGGTATTTGACGTGTTTTTATAAAGTTTTATTAATCAAGAGAAAAGTACTTTGTCTAGGAATCCAATGTACATAAGGATTTATTTAAAATAATGATATTAAATAATAGGTCTTGGAGCCCATTTTATCACTGAAGCAATTTTTGTTACTTTCTCTAGTTAAGCCCTTTAAATACACACACACACACACACACACACACACACACACACACACACACACACACACACACACCACCCCAGAATTGGAAGGGATCTCGAAGGTTATTCAGTCCAACATATACTTGAACAGAAATCTATAACCCTGACAAATGACCTTCCAATCTTAACTCAAGACTTCCAATGGAGGTGACTCTTGCATTGCAGGGCAGGCCATTAAGCTTGAGAACCGCTCTAATTATTATGAAGTTTTCCTTGAGTCAAGCTTAAAGTTGTCTCTAATTTTTATCTACTGCTCCTAGTTCTGCTCTTTAGGATGAAGCAAAATAAGTTTAATCTCTGTAGCACACAACAGTCCTCCACATGCTTGAAGACAGTAATATGATTTACACCTCCCCTTCAGTTGCCCTGTTCCATCATAAACATCCCCTAGCATAGGCTCTCTGGTGAAAATGGGAAAAGATTTCCAGAGATGGAATGAAATACAAGCCACAACATCGACTCTAGGACATTTTTCTGAAGTATCACTTCTTCAGTGGGATGAGAAGACTGACCACACATACTATCTCTTTCTAGTCATCTTGAATTTGGACGGAAATTACTCTACCACAACTTTATTAGTACTAATTTAAGTATTTCCAAGAAATTTCCAAGAAATCTCTTGGCCTTAATTCTAAGAAGTATTTCTACATACCTAAGAAATGCTCTGGATAACTAAATTAAAAACAAAGTCATTTTATTTTTGTGCCTTTAGCTTAACTTGCTTTAGTAACTTCATGGATTTTTAAAGAAATAACACTGCAAAGCTGTGTTTCATTTTTGAGCTAGACAGCAAGGATGAAAATCTATAGTCTATAGCTGTAGAGGGCGAAAATTTGGGAGGAAGAGAAGATAGGGAAGAAGGTTCTCTAATACAAAAGGAGAATGAATAGCAAGTGACATATGACTTGCAGGCTAGACTTACCTGGTACCTTGTCAACAGATGCAAAAACAGAACGCTGCACAGTTGGATCACTGCTGCCACGGCGAGATTGTTCATAGAATCGGAAAGGCAGGTGCTGGTTTGAAGCTGAAGTAGTGAGTGTAAACCCCATGACTTCTGTTGAAGGCTGGATTGGAAGGTCCAGGAGTGCTAGATTTAAATAACATGGCATTTTATTAATAAAATCACAGGTGGTGAATAGATGAAACTTTGTGTTAAGCCAAATCCATGGGTACATAATACTTGATCACATTTGAGGTGGAGTATCTAATAACCAAGGCACATTATAGTCATTTTGTCAAAGCACAAATACTCCCAGTTAACAGAAAGTCTATCTTTCTTATGATAACAATAACAATAGCTTACCTTTAAATAGTGCATTAAAATTTACAAACCACTTTCCTCACTATAACCTTATGAGGTAGGTAGTGCAAGTATTATTAATGTTATTTACAAAAGACAAAGCAAAACCCTTGAAGTACAGGGCAAATTAAATCAATTACTGAGGGTCATGCAATTAATAAGTCCAGTTGAGATTCCACTATACTATTTTATAAATAAATAGTCTATTGGCCTGAGAATCTAGAGATCTGGGTGCTAGTTGAGACTCTTCCTGAACCTGCCAAGAGCTCCTTTTCTCTGACTAGTCAACATAAAAGTCTTTATTTCCCAAAGCTTGGGTAGTTTTTACATTTCAAACCCTAAAGCACATCTAACATATTCAGCTCTAAAATTATTTAAGCCAATGTTGCTAATCGTCACTTCCAAAAATAAATATTACTGTAAATCAAGGCTATTAGAATTTTTAAAATCTATTTTTAAAATACCCCCTTAGTATAAATTTTAACAGTCACTTTACAACATAATTCCGATTTTAAAGAAAATATTTTATGAGTCAGCTATAAGAAATTATCTTAAAGAGAAAATTCTCCTAGAAAAAATCTTAAAAGAAAGGATTGAATGATTTAAGTAATTTCTTGTATTACAAAATGCTTCTGTAATGATTTTGTAAGCCAAGTTTTAGTTAAATGGAAAATAATATGATAGAAGCAGTCAATAGAATAGCAGATTAATAAAGTAAGGATGATAGTGAACCCCAGTAAATAACTAAATCCATGAATATTCATAAACTTAGGCCCTAAAGTATTTTTTTTTGGTAATTTTCAGGGTATTAATTTGAGAAAGCACTGCCAGATAGGCTTAAAACAATAAAAAAACTATACTACACAACTCTTTCGTTCTTGAACTGAGACGTGATTAGACAACTTGAGAAAATCTGTGAGGTTAGGAGTCTACCTCAAAGACTTACCAAAACAAATATACTGTGGTTACTTAACCAGGAATCACCAAATGTCCCAATTTCTTTAAAAGATTTTTTAAACACAAACAAGTAGATTTTCTTTACTGAATGTATGAAATTAGCCCATTTCCTAAATTCTCTAAAATTCCCCTGCAATAGTACCATATCCCATTCTTATAGAACTCAATTAGCTAGCACCGATTTGGAAGCAAAGAGAATTAAGGAGGAGAACTAGGTCTGTGATTTTATCAATATAGGGAATAGCTGAAGAAAATCCCTTCCCCAGGGTGGATCTCTGTAACTGTTCTGTAACCTATAATGTTAGACGTTTGGCTGTGAAAATGAGAAGTCAAGTGACTTGTCTCAAGTCAAGGGTAATGTGGCCCAACAGAAAAAACACTGGGCTCTAGAGTTCAAATACTGTTTCAAAACCTTATTAGCTAAGTGATCTTGTCAAGATCCTAGGGACTCAGTTTCCTGATCTGTAAAATGAGAGTTGGACTAGACAGTCTCTTAGGGAGTCTGTTTCAGATCTAGATTCATGATCCTGTGTTTCAGAGGTAGAATCTGAACATAGGTCTTCCTGACTTTGAGACTAGCTTTGTGCCCATTAAGATACACTGCTTCTTAATAGAGGACTTCATAAACAGCAAGAATATCTATCCACTAAGAATGTATTTCACTGTGTTAGTAGATCAAAGCAGATAAGAACCTGAACAAATTTGTTTTGATAAGGAAGTTATTTTTTCTATACTATCCAGATGAAAAATATTTTTTACCCAATCTACTTTTGCAAATCAATATCCCAGTTGGTCATCTTGGGCCCAAGGGAAGATGTGTCAGCCCTTCTCCTCCACATCTTAGAGAGACTATCTAATGCAATAGAAGTTTGTTGGAAATTCTGATTTGTACCTTTCCATTTTCTAAGTAAGCAGAATTAAAATTTTGCTACTAAATTGAGTTTGTTATCTTATAAAAAAATACAGTTTTCAACCACAGCCAATCAGCAGCTTCAATACCTTCACAGTCCTTTGCTATGTCAGGAGAAGGAAGATATTCTATTACCAAAACAAAACAAGAAAGCTCTGCAGATGATCTACTCACCAGCAATACGCTGCATCTTCATACGCCGGGCCTGGATACGACCTTTTGCTAAGCGTTGCTTTGCAATAATACAGCGGATATGATCAGAAAATACAAAAGTAGCTTGGAGAATGGGGAAAGGTTTAGAGTGAGGGCTGGAAGCAGGTTTGTGAATAATAATGTTCAGAGCTCTACTATCTTCTTCTACTCCAGTCACCTGCATATCCTGTAGGAAAAAAGTCATCCAATTAAGTTTATAATATGGTTGCATCTCAAAGTGCCCAAAAGTCCAATCAACTCTTAGAATAATGTCAAAATCATGAATGCTTATTCAACTGGTAAAAGATCAATTTCTTTTCCAAGTCTAAAAATGTGATTGAGCAAATCCAAGGAAAGGACTTCTAAGGGGGGCAGCTGGGTGACTCAGTGGATTGAGAGGCAGGCCTAGAGACTGAGGTCCTGGGTTCAAATCTGGCCTCAGACACTTCCCAGCTGTGTGACCCTGGGCAAGTCACTTGACCCCCATTGTCTAGCCCTTACCACTCTTCTGCCTTGGAACCAACGCATACTATTGATTCCAAGATGGAAGGTAAGGGTTTAAAAAAAAAAAAAGAAAGGACTTCTGAATACTATGTACAATATGTACAATCAGATGTAATAAAATAACTAAAAATAATCAGTTTGCCTTAAGAAGTTATGGTATACAATATTGCATGATCTTTCTCACAAAAGACTATTTTGTTCCACCATTCTTATCCCTCAACTAAAACAAGGACAAAGTACTTTCAACTGACTTTCAACTGGTTGATTGTTGCAGCAAACAAGTCTGAGGAAGAAATAAAGCAAGAAAGAAATAACCTGAAAATAATTTCCCCTTACTTTCAGGAGGATAATAAGTTTTAGAGTAAAAAGTGATCTCAGCAATCACTTAGTTGAAATCTGACAGACATGAAAATAGAGGTTTAGAGAGACAGAGTGAGATTTTCCCTAGATCACATCAATGGCAGAGCAAAAATTAGAACCAGGGTTACTGGGTACTTTCTATAGCCTGGCATTCTCTCCTTTTAGAAAACAAGACTCTCAGATAGAGGAGTGGTGTGAAGTATATAGAGCTTTACATTTTATAAAATATTTTCCTCAAATCTCTGTGAGATATGCAATACAAATATTGATATTATCTGTAAACAGATGAGTTAAATGAAAATCAAGGAGGTCAAAGGACTTTACATCTCCAAGATAAAAAAGCTGGAAAGGTGAGAATCTGAACTCAAACTCAGATCTTGATGCCAAATCCAGCATCCTTGCTACCCTTCTTGAACATGATTATGTTTGATGGAGCTGGCTGATCTAAGCCAAGGGCTACACCACCCAAAAGTGGAATGGTGATATGTTAGGAAATATGATCATTCTGAAGGCGAGAGGCTGATTATACTTTGTTCCTGGTGATTAGCCATACCTAAATCGACAAATAAAAACCTGATGTAAACTTTAATGTGTGCAAAATGTTATGAAAACCTTAAAGTGTTAGATAAATGCCAGTTAACATATATGTGCAATCTTTTCACAGAAAAACTATACTTCAAAGTTGTTTTTTTAATAGAGAAAGCAGAAATAATGAACTAAGGTCCAAATAATAAATTATCATAGACTATATCATACCTATTCAAATATCTTATAACCTATTTCTTAAGAATGATGTGGGGGTAGCTAGGTGATTCAATGGATTGAGAACCAGGCCTAGAGATGGAAGATCCTGGGTTTAAATCTGGGCTCAGACATGTCCTAGCTGTGTAATCCTAGGCAAGTCAACTTCAACTGCCTAGCCATTATTGCTCTTTTGCCTTGGAATTGATACTCATTATTGAGTCTAAGACAGAAGGTAAGGGGTTAAAAATATGATGCATCAGAGGTTGTTATTTATATGTTAAATTCCATGTACCTATGAAATCTGAAAAAGAACTAAAAGTATTTTAGAAGAATGGATGAAACTAAAAACCTAGAAATTGCTCTAGTACAAAATTTCTGTCACTTTCAGAAGGAAAAAAGATTTAGATTGGAAAAGATTTAGGTATGGTATTGATCTTCAAATATTTGAAGTACTATTGGGTGTAACTCCAGAGGACAAAATTAGAATCAATGGGTAAAAGTTAAAAGGAGCCAGATTTTGGCTAACAACTAAAGTTGTTCAAAGTAGAAATGATTATTATAAGTTATTAAGAACTTATACTATAAGATAATATATTATTGTTTATAAGTTATTAAGAATACTGAATGTAATCTCACTGTAAAAATTCAAATTAATATGCAATAATTTAAAATATTATATTTTAAGAGATTTATTAGTAATCACTAGAAATAAAGGAATAAAAAGATAACAAAATAAAACTACATGCCCATGGCTAATCTACTTGTTCAAAAACCCCATGATCCACCACAGTCACCAACAAGAAGCAAAAGAGTGAAACCAGGAACCCCACCCAATATATCTCCTTATCTATGTCACTATGTAAGGACAGGAAGTCAGTGGGCTCCTGGGAAATGAAGTTTTTAGGGAAACAGATTTCCAATTACACTTTAAAATGTCACATAGCAGCTCATATGAAATATGACAGTGGGTTTGTTTGCTTTATATTAACTGGGCTATTGTGAATTTTGGGGATTTTGGTACTATCTTTAAATGTTCATTATCTATTGTATTACTGTATTATTATTCTGAAAATAATTTGCACTCTCACAGTGGTTCATGGCCAAGTTAAAAAGGAAATGGATCTCATTTTTTCGTGAGAAACCTTTGTATTCTACCTCTCCTTGTCTGACATAGCATGTTGTCACTGATTGGAAGCAATGTTTTTGATTTTTAAAACTTTATTTTTTTTTTTTGCTTGCATGTGCAATATACTATTTCAGTTTTACTTTTTCTCTCCTTTTTGTATTTGAAGCACACACCACCAGAATTGAGATTTTCTTTAATTTTTTTATTTTGCAGAAATATAAGTTTTAAATACATTTGTCCTAATGTCAATGCATACCCAAAAAGTTTTAGTCTATAAAAATTATTCCATTGATTGTTTAAAAAATTATGTGACATTGCTTAATGATTCTGTCTGATTCCCAAAGAAGGGAATACAAAAAGAGCCATTATACAGTGCTAAGAAGCACAAGGTCAAAAAGGACCAAACCAATCCAGGTAGGATTGATGAACTTCTATGCCAAGGCAAGAGGACTTGAACCAGTTTGGGGTCTGAGGCTGCAGCTATTTGACATATATCAGAGGCAGGTCTTTCTCATCCTACATTATAACAAGCACCTCACTTTGGCTGCCTTCTTGACTCCCATAATCTAGTCCCTCTTCTGTCTTTCATAGTGTGGCAAACTTTCTGTAGTCCTGGCTACTAATTGGGTAAGTGCATAAATCACGGTAATTGGACCTTGATTCAAGGACCTGTTTTAGGTTTATTTTCCTTTACTTAGAATTTTTACACATAAGACTCTGATAGTCTATATTTCACCCAGAAGTTATTTTTTCTCTTTTATTTGGATTTTTTTGGGATATTTTTTATTTCTCTTGCTAATTGATTCATATATCTCATAATTCAGCCATGCATTCCTGAGTGATCCCTGTGTTTTTCACTATCCTCCTCAGGGGGAATGTATTAGTATTCTAAAATACAAAGTTAAATCCTTTTTGAGAGTGATTTTAGGATAACACATGCTACCTCTCTAAATACAGAAAGTGAACTGTTTGGAGAAGGTGCCATGAAGATGCCAGCACAGACCACACACTGCACCAGAAGATCCAGAGTGAACTTTGGGATGTGGTCATTTGAAATGTGTGGGTTGAATGCATTTGTTTTGTATGTATACTCTTATGCCAAAGGGGACTGCCCCCTAATTGGCTTTTTGTCAATGCGCCTAGCAATCATTGGTTTTGTTCTCTTTTCCTTTTATCCCCAAATTGCTGTAATTTAAAAGTTGGTTATGTTTATAAGATCCATTGGAGAGACCAGTCTTCCACCGGATTTCAGGGAGGAATGAATAATTGGAAATCTGTTACCCTAAAAACCGCATTTCCCAGGAGCCTACTGAATTCCTGTCCTTACGTGGTGATATAGACAGGGAAATATATTGGGTGGGGTTCCTGGTCTCATTCTCTTGGCTTCCTGTTGTTTACTGTGGTAGATTGCAGGGTTTTTGAACAGATAGATTAGCTATGGGCATGTGGTTTTTATTTTGTTACCTTTTAATTCCTTTATTTCTAGTGATTATTAATAAATTTCTTAAAATATAACATTTTAATGATTATATATTAATTTAAATTTTTACACCCACAAAGACTACTGTGATATTATAAGAGGTATTCTCACATTGACTGGGAGATGAAATTAGATGACTTTTTAGATCCCTCCAAACTCTGAGAGGCATACAAGAAACATGAGCATTTTCAGAACTTTCTGGCACCTTACCTGCAAGAGACCCGCAAACTTGACTACGCCCCACCCTAGTCTGGCAACATCTGGCTCCACCAAACTCATTTGATAAATATCTACAGCTAGAAAACGCTGTACGAGACCTCCATCTTTTGTAATCACTGTACAGGCAATTAAATCGCTGTTATCTGAAAAGAATAAGAGATGGAGATCAAAATGACATGATCTATAATCAGCCCATTACAGCCTAGATTATATAACACAATTCATGTATAAATGAATACCTAACTTTTTAGTTTCATAGAACAAGTCTCTTTTTTAAGTATAATATTTCCCTGGCAGAGAAAAATACATGAAAATGAGAAGGGTTAAATATCTGTCTATCGGTCTATCTATTTATTGGTTTGACATACATGTATGAACACTTTTTGTTAATCTAGGTTGAAAGTACTTCTCAATTTATCTTGTTTATCCAAGATGGCCTTGAAATGTCTTTATCTCAAGTATTATTGAGTTCAATGCAATGGTATTCTTTTGGGACATTCTTTACAAAGAAACATGAACAGGAAACTCAGCTTTCATGAGTCAAACTGAATGCTTTTATTGTGGGAAAAAACAGTCACACAATATCAGTTACTGTAGTATTTGTCTGTACTGGCCCGAACGCTCTCAATATTTGAACATGGTTACTCTCTGAATGGCAGGCTTTGGAAGCTATAAAAATAAAGAGGGAAAAACACCCAAAAATTTGGTTGTGAAGTCAAAGCTCTATAAGCACAGTGGCAAAAATTCATGAGAAAACCAAAAAAGAGCCACTATTAAAAAAAAAAGGAAGTTAACTCATTCGTGGACCTTTCCCTTTTTGGAAATCTTTGGGCAACAGTTTGTATTTGAAGAAGAACTAGATCAACGAACCATGCTTTTTTTCCCCCTATAGTTTAAAAATAGAATTTTTCCTTCAGGGAACTCAAGGAAGCATTGGCTAAATATCAGAGAACTGAAGTCATTTTATATTTCATTTCAATATGACTTGTCAATAATTTGAAGTTATTGCTATTCCACTTTCTAATATTGATCTTCAAAACTGGATTATTTGAAGTGTGTGCAATTATTATGCTTGCATCTGATTTCGTTGTTCTGTCCTGAAGGGAACTTATGTTTAAGAACAAATTAATGCATTAGAAAGGTAGTTAACAAATAATATGAAATGCCACTTTTATCAACAATTTTAGGTTAATAAATAGATCATTCATGAACAGCACAATGACAAATGTGAAAGGGTATAACATAGGGATGAACAATGCCTTATAAGAGGAAAAACCTATTCAGAGTGATAATAAGTAATACATAAATATATAAAATAAATAAATAATAATCAACAGAATTTTGTTCCTCTACTGTGCTCTCTGTATATTCATAAGGATGAAAAAGCATTTCATTTCAAATGGTAATGCAAAAATTGTTTTCAAATGTGTAAACTTGAAGCACATTCCAAATATTTTGTCAGTATTTTAAAAATAAATCAAAATCTAAAGAAATGATTTTGGGTTGGTCAATAGTGTTTTGTGTCTTCAGAATGCCATGTAATGCTAAAAGAGAAAAGGGTGAAAAAGAGAAAATATTGAATTGTTTTTCAATAGCTTTAATGAAGAGGGAGAAAAAGGAAAGTGAGGTAGCACTAAATAAACTGATATTTCAGTTAGGAAAAAAGTGGAAGCATGATTTTCAGTCAGTTTCTAAGAATGTATGTGTAGGCAACAAGTAAGAGACTATTCCTTTACCTATTAATACCTGGTTGGCAGTCTCAGAATAGGAGACAAAGTGCTAATAATAATAATAGGTAAAAAGCACCTTTGGGTAAACGTTTTGGTCCAAAGTCACACCCCAACACACACACATAAATGCAGTTCATTTTATAACAATAATGCTGTGAATGTTAGACCTTAATAAAATATGGATGGCAGTAGTATGCTTTCAATCTTAGAATTTGCGTCTTCCAAAAATACATTGAAAATTTTATGCCTATTACAGTCTCTACAGCCCGGTTGAATTAAGGTTCTTTGAAATCAAATACCTAATATGTACATTTCTTCAACACTGATGTAGCTGTAGTCTAAATCTGTAATACTGCATGTAAATATTCTATTATAACTACAAAGTCTTTCAGACATATGTTGTTAATCAAAAATCAGAAAGTAAACAGCAGTACAACAGATCCTTAGGATTAAGCAAGATTCATTTTGAATTCTCAATACTTTGGGGCTCAAAGTAAAGCCTGACAACTAACAGAAAGCCATGATCATTTCTATGAGCATAAAGGCAGATCATTCACTTTCTCTGAGAAATACTGCAGTAGCATTTCCATAGATATATTTCCATTCCAACTCCTGTTTTTAATAAACACTACTTAACAAAGAGGGAACAAAATGATCAATTCTTGAAATGACATGATGGTTTACTTAAAAGAACAAAAGAGAGTCAACTAAAAAGCTAATTGGAATAATAACCTTAGTAATGGGAAAATATAAAATAAATTCACAAAAAGCATCAGTCTTTATATTACAAACAAAATTCAGCAAGAAGAATTGAAGAAAGAAATTCCAGTCAAAGTTAATTACAAAAACCTGGGAGTCCAGCTACTAAGATGTGTCTACACATAGGGATTATATACAGTTAACTTCAAAAAATTCTTTAGAAAAATAAAGACAGGTCTAAATAATTGGAGAAAAATTAATTGCTCATAATTGGACTATGTTCATGTAATCAAAATGATAATACTACCTAAAAGTAACTTAGAGTTACAGTGCCATACCAGACTACCAGATAACTTTATTGAACAAGAAAGATAACAAAAAGTCAGGAATTTAAAGGAAAATATTGAAAATAAGTGGGAAGAAAAGAGGCCTAGTAGCAGCACTAGATTTCAAATAAGATTATAAAGTAGTTATCATCAAAACCTATTTGGTATTAGTTAAAAAAAGAAACGTTGATCAATGGGAAGGAATATGTATTTATATAGCACCTATAATATACTAGGTACTGTGCTAATAACCTAATAAGCACTTTTTTGATCTTCATAATAACCCTGCAAAATGGGCACTATTATCTCGTTTTACAATTGAGGAAACTCAGGAAGAGGGGTTAAATGATTTGGCCAGGGTCCCATAATTTACTAGTAAAAGTCTGAGGCTGGAACTGTATTCAAGTCTTCTTGACCCTCTGCCCATTGCTCTATCCACTGTGCTTCCAGCTGGCATTAGAACAAATTAGGTACACCAGATAAAGAGCAATTAATTTAGTAGCATAATGTTAAATAACAAGGATTCCACTTACCAGGAGAAGGACTAAGATTCCCTAGATTCAAATCCTATATATAAAAGGGCACACTACCAGGCCTAGAGACAGGAGGTCCTGGGTTCAAATCTGGTCTTGGACACTTCCTAGCTGTGTAATCCTGGGCAAGTCACTTAATCCCCATTGCCTAGCCCTTACTGCTCTTCTGCCCTAGAACCAAGACACAGTATTGATTACAAGACAGAAGGGAAGGGTTAAAAAAAAAAAGGCACACCAGAAACATTAGATGAGCAATATAGCTTTCACAACTGATATGGGAAGAGTTCTTATAAATTAAGGGCTAGAGACCAGTTTTTCCTCCTAAACAAAACCAATACACTTAAAACTAGAAAGGCCACAAGCAAATAGGGAAAAACTTTTGTAGTAAGTTTCTTGGATGAAGGTTTGATATCTAAGATATGTAGAGAACTGATATAAATATGTAAGGGGAAAGGGGAAAGGCCATTCCCTAATAAATATTTGTTCAAAGGACAATCTTGGTCTAGAAACATAAGGGAAGAAAGGAAAGCTATCAAATGCATGAAAAGAATGCTTCAAATCACAGCTAATAAAAGAAATTAATATTAATATGACCCTGAGATTCCTCTAAATGCCCATTATATTAGCAAATACGAATTAAAAAAAAAGGAAAATAAAGGCATAATAATGTACTACTGGTAAAGTTGTGAAATAAAACAATAATTCTTTTTTTTTTAATCTTCATTTTCTTTTTTTTTAAAGATATTTTATTTCACAAATTACATGTAATACCAATTTTCCACATAGGTTTTTTGAAGCTATCAGATACAAATTGTCTCCCTTCCTCCCTTCCCTCACTTTTTTCTTTTTTTTTTAATTTTATAGTATTTTATTTGATCATTTCCATGCATTATTCATTAAAGACAAAGATCATTTTCTTTTCTTCCCTCCCCCCCCCCCCCCCCCCCCGTAGCCGACGTGTGATTCCACTGGGTATCACATGTGTTCTTGATTCGAACCCATTGCCATGTTGTTAATATTTGCATTAGAGTGTTCGTTTAGAGTCTCTCCCTCTGTCATGTCCCCTCAACCGCTATAGTCAGGCAGTTGCTTTTCCTCGGTGTTTCTACTCCCACAGTTTGTCCTTTGCTTATGGATAGTGTTTTTTCTCCTAGATCCCTGCAGGTTGTTCAAGGACATTACACCGCCACTAATGGAGAAGTCCATTACATTCAATTATACCACAGTGTATTAGTCTCTGTGTACAATGTTCTCCTGCTTCTGCTCCTTTCACTCTGCATCACTTCCTGGAGATTGTTCCAGTCTCCATGGAATTCTTCCACTTTATTATTCCTTTTTGCACAATAGTATTCCATCACCAACATATACCACAATTTGTTCAGCCATTCCCCAATTGATGGGCATCCCCTCTTTTTCCAATTTTTGGCCACCACAAAGAGCGCAGCTATGAATATTCTTGTACAAGTCTTTTTGACCATTATCTCTTTGGGGTACGGACCCAGCAGTGCTATGGCTGGATCAAAGGGTAGATATTCTTTTATCGCCCTTTGGGCATAGTTCCAAATTGCCCTCCAGAATGGTTGGATCAGTTCACAACTCCACCAGCAATGAATTAATGTCCCTACTTTGCCACATCCCCTCCAGTATTCATTACTTTCCATAGCTGTCATGTTAGCCAATCTGCTAAGTGTGAGGTGATACCTCAGAGTTGTTTTGATTTGCATCTCTCTGATTATAAGAGATTTAGAACAATTCTTCATGTCCTTATTAATAGTTTTGATTTCTTTATCTGAAAACTGCCTATCCATGTCCCTTGCCCATTTATCAATTGGAGAATGGCTTGGTTTTTTGTACAATTGATTTAGCTCTTTATAAATTTGAGTAATTAAACCTTTGTCAGAGGTTTTTATGAAGATTTTTTCCCAATTTGTTGCTTCCCTTCTGATTTTAGTTACATTGGTTTTGTTTGTACAAAAGCTTTTTAATTTGATGCATTCCAAATTATTTATTTTATATTTTGTGATTCTTTCTATGTCTTGCTTGGTTTTAAAGTCTTTCCCCTCCCAAAGGTCTGACATGTATACTATTCTGTGTTTACCCAATTTACTTATGGTTTCCTTCTTTATGTTTAAGTCATTCACCCATTTTGAATTTATCTTGGTGTAGGGTGTGAGGTGTTGATCAATTCCTAATCTCTCCCACACTGTCTTCCAATTTTCCCAGCAGTTTTTATTGAAATTGAATGGATTTTTGTCCCAAAAGCTGGGATCTTTGGGTTTATCATATACTGTCTTGCTGAGGTCACTTGCCCCCAGTCTATTCCACTGATCCTCCTTTCTGTCTCTTAGCCAGTACCAAATTGTTTTGATGACTGCTGCTTTGTAATATAGTTTGAGGTCTGGGACTGCAAGGCCCCCCTCATTTGTGTTTTTTTTTCATTATTTCCCTGGATATCCTTGATCTTTTGTTATTCCAAATGAACTTTGTTATGGTTTTTTTCTAAATCAGTAAAGAAATTTTTTGGGAGTGCCATAGGTATGGCACTAAATAGATAAATAAGTTTGGGTAGGATGGTCATTTTTATTATATTGGCTCATCCTATCCATGAGCAGTTAATGTTTTTCCAACTGCTCAAGTCTAGTTTTAGTTGTGTGGCAAGTGTTTTGTAGTTGTGTTCATATAGTTCCTGTGTTTGTCTCGGGAGATAGATTCCTAGGTATTTTATTTTGTCTAAGGTGATTTTGAATGGGATTTCTCTTTCTAGTTTTTGCTGCTGAGCTGTGTTGGAGATATATAGAAATGCTGATGACTTATGTGGGTTTATTTTGTATCCTGCAACTTTGCTAAAGTTGTTGATTATTTCAATTAGCTTTTTGGTTGAATCTCTAGGATTCTTTAAGTAGACCATCATGTCATCTGCAAAGAGTGATAACTTGGTCTCCTCCTTGCCTATTTTGATGCCTTCAATTTCTTTTTCTTCTCTAATTGCTACCGCTAGTGTTTCTAGTACAATGTCAAATAGTAGAGGTGATAATGGGCATCCTTGTTTCACTCCTGATCTTATTGGGAATGCATCTAGTTTATCCCCATTGCAGATGATATTAGCTGATGGTTTTAGACATATACTGTTTATTATTTTTAGGAATGACCCTTCTCTTCCTAGGCTTTCCCCTCTTGTTCTAGGATCTTGGGACAGTTTTCCTGGATAATTTCCTCTAGTATTATGTCCATGCTTTTTCTTTTGTCGTGGTCTTCTGGTAGTCCAATTATTCTTAAATTGTCTCTTCTTGAATGATTTTCTAAATCGTCTGTTTTGTGAATAAGATGCTTCACATTTTCCTCAATTTTTTCATTCTTTTTGTTTTGTTTTATAGTGTCCTGCTGCCTTGTGAGGTCACTTGATTCTAGTTGTTTTATTCTGGTTCTTAAAGATTGGATTTCATCTCTGGCTTTTTGGTCGTCTTTTTCCTTCTGGTCTAATTTTCTTTGAAGATCGTCTTTCATCCTCTTTATCTCGTCTTTCATCTCCTTTGCCTCATTTTCCAGCTGGATGATTTTGGCTTTCAGGACACTATTTTCTTGTTTTAGTTCAAGTGCCTCTGTTTCCAGATGACTTATCTTAATTTTTAAGTTCTTTTCCCAATTGTCTTCAGCCTCTCTTAGTTGTGTTTTGAGTTCTTCCACAGCCTGTAACCAATTCGCTGGGATTTCTGGTTCATCATTTGCTGTTCTTTCCCCCTCTGTTCCATTTGGTGAGTAGTAGCTGTCTATTGTAGTTTCTTTCTTCTGTTTCTGTTGTTTGTTCAAATTCACCCCTTCTTTCCTCCCTGTATTTGTCTGTGCTCTTGTTCCTCTCATTTTTTTGTTTTTTGGGGAATTCTATCAGTCTCCCCTGTTGGAGCTTTAACAGAGGATCTCTTGGTGTAGTCTCTGGGGGATGGTTGTTGGGGGTTTGAGCTTTCCTGTCCTCCGGAGGCTTTTGATTGGCTTGTTATCTTCATTTTCTATGCCAGTAACAACTCTAGGATAGAAGGGTATGGGCTAGGCCAGTGATGGCGAACCTATGGCATAGGTGCCAAAGAGGGCATGCAGAGCACTCTCTCTGGGCATGTGACTCCCCTGCCCCCCCACCAGAGTTTGTTTCTAGAAAGGCAGAGGGATTCAGCAGAGCTGCTCCCCACTCTCCACTCCCCCTCTCCACCCTGACTGAGGACATTTTTTCACATCCCCAACCCTCTGCCCAACAGCCAATGGGAAGGTACTGGGGGTAAGGTGGGTGGCTCAAAGTTGGCAGAGCTGGAGGGAAGGGGAGTGCCCTCTCCTTAGATACAATGCTGAGGGCATTCCTCACTACCCCCACCCTTCCACCCAACAGTCCAATGGGAGGGCTTCCTCCCTCCTGGGGGGGGGAAGAAGGGGAGGACACAACAAAAGGGTGCATGTGGCACTCTGTCAGGGGGAACACAGCACATAATCTGGGAGGGGGGCAGGGATAGTACTCAGTCTGGGGGTGAGGCCCAGCACTCCATCTCTAAAAGATTTGCCATCACTGGGCTAGGCACACAGAGTTAAGTGACTTGCCCAGGGTCACATAGTTAGGAAAAGTCTATAGTCAGATTTGAAATCATGTTTTCTAGACTCCAGGCCTAGCTCTCTATCTACCTAATTGCCTATATCAACCACTCTTGACAATAATTTAGAACTCTGCTCACACTAAAATGTGTGTTCCCAGTCAGACCACTACTAAGCTTATATATCTGTTGATACACACATGGCATGCTGCTCCCCTCCCCTTCTCCACAGCACCTGCGGACATTTTTCATATGTCTCTCCCTCTGCCCAGTCACTTAATGGGAACACTTCCTTCCTCTGCTGTCTGGAGTAATGGGGGGGGGGTGATAATAGGAGGCTCCAAGGTGCAGTTTGGGCACATGATCTCTAAAAGGTTCGCCAGTGCTGTTATATACCAAATAATCAAAGGAAGAGGGAAAGGAGCTAGATGTACAAAATATTTATAAAAGCACTTTTTGTTGGAGTGAAGAAGTAGGAACAAAGTGGGTACTAATCAGTTTAAGGAATGACTGACAAATTGTGGTAGACACAATAGAATTATTATGGCGCCTAGCCAAAATGACAAAAAGGATGAATTCAGAGAAACCTGGAAGGACTTGGTGAATTGTATACAGTGAAGTGAGTGGAACTATGAGATTGATTTATACAATGGTCTTAACATTTTAAAGAAAACAAAAAAAATTTTTTTAGGCGTTTAAAGCTTTTTTTTTTTTTGTGCTTCTGAATTAATTTATTTATTCTATTTAGAACATTATTCCTTGGTTACAAGAATCACATTATTTCCTTCCCTCCCCTCCCCCTACATTTCCCATAGCTGACAAGCAATTTCATTGGGTATTACATGTGTCCTTGATCAGAACCTATTTCCATGATGTTGGTGTTTGCATTAGGATGATCATTTAGAGTCTACATCTCCAATCATATCCTCTTCGACCCATGTCATTAAGCAGTTGTTTTTCTTTGGTGTTTTTACTCCCATAGTTTTTCCTCTGAATGTGGATAATGTTTTTTCTCGTAGATACCTCCAAGTTGTTCAGGATCACTGCATTGACACTAATGGAGAAGTCCGTTACATTCTATTGTTTCACAGTGTATCAGTCTGTGTATAATGTTCTCCTGGTTCTGCTCCTTTCACTCTGCATCACTTCCTGGAGTTTGTTCCAGTTCCCATGGAATTCCTCCAGTTCATTATTCCTTTGAGCACAATAGTATTCCATCATCAACATATACCACAATTTGTTTAGCCATACCCAATTGAAGGGCATCCCCTCATTTTTAAAATTTTTACCATCACAGAGAGTACAGCTATGAATATTCTTGTACAAGTCTTTTTCCTTATTATATTAAAGAAAACAATTTTCCATGACTCAAAAAACTATGATCAATGGAATAACCAATAATGTCTCAAAAAGGCTGATGATGAATCATGTTTCCTACCTCTTGAAGAGAGGTTATGGTCTAGCAGTGCAAAATGAAGCATACTTTTTAGATACTGTCTATGTATGGATTTATTTTGCTTGACTACACTTTATTATAAGGGAGAGCTTTAATTTTTTTCCCCTCAAGGGAGGGAATGGGGAATAGTGAGAATGATACTAAAATAAGGAAGAAAGAGTAACAATGAGTCATTAAAAAAACAGAAAAGAACAGATAGAAATTTAGAAATGGACACGGGCAAACAGGGCAGTATTGAACTCTGTTGTGAAATTTGAATCACATCAAGAAAACCAAGTTACAAATAGTGAAAAAGTCATGATTTCACACATAGTTTTCTATTGTTGGGTTGGTTGGTTGCTTGTTTGTTTTTGTATAGGAAAATGTTCATGCTTGTTGATGTTTGTTAAAATTCATAAAACTAAAAAAGGAAAAAATTGGAAAAATTGGAAAAATTGAAAAAAGGAAAAAAGGAAAAAATTACCAATGAGCTAAAATTTTATTTCCCACAGATTATTCTGAATTATGAACCCATTTCATCTGTCACTTTCATATCTTAAAAGGCTTGATTCTAGTAAAGGTGTTACTATGGTGTACTGTTAAGAATAGTAGACTTGGGTCAGAGAAACCTAGGTCTGCATCCTTCCTCAAACATTTACTGGTCATTGTGTGATCCTAGGCAAGTCTCTTAACTGCTATTAATCTCATTTTCTTCATTTTCAAAATGGGCATAATAAAAAGATGTTATATTTATATCATAGGGTGTAAGGATCAAATGGGGGATACTATATGTAAAGTAGTTTTCTAATCCTAAAATGCTACATAGTTGTGAATTATTTATTATTGCTATTGTTCCTAATAACAACAATAAGAAAAACAGGTATTTTAGTATCACTTTTTTAGGTATTTTCTTACTTAGAGCTTGAACCATCATGACTCAAGTGCATCTTCACAGCTCCACTGCCAGTATTGTTCTTTCTTGTATTAAATTTATTTTGGAGATGGTGACATTTTTTGAAATTACAATTTTGGAAAATACCACTGTCAAAATCTATAAGACATTCTAAAGATACTAGAGTGTCTTAAGCAATAAAAAGATGTTTTTATTGTGGCATGAAATAAAGCTTTGAGTTTTATGCCAGAGAAGGTCAGCAATCAGAACCTGAAAAGCTAACCACTCTTCACTGACCCAGGGAATGCAAAAGTATACATAAGAAGAAGCCTTTAATCAAACCAATAATGCACTTATATAAAATACACTTATGAATCATCTGGCTTACAGCTAGGTCATAAAAAAAAATTGTGCAAGTCAGTGTATCAGAAAGGAAAGACTGTGAGAAAGTCATCCATCACCCAAATGTCACCACTCTATCAAAATCCATTATCAAAATGAAAACAGCATTTGTCATTAGGTATAAGAAAGTTACTAATATCACATTTCCTCAGGAAGTACCTTGACTTCTTTGAAAATAAATGCCTTCTATCAGCACAGTTGCAAGCTTGCACAACTGGGATAAGAAAAGAGATTCTTTGTAATGATCTACTCCAAAGCACTGTGCACTCAGCTGCTAAAGTGATTTTTTTTTTAAACCCTTACCTTCTGTTTTAGAATCAATACTAAGTATTGGTTTGAAGGTAGAATAGTGGTAAGGGCTGGGCAATGGTGGTTAAGTGATTTGCCCAAGGTCACAGAGCTAGGAACTATATATGAGGTCACATTTGAACCCAGAACCTCCCTTCTCTAGGTCTGGCTTTCAATCCATGGAGCCACTTAGCTGCCCCATAAAATGATTTTGTTGAAGCACAGGACTGATCATGTCACTTCCTACCCCAATATATTCCACTCAGGATCCACTGCAGGATCAAATACAAAGTCTCTTGGCATTTAAAGGTCTTCATGACCCTGTCTCTAAGCAGTTTATCTGTCCTGCCCATTGTTCTTTCCCACAAGACACTGAGTTTCCCTTCTCTGTGCTTTTGCCCTGGTTGTCTCTCATTCCTTGAAGGCTCTGTCTGTCTCATCTCAGCTTTGCCTTTTAGAATTCCTGGTTTCCTTCAAGGTTTCTTCTGTAAGAGACCGGTCCTTGCCTGTGTCTTCCCCTCTGAGATTACTTTCCATGCATTCAGTACGTAGTTTGTGTATTCCTATTTATAAGGTGTCTCCTCCATTAGAATGTGAGCTCTGTGAAGACAGGTAATAGTATCTTTTGTATACTAGCACTCAGATTAAATATCCGGCATAGAGTAAAAGCTTAATTAATACCTATTTTAAGAAAACAAACCTCACTTTCTCTTAGAATCAATATGAAGTATTGGTTCCAAGGCCACAGAACAGTAAAGGCCAAACAATTGTGGTTAAGTGACTTGCCCAGAGTCACACAGGTAAGAAATGTCTGAGGCCAAATTTGAAGCCAGAACCTCCCATCTCCAAGCCTGGTGCTCTATTGACTGTGTTTTTGCTGGGGCTTGGAGGAGATAGGCTGCTCTGGCTCTGGTCTGTCCTAGACCCCTTTCTCTTCCCTTTACCCCTTTTTCTTTTTTTACACTACTGTGCTACCTCAGTGCACTTGTTAACTAATTTAGTGACAATGCAAATGTTCCCAAAGAGGGAAAGTGTTTTATAAAGATGAATATGAAGGCAAATAGCTCAGTGACAAGTTGTAACTAAGATATAAAATGAAAATCCATTTTTCTTTGTTTATATATGATAGCTTACATTTATAGTATATAACAGTTTGCAATGCATTTTCCTCAAGATCACCTTGTGAGGTAGGCAGCACAAACATTATTATCCCCATTTTATAGTGAGGAAACTTTGACTAAGACATGTTATGTGGCTTACTTGACCAAGGCCAACTGACCAGTAAGCAGCATAGACAGAGCTATGGTCCCCTCATTCCTTATCTCAAGCTTTTCACTATACCACATTGCCTCTTAAAAACTCTCAGATACAACAGCAAGTATCTGATCTTTCACAGTTAGGGTGTAAACGATCATGCAGAATCAATTATTCTGACAGTCAATCAATCCTTTGAAGAAAATTAAGTAACTATTTCTCCATTAACCCAGCAAAAGCTTATGCATCATTTGTTGCAAGTAATAATCAATTACTTTGTCTTCTTTGAAGAATGTCTTAATGTGCTCATTTTCCCAGCATGCTAAGAAGTGCTGTAAGTAATAATATTTCAATGACCAAATACTGAACAAAAATGGAATAGCACCTTTTGTTCTATGACAACCCAAAACTTAAAAACGAAGGGGAAAAAAGTTGTCTCTTTCTTCCAGAAAGTATGTGAGATCTACAAAAGATGATGCCATCCTTGGTGGCACAATGGATAGAGTACCAGGCCTAAAGTCAGGAAGATTCATTTCCCTGAACTCAAATTTGGACTCAGACTCTTAGCTGTATGACCCTGAGCTAGTCACTTAAGCCCATTTCCCTGAGTTTTCACCTGTAAAATAAACTGGAGAAGGAAATGGCAAACCACTACTGTATCTTTGCCCCCCCCAAAAAAAAACAAAACCCAAATGGGGTCATGAAGAGTCAAACATGACTGAAATGACTGAACAACAACAATACATCCTATATTTGTTTATAATATCTGAAAAAAGCCTGGCACAACCTAGGGAAGTTCTAATCTACTGGTCTGTTCCCAGACTTAAACTACTGCATCCAATTCAGGGCAGCTGGCTGTTGACTTTCTAGTCTTTGCTTATTTCTTTCTCCAATCCACTCTACACATAGCCTTGAGTCATTTTCCTCAAGAAATTCTTTAAGAATTTTGATACTACCCTGATATTCTATACCCATTATCCCTCTCTTCCCCACCAGTAACCACCAGGCCCTAGTTCCTTTTTAACAGTGGTTATTGATCATTTCTGCTAATCTTCCTATCATTTATCAACTTTGGAGATCCTGAATCAGGTAGTTAGTTCCTCTACATGCTAAGAAATTTTCCTAGAGCTACGCTTTGTGTTTTGGCATTGGCTCTGTGTTTAAACTTTTTTTTTTTTATTAATAACACAGATAGAAGTATATATAACCCATTTGAAGATAGCACAAAGCTGAGAGGGTCAGTTAACATACTGGATGACAAAGTGAGGATTCAAAAAAGGTTTTAGCAGACTTTAAGGCTCAGCCAAATCTAAGAAGTATACATTTAGCACAAATATAAAGTCATTGGTTCAAAAAAATCAGTTTCATAAGTGCAAGTAACAGGAACAGACGGCAGCTCATTTGAAAAAGATCTCAGGGTTTTAATAAACTGCAAGCTCAATATGAATCAACAATGCCACAAGAAAGCCAAAGAAAGTGAATGCAACTTTAAACTTCATTAAGAAAAGGACTGTGCCAAAAACCAGAGAGGTGACAATGATGCTCTACTCCACCCTAGTGGGAACACATTTGGAGGACACACTATGCTCAGTTTGATTTTAAGATCACTGAAAATCTGGATGGCAACCAGAAGGGCAACCAAGACAATGAAGTATCTCAAGGTCAGGCTACATGAGGATCAGTTGAAGAAATTGAAGATATTTAGCCTTGAGAAGAAAAGACTTGGGAGAGATGTTATGTCTTCTTTATTCTGCCAAAGCACAGAATTAGGTTGAAGTTGTAAAGAAAGGAAAATTTCCAATGATTAATTTTAGTTAATTAGATTAATGGACTGCTTAGAGAACTGTAGTGGCTTCCTCTTCAATGGATTACTATAAGTATGTTATAGATGAGATTTTTTTTTTCTGGCATAGATTGGAGTAGATCATCTTTAAGAACCCTTCCAATTTTGAAAATCTATAAAGCTACTGAATTCCATAAGCCATATTAACATCTTAATCTTTTGTAGTCCTATGTATAATTACAAATAAACTAATTCTTGAAATATGGGCCCACTTTTCCTTCATTACATTTTTTTTTAACCCATACCTTCTGTCTTGGAATCAATACTGTGTCTTGGTTCCAAGGCAGAAGAGTGGTAAGGGCTAGGCAATGGGGGTCAAGTGACTTGCCCAGGGTCACACAGCTGGGAAGTGTCTGAGGCCAGATTTGAATGCAGGACCTCCTGTCTCTAGGGCTGGCTCTTAATCCACTGAGCTTCTCTTTCATTACACTTCTAAAAGAACCATATGTAGGGTTTTTAAATGCACAACATCATAGACTTTAGAGCTGAAATAAAAATACAATTTGTATAGTACTTTAGGTTTGTAAAGCACTTTATATGTTATCTCATTTGATTAATATAAATTATCTCATTCATATCCATTTAATAAGGTGATACAAAATTTGTCACTAAGAACTAGAAATGGCTTATGTGTTTATAATACACAGTGGCTGCACATCTTCAGATTCAACTCTCAGGAATTCTGTATTTGCATAATATATTGCATAATTTCCTTTTTTTAAAAGCACTGTAAGTTGCTTAATTCAGTAAAGAGCCAAAATGAGAAACTGGATATTTCCTAGAAAATATTTAAATACGACAACTGATTGTTGTAAAACCCTAGGGTCAGTTGATATACTTTAGTAGATTAATTTACTTCTGATAAATTTATACTTTATTTAACTCCTTTCTTTTACCCAATTTCCTATGTAATACTTAATGCTATTTTGCTGGTCAATAATTAGTTTGCCCTTCAAATTTCAACCTCATTCTGATTACTCTTTTGTTGTGTCCCTTTAAAACATAAATATTTATAGTCTAACTTGCTTTATTTTCTATTTGTACTCTGATTCTTCACATAGAAATGTCTTTTCAGTGAAGATAGAATTCCCATGACAGTGAACACATCTTCTAATGACAATGCATCATCTCTCAGTGACTTTTGGAGGATTAGGGCCATTTTAGCTGTTAACTTGAATACAGAATATAAAGCTTACAAGAACAATAATCCCAGAGAGTAGCTTTCTACTTGAGATAGACTCTTGTTATCCAGTGAGGAACTTGGGAAGAAATAACTCAAGAAGACAATTTCTAGTGCCTTCCTTCCCTAAATTACCTTGCACTCTTTTTGCATTTGATGTGCATATGTTTATCCATGACATGATCATTCCCCTGGCAGAACTTAGGTTCTTTGAAAACAGGTACTATTTCATGTTTATCTGTGTCCCCAGTGCCTGCTATAGTGGCTGGCACATAAAAGGTACTTAATAAATTCTTGTTGATAGACTGAATACAGATACACATATATAGAGATAATATAGAATATGGTGATTAAAATTTTGTGAATTTACATCTCATCTTCACTTAAGAAAACCTCTAATTGAGAGTAGTTAGGTGACATAACAGATAGAGAACCAGGCCTGGACACTGGAGGTCCTGGGTTCAAATATGGCCTCAGATACTTCTTAGCTGGGTGGTCCTGGGCAAATCACTTAACCTCATTTGCCTAGCCTTTTGTCATTCTGTCTTAAGAGTTGTTACTAGGACAGGAAGCAAGGGTTAAAAAAAAGAGAAAGAAAACTCTAATTAAAGCAATTCACTTTTCTTTTTGGTTTTATAGGCTTATTTTAGGTGCTCTATGGATACAAATGGTTAGATTTCTTCAGAGACCATTTTACATAACTCTTAAGTTCAAAATCCATAGCTTGACATTCATGGTGCTTTCACTTTCACCCTATCTTGCCTATTCGACTTTATGTCTTACCCTTGTTTTCTAGTCAGACTAATCGGGAAATGACTACATTGTAAAGACAATTCCCAACCCCTTCAAATAGCATGTGTTGTTGTCTTTCCTTTGAATGCTGCATTTATTGAGTTCTTTGTATGTACAAAGGACTAATAAATAAAAGTTAATAATCTGACACTTTCTTCATCCCCTAAAAAAAAACGAATCTATTTCCAACAAACTTTGTGTTTTAAACCTAATTCTAAGCAATCCTTTTTAAAATTTTAATTCCCCCAATAGTAACCAGTTTGGAGTAAACAATTACACATTTAATTATATGTTATTTTAGAATGTTTGGTCTCCTGACTTCATTGCCTACTCACCTTACAAAGACCACATTTTCCACTTTTTCCTAATGTTCCCATTGCATAAGTGTTGCATTGAAGATATGGTGGGCACATAGTAAGTGTGGAATTATAGGAATGATCAGAAAGGAATGAATATTATGGTCCAAATGAATAGTATTTATAGGCACATGCATGCACATACAAACATGCAGACAGAATCCATATCTGAATATTTACCAATAGGATAACCAATTTTTAAAATAAACTTCTGAGAACAGAACACATTGAATAGCCCTCTTATTTAAGGATACAGAGTAAATATAAATGATTATTCAGTATTTCTCAAATATTACAAAGTAAATATGAGACTTTTGGTCAAGAACAATATAACTGAATTTAAATGAAAGATATATACTTTTATAGAGTGAATTATCTGTTTTATATTCTAAATCTCTGGTACTACAACTTAATAATAATAATAATAATAATAATAATATGCTTCTTATGACATGTGAAAACATGTGAATTTTAGATTTACTCCACCCTGCTTAGTCTTTAGAATTCTAGCAACCAGGAATGTATACACCCCCAATTAAGGATTAACTGTGAGGAGGATGGCCTATGACCGACATGTACTAGCAAGTGACAAATCAGAAACAACTGACAGACCCCCTTGGGCTGCCCCAAGCCAAGCTTAAGCTACCATTGGTATATGTGAGACACAGGAAGTGATGTAAAGAACTGCCTATATAGTTCTTTTCACTTCCTCTCTCTGCTCTCTCTCTCAGTGGCATTGGGATCTCGCTTGGCGGCATTAGGGACCTTGATGAGTGGTAAGGCAGATTCCTCCTTTCCTTGACCTCTTGAAAAGCATTATCCTCCCAGGAGGCCCCTCATCTCAGAGGAGGCCTTGTGGCTGGAAGCCAAGCTACATTTAATCTTCTGAGAAGGCCCCTTGGTTGAGGCCTCTGAACTCCCTTTGACTTACTGTAGGCCGGAGAAAATCTCCTAACCTTACCCTCTTCTCCTTCTTAATTTCTTCCTTCTATAGTAATTAAATCACCATAAAAATCCCAAACTGACTTGAGTATTTTATTGGGATTGAATTTAAATCCCTGGTGACTACTAATATAATATATTCAGTCAACAACCCTAATTTTATCCTTAACATATATTATGTGATATATGTCAGTTCTGATAAATATACATAACATAGTGCTAAATCTATAAAATAGATATCTACAAAATACATTTATAGTTTAATAAACTGTAATTTATGCCATTAGTTAATATAATATTACATCTTAATGAGAGAATTCTAAGTACAATATTATAAATGCTGTCTTTCATCTGCAAACCAGCCATTGCTTACAGCACGTGCTTTTTTCAGTCAACATATAAAATCCCTGTCAACAATCTATCGTATTTTTTTGTTCATTTATTTTTAAAATAAGATGTAAATTTTCATATACTTCAGAGAGAAAGCAATCATCTTTATTTGAATGCCTAAAAATTGGAGAAAGATGTAATGGTGGCAATTGTACTTTTTTTGGAGAATGGTTATTTGGGCAAATCATATTAATTCAGACCTTATTAATGTCAAATCTACAATGGACATCTGAGAAGTACCCACTTACAAACATTTACTATGATAACTATAACGAATTCATATTCATGCAATATTTAAACTCTCCTGGGTAACATTTGGTGAGTGTCTAACAAGTCACTGTAAATTTAAACAAAATTTTCTTTGTAAAAGTATTATATGATTCCTACTTTTCATAATAATTTCTACTGACCCTCTGATAATCAGTTGGAATTAAGAAGGAATGATTAAATTAACAAATGAATAAAACTGAGAAAAAACTGTAATGGACAGTTAACTGAACTATTCAGTCAGGAAGATCTGAGTTCAATCTTGGTCCCAGACATTTATGAGCTGTGTAAGTCTGGACAAACTACTTGACTTTGGTCTGCTTTGGTTTCCTCATCTGTAAAATGGGGATAATAATGGCATCTTTCTGTCAGAGTTGTTAGAAGGCTTTATGCACTTTACTAAAATGTATATATGATGTAAAACTTTTCTCAGCCATCTTACATACTGAAATCATCAATGCTAATAAGATTTCACTAAGTCAATTCTAGGTGTAAAAATGGTCTTTTGGCAAACAAAAGCTTGTAAGATTTTTGTCTTAACAATCTGTAAAAGTAAAATGCACATGAAAATAATATTTAAAAAGTCTAAAACTAGTGCAACTTCACCCTCTTGCCCCCAAAGACTTAATAAGACAATTCAGACAACTGAGTTGCTAATGGTTCTTACCAGAGCTACCTCAATCCATAAAAATTCAATAGTATATGGACTGAGGATGCCTGCCCCACACTTGTCAAAAGGAAGGATTTTTAAAAAATTAGTTTCAATCAGAAATTAAAATCCAGATATACTGGCTTTGAGAGCTGGTCATTGTCTACTCAGAATTTAAGAACAGCACAATTTCAGAATAGGAAAATGTACTCAATAGAACCACCAAACAGCTTTTCCTGTGTAATGTAATGACATAAAGGCAACATGACCTAATGTTCTAGAACTACTTGACCTGGAAAAATTGAAAGCTTTGGCAACATTCAATCGTGGTTATTCAACAAAATAAACAGAAATGAGAAATGTGTCACCTTGTAGGAAACTTAGCAAATTAACCCACAATTAAACCAATCAGGAAAATACCAATTAGACAACGTAAAGAAGATTGATAAGTCTTCAATTATCAAGAAGAATTTCTTATGGCCTTCTTGCAAATAAGTATAAAACATTTCTAAGCCCACTAATCTTTGAAGAAAATGAAATCCATTATTTTCACATTCAACTATATGTAAAAACTACCCTTCACTTGAGGATAAGTAGCTATTTTCAGGGCTGCCTTAAATTAGTCTATTTTATTTATCTCACTTTTACTCAGAGTGGGCATAATGCTGACAGTTTACAGATACTCTAGAGAGACTAAAGTTCATAGTGCCAACATAAAGGCAAATAGCTAGCATGATGCTAATGAACTGAGAGTGTGCTCCCTCAACCTTTTGGCTTTTTAAAAATTAGTTTGAAAACAGGGCCTTGAATTTACCAGCAAGCCTCTGACTGACTGTCCTCAGAGGTTCTCGGAATATACTACTGTGTATACCCAGAGAGTAATAGCTTTAGCTATAAAAGTCTGTACTACCTTCTTTAAAAAAAAAAAGATTTTTTTTACATCACCTTCATTTCCCAATATAGACTGTTTCCCTTTTACTCCCAAAGAGCCATCTCTTATCATAAAGAATAAAAAAAGAGGAAAAAAAAGTCAGTTCTGCAAAACAAACCAATAAATCAACCAAGTTATCAGATAGGGCGAGGTTTTGGAACTCAAATTTTTTTAAATGTTAAAAATTGCATTTTACATGTATTTTGGGGAAAAATAAAACAGTATTTTAAAAGAAGATTATTACTATGAATATTTTGGTAACTATGGGGTCTTATATATCATCAATCTTGTATATGTATATGTATATGTCTAATAGCAGGAGCTTTGAATCAAAGAGTATAGTCACGTTGGTCACTTTTTAAGCATAATTGCTTTCTGTGTTATGATACCTAATGCATTAAGGATTTCAGTAAATGAACAAATGAGAGAATTGTCTAAGAAAAAGAAACCAATGGATATAGCTGGGACTTTAAAAAATGATTCCAAATGTCAAATTTTAATTAATAATTAACACACATCATGGAGCTAATGGGAGTATTAAAATGCATTTATAGAAGCACTGAAATAAATGAATAACTGGCAAACAGTCACACACTGATTATGTGATTAAATCCTTCATGTACAGGAATTCATACGTATTGTGATATATTTGCTTAAAGCTGGGAATTTAAATTACTTCAGTGGATCTGTGATAAAATGGTGTTGGATAATGGAAAGAGTGGTGGGTTTGAAATCAAAGAACCCAGATTCAAATTCAACCCCAGCCATTTATTATGTGACCTTAGGTAAGTTACTTAATCTCTCTGGGCTAGTTTCTTATCTGTAAAATGAAGGGCTGGCCTGCCATGGGGTTTCCTGACTGGTAGGGAACTATCAGTCAACAAAAATAACAAAGGGAAGAGAGCTTAATCATTAAGGCCTTGGGACTGCTTTGCATCTGATAGCTGCTCCACCATTCCCAGGCTTGGTTTTTATTTTTATACCCATTTTCTTGGCACTCAAATACATTACCTAACACACATGTTCAAAGAGAGATAATTGGAAAAGTGATACATTAACTTTTAACAAATCACTTGATTAACATTTTATATTTTTCTATTGTGATTACAGATAGTATACAAGATAAATGATTTGTCACAGGTAGCTTAACTTTCTCATTACTCTGTGAGAAGTTTTGAGTTTACAAACAATCAAGGAAAATTACTTATTGCTTTTAATAAAATGGATTAATCAACAGTTCTTAAAAGAGAATTCAACAATCATATCATTGAAATTGAGGGGTACTGGGAACACAATTCAAATTTAGACTGATCATTTCTCAGGAACTAGGGAGTTCCTGAGTTCCTGATTTGTGTAATCAAGTCACTGAGGCATATTGAAGCTTGATGTACTTGTACTTATTGTATGGGCCTCTATGATTGGTGTGCTGGCTTCATGAGAATAGGTTTCTATGAGTGGGAAAGGTTTGGGCTTGGCCTGTAGCTGCAGTTTTGCTGGGAATTATGTACCGAAGTAAAAGTTAATTCATGATAGTCTTTTGGGATAGGGTTTAAGGGTCTGATCTTTTGGTGATGTTTTTGGGGAATTAGGGTACAGGAGTTTTGCTCTTGCATTATTTCTCTTGAGACTAGGGGGAATAATAGGCATGCCAATTCCATAGTAAGGGCCATTGATAAGAGAGGTCATGCAAAGGGGGGCTGAGTGGGCAATCACATCTCACCAAGGACCACTCTGTGGTCTCCTCAGCTACTACGCGTGACTGTCAAGGCGTCGTAGTCTGATGGCTCCTAGCACTGGCCTACCCAGTTTTGAAGGCTTTTATGGAACTCTATAATCCTATGGTATGGCAGTACAATTCAGGCATGCCTTTTTATTCCTTGTGATATTTGTCCAGGTTCTCCTAAAGCTTGTCCACAGAGAATCTATTTAATATGTTGGAAGCTGAATTCTGGATCTTTTAACTTTCTATAAACCCCAATGAAGCATCAGGTTATACATCTGATATCCCTGGTCTCACTACATGATTGGTCTATCTCTCTAAGCATGCATAGGCAGGATGATCTTTTTTATGCCATTTCTTGCAAAGAAAAAAATCATTTATGGTAGAAGGCTAGTGACTATTTGTGCCTACTATATGTCACTTCATTGCTTTTAAAGTCAACAGTGATTCTGATTCTTCTGAAATATGGTCCCCCAAGAGTCACAGCTACATCACCAAAAGAAAATTGTTATTAAAAAAGATGAGTTTGTTGTAGGGAACAACTTGGAATTCTTGAAAACCCTAATCTATTTTTTAATGCAATCTAGCCTACTCTTTTTCTTTTATTCAATTCTGGATTATCCATTTGCATTTCCTGTCCACGACAAATATACCGGTAGACTAATTCAACCCATCCATTTGAAAGCCATAGATTGAGCAATACATAATCTTCAGTCACTTAATTCTTTGTATGATTGTTGGACTGATCTCTTCTGAATAGACTGGAATTTCATTTAAAAGGGTCTGTACTATTCTGGGGCTCTTTATCCTATTTGCACACCCCTAATTGTAAATAGTTTTCTATCCCAGAAAGGTCAACCATTCCACATATATCCTTGATTGCATACCTTTCTGACCTTCTCCAAGTGACTACCTCCACAATAACCCCTCATACTTTCCCTTATATTCATTCTTTTCTGACATAACGAATCCTTCCCTGTTACCAAGAAACATATCCAGCCCTCCCCATCTTTAAAAAAAATTATAAGACTGTACCATCTTCTCAACCTACTCTCTTATATTCTTCTTCTCTTTCAAAGCAAAACACCTAGAAAAAGCTGTCTATTCTATTTCTTCCTCCTCTTTTTCTCTCCTGAACTTCTCAAACTTTGGCAATATAACTTCTAACTTCATTATTCAACAGAAATGGTTCTTTCCAAAGTTATACAAATCTGATGGCCTCTTCATAATTCTTGTCTGTGCTCACGGCAGTATTTGATACTATTGACCAGCTTGTCCTCCCAGATATTTTTCTCTTCTGGATTTTTGAAATACTATTCTCTTGTTCCCCCTTCTAGTAACTCCTGTGTCTCTTCTTTGCTAGTTCAGCTTCTATATCATACTTCCTAACTATAGTTGCTCCCAAAGAGTCCTATCTGAGTCCTTTTCTATTATCTTGCTTTTAAGTAGTTTGCTTAGTCACATAGCTAGGAAGTGTCTAGGCTGGATTTGAATTTAGATCCTCACTCTGGGCACTCTATCCATTGTGCTACCGAGCTGCCCCTATTCTTCTTCTACACTAGGGACTCTGTGTGTGTGTTTGCTGGGGGCAATGTTTAGGGCAAGAATGTAAGAAATTCATGAAGGTCCCCATAAGAACCCAAGGGATCTTTTCAAATACTCCCTTCCCTCTCATCATGTTTCTTTCTGTCATGAATCTCCTTTTGGAAATAAGCTGAAGCCTATGGATTCTTGCTAAAAATAATGTTTTTAAATACACAAGATAGAAATTATAATGAAATAGTTATCAATTTTTTAAAAATTGAGCTTACAGATTCCAGGTTTAGAACCCTGACTCTATACTCTCTTTATTGTTGACTTCATCAGCTCTTACAGGTTTATTATCTCTATGCAGTTGATGGCAAAATCTAAATATTTAGCCCTAATTTCTCTCCTGAGCTCCAGTTCTATATCTCAACCTGCTTAATGGACATTTCAAACTGTATGCCCTATAATCTTATCAAACTCATATCAAAATCAGAATCCATTATGTGCCCTCTACCCCATCAAATCTAGCCCTTTCCCTAATTTTTCTCTTCTTGTTAAAGGCAAGGCCATCATTTCAGTCATACAGATTTATAACTTCATAGTTATTTCTTACTCCTTTATCCTATACCACATATTCAGTCAGCCAAATCTTTTTTTTTTTTAACATCTATAACATCCTTGGCATTAGCTTTACTCTAGTTCTAGAGAATACTCTAGTATTCACTGCCTCTCCTGGACTATTGTAATAACATTCCATTTAGTGACAAGTCTTTGTCCTGTCCAATGTATTGTCTATATAGATGGCAAAGTGATCTTCCTAAAGTTCAAGTTTGACCACATCAACCCCATCTGCTCTCAACTTAATAAAATCCAATCACTATAGGATCAAGTGTAATGGATGCACACTCTTCCTCACCTTTACTCTTTAAAATCTCTTATTACTTTAAAAAGTCTGCTCAAGCACCACATACTACTAGACAATGTCTTTCCTGATTTCTCTGAACTACTGTTGCCCTCGATGCAAAAAGTTTTCCTTGCATTTATATATGCAAATGTGTATACACACATACATGTTGTTTCTCCTGAAAGAAGTTCTTTGAGGCAAGGAATATTTCATTTTTGTCTTTGTTATCCAACATCTGCACAAGGTATATGTAGTAGGTACTTAATAAAAGTCTGCTGCCTCACTGATTTCTGTGGGTGTTTGGACAAAGTAATATATGAATGTAATATGTGAATGAAAGACAATATCCTAAATTGTTCTCAAGGTGGCACTTTGGTCTTATGAATAAAATGCTTTCTTCTAAACGTAAAAATCATAGGCATTTATATTCTCTAGGATATACATATATGACTATAAAGAAATGGTTTGCAATAGAAAATTATATGTGATAGCTTATTTCAGTTCTTGGCAAGGATATCCTCAATGCATATAAAAATGATTTTCATAAAGATTCTATCGATAGGGGAAACTAGGTAGCTTGATGGATTGAGAGCCAGGCCCAGAGATGGGAGGTCCTAGGCTCAAATCTGACTTCAGATACTTCCTAGCTGTGTGAACATGGGCAAGTCACTTAACTCCCATTGCCTAGCCCTTATCACTCTTCTGCTTTAGTGTGGAAGCTGCCAGGTCTTGTGTGATCCTGATTGGTGCTCCTTGGTATCTGAATTATCTCTTTTTGGCTTCTTGTAGAATTTTCTCCTTAGCTTGAAAGCTCTGGAATTTGACAATTACATTCCTGGGAATTGTATTTTGGGGATTTAGTATAGAGGGTGTTCTATGAACTCTTTCAATGTCTATTTTGCCCTATTGTTCAAGAACATCAGGGCAGTATTCTTGGATGATTTCTTGTAGTATGATGTCAAGATTTCTGTTTATTTCTGGCTTTTCAGGTAGACCAATGATTCTCAAATTGCCTCTCCTTCCTCTGTTTTCCTGATCCGTCACCTTGTCAGTGAGATATTTTATGTTTTCTTCTATTTTGTCAGTCTTTTGACTTTGCTTTATTACTTCTTACTGTTTTTCAAGATCATTGGTTTCCAGTTGCTCAATTCTGGTCCTTAAGGCCTGGTTTTCTGCTTTAACCTTTTGATTTTCTGCTATAATTTTTTGAATTTCAGCTATAATTTTTTTGATTCTCTTTGTGAACCATTTCCCACTTCTCTTGCCAGAAGGCTTCCATCTTCTTGATAAACTCTGATTTAAATTCTTCCAGAGCTTGTGGACAATTTCCGTTTTTTTAGAAGGTTTTGTTTTTGTTTGAATTTCCTCCTGTATATCCTCTGTAGCCTGGGTTTTTCCTCTGTAAAAAATTTGAGGGTCATTGTCTTTTTTTTTGCTCTTTTTGGAAGGAGTTTGGTGCTCCTGTGCCCAATTAGCCATCACTCTGGAAGATTTACCTTCCTTTTTTAGTCAGAAATCTGAGTGAGCTGGGCAGGTTCTCTGTGTATGGAGTTAAGGAGCAAGGATTTTGCCTAAGGCAAGCTCTCAAATCTCCGCAGCTGTGCTATCTTCCCGGGGGTGCCCATGGTCTGCACTCCCCCACCTGACAGGATTTCGGGTGTATCTGCTCTCAGGGGTAGGTCCTTGGTGGTCTTCATCAGCTCCCAAGACCTAGTGGTGCCCCTTGCTCATTCCAGAGGTGCTCCTCACTCACTTGCTGATTCTGATGTGCACTGGCTCTGAGTGCTCAAGGTCTGAACTCCCCCACCCGCCCATTGGGTTTTCAAGTATAACTGCTCTTGAGGGTAGGTCCTTGGTGGTCTTAATCAGCACCCAAGACCTAGAGCTGCCCCTTGCTCACTCCAGAGGTGCCCCTCGCCCACTCACTGATTCTGGTGCGCTGGCTCTGACTCTGGCTCTGTAGGTGGGGTGGTAGATGGGGAGGGTAGATCAGCTCACGTTTGGGTGGGAGCTTTATCCCCCCCTTTATAGTGTGGAAATGCCCAAATCCCACATACCTTCAATGCTGCGCCCTACTGTAGAGTCCCTTTGTTCTTATGAAAATGGTTTTTTGGCTCTTTTTAGATAGTCTATATTGGTGTGTCTGAGGAGAGGAAGTGTTCCACGTCTAGACTGCTGCCATGCTTACTCGGAAGTTGACCAAGCCACTCTTCTGCTTTAGAATCAATATAGAGTTTTAATTCTAAGATGGAAGGTAAGGGTTGTTTTTTTTTTTTTAAGATCCTATAGAGATAAAAAAAGGACCATTGGGTATCTTCACATTTTTCATATATACTGAAAATAGAATCCTCAATGGTTTTAAAAGGGTGTTTATATGGTTTTGTTCATTTTCTTGTGCATCATCTTTACTTCCTTAATTAGCATATGGGAGAGCAAGGTATTAAGTCCAAATGCAGTAGTTTCATTGTTATAAATTATAAAAATATCCATTTATCATCCTCTTAGCAGTTTCATTTGTAAATGCTCTTGGGATGATCTGGGCATATAAAGATGGGTCTAACTCCAAACTTTCTGCAGAACTGATTTGTCTTTTTCTGAGATTTCACATTTTACAAAGCAATACTTTCACTATTTCCTCTGCAATGTTACATTTTAACCTGATATTCCTTAGATTTCAAATGTTTCTGCTTTGCAAGGAGATCAAGTGTTTGTTAGCTGTCTGAGGTGGCTGCTGGCCTCTTTTCTGTGGGGATTACAAGTCAAATTTTCTGGAAGAAATGGTGACAATCAGCTTTGGTGTCTTTTTCTTTATCTATTTTTCATTTTTCATTAGCAAGAGTTTGTTAAATACGTCATCTTGGAGTTGTAATTGCTCAGTGTCACTTAATTATGCTTATTATTTCTTCCATTTTGGTGTTGATTTTGATCATACTCCAGTTTATATTCTGAATGTCCAAAGACACCTGATTCAAAATTACTCCCATCCCAGTAAACTAGTCTGTAAAATAGAGTTCATTTTTCATAATATTGTTTGGGGCTCGTCACATCTAGCATTTTTAACTCTCTTCTGGAGAAATTTAGGATGAGATTTCAGGGCTAGGTCTTTTCCATTTCCTAATTGAGAATCATATTTTCCAATAAATTTTTTGCTATCTTTTCCTTTGTTTTTGGCACTTTGTATTATTTATCTGATTTGCTTTAGAGCAATGGTTTCTAAACTATTTTGATCACAAGCCTCTATTAATAAAAATTTTTTTGAGTAGGTATTACTAGTGTATTGATTTGTAAACTATATATAATACTGCACTAATGAATTACGTACATTATAAGACATAAAATATAGGTTTTTGAAGGATAAATATTATTTTAAAATATCTTAATTTTATTCATTCAATTTCATTATAAATTTATTTAATACTCATTTAACTTCCTTATTAAATTATTAATTTTGAGAATATTATGATCAAATGTTTTATTTATTTTTTAAATTTAGGTTTAATGTTATATGACCACAATATGAAGGTCTAGTTCTAATCTCAGTTTATTTTAATACTCGTTTTTAATGACTGTCATTGCTGGAAAAGATACTTCACAAAGATACATAGATCTATATGGAAGAAATGCATCACTGGCTGTATGAATTAAATGATTTTCATTTTTCAACTTATCTATCAAGTATGCAAAAAATTTGTTGAGATTTGTTAAGT
Source organism: Monodelphis domestica (assembly GCF_027887165.1). Taxonomy (NCBI): domain Eukaryota; kingdom Metazoa; phylum Chordata; class Mammalia; order Didelphimorphia; family Didelphidae; genus Monodelphis; species Monodelphis domestica. The sequence continues at coordinate 183,397,544 of NC_077233.1, read as the reverse complement.
AAATTTTCATCTTTCAGGATGCAATTTCAAAGTAATCAGAAGTTGCTACATTTGTATAGTTTTAACAATGGGTTCAAAATTCACTGAAACATATTGGAAGATTTTAAAATACATTAGAAAATTCTGTTCCTAACTTCTTAAGTGTGCAGATGTGTTGAGTTTTTAATAGATGATAATTGCATATCATTTTTCAGCAACAAGATCCTAGGTTTTGAATATCTTGCTGTTATGGCTTCCTACTACCATTAGTAAATAGGTCATAATACAAGTACACTTAGGATGAGGTTTTCATTCATGAAAGCAGATATAAGTTTATATTTCAAATAATCTTATAATTTCAAAATTTTTTGGCCAACTTATCAGATCTCATTCTATTGTCATATTGTTCCTCTGTAATGTGGTTGACAGAGTTTGTATGAAGAGTACAAGTGGCAGTGTTTTCATTATTAGTATCACCTTTAACCTACAGTTTCTTTGCAGGAATCTAAGTTATTTGTCCATTTTAATTTAGTTAAAACTAGATAATATAATTTATAAACTCACTGAATTGGGCACACAAACTACAACACAATATGCTGAAAGTTAACTAACATGTAAACAGTCTTTCATCAACTTATCCATGCTCTGAAATTCCCAGTCCTTTCCCAGATATTTTGATATGATCACATACATATACACTGTATGTGACATGTGACAATCTGATATATGGATTAAGTGAGAGTATCAACATCAATTTCCTTGGCAGTTGTTATTCATTCATTCAGTTGTGTTCAATTCTTCATGATTCCATGGACTATAACACCCAAGGTCCTTCTATCCTCCACTATCTCTTGAAGTCTATCCAAACTTATGTTTATTGTTTCCATGGCAGTATCTACCCATTTCATTCACTGCTGTCCCTATCTCCTTTTGCCTTCATTTTTTTCGAACATTAGCATTTTTTCCAATGAGTCCTGTTTTCCTATCATATGGTCAAAATATTTAAGCTTCAGTTTCTGTATCTGTTATTCTAATGAGTATTCTAAATTAATTTCTTTGAGATCAACTGTTTTGATCTTCTTGCCATCCAAGGGACTCTCAAAAGTCTTCTCCAGCAAAAGCATCAATTCTGCGATGCTCAGTTCGCTTTATAATCCAACTCTCACAGTTATATATTACTACTAGAAAAGCCATAGCTCTGACTACATAACACTTTGTTGGCAAGATGATATCTCTTCTGTCCAGATTTGCCATAGTTTTCCTTTCAAGAAGCAAAAGTTTTTCTAAATTCCATGGCTCTGGTAGTCATCTGTAGTGATCTTTGAGCCCAAAAATATAAAATCTGACATTGTTCCATTTCTTTTCCCTTTATTTTCCAGGAAGTGATGGAACCAGTTGCCAATGAGTTTAGTTTAAAAAATTTTAAGCTTTAAGCCAGCTTTTACACCTACTTCTTCTTTCACTCTCATCAAGAGGGTTCTTAATTTTTCTTCAGTTTCTGCCATTAGGATGGTATTGTCTAAATAGCTAAGATGGTTGATATTTTTTCCCTAGTTACTGAATTGTCCATATGGCATTTTCCATGATGTATTCTGCACATAAATAAATAAGGTGACTACATACAATTGTATCATATTCCTTTCTCAATCTTAGACCAATCTGTTGTTTCATGTTTAGTTTCTAACTATTCCTTCTTGACCTGAACATAGATTCTTCAGAAGACAAGTAAGATGATCTAGTAGTCCCATCTCTTTGAGGATTTGCCACATTTTGCTGCAATGCATAGTCAAGGGCTTTAGTGTAGTCAATGAAGCAGAGGTAGATTTTTTCTTTTCTGGAATTCTCTTGTTTTCTCTATAATCCAGCAACTGTTGGCAATTTTGCTACTAGTTTCTCTGCCTCTTTGAAAACCAGCCTGTACTTCTGGTAATTCTCAGTTCTCATATTGCTGAAGCCTAGCTTGCAGAACCTTAAGTATCACTTTGCTGGCATTTGAAGTAAGTGCAATTGCTTGTTATTTGAACATTCTTTGGCATTGCCATTCTTTAGGATTGAGATGTAAATGGATTTTTTCCAATCCAGTGGCCACTGTGGAGTTTTCCAAATTTGCTAGCATACTGAATACAGCACTTTAACAGCATCATCTTTTAGGATTTAGAATAGCTCAGCTGAAATCCCATCACCTCCACTAGCTCTATTGCTAGTAATGTTTTCTTGGCCCACTTGACTTCATTCTCTGTGGTTATAACTTGTTATGTTAAGATCTTTCTTGTATAGTACTTCTGCATATTCTTGCTAACTTTTCTTAATGTCTTCTACTTCTGTTAAGTCCCTACTATTTTTGTCATTTACTATGCTCACTTTTTGCACAAAGCATTGCCTTGATATCTCTAATTTTCCAGAAGAGATTTCTTGTTTTTCTCCTATTTTTCTTCTATTCATTAATTGATGTGTTTGCCATTATTGTAGTCCTAGTGCAGTGATGGTGAACCAATGGCACAAAGAGAGCTCTCTGTGGGCATGTGGCTCCCCCTCTCCACTAGAAAGGCAGAGGGACTTAGGTGGAGTTGTCCCCCTCCCCCTCTCCACCACACCTGATGACATTTTTTCACATCCCCCATCCCTCTACCCAGCAGCCCAATGAGAACCCACAGGGCGTAAAGTGGGTGGCTCAAAGGCAGTAGAGCTGGCGGGGAGTGGAGTGCTCAGGCCACTCCCCTTCCCCTCTCAATACTTGCTGAGGACATTCCTCACTTCACCCGCCCCTCTGCCCAGTAGCCCAATGGGAGCACTTCCTCTCTCCCCTGTATGGGGTAAGGGTGGGGCAAGGTGCACCTGGCACTCAGGGGAGGCAAGGCATGGCACAAGGTCTTGAGGGGTGGGGTGGGCATGGCACTCAGTCTGGGGGGTGGGGGAGAGGCCCAGCACTCTGTCTCTAAAAGGCTTGCCATCACTGTCCTAGTGCACCCTGTTTTCTTGATTTTGTTTGTTTCATTCTGCATCAGAGTTCATGAGTCTTCCCTATGCTTCTCTGAATTCTTCATATTAATTGTTTCTTATGGAGCAAAACTATTTCACTAAATTCATAGGCCACAATCTGTTCAGATATTCCCTGAGAGGACCTTACTTTGCTTCTAGTTTTTTTTTCTTTGCTATTAAAAAATGTGGATATAAATATTGTGATACATGTGGGACCTCCCTTTTATTCTCTGACCTTCTTGGGGCATATGATCAGAAAACACTACCTTTTTAAACAGTATCAGTTAACAGAAATTTTCTTGATTATTATTTCTGCTCAAAATTATAAATAAAATATACTCTTCCCACAGGACATTTTGTAAATCTATTGTCTCATAACTTTAGGGTAGAATCCATTATGAGGGTAGCTCAGTGGCTTGAGAGTCAAGTCTAGAGATGGGAGGTCCAGGGTTCAAATGTGACCTTGGAAAATTCCTAGCTGTGTGACTCAAGGCAAGTTACTTAACTCCCACTACCTAGCTCTTACTGCTTTTCTACCTTGGAATCAATATCCAGTATTGATTCTAAGAAGGAAGGTAAAGATTTTTTAAAAAAGGAATCTATTATAGGATAATTATAATAATTGTGAATAAGGAACAATAAAATAAGACTTTAAATGACATACTGAATATCACAGAATGAGACATGATACAGCTAGAATCAAAATTCTTAGCTCAAGTTACAACTCATTTTTTTTTTCTCAATGACTAATGTAGCTGATCATTTCCAATCCCTTTTGGTTAAGTTAAGTGTTTGAAATAACATTTCTATTTTCCATAACATAAATGACCACTTTTTCTTTAAATCATTTACATTACAGATCTCAATCTTATAGACATGATGGGGATTTTAAACAGAATGTCAAATAAAGATTTTGTGATGCTAACTGTTCATTGGGGCAGTAGGTAATGGAAAGACTGACAAATTTATTCTGGTTATGGTTACAGACACCACAGTGAGGAAATTAAAAACTCTATTACTCATAATTTAAAATGTGGCCCTAGTTTTAAGAGGGCTGGGGACTACAAAAGGTTAAGTGGGTAATTATTTATCATACAACAGAGATCTTATCACAACTGAGCAGTTAATCCCTGGTAGAAAGCTTTTTCCACCATAGAGAAAAGAAAACAAGTAAACTAGAGCAAGAACACTTGAAATCTCCTACTATTTCTTTGTAATATCACTCCTTCATTCACAGATTTTGTTATTTAAAAATATTTATATAAAATTCATTAAAATTATGCAAATATAACTTTATATCTGAATTATATTATAAAATACAGAGATCTAGCAAGGAAAATAGGAGGCTGATTAGCAACCTGATTTTGGCAGCAAGGTGGAGGCATATGAAAGGAGAAGATCTCATGAATACACTTAGTGGTTATAAAAGGAAGGTCTGAGTTAGAACAGTCTAAGAAAGGGAAACTTCTGTTTTTGTTAAGGTATTTGTGCATTTCAGTTGGGGTAACCTAAAGTCAGGGCACTATGATTTCCTTGAATTCTATAAAGACTGCAAAATTTTATAATTTATTTTAAATTTTAGCACAGCTTGATTTGAAATAACTACAAAAGAAGTCACAAAAAGCAAATCTAGTAACAACAGTCTGCTTATACATTAAGTCACAAGTGAATTTCTATATAAAGGTTCTTAGCTGCCCAAGATGAAAGACTCTTCTTACATGGAACACTCACTAACTTTACACTCTAAACTCGACCCACGTTTTCACTGAACATGTAAGAAGGTAACCTTCAGATGGTCTACTGCAATAAGGAGTTGCTGGAAACACTGGTGTATGTAGTTTGCAACATAGCGATTATGGGTCTACATAAATTTTCTGGAATACTTGACTCATAGCTTTCAATTTCACTTTGAACCTGCCATATACTTTGGATTTACCTTTCCCAAATGATTATGCAGTATAACTCTGTTTATAAAATGACTAATTATTACACTGATTTGGATATAATATAGATCAAATCATGTCCTACAAAGGTAATAGTGATAGATAACATAAGTATATTCCTATACAGTCCACTCTGTTATTTAAGTATATTTTAAAATAAGATGTCTCACCTAGTGGATACTGGGAAATATCCAATAACTGCTTACACAAGTAAATGATCCAACACACATATGTCAAAAGTTTTTGTTTGTTTTTTAAATCAGTCTTGTGACTTTGTAGGAGTAGGGAACACCTTTCTTTCTTTCCATCTCAGTAACAACTCTAAGACAGAAGGACAAGGATTAGGCAATCAGCATTAAATGACTTGCCCAGGGTCATACATCTAGGAAATGCCTGAAGCCAGATATTAACAACCAGGTCTTTCCTCCTCAAGATCTAGTACACTAATCCACTATTCCACCCAACTGCTCTGGAAACTCCTTTCAATGCAGAAGCTCTGTAATTTATGGTTTTTAGGGTTTTTAGGGTTTTATATTACTTATCCAGCATCACATAGACAACATGTGTCAGAAGTAGGATTTGAATCCAGGTTTTCCTAAATCCAACGTAGGCCTCTATGTCCATTATGCCAGGTTGCTAAAACTAAAAAATTTACAGAATGTAAGCAAAACCAAATTTGCTCAAATCATTATTTATAGAACAACCTTGCAAGTATAGACATGGTATGACCATATCCAGAATTCATCCTAGGAATAATCTGTTTGGAAAGTCTTTTAACAAAAACTTTTACTATCTAGATCAACAAAAAGCAGTCTATGCTGAAGTGCTATGGATTACTTTGTTTCAGGAAAACACTAGTAATAGGGAATTTGGAAGAATAACATGGATGAAGCTTTTCTTCATAGGAAAACTGGGTAATTCCTAGTTAGGTCTCTGGATCTGTTTATGGCTCTGCTATTACAAATATGTTTATATTTTCATTTTGCATAAAATGAATAATATATGAATATATGAAGAAACCATGTGTGCATCTGTGGGTGTGCAAATGACTAAAGATAAGTTATTTCACTTCTTCAACTCAATGACCCAGGCTTATAGGTATGGTAGTTCCTGTATAAATAACTGGCAACTTAGAAAAAAGAAGGATTTTAATCAAAATCTTCATGCAATTTTTATTTAAAATTGAAATACAGATCATCTTTCTGAATATTAGCTACCAGAAGGTTTTGCATGTGTTTGTTTCTTTTAAACATATATGGTCCAGGGGCAGCTGGGTAGCTCAGTGGATTGAGAGCCAGGCCTAGAGACAGAAGGTCCTAGGTTCAAATCTGGCCTCAGACACTTTCTAGCTGTGTGATCCTGGGTTAGTCACTTGACCCCTATTGCCTAGCCCTTACCACTCTTCTGCCTTGGAGCAAATACACAGTATTGCCTCCAAGACAGACGGTAAGGGTTTAAAAAAACCAACCAAACAAAAAACCATATGTGGTCCAATAACGTGTGGAGTTACAAAAGGAAAAAAGGAAAAGCAGTCTCCTAATTTCACTGAGACAGTAGGTCAGAACTTTAAAAAAAAAAAGGAGCTCAGAAAGCCAAATGCATGGAGCCTTGTTAAAATATTAAATTTATTATATTATATACATATAATATATAAATATATAACACACAAATATATAATAAAATATTATACATATACTATATTTATTATATATTTATAATATAAAATATTACATATATATTTTTCCCCCCAGAGAAAATTCAATATAACATGGTCTCATCTATAGCAGAGTCCCACAGCACAGGCCCTGAAGGTAGTATGATATTGAGCACCATCATACTATTTAAGACAATTATTTTCATTATTCTTTTTTGAATAAATTTTTCACTGGAAGAAAGTTTTTGTTACCCATAACTCTCAAAAAAAGACATAAAATAATATATTTTTATCTTTTCAAAGTTAAGCATCAAATGCAGTTGCTATATTTAAACAATCCAGTCTTAATTTTTCTAAAATTGGGAGTCCTCTATACAATTTTTCTACCAGTTGCATACAAAGTCTTATTTCTTTCTTATAACAATTAATTTCAAAAGAAACAAACAATAGTTAGGTGACCCTGGGCAACTCACTTCATACTCACTGCCTAGCCTTTACTTCTCTTCTGCCTTGAAACCAATATAGATTCTAAGATGGAAGGTAAGGGTTAAAAAAAAAAGAAACAAATAAGAAAGCTTGAACATTTCTGGTACTATTTAAAAACAAACTGTGCATGTACAGATAATAAAAGGCAGTCTAAACACATTATTAGTGGCTCTGTGATGGATAGTAGAGAGTTAGAAAGAACACAGCTGTGCACACTCTAACTGGATAAATGTTGCTTAAATCCAAATGGGATTCAACGATCTATCTTGATTACTAAAAAAATAGCAAAATTTTATGAAATTGGGGTCAGTAGTCTCTTATTCAAAGAGAATCTAGATAAGGGAATTTTGCTTAAAGGTAGACTCTAGGAATGACTTTTACCCAGTCATTTCTAATACAAAGATGGCCTATTATTCTTATTCATTATCCTAAAACCTTGTCCTCTGACTCAGAAAAAAAGTTCTGCCATCTGATTTTAATGGAAGGTAGACTTTCACATAACACCGTCTAGGAACACATCTCAGTGACACTAGTTATCATGACAGCAGCACTTCAGCCTAATTTGTCTCTACTCTGGGCAGTCCATTTGCTTAGCAAAAGGGGAAAGGACAGAAATGGCGGTAGAGATACAAGCCAGATATTAGATAAACAATAATGTTTTGACCTCCTGACATAGTTAAAATATTTAAAAGAAAAGTGAGAATTGAAAGCATTAACTAAGATATTTGGTAAAATTCTACTCTATATTATTAACTCAGTCTTCCAATCTTTCTGGTGAATTTGATAATGAAACAAAACAAAAAACCTTAAAGCTTTCTAGGCTTGACCATGTCCTATGTACAAAATTTCTCAGAATAGTCAATTCCTTGATAGAAACTGCCTGTAATGCTCCTTTAAAGGTTTTATGTGACCATCAAATCCTTGTTTCAATAATCACCCAAAAAGACAAGAAGGATACCAACAAAGATTACAAAGAACTGTCCTGATAAAGCGCTATGACAGGTATGATAATGCCATTAATATAAACACTTTACAAGCTCCAAACGGGCACAGGCTAATCTTTCTCTAAACTTGAAAGCTAGGGGGACTTGCCTTTCAGTCTGAAATGCACATAGAAGTAACTGTGCAGCTGCTTGAATGACCTAGAGTAAGTCACTTAACCACTTGGCCTCAGTTTCCTCATCTGTAACATGACTGAGCAAGATGATCTCTAAGGTTCCTTCTGGCTATAAAAAGCTCTACATCTAAACCTGAGTGATTTTTAATTTTTATTAGCTTATTACCCAGAAGATGCTATTGTTTTAAGGCTCAGCTATTGTTTTAGAGCTAACATTTATAGAGCTTACTATGTCAGACACTGTGCTAAATGCTTTACAATTACTATATTTGATCCTCATAACAATCCTACAAGGTAGGTGCTATTATTATTCCCCACTTTAAAGATGAAGAAACTGAGGAAAACAGGTTAAGAGATTGTTTGGGGTCACATGGGTAGTATTTGAGGTCAGATCTGAATTCAGGTCTTCTTGACTCCAGGTCTGGTGCTCTATCTAATGTACCACCTAACTGAACATATATGACTGGAGCACATTTGTAAGCTAACTATTTTATTAGTTTGATGTGATTAACTTTCTCCCTGAATATATCTTAATGTGTGTGTGTGTGTGTGTATATATATATATATATTTTTCCCCCCCAAGAGGAAATTAAAAAGAAACAAAGATAGACTGGGGGTGAGGGGCTTGGGGCCAGTGGAGCCTAGAGATAAAGATTAATAATATAATATTTGAAAAACAAAGTTCTTCTATAGTCAAGTTGCTATCAACTATGTATAACTATGTATAACTAACTAGCTGGATCACAAAAATCACAGAGAAGCTCACCAGTTATTGTTCCTTGAGGACTATACACCTTTACTCAATATTTAAAATCTAGTTGGTAATTCATGTGTGTAAACATATGTACAAATTATTTAGGTAATAAAATTAATTTGCATCATAAATTGATTTGGTGTGCATACACATAGATAATGTAATAAAGCTAAATCTATTATTCTCAGAGAGAAAATAAAAATTTTTCAACAGTTTTTTTTGATAGCTCAGTGATTTTACCAAAACATGTACCAACTCCAATCATGTAGATTGATTTCATTCAATATGGTGAGAGGTTCTTGATATTGCTTTTATTCCAATAAAATTAAGGAAGTCCAAAGGCCATCAGTTATTTGTTCATCCTAACTATATTATCTGCTCACCTTTATTCCAGTCATACATCTTTGCTTATGGCATCCATTAAGGCAACTTCTCTTGAGCAACTATTTATATATTTCCCACTTACTTTTTCATTGTCTTTTCTATGACCTGCAATTTTAATTATTCAAAGACAGCACTAGTTTATGAATTTGCAGCCATAAAAAATCACCAGAAGAAAAGAATTGCTAAAATATTGGTCTTTGTTTCAGTCAGACTTGTGGAGCTATTAAAAGTACCCTAAAATTTCCAAATGCAACTCAATCAACTTTTCCCATCTATTAAATTTTTAGTCAGGTTCACTGTCCATTCATAGTAACTGTTAAGATTTATGCAATGATGGGCCAAACTCATGAGCTGCTCATCTAACTGCAAATCAGTCTACATCAGTAGTGTCAAACTCAAATAGAAATGGAGCCATCTCTGTGCCACTTATACTTAATAGCTACTGAAAAGGCATCAGATTGGGAGATGGAATGTCCTAGGTGAGAGTCATCAAGATAGCATGTGTTGTAGAGTAGAAAAGTATGTGGAGGCTGAAAGTCAAACTGCAAAAGGTTTAGAATTGAATGGGAGAAGAGAAAGCTCAGGCATTGAGTATAAACAGCCTTCTCAAGGAATTTAACTAAGAAAGGAAGGAGAGGTATAGGATAATAACTTAGCAGGGACACTAGGATCAAGTGAGGGCTTTTTTTAAAGATGGGGAAGACACAAACATATGGAAAACAGGGAAAGAGGGAGTAGATATGGAGGGATGGAAGAATAGAAAGATACAGAGGGGAAAATCAGCTGGAGAACACAGGAAGGCCTAGGATTAAGACTGGATGTAGAAGGGTTTGCCTTGGGCAAGGAGTAAGGTCATCTTTTCACAAAAGAGAGAAAAGGGTGATGGAGAAGACTGTGGGGAAAAACATATTAGTGATATAAAATGAGGTAGAGGGAAGAGGAAGTTCTCATCAAATGACTTCAGTTTTGTTCAGTGAAATATGAGTTAATGGTTTCAGTTAAAAAAGTGGAGGAGGTATGCTGTGGGAGGTATGAGGAAGGATGGAAAGGTTTAGAAGAGCTATTTTAGTAAAAGAACTAACTTTAGTATCAAAGGTCCTAGGTTCAAATCTTGTTTCAGATAGGTATTTCTACATTACACTGGGTAATTCACTTAATCCCCCTGTTTCCTTCTCTATAAAATGAAGGAGTTGGACTATATGAACTCTGAAGGTTCTGCCAGCTTTAAATCTATTGTCTAAAACTATGAATTGAATTCAACAAAAAGATCATATTTAAATTTCAAAATGGCAACATCAAATCAATTTTGATGGTGGCCATGAAAAATTTTTACATCATTAAGGTAAGCAATAAGAATAACACAAAATAACAACAAACAAGAAATCTAAATAAATGACTGATTTGCGCCTCAAGATAACTTATTATATAGAGGAATTTAATCATCAAAAAACTAACTAAACATTCAAAAAGGGAGAGAATTGAGTCATTCCTTCAAAAGCAAGTAGAGAACTCAATGTGCAAAAGACTAAACAGAAGAAATTTAAACATGTTCAGCCAGCAATAGAAACACTAAGAAATGAAATGTTTTCTTTTTGTACAACTAAGCATGAAAATGGCCAAAAGTGTGGGGTAGAGAGCTTTTTATGTTGATTTTGTTTTTTTATAAAACAACACACTGTCTAAGAAATAAAAGATCACTATGCTAACAAATCTAAGGAGTAAAGGATAAAAAGAGAAACATCAGGAGAAGAAAATAATATTTCATATACAAAAAGCTTCATTCCTTCAATAGTAAATCAATATTATTATTGAGATAATACAGAGGAATTCCTATTGGGCAGGCAGGGGAAAGGGTGGAGACACTAAGAACTCTAAAACCAAACCAAACAGAAACAAAACCCAGATCATTTAAGACTTTAGAAGAGAGATGGAGTAGAGGGGGTAGCACAGTTTCAATCTGTTCACTTTGTCCTTCCCACAATTTTATCATAGCAGGAGAGTAAGAATAGACTATTGGATGGAATGTATGTGCAAAGAGATCACTGAACAAGGTATGGAGACTAAGAATAGAACATTAGGGGTGAGGTAGGCAGGGAAGGGCAAGGTAAGAGATCACTCAGCAAGGTATAGCAGTTAGTCCTCACTACTAGGTAGCACTATAGAGTGATCCCACAGAAGCAAGAAAGGTTGATGATATTGGCTCTTGGAACCAACTTTGTTAGGTAATGGTTTTGGTACTTCAGGAGAACAGCTTCTCCAAAATGGGGTCTTGCTTCTTGTTACTAAACTTCCAATGATAGAAGAAAGTAAGTGAGACCTAAGGGATACAAATTTCATAAAGAAGACTCAACAGGATGATGGAGCTCCAAAGACAAAAATTTATGACCCATGGTAGAGCACCATGTGATGCCTGACACAGGATTGAGCATGCAGTGCCTCTCATCCATTATTTGACTGAATCGTCACACTTAAGACAGAAGGACCCTCCCCTCTGAGAGATGGCTGGCTCGGCTCTCAAAGATTTGCCATCAAAAAGAAAAAATGGATTAAAATTAACAATTTCCTGAAAACAAGAATTGTATTTAAATGTATATAAGCATACAGTTAAGAAAATGAGGTGGAATAAAATATGTTATATTTCAGGTACCTTTAAGGAGTTGAAATTATTATTTTATATAATTTATATAATACCAAATGCCCTATCATGTAAGCTCTTGAATTTTGGCAAACTGTCAAAAGACATTTTTGGTATTAAAATATAGTAGTATACTTTAATATTCTTCTCTTGGACCTGGATAAATCCAACAAAAAATGACAAGAAGGGAAAGAGAGAGCTGAAGGTAGGAAAATCCAGGTTTGACTGATCAATGACTGAATGTGATGTTAAATACACTTCTCCATATCTAATAGAACCTTCGCAAAAACTGATGAAATTCTAGGGCTTAGAGAAATCAAGCACAAATGTAAAATGGCAGGAAAAATTAAACATATCAATTACAAGCAATAATGAGATAAAACAGAAAAGAAAGGAAAGATGAGAAAAATATACAGATTTGACAATACCATCAATAATAATTGGGCTATAGAAAAAATTATAGAAACAAATAATTAAGTTCAAGGGAATAAGGAGATTAAACAACAGAAGTTTCAGAATATTGTTAAAGCAGTACTAAGAGAAAAAAAGTCAGAGTCCAAGAAAGGCTTCCCATGGGAACTGGCATTTGAGTTGAGTTGAGTTGCAAAGGAAGCTAGTAATTCTAAGAGGCATATGTAAGGATGGGCATGTCAGATGGCCTATGTAAAGACACAGAGGCAGAAAATGGGATGCTAAGTTCAAGGAACAGTATGAAGGGATTGGACTACTTCTAAGGTCCCTTTTAGCTCCAGATCAATATTCTTCTATTACTTTCTTTGTTGGAGCCAAAATAGAAGAATGGCAAGAAGAGGTATAGTAAGAGGTATAGTCAAGATCCAGCAAGATACAGATAAAGAAAATCCATCAGACCAAGTCATGATGCAACCTAAGAAAAAAGTCACAAATTACTTTTCAATCTAAGGTACTATAGGAAGAGTCAGAGAAATCTGTGTAGCCTGTGTAGGTATCTAGTTAAAAGCAGCCATTCAAAGTATTCTAGTTTAGGGAAACTATACTTCCCAGGGTAAGAGGAAGCCCTTGATCCAGCATTGAAAGGCCTAACCTGTAGGATACAGAAACAAAAGCCAGCTATTAGTCTTGTCCCTCTCTATCCAGCTGCATGTTACAGATACAGGGGAGATGTGTACCTGGGGCAACATTGTAGGGGGAAGAGCAGTCAAGGGTCCTAAGCTGTGTTTTTATTTAAAAGCAAGTTAAAAAAAAAACAGTTTTGTGGCTCACATCTCAGGAGTGGAGCTGGGTCTTATTTCCAGCTCTGGTACAGTCTAAAGCCTCCTGTAGAATAACCAGGACAAAAACCTCAGGTCAAAGGGAAGTCTGCAGTTTTGTCACTGAACCAGGAGTTTTCCAGATGGTTAACAGTGGCCAAGTCCAGTAACAGTTCACTAAAATTCTAACTGTGACAAACCCACAAGACTGTTGATGAGACCCAAACACAGGACAGAAAAATGCAGAGCTCAGATCAGGTGGATAGCAATCAGTCTTTGCCCCAGATCTTTAGGACCATGGAAATTTGCAAATCTGTGTTTTCTTTCAGATGCTAGAATAACAATATCCCAAGAAAGCAATAGGGTCAGTCAAGACATTTCCTCTAGAATTGTGCTGTGTCTGGCCCCAACACAAATACTAAAGTCAGAAAGTAGACTGGAAAAATGAGCAAACAAACAAAAAAAGAATCCTATCATAAAAAAACATAAGATGGTGACAGAGACACTCAAGACATAAACCAAGAAGAGAATGACTCCAAAATTATCTCCCAGCAAAGAAAAACACACACACAGAACTGAATACAGAAATATACACACAATGGGAAATAGGAATGAAAGTGAAAAAAGATAGAGAATGACTATTAGGAGAGTACTTAGATTAAGAGAGGAATTAGTCCCAAGTAAAGGTAGACTTTGAAGAGGGGCCAAAAAGAAAAGAAGGAATTTATGATAACACTTGTTACCTGTGTTATACCTATGGATAGAGAGTGAAAAATGCAAAACTACAGATTAAGATTTTTTTTTTTAACTTGGCCAATGTGAAAATTTGTTTTGCTTCAATGTGCATATTTATAGTAAGGATTTTTTTCTGGTTTTCTCAGTAGAGGATAGGGAGGGGAATAGCAAATATTTGTTAATTGAAAATTTAATTTAAAAAAAGAATTAGCTTTGATCAACTATATCACTGTTTAAGCCTATACTACTACAATGAGATTGAAGAAAGAAGAAAAACCTCTAGCAACATTTTGTTTTGGTAAAGAATTGAAAACTATGAGCATGCCTTCATTTGGGGGAATTAGCTTAACCAATTTTGTATATGAAGATAATGGAATATAGTATTGTGGTCCAAGAAATGATGAAAATCATGATTTCAAAGCAGTATACAAAAATTTGTGTGCACTGATATACAGTGAAATGAATAGAACCAGAAGAATAATTTATACAATTAACAACAATCTAAAAACAAGCAACTTTGAAATCTATAGTAAATCTGATCACACAATTATCCAAGATTTTAGATGACTGATGATGAAGCCTGATGTCTACCTCTTTACAGAGAAGTGATGGACTCTGAGGGCTAAATGAGATATGTAATTTTTGGAAACAACTAACAAAGGAAAGTTTTTTTTTATTGTTTTGCTCAATTATGCACATTTTCAATAAGAATTTTGCTCTTGCTCTTTTTCCCCAAAGAGATGAATGTGGGACAGATAAAAATAGGTGTTTTTTTTTTTTAAACCAGGTTGAGAATGATGACCTAACAAAGGAGACTGAAAATGGTAGAATGGTAGGAAGAGAGCACTGTTCCAGCAGTCAAGAGAGGAAACTCCAGGAGAAGTGGATAGACAGGTCAAAATCTGTAGAGAGGTCAAATAGAACTAAGAAAGGGCTATGGGATTTAGTAGTAAAGAGATAATTAGTAATCCTGGAGTGAAAGTCTCAGTCAAATGACAGAATCACAAGTCAGCTTTTATAGAACCTGAGAAATAAGTGGGAGGTAAATCAATGGTGGCAATGAGTATAGATGGCCTTTATTAGAAGTTTGGCTAAAAAAAGGAAAAGACATTGGATAATGGCTTGAAAAAAGATAAGGAGGTTTTTGTTTTGTTTTTTAAAGGTGGAGAGACTAGGAACATACGTATAGGTGGCAGAGATGAAGACAGCTGAAAAGAAGAATAAAGATTACAGAGAGAAGATGGAAAAGGAGGATATCAAGAGTACAAATGTAAAGATTAGCTTTGGCAAAGAAAAGACCTACTTCTTCCACAAAAGTTGGAGCAAATAAGAAGAGAATGGTTAATGCTGAGGAGATTTTTTAAAAGTGGGGAGTAGGGAAAAAGAGGGAGGCTACAATGGCCTCTATTTTCCAATAAAATAAAAGGTAAGGTCCTTGGCTAAGAAGCAAGGGGAGACAGTATGGGATATCTGAAGCGAGAAGGTTGGGACTGTCACCATTGTAAGTAATAGGAGATAGGTTGGAGTTAAGATTGTGAAGGGCTTTATATTTCAGGCTGAGGAGTTTATACAGTACTTGACTTTAAAGATAGTAGGGAAAAATGCATATCCACAGTTATTAAAGCCACACAATTCATCATCACAAGGCCAATCTACTACTGATGACATTTTCAGTATCTTAGTTGAACTGCTCCTCAAAAAAAGAGATATAATATATTACTGATACCATTTTCAAAGGCTTTTGGCACGACAGATCTGCCAGAGCTTTTGTGGTACTAGCAGAGCCTTCAAGAAACCCAGGGTTACCTGCATGTCACAATAAAGGATCAAAATAAAATGTCAAACAGCATGTGGGGTACCAGAACTTGTGTGCTTCCAATAAATCTAACCACAGTTGTCCCTATAATCTTCTAAGCTGCTGTAGGTATATCAGAACAAGAGCTCTGTTTTGATCCACAGTTGTCTGTAGGAGAACCAATTCTTGAAGTTCCAAGAATAATTCTTTATTTCTCTCAGAGACTAGCAGTAGGTTGATATAAGTGATACTTAGGAGGCCAACCATTTATTAGTATTTCCTGCCCCTCTGTCTCATCTTCCCTCACATATGCTCCTTCCAATAGGCTTTTGTTTAAGATATGATCAATGTAGTCTTCCTATATGTGCTGTCTTCAAATGTGTTCTACTCTTGTTGATTCTTATCTTTGCCTTTATTTCTCCATTTTCTAGATTTCTACCTGGATATTGGGCTTTCACTACTTTAGCCTTAAGTAAAGAGATCATTTAGGAACAGGAACTCTCTGCTCAACAGTTAACCACTTACATGGAACTCATTGCACATAGGCCCTGATTATACAAACTTAAACAAAAATGAAACGATTCAATAAAGGCCAAACTGTGAAGCCACAGAGAAAGAAGGCAGAAGGCTGACTTAACTCCTTGTTAACTGCCTCCCTTTCTATCAGGCTAGAAGTCAAAGTGACAGAAAAAATACACACAATAATAAACTGACCAATAATCAATCAACAAGAATCTATTAACCGTCTGCTCTGTGCCAAGTTGAGTATTATTCTTTGGGGATGCAAGTATGAAGAATGAAACAACTTAACCTGTAAGGCATTTACATTATAACCAGGGAGATAAGAAGTACAGTAGTCCCCTCTTATTTGTAGTTTTGCTTTCTGCAGTTTCAGTTCCCTAGGGTCATTCCAGGAAAAAGAAAGAAATAAAGAAGAGGTTTATGCAGGATGAAAGAGGAGGCTAGCACATGGTTTTCAAGGACACGTGGAAGCTGGGACCAGAGCTTGGACAGATGGAAGAAGTAGGTAGGCAGGCAAACAAATGACTGGGTGGGTGGAGTGGGGCAAAAGTCTCCTCTCTCTATACAGAGGTCTGCCTACAGAAGTGGTTTGTCCTCAGCTGAGATCTCCTCAAGTATCACTTCTTCTGCTTTCATTTGGGAGATTTTTTAGATTTAGTTTTGGAGGGATGGGGTGAGAGGCCATGGAAAACCTAGCTGAGGGGCAGGAATACTAAGAGAGAGCAGCACAGTAAAGTGCTACATAGGGGTTAAAAGTTAAAGTGAGAACTGTTTGTGGTTTCAGGCATCCACTGGGGATGTAGGAATGTATGCCCCGTGGAAGGGGAGGGGGGAAACACTATTGTACAGTGCTGTATAATAATGTACAATGTATTACTGTATTTAATGTTGACAATGTCTTATCCACTTATATCCACGTTTTAGTCATTCATGGTAGGTTTGGAACATATCCCTGTGGCTAGGAGGCTGTACTGTACAGATGAAAATATAAGTATTAAGTGAATCAACACAAATACATACAAAGTAGTAAAAATTAAATTTGGGGGAGAGAGTATTAGCATTTGCAGGGATTAGGTAAGGCTTTATGCAGAAAGTAGTGACTGAACTGCATCTTAAAAGGAACAGGGACTATCTGAGTCAGAGATTAGGAGAGAATGAATTCAAGGCATGGACTGTGCAATGACACAAAAATCAGAGGGGAAGTACCTAGTGTGATGAACAAAGAGACGGTCAGTTTTGGCTGGATTGCAGAATGTGGAAGAGGGAATAATATCCAATTTGGCTGAAAAAGAAAAGTCAAAGACAGGCTGTTTAGGTCTTCAAAAGCTAAGTCAAGAAGTTTTTATTTTCTCCCAGAGGCAGTACAAAGACACTGAATTGGATGAGTAGGAAAATAATATGGTGAGATCTGTGCTTAAGGACAATTATTTTGGTAACATCTTATTATTGTTTTAGAGTTTTCTTTTTTTTCTTTCTATATTATTCATTTTTGAAAGTGAATATAAAACCAAAACTCCAAATCATATACTTTGGCAACATTTTGGAGGATGGACTATAGCAGTGAGAGTCTTGAGGTAAAGACACCAATTGGGAGATTGTTGCAATCACACAAGTGAGAAATGATAAACTAAACTAAGGTGATAGCTGTGTGAGAGGAGATACAAGGTCAGTTACTCATGAGATACTTTGAATCAAAGAAAGTTTTCTTTAAATTCACTATAATAGTCCAGAAGAGGTGGTTTGTTATTTTAAAACGACCTATTAAGAGTCGTTTCCTTTATCCATTCAACTTTATATATACCTAAATGAAAAACAAGCTAGCTTCAGCCACAGAATTAGTAAAAATTCTTTCTTATCATGATTCTACTAAGAAACATGCATTTTATATGCATTTTGTTGCAATAAACATTCATATTTTATCACTTTTAAAATGAAAATAAATCATTCTAGGAAATTAAAAAGTATCATAGGGAAGAGGATCCAGAAAAAATTTCTCTTCCCTTATTATAAATGAAAGGTCCTACTGTCAATTTCAAGGAAAAGTAATGGTGAGTTATAAGAAAAACAAATACAGAGATTACTAAAAACAAAGGAAGGAATAAAATAGCAAACAACTTATTAATTTAAAAAATCTGATGCTAAAATTTTCATAATTTCAAAAGTGATAGTTAAATTTTTTTTCAATGTAATCACCTTTTCTGATGAGGCTTTATCTTTCATGATAGAAACTAAAAAGGTCTCTGAACAAATACCGATTGCCAAAAGACTTTTCAAAGGGACACTGATATTTATTATTTGTATGTTATATGTATTGGTGGCTTTTTTTTAAAGTTTAAAAATATCCTCTCTCAGAATGAAGTTGATCTATATATACAAATTATAAAGTAAGACACTAGTACTAGTTCTCCAAACAAAATCTTAGAACTGGACTAGTGAAAAAGCAAATAGAAATGCAGAATATGTGAGAATCAAAGTATAAATGAGAAAGTAAGCCATGATGCTTCCAAGTGACTGCTATGTTAACATCTCAAAAAATTATATACAATCTTAAATATGTCTCTTTGGACACTGGGGGGATGATTTATTTTTTTGAATAGTTAGTAAATGCTTGAGTCAGTCAGTACAGGAAGCAACAAATTATTTAAATCTTACTATTTTTTGAGATAAAGTTACAATTCTTTATTCTCTTTTCTTGTTATGGTATGAACACCATTTATCCCAATGACATATTTGTAAAGTACTTAACACAGTGCCTGGCATGTAGCAAATGCTTAATAAATGCTTGTTCTGTCCCTCCTATCTTTCAATAATATTATTTTTAGACAATAATAATTTGATTTCTATTCTGCCACTAGTATAATGGTAAAAATCACAACTCCCCACTTCAATATATCTGCTAGTCAGCTACCAGAACAATTTTTCTAAAAAAACAGATGTGACCACATTACCTCCCCCCTTCACTCACCCATAGCCAATAAACACCAGTGGGTCTCTATCACCTCTAGGATCAAATAGAAGATCCTCCAACTGTTTTTTCAAAATCCTTCCTAACCTGGCCTCTTCCTACCTTTCTGGTCTACTTATAGTTCCTTATACTAAGGTATATCTTATAAACCTCCTTATACTTTACATCCCTCCACTCTGAGATCGGGTGACAATTCAGCTTCTCAACTAAGCATTTTCCCTGCTTCTCTCCTCATCACAGACACTTGGCTTCCTTCAAGCCACAGCTAAATAATTCCACAGGAAGTCTTTCCCAGTCTTTCTTAATTCCAGGGCTTACTAGGCCCTCTGGGATGACCCCAGTCTACCTTTTATGGATTTTGTTTGCACATAGTAGTTTGAATATTGTCTCCCTCAGACTGTGAGCTCATTTCTTTGCCTTAAAGTTCCACCACTGAGCAGTGTCTTGCATATAGTAGGTGTTTAATAAATACGAGCTGGCTTTTCTAATAACTAACACTCAAGGTAAGTAGTATGAATATTATCCTCATCTCCATTTTTCAGGTGAAGAGGCATAGAGCAATTAAGTGACTTTCCCCAAGGGTGAATGACTGGATTAGAATTGGGATTTGAATTTGGGTCTTCTGATTTATTTATTTATTATTCTTTTTTATGAAACCCTGACCTTCCGTCTTGGAATCAATACTGTGTATTGATTCCAAGGCAGAAGAGTGGTAAGGGCTAGGCAATGGGGGTCAAGTGACTTGGCCAGAGTCACACAGCTGGGAAGTGTCTGAAGCCAGATTTGAATCTAGAACCTCCCGTCTATAGGCCTGGCTCTCAATCCACTGAGCTATCCAGCTCCTCCCTGAACTTGGGTCTTCTGAAACCAGGATCAGTGTGCTTTCCTCTACACTACACTTTGGGGGCAGTGTGTGTGTGTGTGTGTGTGTGTGTGTGTGTGTGTGTGTGTGTGTGTGTGTTCAGCTTCATTTGAGAATTCAGTGAGGGCAGAAAGCCCTTGTCATACTTCTGCTGAATTCTTGCAATAGTCTCATAATTGGCCTCCTCAAGTCTCTCCTCCCTCTAATCCATTCTTCATATGATCACTGAAGTAATTTTCTTAAAGTCAAACCATGTTGGCCCTCCACTCAATAAACTAATGACTTCTTGTTACCTCTAGGGCCAAAATGTAAACTCCTGTTTTGCATTTACAAGCTTTCACAACCTGACTTTTTCCTACCTTTTTAGTTTTTTTATATATTACTCCCCTCCTCCATTTGTACAAGCCTCCCTGTGTTGGGCACCTCACCCTCCTATTTCCTGTCTCTGTGCCTTTTTGTAAACTGTCCCTCTTGCCTAGAGTACTTTCCCTACCTCCCTTCCCCTCAGCTTCCTGGCATCTTTAATTTCCCCCAAGATTCAGTTTAACTACCATCCTCTTTAGAAGCCTTTCCTGGTTCCCCCTAGCTGCTAGTACCTTTCTCTCCAAGGTTATCTTGTATTAACTTTGTATGGTATGTTACACGGACTTATATATGTACATGTTCTCTCTCTTCTTAGATTGTAAGTTCCTTGAGAGCAGGGCTTGTTTCATTTTTGTCTAGGCACAATGCCTAGCACAAAGCCAGTGGTTAAGAAATATTAATTTTGAAGCTGAAGAAAAAGTGATGATCCCCAAACGAGAGGATTATATTGTTGTAGACTTCATCAACTCCACAGGGTTCTATCCTGTACTAGAACCAAGGGAATTATGGTACTAGATTTTTTGATACTGAGTTTTAAACTGGGATGCATTATTAGATCAGAAAGAATACCAAGGGTTCGTAAATAACATTAAGTGGCAAATCAAATGATAAGATTGAAAGGGGCTTTCTTAAATGGAAAATTCTAAATACCCAACATACACCAGATTTAATTCAAGTGTACAGTAAACATCTACAAATGAATTTTGAATGACAAAATATAAACCTCCAGTAAATAACATTTTTTTTAAAACTCTGTAATAGAAACATTATTTAGTCCAAACACCACAGTGAGAAAATTTTGGAATCAGGAATGAATGAATGCTTAACCTCTTTTCATTCAAAGAGGAATAGATGGTGAAACTTCACAGTTCTGTACAATTGGGTATATCACAAGGAAGGGCAAAAAATAGATTCTTTAAATACCACATATATTAAAGTGATGATGGGACCTAGTGAGTGCCTTCACTTTCACTTTAAACTTCTGTGAAGTAGTATGTTAGTGCAGGTAATTTTCAAGAAGGACAGGCATTCTCAATAGAAAGCCTTTTTACAGCTACAGAACTGAAAGAGCAGACTTGAGTGTTCTTTGAAAAGTGGGGATGGGGTATCCCACAGAAAAGTTCCAAATTGTTTGCCCTTGAATATTTTAGTAACTGTAATATAGGGAGAGTTGACTCACTCTGATTTCCCATTACACATCCACACCAACTGTATCAAGGGTTACTGTGGGGTTTTTGCATTAATCTCAAAACTGAACAAAACATTTGCAGATTGCACTTTTAAAGCTCTGAGAGCAAGATGTGTTTTCTCAACATATCAAAAGTATTATAATTGCTTCAAGGAAGTTTTTTGAAAATGATTCCCTTTATGAAAATGAACTAATGTTTTATAAAGGACTATTTAGTACCAAGAACTCTTTTCTCTTTTTTCCTGAGAAAAATCCATTGTTGAACTCTTAGCCTTTAATAAAAACTTCCCTTTTCAAAATTCATTTGTGAATTTTAGAGTCTGGCAGAAGTTGGAAGTAATGAAAAGTAATTTGAGAAGAGACAATAATTGAGAAGGAAAGCTTTGAAAGATGATTTCCAGAGAGGGTATTGGTTGGTCATATTTTAGGAAGGGTGTTAGAAGCCCTAACATGAATGGGGTAAGGCTGTTGGGGGAACTACTATAAAGGATATGTAAGGCTTTTAGAACAGAATAAAGTAGTTAACTGAAACTAGAGGAAAACATGAAAGGCAAGGAGAGATTAGGAGAGATAAAGGGATTATAGACTTACTCCAAGTAAGAGAGACAGAATATAGTGGCAAAATTTGGAAAGAAAACCATTTCCTCTGAGCCCAATCCAGTACTCTTTCTACTATGCCACACAATCCCTTTAATATTGGTATGAAAGGCTAAAAGTACACTGTGTCCAGAATAGAGAAAATGTTTATCATGGAAAAGTCAAGGAATGTCACCAAGTTAAAGTCTAGGAGACTGCTAGAAGTTTCTATTTCCACTTTGAAGTTCATACAGAAAAGGGCCTTGTTGAAGAAAGCAGCTTTGCTTTGGTCTGGATATGGAAAATATGGAAAAAAAAGCAAAGACAGAATAACCTTCATAATGGGAGCCATCTAATTTGCTGGGTGATAATAGAGAAGATTTGGAAAAGTAAGAGTAATGCTTTAAGCCTGGGCAAGTGAATGATCACGCCAGATTGTATAGGCCTCAGTTATGTGTTCTATTACTAAACCCTCTCCTATTAATAGCATCCATATACTCTAAAACTGTTGACTATATTGTGTTGCACCCACACAATCAATCAAGAAGCATCTGTTAAATGCCTACTAGGTGCCATATACTTTTTAGGAGCTGTAGATACAAATAAAATGCCACTGAAAGATACAAAGTCACTATGAAGGAAGGCAGCTACAAAAAAAAAATGAAATATATTTATAAGAGTTTGGGAGACAATATCCAAAGTCTTTCAGTTCTCTAGGGGCAAAGTGTCCCAAGTGGCCACAAGGAATATAGCTAGGCACTCTTGTTTGAGAAACAAAGAGTTTACATTCTATCATAGGAGATGACAAGGATATGTATACTGGCCCTCCACACAGGAACTGAGAGGTGAGGATTACTAGTATTGAAAGGAAGGAAGCACAACTTTAGAAACCGCACCAGTTTAAGTTCAACTGCCAAATGCAATTATATACTCAACTACCTGGGTGGCCTTGAGCAAGTTATTGCTCTCTCTGGGCCTCAGTTTCCTCATCTATAGAAGGGCAGGGTTCAACTTGAAGGACTCAAGGTCCCTTCCAGCTTTAGATGTCTGGTCCTATGACCTGTGTCCATTTAACTGCTATGAAAGATGTAAACAATCAGAAAACAATTTTATGGGCATCAGAAAAGTCTAAAGGTCAGACTAGTCATTCAAATTACATACATTTTTCCTGTCCAAGAACTTTGGAAAGTCCCAAATGTATTTAGAAAAATGCAAAGCATAGTTTAAAATCTGAAAGTCAGGTATGGGTAATGAAAA
Organism: Monodelphis domestica; assembly: GCF_027887165.1. Lineage (NCBI taxonomy): Eukaryota > Metazoa > Chordata > Mammalia > Didelphimorphia > Didelphidae > Monodelphis > Monodelphis domestica. The sequence continues at coordinate 183,374,120 of NC_077233.1, read as the reverse complement.
CGGATGAAAGAAAAGATAGCTTTAAGTATCACACTGAATACAATTAGGAAGATAAGACTTTTCTATAAAAGCATTTGTCAGGGGGAGGAAAGAAGTAATGTCTATTTTAGAAGGATTTAGGCCCTATTTAGAAACACTGTATCCAAAACGGATCAAAATGTGAAAAACTCTTTCCAAACTCAATTTCAAGGTAAGAATTTCTGCTTCTAATTATAAAATTAATACTCCTATAAGAATTGAATTGAAAGCCACTCTTGTCTGATGAGACCTGAATGATAAAACAAGTAGTTCCATGACTGGTGTTAATCTAATGCTTGAAGTTTTAGCCCTAGAAGCGCAATATTTTCTTGTAGTTTTAAAATAGTAAGACAGGTGCCTGTTTTCCTACAGTTTAAGAACCAGAAGAAACTTTAGAATCTAAACCCTATCACAGTGATTAACATAGGAAGGACCTAATAAATGTTTGCTGTCAGATCCTCATTTTCCAGGTTAGAAAACTGAAACACCATGAGGTGGCACAACCACAACTGACAGCAGCCTATGTTCAGCTCAGGTTTCCTGATTCTCAGATCACTGGCTTTTTACTCTCAATCACATTTGCTTCTCAAAGATATCATAAATATGCCATTATTAGAGAGATTTTCTGTAGGCTTTTTATTTCTTTTGGGAAAGATACTGGAGAAGTTGATATGATAGGGGAAATCAAGAACATAAAGGCTTACTGCATACACATGTATCTGATTCTAAGATGCACCACAGCTTAAGTCATTTACTACATTATGCTCTTCCTACAGTTTCCATTCACAAGGTACTCCCTCCAACATCTTCCCCAATGGGAGCACATTCACTTCAACCCCTCTCCCTTATGGTGTCACCTCACTACAGACTAACAATGTTATTAGACAAGTCATATAACACAGAATTCAGTTATTTGAAATTCTCTAAGAGGGGAGGATTTGTTTCTTGGTCTGATAGCTGATCAACCACAAAACACCCAAAACAAATCTCTTAAAAAGTCTGAACAAGTGGCAGACAACATGACCTTTAGTAAAGGTCTCTAGTCAGAAGAATAGCAGTTCTCGTGTGTAGTATTTTCTAACTTAGTCCAGGAAGCATACTTCCCTACTCTCCTTAACTGCCTTCTCTTTCTAAATTATTAAAGCTTTAAAATAACAACTGCTTATGAATTCTCAGGTAATCTTAAAAATCCCTAACAGTATTTATGACATCCAAAATATCTGCTGGTAATGATGGCTAGGAGGCTGTTAAACGAGAAGTTTTTTATCCTCTACACATCTTTCAGGAAGATAAAGAATGAAAGAAGTAAATTTTATAATTTTTGCTACTACAGACATCTTAAAAACCTCCTACTGAGGAAAAACCAACTGAAGTGTTTAAGATGTTGCTAGGAACAAAAGCCACACAATTTGCATCTGTTATTTTGTCCAACTAAAAGACAGCTAAAAAAACCCTTCTGCTTTCTTATAAAATACATGTTAGGTGTAGATAGCTTGAAGCCAATTCCTCTGATGTATTGTGATATCGAAGGACAGATTTGTAAACCAAATTTCATTTCTTATTTCTACTCAAACCAAAGTTGAAATGACGACTTGGGCTTTAATGTTCTCCAAGTTTCGAACATGTAACCATTTTTTAAAGATGAACAAAACTGGGAGTAGAGGTGGGAGTAAGGTGGGAGGGGAAGGTTGGAAACACCAATTTACAGAACATTAAAAAAAATTTGATATGGTTAAAGTGCCCAAATACAACTTAAAGGTAGATAAGATATAAGTTACATACCATGAAAAAGAAAAAAAGTTGTATTGACCCATAAACTTAGAAATCAATGAATGACAAGAACAGAGTGAAATGATTATTATTATTAGAAATAACTTCTACCTGAGCAAATTTTTTAAACAACTAAGACCAATAGAAACTAAATAGATATAAAGTCAGTAGCCCCATTTTTAGGAAAGATTAGCACCTGGTCTTTGACAGATAGTAAATATAACTTAGTAAATATAACTTTAAAGGGTAAAGATTAGCATACTCTTTTCCCAAATTGTTTTTATAAGTTCCCCAACACAGACTACACATAGAAAGTCTGTTAAACAGAGAAATAGTTTTTGTCTTTTTCCAGAGAAATGTTCCAGATTTACTCAAGTACTTAAAAATAAGTCATCATATAATTTCTGTAGAACATAACACTAAAGTACCTCTATGATTGTATTTATAAAAACTGGGAAAGATTACAGGAATATACATTAAACCACATCAATGAACATTACTGAAAAATGTTATAGCAGACAGGTACCAATCAAATAATCAATATGCAGGAAACAACTACATCATCCTGTTTTAAAAGTACAAACTAATAATACAATTTGATTTACTTTAAGAAAATCCACTTGAACAAAATTGACAACTGTATTATAATCACATTTCCAGTCAGTTTATAATACACAAATTTCATTTCTCCATATATCTATTTCATTTCTGAAAAAGGGTCAGCAGTATTATTCATCAAACATTCAGAGAAGAAATTTAATTCATAGCGAGAGGGGAAATGATGTTAATTTTACATTATCATTCCATTGGAGAATTGGCAGTTTAATTCAAACATGATCCTCTTTCTTATTAGTACAGCATATAGCTCTAGTTGCAAGAAGGTAGATAAAAGAACTTGCAGTAGAACATTAATAATGTAAAAAATAAGAATGAAGTGACTAATTTGCAAAAACTAAAATTTAATCTACATTCTGTGTGTATTTTAAAAATCTTTGCATAATATTTTATTTGACCAAAACAAAAAACAATTTAAATTCTTATTTCAAATTCTGTAGGCAATGTGTCCAATAGTCATAGTTAGAAGAATTTGTGAATGGCAACAATAAAACAAAATGCACAGTCTGTGTAAGAATTCATTTTAGTGATATTTATGCCATGTTAAAAAGTTTGGCCATTAGAGCTATCTAAAACCACTAAAGCTTTAACACTTAAAAAGGCCAATTTCATGTTAATGAAATCACCTTAAGTGTTTATGAATAATTAAAGTGGCTGTTATACTTCTTGTTTTAATGCTGTTTTCCCATATGAATATATTTTAAAATAAACCGATCAAATCTGAATTGCATTCTCTTTCAAGAGAAAACAACAAAATGGGGAAAATATTACCCACAAAAGCCACAATGGCCACATGCACTCACTTTTCAAATGCCACATATACACTTGCCTCTCAAATTTCATTTTAAATAAGTCAGGTCATTCTCCTATTTCTATATTCTATTGCTCAAGCAACTCTCAAAGCTCTGTCTCTAATTCTTGAACTTGAATGCTCAAAAGATCCATTTTATTTGGAATTGGCTTACTTTTACCTTCATTTTCTAAGATTAATATTATCATTTCATTCTTAATGTAGTTGGATGAACTCTTTGACCTGCACCTTTTATTAATCAATTACCTATCTACTCCATCAAAATTTCTCACCCCACCCCCCACCAAACCACTTGTATTAGAATATACTTAAATCAACTAATGGGATAGATGAAAATAAAATAATATATTAAAACCCACTATTTGTAATTACAAAGTATTCTGATGATTATAATATTTAGCATATTAATTAGCATAGCTAATTTTTCAGACTTTCATATTATTATTCCTTTGTTCATAGTGAAAAATGTTGAGCTTTTAAAAAAAATGTCATTTATAGAATAAATGAGAAAGTACTGAATTAATTGTATGGAAAGAATTTTTGTACAGTGACAGATGGGACCATGGCAATTAACAATGGATAGCCTGAAACAAATGCTATGGAAAAGGTCACTTACACAGGGACCAAAGTATATGATTAAAGTTGCTGAAACTGACTGGCAGGAGACAGTACAATTTCAGGTTAATACAAACCCAGAGCAAACATTTGACAAAAACTCTAGTTTAACCAAGTGTTAGGTATCCAGATCTATAACTAAAGTATGCTAAACTTAACAAATTTTGAAATAAAGAATAAGACTAGGAATTAGAACAAAGAATGATACTAAATTTTCTAATTCTGTCATTATTTAGCAATTTAGACATTGTCTTAGGTAGTCTGGGTTTTTTTTTTTGGGGGGGGGGCGACAAAACAATTTGTAGCTTGTAGTCCTCAGTGGTATCCTGATTATACCACCCTACTTGCTGTCTGATTTGCCTAAGTTTATCATTTATTAAATGAGGCTTTGAGTTGGTGGCTTGAGTTCCCTTCCAGTTCTATGATTCTTTGAAGAGTGTGCTTTTATGGTACTTTCAGAAGTGATTTAAATTCCAAAAAGTCCATTCAGACAAAAATTAATGAACCTCTGTTAGACTTGCAATTTTTTCAAATATTTATGATTTGTTCAGTTAGTTATAACATGGTACCAATGAAAGTGATAGTATGGGTTTGAATCTTAGATAATCAAATTAGTTTCAGAGTGCCATGTTCATAGATGGGACCCCTAATACTTGGCCAGTTGCTTTACAAATGTTTGCAATCGATCATGAGAGAGACAAGCTAAAAGTTCACAGATATGCTATCAATAATTCATTCATCCTACTAGAAAAAAAACTGAAACTGCATAAAGTGGTATATAAGGATGATATTACAAATTAGGTCTTGTTAAATTAGTTTAGAGATAAGAAGTCGAGAAGCTAGCTTGAGAAAGAGTAGCTGAGACAGAGAGTCAGTTTCAAGTCTAGTGGTGTTTTTTGGTGACAGTTGGTCTCTGGCAGTTGGCAGAGTCAGATTTGCTCTGAAGGCTGGCCCTCTCCCTCTCTCCCTCTCTCCCTCTTTCCCTCTCTCCCTCTCCCTCTCCTTCTCCCTCTCCCTCTCTCTCTCTCTCTCTCTCAAAAGGAAAGGAGAAAAAGACCTAAAGGACCTAAATGTTTTCCTTTCTCAACTCAGGAAACACTAGTAGTGACTATCTATTGCTGTTTTTTATAGATTGTTTTAACTCTGAGAGACCAAAGAAAGACCTGGTCTTTGTTTTGGACTCTAAGGCTCAGAGTCCTAATTTGGTTCTTGCTGAGGCTCAGCAAGCTAGCCTTTGTTATTTTTATAACTTAGAGACAAAGTTAAGAATTATAAGCTTAGAGTTAGAAATTCTTTTTATCCTTATATTTTCGATAAATATTTTATTTTTTTTATAATAAGAGTCTCCTTAGCATCCTTATGCCTGGCCCTGAAGAGAAGTTATTTATGAGCTTCACTTCACTGATATAAATTGAAGATACTTTGTAAGCACAGCAGAGTATCTAAAATCAGTTTACAAATAATAATCAATTCATTGCTCTAGTATTTTTACATTCATTCTATTTTTATTTTTACAGGTAGCATCACCTCTCTATGGAAAATTAAGCAATATGTAAGAATTTTAACAAAAATTATTAATTTAATCCTAGCATTAGTGGGGTTCTTCTAATCTCTGCTCCTATACAACTTTCAGTATCAATATTACTATGAAACTCAAAACTGTGGGATGAAACTAGGGAGAAGGAAAAGGCATACCTAAGGGATGGTTACAAGTTTTCCAGTTTTCCCAGAAATTATATTCAAGGCTAAGGAATCAGAAATTTTATGTTTATTTCATGGTCATCAAGAGAATTCTTTTTCTACCTCTTACTTTCAAACCACTGAGTCTGAAGTTCAAGAAACTGCTCCAAAGAATCATTTGAGAAGAACATAACACCAAACAAAGCTTCTCTGGTAGCATCTCTGAATCTGGTCACAGCCCTAGATTTTTTTTTATTGCTATAACAAACTTCCATTCAGTTTGGAAGAATTGGCTCATTCATGCTGGACCTGATTTGGCCCAGCCTGGTCAGAGTTGACTTTTTAAGCGATAAAGGAATTAACATTTTAATGTTGAATTTATTCAAAGCAGTGGAGGCCATGATTATTGCCATATTGCTTCCCATTCCCCTAACAATAACAAAAATATGCATTTCCTCCCTAGATCAAAATACTCATTTCTTTAACTGAGACATAACAGACATGGGTTTCAGTTTCACTAGATATAAAATGAAATGACTTATTAAACTAAGGCTTCCCCTCCCACACGCCCAAGCTCCAATTCTAAAATTTTGATCCTTTGAAATTTTATCTCTTAGGATATAGAGCCAGTTTCTTCCCTAACAACATAATTTTGGTTATTTTTTATTAACATCCATCTTAATGTTTCTTTTTAAATGCCTAGTATATTCTATTACAAACATACTCTTATGCCATGTTTAATAAATTACATTTTAATCCAATGACTGGCTGGCCTCCTTGTCATTCCTTGAACATGATACTCCAGCTCTCAGTTCTAGTAATTTTCTTTGGTTGACTCCTATCCCTGGGAAGTATTCTCACCTTATCTCTTGTCTACTGGCTTCTCTGGCTTCCTATAAGTCCCAACTAAAACCCTAACATCTACAAGCCTTTCCTAACTCCTCTTAATTCTATGCCTTTCCTCTGTTAATTATTTAATATTTTTCCTGTATATAGTTTGTTTGTACATGTTTGTTTGTTTGTTGTTCCTTCACAATATTGTGAGCTACCGGAGGGCATTACATTGTGAGCTCTTTGAAGGCAGGGTCCTTCTTGTGTTCCCAAGCACAACAGGTACTTAATTTGCTGAATAAATATTGGTATTGTCATAATATTAATAACACAAAAGTTTCATGAAAAACCACATTTTTTCCTTCTTTCTAAAAATAAGAAATTGTAATACATGTATAACCCATATTGAATTGCTTTTGGGAAGAAGGGAGAGGAGACAACATGAAGCATATAACTTTGGAAAACTTATGTGTAAATATGTTATTAAAATAAAGCTAAAACTAAAAGTAACAAATGGCATATTAATTACTGTTTGAAAAAAAATCTGTCAGAATCAGATATAATTTTTTCAAATCAACCACCTTTATGGAAAATCATCCTCTGAATGCCCTTCCTTATAAGGTTGTTTCTAAATCTTTAGAAATGATAAAAGTATGATCCACAATAAGTACTCTTACCACTAACTTTCAATTATTAAAAAATGTTTGTTTAGTGCTTGCTTTTAAAAAATTTCCTGGGATAGTTCTAGTATTTTTTTAGTTTGAAAGGTATATGTTTTCAGTTTTTAAGAATCCATAACTATGTGCTTATTTTCTAGACTTTAATCTCTCTATGATATATAACATGAATATATATATATATGTATATATATATATTTGATGTGAAATCAAGACAAGTATAGAAAGAAAGTCATTAAGTTATTAATGGGAGGATACTTCAAAAAGTTCAATGAAATGATCCCAACTAGTCAGCTAATTAAAATTGGTATGTAAAATACTTTAAACTTTTATTTCAGTTGGTTATCCATAAAGGCAAAGGAATTTTCACCTCATTAATAAAAATGTACACTATTTCAACTCAAGAAAAACTTTTTTGTTTCATCACAATCAAACTAAGCAACATAATAAAACCCATACATTCTAAAGCCCTTGAAGAAATTCATATTGTCATCTATCAGAGCTGAAAAACAGTTAAAAGGCCAAAGGCAGAGGAAATGAGACAGGTAGCATAGATGTGAGAGCTAAATTGTTTAAGATTCTAAGAAAGGGTAAAACGGAAAAAAGAATAGATATAAGCAAAGAAAATAAATATAGTTAAAAGGTTGAAAATAAAAGTAGAGACAGTAAAAACTATCTTGCATAATTAGCTGATGTTCTATTCTACAGATACAGAAAAGGAAAAAAAAAACTATTGAAATGTTCAGCAAAATTGGCAGCTAGTTGGCACAGTGGATAGAATGCTAGGCCTGGAGTTGGGAGGATTTAAATTCAAATCTGGTCTTAGATACTTCCTAGCTGTGTGACCCTGGGTGAGTCACTTAACTCTGATTGCCTACCCCTTGCCACTTTTCAGTCTTAGAATTGATACTAGACAGAAGAGGTTTAAAAAAAAAGAAAAAAAGAAATATTCAAAGAGGTTAAAAATTAAAAGAAGCCATATACTATTTGACCTCAAAGTAGAGAAAAATACAGGCCATTTTCTTCTAATTAAAGTAGATATGACACAGATGTAGTATAGTTACTAAAATGACTGTCTATCAAGACAAAAGTCAAATGTTTATACATATATATATATATATATATATATATATATATATATATACCACCCATAAAGCATGTAGTTAGCTTCTCCACAGTTACTATTAATGAAGGGCTACTTACTCAGATCTAGAACATCATCTGTTTTTATCAGGTCTTCTTCTCTTGTCAGTGGTAACTGGGTTTCTGGTTCATCTCGAAGTTGTAGTGACAATGAGCGGTACATGAAGAAAACTCGAATTGCCTAAAGAAATATGTTTAAAAAAAAACAGTAAAATTGTAGTGGCATTTAAGATTATCAAAAATCATGCAAAAAGATCTAAATGTCATGTAATTTGTAATAAATAAAAGGTGGTCTGCAGGTTCAACACCAGAGTTATAAGCATTTATTAATAAAAAGAGAGAGGATAGAGAGATTTTAGCCTTATTCATTTAAGGTAAGATCAGTTCCCAAATTTCGGCACTGTGTGGTCCCTGCTTGCCAAGGGCCAGCGGAGGGAGGCAATCTTTTCAAGAATGCAAGTAAAAGAGCCTTCTCTCCTTTCCACACTTGCCTTTTAAACCCCACTAGCTCTTCCCTCCACAGCAACATTGCACGTTGATGCTAATGCTCATGATGATACTCATGCTGATGTGGTAGGGCCAGACTCTATATTTGGGATCAATGTTCCCTAAATAATTTCCTTCACATAATCTTGATAAAATACACACACACATAGACACACATATACACGCCTCCCCCATTTCTTTTAGTTTTACTCTTCTGGCATAGGTTATTCCTGTATAAACAGGGTTTTCATGGCAAGAGTAATTAATCAATTAAGTACCTACTCTGGACCAGGATCTGTGCTAGAAATGGGCAAAGTACTCTCAGATGTATTTTTAAGAATATATCTTATTTTTCCAATGAACAAAAATCAATTATCTCCCCCCCTTCCCCTAATCACTGGAAAAAATAAAAAACAAAACCAAAAAAAATCTTGTTAACAAATACAACATACATTTTCTTATGGCAGGATTTTTTGGGATAGTAAAGCATAGGAAACAAAGTAGATGCATATTAACTGGGGAATGATTAATCAAATTGTTGTTCCTGAATACTGAATACATGAATTATAGAACATGGAATATTAATATGTTGTGTGTGTTAAATACATAGCAGGGAAAATTTCCATGAACTGATGCAGAGTAAAGTAAGCAGAGCCAAGAAAACAATATATACAGTGACCACAATGTAAATGGAAAAAATAATTGCAAAAATTAAGTGAGGGTATCAAAATTATAAAAATCAAGCAGGACTCAAAATGAAGAAATATGAAATAAATCCCTTTGTCGAAGTGGGAAGTATAATAGAAGGATTGGGAGGGGAACAGGGGGAATTGAAGGAGAGAGAGGGAAATGGGGAGAGAGGATGAAGAGATTCTTCTTCCCTCTCTCTTTTTCTGGGAGAGAGGTAGCCAAGTCTTGTCTCCCTGACAGAGGGAATGTCTCCTCAGAGGATAGTTCTGGGAGATGGAAGACAAGACCTGAAGAGCTTAGCTTTGGTAAGATGACCCACTGACTCTCCTTTGGTCCCAGCTATTGTTGAGAAGCAGGATAGATTCTTCTACCTCTGGTCTCCTTAGGGACATCCACTGTCACTTCCCTTTAGAAACCTGGGGGTCACCCCACTATCAAGGAGAGATGTTGTTCCTTGGGTTAGGCAGTTTGGATCACTGGGATCCTGAACTAACCTTCCCTTTTTTGGGGAGAGATGTGATTCTCCCCAAATCTTCTGCCCCCTTTCCTAGTATCAGAAACCAGACAGACTTAATTCTAAAGTAGTACGCAATTTATTTGAGTTCATGCAGGGAAGGAGAGTTAAGGGTGTCAGGCAAGGAAAAGGAAACCCTAACACTTGTCCCCTCTGGCAGACTGGCCCCCCCAAGTTCTCAGGGTTCAAGGCACTCAGCCTCAAACCCTCTTCTGGACAGCTGCTGGTTGATCCCTATTCCTCAGCTAACTAGCTTTTAATTCAGGAGTCCAGGAACAGGTCAGGGGGAGAGAGAAATCTTAGGGAAATATCTGGATGGCTCTGGCCAGAGTGAGTACAAATCCAAAATCCCCTGGAGAATTCAGGTAGTTGTTCTTGAAGAGTCTTAGTGGAGGTATTTTTGGGTCCCAGAAGGAATAACAGGTCCCAAACAGATGGGCTCTTTCTCAGCTTCCAGGAAAAACACCTTCCTTCTTCACCTCCCAGGCTGGAAGACTGCTGACCATTGGCTTCAGAGTTCTAACCCCTTTAGAACTCCCAGGCTTCTCTCTCTGCCCTTCCTCCGCTGCTCTTCAGCGGATCTCTCCTTTAGCCTGGCTTCTCATTGCAACCCCCTGGATCTCTCTTTCTTACATTACATAAGCCCAAAGGTATCACACATTGCATGTTTTTGGACTTTTACAGTGCACTGATGACGTGTTGATTTTTTTACTCTTTAAAAAGAACTATTTGTTTTATGGGGCTGGCTCTCTGGGAGAAAAAGGAATGCCTGGGATAACTATGATGAAGTAAGGAACTGAAGTCATCAGTCAAAATATAATTAAAAAAAAAAAAACAGAAAGTCATTTAAAACAAAATCCGAAATTAACTTTATCTAAAAATAAATGACTCATTCTTCAACTTGAGTACCCCACTTCTATTTGTTTTCAATTGTCCAGAGTTAATACATGGCAAGACTGAAATAGGAGAAAGTGATTTTAAAAAATTAGTTATTTTGGAAGGATTTTTAAAACGATGCCTACCTAATAACTTTTCCTTTGGAGTGCTAAATGATTTCAAATTACTCTTCTTTCCATTCTCTAACCAACTGTCTAGTACAGCATTAAAACAGCCAATAAACAGCCAACTAGAGTCACAGAATTTGCATCTGAAAGGAACTCAGAAGTCATTTAGTTCAACCTATACCTGAAAGGAATCCCCATCACATTTGACAAGCAGCCATTCAGCCTCAGGAAGGAAGGCAGTAAGACCAAAGGAAAAGCAGTAAATGATCTGTCATCTACAATTTAGACAAGTAGTGAATATGAGTTGACTATGAATAATTAATTTTCATATAAGTCAAAGATGCCTTGGGCTCTTTGCTATCCTCACCAAAATAGAAAAGGAAAAAAGCACACTCTAGATTCTACCTTATTTAAACTTTGTATTGCCAACAAACATTTTCAAATTTCAAAAAACAATTTCAAAAGGAAAAATACATTAAAATTCCTTCAAGATCAGTGAAGGTGATTTTTTTTACTTTACTTCCTTCCTTCTTTACTTCCTCACAAAAAATATTGCTCAGACTGAGGTTCCTCTTTTTTCATATGAGAAGAAATAAACATTTTTTTCAAACAAGATATCAGAGTGCCTAGTAGTTATGGTCATAGTTATTAATGTATTTGTGCAGGTAATCTCTTTTCCAATCCTAAAAAATCCCTGAACTCATTAGTTCAGGGGTAGCTAGGTAGCTCAGTGGATTGAGAGCCAGACCTGGAGATAGGAGGTCCTAGGTTCAAATCTGGTCTCAGGATACTTCCTAGTTGTGTAACCCTGGGTAGACCACTTAATCCCCATTGCTTAGCCCTTGTATCTATTCTTCCTTAGAACCAATACACAGTAAAAATCAATGGGTTCACTAATCCTTTGCCCCCATTCTTGTGTAAGATGTTTATCAAGAGTAAGAATATGGGAATACTACAATCTATTTCACTATACTTAAGCCATTTCACTATACTTCTGGGGTCACAGTTTTTTAAAGTTCAGATGAATAGGACCACAACTGTGATCAATTGTGAAGATTCTTATTTCATCATCTCTAAAATAGAAATTTAGTCGAGGAATTAAATGTCTCTTCTAGTTCTCAAATTGTGAATGATAAAGGTTTTCATTTAAATATCCATATAATGGCACTTTCCTCATAACCCCACCTATAAAGGTACATAGCATAAATATTGCCTCTAATTAATAGATAAACCCAAGGCTTAAGGAAATTAAATGGCATAGGGCTAGAAAGTAGGGAAGTTGGCACTTGAAATCAAATTATAAGTTCAATTCTCCTTCCACATACTATGTTATATGAACAGACAGGAAAGTATTCTTCCCCAAAGTCTTTATTTTTGTTTGCATAAAGTTTAACTTCCTAAATAAAGGATCAGGGAGCTTAAACAGGTCTAGCTCATACATTTAGCTCTTCTAAGGAAAGTCTTAAGTAATACCAATGCTTTTTTTAAAAATAAAAACGTTTGAAGCTAAATCACCTACGTAATGATGTACAAGAAACAGAAAATAATATAATCCCATCAAGTGATTGTCACTTACCCAGGGGTCTAATGAACTCCATACATTTAGGCTAAGCAAAGACTGCTCTTGACAGAGTTGCCCTAATTTGCTACAGAGTACAAGAAGTGGGTGGCCACTGACAAGTTATATAAGTTTAAGCAGTCAAAAAAATAGTTCTGCTCATGTATATAATATAGGCAAACCCCTAACAAATTGTCAGAAAGCAGAAGTCTCATTTTTATGTTAACACTGTAAAAGGACATACTTAAGCAAAAAAAAATAATAATAATAAGATCCTGATCTGGACATGTGAAAATAGAATCCTGTATGTTGTTACTGTCCATTTCTTTAAAAAGTGAAACCCAAGATACAAAATGTGTACTGAATTTGGCTCAAAATACAGGTCTTTTTGGTAAAACATCTGTTTTCACTATGAACAACAAATGGGAAATATTTCCAGGAATATTAAAAAAAATAAAAGCTCCCATTACATTTCCTGTTTCTTATGCAAATCCTTAAAACAAAGTATTAAGCATAAGGATACCAGGCACAATGAATATATATATTTTTAATTGAACTCCTTCTTCCCCTCCCCACACCAACATCTGGCAAAACATAGATTATAGCTTTCATGTTTACATTTCTCAGTTCATTTTCTGGAGGTGAACATTTGCAAGTTATTCTTCAAATGTTAAAATCTGTAGATGTTTATAATGTTTTCTTGGTTCTACTTGTTTCACTCTTCATTATCTCAGGTAGTTCCTTCCAGGTTTAAAAAAAATTAATCTGCTCATTGTTTCTTATGGTGCAGTAGCATTTAATTACAATCATATACCACAAATAATGGACATTCCATCATTTTTTAGTTCTTTGCCACAACAAAGAGAGGTGCTATAAATATTTTGGAACATATAAGCTCTTTTCCTTTTCCATTATCTCCTTGGGAAATAAGACTTAGCAATGATGTTGCTGCATCTAATAGGCACTATGAATATTAAAGAGTATATATGATAAAAGCAGGGTATTACATTTCTAAGAAAGCAAGACGAAACAACGTTGATTAAATCCTGCATGAGCAATAATACACATTATCAACATATGCCTTTTCAGTCTGTCTATGCACCTAGCAGCTCTGTCATGATGGCCAAAGGTAAATTCTTATGTCTTTTCCTCTTGAACTCACAGACCAAAAAAAAAAAAATTCGAAGTCTGGACAAATTCTGATGTTTTTGATTCCCTTCTCTTCCAACATAAAAGTTAGGATTCCAAATGGTCAGGTAATTTCAAACAATGATGGTCAGATCTTATATTCTTACATATTTGCCTAAGAGCACTAAGAGTTTAAGTGACTTGTCCAGGGTCACACAGTTAATATCCTAGAAGCATGACTTGAATTCAAGTCTGCCTCAATCCAAGATGAGCTACTTACTATCTATTTGATGAGAAAAAAATATATAAAATGTAAAAATATGTTAAGATTACCCGAGGAAAGATAGATAATGTGTTTTAAGTTTTGATTTGCTAAGGAAAATGTCAAATGATAGAAAGGCTTAGAGAAAACATGCATGTTAATATGTCATTGGTAGAACTCTGCATTAGGCCAGCTATTCTGGAAAACAATTTGGAACTATTTCCCAAATGTTACTAAATCGTGCATATTCATTGACTACAATAGGATATACACCATGAAGTAATAATATAAGAAAGAAGAAAAGGACTTACATGTATAAAAATATTTATATTAACTGTTTTTGTGGCATTCAAGGACTGGCAAATAAGGAGAATTTCCATTAATTGGAGAATGACTGAACAAATTATGGTACATGAATGTGACAGAATACTAGTGTACTATAGTATACTATACTATAGGTAGTATAAATATGTAGTATAATGAAATGATGAAAGGAGTAGTTTTAGAGAAACCTGAGAAGAGTTGTATGAATTGATGAAGAGTGAAATGAGCAGACTCAAAAGGACAATTTACACAACAATTTATACAACAAAATGTGAAGAGAAACAACTTTGAAACCCTTAAGAACTCTGAGCAATGAAATGATCAACCATGATTCTAAAGAAATCATGAAAACATGCTACCTACATCCTAACAGAGAAGATAGACTCAAAGTATAGACTGAGACATATTTTTTGGCATGGCTAATAAAGGAATTTGTTTTGCTTGATTATAAATATTTGTTACAAAGGCATTTGTCTTTTTATCTTTTTCAGTAGAGGTGGGGGAGAGGGAAGAGGGAAAGAAGAAGGTGGATTTTTGATAATTAAAAATTTTTAAATGTTAAAAAGTTATTTTTATATTAAAAATGAAGGAAAGCTATTGTCTTACATATAAAATTAAATTCTTCCTTGCCTTCATCTGGGTTAGGTTTCAAGTAACAACATGGATCAACCAATCAACATGTATTTATTAAGTGTCAACTATGTGCTAAGCACTGTGAATGCAAAACAAACAAAAACCCAGTCCTTCTCTCCAAGAAGCTTATGTTTCATTGTTAGTGGTGTTAAAGGGAGATTTTGGAATAATTAAATAGGATATAGCATACCATAGTGTAGAGGGGTTTTATTATTTTGAGAACTAGTTAATAGGATAGAATTTAAAGGTAAGTATTAAGATTCATGAAATTGAACTCAAATAAAAAAGGGGACAACCTGTTAAAGGGAGATTTTGGAAGGAAATCATGTATTGCAATAGTCATGCGAAGCTACATGGAATGCAGGGAATGTGGAGAAGCAAGAGCAACCCTGAGAAATTGAAAGTTGGAATGTTGGGAAACTCAGGTCAAAGTTGCCAGTAGATCTATGACGAAGTAGTTAGCCACTACTTGACAGAGAAGTGATGGACACAAAGTACAGAAAAAGACATACATATGTGAACTACACTCACTGTGTATTTCTTTTGTTTGACCATATCTATTTGTTAGCAAGGCCTTTTCCTCCATATTTTTAATTAGGGAGGAAAAGGGGAAAGGATTAGCAATATTGATATAAAAAAACAAAAAAGGTCACAGAAACATTTTTTGAAATGTAAAGAAGAAAACGGGGGAAAGTTTGGAAGGAAGCACAGAGAGGATAGTCCTGAAAGTAATATGTGGAAGTTACTATATGCTTTTTCAAACAAGGCAAAGGGTATGAAATAGAGACTAAGTTTCATATACAATCCTTTTTTTCTATTGGGTTGGCCTATGACCCCTCCTGGGTAGGGAAAAGGAGACACTGGTAGAAATTCTGGGGAGAAAAGCTCTAATGGGCCTGGTTTCAGCTGGGTTTTTATTAAGGATTTTTTTAAACAAAACTTCCTTGGGCAAATGTTGAGGACAAACTTCTTAAGTATGACTAAAATGAGGCTTCAAAATATTTAACTCAAGGTGGCATTCCTAATCATTCATGATTTCTTGAACCTTCCTGGTTAAAAGCAGGTGATGCTACATAAGATAACGTTTTGTAATGGTGACATTTTCCTATTACTTTCTTGTCTGCTAGATGTTAAGGCTGAAGAGAAAAAACAAAGTTTAAAATATGAAAAATAATCAGTCACTGAAATGCTAGCTTAGATAAGAAGCAATGACAGATGAATTTTGTATCACCTAAACTGATGTCTGATTGAAATGAAATTGATTCTACCAGGTAATTTTTTATACATTGCAAACCTCTGAAGGCCTCATTCGAAGTAGACCAAAATGGCATATACACAGGCAGAAGTTCTTAAAAGGGCTGGATCCTGTGTTGAGGTCTGTGGGCTTGGTTAAATAATAGTGAAGGTAGGTATAGCAAGAAAGATGATTTTAATGTTACTTCCACATTTTGTAGATGTAGTAGATAAAAGATTATAGGAATAAGGAAAATGAGAAAATACTTTGTTCCACATGATAAGAAAGAAACAATGAGGATAGCAACAGTTTCTTAGGAAAGGGCTATTTATCTTTTAGAAAACTGTAAGTAAACCACCAATGCCTCTATAGTATACATACATGGCTGAAGTTAAAAGAAACATGTAATCTGCTAATGGGTGTTTACTTCAATGAATTTCTCTAAAACATCCATTAAAATTAATTGCCTCCATTGAATGATTTTCTAGGAAAATATTTCAGTGCTTTCTAAGAAAGAAACCATAACCTTACAAAGTAAGATAAAATATCAGGAAGAGTGCAGAGACAGTTTCCTAAACCAAATGCTTTAGAGTAAGTGCTGATAAGAACACTTTACAGAGTGTTCTTGCAATTAATCTGCTTTCTTACACATTCTTTTCAGCAGACAAACAAGAATCACAATGATATATGACTATGTGTAAATCAAGATTTGTTACCAACAAATTATCAAGGAGTATGGAATTCATTTCTATTTCATTTGACACTGTACTCACCAATCCCTTATTTCCCAGTTCTCAGTTATGTGCTGTATTGTAGACTGACCTAGTTAATCCTTCTTTCAATTAATACTTAGTGCCAAAGGAAATGAATTCCAAATCTGAATTACATATAAACAGCTTAATCATTCTATAGAAAACTTAGATTGTCTGATGGGTAATTTGTGGTATCTTATCACAGCATCACAACAAATGGGAGGGAAGAGAAGGGAATAAATATTTATTAAGCACCTACTCTGTACCTGGAACTATGCTAAGTGCTTTACAAATATTTCATTTGATCCTCAAAACAGCTGTATAAATTAGGTGCTATTATGATCTCTATTTTACAATTGAGGAAACTGAAGTAGACAGAGGGTAAGAGACTTGCCCAAGGTCACAAAGTTAGGAAGTGTCTGAGGCCAGATTTGAATACAGGTTTTACTGAGGCACAGAACACTATCCACAGCAATACCTACCTGCCTAGAGTACATATTTCACTGTGACTAAGTACTTTTCACCTGAACATTTTAGAAGAAAAACGAAAATATACTCACTCTACGGGTTCTTTCTACATCACCACATGGCAATCGCTTTACAAAGTCAATCCCAGTTAGAGGTGTTCCAGTTGGAGGAAGCAAGATAGAGGCATCCATCATTAAATATTCCACATTCATAGGCTTAATCTATTAAAGAGAAATTCAAGTTAAATATGAAAGTTGTGTATCAGAGGATATTTGACAGATTATGCTAGTCATATTTATTAAACAGTACAAATTAAGTGTCTCAGGTTATATGAAAATTAAATAAACATATGCCTCGATTCAACCAAAAAAAACATATACTATTGGGGGCGGGGTAAAGGTCCTCATGCTATATTAAATTATAAAGACATTCTACTAATTATCTACCATTTCCC
Source organism: Monodelphis domestica (assembly GCF_027887165.1). Classification (NCBI taxonomy): domain Eukaryota; kingdom Metazoa; phylum Chordata; class Mammalia; order Didelphimorphia; family Didelphidae; genus Monodelphis; species Monodelphis domestica. Next base: position 183,356,453 of record NC_077233.1, on the reverse strand, counting down.
TACCTTACTCACACACACATCTTACCCTTAGCATTCAATATGACAATCTAATAAAAGTTCCATTTTCTCTAGAAGCTCCCTTTTTTCCTGGCTTCTTTGTGTCATTCTAACCTAAACTGCCTTCTTCTTTCCCTCTATCCAAATTTTATTCAGCCCTCAAGGTCCTCTCCTCCTCAAGACCTATCTTCTACATGAAGTCTTTGATAACAATTTGAACCCACCCAGGCATTGACTTTCTCTGAATGATTATTGCATCTAGCACTGCATAGTTAGTGTTTAATTGTTCCATGTGTGTACTATCCAAATATACTCTAGGCCTCTTAAAGGTAGGGACAATTAAAAAAAATCAGCAACACATCATTGATTCAGCATCTTTAGAAGCCTGAGTAGTTCCATACAAGTGAATGTTTAAAAATGGAGATATTGTGCATTCCCTAGCTTCATTTAAACAGATTTACAAAGCATAAATTGACCTTTGATGACTCAGGGTTATCATACTAAAAACTATTATTATAACTATACTGGGCAGTAATTCAATGCTGCTTTTAATTTTTTTTTCTTGAATCTTCCTAAATGTCAGAATGTCAGCTATCCCTTTAATTATCATCACTGAATGCCTCTAGAAAATACCTTGTCATTCATTTCTATTCTAATTCACTATGGGTTGGAAAAACCAGATAAGCAAGCTCATTGAGAGCTGTACAGTAAACAAGATCTGAACAACAAGTTTCTGAGTGAAGGGTCCAAAGTAAAATGCTTGGCTTTAGAACTGGGTCTTGAGGGTAATTACTTTGGAGCTAAGTGACAAGCAGTGAATGGAGTGGCTAGACTTGGAGTTAGGAAAACATCTTAGTTAAAATCCACTCTCATATACTTCCCTGGATGTGCAATCCAAGGCAAGTTACTTAAACTTTTTTGCTTCAGTTTCCTCAACTGTAAATCTAATAATTGCCATCTATCTCACAAGGTTATGAGGATCACATTTGTAAGACACTCAGCATAGTTCCTGGAACAAAGCAGATACTTAATAAATGCTTATTCCCCCCATCCCTCTCCTTCCTAACTCAGAAGTCTTTATTTTTTTTCTCCTGGTGAAGCTTTCCCTTGAGGCTTAAAATTACCAGCAGGTTAAATACTAAACAATTATGAGCTTGGACAGATTAACACATTTGAAACACATTTGCTATAGACTTTGTATTCTGTTATATAGGTAATGAGGAGCTGCTGAAATTGTTTTGTTTCGAATCAAAAGAATGGCAGTCAAAACCAGGCATTATACTTAGACAGCTCTATGGTCTTATTGATGTGTTTTCATTCAAACAATGCAGATTATAATTTATGTATCCCTACTTATCTTGTTCAGGTCCTCCCATATGTTTTCTAATACTAGAACCCTTCCTCAATTTCTCTTGATGTCATAAGGATACCAATGGCATCCACACATTGCCCTACCTCAACATGATATAGAGGTGACCCTGCCTTCTTGAAGGTTATGCCAGAAGAATGAAAGATCTGGAAAGTTATACCAAGACAAAAGGACATGGAGGAAGGAAGGAGATATAGGAAGGAAGGAGAGGGAGGCGGTTGGCTGATCTGATCATTCCATCAATATAACCCTCAGTTAATTCCCTAATACAATTTGGCACCCTGAAAAGACTGTACCCTACCCTATAGAGAGGAAGCCAAAAGAGAAAAGACAAAATGTTCATGCAGATAGCATGTGGCATGATGGTGTTAGCCATAATTGCCTGCTACTGGGTATTGTAAAGGGTGAAATTATGGTTGAGACTGAAAAAAATCTAAATTTAAGTGGTCACCAAGGGAAATCCCAAATAATAAAATACCCAAGTCAGCTGCCAAATTTTATAGTGATTTAATTGATATAGTAGAGAAGATTTTAAGAAGAAGGAGGAAGGAGAGGGCTAATACCAGGCAGGAAGATAGGAGATCTAGAAAGTAAGGTTTTGAGTGTGAAGGAGGAAAAAGTCAGCCTGGCCTCCAAAGATGTTGGAATGCTTAGCACACTGCCAGCCAGAGTCGTCTCTCCAGGGAAAGAGAAAGAGGCAGAAACTGATGTGCCTTATATGGACGTTTTTACATCACTTTTCTATTCGTCTCATCTGTACCAAAGAGAACTTAGCTTGACTTAGGACAGCCCAGAGGTCTGTCCCTTTTTCGCACATGTCTGTTGAAGGCCATCTCCTCAGATAATTAAATCTTGAGTTTGATGCAGACCTTTCAAAATCTTGTTAAACTAAGTAGGGTGGAGAATGTGGAGTTTCCAAGACCTGATTCTGTTATTCCAAGTATCTCCATTGTTATTGATCAGGAAATAGCTAAATCAGATCTTCTAAAGAATGGTCTGATTAGGGTGGAATAGTTTTAAAATTCACAATATACAATATCTTATACAGCACTATGACCAATATAGTATTGGAGACGATGGGGTATGTATCAAATACACTCCTGATGAATATGCCATTTCAAAACAATACCATCTTGTTGGAAGTGATCACTCAGGTTTACATTTTTACCATGGCTGCTATACAGACTCTTACTTACATGAAGAACATCTATAAGTTTATGGTACAAAGGACAGCAGCACAACTCATGGTAGTGGACACTAACTTAGAAGATCTTGTAAAGAATACATGTGAAGAATTTTTAAAGAAAAAGGGTTTAGATCAGATCAAAGTGGGAAACGGACAGGCAGACAATGTAACAAAAGATAAAGAGAAGAAAGTCAAGAAGAATAAGTCGGGTGCATAGGGCAATGACAAGGATAAGGTCACTAGTACAAATAAGGATGCTGAGAAAATTTTTCCTTTGAAGGTCATCACAAAGATCTCAGACACAGCAGGACTTTTATACTCCAAAGTCCACAAACAGCTTACCACACAGGAATTGGATTCCATTAGGAAAAGATTCCCAAAATTTCTCAGAGTCCCATAGATTGCACAAGGAAGTAAAAAGGGGTTTTTGGATCTTTGAGCCCAGTTTTGATGGCACAGAGTTCTTTCTGTCAGAGTTGTTCAGCCCCCATAAACACTGTCAGTTTATTGACAAAACAAGATCTGACAGCACCCTGATGAGCTGGTCAACAGAGGAGCAAAGAGAAGATTTTGACTTCTCTAACCTGGCAAGCATGACATATCTCAGTACATGCAGGGAGGATTTGCTCCAGGCAATCAAAATGTTTTGCTCCAAGCCAAATGCATGGGGTAAATTTGATAAATTGGTCCAAGAAAAACGGAACACCCTGCCACATTCATTGACCACCTCTCTGAAACTGCAGAGTCCATTATGGGGATAGAAAAGGACTCAGAAGAGTAAGCAGCTCATGTCAGAAGGCAATTTCTTAGGGGTTGCACATCGTGCCTAAGAAATTTTTTCAAAACCTATTTCTCTAAATATGATACAGTGACTCTATCTGAACTTCAGGACTCTGCATTATATCTTTATGACAGTCATACAGAACAAAATAGGCAGGTGTTAGAATCAAAGCAAAAATTATAGGGTATAGAACAGAATTTGAAGCAAAAATAGATCCAAGAAATAAAAAATCTAAATATAGTCAAAACATACACAAAACCTTCTTATTAGCAAAGGAAAGTACAACGGGAAACCAGACAATGCTTCTTTTGCCATAAAACTGGACACCTCATAAAAGATTGCTTTCTCAAAAAGAAATATGAAGTCTATAATGAGAACACAGGAGGAAAACAATACAAACAGCAGAGAAATAGTTGCTGCAATCATTGTAGTTTGAAATCAAATCAGAAAGCATCAAATCTTGAAGAAATGCATGCAGCTATTAATGCAGAAACTAAACCCAAACATTCAGATATTGTAAGAAGGGATTTATGAAGCCAAAAATATAATTTATTTAGTTTGATGCATGGTGATAGAAAGAGAATAGTTCATGAGGTGCAAAATAGTGAGAGATAGGCTGATGAGTCTGTGAGTAATGAGGAGAGCAAACCAAGCAAAATATCATATGAAAGGCAGAGACATGTGAAGGAACTAGATGAAGAAATTAAAAATATCATTGCTCAGATAAAAACTGAAATAAATAGCATAGTAACCACTCATGAAAAAAAAATCAGAAAACAAGTAAAAACATACTTAGAGAACTTTATTTCAATGCAGATTGAGCACAGGGAATGAATTTTGTACAAACAAAAGTCATAAAAACTCACATAATCCTAAACAGAAGCTGGTAAAAACACAGTGAAACAAAATTTCAATTCCCTGCAGCAAAAGGACTATAGCAGAAAATCAAAGCAAAAGGTTACTGTTACAAATAATTTTAATGTATCTCTAAAAGATTCACAAAAACTCACAGATAAATAGAAAACCCCACTTGAAACAGTTAAAACTTCAAATAGCTATATGGTACAGACTTCCTTAGAAAAAAACATCCAGCTTGAAACCAGAAGCTGAAATTGTTCATCCTATGGTAAATAATTTAGAAATTACAAATTTAAATGAAAATGAAAATGAAATTACATTTGAAAATAACACAATATTCAAGGTAATGGAAGTCAAGTAACAGTTAAATTTGAAAATATGTATAGAATGCAAAACTTAGCTACTATTAGGACAGCCAAGAATTCAAAGGACAGCCATGAAACCAACATTCTAAATGGTTGGGGGAGGTTTGACCAAGAAGGAATATGTCAGATTAAACATAGCTATGGTTTGAATTCATTTTCCAATGAAGAAGAGACAGAATATAATCAAACTTAGATGAAGATCACTTTGGAAATGATTTAAGCCAAGAAGACTTAACTAGTTCAATCATACAAATGGCAGGAGATAGCAGAGCAGAGAAGAGTGAGTCACTAACAATAAATTTCATATTTACACAAAAGCCAGAGCCATATGTATGGATTAAAGTGGGAAAGAAAAAAATACAAAGCTCTTGTGGATACTGGTGCTTCAAAATCAGTACTAAAGACATGTCATGGGGATACCAATATGGGGGTATGGTTTCTGTAGCTGGAGCTAATGGACAAATACAAACAGGTCCCTGAGCTCAAAAGCACAATGGTCAAATTGCGTCCTCTCACCATTGATCATATATTTCTATTGATTCCTTCATGTCCAGATAACCTTTTAGGATGGAATTTTTTGTGTAAGATTGGAGCGATGTTGCAATGTGAAAGATCTGGGAAAATATACTTGTATTTGCCCAAACATTCACTAAAACACTATCCATTATTATATCTGGAACAATTAGAAGAAGAACCTGAAAAAACCCCAAATGTAAACATCTATGTATGAAATACCTAAAGATATTCCACAAGGGGTGTTTGCTAAACATCAGAATGATGTGGGTAGAATAAAATCAGTAACACCAGTGAAAACTGAAGACAGGGAAGGAATTCCTCCTAAGATACCTTAGTACAAATTAAGCAGAGAAGCAAAAGAAGGCATAACACCAATCATAAACAGCTTGTTAGAACAAGGCATATTAAGACCTACAGTGTCTGAAACAGTGTCCAATTCTGGCTATTAAAAAGAACAAGCTTAATGAAGATGGAAAACCATGTTGGAGATTTATAATGGATCTTAGGGCAGTAAATAACTTCATAAGAAAAATCCACACTGTCACACTTTCTCCAAACAATATAATCATACAAATACCTTCAGAAGTTCAGTGGTACACAGTGTTGGACTTAAGCAATGCATACTTTTACCATTCCATTGCACCCTGACTCTCAAATTATTGCTTTCCAATGGGGACAAACTCAGCTCTGTTACACAAGATTAGTACAAGGATGTTGTGAATCAGCTTCCATATTTTGCCAACTTCTACAGAGAGACCTAGCTAACATAACTTTCAAACATAGCAAATTAATACATTATGTGGATGACTTGCTGCTAGCATCATCTGACCCAAAAACATGTTTGGAAGATTCAAAGAAGTTATTAATAGAGCTGCATAAGAGAGGACAAAGTTTCTAAAAAGAAAATCCAGTGGGTTCTCTCAAAAGTAGACTATCTTGGATTTGTCCTGGAGGGGAACACCAGGAAAATCTCTAATAAAAGGATAGCAGACATACAGAAACTAGGCATCCCTAGGACCAAGAAAGAACTTAGAGCATTTCTAGAGGTTGTTGGTTTCTCAAGACAATACATAGTAGGAAATTCTCACATTTCCAAATGTTTAACTGACTTGACAAAGAAAGAAATTAAAGAACTGTTGCAATTAAACAAAGAACATCTGCATGCTTTGTCACAGTTGAAAGGAGCCATTCTATCAGCTCCAGCTTTGGGAATACCAGACTATAAGAAGGAGTTCCACTTATGTGTCCATGAAGCTAAGGGCATTGCTTCTGGAATGTTAGCACAGTATTTTGGGCTGAATTTAAAGGCTATAGCATTTTACAGTACTATCCTCGATTCTGTCACACAAGGAATGGTGCATTGCCTCAGGAGCGTGGTGGCAACAGCTCTCATAATTAAGAAATCTTATGATATAGTACTGGGATGCAAGCAGCATGTGTATTCTGCACACCAAATAGAAAAACTGCTAAGGTTGCAGAATATGCATTCATTTGCTGATACAAGAATATCCCATTATGAAATCATTTTGTTAAGCAATGATAACATCACTATTCATAGATATACACCACTAAACCCAGCTACTCTGATTCCAGATTTGCCAATAGTTGGTGAACCACTGCATGATTGCAAACAAGTAGTGGAGATGATGCATAAATGTAACAAAGACCTTAAGGACACACCTCTTATTAATCCCAAGATAGAATTATACACTGATGGGTCCTCATATATTCCCAAAGGACGTAGAGTCACAGGAGCTACGGTAGTTGACAAAGACAAAATGCTTTGGCATGCATCATTGCCAAGTCATATTAGCACTCAAGGCACCAAGTTAAAGGCCCTGCTCATGGCTCTGGAGTTAGCAAAAGGAAAAAGGGTTAACATTTTTGTAGACTCTCACTATGCTTTCTCTACCTTGCATTCTTCTGCAATCATATGGAAAAATAGAGGGTATAAAACATCAGCTGGGAAACCAATTGCATATAGCAAATTAATAGACTGTCTTATAAAAGCCGTAAACTTCCAAAAGAGGTGGCCATAATCCAATGCAAGGCACATACTCATAGAAAGGACAAAATATCCCTAGGGAATGATAGAGCAGATGTAACTGAAAAATACACTGTGAGATTTGGACCCCACTGTGTGCTGAATTTCTCTCTGAGAAGCCTAATCTTACCGAAGCTTACAATGGAGATGAAATACAGTCATGGAAGGAGTGGCTAGGCATTAAATTAATCAAAGGCATCTAGATTGCTCAAAGGGGTAAACCTATTCTCCCCAGAAAACTATATCAACATCTGTGCACCATAATTCATGCAAAAGGATGTTATGGGGTTCAGGGTATTCTAGATACAATATAACATTATTGGATGGCACCAGGAATAACAACAAATGCCATTAGAACTTGTCAGGCATGTGAAACATGTAGAAAATATAAACAAGGACATTTTAAGAACATAGAATTGGGAGGCAGACCTCTCAGCTACATGCCTTTCCAATGTATTCAAATTGATTATATTAACATGCCCACAGACAAGTGTGAACTTTAAAACTACTCCGCCCTACTCAGACCATACTTCTTTAGAAGATTTGATTTAGCTATTTCCTGATTTGGAGGTAACAATGGAGATACTTGGTCTAACAGAATCACGTCTTGGGAACTCTACATTGCTCCACTCTACTTAGCTTAACAAGGTCAAGAATGTCTACACCCATACTCAAGGATTAAGTCTCTAAGAAGATGGCCTTCAACAGACAGTGCAGAAACAGCTGACAGACCCCTGAGCTGTCCCAAGTCAAGCTAAGCTATCAATTGGTACAGATGAGACACAGGAAAGTGATGTAAAACCATCTATATAAGGCACATCACTTCCTCTTTTCTCTCTCTTTCCCTGGAGAGACGTCTCTGGCTGGCAGCATGCTAAGCATTCCGACATCTTGGCATGGTGGCAGCTATTTGTCTGGGTTTTGGCGGTAAGTTTTCCCTTGAGCTAATTCAGTTCAGGCATCTTGGCTGAACCCACTTGGAGTTCAGGCTGATTCCTTCCTCCTTTACTCTCCAAAACCTTACCTTCCTAGAGACTCTGGTGTTCCTCCTGGCACAAGCCAGGCGGAAGAAATCCTACACCCTTTCCTTCTTCCTTCTTCTTAATTTCTTTCCACTATATTAATTATATCACCATAAATTTCCAGCTGACTTGGGTATTTTTTTTATATTTGGGATATCCATGGCGACCAAATAATTAATATAGTTTAGGTCACAAGGCTAAAATTATCCTTTACACAAGGGATACAAATATGCATTGGTTATTGTGGATAGACTGACAAGTTGGGTTGAAGTGTGTCTAGCAAAGAAAAATGACACAGCCTCAGTAGTGAGATTTCTTTTAAAAGAGATAATTCCTGATACCATAGACTCAGACGGGGGTCTCATTTCACTTCCCATGTTCTGCAAGAAATCTACAAGAACTTGGGAATCAAATGCAATTATCACTCTGTTTACAGACCCCTAAGTTCAGGCCAAGTGCAAAGGATGAACAAAGAATTAAAAGCACAAATAGGTAAACTCTGTTCAGAAACACACTTAAAATGGACAGATGTTATATCTCGTGTTTTGTTTAACATAAGAACTAGTCCTAGAACTAATTTGCAAATATCACCATTTGAAATGCTATATATGGTCAACCACTTTGGCATGGTAGGACAGTAAAGTCATCATATCTATCCATGTTAAAAGGGGAATGTGTACTGCATGAAGATCTGAAACAAATACAAGATAGCCTGGAAAATCTAAGGAAATTTGGATTACTTGTGCAAAGAATACCATTAGATTTTTCATTGCATAAGATAAAACCAAGAGACAAAGTATAATTCAAGAATTTTAATAGAGAATCTCCTATAGAACCAAGATGGATTGAACCTCTAACCGTTGTAATGGTCACACTGACATCGGTAAAGGTTGATCAAAAAGATCCTTGGCTTTACACTTCTCATGTGAAATTGCATCATACTCATGACATTACCAGCAATGAAAATACATAAATATGACATCTGAAACAAATAGCCCTAGCCATAATCAATAATAGTCTCTTTGAATGGAAAGCTATGAAAGACAAAATATAAGGGACAAGAGAGCATTGCACATGTTAGTATAAAGGAAAGCACATGAGTACAAATTGAAACAGAAAGAAGCACTGCAAAACCAAATGAAATGGCTCCAGATAGAAAGATAGACAATAAAACAGACAGACAGTAAAATATTCACTTTAGAATAAGCTCCAATGAAAAAAGTCTATACAAAGTCTCTACCAACTATTGTAACAATTATAACAACAAAGAAAAAGTAACAATATAATTGACTAAAAAGATATAACTCTATGAACTGAATGTAATATATCACTATCATCACTCTATCTCCAAGAAATGTCAATAATCAACAAAATTTAATATAAACATCAAAGAGAAGCAAACAAGACCAATAAAAACCCCTTGTAAAAATCAAACATCATCTGAGATAAGATAGCATCAAATTTATAATTATAACATACATCTAAGAAATTATACAACATAGTACATACACCCACGCATGAAGATGATCATATGAAAAGTTTATTTCCATGCCTGAAGAACTATCTGATAAACACTGACAAGCACACATGAAGAATTCATGCCTTACTTCTATGCACAATGAAACAAAATTCAATCTTACATGCATGCACATGTAAAGTCTTACACACATGCATGTTCCTGAATGTTAAAAAACACAGGACTTCAATCAAGAGCAGATGACAGGCAACAGGTGTATCCAGCACAGATGAAAAAACCAAGACATGTATGTTTCTACAATCAACATCAAAAGACATGGAAGGACTTTGAAATTTTGGACTGGTGTTCATGAGGTCATGCAAGATTGCAGCATACATGTTAATTTCACATATATATATATATATACATAAATATGCTACACAGAAACACAATGTGGAAGAAAATCTCATGGAATGGGTAAGTATACAACACATGCGTAACTGTAACACAAAATTCATACTGATATATATATATATATATAAATTTCTGTAGAAAATTCAAACAGAGAAAATTTCTTATCTGCATGAGTTTGCACAGAAATCAAAAAAATGTATTATATTTGTACATATGTAAATCTGTACAGATACAATCCTATGTACATATGTAAATACTAATATACTAACAGACTAACTATATTAATTTATTAATGTTATAATTACTAACGATTGGGACAGCTTAGAAACTTTGTTCAAATTTTTAGGGAATATAGGAACAGACATATAGAAATAAGTATAGAAATTAGGTTATATAATCATGTTAGTAACAATTGTTAGTCATAGGGGGCAGCTAGGTAGCTCAGTGGATTGAGAGCCAGGCCTAGAGACGGGAGGTCCTAGGTTCAAATCTGGCATCAGCCACTTCCTAGCTGTGTGACCCTGGGCAAGTCACTTGACCCCCATTGCCTAGCCCTTACCACTCTTCTGCCTTGGAGTCAATACTGTGTATTGACTCCAAGACAGAAGGTAAGGGTTTAAAAAAAAAACAATTGTTAGTCATAGAAACTTTTACCTAGTATAAGTTATAGACATTAGGAGATAAGACGACAAAATAGGGACATGACGACAAAATACTGTTGAAATTATTCAAATTGTTACATGGTTTACTATTATGTTCAAAACTATATTCATGTAAAATCCCTATTACCTAAACCATTTTCCTATACCCAAACCTAGCATAGAGTTAGTTAGAATAGTTAAGACAGATTAGGATTTATTGTTTTGGAGGGTAAAGGAATATTTAACATAGAATAGGGTTAAGAATTAGATAGATAGGAATTTGTCAAGACAAATTTAAGAGGTAAGTAACATCAATACAGGATGCATCCTAGCCAAAGACAAAAATGGGGGATCGTGGATGAGAGAATTAAAAAAGCTTGCAGCAGAGCTGAAGAAGAAAGGCCTGAAGAACTGTCAATCAAGGAGAGAATTCTAAATGGAATGGTGACCAGGAAGGAAGGTTGAAGAAGGAACAGCCAAGCTGAGAGACTGGGTCTCTTGCTCTTGGGACAAGAAGGTGTAAGGACTGAAAAGATCCTGCTCTCACTGATTTCTCCCTTCAAGACTCAAGTGACTAAAATCCTCAGACTTGTTATCCATCTTCCCAATTCAAAGACTCTATTCCACTATCCTTCAACTTAGGAGTATTGTAGGATTAGGGAAACCCAAACCCTCTCTCCCATCAACTTCCCTACCTTTTCCCTTCTCCTAAATAAAACCCCTTGTTTAAACTTATCAAAGAGTGAGTTATCTGTATAATATACCAAGATACTCACTTAGAGCTGATTTCAATGATACCAACAGAAGAACCAAATGATGCGGGAAGGGAGGAGAGAGGAAGGATAGGGAGGAGGGGAGAAAAGGGAGGAGAGAAGGAGAGGGAGGAGGTTGGCTGATCTGATCTTTCCATCAACATAACCCTCAGTTAATTCCCCTAATACAAATCCCAACAAAAGACTTTTTCTGCTTTTCAAGGATCAGCCTAGTCAAGAATGAAGAAGCTCACAACCAGTAGGCTGGTAACTCAGTAATGAATTATCTAGTCATAGCAATACAGGAAAGAAAAAGATTCAAAATAGCTTCAATTATGAAGATCGATCTGAACACTGCAACATAAAATGGATTGGAGGTGAGAGAATGGAACCATGAATGTCAATTAAAGGGTTATTACAATATTTTAGATGGGAAAAAATAAAGACTTGATTTTAAAAATAGTGGTAGTTTAAGTATAGAAGAATCAGATGCAAGAGATACTTTGGAGGTAGATCCACAGAATCTCATAAATGACTGGCTAGTTCATATGATGGGGTTGGAAAGATCATTCCAAAGTAACTCCAAAGTTTTGAACTAGGTGATGGGAAGGAAGAGGGAAGATAGGAAAAGGAAAGTTATGAAGTAATACAAGTTCAGTTTAGCCATGAATTTGAGGTACTGGCAAGACATTTAGGAGGACATGTCTAGCACATAGATGAACCTGTAGACCAGGAACTCAGGGAAAACATAAGGACTGGATATATAGATTTGAGGGTCATCTTTTTAGAGGCCAAATCTCCATGGTATCCCTCAAATTACCAATCGCTAACCTGAATCAAATGGTACTCAATATAAATATTTGATTGTAGAAAAGACTATTGTAACATATCTCCAAACAGCTAATTCATAATTACAATAGCATTTAAATGTTTATCAGAAGAATAAGCCTCAAGTTTTCTAAAAGTAAAACAGGTTGGTAGAATTTCATTAGAGAAGGGCCTATCATGGGGTAAAATAAAAGGGCAAATAACAACTAAATATACTTCATTATGATTAATGGAAAAGTATATAACAGTAAATTCCACTAAGGGATTGCAAGCAACGATGGGTTGACTGTGATTATCAATGAAACCAATAAGCAGAAATACACAAACACATACATCACCATTAAGATGACATGGGAGTTGCTACATCTCCAGAGTAGATCATAGAAAGCATTTCAGAAATGTAGGCTAATTGACATTTTTTCTTAATATAGCTCCATGAAAACATATAAGGCAATAGTCAAAATTGATCTAGAGTGGGAACTGTGACTAAAGTTGTGGTAATAATATTAATGCTTAGAAATACAGTCAATACAATTGGTGAGGTAGACTATTTTGGGAATGTAAAAGGACTCCTCAGGAGCGCCAGACAAGATAGCAATGCAAAGGTCCTTTATTTGGCAAGTTTACCTCAAAAAAGGATGGTCATTTAACTTAACAGAAATGCTCAAGGGGATAAGGAATGTGGGACAAGAATCTGGAAAAGTATAAGATAGGAAATACGGTTACAGTACATAGTGAAATATGGGTGCATCCAGAATCTGGAGGTTGCTTTGAAGAACAAAACAAGAGAAAGGAGTCTATGATGGTCTACCTCTCCTAGATCCTGGCATAGCTCTTAACATTTCTTCTCTTATGACTCCAAGTTCAAGGGATGCTGGGAAGTTCAGGGATGTTGAAGAGAAGCAGTTATTTTCTAGGGAGGGATGGGGTTTCAATCAGGTACATATTTTCCACCCTTAATAAGTCATAGGCTAAGTGGTAGAGTTTCAAGGCTTCAAGAATAGCAGATAAGGGAAGAGTGTCAAAACGGAGGAAATGTTCCCCAATTGACAAATGGTAAAGGGACATGCAGTTTTCACATAATGAAGTCAAAACTATCAATAAGCACATAAAAAAATATTCTAAATCCCTTCTGATTAGAGAAATGTAAATTAAAACAACTCTGAAGTATCATTTTACACTTAGCAGACTGGCCAATATGGCAGCAAAGGAAAATGATAAATATCGGAGGGGATGTGACAAAATAGGGGCACTAATACACTGATGGTGGAGTTATGAATTGATCCAACCATTCTGGAGGGCAATTTGGACTATCTGCCTATGATCCAGCCATAGCACTGCTGGGTTTGTACCCAAAGAGATAATAAGGAAAAAGACTTGTACAAAAATATTTATACTCTTTGTGGTGGCAAAAGAATTTAAAAATGAGGGAGTGTCCATCAATTGGGGAATGGCTGAATTAATTGTGGTAATTGATGTTGATGGACTAATATTGTGCTGAAAGGAATAATGACCTGGAGGAATTCCACGTGAACTAGAAAGACCTCCAAGAATTGATGCAGAGTGAAAGGAGCAGAACCAGAACACTGTACACAGAGACTGATACACTGTGGCACGATCAAATGTAATGGACTATTCTACTAGCGGCAATGTAATGACCCAGTACAATCCAGAGGGACTTTTGAGAAAGAATGTTGTCCATATACAGAGAAAGAATTGTGGGAGTAGAAATGCAGAAGAAAAACATCACATCACATCACAACAAAAAGATCAATCACATAGCTTGATATGGATATGATTAGGGTTTTTATGTTAAAAGATCACTATTGCAAATATGAATAACATGGAAATAGGCTTTGAACAATAATATGTATATAACCTAGTGGAATTGCTTGTCAGCTCTGGGAAGGGGGAGGGAAGAAGAGGGGGGCGAAGAATCCTGAATCATGAAACCCTGGAAAAATATTCTAAAGAAAAAAAAATGAAAAAAAAAGGAGGCTATGAATCTAGAGGTAAGGCAATTAGCCCCAAGAACACCCCAAGAACTCAATCATGCTTGGAAAAAAATGCATCTATTTCCAATGAGCATTTCTGAGAGTCCTACTTGTACTAATAAGATATAATCTGCAACAGCAACAGCACTAAGAACAAATGGTAGACATAAATTAAATTTCCCATTGGGTTAATAAGAAAAAACACAACTAAATTCCTCTACTAATCTTTAGCATACTGCAAGGAAGTATAATTTAAACAATGTTCTCATTTTGATACACAATTGCTGAACATTAAAGGAAATCAGCAGTATTCTAACATAAGCGTATTTCTTCATACAATTGGTAACTTTGACTAGCCACTTACTGTCATGCTCCTATATTCGTCTTCAAACATATCCAAAAAAATTTCTTCTCCCTTAAAATAAAAAGGGAAAGATTATTCATTTTTTTCCATAAACAAGAAAAGTATTATAAACCCCAGTTCATGGCTGTTAAGCCATCTGTTTTTCATTACCAAGTTCTCGTAAATCATCAGGAACTCTCTCTCTCTCTCTCTCTCTCTCTCTCTCTCTCTCTCTCTCTCTCTCTCTCTCTCTCTCTCATGCACACACACATATAATGTGAAATGATGTATTAATGAAATGATATACTAAATCTCACATTTTGTCCATCAATGATTTTTAAAGCTCTTAAAACAAAACTAAAATAGAAATGAGGGATTCACATTAATTACTGTAAGGTGACAGCATTGCAGTCTCTTTTACATGATTTTGAGTGAGTGTAAGAAGAGAGGAAAAAAGGAAAGGAAAACTGTTACATCTTTTCTTTTGTGTAAGTGCTTAGTTTAAAAATAAATACTACAAATAAGTAAAATAAAGTTAATATTCAAATGTTTTAAAAAGATGCCAATTCTAAACTTTGTCAAACAAATGATTTCTTAAGATGATTCACAAAGTACCTTACAATTTTTTAATTTTTCAAGGTCATCATTCTGAATAGGAATTCCCATAGTGCTACACTTTAAATACAGAAGCATTAGAAGATTGTGCTAAGTATGTTCTGATATTATTATCCTCTCTTTAATGCCTTTTGGAAAAAAATCAAACAATTGTAGAGTTGAATGAGACTTCAGAGGCCATGTAATACAACAAAAATTCTCTGTACAACCTATTCAGTGAGTGATCACCCAACCTTTGCTTGAAAAGCCCTAATGAAGGAGAATTTATTACTTTCCCAGGCAGCACATTCCCTTTTTGGATAGGGGTGGCTAGATAACACAGTGGATAGAATTTTGGGTCTAAACTCAGGAAGACTCATATTTTCTTAAGTTCAAATCTGGCCTCAGACATTAACTAGTTGTGTGACTCTAGACAAGTCAACCATATTTACCTCAGTTCCTCATCCATAAAATGAGCTGCAGAAGGGAATGGCAAACCACTCCAGTATCTTTGCCAAACAAATCTCCACAAAAAGTCAGACATGACTGAAAAGACTGGACGACAACAGCAAGTTTTCCTGATATCAAGTCTAAAGTTGCCTCTTTGTAACTTCTAAGCACTGCTCCTAGTTCTGCCCTAGGGGGGTTAACTGGGACAAGACTAATCCATCTTCCATATGACAGTTCATTAAGTAGGTAGATATGTTGCCCCTATGTTATTTTTTTATTTTGCAGGCTAAACATACCAGTTTCTTTAATCAATCCTGATAGGGTATGACCTCAAGGTCCTTCACAATACAGGTTAACCTTCTCTGGCCAATGTTCTTCATAAAATGTGGTGACCAGAACCAAAAACAAGACTTCATATGTGAGAAGACGATGGCAGAGAAAAACTGTAATCTCCTTCATGTTCTACAATATCCCCACCTACCCCATCTGCCCCCAGTGCAGGCTAAGATCAAATTTGTTTTTTTGATTGCCACATCACACTGTTGATGCATTTTGAAAATTAAAACCCCAAGACTTTTTTCAAACTGCTACCTTGCTACTCTTCTCTCATCTTATACTGCTGAAATAAATTCCATCTTCAACCCAAATATGACAATAAATTTATCCCTTTAAATTTTTTTTTTATTGATTCACCCTAACACTCTAGTCAAGATCTTTTTGAAGTCTATCATCCAATATTACCTATCCCTCCCAGTTTCATGTCAGATGTGAATTTGATAAGAATGCTCTCTATTGCTTTATCCAGGGCATTCCAGTGAAGACTTCCTATCTCAAGGCAGCCACAAATCATCCCTGATGACTCTCTGACTCCATTCAATCAGTTCTAAATCCATCTTGCTGGACTACAACTGAACCTATACAATTTAATTATGTCTACAAGAAGAGCATGAGTGATAGAGTAAAATGCTTTCTTGAATCTAGCTAAGAAGTATAATACAGTATTTCTTTGGTCTTCCATTCTAGTAATTGTATCCAAAAAAGAGAGGTTGTTCTAGCAGGACATGCTCTTCATGAAGCTATGAAGTTATGGCTTCCTTTTCTAGATGCTTGTTAACCATTCCTCTATTAGTATTATTTAAAATTCTACAAGGAATTGGGCCAAACTTACTGATTTTAGACTTCATTCCCTCCTCATTAAAAAATCAAATAAAAAAGTAAAAATAAAAGTAAAAATAAGTTAGGCATTTGGACTTCTCCAGGCCTCTCCTGTTCTCCATAATCTTTCATTATCATTGGCAGTGTATCAATAATCACATATGCTACTAGTAACTTGGGATACTGATGACCTAACATATTAAGAGCAATTAGATAGTACTCTCTTAGTATCTTATCTATTTTAGATATCATCTCTCTTCTAGTCATTTTTATTCTTTCCTTTTCTGTTCTTTGCATAGAAAATAGGAGCAAAATAACTACTAAGAAATTTTTCATTCTATTGTCAGTTATCTTAGTTATGCCACGTAATAGTTTTGTCCTTTTATTTGATTCCAATATAAATTAAAAACAACAACAAACAATCCTGGGAACAGCTGGGTAGCTCAATGAATTGAAAGGTAGGTCTAGCAATGAGAGGTCCTGGGTTCAAATGTGACCTCAGACACTTCCTAGTTGTTTGACCATGGGCAAATCACTTAACCCCTATTCCTTAGCCTTTCCCATTCTTCTGCCCAGAACCAAAGCACAATACTGATTCTAAGACAGAAAGTGAGGATTAAAAAACAAAAAAAACAATCCTATTTTATCATTAGCTTCCCTTGTTCATCTCAGCTCAATCTGAGCTTTAACATTCCTGACTATTTTTACTTGACTATTCTATAATCTTGATTCATCCTCTATTCCCTTTCTTTGCTTCCATTCTTAGTACATATTTAAGAATAAACAACTCTTTTTTCCAAATCCCACTTCAATCCTGTCTTTCCAATGTCCTATTCCAGTTCTGACTGTCCCTTCCAGGGGGCCTTCTGTGTTCTCCAACAGATAGCCCTTACATTTATCTACCTTCTTGCTAAGCTTCAAATTTCTTCCTCATATTCTTTTTTTGTTATCAACAAACATTCCCAAGTCTCTCTTATCCTTTCTTACTTCTCCCATCCCCTCAAGGTATCAGTTTATATTCTCTTGTCTTACATATGTTGCTTCTGTTCATCAATCTTTGTGATCTGACTTCACCACTCAACTGAAATTGCTACTTTCTAAGTTACAAATGATCTGTTAGTTCCAAGATCGGATAGTATTTTTTTTTCTTTTCCAAACATCTGCTAGTATTTTTTAAGTGCTCATCCTTACTGACCTTTCTTTTTACTCTCCTCTCTTACTGCATACTCTCCTTTGGTGTGACATTGCTTTCTCTTGGCTTTCTTCCTACATGTATGATTTCTTCTCAATCTCCTTTTATGGATCATATTCTTTCTACTTTAAAATCTACTGCACAAGTTTAAACATTTGAGAAATCAATGGGGTGTTATAAATTTACATATGTATGTGTATATATATATATATATATATTTACCTTATAAAAATGCCTCACAAGGTGAACACTTTCCTCTCTTGCACCCTATTTAAGACAGAAAAGTACAAAAAAGAATCAAATCTTATATGGGAAAAAGTTGCTAAAAATGACACAGGGATCAAATAATTGCTGGAAAAAAAAACTAGTATCTAATTATAATGTGAGACTTTTAAAGTAAATTTTAGATTCAAGAAAGAATATGAATTTCTTGAGAAAGAATTTAAGATCCTGCTACTCCTTGCTAATGTTATCCACTGAATGAGGTGGGTTATAATTTTGGTTGAAAAGCTTACCCCTCTATAGGAGAAGATAGGTCCTTACCTCAAGGCAGGCAAGGTGAACATCCTTTATAATGCTGCCACTGTTTGTCATGACTTGCTGCTTTAGTAACAAGCAGCTAAGTTCCAAAGTGGCCAGTCTGATTTTTCCATCTATGGAGAATGAGAGTTAACTTAGTAAACAGTTTCAAAGGCTTAGCTCATTTGAATAGATCATTTCTTTTTCCACTAATATTCCACAAAAATTTTAATTGTTCAATAAACTTTTAAAAAATCATCCAAGCTACTAAAATTCAATGGAAAGAAGAGGGCAAACCCTAAATATCTGTCTTCCCTACACAATTATACTGTTCATGTGCCCATTAGAAATGTAATGCAGCCAATGCTAAAATAATCTGTGAAATCTGAAAATAGGTTAATGAGCAGAACTATTCTGGGTTTTAATACACATGAATGACCACTTAAAATAAATAGATAATTCATAAGTACCATTTGATTATAATCATAGTATTTCCTTAGGTTTCTATATTGAATTTTTAGGAAGAACAGGGAAAAGCTGGTACAGCCCAAGATCCTCTCACTAGTTCCCTCAAAGTTCTCTAAAGGCCTTGTCTTCTCTCCTTCTATAGTATCTCTCGTTCTTATGAATTCAGTTATCATCTCTATGCAGATAATTCCCATAATTAAATATTCAGTCCTAGTTTCATTCCTGACTTCTAGTTCTACATCACTAACTGCTTTTTGGATATCTAGAAATGAACATTCCATAGGAATCTCAAACTTACTTTGTTCTAAACTAAAACTCATTTTCTTTCCTTTTAAGTCCCATCATTCTCACAACTTCCTGTTTCTATCAAGATCATCAGCATCCTCCTACTCACACAGGTTCACAACCTTAATGTCATCCTTTATTTTTTTTAAATATTTTTTTAAAAGCATAGAGCTACTAGGCCATTCTCTCCCTCCCACTCCTTTTCATAATTCCAGTGGCTCCTTATTACCTCTGAGATAAAATATAAAATCCTCTGGCACTTAAAGTTCTTTATATCCTGTCTCATTCCTACTTTTTCTATTTTTGTAACTCTTCTCTCCCCCGCTATGTAGTGATCCAACCATACTAATCTACCTGGTGTTTCTCACACACAACACTCAATCTCTGTGCTTTTTGACACTGTCTAAAGCTTGTGCCTAGATTGCACTCCCTCTTCACAGTCACCTTTTTTAATTAGTCCTGGCTTCCCTGGCTTACTTCAAGACTTTAAATGCTATACTTCCATAGAAAGCCTCCCCCATAAAATGTAAACTCCTTGAGATCAAGGATTGTAGTTTTGCTTTTCTCTTTATCTTCAATTTACAGGGCAGGATCTAGCCCACAGCAAGGCCTTAATAAGTGTTTATTGACTGACCTGGGAAACTTAAAGAAACACAGTCCTATCCCCAGGACATAGGCTCCCTTTCCACTAATAAATCTTGGGTCTGCAAATTATAACCCAGGACAAACTCAAAATTTTACCATATTTCTCCACTGTTGGCTGAGGCATGAATCCTCTAGGATATTATAAGACAAACATGAAAATGGAAAATGTCTATAATTAAGTAAATTTGGATGTGATATACTCATGAACTACTATGTTCCTCCAAGTTGGCATTACTATGGTTGGTTAGGGATCATTTCTTATTCACAATTTTAGTTATCATTAATTATATAATTGAAAGCAAGTGTGGTCTCCCTTGTGCTACAACTGGTCTTATTTAACATTTTTGCATATTAGTTAGAAGAGAGTGTACGAAGAGAGTGTACTTAGTGAAAATTTTCAAGTTTACAGATTGTTTGAGATTCTTACAAAGAGTCAAATGCCAAAAAGAATAACTGCAAGAAGGTTCTTTGAGGTTTTCTGAATGAGAGAACTGGTGGATGAGAATTAATTTGGGCAGTGTGAGGTAATATGTTCAGATAAAAATAATGTGTAATTATCTTTATGAAATTGTGAACTCAGATCAGTTAAAACACATGAGAGTTAAGAGCCAGACAGAATTTTATCATTATAAAAGATTTCAGAGAAAAACTAAGTCATCTTTCTCATTTTTACAGATTAAGAAACTAACGCTCAGAGAAGTATTGACTTGTCTGTGATCAAGGAAACAAGTTAATGCCAAAGTCAAGGCCAAGGCCAAAGTCCTTTTCTCTCGGTACTGTTCCATTCTACCTCACTGTGTTGCCGCACATTAGCTCAGTTGTGCCCTGCATTCATCCAGGGAGGTATCGAAAGAGAGAAAATATTCTATCATAATACATCTACAACTGGATTACTAAACAAGAAAAAAGAGCAAGTTTGATGAAATGTGCTATGAAGGGGGTCAACAAATTGAGTTTCCTGGTGAAGTCCTATTGCCATTATTTACAAGGTAACATTTTTTGATAAGACGGTTTTTTCCCCCAATAACCATGCTCCTGGAATTTGTGGACTTTCAATTTTAATTATTCTTCTGCATAATATATACCATTGGAGTCAAACTCAAATAGAAAGGATCCCTTTAGACTGCATATTGACTTAGAAAACCACAAATTAACATTATTTTGTACTATATTTTTATTTATTTTGTTAAACAGTATCTAATTACTGGAGTATATTAGCATAGTACAAGTCATGAGATGCTTTAAAAGGCCCAAATATTTTACTTTATTACAAGAGAATTTTGGAGAAGCTAGAATTGGCTAGTTTAACAGTTATTCAATTACCATGACTTAGTTTAAAATATTAAAAGGTCTCTTACAAGCAATCTCTTATTCTCTACTTCATGCCATTTGTCTCCTTTTCTACAGAAAAATTATTAAATAAAAAAAAAACAACCCTTACCTTCTCTCTTAGAATCAATACTGTGTACTGGTTCGAAGGCAGAAGAGAAGTAAGAGCTACGCAATGGAGGTTAAATGACTTGCCCAGGATCACACAGCTAAGAAGTAACCCAGGCCTCTTGTTTCTGAGCTGCAATGATCATAACTGAACTAGACTTTGGTGTTATCATAATGATGGTAAGTCGATGATTTATAGGGAGCTTGTTGTGAAGGAAAGAGTGTTGTGTGATAGGAACCCTCAATGGACAGGCTCTTAATCTCCTTCACCTCTCCTAGGTGATGCTGACAAGGGGAACTGCACAGGAAATATGGAATCCCCTGCTGTGAGATGGTGATGGGAAGTTGAAGGAAGGTCTCCCCTATCAGGTAAACCAGGGGGGACCCCTAAATTTCCTGGCACAAGGAGGTCAAGGAGACAAGTCTCCTCCTGAGTCTTTGGCTCAGCAAGGGAGGGGTCTTGGTTGATCTCTGTTAAGGCTGATCTTTTGCCTCAGCAAGTTACCTTCCCTAAGCCTCAAGAAAATGCCACTCCAAAAAACATCTGACTGCTAAATAAAAGGTTTAATGAACAATGGTTATAAGGCAAGAAGGAGAGTTGGAAAGAGGGAGTCAGGGTCCCTGATTTATATCCCCCTAAAAAAAGGTCCAACATTCAAGTAGTTGTCCAGCCAACTTGAGTTTCTTCTTCCCGTCCCATTAATTCCCTCAACTATCTATAATATTACTGGACTAAGGAATAGTCAGAACAGGTGCAAAACGGGCAAAGGGAGAGAGCTGGGCTCTTAAGGCAAAGAGTCCATGACCCTCTTGAATCTGAAGAGTCTGACACTCTATTAAGAAGGTCCTCGAAGTATCAGATTGATTAAATGACTTGTCAGAAGTAGTTTCTGAGCAATATACCAATGAATCCTTTTATGGTTCTTGGGGAGGTCTCCAACAAAGAAATGCTTCTTGCTTTTTTAGAGGTCTCTGCTCAAAAAGCCCAGAATTCCTTCTGGAGTTTTGCAAAGTCCCTTCTTCTCTCCCAGCATCCTCTCCTACCAATGGTCTTTGCTGTCACCCAACTCTTCTTGCAAAATTCCATCTTTCCTTTTGCAGTCCTTCCTTTCAGAGCCTAGCTCTCAATTCACTGAGCCACCTAGCTTCCCCCTGGAGAAATGATTTTTAAGAATAATTTCTTTTCAGTTCTTTTTTTCTTGCCAAACTTAGTCCAAAGTGGGGCTAGTAAAGCCAGTTCATTTTAACATTCTGCAAAATTCTGGGCCCTGGGGTTTACTTCTCTGTTTTGTTTGAAATGTTTCTTTTTTTCCCCTTAAAACCCTTACCTTCCATGTTAGAATTAATACTCTGTATTGGTTCCAAGGCAGAAGAGTAGTAAGGACTAGGCAATGGGGGTCAAGTGACTTGCCTGGGGTCACATAACTGGGAAGTGTCTGAGACCAGATCTGAATCTAGGACCTCCCAACTCTAGGCCTGGATCTCAATTCACTGAGTCACCCAGCTGCTCCGTTTAAAACTTTTCTTGCTGAAGCCTAAACCCCTGAATTTGCCTCACCTTTGCAGATCACCTACTTCTGGACTTTAATTTCTTCATTCCACAAGCATTAACTGAATATTTAGTATATGCAAGATATTGTGAGAATAAAATAAAGAGTAATACAAATGAGGCTTTTTCTCTTCCCTTAATTTTTTTCCAACTACCATTATGTAATGAAATTAGTGTATCATTTTTCCTAGTTGCATTTATTTTTGAGTGAGTTTATCCTACTGCTTTCCATCTGAGCCTGAGTTTCCCCCAAGTTTTCTCCTATTCTCTTTTTCTAAAAGTTCCAAACTCTACTGTAAGTCCTCTTCCTGCTATCATAATCTTGTAGATACAATTTCTGTATTGAATTACATTTCTTTTTGTGAATCACTTCTCTAAGACTTCATAACAGCCTCCACATTTATACTTATTTAATTCATCTGACCCAAAACCACATATGATTTTTGTGAAGTATTTTGGTTGGTTTAAGAACGGTGACAACAAGTTGCCACTGAATACTTATCCCTTCAGCAGAAGTTAAAATAAAATGTATAATAGTAAAGGGGAAAAAAAACCCAGCTCCCCAAAACATATACCTTAAATTACATTTTCCCAGGTTACAGTTGAATTCTTTGGGCAGTAGACAAGAGCCATAGAAAATACTAGGAGTGTTTTACTAAATAATTATGATTATACATTACATTTATAACATTTTAGATTTATAAAATGCTTTCACATTCATTCTCTAATTTGACTTTTTCAACAACCTTATAAAAAGCAGTTAAGAGTCAGATAAAATCTAAAAATGAAGGGGGTAGGAAGAGGAAGCTACATGTTCATGATTAGGTAACTGAAGACTTGTCCAAGGTCAGAAGCTACTAAATATAAGAGTCAGGACATGAACACAGGTCTTCTGGCCTCTAGGACAGTGAACTTTCCATTAAACGATACCACCTCTACATTTGAGACTGTACTTCACATTTTTTCAGATGCTTTTTAAAAAATAAGATGAGTAAAGTGAGGTAGGAGGAGAAAAAATGGATTCTTTAGGTGGACAACAGAAAAGCTGGGACTAGAAAAAATTTGAATTTAAGTTCTTGCTCCTGTTCCAGTGTGGCATTTTTAAAATTACTAGTGTTTCATTTGAGATACACTTACCAGGCTGAGCAGCATAGTTCATTATCCTAATGAGTCTTTCGGCAAGTAGGTGGTTATACGAGATCTTCTCAACTTCAGTCTGCACTGGAAGCTGAATTCTATCTAATTTCTCTGGATCAATTCCTAAAATGAAAAAAAATTCCTAAAATGAAAACCATAATACCACCAACAAAACAAAACATGGAAAAAAATATATTTATCAAGAGATTTGTTCACCTAAGGAACAGAAATCTACAGATTCAAAGGAAATTATATCATTAATAAAAATAAAATATAAAATTAAAAATTAAAAAAAATTAAAAAATAATTATATATACATATATATATATAAGTATGTCACATAGATACTACGAAAGCTCAAATCTTCATTATTATAAAAACAATTTTAATAAACGTTTGACATAAGTTTCAGGCAAAAGCAAGTCTAGAAGGCAGGGAGGAAGAGTAGAAAACCAATGACACTAAACATTCATTGTTTTTGTGCCAATGAAACACTTAAGTAAATAGCTATTTAAATCTTAAAACAAGAGGGGGAGGGTAGAACAAATAGGAAGAAATGAAACTGCCTGCGACCTCTGAAATATTGTCCTTTAAGAACTAGATGATGTTTCCTAAGAAATTTGAAAAAAAGAGCTGAAAATTGCATTGAATAGCTTATTGTCTTGATTTTTAGTAAATGTAACACATATTGGCATAATAAACCATAACAATATATCTTTTTTATTGAATTTCTTCCAACAGTGAACTATAAGTTGCTAAATAATTCCAAGATGTCACATGCCTTTTGAATGCATTTAATAACTCCTGTCATATACAACAATAAAAAACGTATTTTTAAAAAACTGAATTTCAATGAAAATTAATCTTGTTTAGGAGATGTCTATTTTTATGCTAAGCTCTCATACTACAAAAATAGTTTTGACTGTAATTTTTATTCTGTTACTTAGCAATGTCAACATTATAACCCTTTTTCTCATTGAAACATAAATTTTTGAAAAAGAAAACAACATCTTATTCCTGAACCCATCACCTAACTTTTATGATCCTTTAATCAAATGCATGCTTAAAGAAATGGTCTCATAGGACAGGGGTTGTTGGTTTGCTTTAGAATTAAATGGCAGGCCATAACACAATGAAAGACTCAAAATTAGGTCAATTTCTCCATTTACTTGTATATGTTCAATATTTCTCTTTCCTTCCTTCGATTTTTTTTTTACCCAAATAAGGGATATATATATATAGAGAGAGAAGGTGTCTTAACAGGAAGAGAACACTTTAATTTCAAGTGTTATTCTGATCTTCCTGAAACTGATACTCTACCTTTTGTAATAGAAGGTACTAGCCCCAAAGAAAGATAAAATCTAAAAATGAAGGGGTAGGAAGAGGAAAATATAAATGTTAATCCAAAAGTTGCAACCACCATAGCTGGCTGTTTAGCATTTTATATTTGTCTTTCTGTTTCACAAAATTGTCTTTTAAAACATTACAGATCTTCATCAAGTTTTGCAGACCTCTAATGGATATCAACAACATATAATTCAGTCTATACCCTGAAGCAAAATTGTGGTTGACAAAACTTGCAAATAGCATCTATGTAATTTTTAGGAATTTCAATAAAATTTGGCCCACAGGTATATGGCAAATACTGAACAGGAGCCAGAGTTCTCAAAATGCTAACAGGATGTTATAATATTGTTTCCTTACATTTAAATGAAAAGGAAGTAATTTTATTTGTTGAAAAATCTCTCATATTTGCAATAAAAAAGATAAATATAATTTAGGAAACAATATTAGAAAAGCTCTAAAAGCAGATAAAAATCCTAAGACATATTTAAATACTCAGAAAAAAAGAGAAGGAAAAGAATGATGTTTCCAAATCATAGCTTCTTTTGGAATATGTGTGTGTGTGTGTGTGTGTGTGTGTGTGTGTGTGTGTATTCATTAGTCAGAGATTTTTTAAAATGTCAAAATTCTATTGTTCACAATAGCTTAATACTGATTTTTAGAAGATAGCTGAATATTTCTAATAAATAAATCTATGCCATTTCTGCAAAAACCAGGCTATATCTAGCATTTGTAAAAATCATTGTTTGTTCTGTGGCTACTATGTTCTCCAGTTCTAGATGAACAGAAACAATGTCTTAATTCATTTATATCCTTCACAGAGAGGAAGAATAGTGATTTTCAAATAAAGAAATGGCTAACTGCAAGGGAACTTAACTTCTTTGCAGGGCAATATTTTTATCTTTTAAACCTGGTATCAGTGCCTAATAAACAACAGGCAATTAAATGTTTGATAACAAATTTTGAAGGTAGAATCTTATTCTTTATATATTTCCTATAACCAGAGCTGGGGGGAGAGGAATAGAGTAGGTGGGTAGATCAGAGGGAGCAATGTTAGAGTGACTGGTGGGAAAGGAAGAAATTGCTGAACTCTTCCAAACATCTGGCATGGCAAGTCTTTCCCTTTACTTACATCTGTTAGATCCTGACCTGAAAAAATAAGTCAATGTGTGTTTTGTCTTATCCTCATCTATTACCACCAATACCATGGGTGAAAAGAGACCAGTTTAAAGAACCAGAGGCATTGTTACTCTGTGGGAGGTTTCTTAATCAGCCAATCTCAGTTACTGGTAATTGAATAGACTTTCTTATTCTTGGATTACCTCCCACAACAATGACTCTGTAGGCAGAAATGTAGCCCCTACACAAGAGGTAGGCCTCAAATTTTGAAAATAGGCTGAAATAGATGATTGGACAGAAAATTGCCCCTCCACAACTCAAAAAATTCATCAAGTATGTTCAAAATGCCAGAAAAGCCAGTAGGTCTGAATAAATGTATGTGTGTGTGGGGAACTGAACAAGTAACACTCAAGAGCACATCTTTGGTCATGCTAATATTTACAGTTGTTAAAAAATGGTCTGCTTCAAAATCTAATCTATGTTGGACTTTAGCAACCCTGAAGTATCAGCTGTTCAAAACTAGAAAAGACTTTCTTGGGCAGTAGTATGAAGTAGCATACCTCAGAGGGTAGAACATTGATTTGGAGGGGTAGCTAGGTAGCTCAGTGAATTGAGAGCCAGATCTATAGACAGGCGGTCCTAAATTCAAATCTGGCCTCAGTCACTTCCTAGCTGTGTGACCCTGGGCAAGTCACTTAATCCCCATTGCCTAGCCCTTACCACTCTTCTGCCTTAGAGGCAATACAGAGTATTGATTCTAAGATGGAAGGTAAGGACTTAAAAACAAAACAAAACATTGATTTGGGACCTAGAGTTCAAGTACTGCATCATATGTGTACTAGCTATATGAACTTGAGCAAGTCACCAAACTTTTCCAAGCTTGCTTCCTTGTCTAGAAAATAGGGATGATAATAATAGCATCTACCTCACAGGAGTATTGAGATGATAAAATTAGATTATGTACATAAAGCTTCACAAACTTTAAATCACTATATAAATAAGTTAGATAACCAGCTATCAGGAATGTTGTAGAGGAAATTCTTATATGAAATACATTTGGAATACACCAAAATTTCTTCCCACTCTGAAATATAATCTGTACTCCAAAATAATGTTATTTTAGATCTCTGAAAAACCAAAGTTTTATTTTATTTTGTTGTCTATCTATCTGAATTCCCCATTTTTCTCACCCTTCCTGCTAACATCAGTACAAGAAAAGAGAGTTCTTTTCTCTTGGGTAGTGCAACCCACAAAGTATATGTATGTGCTATGTGTGGGTGGAGTAGAGTAGGGGGCTGCCTTAAAAGAAGTATAATAGCTACAAAGACCACCAGGTTAGTTTATGTAGAGAAGGTTTCTACTATCAGCCACAGCTTTTAGGAGACTCAACAAAGGAATGAAAGAACAAATTTTCTATTATGGTCATGAACCAGAATTCATCATGCCCCCCTATTGAATCATAACTGGCAAAGCTCTTTTATTCTATTCAACCCTTTTCATTGCTGTATATTCACATTGATGTAGCCTCAAATCTACTGTTATTTACTGGAAGTCCTAAGCTAACATTCAGTTTTTATTATCACTGCTTTTATTTTTCAAATTGTTTCATGATGAAAAATCCATCTGAATGAGAGACCATCTCATTAGGAGAGCTACAGTGGTGGTAAAAATATAGAATAAAAATCCAGAAGGTGAAGTAGAAATGACCTTCTGCTGCTTCAAAGTGAAAACACACCTAGGCAAAATCCTATTCTAAGAGTGGAAATAAAGCACAAGCAAATGGCAGATTATACAAATGAGATGAGATGTCTCCTTTCATGCATAATTCTACTCCAAAAATATTAACACAAAACTTTCTCAAATTAAAAACCTGCACTGTCAAATGTTTTCTCTGTTATAAAGAAGTTTTAACTTGACAGTCACATTGGTGAGATTTATTGTTTATGAATAGCCTTTCTTTTTAAAACTAAAATGCTAATTAGGCACAGAAAAGAAAGGATACTCATATAAGGACTATTGCAATGAAGTCACTCAGGTGACAGTAGTAGAACCATTCATCAGGTCTATCACATTCAAAACTTTGGTGTTAACTCTTTTCATATATAATCATATGTAATCAATTACTGAATCCTTTCAATTCTATTTCCTGGGATTTCTGGAACAGATCTCTTTCTCTCTATTCTCCCTGCTCCCATTGGCACAGTGACTTATTTGTTGCCACTATTATAACAATGAACATCCTACTAACTGGTCTTCCTGTCTTCAGTCTCCTCAGCCTTGGGTAAAATTCATATTCCACAAGGCTTAAGAGTAATCTTTACACATAGATCAGACCATGATGTCATTCTTTTGCACAAAGCCCTTCACTAGATCCCTGCAAAAGCACTAAATCTTAAACTTGAAAAGAACCTTAGGGGTCAACTAGTCCAAATATCACCTGAATAGGAATATCTTCTACAATATCTAGCTTCTACTTAATGAACTGCAGTGTGGGGAGAACTCCTAAGGCAATCCACTCTACTTTTAGACTTTCAAATTATAAGGAAGATTTTTCTTTTATCAAGCAAAAAACTTCTCTAATCCATTTATTATTCCTAGTTGTATCCTTTGGAAATTAAGCAAAACAAGTCTAATCTTTCATATATTTTACTTTCCCTCACTGCTTACCAAGCAAAATTCAAACTCCTTACACCATGGCATTCATGGCCCATTACAATCCAGTGCCATTCTCATTTCAACTGATATTACTCTCCCACATACTCTATACTCTAGTTAAACCAGAATACTCACTTTCCTACAGAGACATCCTATATTTTTTCATTACTTTATTCTTCCTAAGTGTGGAATAATCTTGCCCTCATCCTATTAAATCTCTACCCATCCTATACAGACCAAATCAAATGTCATTTTTGTCCTCAAGAGTCTTCCCTACTCTGCCAAGCTGGTAATGACCTTGATAACAATAATTCACATTTATATAACAGTATAGTAACAGTATAATGAATATTTCCCTCACAATGATTCTATAATTAAAAGTGAAATTACTGTTACTTTCAATTTATAGATGAGGAAGTTGAAACTCAAAGTGTAGTGACTTGCATGTGATAATGCAGCTAGTACAAGGAAATGTCAAGAATAAACCCGAGTCTACAGATTTCAGTATTTGGTATTTCTTCTTTCTATTCTGCTATACAGCTATTTCTTGGATCTCACCTAGCATTTTGCTTGTAGTACTCATATACTTACCATGTATTTTTTTGTTATAGCTATTTGTGCAAATGATATGTTTCTCTATAGTTAATAAGCTTCTTGAGGGTAAAGGATATCTTGCTCAAGTTTACTCTCTTACCTAAGACAAACTATGTCCTAATATAATGCTGTTCAAATAATGAAAGATGAGAAATCTCAAGGACTACAGTAGATTACTTTTGCATCACTGTTCAGGATGGATGGGGCTGATACTAAGAGAATACATCATTGCTCTTATTTTATACTTTTATCACAAATTTTGTTATGAATACAAATCTTATTTTGTTTCTGTTTCCTACACAATGGATAATATAAATAATTGGAAATGAAAAAAAAAACAAGCCTAAGACAAGTTGATATTTATGACAAATAGGGACAAAATCATTTAGCTGTCATAAATGAGACAAGTCATCAAAAGCAGATGACCTACTCATGTGTAGAGAAAGGACTGATAGATGTCATTCCTGAGGTACTCTCTATCAGGGGGTATCTGAAAGACTGTGGGTAACAGAAGAGATAACCACAAGCTTGGAAATGTCTTAATAAAACTGAAGAGCTGGAAGCTGAAAGGATCAAAACCAGCAGTTCTGACTTTGATACTTTGAAAAATTCTACCAAGTCTTATTAAAAGAATGATTAGCAGTGATCAAAAAGAGTCAGCATGGCTTCACTAAAAATAAATCATTTTGAACAGGAGAACAGAAGTATGGCTAAGAGGAACACTTAAAAGTAACATACTGAATTTATTCTATGGTTTTTAAATAGCAAGGAATATGGAAAACTCATGATTTCATATACAATCCTCTTTAGTATTCTACTTTGTATATGGAGATGTTCTTGATGTGTGGGTGGGTGTATGTGAGACTTCAGAATTTTTAGGGAATTAAGTAAAAAAAAAAAAAGAACAAGCCATGTCAGATTAATCCTATTTCTCGTTTTGACAATGTTACTGGACTGGCAGATGAAAAGAATACCATAGACATAATTTCTGCTAGGTTTTTGTAAAACATTTTATATGATTTCTCATACTATTCTTGTGGTCTAGATGGGAAAGGCAGGGGCTAGATGATGGTTCAATTAGACTGACTTGAACTCAAATGGCTGTAATTAAAAAAGTTACTGATGATTTAATATCAATTTGGATAGAATTTCTAGTGTAGTGTCCCAAGAATATGTGTTTGGCCTTGTAACATTTAAAATTTAATAGTCAACTTAGATAAAGATATAGATAGAATAATTATTATCAGATGGCACAAAATTGAGAGATTCTAACACAATGAATGACAGTCAGGATATAAAAAGATCCTGATAAGTCAGAATGTTGAGCTGACACCAAGATAAAATTTGTGACAAATTTAGTCTTAAAAATGAATTTAAAATATAATTAATTTAACTATCACAATATGGAGGAGACATGGCTAGGCCTGTTGGGTTTTGGCAGATTCTAAGTTCAGTACAAGTCAATTGTATGATTTAACAGACACAAAGAGAAATACAATCTTAGACCATTTTGAGGGACTAGTTTCCAGAACTATAACTATATTCCTCTGTTCTCTGAATGGTCTGACTTCATTTGAAGTCTTTTTGAGTTCTGGGCACCACAATTTAGAAAAGACATTCATATACTGCAAAGTGTCCAATGAAGGGTAATCAGAGTTGAAAGGAATATCAGAGACCCTCTGTCCAACCGCCTCATTCTTCAAATGAGGGAACTGAAGTCCACAAAAGTTAAGTGACTTGCCATGGGGAGTACAGGTAGGATGTAGAGATAGGACTTGAACTCGGATCTTCTGACTCCAGAACCAATGTAATTTGTGCTTCATGATATAAATGAACTTGACATGATGCAGAAGACTAAATGCAGAAGACAGGATAGTTGACTTTGATTATTCAGAGGCTATCATGTTTAAGAGGAATAAAATTTGTTCTGTTTAACCCCAGAGGGGAGTAGTAGGGGCAAAGGGAAGAAGTTGCAGAGAGCACCTTTAAATATAATTTTTAGGAAAATTTCCCTAGCAATTAAGAGTTAACCTAGGGAGTCTGTAGATTCTTCTTCAGTAGAGATCTTTAAGCAAGGGCTCGATGACTACTTATTATAAATGTTTTTCAGGTACTAGATGGGCTCTGATGTTTCTTCCAACTTCAAAATTTTGTGATCTGAGAGAAGCTACCCTAAGTGACCTCTTCTGTTCCTTCCAACTCCAAAATTCTATGAATTTTTGAATTTAGAAAAAAAAATTGAAGCTAGACATATAGCTTTGGGAGTAAGCTTCATAGTGGTGATAGTTATGGTAGTAATGAAATCACTGAAGGAAATATCAGGTAGATTCTACCTCTAAGTATTTCTCTTTTGAAATTCTCTGGATTGTGTGAGGTTAACATATCAAAGAGTTTATTTATACAAAAATACTTATTAAAGAGTTTCCAAAAATCTCATTGAGACTTTTCTCTATCAATGAGTCCAAGTATCATTTGGGACTTAAATCAGTCAGAATATATTAAAATATTATTTCTCTTCTTCAAAGAAACACAGATAGTTCCGGTACAGTTGTTTTAATGTATTTCCATGTTATAAACTGCAAAGGGAATCTTCAAATAGACAAAGTCCACTGATTCCAAGGTGCCATCATGCAATGGGATGAAGGGCAGGAATTAAGTGACCTGGCCTTGCATAGTCTTAATCAGGGCATTCTGGCTTTAAGGTTCTTACTCTATCAACTATGTCAGTGAATGAAAGAATGCTAAATACATTTTAAAACAAGAATCATTCTAATCACAGAAGGCTCTAGACTCTGATGTTGATTACTTGATCAAAATAAGAGAAGCAATACTGATCTTCTGAAAAGACTCTCAATTTCACATCCTTTATAAATACTCTTTATATACATTAGGAATTTAATTAAACATAAAGAGAAAGACCAAAGTGATATATCAAATGATTTTGGTAGTACTGCTAGGAAACACATTAAAACTACCATAATCTTTGTTTCATAGTGAAGTGCTAGGAAAAAACCAAATGAATATAAAATATGAAAAATACTGAATGTCACATGAAAATACCAAATGCCATATGAAGTAAAGAGGCATTATTAGGAGATGGAGTCAAAAAATCTTGGATTCAGATCTTGTTTCTAATATATTTTAGCTGTGAATCCACAGGCAAATCACTCAACCTTTCTGTGAATCTAACTTAAAGATGAGTTGCTTATCTTTAATGGTAGAAGTTTCAAGCTGAGAATTCCCTACACTATGGAAATCATAGGTCTAGGTCCACCCCTAACCCCAATTTTTAAAAAATTTATTTTTGATATTGATTTTTTCTGACATATGTATATGGAAAAACAAGCTATACATCCCATTTCTTATAAAGTAGAATTACAGAAACTGTAATAATGTTAGCTATGAAAGAAATCCCTTAATAAAAGCATGTTTTATTTCTTTAGAAAATGAAAAGATACAATTTTTAAAAGCATCCATACTTATCAGGATAATTTAAAATCTTACCTTTATTATGAGACATGGCATATAGAAGACAGAGCACAAAAAGGGCATGATAATCATCTTCAGGATTGTCCAATGCATTATATACCATATCAAGGAAAGGCCTATGAGAGAATCATCAAAGAGATTAGCATTCAATGTATTATTATTTGATTCTACAAAAGTCTTAATCCAGTGCCTCTTTGGGGTACAGAGGTGACCTCATGAGTTCTCAAGCACCATACCAATAAGAGCACAAGTTGCAGCACTTTTTGCTATGTGGGAAAGGAGATAAGAACAATTCCTGTAATAAATGTGTTTATTTTTCAAGGCTGTCTTTGTCTTTAGCACTCAGCACAGTACCTAGCACATAATAAGTGTTTAATAACTGTTTGCAGACTGACTGACCAAAGAGACACTCCACAGCTCTCAATTTTTAACAACTCAGACATAGAAGCCCTTTACTCCTTATATCCTGGGGCAAAGGATTTGTGACAGACTTTATTGCCCCTGGTTCCCTGAAGCTCTGGTACTCTTCATTTTGTTTTCATTATTTTTTACTCCCTGTAAATTTATAGAAAGCCATCTATTTCAAAATTCTTTTTATTTCTCCCCCACCACTCCAAACCTACATATACACTGGTCCTAGAAGGAGAGTTGAAATACTCACTGCTCCCCACTACCACTTGCAGATATTCTCTTTGTTGTAATATTCCATTATTCCATATTGAGACAGGGAAAAGGAAGATGGGGTCTCAAGGTGAAAAGCCTCTACTTTCTATCCTCATCTGAGAGACTGGGATAACTGATGATATGCGAAGGTTGAGGAGAGGAATAAAAGATTGGTAGCTTCTCTGTTGAAATACCATATTCCTGGAGGAGCAGGTAGGTAGAGCATTATTTAGGAGGAGCTGCCACACTGAAGGTACAATTAAGATAACACTTCAGTTTTGTGACATCCTTTAGCACTTCAGTGCTGAAGAGCATTAGCAGCAAATGGTGGGAGTAATTGGAGTTTGGGTTTGACAAAGTCCGAATGTCTGTGGTATATTTTTTATTTTGATTTTTTGCACTTATTATAAAGATATTTTATTTTACCAATTACATGTAATAACGAATTTCCACATAAGGTTCCCAAAGTTATATGATCCAAATTGTCTCCCTCACATCTTCCCTTCTCCCTCCTAGAGCTGGCAGGCAATTGGATCTGGGTTATACATGTATCATCATGCAAAACATTTCCAAATTGTTCATTTCTGTAAGATAATAATCATAAAAAGCCAAAACCTCCAAATAAATTAAAGTGAAAAATCATATGCTTAGATCTGCATCATGACTCCAATCATTCTTTCTCTGGAGGTGGATAGCATTTTTTGTCATAAAGTAATAGCCATTACTCTTCAATTGAGTTAGTCAACTGCAATTGATTAATCAGTAATCATTTATTAAATGCTTTCTATGTGCCAGACACTGTGAAAAGTGCTGGAGATACAAAGAAAAAGTAACAACTTCTTTGATCCTAAGAAGTTTACATATAGTCTATTGAATGAGACAATGTATTTAAAATAAAGCATAAAAGACAAATATAGAGTGAATAGAAAGTGACAGTAGAGAAGAAGGCATTAGTATCTGTGAGGATCAGGAAAGGCCTTCTAGTGACACACTAGCTGAGTCTTGAAGGGAGCCAGGGCTTCTAAGAGGCAGAGATGATGAGAGAGTCTTCTAGGCACAGGGATAAGGTAAAGAGACAGGGCACAGAATATGCACTGTAAGGAAAAGCAAGAAGACCAGAATTGCTAGGGAGGTTTAGGATGACTCCACCACCCATACAAATCTTTTGTAAGGCAAGCATTTATAAATTTTGTACTATATCCCACTGTTAATTCAGTTAAGTGGTAAGATACCTTTTATTACACATAAGAAGCACATAAGATTTTAAGAAACTCACCAAAAATGGCATCAATTAAATTCCATAAGACCTCTAAGAAAGGTACTTTTAAAATTATTTTTTAAATTAACTATAAATACATGTATATAACATACATACATACATATGATAAATCCATATACACATAGTATCTACTAAATTACAAAAGATATTCACAGGTTGCAGCAACTGGGATCTGCTTTTGTTCAAATAAATGTTTTAGAGTTAATTTGGTCTAGAAATAAGTTCCTTGTTCAAGTCATAAAAATGAATTCATTCTGGGTGAGTAGATAAATGCAGAGGTATGCAGAAGATACTGACAATCCCAGATTAAGTCAAATCTGAATCAAAATTTGACTTCTTAGAAGCTGTACTATTTGTATTTTTAAGATTGAGGTCATATTGGAGAATTATAAGTCCTACATATGTGTGTGTATACACCTCTGTTAAGAGTTAAAGCAAGGGGGCAGTTGGGTGGCTCAGTGGATTGAGAGTCAGACCTAGAGACAGGAGGGCCTAGGTTCAAATCTGGCCTCAAGACACTTCTCAACTGTGTGACCTTAGGCAAGTCACTTAACCCCCATTGCCTATAAAAAAATTTTTTTAATTAAAATTATACCCTCTGGAGACTTTACTAAACACTTAGATGGAGTCAATATTACATCTTGTTATACATCTTGATATTATCATGAGAAATGTCCTAGTATATTTGTACCTAAAAATTAAAAAAAAACAAAACTTCAGGTTGAACCAAAAAGATTTAAGTTCACCCTACCATCACCAGAATGATTATTTAATCCACACCCACAAGAAGGTGACCTTTAGTAATAATTAGTCAAATAAATTATGGTAGGCAAATCAAGTAGGCTAACTATGTATAATGGGAAACAGGAAAGATAGTGATGCACATAACAAGAGGATGAATGACTATAAATGCATCTATATTCAGACCAAATACGGTATTTCTCAAAATTTTTATGACAGTGCCAAGAGCTGGCCAATTTTCAGGGTGATACATATTCTTTAGGATTGACTCCAAAATCTAAGTGCATCAGAGAAGCAAACATTTCATTTCTCAGTTAAGTTCCATAAAAAGGAAAAAAATACAGCAGTATAGTTGATATTCATCAAAATGGTTTCTTCTACCTAGCATGCATGCCACAGAACATAATTTTTCCCCTATCTAGTGGTAAAATATAAAAGGAATTTGCCATGAAAGACTTAAGAAAAGGGAATAAGATATGGAAACACAATCCTCATGTGAGAGAACCTACCTGTTCCACTGTGTGGTTTCACTCCCAGAGGCAGCAGCACTCTTCTCTTCATCCGTTGTATTCTGTTCTGTCACTACAGAAATGGCTAATTCGGTTAGTTTGCTTCGCTCCATGATTACCATCTCTATTTCTTAAAGAGAATAAAATTCATTTTATTTGATGAAGAGCCCACAGGAGAATTTCTGATGCAACCAGGGTATGTTTTATAAATACTTACAATTACAGTGGTAAACAAATATAAAGTTTCCAGTAGTATGGCAATGTTTAATAGTAACTAATTCAGGTAATACAGTTCACACATATGTGAAAAATAAAATTATAAGTGCAGATAATGATTTCTTTAACTATAAGCAATGTTAAGAAATATATTTCTGATTTTAATAAGGCAACAAGAATTTCATCAAATGTTCTACATCAGTACATAAAAGATATTAAATGCATTCTTTCATTTGAAAACTAGGTATACTTTCAAAGTTTTTACATTGATTATTTTGAAGACTGCTCTGTTTGCCCATTTCTTTTCTCATTCTCAATTTACTAAGGGAAACGTAAAAATATTTTTTTTTCTTGATCAAGTAAACAAATCATTGTCACAACAACTTAAATGTTTGTAGTTTTCTGGAAAATTATAGAAAATCTTTTGAATTGATGCTATATTATCAATAACTCACATTTTGGGCCCCAAGCATTTATCTGCTCAAGTGGAAAATAGATGTTCTAGGGGAAGTTAGGTGGTTCAATGGATTGAGACCCAGGCCCAGAGACAGGAGATCCAGGGTTCAAATCTGGATGCAGACATTTCCTAGCTATGTGACCCTGGGCAAGTCACTTAACCCCCATTTCCAAGCCCTTATCATTCTTCTGCCTTGGAACCAATACACAGTATTGATTCCAAGATGGAAAATAAGGGTTTTATTTTATTTTTTAATGTTCATGAGCTACAGAGAAGCCAAAAAAATATTCTTTTTGCTCAATGCTTCTCTCTATTCCCCCTCAAAAATCAAATATGTCTTTATTAGCTTCCTATCATCTATGCATCTAATTCAAATGACACACTGAATTTCCAGCTTTTTCAAAATAACCATAGCCTCGTTTTCCATTTTAAGGGATCTATTTTTCTACCTATTATTTTCATTCCAAATAAAGGTCTTAGTCTTCCCTCTATCCCATTTTTTCCCCTACTTTACTCATCTATTCACAATCTTTCATACTGTTACTTGTATATCTCCATTCCACTCATTTTTTAAAAAATTCTTACCTTCCATCTTAGAGTCAATACTGTGTATTGGATTTCAAGGCAGAAGGGTGGTAAGGGCTAGGCAACTGGAGTTTAGTGACTTGCCCCAGATCACACAGCTAGGAAGTGACTGCAGTCAAATTTGAACCCAAGACCTCTCGTCTGAACCTGGGTCTCAGTCCACTGAAGCGACTGAGGTCAGATTTGAACACAGTACCTCTTATTTCTAAGCCAGGATCTCAATCTACTGAGTCATTTAGCTGCCCCTGCTCTACCTAATTTTAAGTTAAACTTCTTTTAAGTTTCCTTCCTCTAAAAAAAGCTTATTCTGTCTACCTAAGGAATAGCATCCTTTAACACAAAATAAAACTTTTTCAATCACTCTCTTCCAATCTGTGTGTATTTATATATCTGCCCTCCTTTGATGAATTACTGCTCTCCTTGCTTATTAGGATTGAAGTTCTAATAGGCACTGACCAAATTAAGTCACAAAAAGACTTAAAAAGTCAAGTACCAGGTGTAGAGTAAAAATTCTCCCAGAGAAAGTCTTTGTCTATCTAAAGGTATCTCCAAGTTCTCCCAGAGATAGTTTTTCCCTTACCTACTATTTTTGTCTTTGATTCCCTAGAGCCCAGCACATATATATGTCTGACACATAGCAGGCACTTAATAAATACTTGTTGATTAACAAGTCTCTGAGGAAAAAAAAAAAAGAAACACTACAGGCTACTTAATACATCTACCAAATAACCTTAGTAGCATCTGATAAGGGGAGTGAGAATTTCCACTCAATTCCCACTATTTCCCTTTATTTATTCTACTATATGCATCATCATTGTTGATAGATTATAATTCATCAGTTTCATATCCGCCTGGCTTCACTTTCTACTTCTGACATCAAAATAAAGGCCTTGCAGACCAATGGGAAAAAATATTTGCAGTATGGGAATGCAAAGTGGTGGTGGGACCAATAACTGTGTTCTGGCTACACATTACAAGATTTTCCCTGAATGTAGCTAATACATTTCAGGAGGCTGCATGAGGTTAACTTATGATATGTCAACATTTATGCTATAATAAACCTTTTTGTAACAGATTTCTACTCTATTTTTGTAACCATGTAAATAGCGAAACTCGTTTAGCATACTAAGATAGTCTAACTGGCATGAGAGGCAATATGACATAATGGATAGAACTTAAGAATCTGGGTTTGAGTACCCAGGGCAAGTCATAGCCTCTCAGCACTACAGCAATTAATCCTGTAAGATAATAAGAGGCAGAGCAAGTGTTGATCTGCATTTGTAGTAGAAGTTTCTCACCTTTGCCAGTGAAATCACAAATTCAGTTTTTAAAAAATGGATGTGGATAGTGGATTCAATGAAGTTTCTCCATTAAATTATTACGATCTTCACTTACACCTCCTTATCTTTTCCACAATAAACTACAACATCAAAACAAGATACCAGAAGTGTATAATAGAATCTCCTGACAGGACTAGTAGTTTAAACTCAAGAGAAATCCCACTGTATGAAAAACACCAAAAGGTAAATTCTCTGTCTAACTTGGTTTCTTCCTTATCCTTGAAGATTAATCCAGTTCAGACACAAGGCCTTTCTGATGGTCATATTTTACTTGGGATTCCTAAGGCTATTTTTACCTTGACCTAAAGTCAACTAAACTAATAGAGCTTCCTCTGTCCTCAGGAGGCCAATTGGCAAAAATCAGTTCCTTTTCGGAGCTTTTCTAAGCCAAGAAAATCCTCTTTTACTGCAGATCAAATACCTTGCCTAAACTGGAAACTAAAGGGGTGCCCATTGATTGGAGAATGGCTGAACAAATTATGACCCATGGATGTAATAGAATACTATTGTGTTTTCAAACCCTCTCCATTTCTCCTCAACTTAATCATTTTCCCAGTAGTTTCCTATTACTTATGTATCAAATTCAAATAACACTGATTTTCAAGTTCTTCCAAACTATCCATATCCTTAGTTTTCTACATTAAAGGATCTATTTCTCTCCCCATCATCTCTACCCATTTAACTCTATCATTTGAATTTGCATAAGTTATATGAGTCTGGAACAACTGTGTGAAGGATGAAGTTTATAGACTAGGAGATGTCAGAAGAATGGAGATCTCTTAAGAGGTTACTACAGAGGCAGCTAGGTGGCTCAGTGGAGGAATGAGAGACAGGCCTAGAGATGGGAAGTCCTGGGTTCAAATCTGACCCCAGATATTGCATATAACTGTGTGATCCTGGGAAAGTTACTTAACACCCATTGCCTAGCCCTCACTACCCTTTTGTCTTAAGAGTACTGATTGATCGATTCTAAAATAGAAGGTAAGGATTTTTTAAAAAAGGAAAGAAAGCTATTACAAAAGTCAAGGTAAGAAGTGATAAAAGTCTGATTTAGGGTAGAAGCTATGGGAATAGAAAGAAGGGACCATCAGCAAAAGTGGAACTTAAATCTACAAAACTTGGAAAATGACTATAAATGAAGGTGAGACAAATCAAGGATAGCTCACAGAATGCAAGTTGAAGTGACACTTTCTATTTCAAACATGTTGACCTAGTGATATCTATGAGACACCCAAGTGGAGATATTTAATAGGTAGTTGGAGATGTGGAACAGGAACTCAGGAGAGAATTAGGGCCTTGAAAATTTGAAAGTCATTTGCTTTATCTAGCAGTAAGAATGTGAAAAATGTGGATATGGTCAAGAGTCACACAGGATGGGTAGGCATGGATGAGTTAAGAGTTGCATTATTAGTGAGCAATGATATCTCAGATCTGTTTGATTGAGAATATGTTTTTTAATTTATTCATATGCCAAGATCCCTTTGGTGATCAACAGCACACTTCAGTACAGATGGTCAGAGTTAGAAGCTTAATATGTGGTCATAGAAATAAGAAAAATTCACTGTCCCACATGTGGCTGAAAAATGACTTTGGATTCATTTTGCAGTGCTTTAATCAACAGACCTAACCAGACACAAAAGAAAGGAGAAAGGAGTGTAGAAAAAAAGTGGTGCATATGGTAGAGAGAAGTTGTGTGCTACCAAATAACTGCCTTGGATTCCACTTAATAGCATCCATGACAATGACTGCCTGCTTTACATTAAACCACAGGCTGAATCCATTTCCACATGGCTTTAAAAGATGTAGAAAGTCCAAGTCTCTGTTGTCCAAGACTGCGGTTGGTGGAAGAAGACAGTGTAATCCTAGATCACTAAGTGAAGTATTGGGTAGCGTGGGATGGGAAGAAGAGTTAAGAACCCAAACAGGTCATGCTCCAATTATGAATCTAACAATTCTAAAATGTTTTTTTCAGGAAATTTCCTGGATTTCTATTTACTGTTTATTACTACTATTACTACTGTACTATTGCTATATATACTACTGTACTATTGCTAGTACAGTAAAGTATAACTATTTATTACTTCTATTTCACTAATTATTTTATAAATTATAATAACAATCACTTTACAAGGCTAATGTACATTTTAATCTCCTTACTATCTGTGAAATGAAATACCTTTCAGGGAAATAAAACTAGTAATTGCTAAATAGCTTTTGGTTAAAAAACTTAAAGAATTCTATCTCCTATTACCTTCAACCCATCAATCATAAGAAAAACAAACTCACTCTAATATATAATGTCAATG
Source organism: Monodelphis domestica (assembly GCF_027887165.1). Classification (NCBI taxonomy): domain Eukaryota; kingdom Metazoa; phylum Chordata; class Mammalia; order Didelphimorphia; family Didelphidae; genus Monodelphis; species Monodelphis domestica. The sequence continues at coordinate 183,315,159 of NC_077233.1, read as the reverse complement.
TGTTGAGTTGAGTAATTAATGATGCAAGATGAGGAGGCAGAGGATAAGAAAAAGACCCTATAATAAAGGCTAACCTGTTGTGAAAGAAAATAGTTTCTTGGGAAACCAGGAAAAGAAAGAATTTGATTGGCTCACTGTGAACAGAATTTCAAGAGGCAAAAGCATTTGAAGTACATATTATATATGGATGGGGGGGGGGGGGGATTGTGTTTCAGTACTGAATTTTCTTTGTCCTTTCCCTGCCCGTACACATACTCTTATTGTTTTATTCTGAACAGAATTAGGATGAATTCTGAATAATTTACTCTGGGAAGTTACTTACTAAAAGATGTATTTTAAAAAATCATACTAGAAGTGTCAATCTTCCTCTTCCCATGACTGAAAAATTATCATTCCTAATTCTCTCCACAAATGCTTTAAAATATTTTCCCACTTACCACACCCCTAATGAAATTATTAGAATATGACCACAACTGGTTTGATGGATAGCAAGAGAAAAGGGGCTCTCTGACAAATGTATCTAGATATATTTCATATCAATAGAGAACATCATTAGATTCCACATTGTGGACTTTCCTGCCAAATACAGATATATCTCTATCAAAAAAACTGGCATGGGGCGGGGGCAGCTGGGTAGCTCAGTGGATTGAGAGTCAGGCCTAGGGAAGGGAGGTCCTAGGTTCAAATCTGGCCTCAGACACTTCTCTGCTGTGTGACCCTGGGCAAGTCACTTAACCCCCATTGCCTAGCCCTTACCACTCTTCTGCCTTAGAACCAATACACAGTATTGATTCTAAGACAGAAGGTAAGGGTTAAAAAAAACCCAACATCTGCCATGTTCACCACCATTTTATGGTCTGATCTAGTCCTGGTTTAGGCAATGTGATCATCTAAGGATAACCTCCTTTGCTGGATCTAAGAAAGAATTTCCTGCTTTCTTTGGTAGAGTAAATAGAAATTTTGCTAGCTTCAGTGCAAATCAATCATATCTTTAAATTCAAGATGTACTAATGAATAAAGAAAGAGAAGGTCGAGGTCTTTAATTATAAAGGCTATAGTTCAGTTCCTCTAGTTCAGGAGTTTTAAATCTAGAGTTCAAAACTTAAAAAAAATATTTTAATAATTATATTTCAATATATCTGGTTTAAAACAATTATTCTGAGAAGTTCATAGGCTTTGCTGAACTGCCAAAGGAGTTCCTGACAGATAAAAAAAAAAGTTAAGAAAAAGCTCTAGTTTGAGCTACTATGATAAAACTGTTGATAAAAGGTAACTTCAAAATGAACATGTGGAATGTCAATTATTTACATAAACCACTATGGAACTAGCTAGTCTTCTAAGCAAGGTGTTAAATAGTTTATTCCCATTATTCAAAATTACTTTTCTTCTTCATACATTTACAAAATTATCTAATAAAGACTGTACATGCAGACTAGAAATTGAACTGAAAAACTAAAATGCACTTATACATAGAAAATGTATGTTTTTCTGGTCAGGAGGTTAGCATTTCTTCAGTTATCTGATCCCATGAAAGAACTTGTCTTTTTTTTTTTTAGGTCCAGTATCTGTAATATTAGATGCACTATGAACTTCTTTAATGGTTTCAAACTGAGTGGCCAAAGGCTTATCAACCAAGAGAGATCAAGATCATTTTTTTCATGCCAACCAATATATTCCATGTAGCTCTGTTTCTGGCATTTTAATGTGGAGAAGGTATGAGTATGGGTGCAACATTTAGGCTAATCTATTTGCTAATTATTTTAGCTATATAAGTTCAGATGATACAGTTAAGTAAGATCAAGATAGTGTTTTGCCTTATGCCATCAAGTGTTTCATATTTATACGCATGACCTTCCTAATTCCTTAGCCTATTTGTTTGAGTAAATGTAAGTGGGTTTGCAGCTATAAGTTACAAGTGGTCTGAACAGATCACAGTGTCAACATCTAGAAGATTAACTGTCCCCTCCCCAAAAAATGCTTTGGGGGCAGGAAATGCTTCATTTTATCTTGGTATCCTCCTCTCCTACTTCCACTCTTCTCTATACTCCCCTTCCCCTGTCAAGTGCTTTACATATACAAGTAGGTATTGGTTAGAATCTTTCACCTTTGAAAATATCTTTTTACTTTTTTAAACATTCAGAAAATAGGGTTGGCTGTTTCTAAGCTAAATCAGTCCCTTACTGCCTAAATCAACCTGCCAGGATAGACACAAAATGTAAGGGGAAAAAATGTTTTAAAAAATTAGGAAAGAGGGGAGCAGCTAGGAAGCTAAATGAATAGCACTTCAGGCCTGGACACAGGAAGTCTTGGGTTCAAATCTGGGCTCAGACACTTCTTAGTTGTGGGCAAGTCATCTAACTCCAACTGCCTATCTCTTACTACTTTTCTGCCTTGGAACCAATACTTATCATCAATTCTAAGACAGAAGGCAAGGGTTTTGTTGTTTTTTTTTTTCACTAAAAAAAAAAGAAAGAAAACTGGGAAAGAACTAAATGTACTGTGTATGGATAACAGAGGAGGTGGTAGTGAGAATAAAAGGAGGATATGTGAGTAAATAATGATAACACTTTCACCTTGCTTTTTAGGGCACACCTCTTCCTAACACCAAAATCTATAGATGAGGCAATTAAAGTTCAGATATCTCAAGGGACTTGACTGAAATAACAGTGAATCTATAATCAAGTCAAGACTAGAAATCACACATAAGCTTAGTGCTGGAAAAAACTTAAAAGCTTAATACAACTCCTTCATAGAATAACTAAGGCCAAGAGAGATAAGATGGCTTTCCCAAGACTACAAATCTACTAAGTAACAGAGATAAGAATTAAACCCAATTCTGCTTAGTCCAAATCTTTCCACTGTATCACAATGACTCTCTTAAATCAGGTGTCATCTTACAATTCACTTTGCCTTTCTATACATTGCTAGGAATATGAATAAAGAACTATATCCTCTTCCTATTTTACAAGAACTTCTGGAAAATCTTGAAGGTAAAAACTGGGTTCAGACCAATATATTACATCTTAGATTTTAATGAACTCCAAATGGACATTGTAAACTTTAAAATTACTCCACCCTACTTAGACCATACTTTAGGAGATTTGATTTAGCTACCTCCTGATTATAACAATGGAGATACTTGGTCTAACAGAATCAGGAAGGTCTTGTGAACTTTATATTGCTCCACCCTACTTAGTCTAACAAGGTCAGGAATGTCTGCACCCACACTTAAAGATTAAGTATCTAGGAAGATGGCCTTTGATAGGCATGTGCAGAAACAGCTGACAGACCCCTGGGCTGTCCTAAGTCAAACTAATCTACCATTGGTACAGAAAAGACGCAGGAAAGTGACAGAAAATCGTCTACTATATAGGGTGTGTCACTTCCTCTCTTTGGTCTCTTTCCCCAGAGAGGTGGATCTGGCTGGTGACTTTCTGTAAGCAGGCCTGGGGGCCATTCAATCCTGAACTCAGCCTGGAGGAGCTCCCTCAGACAGCTTCTTTGAGACAGTCTCAAGGTGAGTGAGAAGACTGACTTTCTTTTCCCTTGGCGCTCAGGAGAGGCCCCCTTGGCCAAGGCCTTTAACTCCTGCCTGGCTCAGGCTGAGCTGGAGCAGTTTTAAATTAACTCTTTCCTCCCTCTCTCTCTCTCTCTCCTCCTTAATTCCTGCACTCTATATTAATTAAAATCACCATAATTCCCAGCTGACTTGGGTATTTTATTATTTGGGAATCCCATAGTGACCAATAATTAATTTAGATTTTAAGTCACAACTATAAAATTATCCTTTACAACATTCAGTCTAAATATACATATGTATTTTAAATTAGAACAGAAAGAAGGTGACTCGAATGACCATGGCTAGGGGAAAAATTTTAACCAAAAAAGAGAAAATCATAAAGGATAAAACAGACAAGCTTAATTACATAAAGTTTCTACAAAACAAAATCAAAGCAGCAAGAATAGGAGGATCCTGGATGGAGAAAATGAAAAAAAGATCTTTATAGCAAATTTTTCTGAAAAAGTCCTGGTTGCATGTAGTGGGTATATATGTGTGTAAATGTAATATGTGTAACTAATACAAATAGTTAAGAACAAAATCCTCTCCCAGATGATATTCAAGGGCACTTTTCAAAAGATGAAATGTAAGTTACAAATAATAAGAATGCTCCAAATCACTACTTCATACTGATCAGATTGGCAAAAATGAAAATGGCATATGTTAAGAGGGGCTATGAGAAGATAAGAATACTAATGTGTTAGAGTTGAATATTAGCTCCATTACTCAGAAAAAAACAATCTGAAATTATATTGAGGCATTCAGCTGTATATATTAAAAAAAATAAAATAAAACCCTTACCTTCCATCTTGGAATCAATACTGTGTATTGGTTCCAAGGTAGAACAGTGGTAAGGGTTAGGCAATGGGGGTCAAGTGACTTGCCCAGGGTCACACAGCTGGGAAGTGTCTGAGACCAGATTTGAATCTAGGACCTTCCATCTCTAGGCCTGGCTCTCAATCCACTGACCCACCTAGCTGCCACCTGTATATCTCTTTTAACCCATTGATAATCACTAGTAAACATTTCTGGATAATCCCAAGATTTCAAGCATAAGAAGTGTGGTAAATGGCAGTACAATTAAGAGAAACAGAGAAAGAAGCACAAGTTTAGGGTGAAAGGTAAACCTGGTATCAGACTTATGAAGTATTTGTTTGGCAATTAATATGTTGTCCTAATGACATTTCTTGGGATTGTTGTATTGACTTGGCATATTAAATCCTATGTTATTATTTAGCTTTTTCTTATGTTAACTTCTTATCTTTCCTAGTAAAAGCGTAGACAATAAGGTTTAGACTACTTTGAATCTCTTAGAATGTCTAGTATGGGGCCTTCCACAGAGTAAATAATTAACAACAATCTTTGTGAAAAAATAGATGCCTTTTAACTAATTACTAGTCTTTCTTTTTTATCAGATGCCATTGACCCACAGAGGAAAACAAATTGCAGGCCAAACAAAAATAAAAGAGCAACAACTGAGAACCATAAATGATTAAAATTGGTTGTCAATTGTCAAGATGTCAGTACAGGGACAGCCCTGCCAACATTAACATAATGGGATTCAACAATAGTTTGTATGCACTAAAAATACTCTTTCATATACCTGATGGAATTATGCAATGGGTCAGAGTAACCCTTAAGTACAGGAAAACAGTGGTAACAAGGCTTTGGAGTTAAAGAATATAGGTTCAAATTCTAGCTTATCTAAATTATCTAGTTATTATTACTAATTATCTACTTATCATCTATGTTACTTTGTGCAAGAAACTTAACCAACCACTCTAGGCCTCAGTCTTCTTTCCTGGAAAATGAAAAGAGTTGGGCCAGATGATTTCTAAGGTCCCTTCAAGATTTCAATCTGTGAAGTTTCCCACATCAGCCATAACTGAACTGAAGGCTTCTATTAGAAAGGGTAAAATTCCACCAAATCATGCTACTTTTAATTCTGGGGGAGGCCTTGCATTTTCTTTGTTCTAGCCTATCAGTACAATATCTGGAATAGTCCAGGGTGACTGAAACATCCCCAGCTCTAAGGACATCTGATCAGTATTTCCCAGAAGTAGGAAGAATGTGATACACTTTAGGACTTAACACTAGCATTCTATTCTGACAGGTAAACAAAGAACCTTTAAATCTTTTGCAAAGTTCTGTTTATTCAGCTGGAGTGCAAAATTCTCCTCCAAGTCACATGGATAAAACTAAAATGTTATTTCACCCTAATATAGATATAGGCTAAAGAGAAATATACTCAGATATTTCCCTCATTACTTGAATACGGGAAGCAAAAAGTTTAAGAACATAATCATCTTTCCCAAATCAGGATTTTCTTTGCATAATGGATGCATGATAGTCATGTTTATTGAAGGACAGTTATATGGAAAGATAAGCATATCATATTTAGGAATAACTAACTTGTTAAGAAAAATGTAAGGGCACCAAAAATGCTGACAGGGTCAATGAAAGTTATGTCTGCATGAGATATGAAATGAGTATCAGCTGTATAAGCAAATCCACTATTGGGGAAACTCCTTTGCTCTGCTCAACCTGGCAGAGAATTAATAGCTTTCCAAGAGGTTTATGAAAATACCTACAGCCTATCCATTACCATCCTCCTCCAAACAAGGGCTGATGGATGCAGAGAACATCAGTTCTTCAAAGAAAGGATCTCTTCCAGCTCCAAGCCCTTTCACTAATTCAAGTAACCTGAGTAGAATCACTGTCTTAACAGTAGCCTAAGTTCTTGATTTCAACTTGTGTGTTTTGGGATGGCCTAGGAATGCTGACTAACTTGATTCTTATTCCATAGCAAACCCTATAAGGCTCTATCCATACCACAATTAGTCATGGCCAGTGCAGTATTAGAGATTATCCCTTAAAAGGGATGGAGCAAAGGCATTACATTTTCCCAAAAGAAATGGACATGAGGAAGAGTATACAAAGCATCTTTTTTAAAGGGTAAAGAAGAGTAACACTTTCTTTGACAACATTCTCTACATAAGTTAATTCAATAATTAAATATTTTCCAATCTAAAAAAAGGTACTTAAACTATGGTTTTACTCTGCATGTTCTCTTCTCTTTGTCTGTTTTTTCATTTCTCCCAAAAGTCAACTTCACTGAATTTTGCAAAGATTTACCAAAAAGAAAACCCAAATTATTGTCACCTACTCCACTGAACAAAAATGTCTAATTTTTGCTCTAAAAAGATATTGTTAAAGCTTAAGTGATTTTTCTTAAAAGACTCAATACAATATTACCAATGCAACAATGAAAAATTCTCAAGTATTTATGAAGATGTAATCATTAAATCCATTATACAATGATAACTGCCAAGAAAATTTCAACCCAGAGAGGGAATCTTGGCTGGAGAAGTACATTTTCCTGAAAATAAATGAGGACTAACTCTGGTTTACTATTCTAGACACTGTGGGAAATATACTGTCTATCCTGAAAGAGTACTGAAATAGCTGGCTGAAGAGCATCCCCTAATGGTGCATCAATACAAAAAGATAGTTACAAGAATGTAATATTCCAGCATTATAGAACAGCAGACTCTCTAAGGCTTCTAAAAAAATGTGGTCTTCTGTCTGTCACAAAACCTTTGTTTTGATCTCATCTGCAAAGAAACACCACTACTAACATTATCACCACTCACAAAAAATATACTTGTTGGGAATGTTGTAGAAGGCTTTCTTGATCAGTATGGTTAGGACCAGATCACCCTTTGAGGTTCCTTCCAACTCTAAGGTTCTGCAAAGTCTAAAAGTATATAGACTTAAAACACAACAGAAGAATTTACAACATTTTATAAGTAATACTTTCCACAAACAAGAATACTATTGTCTGAATGAGTTGATTACATAAAGAGACTTAAAAAATAAACCATAATCATCAAAAGGAAAAAGGAATTTAAAATTCTATTATTAAGTAAATGCAATGCTATACCTTAAATATATTTGTTAACTGAAACTCATTATTTTACAAAAAAGATTCGATTTCCTTAATATATCTAAAAAAATTAACTCAATTAAAATGTCAAATTATAAAAAGTAAGGAACATTCTTCATATTTTACATAAAACAGGGTAATGGAAGTATTCAAATTGAATAAAAAGTATATACAACATACTATACACAAGGAATTTGACAGAAACAATATTTCTCAAAAAATACCAGAATCAGCATATTTTTTAATTTATTGATTTACTCACCTTCACTATCCCCACCTGACTTGATGCCTTTTGAAGTACCTTCTATACCTTTGGCCTTATCAGCATCTTCCTGGGTTTCTTCAGGGCCTTTTTCCTCCTCTTCTTCCTCACCAACATTTTTATAGTTGGGTCTCTTTTGCAGTCTTTTCTTTCCCTTCTGCTTGTTTATTTCAAGAGATCTTTCCAGTGATTCAGTTGGTTTAATGAAACACCTAATGCTGGATTTTATCTAGAAGAGTCAAGCATGGAGGATACATTTTAAGATATGCAAAGACGCTCTTTTACTATAATTTGCTATCTAGGAATCTTTATCAACACGAAAAGATTCTTCAAAATAACAAATGCTAACTTGAGATTTTATAAACTTGTCACTTTACCTTGGTGAGTTAAACCAATTCAATAAACTAAAATTTTCAGTTTACCCTCATATGAATTATTTACAACAAAATTTTCATCACTAGGATGTTATTTAAGTCTACTTTCAGGCCTTCTTAACCTATCAAAAATATGAATGTGTATAGGAAATTTTAATTAACTAATTTTAATACAGAGCAAAGCAAAGCATATTTAGGAAGCTAAATTTTCTGTTCAATCCATTCCAACTCTAAAAGACCAATGATCCTAAAATTCAAAAGGAATTATGAACCTTTATTTACCTCATTTTAAATTACATTCTATTGTCCCACTATTTACATAAATACCTAGATGAAAAATAACAGTCATACATTATATTAGTTTTCAACTCTCAAAAGAATACTGATCACAAAAATGAAAGCCTTACAAACACATTTAGGGAGAACAGGAAACATCTGTCAACATCTGATTTGTATTATTGTTTTTATGAAAACATAGATCAATATACCATCTTTCTTTTGAAGACCTCTAACACAGAAAATGAAACAAAGACTTTGTGTTTACTTGCTTAAAAATAAATAGAAGAGACAAGAATAGATCTTCAAAACTGTTTATTTCAACACCTACTCCCAATTTAATACAAGCTAGTTTTAAAACAGATAACATTGAAATAAAAATATTTCCAAAAACATATTAAACACCACATATAAAGCTTCAGCAATAGGATACTGGATGACATGTTACAGATCATGAAACTCATAGGGATCAACTTTAAAGATTCTGTCTGTAAATAAGGTTAGTATAAACTTAATGATAATATACATATTTTAAGTTATTTAAATAGAGATCAATTATAAAAATAAAATATTCATGTATCATGCAAAGGGCAAAGTATGTTAACATGAATGACTTGTATGTAAAAACTGCATAAAAATTATCAAAAATATATGGCCAGAAAAGGAAATGGGTCTATCATATGGCCAGAATAAGAGATAACTAACAGACAGTTCTGCTATACTGGTACCTAAATAACATCTGGAAACCTAAAGGAAAGTACTTACATTTGGGGTGGACCCCCTATGGAAGCTTTGTATGAGGACTTGGTCAAGAATTTCACAGTGTGAGAAATCATGAAGAGGTTTAGATCTACACCACTAGGAAGGTGGGAAGTAGTAAATACATTAAATAATAATAAAAATAGCTAACAGTTTGCAAAATGCTTTATATCCTATTTGGTCCTCATAACAACTCAGTGAAGCAGGTGCTTTTATAGATAAGGGAACTGAGGCTAAGAGATTCATTGACTTTCCTGGGGTATCATAAAGCTGGTAATGGCCGAGTCAGGTGTTCCTGACTCCATTTACAATTCTATTCAAGTCACCACTAGCTGCCTGAGATGAAGAAGATCACAGGTCTGCTACAGCAAAAGTGTCAAACTCGCTGACCACACTGCTGCATCAAACTAAAATGTAATTGGGAAATGGTTAAGAAAATAAATAAAAATACAATACAACATAGATAATGTAATTTGTGGTTTTATGAGCCATTATGTGTTAGCAGGGACAGATTCTATTTTGAGTTTGACTTCACTCACTAAAGTATCTCTAATTGTACTACTTGAAACTCAAACATGGACCTGCTGCTGCTATTCTGTTCCTTCCTATATACCAAATTTTGGCCAAGAAACAATGTTAAAGAGAATTTTAAACCTTTAAAACATAGTTAACACAGAAAATTTGAATCTGCTTTAACTCTTTTAAACCCTTATTTTCCATCTTGGAGTCAATACTGTGTATTGGCTCCAAGGCAGAAGAGAGGTATGGGCTAGGCAATGGGGGTCAAGTGACTTGCCCAGGGTCACACAGCTGGGAAGTGTCTGAGGCCAGATTTGAACCTAGTACTTCCCGTCTCTAGGTCTGACTCTCAATCCACTGAGCCACCCAACTGCCCCCTTGCTTTAACTCTTAACAGAGGTGTATACACACACACATATGTAGGATTTATAATTCTCCAATATGACCTCAATCTTAAAAAAATACAAATAGTACAGTTTCTAAGAAGTCAAATTTTGTTTCAGATTTGATTTAATCTGGGATTGTCAGTATCTTCTGCATACCTCTGCTTCTATCTACTCACCCAGCAACCAATCTAATTCAGGCCTTCACCACCTGACCTATCACAACCATCTCCTAATCATTAGGTTCCACATAGATGCCAAAGATTTACTTAAAGCACATGTCTGACCAAGTTATCTCCCTCTCTTTCCCCCCAAAACACTCTAGTATCTATAGGATTAATAATAAAGGCCTCTATGTAGTATTTAAAGTCCTTCATAATATAACATGTTTTATTATATATACATTATTCCCCCTGCACACTTAGGTCCAGTCAAACAGATTTTCCTGTTGTTCAATCTCCATACATTTCCCATACCTATGCAGTTGCACATCTAGAACATATTCCTAACTGATCTCTGCCTTTCAGAATCGCCAGTTTCTTTAATAATTCAACATAAATATCACCTTCTCTAGGAATCATCATCCCCCCATATCCCCAGCTATTAGTTCCCTCCCCGCAACTAACTGTATTTATTTTGTATGAATGTAAATATATACATTCATTCTCTCCCCTAACAGAACGTGAGCTCCTTGTGGTCAAGGAGTTTTATTTTTGTTTTTGTAGGACCTAACACAATGCCTGGTACTTAGCAGATACTTAATAAATGCATGCTGACTATGAATGATGGCCTATTGGTGACGGTGAACCTATGGCACAGGTGCCAAAGATGGCATGCAGAGCACTCTCTGTGGGCATGCCTCCCTCCCAAGAGTTCATTACTAGAAAGGCAGAGGGATTCAGGAAGAGCTGCTCCCTTCCCCCTCTCTACCATGGCTGATAACATCTTTTCACATCCATAACCCCTCTGCCCAGCAACCCAAAGGGAGCACACCAAGTAAGGTGGACAGTTCACAGTTGGCAGAGCCAGAGGGGAGCAGAGAGCCTGGGCCACTCCCCAACCCCTCTCTACACTTGCTGAAGACATTCCTCACTTCACCTGCCCCTCTACCCAGCAACCCAATGGGAGCCCTTTCTACTGCCCCTGTGTGGGGTAAGAAGAGGGGATGAACAAGGGCACACCCAGCACTCATGCCAGGGATGAGCATGGCACATTGTCCAGGGTGGGGGGTGAGGGGGCAGACATAGCATATAGTCTGGGGGCTAGGGTGGGGGCAAAGTCTGGCAATCTGTCTCTAAAAGGTTTGCCATAACTGTCATACTACAAAAATCTAAATTATAAGGTTAAAGTAAAATAACAATCATGCTCAGTAGGTTAATTAACCCTATTTAAATAAGGTTTGGCTCTAAACTATTAAAAAATTATAAAACCAACTTTAATAGACAAGCTATATTTTTAAACTTTTGTTTTTAAAAAGAAAATATATAACACATTAACAAAATATGTGAATGTGACCCGGATAAGCCACACACAAAGGTGGCTACACTCTTAATCTTGCCATCATAGACAAATGCAAAATGTTCATGTTCAAACATTTCAAAATCCCCTTATTCATCCATAATTTGTTGACTTTTCACCTATCCCTCTGCCTTTCTTTACAAAACCCTATTTTTTCATCTGAACTCTGTGACCTCCAATTCTGTGACCCCTCAATATTCTCCCAGATCTTACCCTTGCACTAATCACTTTCTCTTCTTTTCCCCATTTTGATCCCAAGGTGAATCAATTCAACTATATATATACTGTCTCCTCTCTTGAATCCTTAGCTCCCCTTTATTGCTAGTTAAGCCCTGACAAACATCATTTAACCTCTCTAGGCATCAGTTTCCTTATCTGAAAATGGAAGAGTTGAACTAGATGATCTCTAAGGTCTCTTCTAGCCCTACATTTACAAAATCATGCCCCACCCCACTCATCCCCATCTCCCCTTCCCTCCTGGGTAAACATCTCAAATTCCTTCAGCCAATCCTTCTACAAGATAGTTTTGAGAGATATAGTTCTGCTTTTGTCTAAAATCTCTGACTGATTCAATGACTGAGAAGTCTGGTTAAGATAAACCAGAAGACTGGTTAAGATAAAAGGGCAAAGTCACTTTAAGTGGCATGGGGTAATTGACTGACCAACTCAATGACTCTCACCCTTATACTAAAATGTAGTGTCCAGAAAGGAATACAATATTGCAGAATTGTTTTGAACCAGCCAAAGTGCAGGAGGATTCTGGTAAGCAGACTCCTTTGACTCTAGTACACTGACTCTAGTAATGCAGCCTAAGAATATATTCACTTTTTTAAGCTGTTATTGTAACATTTTTTTGTGACAGAGAAAGTTTATGACTTACTGAAAACTTGGGTCTTTTTTTATATAAAGAGCTATCTAGATTAATCAGAAAAATTGTTCATTTTTGTAAGCCAAGTGCAAGTCCTATTAAATTTCATCTTCTTATATTCAGTCCATCATTCTATTCTGACCTATCATGATGATTTCTATTTGTCTGGAGCTCACTCCATTTGCATTTCTATCCAATAAAATCTTCTTAATTTAAAGTCTAGGTCAGTGAAGTCTTTTTGATGAAATTTCCCTGCTTCTCTCAACAGGAAGTTATCACTCTTTTCTCAGATTTTTTTAAAGCAGTATGTCTGGATATTTCTCCTCACATTCTACCCTTTCTAAATATTTATTTGTGGGAATTTTTTATTGGTCCACTAGTATTAAGGGTAGTCTCAATAACAATAAATGTGTAATAAGAAGAATAGGGTTAAAATTCCAAGACACTCACTTATCAGTGGGTTAATTTTGGGCACTTAACCTCCCAAGGCCTCTTTTTTCTATTCTATAAAATAATGCCTCAGAGACTTAATGTGAGGAAAGAACCCACTATGTCTTAGAGTAAGTCAATAAGTCAGTCAACAAGCATTTATTGAGGAAACAATAATGTACAAACAAGATATATACGCCTGTACTTAATCAAAAAGTACTTTGTAAGTATGTACCGTGTGCCTGGCATTATGCTAAGTGCTGGGTTTACATAGAAAGGCAGAAAACAGTCCTTGTCTTCAAAGAGCTCAGATTCTAATGTTAGAAACATCATAATAAAGAGGTATGCAATATTTATTAAAAGAAGATAGTTGTTTCAGAGGGAATCTGATCTATAAGTCAATTATTCTGGCCTTCTTGAGGTTCTTTGAACAAAACTCTTATCACCACTCTGCCATTTCATTGGCTGTCTGCTATCTCTGGGATGTTATGCTTCCTCTCCTCCATTTTCTAGATTCCTTGGCTTCTTTCAGGATTCAACTCAACCTTAGGCAGGAGGCATTTCCCCATTCCTTGGTGATAATGCTTTACCTCCAAGAATACTTTATTTTACTCTGTATAGATCTTGTATGTACATGATTGTTTGTGAACAACTGGAATGTAGGAACTTTTTTGGGGGTCCTTCTCTGTATCCCCACTTTTTAATACAATGCCCGGCACAAAGTAAATCTTTAATAAATGCTTATTGACTGAGAATAGGAGTACATATCTTATATTTATATGGTTGTTTCCTTGTTGTCTTCCCCATTAGAATGTGAGCTCCTTGAGGGCAGGAATTGGCCCCTTCCTATCTTTCCAGTGATGCAACTATTCCATATCCCTGATATCCCCACCCCAACATACACTGTTATCTAGTGGCCCTGGCATCCTCCACCCCAACATACACTATCTAGTGACCCTGGCATCCTTGACATTCCCCTCTCCCCCTTTTAAACTCATGTCTTCTGTCTTAGAATTAATACTAAGTATTGGTTCCAAGGCAAAATAGTGGTAAGAGCCAGATAATTGGGTTTGAGACTTCCCCAGGATTACATAGCTAGGAAGTATCTGCGACCAGATATGAACCCAGGACCTTCTGTCTCCAGGCTCATGAGTCACCTCTCTGCTGCTTCCTTGACATTTCTTGAATAATACACTTCATCTTCCTACTCAGAGCATCTCAGTGCCTTCCCTCTTAGACTACAATAAAAACAACTTATCCTATGTCTTCTTTGAACATAGTTGTTTGCATGTTGTCTCTCCCATCACACAATGAATTCCTAGAGAGCAAGGAACATTCTTTGCCTGTCTTTGTAGCACAGTATTGAACACATTGATAAGTTGGCACTTATTAGAATAGCACAGTGAAATCACTTAATAACTGAATTCAGGAGTTCAAGGAGTTCTTAATCTCTGACTATATTATCTCCCAATATCTGTTTATATTGTAACTAGGATACTCAGAGAGATCATTCCTTTTGCTTAAAATTTTGTTCCAAGTTAAATGCAAATAAACCTGATGGGTAAAATAAGTCAGTCTTGAGCTAAATACATCTCAATGTGAATAGAGAATATGAGAATGGATGTTGATATTTATATCTTTCATAGCCAATGAATGAAGGCTTTAAAGAAAATTATATTCTTCTAGTGCCAGATATTTCCTCAGAGTAAATTAGACAATTTTGAAGTTCATTATGGCCACAAAGTAAGTTATTGATTAGCATTAACTCACTAAATTTCTTTTGGGATTCTCACAATAACTCTGGAAGGTAGGTGCTATAATTACACTCATTTCACAGATGACAAAACTGAGGTAAACAGAAGTTAAGTGACTTGCTCAGCATCACACGTCCAGTAAGTGTCCAAGGTTAAATTTGAACTCATGTCCTCCTGGTTCTAGATCCAGTGCTCTCTCCACTGTGTCTTCTAGCCTCCCCAAAAACCAAAGCAATCCCTGCTCATATTAAATGAACTAAAAATTTAGAAAACTTTCTAAATAAATAATTTTGCTTGTACCCAATTAACTAGTGCATGTTCTTTAAATCTTTAGATGATTAAGTCTGTATACAACATGAAAAGACATTATGTTCTTGGCAGAAGTATATACATTATTCCTTTATTCAAAATCAAAGATGATCAAGGCAATATACAATGGTATTGGTTTGAGTAGCTTTACAATAAGGTATGAATTTCAGGCACATAATATAATCACTGAAAAGTATGCATATTTTCTTTTCAGAATGAAATTATCAAATAAGTATACATCAGAAGGAATAAACCATAAGATGATGAGTAAGTATGCATATGTTGTATGCCAATCCTTGAGTAATATGAGCCTTGAACTCAAGCCCAAAAGTACATTCAGAATGCAGAGTACCAGCAAAGGGATCTGATAATGCAACTAAAGCTAATGTGAAAAACAAAACCTACAAAATACAGGAATATGAAGAGGTAAAAGGTGCTGCCACTGACATGAAAGTGGTACTCCTATAAGAGAATAATATAGATTAATGAGTATTACAACAGTAAATACTTAAATATAATAAACTTTCATCTATCTGAAAATCCAAATAAGAAAGTTCAAATAATCAGTCACCACATGAAAGAATGTTCCAAATTACTAATGATAATGCAAATTAAAATAGCACTAAGATAACACCTTCTATCTATCTATCAGACTGGCAAAGACGATTTTTAAAAAGTCAGTTATTGGGGCTTTCAAGACTTCCGGTCAAGACGGTGGCTTAGAGGCAATGAAAGTTCAGACCTCTGAAAACAATTCCTTACCGATCACAAACTGAATGCTCCCAGGACACCGAAATTCAAACTGAACAACAGGACAGTATTGTAGTGAAAATTTCACCTTTGAAGATTGTTATAATATTAAAACTATGGCCGCCAAGGAATTTACTTATGAAATTCCTAAAATGAAACACTCAAGTCAGAATGGAATTTATGGTGGTTTAATCACAATGGGAGTAAAAAAAGGGAGAGGGAGAGAAGGAGAGAGGAGAAAAGGGAAAGGGGTTACTCAACGTCTGGCAGGGAGGCAGAGGGAGTTTAGCCCAAAAGGCCAACATAGAGAAGGAATCAGTCCTTGACTCACGTGACCAACCTGAAGGGAAGCTGTCTGCGGCCCTCCACCTTGCTCAAGCTTCTAGCACGAACTGCTGTCTAGCCCTGTCCACAGGAAGTGAGCGAATTCCAGAGGCTGCTTTCTCCGTCACTTCCTATGCCTCAAAAGTGCCAATGGTGGCTCAAGCTTGGCTTAGGACAGCCCAGATAGGCAGTTAGTTATTTCTGATTTGTCATTCACTAGCACATGTCCATGTAGTGTGGGTGTGCACAATTTTGGGTGCTAGACCAAGCAAGATGGAGATTTTAAAATTCACAATAGACCCGGGGAGCCCTCCTCCTGGACCTGGATCAAAAGGTACGGCCCCCCAAAAGCCAGAACCCTAGATCACTCGGATCTAAGGGGTAGGCAGAAGGAAGGTCCCAGGACCCATCCCTCCCAACCCAGAGTGCTGAGCCCGTGGCAGCAGCAGGAACCTCAGGACCGGCAAAAGGGCGTCAGGGCTGGCTATTCTGAAGGACTCACCTTGAAAGCAAGCTAAGCCAGTCTCCAGGGTGCTCAACACAGATGGCAGGGAAACATAGAGAGAAGGGGGAAGCCTGTAGCTCCCTGGCTGGGTCCTTCCATCTGAGTCTCAAGGGAGGTTCCAGCTTTACGGCACCAGCTGAACCCAATCACATCAGAAGCCCTCAGAGCTTCTGAAAGGACAGAAACCTCAGGGCCTGCAAAGGGGTTGCTCCGAAGGGCTTACCTTGAAAGCAACCTGGGCCAGTCTCCAGACATTCAACACAGACTGTAGAGGAAGAGGTTTTTTGGTTCAGGGATCATTCAGCCCACACCAGCTGAACTTAATCCCATCAGGAGCCCTCAGAACCCAGGGAGGCCAGGACTCCTTCCCCCTTAGAGAGCAGGGTCTTTGGAAAGAACAGAAACCTCAGGGCCAGCAAAGGGGTTGCTCCAAAGGGAATTCCTTGAAAGTAACCTGGGCTAGTCTCAGGGCATTCAACACAGACTGTAAAGGAGGAGGTTTTTTGGTTCGGGGATCATTCAGCCAACACCAGCTGAACTTAATCTCATCGGGAGTCCTCAGAGCCCAGGACCCCTCCCCCCTTAGAGAGCAGGGTCTTCTGAAAGAACACTTCTGAAAGAAACCTAGAGGCGGAGTCAAGATGGTGGCCTAGAAGGAGCATAGACTTGGCAGCCTGGTCAGAGCTTTGGAGATCCTCCATATTTGCTCCAGACGTCCAGGAAGTTTAGAACTCAGCCCAACCAAGCTGAAGTTAATCCCATCAAAGGTCTCCAGAAATAAGGGAAGCCCAGGCTCCCCACCCATCCTCACTAACTGCTGGACTTTAAGACAATCAAAAGCCTCCAGAGGACAGGGAAGCTCAAACCCCCAACAACCCTCCCCCAGAGACTACACCAAGAGATCTTCTGTTAAATCTCCAAGAGGGGAGACTGATAGAAGCCCCCCCCCAAAAAAAAAATTAGAGGAACAAGAGCACAGACAAATACGGGGAGTAAAGACGGGGTGAATTTGAGCAAACAACAGAAAAAGAAGAAAGAAACTACAATAGACAGCTTCTACTCAGCAAATGGAACAGAGGGGGAGAGAGATCAGCAAACGATAAACCAGAAATCCCAGTGAATTGGATACAGGCTATGGAAGAACTCAAAACACAACTAAGAGAGGCTGAAGACAATTGGGAAAAGAACTTAAAATTAAGATAAGTCATCTGGAAACAGAGGCACTTGAACTAAAACGAGAAAATAGTGTCTTGAAAGCCAAAATCAATCAGCTGGAAAATGAAGCAAAGGAGATGAAAGATGAGGCAATGGAAAATGAGGCAAAGGAGATGAAAGACGGGGTAAAGAGGATGAACAACGATCTTCAAAGAAAATCAGACCAGAAGGAAAAAGATTACCAAAAAGCCAAGAGATGAAATCCAATCTTTAAGAACCATAATACAATAACTGGAATTAATGACCTCACCAGGCAGCAGGACACTATAAAACAAAACAAAAAGAGTGAAAAAATTGAGGAAAATGTGAAGCATCTCAAGACACGATTTAGAAAATCGTTCAAGAAGAGACAATTTAAGAATAATTGGACTACCAGAAGACCATGACAAAAGAAAAAGCATGGACATAATACTAGAGGAAATTATCCAGGAAAACTGTCCCGATATCCTAGAACAAGAGGGGAAACTGGAGATTGAAAGAATCCACAGATCAACCCCTGTATTTAATCCCAACTGACAACACCAAGAAATGTTATAGCCAAATTCAAAAACAATCAGATGAAAGAACAGATATTACAAGCTGCCAAGAAGAAGCCATTCAGATACCATGGAAACACGGTGAGGTTCACACAGAATCTGGCTGCATCCACACTGAAGGACTGAAAGGCATGGAATACGATATTCCAGAAAGCAAGGGAACAAGGTCAACAACCAAGAATAAAATATTCATCAAAACTGACTATATTCTTACAGGGGAAAGTATGGTCATTCAACACAACAGAAGAGTTCCAAGCATTCATAAATAAAAGACCAGACCTGAACAGAAAATTTGATGTCCAACCACAGAACTCAAGAGAATCATGAAAAGGTAATTAAAAAAGAGAGAAAAAAAACAAACAAAACAACAACAAAACATTTTTAAGAGACTCAGTAAGTTAAAATGATATGTATCCCTATAAGAAAGAGGTCATTGGTAACTCTTAAAAACTGTTGCTATCACCTGAGCAGCTAGAAGAATTACACTCAGAGGGAACAGTGACAAACTGTATGGGATAAAAGGACAAGACATAAATAGGTATATAGATATATGCATGCATAAATACACAGACATGTGTATGTGTGTGTGTATATATATATATATGTATATATATATATATATATATATATGACAAGCTAAAAAAAGAGGTTATGACTAAAAGAAATGGGAAAAGAAACAAATAGGGGTAAATTTATATGTCACAAAGAAGCTCATAGCAAGAGGGGGGAGAACATCGATGCACTGGAAGGGTAAAGAGGTTGGAGATAGGAAATACTCAACTCTTACGTACTTTGAAACTGACCCAAAGAGGGAAGAACAATCCAATCCATTGGGGAAGAGAATAGATTTGCGCCCTATAGGGGAGTAGAAGGGTAAAAAACAGACTGGTGGGGAGGGAAGCAGTACAAGGGAGGGAGAAGGTAGGGGGGGTAATTTTAAAAAGACTACAGGGGAAAATAAGGGAGGGAATAAGAAGGGAGGGGGGTAGAAAGGGAAGTAAAATAAGGGGGGGGAACTAGGGGAACTGAATATAAACAAACATTGGTGTAGAAGGAAATAGTGAAAGAAAAAAAGGCAGGACCAGGAGTAGAAATCAAAATGCTGGGAAATACACAGCTAGTTTCATAACTCTGAATGTGAATGGAATGAACTCACCCATAAAACGCAAGCGAATAGCAGAGTAGATTAGAATCCAAAATGCTACCATATGCTGTCTGCAAGAAACACACATGAGGAAGGTAGATACGCATAGGGTGAAAGTAAGAGGATGGAGCCAAATCTATTGGGCATCAAATGACAAAAAGAAGGCAGGAATAGCAATCTTGATATCCGACAAAGCCAAAGTAAAAATAAATCTAGTTAAAAGAGATTGGGAAGGTAATTACATCCTGATAAAAGGCAGTATAGACAATGAGGAAATATCTATACTCAATATGTATGCACCAAATGGCAGAGCATCAAAATTTCTAAAGGAGAAACTAGAGGAGCTCAAGGATGAAATAGATAGAAAAACTATACTGGTGGGAGATCTGAATCTTCCCCTATCCGAACTAGATAAATCAAATAAAAAAATAAATAACAAAGAGGTGAGAGAAGCAAATGAAATCTTAGAAAAATTAGAGTTAGTAGACATATGGAGAAAAATAAATAGGGACAAAAAGGAATACACCTTCTTTTCAGCAGCACATGGTACATTCACAAAAATTGACCATGTATTAGGGCACAAAATCATTGCAAACAAGTGCAAAAGGGCAGAAATAATAAATGCAACCTTCTCAGACCACAATGCAATAAAAATAATAATTAGTAAGGGCACATGGAGAGATAAATCAAAAATTAATTGGAAATTAAACAATATGATTCTCCAAAACCAGCTAGTTAAAGAACAAATCATAGAAACAATTAATAACTTCATTGAAGTAAATGACAATGGTGAGACTTCCTTTCAAAACCTATGGGATGCAGCCAAAGCAGTACTCAGGGGGAAATTTATAGCCTTGAGTTCATATATAAACAAATTAAGAAGGGCAGAGGTCAATGAATTGGGCATGCAAATTAAAAAACTAGAAAGTGAACAAATTAAAAATCCCCAGATGAAGACTAAACTAGAAATCCTAAAAATCAAGGGAGAAATTAATAAAATTGAAAGTCAAAGAACTATTGATTTAATAAATAAGACTAGAAGCTGGTACTTTGAAAAAACAAATAAAATAGACAAAGTATTAGTCAGTGTAATTTAAAAAAGGAAAGAAAAAAAAACACAAATTCACAGTATCCAAGATGAAATGGGAGACCTCACCTCTAATGAAGAGGAAATCAAGGCAATCATTAAAAATCTACTATGCCCAATTATATGGCAATCTAAGTGATATGGATGAATACTTACAAAAATATAAATTGCCTAGACTAAAAGAAGAAGAAATAAATTACCTAAACAACCCCATATCTGAAAAAGAAATTGAACAAGCCATCAAAGAACTCCCTAAGAAAAAAATCCCCAGGTCCAGACGGATTCACAAATGAATTCTATCAAACATTCAAAGAACAGCTAACCCCAGTACTATACAATCTATTTGACAGAATAAGCCAAGAATGGGTTCTACCAAATTCTTTTTACGACTCAAACATGGTACTGATCCCAAGGCCAGGCAGGTTAAAGACAGAGAAAGAAAACTATAGGCCAATCTCCCTAATGAATATAGATGCAAAAATCTTAAATAGGATACTAGCAAAAAGACTCCAGCAAATCATCACAATGGTTATCCACTACAATCAGGTAGAATGCATACCAGGAATGCAAGAATGGTTCAATATTAGGAAAACCATCCAAATAATTGACCATATAAACAAGCAAACTGACAAAAATCACATGATTATCTAAATAGATGCAGAAAAAGCCTTTGACAAAATACAACACCCATTCCTATTGAAAACGCTAGAAAATATAGGAATAGAAGGGCCTTTCCTAAAAATAATAAACAGTATATACCTAAAACCATCAGCAAACATCATCTGCAATGGGGAAAAACTCAAAGCCTTCCCAATAAGATCAGGAGTCAAACAAGGATGCCCATTATCACCTTTATTATTTAATATTGTACTAGAAACACTAGCAGTAGCAATTAGAGAAGAAAAAGAAATTGAAGGAATTAAAATTGGCAATGAGGAGACCAAGCTATCACTCTTTGCAGATGATATGATGGTATACTTAAAGAATCCTAGGGAATCAACCAAAAAACTAATCGAAATAATCAACAACTTTAGCAAAGTCACAGGATACAAAATAAAACCATATAAGTCATCAGTATTTCTATGTATTTTCAACACATCTCAGCAGCAAGAATTAGAAAGAGAAATTCCATTTAAAGTCACCCGAGACAATATAAAATACTTAGGAATCTATCTGCCGAGACAAACACAGGAACTATATGAACACAACTACAAAACACTCTCCACACAATTAAAACTAGATCTAAACAATTGGAAAAACATTGATTGCTCATGGGTGGGACGAGCTAACATAATAAAAATGACCATCCTGCACAAACTTATCTATCTATTTAGTGCCATACCCATTGAACTACCAAAAAACTATTTTACTGAATTAGAGAAAACCATGACAAAGTTCATTTGGAAGAATAAAGGATCAAGGATATCCAGGGAAATCATGAAAAAAAAAATACAAAGGAAGGTGGCCTTGCAGTCCCAGATCTCAAACTATATTACAAAGCAGTGGTCATCAAAACAATTTGGTACTGGCTAAGAGACAGAAAGGAGGATCAGTGGAATAGACTTGGGGTGAATGACCTCATCAAGACAGTCTATGACAAACCCAAAGACCCCAGCTTTTGGGACAAAATCAAACTGTTGGGAAAATTGGAAGACAGTGTGGGAGAGATTAGTTTTGGAACAACACCTCACACCCTACACCAAGATTAACTCAGAATGGGTGAATGACTTGAATATAAAGAAGGAAACTATAAGTAAATTAGGTGAACACAGAAGAGTATACATGTCAGACCTTTGGGAAGGGAAAGATTTTAAAACCAAGCAAGACATAGAAAGAGTCACAAAATGCAAAATAAATAATTTGGAATACATCAAATTAAAAAGGTTTTGTACAAGCAAAGCCAATGTAACTAAAATTAGAAGGGAAGCAACAAATTGGGAAACAATCTTCATAACAAAAACCTCTGACAAAGGTCTAATTACTCAAATTTACAAAGAGCTAAATCAATTGTACAAAAAATCAAGCCATTCTCCAATTGATAAATGGGCAAGGGACATGAATAGGCAGTTTTCAGACAAAGAAATCAAAACTATTAATAAGCACATGAAAAGGTGTTCTAAATCTCTTATAATCAGAGAGATGCAAATCAAAACAACTCTGAGGTATCACCTCACACCTAGCAGATTGGCTAACATGACAACTATGGAAAATAATGAATGCTGGAGGGGATGTGGCAAAGTAGGGACATTAATGCATTGCTGGTGGAGTTGTGAATTGATCCAACCATTCTGGAGGGCAATTTGGAATGATGCCCAAAGGGCGCTAAAAGACTGTCTGCCCTTTGATCCAGGCATAGCACTGCTGGGTTTGTACCCCAAAGAGATAATAAGGAAAAAGACTTATATAAGAATATTCATAGCTCCACTCTTTGTGGTGGCCAAAAATTGTAAAATGAGGGGATGCCCTTCAATTTGGGAATGGCTGAACAAATTGTGGTATATGTTGGTGATGGAATACTATTGTGCTAAAAGGAATAATAAAGTGGAGGAATTCCATGGAGACTGGAACGACCTCCAGGAAGTGATGCAGAGAGAGAGGAGCAGAACCAGGAGAACATTGTACACAGAAACTGACACACTGTGGTACACGAGAATGTAATGGACTTCTCCATTAATGGCTCTACAATGTCCCTGAACAATCTGCAGGGATCTACGAGAAAAAAAAAACTATCCTCAAGCAGAGGACAAACTGAGGGAGTAAAAACACCGAGGAAAAGCAACTGTTTGACCCCAGAGGTTGAGGGGACATGATCGAGGAGAGAAGCTAAATGAGCGCCCTAATGCAAATACCAACAACAAGGAAATGGGTTCAGAGCAAGGACACATGTGATACCCAGACGAATCGCGCATTGGCTAGGGGAGGGGGTGGGGTGGGGAGAAGAAAATGATCTGTTTCCAATGAATAATGTATGAAAATGACCAAATAAAATATTTTAAAAACTAAAAAAAAAAAGTCAGTTATTGGAAAGGATGTGGGAGAACAGGCACATTAATGCATTGCTGGTGGAGTTCTGTATTGTTCCAATCACTCTACGAAATAACTTGGCACTACATCCCAAAATTACAAAACTTTTTCTTTCTCTTTGGCTCCATTATATCAGTACAAGGCAGATATCCTTAAGAAGTATACAGGCAGAGAGAAAGGAGGTAGATATACAAAAACATTTAGAGCAGCACATGTTCATTGTAGCAAACAGTTGGAAATAAAGTGGATATAAATTAATTGGGAGAGGGCTGAAAGTATGTGGCATAGGAACACGATTACTTTGCTGCCAAAAAAAAATAAAATATGAAAGGTTCAGTGAAACTTGGAAAAATGTCTGTCAAGTAATACAGAATAAAATGAGCAGAACCAGGAGAACAATATACACGATGACCACAATAATGTGAATGAATTGAAAAAATATTTAATGCTTACTATATATGCAAAACACTGTAGTAAGTACCAAGAATAAAAATAGAAACGAAGACAGTCTGCTCTCAAGAAACTTAACATTCTAATAAGGGAGACCATATACAAGACATTTCAATTTCAAGTTAAATGATAGGGTCTCATGGTTCTTGGGTTGCAACATCAAAGCTGATGATAGTGCCTCTTCTTTAATATAATTTCAACTAATTAAATCTGTTTCTGATGATGAATCATTTGATACTTTTTTTGACTTTAGTGGTCAGAACTTTCCTTCGAGGTCTTTAGTATGGACTACAGAGGAGGCAGGGGATGAAGCATTTGCAAAAGTAGTTGCCAGGTCTCATCTCCAGAGGGGTTATCCTCCCTTGGATGATGGATGATGGGGCTTGGCTGAAAGGAAATTTAGTTGTCTGGGGTGTACAGCTATTTCTAGGGCTCCTGGACTCCTGGTCTTGGGCTGTTTCCATTTGGCTTGAAGGGGAAATGGTGGTCAATGTAGCCTAATCAAACTCGCACTCCTATCTATCCCTCAAGATGCCTTGCTGCTTTAGCTAAGCTGGCTTGCTTGCCCTTTAAGTGGCAGCTGGTAGGGATGACTGGTGCCTCATCCAGAGGCGTTATTTCCAAGATAATAATTTCACGAACTGGGCTAGAAGAAGGGCCTACTGTTAAGCTATTTCAAGACAATGTCACTGTTTGTATTTTGATTCAGCATATATTGCTTTTTACCAACAACGAACAAGTAAAAAACTCTGAAAACCTGTGGAACTTTGATCTCAACTTGAGAAAACTGATGAGCCTTCCTCCTCTCTCTTTTGAAGAGAGGCGCTAGACTACACATGCTACACAAAATGTATTTTTCAGAAATGCCAAATATATTGAATTGCTTTACTTAATGATGCTTATTTATTAAAAGGAAAGACTTCTATTTGTTGAGAGGAAGATAAAAAATGTGTGAGTACTGACAGGTATGTTGGCAAACCTATGGCACGTGTGCTGGAGCATGCCTGAGGGGACTGCTCCTTTGCCCCTCTCCACGCGCATCTGAGGACATTTCTCACATCACTCACAGCCCCTCTGCCCAGTAGCCCAATGGGAGCTCTTCCTCCTCTGTCTAGGCTAAGGCAGGGAGGCTCACATGCTGTGTGAAGGTTGCAGTTTGGGCTCTAAAAGGTTCACCATCACAATGATAAGAGATACTAGAAGAAAAAATGTATCAATAAATTATCAAAAGTCAATAAGAGGACAAATAGGACAACTTTGTTACTACCTTATTAATTTCAATATATACTTTTACAAGCAAGTAACAGATCTTCACTATTCCACATGCAATCTTTTTGTCCTTTCTTTCATGGAAAATTTTACATTAAGTGCTGAGGGCTGTCATACCTACGCTGTCTGACATGGTCGCAGTTGGAAACTGAGGACTGTAAGGCAGTCCCCAGGAAAGATGAGATAGCCACTGAATTTCCTCTTATGTGACTTTTCCCACCAAATTCCCTTACTATTGGAATTGTTAAAATAATATGAGAGCAAATTACTTGCAGGCCCACTTTAATCCCCCAAGAATACCACCCCAAAGATCCTCTCCAAAGATCTTAGTCACAGAATTAAAACTTAAAGAATTTCATGTACCCACTATCACCCTCCCCCCTTCTCTCTCTCTCTTAGACTTAAGCCTCTAACAGGATCACATCCAGGTTCTCCACCCCCACTACAAACAAGAGTCAACAGGCATGTTAATCACCCCCTAAGCATAGCCTGGTACCTCACACTCCACTGACTCCTTTTGTTTTTTGAAGCACAGCAACATTTCTAAATAACACAGAAAAATGAAACTTGGATATTAAAAAAAATACCTGAATCTGGGTTGTATTGAATTTGCCCTTTAACCCTGCACCTAGCAGCAAATATTTTTGTTACTCATCTCCTAAGTAATTCTGATTGATTATTAAAGTTGATTAAAAGTAACAATGATTCTCCTAGCTGGTCATCCCACAGGTCAGTGGGAACTGACCCCCTGGTTACCTTGCCTGTGTCATTTATCTCTAGCAAGTTTTATTTTTGTTGTACCGATATAGTATGCAAGATGATCATAGAATGTTAATTAAACAATTTGTTAAAAGTTAATGTGTGACACATCCAATTACCTGTAAAAAATCATGGATGTTGAAAAATGACTGTGTGCCAGAGAAATATGTAACCACTGAGGTATAAATAAAGATGAACCCTGTGCCTTGCAGAGCAGCTTCTTGCCACACCTGAGCAACAGGTCTGAAACATCCAAGCTGTATCCCACTCCTCATTTTTTGCCTAAGTCATCACACCTACACATCCTTCAGCTTCGAGAGACTGTTGGCCAGCTCTTGAAAATTAAGATCAGGACAAAAGGGAGTTTGAAAAAAAGAATGTTAAAAAAAGAAAGCTAACTTAATTGGATAGGATGTGTACACTTACTTGGTATGTTTTGTGACACATGAAAAGGTGTTATCATAGTTTATTTTTTAAAAGCAACTTCCAGATGATGTCATTAGGTTAAACAATAGAAATACACATCAATTTATGTGATTTCATTGGTGCAGAGTAGTGATGTCAAATTCAAATAGATAAAGGGACCACTAAACCATACAAAAGGATCCACTTGGCCACATAATGACTTAGAAATAAACACATATTAATGTTATTTATGTTTGATCACATTTTTATTTATTTTGGTAAATATATTTCCCAATTACATTTTCATCTGTTCAGGCAACATTAGGGAATATATAGGCTACTGCTTGGGATAAGGGTGCGAGCAATGTGAGATATGCATCTACTTTGCAATTTAAAATCTTAAGAGTTGCTTAGGGGTACTCAGGGATTACACAACTTGCCATGATCACATAGTCAGTATGTGTCAGAAACAAATTTTGAACTAGATCTTTCTGACTCAAATCCATTGCCCTTTGTACCACACCAGGAAGTCTTCTGTGACTTCTCATATATGCCAACATGTTCATCATTTAGCATCTTCATGAGGCTCAGATGAGACAGTGTAAGGTGTTTTTCACATCTTAAAGTACTAAATAATGTCAATGTCAGCTAACATCAGAGAAACAAATGATGTTAAACCAAACACCACTTGTGGATACACACACTCCTTCACTTATATCCAAGACATATGGCATATTTTCCCAATGGAAATGGGATCTGCACAAAATGGTATAATGGCAAGAGCAATGGACTAAGAGTTACCTGACTTGGACTTGAAACCTGACTCTTCTACTTAAAATCTGAGTGACCTTGGCAAGTGACCAAGACTCTTTGGACGTTGGCCTCTCATTTTACCAAACAAGATCCCTGTCAGTTCCAAATCCTGTGTCTACATCTTTAATATTTAAGTATGTATTGTATACTTATAGACTTATTATGGGGTATGCTATCCACCTCTAGAGAAAGAACATTTGGAGTCATCTTTCACATCAGTGTATCTTTGGTTTTATTTGGGGGTTTTGGTAATGTATGACTTTGTTCTTGCAATAATGACCAATATAGAAGTATGTTGCATGACAATTAAAAAAAATAAAAAATACATATTGTACACAAAACAACATGCTAGGAGTAAGGAAAACACAAATGTTTAAACTAGATATATATGTTAAATGCATGGAGTATAAGTCTTTGACAGACAGTTATAATAATAGACGATACACATATTAAGTTATAAAACAGATCATTTAACAAGTATTTACTAAGTGATTGCTTTGTGCAAGGCAACCAAAATATTCAGACAAAAGGGAAACAAATCCTGTCCTTAAGAAGCCTACACTCTACCAGAGGAATATATGGAGAGATAGCACTGTCATGTCCATGACTCCTACAGGTGTCACCAAAAGGATCAGGACAGAAAGATAGATGTCTGACAATTTGGGAAGAAATTCCCAGCATTCTTCTCAACTTCTGCTTGGGAGTTCGTTCAAAAAACAGATCTTTATTGATAACTTCTGTTTTTAATAATGACTACAGTTTCCTCTCCTAGAATCATCTTTATGAAATAATTTTTAAGACAAAGAAAAAATGGTTCAGTAAAATTAATCAACATCAAAAAAATCTGATGTAATATGCAATATTCTATATCTATGGACTCCCAGTTTGGCAAAGGAATAAGGGAAAGAGGTTTCCTCTCATGTTTATTTTTTTGGCCATCCTTGGTCTTTATAATTTCAGTCAATTTCAACTGTTTTTTGTTTCATTTTCATTGTTGTAGTCATTGTCTATATTATCTTTTAAAAAAACCCAACCCTTACCTTCTGACTTAAAATCAATATCAGTACCACAGCAAAAGAAAGGGATAAGGGCTAGGCAATGGGAGTTCAGTGATTTGCTCAGGATCACAAAGCTAGAAAATGTCATAGGCTAGATGTGAACCCAGACCCTCTCATGTCTAGGCCTGCCTCTCTCTATCCATGAGTCAACCAGCTACCCCTCAATATTGTTTTTTTGCCTATACTTAGTTTATTTTTGCATCATTTCACATAAATTATTTCATACTTCTATGTATTAGTCATGTATTTATTTGTTTAATTCCAAATTACTTTTCCAGAAAGGTTAGACTAACTCAAGTTTTACCAACAAAGCATTTAGTGTGTCTGTCTTTCCATAATCCCTCCAATACTGACAATTACCATATTCTGTCATCTTTGCCAATTTGCTAAGTTTAAGGTAAAACAGTTAATGTGACTTGCAGTTCTCTTCTTATTAATTAGAGCCTTCTTCATATAATTTTCAAGTTTTCAATTCTTTTGAGATTAATTTTGACCATTTATCTATGAACAACTTTTGGTATATCTTTTTTTTTTTAATTTTGTCTTCTGTCTTAGAATTGTTAAGTTGGAGGCAAAGTCAAGACGGTGGCGTAGAGGCAGCAAAAGTTCAGACTTCTGAAAACCCTTCCTTACTGATTAAAAATCAAATGCTCCTAGGAGACTGAAAACCAAACCTAACAACAGGCCAGAGCAAAGGAACTCTCCTGCTGGACTCAACCTAAAAGGTATGCTCCCAAAAAGTCTGAATTCAAGAATACTCGGGTTTAAGGGGAAGGAAGAAGGAAGGTCCCAGGACCCCTCCCACTCCTAGAGCACTGAGACTCCAGCGGTGGCTGGAATCTCTCAGCGGACAAGGGCGCTAGTCTGGAGGGAGTAACTTGTGGACAAAGCTGTGTCAGGCTCAGGGCTCAGAACACAGGCGGTGGGGAAGCAGTTGGAGAAAAAGCACAGAGGCAGAGCCTAGACACTCCATATTGCCCCTGCACCCCCTTTGCTGAGGTTTTGGCCTCAGGGCACATCCAGCTCTGCAAGTTCAACTCTTCTGGGCTTAATCTTATCAAGTCTTCAGAGGGCAGGGAAACTCAAGCTCCAACACCCCTCCCCCACAGACTGTTCTGAGAGCCTTGCTAAGCTCCAAGGGTGAAGGTTGACAGAAAAGCCCAAACCCATAGATCCAACACATAATGAGAGTGCAAGCAACTACAGGGGTAAAAGAAGGGGGGTAAATAGGAGCAAACAACAGAAAAAGAAAAAAGAAATTACAATCGATAGCTTCTATCCAGGCAATGAACAAAGAGCAAATGTAACAGAGGAGAATCAAGGTACAATAAGCAAAAACAAAGAAACTCCAGCGAATTGAACACAGGCATTGGAAGAACTCAAAATACAATTCAAAGCACAATTAAGAGAGGCTGAAGAAAACTGGGAAAAAGAACTTAAAAAGCAAGCTAAGTCATCTGGAAACAGAAAATAGTGTCCTGAAAGCCAAAATTAATCAGCTGGAACATGAGGCAAAGGAGATGAAAGATAGGAAGGAGAAGGACGACCAAAAAGCCAGAGATGAAATTCAGTCTTTAAAAACCAGAATAAAACAATTAGAAGCCAGCGACTTCACAAGGCAGCAGGAAACTATAAAACAAAATCAAACTTATGAAAAAAATTGAGGAAAATATGAAATATCTCATTCACAAAACAGAAGATTTAGAAAATCATTCCAGGAAAGACAATTTAAGAATCATTGGTCTACTGGAAGACCATGAGAAAAGAAAAATCCTGGACATAATACTACAGGAAATTATCCAAGAAAACTGCCCTGACATTCTAGAACAAGAAGGAAAAGTAGAGATTGAAAGAATCCACACATCACCTCCTGTACTTAATCCCCAACTGACAACACCCAGGAATGTTATAGTCAAATTCAAAAACTATTAGACCAAGGAAAAAATATTACAAGCTGCTAAGAAGTCATTCAGATACCATGGAACCACAGTGAGGATAACACAGGACCTGGCTGCATCTACACTAAAGGACTGAAAGGCATGGAATATATTCTGGAAAGCAAGGGAACTAGGTCTATAACTAAGAATCAACTACACAGCAAAACTGACTATATTCTTACAGGGGAAAGTATGATCATTTAATAAAATAGAAGAATTCCAAAAATTTGCAAAGAAAAGACCGGACCTGAACAGAAAATCTGATGCCCAAACACAGAACTGAAGAGAATCATCAAAAGGTAATTAAGAAAGGGGGAAAAAGAAAAACAAAATGAAACTTTTATTATGGTACCCAATAAGTTAAAATGGTATGTGTCCCTATAAGAAAAGAGGATATTGGTAACTCTTAAAAATTGTTATCATCACCTGGGTAGCTAGAAGAATTATACTTAGAGGGAACAGTGACAAACTGTATAGTACATTCTTGACTTCATTAAACTAAGTAGGGTGGAGCAATATAGAGTGCCCAAGACCTGATTCTGTTAAACCAAGTATCTCCATTGTTACTAATCAGGAAAGAGCTAAATCAGATCTTCTAAAGTACGGTCTGAGTAGGGTGGAGTAGTTTTAAAATTTTAAATTCACATAGTTCTTTGACTTTCAATTTTATTAGTTTCGCCTTTGATTTTTAGGATCTCTTATTTAGTCTTCATCTGAGGATTTTTAATTTGTTTACTTTCTAGTTTTTTAATTTGCATGCCCAATTCATTGACCTCTGCCCTCCCTAATTTGTTAATATATGAACTCAAGGATATAAATTTCCCTGAGTACTATTTTAGCTGCATCCCATAGATTTTGAAAGGATGTCTCATTTTCTTCAATGAAATTATTAATTGTTTCTATGATTTGTTCTTTAACTGATTTTGGAGAATTGTATTGTTTAATTTCCAACTGATTTTTGATCTGCCTCTCCATGTATCCTTTCTAATTATTATTTTCATTGCATTGTGGTATGAGGAGTTTGCATTTATTATTGTATGTCAAGAATGTCTGCACCATACTCAAGGATTAAGTATCTGAGGAATTGGCCTTCAACAGACATGTGCAGAAACAGCAGACAGACCCCTTGGCTGTCCTAAGTCAAGCTAAGCTATCATTGGTACAGATGAGACACAGGAAACTGACGTAAAACCATCTATATAAGGCATACCATTTCCTCTATTCTCTCTCTTTCCCCAGAGAGACGTCTCTGGCTGGCAGCGTGCTAAGCGTTCTGACATCTTGGCGTGGTGGCAGCTATTTGTCTGGGTTTGGCGGTGAGTTTGCCCCTGAGCTGATTCAGGTTCAGGCATCTTGGCTGAGCCCTTTTGGGAGTTCAGGCTGATTCCTTCCTCCTTACTCTCCAAACCCTTACCTTCCTAGATAGAGCCTCTGGTCTTCCTCCTGGCACTAGTCAGGCAGGAGAAATCCTACACCCTTTTCTTCTTCCTTCTTCTTAATTTCTTTCCACTATATCAATTAAATCACCATAAATTTCCAGCTGACTTGGTTATATTTTTTTTTTATATTTGGGATACCCATGGCGACCAAATAATTAACATAGTTTAGGTAACAACACTGAAATTATCCTTTTAAAACTATCGATTTAATGAATAAGACTAGAAGCTAGTACTTTGAAAAAACAAATAAAATAGACAAAGTACTGGTCAATCTAATTTTTAAAAGGAAAGAAGAAAACCAAATCAACAGTATCCAAGATGAAAAGGGAGACCTCACCTCTACTGAAGAGGAAGTTAAGGCAATCATTAAAAATTATTATGCCCAATTATATGTCAATAGATATGGCAATCTAGGTGATATGGATGAATATTTACAAAAATATAAATTGCCTAAACTGACAAAGGAAGAAATAGAATACCTAAAGAACCCCATATCAGAAAAAGAAATTGAACAAGACATCAAAGAACTCCCTAGGAAAAAATCCCCAAGACCAGATGGATTCACAAATGAATTCTATCAAACATTCAAAGAACAATTAATACCAGTATTATACAAACTATTTGACAGATTAAGCAAAGAAGGAGTTCTACCAAATTCCTTTTACAACACAAATATGGTACTGATTCCAAAGTCAGGCAGGTCAAAAACAAAGAAAACTACAGACTAATCTCCTTAATGAATAAAGATGCAAAAATCTTAAATAGAATACTAGCAAAAAGACTCCAGCAAGTGATCACAAGGATTATTCATTATGACAAGGTAGGATTTATACCAGGAATGCAAGGATGGTTCAATATTAGAAAAACCGTCCACATAATTGACCATATTAACAAGCAAACTGACAAAAATCACAATTTTCTCAATAGATGCAGAAAAAACCTTTGACAAAATACAATACCTATTCCTACTGAAAACACTAGAAAGCATAAAAATAGAAGGTCCTTTCCTAAAAATAATAAACAGTATATATCTAAAGCCATCAGCAAACCTCATCTGCAATGGGGACAAACTAGATCAGGAGTGAAACAAGGATGCTCATTATCAACTCTATTATTTAACATTGAACTAGAAACTCTAGCAGTAGCAATTAGATAAGAAAAAGAAATTGAAGGCATTAAAATAGGCAATGAGGAAACCAAGCTATCACTCTTTGCAGATGATATGATGGTATACTTAAAGAATCCTAGAGAATCAACTAAAAACTAGTAGAAATAATCAACTTTAGCAAAGTTGCAGGATACAAAATAAACCCATATAAGTCATCAGTATTTCTATATATTTTCAACACATCTCAGCAGCAAGAATTAGAAAGAGAAATTCCATTTAAAATCACCCTAGTCAATATAAAATACTTAGGAATCTATTTGCTGAGACAAACACAGGAACTATATGAACACAACTACAAAATACTCTCCACACAATTAAAACTAGATCTAAACAAGTGGAAAAACATCGATTGCTCATGGGTAGGATGAGCTAACATAATAAAAATGACCATCCAACCCAAATTAATTTACTTACTTAGTACCATACCCACTGAATTACCAAAAAACTTTTTTACTGAATTAGAAAAAAACATAAAAACATTCATTTGGAAGAACAAAAGATCAAGGATATCCAGGGAAATAATGAAAAAGAATGTAAAGGAAAGTGGCCTTGCAGTCCCAGATCTCAAACTATATTATAAAGCAGTGGTCATCAAAAGAATTTGGTACTGGCTAAGAGAAAGAAAGGAGGATCAATGGAATAGACTTGGGGTAAGTGACCTCAGCAAGACAGTCTATGATAAGCCCAAAGATCCCAGTTTTAGGGATCAAAATCCACTATTTGATGAAAATTGCTGGGAAAAAAATGGAAGACAGTATGGGAGAGATTAGGTTTGGATCAACATCTCACACCCTACACCAAGATCAACTCAGAATGGATGAATGACTTAAATAAAGAAGGAAAGTATAAGTAAATTAGGTGAACACAGAATAGTATACATGTCAGATCTTTGGGAAAGGAAAGATTTTAAAACCAAACAAGAGTTAGAAAAAAATCACAAAATATAAAATAAATAATTTTGATTACATCAAATTAAAAAGCTTTTGTACAAACAAAACCAATACAACCAAAATTAGAAGAGAAGCAACAAATTGGGAGACAATCTTCATAACAAAAACCTCTGACAAAAGTCTACTTACTCAAATTTACAAAGAGCTAAATCATTCGATAAAAACTGCTGGGAAAATTGGAAGGCAGTGTGGGAGAGATTAGGTTTGATCAACACCTCACACCCTACACCACGATTAATTCAAAATGGGTGAATGACTTGAACATAAAGAAGGAAACTATAAGAAAATTAGGCAAACATAGAATAGTATACATGTCAGACCTTTGGGAAGGGAAAGACTTTAAAACCAAGCAAGACATAGAAAGAGTCACAAAATGTAAAATAAACAATTTTTATTACATCAAATTAAAAAGGTTTTGTACAAACAAAACCAATGTAACTAAAATCAGAAGGGAAGCAATAAATTGGGAAAGAATCTTCATAAAAACCTCTGACAAAGGTTTAATTACTCAAATTTACAAAGAGCTAAATCAATTGTACAAAAAATCAAGCCATTCTCCAATTGATAAATGGGCAAGGGACATGAATAGGCAGTTTTCAGACAAAGAAATCAAAACTATTAATAAGCACATGAAAAGGTGTTCTAAATCTCTTATAATCAGAGAGATGCAAATCAAAACAACTCTGAGGTATCACCTCACACCTAGCAGATTGGCTAACATGACAGCTATGGAAAGTAATGAATGCTGGAGGGGATGTGGCAAAGTAGGGACATTAATGCATTGCTGGTGGAGTTGTGAATTGATCCAACCATTCTGGAGGGCAATTTGGAACGATGCCCAAAGGGCGCTAAAAGGCTGTCTGTCTGCCCTTTGATCTAGCTATAGCACTGCTGGGTTTGTACCCCAAAGAGATAATAAGGAAAAAGACTTGGTACAAGAATATTCATAGCTCCACTCTTTGTGGTGGCAAAAAATTGGAAAATAAGGGGATTCCCTTCAATTGAGGAATGGCTGAACAAATTGTGGTATCTGTTGGTGATGGAATACTATTGTTCTTAAAGGAATAATGAACTGGAGGAATTCCATGGGAACTGGAACAGCCTCCAGGAATTGATGCAGAGTGAAAGGAGCAGAACCAGGAGATCATTATACACAGAGACTGATACACTGTGGTACAATGGAATGGACTTCTCCATTAGTGGTAATGCAGTGAACCTGAACAACCCGGAGGGATGTATGAGAAAGAACACTATCCACATCCAGAGGAAAAACTGTGGGAGTAAAAACACTGAAGAAAAACAACTGCTTGATTACATGGGTTGAGGGGATATGTTTGGGGATGGATACTCTAAAGGAACATCCTAGTGCAAACATCAACAACATGGAAATAGGTTCTGATCAAGGACACATGTAATAACCAGTGGAATTGCATGTTGGCTACAGGAAGGGGTGGGGGGAGGGGAAGGAGGGAATTCTTGGCACCAAGGAATAATGTTCTAAATTGACTAAATAAAATTTAAAAAAAAATTTGTTAAGTATTGATTCTAAGAACAGCAATAAAGCCAATGCAATTGGGGTTAAGTGACTTGCTCAGGGTCACACAAATAGGAATTATTTAGGGGTTCAAATTTGAACCCAGGTCCTCCTGACTCCAGGTCTGGCCTTGTATCTACTGTGCTAACTAGCTGCCCATGGTATACCTTCCTAATATATAATATTAGCCCTAATCCATTTCTCATCTTTACCCATTACCTATCTTACTTCTTTTGAATTAGATATCCTTTTTAGAGTAATATCCCATTCTACTCTCAGTAGTACCTATGAGGACAAATTTAACTCACCAGTTAAGAACTATATAGTTTATTCTGTGAGGCTGAATACTTTGTGTGTTTATAAGAACCAGTCTAGCTAAATATAGAGAAGCTTATTAACAAGCTGGCAACAAGGTGATTTTTTTTTGGCTGCAGCAATCCTCGGAGGCTATCTACTAAGTTGAACAGGTTTATTTTCTGCTCTAGAGAAGAGTATCCACTAAAAAGATCAGATTTCTGAAGTATCTGTGTAAAGTATCCTTATATTAAGGATTACACTGATTTCTGTTTCTTCAAGTATATAACCTTTTAAGGAACCTATAATAATAATGCTCAGTTAATAAGGATAGGGACTGGACCTGTGTTTCATGGACATAGAAAATTCCTAGATAAGGAAACTCTTTCAATAAATGCAAATTGGCACCTTCTTTCCAATTTATAGCCAAGATAGTTATCTTAAGGTCTGAAATGTTCAATGACTTGCCCAGGGTCACACAGCTAGTAAATGTCATAGGAAGAACTTGAACCTAGGTCTTTCTGATTCCAAGACTTTTCCTATTCATTATGCTAAATCAATGATGGTGAACATATGGTACGCGTGGCACACAGAGAACTCTCTGTGGGCACCTGCAGGCCCTTGGGTTGGCCTGCTGGGAGCCTGGCCCCACTCCTGAAAGTAGAGGGTGTGGCATTCTAGCCTCACTGTCTCAGGGGCTGAGAGTTGTGGACCATGCAGCAACAGGTGCCAGTTCAGCCCTATGACCCTGCCTCCACCAGCAGGAGCAGCAAAGCCAAGGCTCCACCTCTGGCCAAAGTTGGCTGCCACCCCCCAACTCTGCCTCTGAATGCAGGGGTGGGTGGGGCACTGTACACAGTCAGGGGGTGGGGCACACAGTTGGGGGTGGGAAGTGTCATGCATTGGGGGTTGGTATGGGCACACAGTCTGGGGGGTAGGTGGGGTAAGGCACAGGGTCCCCAAAAGGTTAGCTATCATAGTGCTAAACATATTCAATTAACCACAAAATCCTATTCCTTATCCACTCTGATAAAAAAGTAATTAAATGGGGCAGCTAGGTAGGTAGCACAATGGATAGAGAGCTAGGCCTAGACTTGGGAGGATCAGGTATCAAATCTGGTCTCAGATATTTCCTACCTGTGAAGCCCTGAGCAAGTCACTTAACTCTGATGGTCCAACACTTGTCTTAGAATTGATACTATATCAGAGGATAGGGATTTAAAAAAAAAAGTAATTTACTTCTTTGTGACTCAAGGTCTTCCCTCTATAAAATGAGGGTGGTAAGGTCAAAAGATTTCTAAACACCTGAAGAAAAGGAATTGCTTCATTCTTTGACTATGCCTGGAATAGTGCCTGGCACAAAGAAAGTAATCAATAAATGCTTTTTAAATTGGATCTGCATAGGTAGAAGGAATTTCTTCACTGGAAGTTCCCTATATCAATGAAATCACAACTCTGTACTAAAATAAAACCTATACAACATAATAAAAGCTAGTAATTACATAGCACTTTAAATTAGCACCACTCTTTATATATGTTATCTTATTTGGTCCTCACAAAAATCTTTGAAATAGGTACTATGATGATCTCCATTTTGAGGAGACTAAAGGTCAGAGAATTTAAGTAACTTGCTCAGGGTCACAAAGCTAGTGAGTATCGGAGGATTTGAACTCTGGTCTGATTCCAAGGCTTATATTACCCATTACAGAAGTAGCATTTCTTCTTTTTTCAAGGAAAAAAAAAAAGATACTTATAAAGACTTTGATTGTGTAAAACTACTGAATAGGCAGTGAAGTACTCCAGAATTTGAAGAAGCTTATTCTATGACTTTTCTTTTATTCTACTAGATATTTTTATTTAATGAGAATAACACACTGAATGCTTCAGGAGATAATTGTATTATAGAGTTATAATTCCACTGAGGGATTACTGTGATAAACCACAATAGCCATGTGAAAATGGAAAACACAAATTAAGTTCTAATTCTTTGTGGAATCATTTTATAACCTACCAATTAAGGAACTTGATTTATGGAAGCTGATTTTTCCCCCTCCTCAATTATTATCAATTTCCTCCCTGAAGCCAGTTATTGCTTTCAGAATCAAAATATGCATGCTTAAGACCACTCTTAAATCTTAGTTCATACATGAGGTTAGGGATATTAGATATCTACATACTAGAATACATAGTGAAAATATAATCATGATTTGAAGTTAAGACACTTTGATATGTAGAAGACAATATTTAATGTCTGACTGAAATCACACATATTGGAAAAACAACATGGTAGCATCTCACATTGGGTAGTAATGCTTGAGAAACCCAGAGTAGATTATTTAGATGTCTAAATTAGGGAACTGTTAAGAAAAAGCAAGTAGCTTGTTTATTTATGGAATATTCTCTAACAGAGAATAAAACTATAAGCAATATTGTCTTTTTGTGTAGAGGATAAAAGACTCACAAAAAGGGAGTTGTATAAGGTGTCTAGAGAACCCATCACCCAATGACCACCTCAATTTAATACAGTAGGTCCTAGTCCTAAGCCAGTGAGGCTCCCAGAGGTGTCTACTTTTTACATTATTGTAACTCATTACATTTGTACAATCAATTGACCCTCTCAACTAACCGGTGTTTAGCAAATGTCTGTTACATGTTTAGTAGTAGTAGTAGTAGTAGTAGTAGTACTACTACTACTACTACTACTACTACTACTGCTATATGTTTAGCTCTATGCTTAGTACTGTAAAAGACTTAAATAATTCATATAAGACCAAGTCTATATACAGAGCTTAAATTTTAGTTACACAGCATTCCTTTGGTCTCCCAATATGAGTTAAACAGAGTCTCTCAAAAATCATCTACTTTAACTTGTATCTAAATGGGAATCCTCTTTCACAACATTCCTAACAAGCAAGTCAATCCAGATTTTGCTTGAAAACACCCACCATTAGATTTTCTTTCTAAAGCAGCTGATTTCACTTTTGGACATATCTAATTATTAGGAAGTTTCTCTTTGAATACCTGCTGATCCTAATGCCCTTCTGAACAAATAAAACAAGTGATCATTTCCATATGAAAGCTCTTTAAATCAATAAAAGAGAGCCACCATCCCCTTTTGTCCCCAAACCACTAAATTATCTCTCCTCCAAATTAAATATTTAGTTCCTTTAACTGATTCTTGATTTTTTTAAAACCCTTACCCTGTCTTAAAAATCAATACTAAGGCAGAAGAGTGCTAAGGGCTAGGCAGTTGGAGGTTAAATGACTCACCCAGGGTCACACAGCTATGAAGTGTCTGAAGCCAGATTTGAATTCAAAGCCTTCTGCATCTAGGTCTGGCTCTCAATTTCACTGAGCCA
The DNA here is from genome assembly GCF_027887165.1 of Monodelphis domestica. Classification (NCBI taxonomy): domain Eukaryota; kingdom Metazoa; phylum Chordata; class Mammalia; order Didelphimorphia; family Didelphidae; genus Monodelphis; species Monodelphis domestica. The sequence goes on along the minus strand of NC_077233.1, from coordinate 183,276,183 downwards.
CTCAGCTACTTCCCCCCTTTAATTGATTCTTATGAGGCATATAGTCCTATATAGGCATATAGTCCAATCATGATCCTTTTCCAGGTACACTTCTTTTTATTCTCTCCCTTTCTAAAATGTGGTGCCCTGAACTAAATGTAAAATACAATATGTGCCCTGACCAAGATAGAGTAGGAAAAAATTATCATCATTCTTGTTCCGGACTCTAGCCTCTATGAATGTAGCCAAAGCCTGAATTAGTTTATTTTGGACACCATGTTATAGTATTGCAAACCAATGAAACACTTGGAACTTTTTATCATGAACTATGGTCTAGTCCCGCCTTTTTGTATATAATAACAGCTTACAAATCCTCCCATCTTTCAGGGATGATATTCTAGAGAGAATGGGGAAGACAATATTATGCCCATCTTATGGCCATAGAAGCTAAGAAACAGAGTGACTTTCCATAATCACCAAGTATTAGAACTAGATTTGGAATGTGACTTGAAGTCCATGTTCCTGCCTGGAAACCAGGTTGCCCTTAAGATAAAGGAAAAGGTAGATTAAAAACCCTGTATGTTCGACAGAGATGTCTAACTTCTTTCAAGTACTGATAATCAATTCTAATGGTGTTTCATGATATTTTGTCCAGCCTTGCTCGAACCAAAAATGTCATAAGACTTCTCTTAATTTGTTGTTTTAAATCAAAGTACATTAAAACTATTTTGATTCTGCGAATAGGGAAGGGCAAAACATCTTGAGATAGCTGAAGAGAATCACATTTAACAAAAAAGTTTACTACCAGTTCCCAGCTTAGGGCTCTCATATAACATTTCCTTAAACTGGAAGTCAGTATTTTGCTTTTGCGAGACAACTAGAGTAGTAAAAATTACTCTTACTCATATATTTTTAATTCTAAACAATATATTTCAACATACAAATATTGATTATTTATTTTACTATGCTGCTATATGGGAATTTAGTGCTAAATTGCATATTCTTCAAATAACTTCTCTGTGTTCAATTTTTATTTTATTTTGTGAAAAGTCTGCTGGTAACATGAAGCAGTACCAGTAACTTATCTAAATGTTACAGGAAGGAAAAAGTAGGTTAAAAAAGACCAAGACACTTAAAACAAGTGTGATAAAACCCCATCTGAGTTGTACAGGAAACAAGAGGAGGCAGTTCTCACTCATCAGGAAAGAAGGTAACCTTGCCATGACTATTGTCAAACAAGTTATACTATATTTCCCTTGAACTCTTCCCAAATTTAAACTGTGGTCACCAGAGGATCATCAATATCTGATTTCAAATTCAGACACCAGGATAAGTAAGATGACATTTTCATTCTAACAGCCAATTCTTCCATTCAGCACAAGGCTTATTTTAAGTTTTTTGCATACCAGAGTAGGGAGTTAAATATAAGTCAAGAGATAGAAGAAAAAAAAAAGAAAAAGAAAAATCTGGTTAACAAAGCCCTGTCTCTATTGCACTTCTTGTAGTTACAGAGTTAGGATAAAGGGCAGATCACCCATGTACAAGCCTCCAATAACTTTTTGCATTTATCCTTTGATGAATTAAAAAAGCAGCAGACCACATTATTGTGATTTTCTGGTTCATCTCTTAAGATATCACATCTTCCATGAGTTTCTTGACCACATTATTGTGATTTCCTGGTTCATCACTTAAGATATCACATCTTCCATGAGTTTCTTGACCACATTATTGTGATTTCCTGGTTCATCACTTAAGATATCACATCTTCCATGAGTTTCTTGACCACATTATTGTGATTTCCTGGTTCATCACTTAAGATATCACATCTTCCATGAGTTTCTTGACCATATAAATTAACCATTGAAATGGATATGGAATATAAGTACAATTTTTGATAGACCATTAATAGTGTCTGTCATCAGAAAGACACATTAGGCACCACTGGATTTAGTATTCATGGATTAATTTCATTAAAGGATGACAGCAAATATTTATCAAAGGCTTCCATAAAGCATTGCCTAGAGCACTCACTTTATCTGTAAATTCTCAGGAAGTACTTCTCTAATCCTTGAGAGGCTGAAAAGGTCACAAGAAACAAAAAAGAATCATAGATTCTCAGGCTTGAGAGGGAGCCAAAGGGTCTCTAGGGCCAATTGATACCGCTGGAAAAAAAGTTCTCCACTGTATGCCTCAAGAATGATTATCTAGGCTCTACTTGAAGATATTCAGTGCTAGAGAGTTCCTTCTTTCTCTGTAAGCAGCCCATGTTACTTTTAAACAGATTTCATTTTTCAGAAATTTTCCTTAAGATTGAACTTAATTGTGCATCTCTGTAACTTCTATCAAGTGAATCTAGTCCTTTCATCTATAGCTGATCCAAACAAGGTTAATACCCTGTTCCATAGCCCAGCTCTTTGAATACTTAAAGACAGATGTCATATCCTCTGAAATTTTTTTCAAGGTGAACATACCCAGCTTTTTCAAATAATTTTTATATGAAGAGTTTCAGTGCTCTCTCCATCCAATCTCTTCTTGTACCCATTTGATTTTGCTAATTCCACAAAAGTCTATAAAAATTATCAGAAATTTTGAAGGCTTTGGTATTTTCCTTTTTAACTAAGTGGTGTCAGATAAGCTAAGGTCTAAAGAAATTATACTGTTTTGAGTCTATGGCATGTTTCAAGATCACATTTTAATCATGTGTTTAGGTATGGCTAAAAAAACTCAACATCTAATAAGTTAACTCTTTTTATCCTAGACATAATAAGTATTTACAAGTCTATCACTGATAATACATAATACCTCAACATGTAAAAATGGATTTTCTAAAATAGAATCTTTTTACCTAGGAAGTTCACTTGGTATTTATAAAAGAACTTAAATGAAGTGTTTGGTATTTCAGAATGTCCTGTGCATTATTTTTAATACACCTGAACAATAGATCAACTTATGTATAATTTTTTCTGGGTCTGGCTAGCTCTGTCTCTCACTGGGGTCAGCGACTTCTTGGCGAGGAAGCATTCCTCCTATTAATATGGATCAGTCCTTGTTCAGCAACTTAGTCTTAGAGTTTCCTTGAGCACTGAGTTATTAAGGACATGACCAGGGTCACATCGCCATGGTGGGTCAGATGCAGACCTTGAATGCAGATCTTCTTGACTTTAATAATTTACATAGTTAAGCTTTTCAGAGATTTGGGGCCCATATTTGTGATTTGATCAGTATAGGGACCTCATAGGTAAGGAATACCAATTTAGGAGGCATCATTGCCTTGAGAGTTTATATGACCTTAAATTGCACAAGGATGTTTTCAAAATGATGTGATACTGGTCATTCTGTATCCAAAGTCAGCTCTTTATTCATTAGGCCATAATGCCTCTCTCAAGTCTTCATTATACAAACAAAACACTGATTTTGACCTTTCAAAAAGAATTTAATGTACTCTTTCTTTAACATAGTCAAGGCATATTATGAAATTGAAAGACTTACAGAACATCTCTGAACATCTTGTTCAGTCCCACAACACAATATGGACAGATCCCCATTCAGAATGACCTCAGCTAATGAGTTCACCAGTGGTGCATAGTGTATAATTAGGAAAACCTAAAAAAAAAAAGGAAATAATATATTAGAATGAAGCATTTGTAAATACACACACACACACACACACACACACACACACACACACACACACACACACACACACACACCTTTACCAAAATGATAAAATAAAGTTATTTTGTTTGGATAAAGACTATCATGAAATCATAGAACTAAGAGATCTTAGACATTTTTTTTTAAACCCTTACCTTCCATCTTGGAATCAATACTATGTATTGGTTCCAAGGCAGAAGAGTGGTAAGGGCTAGGCAATGGGGGTTGCCCAGGGTCACACAGCTAGGATGTGTCTGAGGCCAGGACCTCCAGTCTCTAGGTCTGGCTCTCCATCCACTGAGTCACCCAGCTGCCCCCTTAGACATCTTTGTATTTCCAATCTCCAGAGAAAGAAGGGATTTGCTCAAGAATATCTAATATTTATAACAGCATTATTTTCATTGCAAAGAACTAGAAACAGGTCAATTGTCTACAAGTTGAAGAATGGCTGGATAAACTATGGCATATAAATCTAATGGAATACTATAATACAATAAAAAATTATGAGAAGAATTTAAATTTTTGGAAAGAGTAAAGTATGCATAATTGCTTTTGTTAAAAAAATAAAGAAAAGAAAAGAAGAAAAACAGTACACAAATTGAATTCAACCACCAAAAAAAAGGGAGAAAAAAAAGAACTTCTCCAAGACAGAGTACAGACAACACCATTCTTCCCTACCAATACCTCAGACATAGCATAGGTGTCTTTAGCATTTGCCATTCTATAATGTAATGTCAGTTAATAAAAAGTCAAGTCAAGAAACATTAATTAAATAGTTTGCATATGTCAAGCACTGTGCTATGCACTAGTTACAATGGAAGGCCAAAATAAACTTTGTCCTTAAGGAGTTTCAATTCTAATGGGGGAACCAGCATGTAAATAATAACTGGGGACATACAAGATATATCACAGTAAATAGAAGGCATTCTGGGAGGGGAAGACATTAGCAACTAGAAGATCTGGGAAAGGCCTCTTAGAGAAAGTAGATCTAAATGAGTTGGGAAGGAAGGCAGGGATTAAGAGGCAGAGGTGAAGGGGTAGATGGTGCAAAGGCACAGAGATGAGAGATGACGTGGTATGTTTAAAGAACTTAAAATATGTTGGATTTTAGGGTGCATGGAGGAGAATAAATGTAAGAATAACAAAAATAGCTAGCATTTTTATAGCATTTGAAGGTTTACTAAATGCTTTATACTTTCTTGTTCACATTAATCCATTCACATCTCTTGATCTTCACAACACCCCCTGAGGTAGACAATTATTATCTCCATTTTACAAATGAAGAAACTGAGGGTTATCAGTCAAGTAACTTGCCCATAGTTACCTAGCCCATGAGAAGCAGGATTTGAATTTAGGTCTTCCTGACTAGACTCAGAACTCTAGAAGACTCTAAAAGGACTGGAAAGGTACAGAGAATATGCTTCCACTTACTAGGTTTCAAAAGGAACAACCAGAAGGTACAGAGAATGTTTTTACCAGCAAGAAAAGCCTACCTAACTCCCAGAATACAAATGAGCTATGTTGGCATCTTATTTTTTCATAAGGTGGCAGCCACCAAACCTGCCTGCCAAAATAGGCGAGGTTTTTAAATGCTAAGCTCATGCAAAAACATACATGAGATTAAGGACAACACCTATAACAAGATGCATGAACATGAAAATTGTTCGGTTACCATCAAAAGTTTAAAATGTACCTATTAAAAGGATGCAGGAAAGCTCTCAACTCAAAATTCCATATTGAGAAACATGAAACAAACTTTATCCTCAAACTGGATAAAGCTCAGGAACTAAGATCAAAAATACCCTCGATTTTTCATCAAGATAAATACCTTTTCTATTTTAAGAAATTGAACCAACCTATGGTCAAATGTTTGAATATTTGACAATAAAACAAAATGACTTAAGAATTTGGGTTATTCATAATAAAAATATTTTAAAATGTTACATAACTAGGTTACCATAGAGTTTTTCCTTCCATGTAAATATTACATAATTATGGGAAGGAAGTACAATTCTTGAGGTGGGGGAAGAATAAGACAGCTTTAGCTAAATATACAAAACTCATAAGATAAAAAAAATGACAACAGTCAAAAGTTTACTTGAACAAAAGCAATATTCTAATTTGGTATCAAAACACAGTTAATAAAAACAATAAATTTTTTTAAAATACATTTTTACTAAATGAAATGTTATATTGTGATTCCCCACATGTATATCCCTTGTCTTGAAGTTAAGGGCTTTACTTAAAAATTCTATAAAGATTTTCATATTGTTAAAAATATATAGAAATAGAAATATATGGATTTCCAAAATACTATGAGCATCTCTAAATGCTGCTCTTAGATATCTAGTCTATGGATTACCAAGATGGTATAATGGAAAGAGCATCTGATCTGGAGTCAGGAGTTCAAATCTCATCTCCAGCACTTATTATATGACCATGGGTAAATAACTGAACCTTTTAGGTCTTCAGTTTTCTCATCAGATTAGAGGCCTGAACTAAATGATCCTATGTTCCTATAAATGCATGTAGTGTTTGCTTTCATTTCAAGATTATTTTTATTATTATGAAGCTGTTACATAACATCTTCCTTACCCCATCACTAGAAAAGTAAATTTCTAACTATTTTAAAAACTATTTTACTATAAATATTAGCAAATACAATAAAAACTTCAAACTAAGGAACAAAATTTTACATAAAACCCTTAGCATTTAAAAAGTAACTAAATGAATTAATGTGCAAACAGTGTTTTTTGTACTATGTCCTTTTCCAGGCTGAAGTTTGCTATCTTTGACTGTTTTTGTTGGTTGATGTTTTAACATAGTTATGGTTAACATATAGTTGTGCTTTTACTGATCTTAATTTTCATTTTGTCTTTCCACAATTCCTTGTATACTTCACATTTATTGTTTGGTCTTTTCCCCCTGTGCCAATAATATTTCTTATATTAACATGCCACAATGTGTTCAGCCATTCTCTAATCACTGAATATATGGGTTTTTAATTTCTGAATAATAAAGTAGTTTTTACATTATGAGTCTGAAGACTCTCATTCTCATTCAAACTCTGTTATCTAACTAGCTATGTGACTATGGGCAAATCATTTAAACTATCTAGACTTTGATTTCCTTATATATAAAATGGGGAAGAGATAATAAAAAGACCTGTATAAGAATATTCATAGCTGCACTTTGTGGTGGCAAAAATATTGGAAAATGAGAGGATGCCCCTCAATTGGGGAATGGTTGAACAAACTATGGTATATGTTGGCGATGGAATACTATTGTGCTAAAAGGAATAATAAAGTAGAGGAATTCCATGTGAACTGGAACAACCTCCAGGAAGTGATGCAGAGCGAAAGGATCACAACCAGGAGAACATTGTACACAGAGACTGATACACTGTGGTACAATCGAATGTAATGGACTTCTCCATTAGTGGCAATGCAGTGATCTTTGGAGGGATTTACAAGAAAGAACACTATCCACATTCAGAGGAAAAACTGTGGGAGTAGAAACACCAAAGAAAAACAATTGCTTGACTACATGGGTTGAGGGGGATATGTTTGGGGACGTAGACCCTAAAGGAACATCCTAGTGCAAACATCAACAACATGGAAATAGGTTCTGATCAAGGACACACGTAAAACCCAGTGGAATTGGGTGTTGGCCACAGGAAGGGGTGGTAGGAGGGGAGGGAGGGAAAGAATATGATTCTTATAACCAAGGAATAATGTTCTAAATTGACTAAATAAAAATTTTTAAAATATATATAGATATAGATATAGATATAGATATATAAAATGGGGAACCTGGAGTAGGTGGTCTCCAGGCTATTTTCAGGATACTAAGTGCTAGCACTGGAATCACTCAATCAAAAGGCATAACTGGTTTTATGACTCATTATGCATTACCATATTGCTCTCCAAAACATTTCACCAGTTGACAGATCTACGAACTTTCCCCCTGCATTCTAGCCAAAAGGGAATTAATTTTTTGCTATTTTTGTCATTCTAGGTAAAGTGATATTCAAAGGTTATACTGATGCAATTTCTCTGATTACTACGGAGTAGGGATACATTTCATGTGATTATTAATAGTATGTTTTCCTTTAAAAATGATCTATCATGCATTATCATTTTATTAGATGTATACCAGTTCTTCATGGCTTCTAGACTTCATGTCTTCATCACATAAAATTTAAAGCAAAGATTTTTCTATAATTCCCTTTTTTTTGCCTTTTATTTTCATTTCAGAAATACTGCTAAAGAGTAAGGGAAAAAAAAGGGGAGAAGATGACATGGAATGGATATTTGATGTCTAAAGGCCAGGCAGAGCCCCTGTAAGACATCACACAAAGTTAATTAGCTGAAAAGTCCTGACATACTTTAGTAATACAATGGAGCTAACAAACGTACCTGTGACAGAAGATAAAGGGAAACTGGAAGGCTTATTTTTGGACGTTCTCCTCCCTGGGGAAAAAAGAAGGGGGTGACAGGGAAAGAGGGGAGAAGAAATATTTCAAAATCACACAAATGCTTGCTTGCAAACTACAAAACCTTAATTCATTAATTCTCTCCCACATTATCCTCTCCCCATTCATGTAAAATTTTTCTTCAGAAAATAAATCATTGATATAACCTCATTTAATACAATTTATAAGTATGTCACTTTTCATCTTAAAATCCTCTTCATTAACAAAAAGATATAGGTCCAAGACCTCAGAAAAAAGCATTCAATTTTCTTCTTAAATTCTCTGGAATGTTAATTTCAAACAGCTGCTTTACTACAAAAGCAAGCTTACTTGAAAGGACTCTTGTGGTACCCAATTACTGTATGGCAACTTTCAAAGTATAAGAAGCAAAGATGAATATTTTAGGTAGAAAATATGTACTCTCAAATTGGCTTCACCTGAATCTAATTAGTGTTTAAATGGTTTTTTTTAATCTGTTTCTCTTGTTTAAAGTCAAAGCCTTATGATCCTTCCCTAAAGGAAAAGTATAGGTATACTCCTTAGGAAAAATAATTAATACATGATTATTTCTTAAAATCATGTGCTCTGGTAGGTTTAGGGTTTTTTCTTCTTCATTATCATCATCTTTTTTTTTTAACATCACACAATGAAGCAAATGCCCCAGGATCTTTGGTCTCAGTCTCTTCCTTCTCCTTCCCCAAACTCCTCCAATTAACATGATCCAAGTTCCAAAGATCCAGATCAGAAATGGCCCTAGCAATTCCTTTATATAGATCATAGTCCTTTCTAATCCAGAAAGGCCCAGAAAGCTAATCATTTCTAATAAAGTTCTATATGTAATAAAGTGAACTCACAGGTCAATTAAGCTGTATCTAAAATTAACCTCAATACCAACCAAGATTTCAGACAGTCCTTAAGAGAAACTGGTCTCTGGGATCAGCCTTAAAAAGGATTTCTCCATATTTTAAACAGTTAAGGTAGCTTTAGAATGTTCAAAGATGATCTACAAGCAGGACAAAGTTTACTGTGTCATTTGTCAGGATACTCAGTACTTTTTTTTTTAAATCCTTACCTTTTGTCTTAGAATTGATACCAAGTAGAAGAGTAGTAAGGGCCAGGCAATAGGGATTAAGTGACTTGTCCATGGTCCATGGTCCATGGAGTCAGTGTCTGAGGTCAAATCTGAACCCAGGACTTCCTTTCTCTAGACATGGCTTTCTATCCACTGAACCACTTAGCTGACCAACTCAGTACTTCTTAAAACATTAGTATATATTCATATACTTGCACTGTATTTTTATTAAGAGATTATTTGTTCTTTCTTTTGAATCATCTCCAGATCAATTACTGCCTGCAAATATATAGGTATATTGTAAGTAATAAGAATCTCAAGTGAGAAATATAAGAGGCAAAAAAAAAGTTAATAAAGGCTTTAAGCTTCCTTCTGATGTCAACAATTTGTTTGTATTAACTGGTTTAAAATCATTTGAAGAGAATAATCATAAGGAAAAAAGAGAAAAGGGAAATTATCTCAATATCTGTAGTCTATACCAGGCACTGGGGCACCTGCCCCTCTGCTCTAAACAAGGTAGCTGCTCCTTGTGAATACATGTTGGCTTTTTTAATATCTTAGTCCTAATGACATCTCCATTAAACTCCAGACTCACCTTGTCTTGATTTACCAGTGAATATACATAAAGAGGCAGAAAAAGCCTATTGAGTAAGTGATCTGTAAGTACATCATTTAAAAATTCACAATTGATGATAAGGATGTCATTGAGGTAATGCAGATGGTCAAGATGTTCAGCTACCAAATCACTCAGTTTTCCTCTATTCCGATGTCTGTAAAAGAAAAAAAAAACAACTATTTCAAACTTGAATCTAATGTCCACAGAATGAGAGTGAGGTATAAGGTAGTACAATGGTTTCTGCTAGGCTACAATATGAACTATTGAAGAAACATCTGGACTGTCCCTTCAATACTCGGTCTCTCCTCTCACCAACCCTCACAGCAGGTTTTGCTGTTTGCTAAAAAATTACTGCTATCCTCAAGATTTTCATAATGATCTAAAGAGGCTACAAAAAATGGACACCTTGAAAATAGTATTCTAGCAGGAAGATTGCTTTTAAGTATATGCAACTGACATCTATGTCAGGAAGCTTATGTGCACATATCCCTAGTGAAAACTAAACTTTTCAAGAAATGATACTTTCACTAATAAGGACCAGAAGAAAGTTACTTACTCTTCATCAGTCTGAACACAGGTATCCAATTCAATCACATGACTCCCAATGAACCAGACCAAATTGGAAAAGTAAGGAACTGCAGTTTTATCTCTGATGTAGTGCAGCATGGCCTGGTTATCCACTGAGAAAGTTTGCAAAAGAAAAGAAATCAACTTTCCAAGAAAAAATTGTAAGGGAGGAAAAATCAACATTAACATTCTAAATCTTTTGGGGACTTACTTGAAAATATTTATTGTGATATTTTCCTTTAAATTACAACATTCTTACATTAGTATGACAAATTAGTCTGGGTGAATATTAATAACATATACTAAAGGGTTTACTTTCCTATCAGTCTCTAGGTAGCAAGTTTAGCTAGACTAAAGCAGAGAATGATATTTTCAAGCAAAATTTTTAATTTACATGTAAGAATAAAGCAAGAATGCTGAAAACCAAGAGTGGTTAATAACTTACATGACACTGCAATAAGGAACACAGGAATCATCATTGAAGGAAGGGCAAAAAACAGACAACAGTTAACAGGATTAGGAACTGGGATGGTGAGACATCCTCCCAAAGGGATAAATAGCTAAAGCAGGAAGCATCTAAACTAAAAGATACAGGTTAGAAAAGAACAAGTGCAAACTAGACAGCAAGAAACTACTACCTCTGAAATGAATAATGCATTTCTTAAGTTCAATATTTGGAGAGATTCTAAAATTTAATACATTGTAAAGTAAAAACTAGAGTGCAAAGTTTAATTAGAACATCACCTTAATTAACAATTACCCAACATGCGATGCTTAAAACTTTTTGTCCCAGGAAAAAATACAGATTTAACTAGCATATAATAACAGGGTGGCCTCTTTTGACTAAAGCAAAAAGAATACTATCACACTGAAACAGTACCTCCTTTGGGCAAAAAGCCTTAAAGGACTTGCCACTGAGATGACTTTTTCCAGTTAGGAAAATCGGTGTATATACTCAGTATTTTGGGCAGTATATAGGTTACATGGAAAGTTGTTATCCAACATTAAGTTTAATATTTTCATGTTGCAACATCTTAAAAGAGTAGTTTATTAATGGTGCATGCTCTCACTAATAATACTATGCTGCCCTCTCATGGTCATGAAGATGAAAATGACTTCCTATATTAAAGAAAGTGACAGCTCTACATTTTACACAAGGAAAGGGACTGGAGTGTCATTTCACTGGTACAGGGAACTCCCAAATAAGGGAATTCTATTCCTAAATCAGGCTGGCACCTTCCCTGCTCTTTCATAGTCTTAGTTGCCTTCAACATTGAGCACTGACAGGTTCAGTGAATTGCCCAAAGTCAGACAGCCAGGTGTCAGAAGTGAGACTTGAATCCAGGTCTTCCTGGTTCTCAGGATGTCTCTCTATCCACTACTCAATGCTACCTATCACATTTTACATGTAAAAACAAAGGAACAAATTTGGTTAAAAAAACAACTTTCCTTTGTCTTAGAGCTAATTTTCTAATCAAAATCTTATATAGTACAGATTCTTCAAATATAATTACTTCTAGCACATATCTGAAGTGTCCATTCTTACACTTAGTAAAAAATAGATTTGCAAATCATGGTAATGATTAAATGCTAATTTTAAAAGGCATCTTCATTTAGGCCTGTGATCTCTATACTCAGTTTAGAATAAACTGGTAGTTTATCCTCAAAATACAGAAAGGCACAGAAACATGAGTATTAGAATCTACTACTAAGTTAGGAACCAAGTATTATATGAACAAATACATGACAACTCACCTTTATAAACATTTAAAGTTATGGTTCTTACAGCAATCCTGACCATACTTTCAGGGTGATTAAAAAATTTGATGGCTTCTGTGTACAGGGCAAAGTCATTTGTGTGCTAAAACATAAATGGCATGCAAAATAAGTTACAAAATCTCCAGGATGGTTTTCGCCACTCTAGCATTTTATTAAAGAACTTAAAAAGGAAAAAACACTAACAATGCACTAGCTACACCATGGCGCCTATGCTAAGTAATCCAAGTCTAGGAGAATAGCAACCCAGGATGGAACCATTAACAATGATCTTACTGCCCTCTTGTGGACATTTTTTCCTTTATATAGAATGGAACGTGGTCAAGCGAAAGCCAAAATGTTCCATATATGCATAACTTAAAGTTACAGTCTAGAACAACATATTTGAAAGTAATAGTTCCCCTACTGAAATGTAAGCTCCTTAAGGTCAGAGATCATGCCTTATTTATTTCTGCCCCTTCTGGGCCTAGTACAATACTTTGTATCTAGTAGCTACTCAGTATTTGAAGAATTAACAGAAACAACCACACATTTATTTATAATGTTATATATTATAATTTATAATATTTTATATTTATATTTTAATTTTATATTTTATAATTAATATAATAATAAAATTGGTAATATTTATAATATTACAGAGTGATATTCTGAGAATCTATGTAGTCTGTTTTTATGATCCATTTATAGGTCTTTGCAATCAAGAGTATGCCTCACCCTCATAGCCATGAGCCACATATCTAAATATCATATTCATGTAGAGAAAAGATTCTGTCCATTATACATTTATATGATCCTATTCTATACCAATAGGAAAGGGAGAAAAAATAAGGCTCAAACTTTCATTTCTGTAAATTTTCAGAGATTATTGCCACTCTTCTCTGTAAATACCCTTACTTGCATCATTTATTTTATGGTTAATTTCTATAAAATTTTAAATCACAAAAAGGCTTTTCCCCAGTCATTTGGTATACCTTTAGGTCCTTCTCACAATCAATCAGAATATGTTCAAAGAATCCAAACTGATTTTTACATTAAAATAAGGAAGGTAAATCTATTTTAAAAACCAAACATTCCAAAACCAAATAAAAATAAAAATGACTTTTTGATTATTTATTGGATTACCCATACATGATGCATTCCTACAGTCCACTTAAAGAAGATGGCATACTTGCTTAAATAGATAACATTTCTAGAAACAATACAATATAAGCTTTAGTCATATATTCATAATGGAGTTTTCAAAAAAATTGTTTCAATAGCTACTACTTACCTCATTATAAAAGAAATGAACGGTGTGATTGTTGAGTTTTAATGAAAGCGTCTTTAAGAATGATATATAATATGCCATAATCTCCTCATCAGAAAAGTCAAATTTATGGACAATGATAGAATTTACATAGTTATTAGACAGCAAATAATCTAGGGACAAAAAAGGATATATCACAATAGGATCTATCATACTCAATGAATATTCAAAAACAATTTAATATATTGCATTACTGTGGCAGTACCAGTCAAGCATCTCTATTTCAGTTGTAAAGGAAGTAAATATTTTAACACTTTAAACAATTTTCTCTCTTATATTCTACTCTTCAAAATTTATTCAAGGACAAACAATTCCCTAGCAAATCTGAACCCTTTCCATTAAAACCAAAGAAACAACTTCAATGGAAAAATAAAACTTTAGCAAGGCAGGGAGTGGGGGAAGGTAGAGAGGAGGCAATTGTAAAGTTACATTAACATTTTCAAAAATATAAAATTATATATGAGCATCAAACTCTCCAGCTTTTGTCAATAACATTCTTCATTTGGCAGTTATAACAGACCCAATTCCTTTTTAAAAATGTTTAATGTGCTAAATGCTAAAAACTTTACATGTATAAAGTTTGAATTTCAACAAATGGATTACTCATCATTCCCTATACATGTTCTATGCCTTCCAAAGAAGAGCACTTTGTATCTCTGATTTAACAAATCATAGTTTATTTTGTACTATAGTCATTTGGGCAGTTAAATGGCACAGGGTATAAATATGCCAGGTCTGGAGTCAGGAAGACTCATTTTCCTGAGTTCTAATCTGGTCTCAGACACTTTACTAGCTGTAAGATCCTGGGCAAGTCATTTAACTGTTTGCCTCGGATTCCTCATCTGTAAAATGAGCTGGAGAAGGAAATGGGAAAATACTCCAGTATCTTTGCCAAGAAAACCACAAACAGGGTCCTGAAGTGTTAGACACAACGGAACTATTTGTGAATGAACTATACTCCCCTCAACTAGATTACAAATACCATTAGGGATAAGAACTTATTTATCTTGAAATGTCTCCCAATATAGAATACAGAACTTTGTAAATAAAAATAAATGAACAAAGGTTAATTGGTGAAATACCAAGGAGAGTAAGCATATTTTTATTTGAGGCTTCCCACTACCATTTCCCACAAAGATTTCAAAATAACATATATTCTCATTTTAGAGCTAAGGAAATTGCAGTTTAGAGAAGTTAAATAACTCTCTTGGTTACTAATGCTATCTGGTTAGACTGTACTCTTTTCTCTAAAGAGAGGAAGGAGCCACATAAGCAGAAACTATTAATATAACTGATAAGAACGAAGTGAAGTTCCTTGACTTGAAGGGAATTTTTGGCAACTTACATTTTTATTCGTATCTGTTCTCTTCATAATTAGTTTTCAAAAAATTTTTTATTAATTACGTATTAACCTAGATCTATACATTTGTAAAAAGGATCCAGCTCACTGTCTAGTGCAGTATAAAACTCTAGAGATCCTAATATCCTCCAGGTCATCCATAATATTGGTAATGTTTTGGGCAGGGCTGATTGTCAAGCAGGTTATTTCCATCTCAAAACCAGAACCAAAATGAAGAAATTAAAATTAATCAACTTGAGTCTGTCTCATTCATACTAAATTGCTGACAGACTCTGCCTACTCCAAGGCTCTTCCAAACAAGCTGTGACTAGCATAAGACACTGTCACATCTCTCTTCATTTCAGGAAAGAAAAGTCTCAGTGATCATTTGTCATGTAGGCTGTAAGGGGATTCTTTTTCATGCAAGAGTTTGACTAAATAGCTTACAATTTTATGTTTCCGAGTCTTCACCAATATCTCTTTTATTCCCTTCTTCCAAGGGATAAGGAGACACACATCCTGGGTTTTTCCTGTCTTTCAGCATGTATTGTCTAAGGTGCGAAAATATCCATTTCTTTTCCATGTATATACATACACATTCCCCTCACTTTTACATCCTTCCCTCCTCCTTGTTCTTTCTATTCTTAACATTTACAATTTACATCAGAGCATTCTCTCCCACTCTGGTGTAGTTCCTTGTTGGATTCAAATTGTGAGTGGCCTTGAATGCCAATCTAAGGAGTATACATTCTATCCTATGGGGAAAGGAAGTCATTGAAAGTTTCAGAGTATGGGAACAATGGGATCAGATCTGTGATTTTATTTTATCTTATTTTTAAAAACCTTTACCTTCCGTCTTGGAATCAATACTGTATATTGGTTCCAAGGCAGAAGAGTGGTAAGGACTAGGCAATAGAGGTTAAGTGACTTGCCCAGGGTCACATAGCTGGGAAGTATCTGAGACCAGACTGGAACCTAGGACTTCCTGTCTCTAGGCCTGGCTCTCAATCCACTGAGCTACCCAGTTGCCCCCCAGACCTGTGATTTTAAAAGATTAACTTAAAGCTGGGAGGGATATCAGTTAGGAAGCTGCCTTAATAGTCAAGCCATGAGTAATGAAGAACCTAAATAAAGGTCCTGTCAGTATGAGTGGAAAGAAGAGAATTCAAAAGATACTAAGGAGGCACTGATAAGATTTGACAACTTACTAGACCCATAGGACTATGAAAAAAGAAAAGCCGAAGATGGCTGTAAAGTCTGATAATCTAGCTGAAATTCCTTTTAAATGAAAACTAAGATAAAACATTATCACTGCAATGCTAATGAACAATTCCAAATAAAAATACTGCAGTCCAAAATATAGTTTTAAAAGTTTACTTTGAAAGTCAGTCCTTGAGGAAAAATAATAGGTTTTTCTTTTCTAATGATTGAATCTATTTCCATTGCATAAGATGAAGCATACACATGTATACAGCCAGCTCCAACTTCTTTCCTGAACTTAGTCTTACATTTCAAACTATCTACAGGGAAGATATAATTGGATGTCTTACTGTCACTTCAAACTCAGTATATCTCTCTCCTAAGCATAGCCCTTCTCCCAACTTTCCTTTCTCTCTTGTTGGTACTACCACCCCCCTTGATCACCATTATAGTCATTCTTGTGTTTTGTTCAACACAAATAATTTGTGAGCTGGGAACTGTTTGCCTATATGACCACTACATCAGCTTACATACATATAGAATGTACTAATCAACATCCCTAAAAAACTGAACATATTAACAGCTAGATATTAAAATCAAATGCCGAATAATCCTTCCCAAGTAATGGATAGATTTTAGTCCTGTGTAATTTGACCAGCCAAACCATTATGTTTTATTTTGCTTAACTTTAAATGATGATCTATTTTAAACTACAAACCCCAGGTGTAAATTACTTGGCAAATAGAGTCAGATGGTTTAAAGACAAAAAAAAAAGCAATCTTACAAAGTGAGGTCTCGTGACTAATATTCTCAAAAAGGATGTTCAAGGTTTGTAGCAACTGAACACAGACATAACGACCAGATTTCTGACGCAGGATGTTCAAGAAGAAAACAAACATATTCTTCTCCAGGAAAAAGCTAGGATATAATTAGAGAGTTAGTGGTGCATTTTTCATACTCACAATATTCAATTCATATCATATACAGTACACAGAATATTATTATGATTCACGCCCCCAACCATGAGTACAAAATAAAGAAAAATGTCTTCCTGTACAAAAGAAATAAATGATGTTTGAAAAGATCTTAAATTTTACAGAAATGAAAATGTAAGAACAGGTGCTTATAAATTCAATAAAATGCATGTCTTCTAGCTCAAAGGGCATGGAAACAGATTATCTATCCTAAAAAGCACTGAAGAAGAACCTAAGCAGGATGGGAAATTACTTCACTTGTTATACAAGTATGAAATCATTTATAATTTTATAAAGTCAATAAATACTACTTTAACACTTAAAGTCATCTCCTTAATATTTTACTTTAGTATTTGTGTATGCTAAGACATATCTTATATTCCCGATATATTTTGAAAACTGTAGCTAAAGTTGCTGGCAAAATAAACGTGTTACTAAATACTGACTGATCTTAAGTATAATTTTCAAGTCAAAAATCAAGAAGATTGATGAGAAATGTTTTAACTGATCAAGAATTATCTAATGTTTACTGATATATATATCAACAGAAGGTCATGAAGTCTACATTCTCACTTCTCTTCAGATTAAAAATTTATATAAATTATGTAAAAATAAATGGTTTATTCTTAATTTGGATTCTTTTAAAATAAACAAATTTAGCAAATTCAGGTATAGAAAATAGATATAGTTGCTGTAATCCTTTCTTTAACAATATTTCCCTAAGTAGACACCCAGGATAACCTTTTCCAACTTTCTTTTAATATCTTTTCCAATATAGCCCATAAGAAATTTGGTTATATTTCTAAACAGCATCTCTTTTGAATCCACCACATTTTTCCTCTTGGTTCTTAATGGCACCCATCAAACTAGCAAGAATTTTAAAGGGGTATTCAGATTAGGATCTTCCAACATCAATTTTGCCATTATTATTTAACCAAAGTGCTGGATAAGCATGTAGAATTTTTCAGAATATCCTTATTTTTCTTAAAGGTGACATTCAAATTTGTCTCATTTTAAATCTAACTAGAGGAGGAGTCTTTTCTCACACTTTGAGGAAAGATCATTAGACATTGTTTACAGGAAAGATCATTAGACAATGTTTAGGGAATAAATTATACAGTACTACATTGTGATTTCTGAAGGCTGTAGCTTTCTTTTACATTATCTTTTAAATTTTACATGCTATGCCTTTATATTGTAGCAACAATGAGAGCATGCAAAAAAAATCTACGCCCAAATACTGATGTCCCTAGGGACAATCTATGGTATACATTTTGAGAAACATTCAAAAGAAAGAAAAAATAAAAAAAGAGTCCTTACTCAAATACGGAGCTGTCATTCTGATCCCCCCAAATAAGAATCTCCGTGATAGAACGTATAGTTTCCACTAGTAAGTTCCGGTTTTGTTCAGTTACTGTGGTGTTTTTGGTCAAAACATGATACAAATATCTAGAAAGAAAAAGAAAAGAGAAACAAAAGAAATCAAGGTCTGGTGCAGTTATAATAGTATTATTCCAAAACAACTCAACTGAGCTATGAGTTTCACATGATTTTGTAACAACTGCCTGTTAAAATTAAACACAGTTCTTCACAAAGAATGGATCAAAAATCACAGGAGACACCAGGTATATTTTTAAGGTTTAAATTGGAAGGGCCTTTAGTCCAACCCCCTAATTTGACAAGCTATGAAAAAAGTGAGACTCAGAAGATGTAACCAACACAAAGTCACAGTGGTTCTAAGTGGCAGAGCCAGAGTGCTAAACCAAATGCTCTCATTTCTACATCAAACGTGCTCTCTTCTGCTAAACCTCAACCTTGTTAATTTAAGCACTTGATGTAGCTAGTAGGAATACCACAATTTATTCCCTTGGGTTCTAATTAACTACTTTTCCAGAACATTCTTCACATCAGTAACAGGAATGCTGTATCCTCTGAACTGAAAACCACATGAGGGGGATGATTCATGAGGAACCCCAGATATTGTCATCCTCACTGTCAGATGAATAAGAATATATGGTTTGGAACTTCCTAAAATAGAATACTCTACAAAAGTCCTACTCTAATGCCTCTTTGTGGTATAGAGATAACCTTTGGCCTTCCAAAGTGGAACACAAGCTCGAGCTGGAACATTTTCAAGTAGAGTTTTGATTGGCAGACCCACCAACCTAAAATTGGGAAGGCATAGCACCATGGCTACTAGGTAACAAATATTCAAGGTTACATTAATTCATGCAGATTGCCTAGTATAGCATCAGGGGATTGCACTGGTAAGGAACTATCTCCATGCTTATCAAACTAAGTAGATTTGAGATACTAAAGTCTGAAAAACAGAAACGGTTCCACCTATGTAAAAGTGATCCTGCAGAGGATCAGGAGGATTACAGATCCAGAGCTACAGCTGATGTCAGTACTATAGCATGCTGCCTCTTTCAGGGAAAGGACCTCAGAACACATATAAACAAGTCTAACCACCTTTTAAATCATAACCCTTGAATTTCATTATTCTATAAATATACTAATAATTTCACATCTCTCCATCTACAATTGCATCACATACATTTAAAATACTTTTTAGATGTAACGTTCAAGAGAAAAATTCCCAGTCTGATTTCCCTCCCATACATTTCTTATTCCCTAAACAATAATGCTTTCTCTAACTATAGGGGGAATTTTCTCATTAAGATTTAAAATAAACATTTTAATTCCACAAATATGTATTAATTGACTGCTAGATGTCCATTACTATTACAGTATTTTGTAAGTATATTAACAAAAAGCTGAAGATAAAATTTCTGTCCCCAAGGAGTTGACATTCTTCCTGGAAGAGTAAGAAAGATATATTAAAGGAAGGAAACAGGTCAGAAAATAATCCAAAGTATACAGGCAATAAGGTGCTACAAAAATTTAGAAAGCAAAAAGATCAATATAGACCACAGCAGATAGAGCAGTGTGGGCCTAGAGTAAGGAAGATGAGTTCAAATTTGGCCTCAGACACTTTATATGTGACCCTGGGCCAGTCACTCAACCCTGTTTACCTCAGTTTCCTCATTTGTAAAAAGATGAGTTGGAGGAGGAAATGGCAAACTACTTTAATATTGTTGCCAAGAAAACCCGAAATGGGGTCAGACATAATTAAGATGAATGAACAACAAGACAACCACTGAAGCTACAAAGCTTCAAGGAAATCAGAAATTGGGATAGTAGAAAAATCAGTATTTATAAGATGCTTAAAATTTTCTCTTCTATGTTAATAGTCTCAGGGAAAAAGTAGTAATAAAAACCATTATTATAATCCTGCAATGAAAATACTTTAGAGCATAATAAATAAAAGCCTATTTAAAAAACTTGAAAAAAGAAAATGCATAGAAACATCATGACTGCATTCTGAAGCAGTTGGTTCAATAAAAATTAGAACCAGAAATAAAAGAAACTCAGCTAAAGTAGCAAGTGCCAATGCCAAATCATCATGTTTCTCTTCCAGAAGACATTTATTTATTTTATTGAAATCTCCCAATACCTATTTTGAATTTCTGTGGACTTCAGACCTTTAGGGGAAAAAAACAACAACACATTTTTTTTTTGGTAATTTCTTTTGTGACACTCAGTATCACAATGGGAATAAAGGTAATCCACTTTATTAGAGATTGCATTCCAAATACATACAGTTTAAACACTCCTTACAAGTTATCTTATGCTATTTAAAAATCCTTCAATAGTGTCTTTGAGAATACCAAACCTAAAATATTAGATATTTCAACACGCAAAGGTAGCAGAAACCTGCAAAAAAAAAAATAGCACCGGGGGCAGCTGGGTAGCTCAGTGGATTGAGAGCTAGGCCTAGAGACAGGAGGTCCTGGGTTCAAATGTGGCCTCAGTCATTTCCTAGCTGTGTGACCTAACCCTACATATGTGTGTGTATACACCTCTGTTAAGAGTTAAAGCAAGGGGGCAACTGTGGGTGGCTCAGTGGATTGAGAGTCAGACCTAGAGACGGGAAGTACTAGGTTCAAATCTGGCCTCAGACACTTCCCAGCTGTGTGACCCTGGGCAAGTCACTTGACCCCCATTGCCTAGCCCATACCTCTCTTCTGCCTTGGAGCCAATACACAGTATTGACTCCAAGACAGAAGATAAGGGTTTAAATAAAAAAAAATAGCACCCATAAGAAGCATTTTATATCTATCTCTAGTTGAATGAATGGAGGGGAAAAAGGGATATTTTTGGAGAGATATGATACCTACCATTAGGTTTTACTCTGTTAAAATGACATGAAATCTGGGAGAAGATTTTCCCCCCATTAAAAACACAACTAATTTCATTATCTAAAATCAATACAAGCTAAAAATTAACTCCTTGAAGCCAGGTGCTTTTGGCTCCACTCGTAACATAAATTGTTATCTATTTCAATATCAGAAAACATAACAATCCAGCATTTTGGCTTACCCACACTTTTATAGTGAGACTACAAAACTTGAAGTGTGTCCAAATTTGTGACACTTGTTGTTTAAGAAAGGAATAAAAATTAATCATGTTGAATATATCAAAGCAAACTCTGGCCATTTCTCTAAGTCTGGAAGATTCAGTATTAAGAATAAATTTCAAATGCAAAAAATCACAAAAATACACGCTGGATTTTAGTCAATTAAAAATTCTAATTTAAAAGCAGCCTCAATAAAGAAAACAACAAAAATACTAGAGAAAGTTTTAAAAAGTTGTTTGGTCCTTCATCTTAAGAGCAATTGTGGTGCAGATCAACAGGCAAGTGCTTTCCTCTATCAATCAAACTGCTCCTTCAGTTCAAAGGCCTTCTGGTTTTTTCTATGAATGGAGAGGCATTCACTCATATCTAATTCCAAAGCACAAAGTTAAACATAATATATATGCTTATATATACAACAGTGATTTTCAAATAAGGAATATTTTCCTTTAGGTTTTACAAATTTAAGTCATTAAATGAGAAAATAGTACAAATTCAATTTCACCAAATACCAGCATATAATATTTTATCATATTAGACTATAATAACACACATACATGCTAAAATACATTTCTTATGGGCAACTAAGTGGCTAAGTGTATAAAATGCCAAGCCTGGAGACAGAAAATCCTAGGGTTTAAATCTGGTTTCAGATGCTTCCTAGCTGTGTGACCCTGGGCAAGTCATTTAACCCTAACTGCCTAGCCCATACCTCTCTTCTACCTTGAAAATGATACTGATTCTAAGACAGAAGGTAAGAGTTCTTAAAAAATAAATTCAGTGAATTTCTTAAAGTACTTTTTTTCTTAAAAAAAAAATTCTTAAAGTTTTATTCCTCTCCTGCACAAATACCAATGTTTCTCTATTGTCTTCAAACCATAAGCTCTCTACGATGTAGGTCAACTAGCAGTCTACTAGCATTTATTATAGATCTACTATATTTATTAAGGATATACTAAGGATCTACTAACTAAACACTGAAAATACAAAGACGCAAAAGACAACCACTCCTCTCAAGGAGCTCAGTCTATTGGGAAACAACTTGACAGCAATTATATGCAAACAAGATAATTACGGGATTATTTTAGATAATCTGGAAAGGCTTCTTATAGAAGGTGGAATTTTGGATGAGACTCAAAAGAAATCAGGGAACCTAAGAGACAGAGATACAGAGCGAGAGGGTTCTAGGAAGTGATATGGTGAAACTTGTCTTTAGGTAGATCAATTAGCCAGGTGAGAGAGCAGGATAAAGTGGAGTGAGGCAAAGAGACCAATCAGCCCAACAGCACAGGCAAAAAAGGGTATTCAGCCATAATATCTTTTTTTTTTTACTTTTACTTTCTGTCTTAGTAACAACTTTAAGACAGAAAGGCAAGGGCTATACAACTAGGGTTAAATGACTTGCCCAGGGTCACACAGTTAGAAAGTGTTTAAGGCCAAATTTTAATCCAGGTCTTTTCGACTCACCTTTGCCACTTAGAATCCTTCCCTCCAAAACTCAGCTCATTGCTTTGTACATCAGAGGTTCATAACTTTTGGTCATATGGATTTGTTTTGTTTTTTAATACTCCAACAACCATTTTTCAATATAATTGGTTTCCTCTGTAATCCTATGCATTTTATTCTATCTTTTTAAAAACAATGCTCTTTCCCATGAGATGGTGGACTAAACATATTTTCTGATCTCTTCTCAAACCCTTCCACAACAGAAATTATGCACCAAAGATAAAGCAATTTCAATGTCTCCATGGTTGAGGACATCAGGAATTTAAAAGAATGTTAAAAATAAAAACAAAAAACAAAAAACAACTCATGAATTAAAGCTCAATGACCTTGCGTACAATCAGCACTTCTCCCCCATTTCACAGGTTACTTGCAACCACTAGCTGATCCAAGGACACATAGGCTTACAACAAAACTCCCCTCACGACACCCGTATCCCCTCCTCCTTTCTATATCTTTAGACTATGGAAGTCAGTCAGAGACCTAATACTACCTGAACTGCCCATGCCAGGGTAAATAGTTCTGAACTTGCTACAGGGGGCAAATAACTCTGTGGCACCAGGAAAATACCGCTGCTACCACTGCTGCCATAAACAACCTGGGACAACATCAGTGCAAGAAGACTGCACTGTGATGGGCCAGAGAACTCAGGTACTAAATCGGGATAGGATCATTTATTTGGGGGGGGAGGGGAGAGGTGTCTGAAGTATGCCATTAAGCCTGTGTGAAAGTCTGTGTAGAAGAGCATATTATTTAGCTGAAGCCAGTTCTAAACACATAAAAGTCACTTGGGATAGAGGCCTTAGTTGGTGAACTAAATTGGTGAACAGTGAGTTGTCCAGCATGGTAGGAAGCTGAGATTCTTTGAGATCCAGGCCCCAAGGAAACCATCAACAAAGGGTACAAAGTCAGAAAGTGAATTGCAAAAAATTAGGGGAAGGGGGTAGGGCTGAAATTACTAAAGATCTCAGAAAAAAGAAAATTCAAAAGCCTTGAGCATAAGCATATAAATCTACAGGAAAAACATTAGGGATTTTTAAATTTCCTTTTATTATTCCCACCTGAGTCATTCCTCTTGCAAATTTTGGTCAACTAAGTTTATCATGATAATGCTCTTACCTGACCAAAATTTGACTCAAGAAATAAGACTTGACATTTCTCAGATAAAAGTCAAAGTGCTTTAGTTATTTGTTTGTTCCCCTGACTAACAGGTTGAGGGTTTCCCTAGTACTCAAGTCTTCTTGCTTATCCTGATGGCATGTAAAATCTCTCCCCCTCAATGAAGCTATTAGTGAGTCCTTTCAATGTGGTTTAAACTATAACCTGACTTACTTTAACTATAGGCTGTTTGACCAGGTTTGTTTCTTTACGGGATATAAGAGATTATGACTGTGTTTAACTAAATATGTTTAACTTTTATGACACTGAAGGAAGTAGGAGTTGTGGAGCTATCTTTTCTTTGACTTTTATGATCCAAGAAGAATGGACAAGATTACAATATATAAATGAATTCTTTCTCTGTCACTAGAATGTAATTTCCTATAAGAAGCCTTGTCAGACCGTAGTGATGATTTGGATTATCTCTAAGGACTGAACCTATGCTTGAGCACAATAATAAAACCTAAGTTTTTATCTCTATAATTTCTATGTTGTGGTAAGGATATTTTTGGCAGTAGTTACTTAACATATGAACTCAGAGAAGATATGTCTCCTATAACAAATAGAAGGAAATATGGCCCCCAGACTTGGTAAATTAATTTGGACATTGATGAACACTATAAAACAAAAGGAAAATGATCCAGTCCTTGATAAGATAGAGCACCCTGTGAAAAGAAAGGAAAAATGGGACTAGAACACATTGTTCCTGGGTGATTTAAAAGAGAAATGAGAATTATTAGAGCAGAACTGATGGCCTGTTCTGTAAAAATAACAAGCAAAATAGAAAAACTAGAATCTACACTAGTAATTCTTACCAAAGAAACAAAAATGAGAACGACAGATTGAAAATGCAAACATAGAGAAGTGAAAGACAACTTAGAAGAAGAGAAATAAAAAACAACAACATTAAAAGAACATATGATCATTATGCAAGTGAAAATATTGATCTGGAAGATAAGATGTGTAGTGTGAAGATTGGATTTAGTTATCTCCTGATTGTAACAATGAAGATACTTAGCTCTTCCTTTATTGTGAAGATTAAATTGTAATCCCCTGATTTTAACAATGAAGGTACTTAGCTCTTCCTTAATTGGGAAGATTGAATTGTAACCCACAATCTATTTTTAGATTTTAATCCCCCAAAGGTGATAACTCAGTATTTGAAGTATATCTACCCATTTTAACTACAAAAAGGTATTAAGTAACTACAAAAGGTGAACTAACAAAAAAAAAAGGTGTTAATTAACTACAAAAGGTGAACTAACGAAAAAAGGTGTTAAGTAACCAAAAAAGGTCTAATCTAAACCAAAGAAGGTGTGAACTAAAGAGTGGGCAGTCCTGGAGAAAAGCATCTGCTGAGACTGGTAGACATGAAATTTAGGGGAGGTGACACAAGAGGAAAAGATCTTTAAAAAAAGGATCAGAGGCCAGAAGAGGAATAGGAAGGAATTTTGTTTTATTGATCCTATGGATGAAGAAAGAGAGTCTATGAAGGGAGACAGAGACCTTGCCCTTAAGCTAAACTTGGAGATTTGGTGCTTAAAAAGTCTACATATACCTCAGGAGGGAGGGAGTTGAAAATCCTGGGATCTGAGTGGAGTGAGAAATCATGGATCTAGGAAGACTAAGGAAAATGAGGGAAAAAAGGCAGCCAGAGGAGGGACTAGAACAGTGGTAGGCTGAATAATCAAGGACATGGTAACAATAAATGACTAAGAACTATTCCTCAATAGATAGGAGGTCAAAGGTTATGAACAAACAGTTCTCAAAGAATTGTAAAGTGTTCACAACTCTGAAAAAATGCAAATTAAAACAACCCTCGAGTTTCACCTCACATGCTGGAAATTGGCAAAAATGGCAATAGTCAATGTTGAAGGAGTTATGGAATGATAAACATACTAACACATTATTCCATTAATGGAATATATATGAACCTATCTATTCTATAAATATATGAATCATGTAGCCATTTTGGAAAGCAATTTGGAATACTGCAAATAAAGTGATTAAAATGTCTATACTCACTCCAAGAAAATTAACAAGAAACCCCCTTATACTCCAAAATGCTTATAGGAACACTCTTTGTGATAACTAATAATTGGAAATAAAGTATATGTCCATCAATTGAGGAATGGCTAAATTAGTCATTTAGTCTTTACAATGAGGTAAATTCCTTTACCTCTTATCTATTTCTTCCCCTTTCTCCCAAGGCATCACCAGTGTTCAGGAATGCAAGAAGAGGCAGAGAGAGTGGTTCTGAAAGCTTAAAAATGTAAGTCACAAGACACAGACATTTTCCATCTAGATTTTAGTTTGGTGTGCATAATTCTCTAAAAGCAATCTTTATTAAAATGGCACAAGACGGGGGAAGCTGGGTAGCTCAGTGGATTGAGAGTCAGACCTAGAGATGGGAGGTCCTAGGTTCAAATCTGACCTCAGACACTTCCCAGCTGTGTGATCCTGGGCAAGTCACTTAACCCCCATTGTCTAGCCCTTACCATTCTTCTGCCTTGGAGCCAATACACAGTATTGACTCCAAGAGGGAAGGTAAGGGTTTTTAAAAATAAACAAATAAACAAACAAATAAATGAATGAATGAATAAAATGGCACAAGCCATACACAGGAACAGTTGTAGATACACAGACAAATCAACAGGCACCAGCCTTCCAAGCTTTTTTACCTGCTTGTCTGATTTACTACCTCTTCTGTTTGGAGAAAATTTTAAGCTCCAATGAGAAAATTCCCTGGCTTTCTCTAGAGGCCAAGCTAACTTACACACAAAAACAAACAACAAGCAAAGAGAGACAATAGGCTGCAGCTTTCAAGGAGCCAGTTTTAAAAGGTGTCCCATTCTAGGAACTAAATTTTGAAGCCTCTTTGTCTAAATAATTTCTCTGATAATTAATTTTGTCCTGACCAAAAGTTGTGACCGTGGTTACTTTTAGTAAGGTTTTACCAAATTTCCAAAAAACTTGCATGTGTCCTGACCATACTGCAGGATCATGACCAGACAAATAACCAGAGGAGTTGGGTTACACTGGACCAGAAACCAAACCCTGGGAAATTAAAGAGAAACCAATTCTGGGTAATACAGAAACCAACCCCAATTCAGAGAAGGTAGGTAAATAACACAGATAAATCCCAGGTAATACAGAAACCAGTCCTGGGTAGAGACCAACCTTGGGTAATAAAGAGACCAACCCCAACTCAGAATGAGTTGGGTAATAAAAGAGGTCCAATTAAAGAGGCAGCTTAACCAAAAGAAACAGTTCTGATTTATGCAGGGAAAGAAGTCCACTTGCTAATCCATTGGAGCAGATGGACATTGCTTGTACTGGGGCCTGGATCCACCTCTCAAGGTTTGAGAAAGGTCCTTCCCCTTGATAAATCCCACTCATAACACACCATTACTGTCAACCAATGATACAGGATAAACCAAAGGATAAGTTAGTCTATAAATTAAGACAAGACTAGGTACACTCATCAGGACACCACAGGTACTATAGTATCAGAATGCCCAATGACTTTATAGCACAGGGGCTTTTAAAGTAAAAATTGCCAAGGGGTAAGAGAGAGAAGGAACCACACAAAGCCAAGAGCAGGGTGAAAGACATCATGGAATTAAATACAAAAGAACTGGTTACAGAGTTGAAGTACAAGAAACAATATGATTGGTTGGAAGTTTGGTGACTGGGGCTGGCAATGTTCCCTCTCTTTTTCCTAAGAAGAGTTCAGTTATTAGAATCCAAGTGCCAGATAGCAGCCTACACTTTTAGACAGCAAAACATCCTTGAAAGATAGCTTAGTGGCCAAAGATGTCAGGTCCTCCCTTTCTTTCTTTCTCACAATCCTCCCAGGTCAGCAAACTTTTCTTATACAGGAAAAGATAAATAGTTAGCAGGAGAGCTAGATTTCTAAACTTAACCCATTTCAGACCAACTGAATTCTGAACTAAGTCCAGAAACACAGAGCCATAATTTAAGCAATTATAGGAAGCAGGTCAAAGCAAGACTTTGGTCTTTAGGTTAGGCCTGTGACTGGTCAGTCTAAAGCCTCTTCTAAAAATGGGAATTTTGCCAGGAAAGTGGCAGGATTAAATTCATTTCTACAACTATAACAGTACATTACTGTGCTGCAAGAAATTTTGTATGTGATGAATAGAAAGATTTATATGAAAGGAGACAAGAAAACAATATACAAACTAACTAAAACAATGTAAATAAAAAGAACTATACCAAAAAAAGGTAAATATAACAAAATTCTAAAAATTCAACAGAATTTACAGAGTTATGAGAACATGCCCCCTTCCCCCAATTCATCTCTTCGAGGAGGTGTGCAGTTCACAGATGTTATACATTGCATATTTTCAGACTTTCTTTGGGGCAGCTGGGTAGCTCAGTGGATTGAGAGCCAGGCCTAGAGACAG
Organism: Monodelphis domestica; assembly: GCF_027887165.1. Classification (NCBI taxonomy): domain Eukaryota; kingdom Metazoa; phylum Chordata; class Mammalia; order Didelphimorphia; family Didelphidae; genus Monodelphis; species Monodelphis domestica. The sequence continues at coordinate 183,247,658 of NC_077233.1, read as the reverse complement.
GAGGTCCTAAGTTAAAATCTGGCCTCAGACACTTCCCAGCTGTGTGACCCTGGGCAAGTCACTTAACCACCATTGCCTGGCCCTTACCACTCTTCTGCCTTGGAGCCAATACACAGTATTGACTCCAAGATGGAAGGTAAGGGTTTAAAAATAAAAAAAAAAATAAAAAATACTCTTTGTTACATAGAATGGCTCCCAGTGTGAGATTTAAAATAATGAAGGTCTTAAATTGTAGTGATTAAAATAGTGGAAGATATAAATTGTGATAGATATAAGAGAGGGTGAGTAAATTTGACCACAGAAAATATGTTTCACTACATGGTTTTTAAATCAAATATAAGGTGGTCGCCAGGGAAATATTCCCAATTATTCAAATACTCAAGTCAACTGGGTTTTATAGAGATTTTAATTAATACAAATGTGGAATTAAAGAAAAGAGAGAAAAAAGGAAATAAGTATGAAGGGCCTTAAGCCAACATGGCCTAGACCTGAGTCTTAAGAGAGAGAGATCAGTCAGTCAGTCTTTTAACACTCACCACAAGGTCTGCCTAAGCAAGGATTCTAGTGACACCAGGCCAGCATCATCTCAGCTGCTTTCACCAGTTCCCTCCTCCATCTGAATGTTTCAGAATCAGTCCTTCCTCAATCTGAATGTTTCAGAATGACTTCCAGCTCTTCTCTGAGCTGTTATTTTTAAGGGCAAAATCTCCTATGTCACCTCCCCTAAGTTCTTCCATCTACCAATCACTGCAGATGTTTTCCAAAAGACAACCCATTTTGAATTCACAGCTGAGTAGATTAATCTCTTTAGTAAGTCAGAAAAAAAATGCTGCTGTGTCAACTAATTTCATTAAGAGAAAACCTCTGAGTAAGTTTTTACCTTTTAGATCTAATATCTCTTTCTCTGGATAAATCAAGGTCCATATATGTATTCCCCACGTCAATAAGTCTGTCCATAAACTGGGAGGGTGTTTCATCATTATGTTGTCAGGGTTTTTCAAATTTTGACCATTTTTCAGGTCTATCAGAGCAAGCTCTCATGGCTGTCAATAATGCTTCTCTGGCCTGGTTTAGTTTTGTGTAATCTAGTTCAACATTGGGGTTCCAATGTGGATCTTCAGTTGGCCAATAATGTCCTCTTCTACCTCGCTTTTGATTAGCCAGAGAGATGATTTTATTTTTCTCTCTCTTTGTTAATAATTCTTCTAATATATTCTCAACATCCAACCAAGTGGGGTCAAAAGTTCTGAATATGTTCTCTAATTTTTTTATAATATTGGTTCATCCTCAAATGATGGCATATCTTCCTTCAATTTTTTTTTAATCCTCAGGGGGTAAAAGGTGTATGATGTCTTACAGATATCAAGTTTCCATTTTTATTAAAAGTGGGTACTTCCCTTAAAGGAAATAAACTTTCTAAATTATTTGGTACTCCTGTTTCTAGACTTCTTGCTCCATTTTCAATTGGATAAGTCTGAGACATAGAAGAGTTGGGCACATTAAAAGAAAGGGTTTGTTGTCCCATAGTGCCAGAAAATTCAGAGGTAGGGTGTGAATTTAGATTGGAATGTGAACTTAAAGTAGATTGTGTAGGATGAGAAGGAGGAGCCAAGGAAGAAGTGTGAAAGGATACAGAGGTGTTTGGATTGGAGGAATCAGTAAGGTGTGAAGTAGAGGGATTAAGATCAGAAGTATGGATAGGATGTGAACTTAGAGTTGATTGTGTTGGGTCGGAAGTGTGGGTGGGGTGTGTACTCAAGAGTGGGTTGATTAGAATTAGAGTTTTCTGAGGCCAAGGGGGCAGGGGGAGAGGTAGGTTGGTTAGAAGCAGGGGGTTCTAAGGCCGAGTTGGCGGGAGGAGCTGTGTCCAGAGCAGGGTGGGACAGAGATTCTGATAATGTTCTTAACTCTCTGTTAATGCTTCTTATAAAAGTTACAATCTCTCCCTGACCTTCCTCTATAAGCTCCTGTCGAGTATTTAGTTCTTCAATTTGTTGAATATGAGAGGGAGCAATTGGTTGGTTTGACTGAGAAGTGAGTTCTTCAAGGAAATACAATATTAAAATACAATAATCAAAAACTCAAGGGAAAGTAGTATGTCAATTAGATTTTGCCATAAGTTCCATGGAATGAGCCCTTTCAGAGAGACAAGGAATTCTGTATTTATAAGATTGGTCATGGGGCTGATGAGCCAGCTGCTAAGTAAGCTGCAGACCAATGTTTGTACTAAGAAAAGAACAAAGTATTTACTGAAACTCCAGTTGTTAACTAAGTTCTGAACTGTCTGTGACTCCATATTTCTTAAGTAAAAACGTGGGAAGCAGGACAAGGCCAAAAAGTTTTCCCAGGTTTTTCTAATCCTAATTTAGGCAATTGCTAGCCAGGATCTTAGGGCCCTGTTGCTAAGATCTAAAAAGGCTTAATTTAAGGAGAATCAATTACTCACCGGTTCTTGCAGCTATAAATTTGAAGTCAAGTTAAAAAAGAAAACAAAACTGACTAATAGGCAAGTAATAAAACAAAGAGATAAAGGAAAGAGATTTCACAGAAGTCTTTTGAGGGTTTCTCACCAACTTCGTGAGGTCGCCCCATAGCAAGGAGTTTTCTCCTGTAAAGCAGTCCCAAGTAGGGATGGGGTAGAGATCCTCCCATAGCAAGGAGTTTTCACATTCAAGTAGAGTTCTCACTATCTGGTAGGGAATTATTTCAAGTAGGGAATTGGAAGATTCCTCAATGTGGAGTAAAATTTTTAACATTCATAAGTCTATGAAATTTTAAGGTTTATACCAGAAAGGGAAGGGAAGAGGAATATCTGGGGAAACTATGATGATGTGAAAAACAGATATCAATAAAAATTTATTTAAAAAACAAAACAAAAACAATAAAACCTCTACATAAAATTTTTAAAGTTTTTGTACAATCAAAGCCAATGCAACAAAAATTAGAAGGAAAGTTGGTAGATTAGAGAGGAATCTTTGTAGCAAATTTCTTTTATAAAGAGAAATCTCATATATATATATATATATGCATATATATATATATATACTTTCTAAGATATATTGGAACTGATTCAAATTTATAAGAATAAGAGCCATTTCCCAATTAATAATTGGTCAAAGGATATGAATAGGAATTTTTCAAAGGAAGAAATCTAAGCTATCAATAGCCATATTAAAAATGTAAATAATGAAAACTTATGTGGAAATTTATTAAAATTAAAAATGTTTTTAAAGTTAATAATGAGAAAAATGCAAATTAAAACAACTCTGAGGCACCACCTCATATATCTCAGAATAGCAAGTTGACCAAAAAGAAAACTGACAAATGCTGGAGAAACTGTGAAAAAATAGGTACGTTACTCTACTAATGAAGAAACTGTGAATTGGTATTGCTATTCTGGAAAGTAATTTGGAATTATGCCTAAAAAGCTATTATTAAACTGTGCATATACTTTGACTTCATGATATCAATATCAGGTCTATATCCCAAAGAGAAAAAAGTACCTTAGAGCAGCTCCTTTTGTGGTGGCAAAAGAATTAGAAACTGAGGCTGTATTTATCAGTTGAAAAATGGTATATGATGAAATGTTGAAGGAACAATAAGGTGAACAGAAAGTATATGCCCCTTTTGTGGCTAATATATTTTGAATCCTGTCTATAAATTTAAAAGTTGGAGTAATAAATAAAACAAAAACACATAACAGATCTTATAAAAAAAAAAAGTCCAACTCTCCCCATCTTAAAAATAAAATACCTAGTGGCAATTAGAAAAAAAGTCTTTATTTTATCAGTAACAATTAAAATTTCTGAGAGACTGGCTTCTGGGTAAGAAAATCAATTTATTGATTAGGCTAGCATTGACCAATAAGTTAATTGGTCAGTGATCTCTTGGTGATCAAAGATGAAGAAGTCCCCTCATACAGATCCATAAATAGACAATTTTGGGAACTCATTTTTCAGCCCCTCCCTTGGACATCCCAAAACATCTCTAATTGGTGAATAGCTAATGAGGAAGTGATCCATCAAAACTCTCAACTTCTCCCCATCTCCTCATAGATGGTTGGTAGTTGCATAGAGATCTTATGTTCCTCAATTATTGGGGGGCGAAGTCAAGTTCTGTCTGGTCAAATTCAACCCCTGTAATGATTCTTAATGAGGAACTGAAGGACTCATATTTTATTGCATTTAGGCACATCTTGCCTGAGTTAGTTAGTTAAAACTTCATCATCTCAATCTTCTATTTGCCTACAGTGGAAGATTCTCTGGGGTAGGGAATTTCTTGGAATGCCCTAAGAACAAAGGAATGAAGTCCGAGTCTGAGCCTCAAATTGGGACTCAGAAATAGAAATAATTCAATATTATAAAAATATATCTTCTCATATCTTTCTTCATTACCTTTATCCCAAACTCACCATTCTTACAAGGGACTACTATCCTTCCAGTCACCCAGGAAGGGTTCCTTAGACTCATCCTTGATGTCATACTCTTATTCATCCCCCCATATCCATATAAATTGTCAAGTCTAATTTATTCTACCTTCATATCTCATATCTATTCTAATTCAGACCTTCATTTCACTGTCTATTGTTATAGTTTTAACTGGCCTCCCTGGTTCACATCTTTCCTCTCCAATCTATACTCCATATGATTGCCTAAGTAATATTTTAAAGCCCAGGTATGACTGTCAATCGTCTACTAAAGAAGCTCCAGTAGATCCCAGTGCCTCTAACATAAAATATAAATTTCAGATTGGGTTGTCAATTCTTTCACTACTTAGTTACAACCTACCTTTTTAGAATTATTATACATTTCTCCCCTTAATATATCCTTTCCTTTTGGTCCAGTAAAACTGGCCAGCTTACTAGATCTCCAACTTACTAGGTTCCAAGGCAGAAGAACAATAAGAGCCAAGCAAGAGGGATTAAATGACTTTCATAGGGTCACACAGCTAGGAAGTGTCTGAGGCAAGGTTTGAACCCAGGCCCTCCACACTATAGGCTTGACTCTCAATCCCCTGATCCACCTTAATGTTTCCTAGCTACCTGTTTTTAGACAAAATATTTATGAGAGTCATCTATTTACAAATCAGACATCCCAGATGAGAAGAAAAATGGGCTTTTATAAACAATATTCAAAAACAGACTACATCTTTACTACCTCATAATTAACTGAAAGATATAGACTATAAGATCTTTGTGCTTATTGTTGATGATGAAAAAGCATATAATGCCTATTTTTTTAAAGTCACTTTTCCAGCTCTTTTACAGCAAAGTGTTTTAAAATTTCTTGGGAGATTGAACAGATAACCTGTTCAATGATACTGATTAAAAAACATGATGTGAGACGTAAAATAGGGAGTTGCATGTTCAGAACAGGTATTCACCATTGTGATGAAAAAGATTCAGGGCAGTCAGGTAAAGGAAGTATTTCCTATGGATGGTGAGCCCTCCCAATGCTTCTATTTTCAGATGTCCTTGTGCTGACTATATCAAGCCCCAGAACACTGCCAGAGCCTCCTAGAAAATAAAAATCTATAATCAAAGGAGTTTGACTTATTTATCCACACAGAAAATGGTCAATAACCTTTTATTAAACACCTGTCATACTATATAAACTATATATATATATATATATATATATATATATATATATATATATATATATACACTATATAAACACTAGAGATACAAAGAAAGGCAAAAGACGGACCCTGCCTTCAAGCAGCTCTAATATAATGGGGTAAAACAGGGGTCCCCAAACTACGGCCCGCCAGTCACATGTGGCCTCCTGAAGCCATTAATCTGGCTCCCACCACACTTTCGGAAGGGGCTCCTCTTTCATTAGTGGTCAGGCGTCACTCACATACAGTACTACTTCTGGGGACATAATCCTTTACATGGCACCTTGTTCTGAGAGGAAGTGAATGAGGTACCACGCAAAGAATTATGTGGCTGCACAATGGAAGATGTCAGCATGGTGAGTGGCGATCTGGGGGAGGGGATTCCACTGTGTATACTGCTGCCTGGGGATTTGTTCATAATTTTTTTTTTATAGTCTGGCCCTCCGAAGGTCTGAGGGACAGAGAACTGGCCCCCTGTGTAAAAAGTTTGGGGACCCCTAGGGTAAGACAAACATAAAATTTAGGGGTTAAAAAAAGGGAAGGGAAGGTTAGTGGGCACAGTGACATGGTGACAACCTACAACTGTATGGGAAATTATGAGCTGAGAGGAGCTTTCTAATGTACAACTTTCCCCTTTTCCAACCATAGGGAGAGAGGGGCCAGGGAATAATGAGAAGATGTGAGTCTGAATTGATGAAATCTTGCAGAAAGATAGATTATTGGACACAAAGGACAAGTCTAGGAGATTAGCTAGGTAGGAAATGAAAGGTGGTTGCACTGGACTCTCTTCTGAAATGGAGGGTCTTCAAAGAGTTCTCTGATGCTCACCTTTTACCCTCTCAAATCAGAGGAAGGAAATGCTTCTAGGGCCAGGGAAATACAAAATATTTGAAGAATGGCCAGATTTCAATATGCATCTGGACATGCTATGAAGGTTATTCTACAGCATTTATATCTGGGACAGATACCACAAGATGGACAATTTGGGTCAAGTTGACAGGGAGAATGGATTAGACTGCTTTCAAGAAATAGCAAAGTTATTTTATTGACTCCAAGCATTCATTAAAATGAAGACCTCGCTTTTCAAAACTAACATTTTATCAATGTTCCTATATAATAACATTTTATTGGTGTTCCTATATAGCAGTAAGATAAAGAACACTACTGCCTCCTAAAAGATTATATCACAAGAAGGCAATGGAGAAGCATATAGTAGATAAAAACTGGCTGAGGCATATAACAAAACCAAAAACATTTTCTGAAAGAAAATGATAAAGTTCATCACCAAGGAATTACATGATAGGAAGACAAGATAAGTTGGTCAGGTAACAAGAGTAAAGAATGATTGATGGAAAGTTACCAGGATATACTAATTCCCTTCCTCCATGTCAGGATATAACAAGATAAGCCCCTGAAACATGGGTAGATCACCTACTGAGTGAACTTTTAGAAGAACTGGAAAGAGAGTACCACAGGAAAAACAAGGTTTAATAAGTTGTGAATGGCAATGTTGAAGGCAACTCTTGAATCCAGAAGATCACGGATCCATTTGAGTCCTGGATTATCTCCGGGCCCTAGAAACACTTAATAAATGTTTAGAATCGATTCATATCAAGCCCCTTTCCAAATCATACAAAGGAAATTAAGTATTCAAGTGAGAAACAAATGTTATTATCAAAAGGCAGTGTCTTCCTTGTGGGTCACCTGAGAAACAGTGCGAGAGCTGTGCTACTTTAGATATAAAGACAGATAGAGAGCATTCTCCAAATATCAAGCTTTGGCAACCTTCAATTTAATGCCTCCCAAATAATGGAGAAACCATTAAAATCTATAGAATGACACTAGAAAATAAAATTAAATCAAGGTGCTTATGTGCACAGCTTCTCCCTGTGACTCATGCCTAAAAAATGTAAACTAGGTCAGTGAGCAAGACTGGGGCTGGTATATCATTAAGCCTACCACTACATGCTTCATCTGTTGTCTATATAGCTGTAATTTTCACGCCAAAGAAAGATTCAGCCTAGCAGCAAAAGTAACAACCAAACACAGTCTAACTCAGTAAAAAGCTACAGGTATTTGGATATACATTGAAGTGACATAACCTCAAATACCAGCCAATAAGTATTTTAAAGAATTATAAAATGTATTATTGGATTATCTGTGCTTGGTGCTATAGTGGGATTGCAAAGAACACAATACAATCTCTACTGATTATAAATTTAGAATCTAATTGGGGAGAAAAGTCATGAAACAGAGCAAACAATATATAATAAAATGTTCATTATAAAGTAGAGACAAAAAGTTTAAAAAGCAATAAGTAAAAGGAAAAGATCAAGATAGGCTGGAAGCACTGGTAAATTTTTACAGAAGAACCTAGGCACTGAAAAATGGGGAGCATATGGCTAGGCAGTGAGGATATTTTATACAGGAAAAACAGCACTGAGTAAGGTCACTGAGCCAAGAATTAGAAAACTGATGAACAGGGAGAATGGAATCAGATTATATACAGGGCATAAAAAGCTAGACAGAGGATTCTTAGGATCAAAGGATTTTAGAACTACAAGAGACTTGAGAGATTATCTAGACTAGCATTTTACAGGTAAGGAAACTGAGCCTTAGAGGAGGGAAGTAATGTACCTATGGCTATAAGTGGAAGCCCTGATACAGAGGAAAAAATGCTAGACTTGGAGTCAGAGGAACTGAATTAAAATCCTACCTCATTCAATTCCAATCAAGAAGTATTTATTAAGTGCCAGGAACTGTGTTGGGCACTGGGGATACAAATATAAGAATGAAACAATCCCTGCTTAAGGAGCTTTCATTCTAAAGGGGGAGAAAACAAGGACATATAAAAATAAATGCAGAATAAATATAAACAAGTCACTCAGTTTCATTAGGCTTCAGTCTCTTTACTTATAGAATGTGGTGACCTCTAAGCTACAGATCTTTTGACTCTATATTCAGTGTTTCTACATCAAAAATTTCAACTTGACATAGTAGACAACTGGAAATCAGTATATGTCCTCAATAAAGGAGTAATATCTAAAACCTATGATTTAGGAAGATTAAACAGGCTCAATGTAATTTGAGAACTAGAAAGGGCCTTTAATGTCAACTATCTAGTCCCAAACCCTACCTCCCTCCCTTATGAAGAAAAATTTTAAGACTGTTTAATATCTCTTTTCCCACTGTTTCCTATAACAAATAAAAGAGGAAAGGAAAAGCTGTTTAACAAAACTAATCAACACTTTAATCTTATGTGGTGTTCCACATTCATAGATGCAAAAAAGAGAATGAGCTGTATTCTCCTATCTCTCCTGAGGAGGAAAACTTAGTAATTATAATTACAGAGCATTCAGTTTCAATTTTTCGTTATTTTTCATCTACATTGTCAGTTATTGTGTATATTGGTTTTCCTGATTCTGTTCACTTCACTTTCCATAGCTTCATATAAGTTTCCAATGCCTCCCTATAGTTATATCTTATAGTACAGTAATATTCCATTACATTCATATATCCATGAAATGTTAGTCACTTTCTTACCATAATTCAAAATTGCTTTCCAATACACTAGAATCCAAATCTGATTCTCAATGACTGGATAAAAAAAGCATTTAAAAAAATGTGCCAGAAACTGTGCTAAGCACTAGGGATACAGAAATAAGCAAGCAAACAAATCAGTCACTGCCCTCAGGGAATTCACATTCTAATAGGGGAAGATAACATATAAAGGAAGCTAGAATTAGAAGTGAAGGCTTGGGAGATGGGGTTTTTGAGGTTGGGGAGGATAATGATTTGCAGCATCCCTTGGAGTTGGCCATGAAGTATTATTGTGGATCTGGGATACGGAACATAAGGTGAAAGCTCACTAGTCAAAGCCCTGAGTGAGGTGGAAAAGTTCAGGTGGGAGGAGACCAGAGTATAAGTAACCCGGCTAGAAAAAACATCCAGGAAATAGAAAATAGAATTTACTTGCCCTTATACCATATAATGTTTTAAGGACACAAATGATGTACTAAGAATACAATTGCCATCAAAATCAACTTTTAAATATGCCAAATTTTGATAGAATTGGAAATGAAAGCAAAAATAAATAAGTTTCTTTAAAAAACTGAATATGAATAGAATATTGTGTTTTGTGGTGACCAAATAATTTTACTAATAAAAGTAATGAATGTTAAATCAGCAAGCATCAGGTTCTTGCCATTATTCTAAGCACTAACAACTGCTTGTGGTATTTTGGTAAATAATTATATATCTCTGCATATTATTACTACCTGTTCCAGCCACACAGCTTAAATCAGATATGGCACCTTAATTCTGTTCATCTGATTTTATATACTCCAATGCAATTTCTACAGTGTCACACACAAAAGATTTTAAGAAATGGTCTAGAAATTAGAGTTGCCCATCCTTTTAGAAAACTAAAATTTTGACTAATAGGAAGCTCTTTTAATCTCTCATTGGGATTTGCAGGGTAGGAAAGTAAAGATACATACAAAAAATAATCTTACTATAAAATAGGTGGCTAAATACTCTATCACAAACAGCTGCCCTTATGCTTCCTTCAGTCAAAATCAATTAAAAAAACTTAAATTTTAGTCTACTGTTCAGTCTTATTCAGCTTGTAAACAGGCAATACAAGACTGAAAACAACCTGACAATTCCTTTAATCTGTTATAGTGACTAAGTAGATCTAATTAATGGCAGATGAAATGACAAAAATAGCATCTGATGACACAAGCTAAACAGTTAATATAAGCATTTTCTAGGACACAGCAAGACAATCTGAGTATCTTCTGCATATCTCCTGGTCCATGCACAATCAAAAAGTTCCTAACTTTCCCCCTAACCCCTCCTGACTTCTCAGTCACTAAAGCACAGTATAGTATAAAGTGCACTGGCCCTGAAAACAGAATGTATTTAAATTCTAGCTCTTATTACTGCAGTCATATTGGGCAAAGCACTCACTTCCTTTACCTGGGCCTCAGTTTCCTCATCTTTAAAGGTTTTACTAGATTATCCCTAAGGTCCCTTCCACCTCCTAATCTTCAGATCTACTGGTTCCACTCAACAACTTGCTATGTGCTAGGCACTACTAAGATTTGGGGGATGCAAAGAAAGGCAAAGAACTGTCAAGGCTGAGCAAAACTCAGAACCACCACGAAACACAAACGAGGGTCAACAAAACGTTCAATAGGACTCTATGGCATGTTGTTCAAAATCTGGTAGGTACCATTTAACAGACAAGAGAAAACGACCATCGGTGACTGACAAGGGCATCTGCTCCTGCTTGCCTGTCTAAATTCCTGCCTAACTCCCACAGCCCTTCTTTTCTTCTAGGATTCCTATTTTGCACAACCTTTGCCCGCCCGACCCCCCCTCCCCCGACTCTTCTCACCACCACCAGCACCCAACCTGGGATCAATCTTCACAGAATCAGTACCCTTCCTCACCCCCAATACCTTTCTTTTATCACCCTTTTCTCCCCTAAACCCCGGGGGGAGAGGGGGAGGTGCATTACTCTTCAGGTGCTCGCTCCCATCTAAAGAGACTTGGTCCTTCCATCCTACTGCTGCTAATTCCTATCATTGGCTTCTGCACGTTGGTCTAGACACCCGTCGACCCGGCCCCCAGGCCCTCGGCCTTTCCGTCCCCCTTACTCCTCTCAATATAGGGGTATTTTTCTTCCTCCCCCCTCATTCCTATTCCTGGGTTCGGTGTGTAAGACCTGATCACCGGCCTCAGCCACCTGCCGGCCTGGTCCTCCCAACCTGGGGTCTCTCGCTCTCCTCTTTCCCACCCTCCAACTCCACCACCACCACTACCACCTGGAAACTGGTGCTCTCCTTCCCCTCCCCCAAGAGAAACCCTGCCATCCCCACCCACCTCCCCCAACTTACTTTAGGTGGTCCAAGGAGTGGATGCTGCGGGAGGACTTCCCATGTCCCCCACCCACCCAGCTCCGCGAGCGGCCAAACATCTCCGCGGCCCCCTCCCTGTGGTTTCCCCTCACGGCTTCATCCCGGGAGCCGCCGAAAACCCGCGGCAGCAGAAGCGGCAACGGTGGCGGCGACTGCCGCAGACGAACCGCCAACCACCTTCCCCCCAAGCCTTACAGCCCGGTACTGACATTCAGCCCCGGAACCCGGCCGGTCGGCCCTCGCGCTTTACGGCCACCGCCGGGAATGCTGGGAAGTGGAGTTCATTCTAGGGGCCCCTGCGACCGGGACTCGATGAGGGCCACAAACTAGTCGTGTTCGGACTACAAATCCCATCATACATAGCGCAAGCCCTCGTTCGCGGCCCGCCCCCACCCCAGTGCCTTTCAACCTCCCTCTGGTAAGGGGGCGGGCCCAAAGAGAAATCCGCAGCTTCCTCTGGAGGAGAGAAGGGAAAGTATTCCCTTTAGTAAGGTGTTAGATAATGATGTTGTTGGTAATAAATGATAATATCCTTTGAATTTACATCCCGCGTCCCAAGAGCCCAAAGAATTCCCACATCTAAAAAGTTCACTTATTCTCTCTCAGGAATTGGTTTTTTTTTTTAATAAAATAAACATAAAAATCAATATAGCATAGTAGAAAGGATCACTTCAAAAGCAGATGATCCTCAAGTCAGTCAAGGAGCATTTATTAAGTGCGTGTTATGTTTAGGTATTGTGCTAAATGCTGGCGACTTGAGTTCATTGAACCTTCTCAGGCCTCAGTTTCCTCATCTGTAAAATGAGAAGTTTTAAAGAGAAGAGCTTTTAAGATCCCTTTCAACCCTGAATATATGATCCTAAAGCAATATTTTTCACTTATGTTGGAAAGCAGCTTGGTGTATTGGAAAGTCTGCTGATTTATAGCATCAAAAGAACTGACTTTGAATGACAGATTGGTATTTACTAGTTTTATGACCTTGAACTTAAGTTTTCTGGGCCTTTATTGCTTCTTAGGTAAAAAAGGAATTATAACGTGGTGGGAAAAACCCTTGGCAAATAATAGTTGGCATTTATGTATGCATCACTTTAAGGTTTTCAAAGTACATGCATAAATTATTTGATCCTCACAACAACTCTGATAATCAAGAAAAGTGAAGCCCAAGTCATTAAATGATTTGTCTGTCCAGGTTTACACTGTGTTTGGAGTAGGATTATGAATTCAGATCCAAGATTCAATTTACAATACCACCTAGATGCTTTACCACCACTTCTAATAAACCTAAGATCAAATCCATTTAAATTGTTATTACTGACAACCATGGTGACTGTTGCCTCTAGTTGTCCTGGCTCTACCTCTTACTAGCTCCCTGACTTTGGGTAAGTCACTTAAATCACAGAAATTTCAGGGATGTCTAGAATAGTGAGGGATAAGCATTTGGGGTTAAATGACTTACCCAAAGTCAGGCAGCTAGGAAGTATTTGGGACTACATTTGAACCCAGGTCCTCCCATCTCTAGGCCTGGCTCTCCATCCACTGAGCCACCTAGATGCCCTTACAATATTTCTAACAAGTGGTCTAGCCTTTGATGATTTGTAGTGGGATATGATGGAACATGAAAGGACTCTGGAGTCAGTCCCTTGACTCAAACCTCACCTCTGATGCTTACTACCTGTGTGACTTTAGGCAAATCCCTTAAGATGTCTAGAATCCAATTTCTTTATCTGTAAAGGGAGGAAGAAGTTGGAACTGAATTTATATGTTAAAGACTACTTATATTCATCATGAGCAAAGGAGTTTAACCTGTTTATCCTAGGAAGCAGGGGAGGTGCAGTGGATAGAATGCTGGACCTTTAATCAGGAAACTCTTAGTTCAAAAATGGCATCAGACATTTACTTGCTGTGTGAAATGAGCAAGTCACTTAATCTCCATTTGCCTTAGGTTCCCCAACTGTAACATGACAGTTTATAGATTTAAAGTTTAAATACAGTTTATAGGTTTAAAAAATAGTCCCTACCTCACAGGGTTGTTGTGAGGACCAATGAGATAATATTTGCAAAAGTCTTAATAGAGTACTGACCCATAGCAGGTGCTTAATAAATGCTTATTTCCTTCTCTCCTCCCACCCCCCCAAGAAAGACTAAATAGATGAAGATTCTGTTGCCTAGATTTCAACATTCATGTGATTAGATAACCTATACAACATGTCAAACAGTATGTAAATATATCTGGGACAGACAAATAGGTATGAACTGGACCCAGAGTTGAAAAGATGGAGAAGAATGAGCTAAATTGCTTTCAGAAAATTACCAAGTTTTTGCTGATCCCCAAATCCCCATGAAAACAAGGATCTGTCTTTTCCATTCTTGCATTTTATTGAGGTTCACTAAAGAATGAATAATAAATTCATATTTATATGTTCATATAAATATGTGTATATATTTATATAAATATTGATATAACAATTTGTCAAATAAGATAAATTTCCATTTCATCTCAAATTTAAATAAAAATAAAATAATAAAAATAATAATTTATCAAAGAATGAATAAAAACCAGGAAAAAGTACCTGAATTTCTCCTCAAGAAATAAATCCAAAGCAGGGATGGTTCTTCCATATTTTTCAGATAAAAACTAGCATTTATATGGAATAATGGAACAAACTTTATTAAGTACTTACTATGTGCTGGGCACTGAACTAAACACTTTACAAATATAGTGGTTTTTGATTCATGAAATATTTTCCCTCACAACAACCCTGTGAATAGGAAAAATAGGTCTCAGGTTAAATAACTTTCCAAAGTCACAGAGCTGGGTGAGTGACAGATGCATATCCTCAGTCTTCAATTTAATAATGCTCTTCCCATTATCCCCTTGTTACTTCTCTGTTACGGGTCCAGAAAGGCTAATTTACTCAATCATACTGTGAGTGAGGTAGGGGCAGAAATTGTAATTCTGTTCTGATACCATTAGAATTCACTGTCACACACTCTAAGAAGGTAAGAGCAAAAATGATAGCCTATTCTATCTACATAGTACCATCTTGAGTCAGGAGGGAAGGACAGAAAGGGGAAGGACAGAACAGGGTGAATCTTCCAGGAAATGGAAATACCCCCTTGGCCCAAATGAGAGACCCCTCTACCTTTTGTTGCACAAACCATTTAAAATATAGGTCCCAGAAAAATGCAAAAACCTAATGGTTGGGGGGGCAGCTGGGTGGCTTAGTGGATTGAGAGCCAGGTCTAGAGATGGAGGTCCTGGGTTCAAATTTAGCCTCAGACTCTGTGACCCTGGGCAAGTCTCTTAACCTCCATTGCCTAACCCTTACTACTCTCCTGCCTTGGAACCAATACACAGTATTAATTCTAAGACAGAAGGTAAGGGTTTAAAAAAACAAACAAACAAAAACCTAATGGTTACTTCTCCCACAACTTCCTGGTTATCCTGATTCTCCATGCTACAGCTTCAGTAGTAATTTCTCATGTATCCCATTTATTGGATTATAGAGTTAGAGCTGGAAGAAATCTTAGAAACCACCTAATTTAGTCTTCGGTTTAAAGATGAGGAAATTGGGACTCGGAGATTATGCAAGGTGACAAATATACAAAGTGAAGGAAGTGACATTTGGTTCAATTCAACCTTGATTATATGCTCCTGTAATGTGTGAGTTTCTTGTTCTGACTCTTCATGGCCCCATTTAGCAAAGATACTGGAGTGGTTTGCCATTTCCTTCAGGAGCTCATTTTACACATGAGAAAAAAGCAGAGGCAAACAAGGTTAAGTGACTTGGCCAAGACTACACAGTTAGTGAGTGTCACATTTGAACCGAGGTCTTCCTGGCACAGGGCCAACACCCTATCCACTGCACCACCTAGCAGCACTGTACAGCAATGAAACAACACCAAAAATCTCTAACTGGATTTACGGTTGAAGAGGCAAGGGCAAGTTTAGGATCTCTGCCCAAAATAGAAGTCGGAGTACCCGAGTTCAAATCTAGCCTCCTGTGTTTATTACTTGGGTGACCTTGGATTGCTCACTGAACATCCCTGGGCTTTGGTTTGCTCATCGGTAAAAATGAAAGGATTAGACTAGATACTCTCAGAAGATCTTTCCGGTTCTAGCTTTTAAAGAACGTGCTGAGAGATGACGGAGAAGATGCGCACAAGTGCCCCGGGATAATCTGGGGAGCGTGCCGTCTCTTCAGCGGAGACCCGAAGGGTTCGGGGAAAGCTTCCGGGGAGGAGGGGTCCTTCTGGAAAGAAAAGGATTTCACTAAGAGGGAAATGGGGAGGAGAAGCATACTTGGGCATCGCAGAGTCACAAAACTTCTGGAAGGGTGAGCGGTGGAGCCAAATGTGGAGTAACGTGAAAGAAGTGCAAACGGCTTTTTTATCGTTATCTTTTTATCTATCCCCTCCCTCCCCCACCTCCCATTTTTCTCAGTCTCTCAAGCGCAGGTGGAAGAAAGCGCCCCAATCTGTCCCACAATTTGGGGACAAAACTGAACGAGCCAGTAAAGGTGAAGGACAAGGCAGCCGGGGTTAGGGAGCGGCCTGTCGCGAGCAGAGGGGCGGGGGGTAACAGGGAGACCGAGCTGCTCCCGCCTCTCCCCCCGCCCCTGGGCGGCCCGGGCCAGTGCACGCTGGGGCGGGGCGGAGGCTGCGCTAGAGGCCGAGCTGGGGCCCCCGCGGAGGCGGGGAGGGAGACGCGGACATGGGAGCGCTGGGCCTGGGGAGCTGAGGGGGAAACCGAGCCCAGCTCCACCGAGGTGAGGAGACCACAGCCTGAACGCCCTGGGAGGTGCACACAGAGGGCAGGGACGGCGGCGGCGACCGGAGCGAGCGGAAGCGGCGATGTTCCCAGAGCCTCGACCTCCTCCTGGACACTGAGCCCCGCCGCCGGGCCCTGCGTCCCCAGTCCGCGGGGATCCGGCCGCGGTGCGTCCTGGGACCCCTAGGAAGTGGGGAGGGAGCGCTCTGCCGGGCTCTCCAGTGCCGGCGGGCGGGGAGGGGAGCGCTGACCTTCTGACACGGAGACTGCACCTCAGGAGAGCCCTGGAGGCGCTGCCCAAGGGGGACTGCTGCAATTGCCTTCCATCTACCGTATTCCCAGTTTCTCTCTCGCTGTTGCCGCAGAGTGGAAGCATCTGGACTCCCGTCTCGGGTCGGCCACATCTGGCTACCTTCCCTGGAACAGCACAGGCCCGGCCTTGCCTAGGCTTCCTGTCTCTGGAACCCGTCGGCCTAACTGGAAACCCCTCCTCTCTCCCTTCCTTCCTCAAGTTACTGCAGTCCCAACACAGCTGGACTTATGCCCTCCGATTCCCACACCCCTCCCTGCCCCCTAGCACAGTAGCCAAGGGTTCTCCAGCCCCACTTTCCTTTCCTTTAACACACACCTCCGAATTGGCCCACGGCAGCCCCCAGCTTGCCTTTCTCTGCATGCCCACTCCAGGAGTTGCTGCCCATCTGGATGCACTGGGCCCCCTCACCTCCCATGTGCCCCTACTACCCTATATGTTCTACGTGGGGCTGTTCTTTGTCAACGTCCTGATCCTGTATTATGCCTTCCTGATGGAGTACATCGTCCTTAATGTGGGTTTGGTCTTCCTGCCTGAGGACATGGACCAGGCACTGGTGGATCTGGGGGTGCTCTCAGATCCAGGATCTGGGCTCTATGACACTGACAGTGAGCTGGATGTCTTCGATGGCTACCTGGAGTAGGGGGATGCTGGGGCTGGGGTCCCCCAGTCAGAGCCTTCCATCTTCCCTCAGGCCCTGCAGAGGAAACCTTCAGGCCTATCACAGCTTGTGCTTCCTGGGCCAGAATGCCTGGGACAGGCTGATACTGTGGGGGACACAGGAGTTGCCACCGATGCTGTCTTCCCTTCTTCAAGGGGACCCAGGACAATACCCTTCCTGGTCCTCAAATCCTGTAAGTTCCCTCCCTGCCTTGTAGAATTGAGTGGGTTTGATTACATATGGGCTGGGCAGGGAAGCGGTGAAGGCTAGGAACCTGCCTAATGTAGCCCTGGCTCCAGAGGACTCTGCTTCTCAGTACAGGCATTCTCCCATCCAATTCCCTCAAAGGTCTCTGCTTTTTCCTTCCTCTTGCCTGCTCAGCTCTGGAACTGTTCGGTTTATATTCTGGATTCTGTGAGGATAGGTATGGAATGGTCAGTTCCCCCCATTGGGGCTTCAGAAGGCTGGGCTGTGGAGCATTTGCAGAGGGTAACTGCTGAAGCCTTTTTTATGTGATAGCTGTTGTTCATAAGTGCTTTCTTGGTATTGATCAGCTACTACACAGAATTGAAGAATTAAAAAGAAATGGATGTGTGTGAGAAAGAGAGGCCATTAGCTTAAAATGACAAAGATGGGATCAGTTTGGCACTAGGGAGACCTCCAAGACTTCCAAGAGGGTCCTTTATGGCTCAACTTTGAGTTCAAAACACCCACTCCATATTGGAAATCTCTGATTCCTACATAGAGATAAGGGGTAAGCAACAAACCCTTTGGACAAGTCTCTTTTTTCCATTCATTTCCCAGGAGATTTGGGTGGGAAGATAGCCAAACGGCATTAGCTATAGAAAGTACTAGATATCTTGAAATTTTGTTAATAAAATAGTTTTAAGTAGTTGGTGGTCTTTCCCCTTTAGATTTAATTGCCTCCTAGGAAAGTATGGCTTATTAAAAAAAAAGAGATGGGAAGGGAGACTAATGATTCTTGCTGTTTTAGGATTTGCCCAAGTAGCTCAGATAAACACTGAGAGGCTCTAAATATCAGCCCTTTTGGGGAGAGGACTAGGTGAGGGTAGAGATTTGAGAGGAAGGTCTGTTAGAAGTAAGTAGTTGGAATTTTGCTGAGAAAGAACTTACCAAGTGGGAAGGTAGAGAACTCATCTTGGGTTTGCTTTTTTTTCCAAGTCTGCATTCTGAAATCAGATTTCAAGGTGCCCAACATAATCAATATTGCATATTGTTTCTGTAGGGTAGGCCAACTTTGCCAGGTAAGCTGAAGAGGGAATGTTGGAGCCTGGGGCTGCCCTTAACATTATGGTTTGCATTCCTTGTTAAACTCCTGGAACATGAGTTATATACTGGAACATGAGACTTTAAGGTCATGACTCCCAGAAAGTTTCCTTCTTTTGAGGACAGCATTAAGGGGTCTAGGAAGCAAAAGGATTGGCTCAGGCTTATATCTCTCTGCCAATGAGGTTTATGGAAATGCAGCTAGGTTGCCCTTTGGTGGGATTAAGATAGGTTTGTTTGCCTCTTTGGACAGCTGCTGTTGTTGGCCTCAGTCAAATGACAACTGGAAGAAGTTCCACAATCTAGTCTGAATCCCCTCCTCCTTCCTAAGACTAAGAACATCCTGCCTGTCATATCAGCTTTTTGAGTATTTGCTGGGATTCTGAGCTCATATCCAGGCACTAGGCCAAATAATTCTACAATAATAAGAGTCTGGCCTGAGTTTTTGGATGGGGATCATCAGAAAAGATGGCTAGGACTTTTCTTTACTTTCCAGGCCCCACCACCAAAAATTGTAAAACTTACTCCATTTTTCTCATCTATAGCTGAACACACATCTCCACCAAGAAGGCAATGGTTCTGCTTGTTACTGTGGTGTGGAGGGATGTCTTGAACAGCTATAAGACTTGAAGCCATTGTTGTTTTTAAAGATATTGTCTCAACCATGCAAGTTAGCGGGAAATCTTATTTTATCTTTTTTGTTTTGCTAGTCATCACTCTCATCAACATCAACAAGAAACACTTTCCCCATCCAAATAAAAGTGCTGACATGTTTTAACTGAAAATTTAAAGCCAAATGGTCCCACAAAATTTTCAGCAAACGGTGTTTAAGTATAAATACAAGTAAACACATTTTTCAGGGACGTCCTTGGAGAGTATCAAAGTTATGTTTCAAGCATGGAAAGTAACAAAGATGTGTCTTCATGTGACAAAAATGTTATTACTTTGACTTCTTAGAAGAAGCCAAACTTATAAGGGTGGGGGAAAAAGGGACTATAGTTTTCCTCCTCTCCACCTTCAATTATACTGAGCTTCAGACTCACAGTGTGACAAAATCAAAATATGTGATGATTACAGGGAAGGAAAAACAACCAAAAATAACACAAAGATAATTTTTAACTAAACTACCAATGGTGGAGTGATCATTCTTACAGGTATGTAAATTGTGTAAATCCTAAGCCACAAATAAGGAAAAAAAAGCTTTCCTTTTGCCAACTCTTTCTCCCTCCCTCTTTTCCTCTCCCATTTTCATCTCCTTCCCTCCCTTCCTCTCTCTCTCTCTGTCACACACACACATGCACATGCATGCTCACAAAAACAGACTTAAGGTACCTACAGGACATATAAAGACTCAAGTAGTGCTGAATAGCCAGGTTAACTATATTCCTCATTTTTTCTGATTTTTGTGCATTTCCCACTGAGAGCTTTCCAAGAGGTCCTTCTCATTGTCCTCCATTTTCTGAATAAAACAAGATCAGAACCATTAGGAAACCACTGGTGTTTCAAGTGGAAAAATGGGCAATCAAAAATATTTCTTCCCACAGGATAAATTTGCTGTTTGGTGAGAGAAGGAAAATCTCATTGTTTAAGTACTTCTCATGATCTTGGGCCATCTGCCACACATGCCCAATCAAACTTTGGTTCTTAGTAAAGGCTTTGAAAGCACCATTCAACTACTTGCTTTCTCTTGGCCTGAAGATTCTTATCTAATGTTGTCATTTTGATAAACTATGGAGGCTGGCATGGATAGAGAGGTTATGTGGGGAGGGATCACAGAAGTTAAGAGGAAATCATCTATGAGTGTGAAATGAAAGGAAATAAGATTTATGCTATTAACCTTCTAGGTTAGGAATCTAATATCCTTTACTAACTCCAGTAACTTAAATGAAGGTAGAGCATCTTACTTAAATGCGTAACCCTTAGAGTAGAATAGTAAGCAATTGTAATTTGAGAATTTGGTACAGATGTTTGAGAGGTGGTATTGCATAGTGGAAAGAGCACTAGACTTGGCAGAAAACTTGGAATTAAGTCCTGGTTTGCTCTTTTATTACCTGTGTGACCTTGGATCGGTAATTTGACCTTTCTGAGCTTCAGGCTTGGCATCTGTGGAATGAGGATATTCATATCTACCCAACATACCTCACAGGGTTGCTGTAGGAGTTGGATGAACTAATGGATGGGTAGCTCTACATAAACGTAAGCTCTTAAATCATTCTTTCCTGCTGATGAGTCTTTGACACTTCCTTTACATCTATAAACACCATTTTCCTCTAATGACAACTCTCATTTCTCATCTTTTTCAAGCCATCAAAGACCACAGCCAGATTCAACATGTGTAACTTAGTGAAGTGACCATAAGGGCAAAATGGAACTTCTACACTTCACTGTTCATCTGTGATTCATAGGTCCTTCTTAGGTTGGGAGAGATTTTTCTTTTATAACTCATTGGAGAGGAAAGCATTCAATGCTAGATCAGGTATAACATCTGATTGCCATTGATCTTTGATTGCTGAAAATTGCTACTGGAGCCTTAGCAGCTTAGACTTTAGAAAGGCTACTACTGAAATGCTGCCTCCAATTTTTTCTGGAAGGAAGCAAGCAAGCATTTTTCAAGCACCTACTACGTGCCTGATACTGTGTTAAGCAGTTTACAAATATTCATTTGATCCACACACATCCCCACAGTACTGGGAGATAGGAGGTAGGTGCTATTATTACTCATTTTACAATTGAGGTAGGCAGAGGTTGTCATACAGCTAATAAGTGTCCAAGGCTAGATTTGAACTTGGGTCTTCCTGACTCCACAACTCATGCTCTATTCATTGCCCCTCCAGGTTGCTTCACTGGAAACATTTAGTACTTAGGCACTTAATTTAAACTTGAAACATTCAATCCAACAAGAATTTATTAAGCAAGGGGGCAGCTGGGTAGCTCAGTGGATTGAGAGCCAGGCCTAGAGACGGGAGGTCCTTCCTAGCTGTGTGACCCTGGGCAAGTCACTTGACCCCCATTGCCTAGCCCTTACCACTCTTCTGCCTTAGAGCCAATACACAGTATTGACTCCCAAGACAGAAGGTAAGGGTTTAAAAAAAAAAGAATTTATTAAGCAAGTCACTATGTGAAGTACAAAGACAAAATTCTAAAGTCTTTGGCCTCATGGAGCCTACATTTACAGTGGGGGATATAACTTGTAAACATGTATGTGTGTGTATGGGTATGTAGGAATAAATTCTTGAATGATAAAGACAACAGCTTTTGCCTTCAAGAAACATAAATTCTACTGGGAGGAAATAACATAAATGCAGATAAATTAACACTATATAGAAATGTGTCTACATATATGTATGTTATATATTTATCAGCTGAATATATTTTATATGTATGCACATATTTATATATGTATATATTAATTTGTTTACAAACACATATGTCCCAGAAGAACAAAAATTTCTTTGTATTCACTAGATAACCTATTAGGCCTTTCCTGATCTAATTCTGGAACCTTGTTTTCTCAACAAGAAGAATTATTTTGTATATAACAGTGATGGTAAAACCTTTTAGAGACTGCCTGCTGTGCCCTGCCCCCTACCCTCCCAGAGACCTGTGTTCCCCCCCCCCCCACCGGTCAAGTACTGCCCCTCCTCCCCTTATCCCACACAAGGCAGGGAGGAAGTGCTTCCTTTGGGCTACTGGGCAGAGGGGTAGGCGAAGTGACAAAATGTCCTCAACTCAGGTGAAGAAAGAGAAGGGAGAGGCCCCAGTGCTCTGCTCCCCTCCAGCTCTGCTATCCATGAGCCACCCACTTTACTTCCTAGGTGCTCTCATTGGGTTGCTGGGCACAGGGGCGGGGAAAGTGAGGAATTTCCTCAGCCTGGGTAGAAAGGGGGAGGGGAGTAAGCCTCCCATTGGACTGCTGGGCAGAGGAGCAGGGAGGTAGGGAGTAGCTCCGCCAGAGTCCCTCTGCCTTTCTAGTAATAAACTCTGGCAACAGAGAATGTTCTATGTGCCCTTTTTGGCATGCATGCCATAGATTTGCCATCATGGATATGCATACTCTCTAGATATAGATACATATGTATCTACACATATACATGTGTAAATACAAAGTAATTCTACTGTACATGTATGTACATGTATGTGCACAGAGGCATATGCATAAAATAAAAAGTATTTTTTGTTGTTTCAGAGACAAGCTTAGAATGGAAATCAGGAAAGGCCTCCTGATAGCAGGAGATAGTACTTGAGTTGATCCTTGAAGGAAGCTAAGAAGAGATGAGGAAAAGCCGTCTGGGCATGAAGAACAGCCCGTACAGGGAGATAGAATATTGAATTCAGGGAACAGTAGAATTTGTCTGGAACAAAGTGTGCATGACGTCAGTTTGGAAAGATAGGTAGGAGACAGATTGTGGAGGGTTTTAAATGCTAATTATCTAGATACCTGAATGGCAAAATACAAAGTGGGTGGGGTTTTTTTTTTCAATGCTTTTATATCTATCAAGTTTCCCTCTGCCCCTATGTCCATCCATTCATGATAAGTATCTGAAAAGACAAAGTGATGTTGGTCGGTAATTTATTACACTAGTCAGATCCCAAATTAGATATCCACAAAACTATTATGCTATGTAATATATTGAAGGAGCTACAGTATTGGTCTATCATTCTGAAAATCCAGATTTTTAAGAGCATCTTTTTCTCCTTCTTGCCTATAGAATGGCAAGTATTTAAACTGATATCCTAGAAACAAAGGTAATAGTCTAATTTAGCAATTTTTTTAGTGCCTTAAGGAGTTTAGAAGGTAGATCCTTGATTCATTTTAATTGTTGAGAGCATGTATTATCTGCTAATCACTGCAGAGAGCCATGTGAGATAAAGTGTTAAACTTGAAGTCAGAAAGGAAAGACTTGGGTTTAAATAACATCAGCTACTGCCATACAGCATAGTGGCTGTAGCACCAGGCCAAGAGTTTGGAGGACCAAGGTTCAAATCTGCCTTCAGATACTTCCTAGTTGTGTGACTTGAGCAAGTCACTTACTCAATTGCCTAGCCCTAGACAGAAAGAAATTTTTTTAAATGCCACCTCTGACAATTATAAGCATCCTGAGGAAGTCTCTCTCCCTCCTCCATCTCTTTCTCTCCCCCTCCCTCACTGTGTCTCTGTCTGTCTGTCTATCTGTCTTCCTCCCTCCCTCCTCTCTATGTCTATCTCTCCCTCCCTCCTTCTCTCTTGGTCTCTCTTCTTCTCTCTGTCTCTCTCCCTCCCTCCCTCTCTCTTGGTCTCTCTTCTCTCTGTCTCTCTCCCTACCTCCCTCTCTCTTGGTCTCTCTTCTTCTCTCTGTCTCTCTCCCTTCCTCCCTCTCTCTTGGTCTCTCTTCTTCTCTCTGTCTCTCTCCCTCCCTCCCTCTCTCTTGGTCTCTCTTCTCTCTGTCTCTCTCCCTCCCTCCCTCTCTCTTGGTCTCTCTTCTTCTCTCTGTCTGTCTCCCTTCCTCCCTCTCTCTTGGTCTCTCTTCTCTCTGTCTCTCTCCCTCCTTCCCTCTCTCTTGGTCTCTCTTCTTCTCTCTGTCTCTCTCCCTCCTCTGTCTCTCTTTCATCTCTATATTTCTCTCCCTGCCCCTTATATCAATTTCCTCATCTATAAATTAGGGACAACAATAGCACTTAAACATTTACTCCACAGAATTGTTTTGAGGATTAAATGAGATGAGAGTTATAAAGTCCTTTTCCAAACTTACAGCACTCTACAGATGTTAGCTATTTTTTTCTTAAACCTTTACTTTCTGGCTTAGAATTGATAGTATGTGTCAGTTCCAAGGCAGAAAAGCAATAAGGGCTGGGGAGTTGGGGTCAAGGGACTTGCTCAGGGTCATGCAATTAGGCAGTGCCTGAGACCAGTTTTGAACCAAGGACCTCCTGACTTCAGGCCTAGAATTCTATCCATTGTGCTACCTCATTGCCTCTTAGCTGTTATTATTAATGAGGTATAGTGGTAAGGCTGGGCTTCAAGTTCTTGCTTTGCCACTAAGTTTCTGACCCTTTTCTTGCCTTCAGTGTCATCACTGGTAGAAGTGTGAAGTAGGACTGTTGCCTCAAACTCTTATTTCATAATTGTAGGAAATACTATTGAAGCTTAAGAAAGGAGATAATTGGTCAGAGAAGGATTGAGGAAAGAGGGATGCCCTTTAGGATGGGAAAGATTTAGATTGACCAGGCAGGGGCCATGGCATGAGCAAAAAGACAAAGACTTTTTTTTAAACCCTTACCTTCCGCCTTGGAGTCAATACTGTGTATTGGCTCCAAGGCAGAGTAGTAAGGTAAGGGCCAGGCAATGGGGGTCAAGTGACTTGCCCAGGGTCACACAGCTGGAAAGTGTCTGAGGTCAGATTGTCTCTAGGCCTGGCTCTCCATCCACTGAGCCACCCAGCTGCCCCCTGACAAAGACATTTATCAGAGTATTGGGGTTATCTGCCATTCAGTTAGTTAACAGAGGTTTAACAAAATGTATTATGTGCCAGGCTCTGGGCTAAGTGCTGGATCATAAAGAAAGGTGAAAAACACTCTGCCCTCAAGGAGTTCCCATTTTAATGGAGACTATGTAAATCACTAGGTACACACTGCATACATGCATACACATGTGAGCAGTTTGACAGAGCATTGGTAAAAACATTGAACTTGGATTCTGGGAAAATCAGGGCTCGAGTTCCACCTTTGACAACTATAGATAGACATAAACAGATGTAGTTATGTCTATACACGCATGCATATTTATTATTAGTGTTATACCATTATATATGATGGGGGGGCAGATCCAGAGAGAGGCAGAGAGGAAGCGCCCTTGAGATGAGCTAAACCAGATGGCAAGGGAAGAGGGCAGACAGAAGGAGAACCAGGAAAGGCTTACAGAAGAAAGATGGGATTTGAACTGAATCTTGAAGGAAGTCAGGGGCACTAAGAGGCAGAGGGAAAGGGGAAGAATATTCCTGGCATGGGAACCAGCCAGGGCAAAGGCATGGAGATGGGAGATGGAGTGTGGTAGTTGAAGAACTGCAAGTAGGCCAGTTTAGCTAGATCCGAAAATACTTGGAGCTAAGCCCAGAAAGATAGAAAGAAGCTGGTTTGTAAAGAGTTTTAAATACCAAGCAGAAGACCATATTTGATCCCAGTAATAGGGAGCCCCTGGAGTTCAGTCTGATTCAGGGGCCCTAAATGGGTGATCACTGGGGCTCCTCTACATATCAGAAAAAGCCAAACATTGGAAATTATTTCTTGCCATGAGACCTGCAGCAGCTGAATAATCCATGGGAGAAAGCCTGGAATCTGGCTGCAGGTTTGTAGAGCAGGTTCGCCAGGAGGATGGGGAACCTGCCAAGTAGCTTCACCCCAGAAAACCACAGGCAGGTTCTTGGATCTCCAGCTCTGCAGCCTGGATGACAGGCCTGAAAGCATCCTTGGCTCTGGGAGAGGCAGGGTGTTGAGCTGGTAAATTCTCGACTCTTCCCAGCCTCAGCAAAGAGAACAGAGAGGTTAGCCAGATGGCTGCATTCTCCCCTTCTTGTGCTGCAGTGTGTCTCCCTCCCTCTCTTAACGATGCTGCCAGCTGCTCCAGCAGTCACCCTTCCCCTCCACTGTGCTCATCACCCGCAGAGAGACTGACCAGAAGGCAGCAGGGTCTGAGGTGGACACATTTAACATGTTAGCCAAAAAGCAGCCTGATGGAATAGCCATCAGGAGTCCCGAGTTCCAGGCTTGGGTCTGCCATGACCTGGGATTTGTCCTCCTACAAATCATTCCGTGCTGCCTCCTTTCTACTCTTACCTCAATTTCCTCATCTGCCCAATTAATGAGTTTGGACTAGATCATTTCTCAGGCCTCTTCTAGCTCCAAAATGCTAGGATCGGCTGGCGTGTGGTCTTGTCTTTACTCGGTGCGATGACAAAAATAAGGAGACCAACTTTTTGAGAAGGTTCGTAAATTTTCACTGTGCTTTGCATGTGGTGGGAGTTGATTAATGTTTGAATTTTAGATGCATCTAAGTGGCACAGTGGATTCCAGTAGGGCCTAAGACTTGAATTCAAATCTAGCCTCAGGTAGTGTGTGACCATGGGCAAGTCACTTAACCTCTGTCTGCCTCAGTTTCCTCAACTATAACATGGGAACGATCATAATAACAAAAGCACCTTCCTCCCAGAGTTGTTGTGAAAATCAAATGAGATAATATTTGTAAAGTGCTTAGCACAATGTTTAGCACATGGTATCTGCTTAATAAATGTATGTTTCCTTCCTTCCCACTTTCATTTCCAAAGAGCAATTCTAGGAATGATCTGGGTAGTGACAACATGGTTCAGCAAAGTTATTTTGTAGAAGTTCAAAAATCCCACCAATAATGATGTGCTGCCTTATTTATGCCCAAGGCATTGTGCTATACTTGTGTGTGTTTTTAAATCAATCTCATCATATTCTAGCCTCACCTCATACTTTAAGAATCCGTCATGGATGCCACAACTAAGGGGTGTGTGGAATTTCCTACTCCAGAGGTGTTTAAAAGAGAAGAGATGCCCATTGGCCGGGGATATTTCATAAGCTGTGACTCTTGTTATTTAATATTTATCTGGGATAATCAGCCAAGCCCAATTAATGAGAGTCTACCAAAAAGCATCAAAGAAACAAAGTAGCTGCCTTGGATACTTCATAGCTGCGGGATTATGGGCAAATCACTTAACCACTTTGAGCCTTGGTTTCTTTACCTGTAAAATGGGGAGAGTATTACCTGTACTATCAACCTCCTAGGGCCATTGTGAATACTATGAGATTGTAGGTTTCGCGTTAGAAGGGAGTCTTGAGGTCATCTAAACCAGCCCCTCATTTTGCATTTGAGGAAACAGGCTCAGAGATATCTCTTCATCCCCTCTGAATCCACCACACCACAAATGAGATTACATAATGTAAAACCTTTGGGAAAGAATAACTAGCATTTATATAGCACTTTAAGGCTTCCAAAGGGCTTTACATATATGAATTCATTTGATTTAAAAAAATTCTTATTTGTTCAGTGTCACACAGATAGAAAGCGTCTGAGAACAGATTTGAACCCAGGACCTCTGGACTCCAGGCTTGGTGCTCCATCCACTGTGTCTCATAGTTGCCCCAATTCATTTGATTTTCACTACAACTCTGGGAGATATGGGCTATTATTATCCCTAGTTTGCTGATGAGGAAACTGAGGCTGAGCAGTGTTGAGAATCACATAGGGTTTGATGACTAATACATGTTTAAGGCAATATTTGAACTCAGGTTTTCCATATTCTAAGCCTGGGGCTATAGCCACTGCTTACCGTAAAATTTTCTATAAATGTCCGTTTTCTTCTTCCTTATTTAAAAATCAGACTAGAATGGGGATAGTAGTAACTTCAACCTCACAGAATTGTGATAAGGATAAAATGCAATTTGGAAAGCATTTTAAATGTTACACAAATGTTTGCTATCATTATTGTTGTCATTATTAATAATAACAAATTTTAAATAATTAAAAATGAGAAATAAAATGTATAGTCTTGGTTCTAATTATAGCATCATATATTTAGAGCTAGGTGGGTAGGGCAGGTAGGTGGCACAGTAGACAGAGCACTGGGTCTGAAGTCAGGAAGACCTGAATTCAGATCCAGACTCAGACACTGTGTGACCCTAGGAAAGTCACTTACATGTTTGCCTCAGTTTCCTCAGCTGTAAAATGAGTTGAGAAGGAAATGGAAAACCATTTCAGCATCTTTGCAAAAAAAAAAATGGGGTCATGAAGAGTTGGACATGACTGAAAATAATTGAACAACAACAAAAAGAACCATATATCTAGTTCAGTGCCCTAATCGAACAGATCCGAAAACTGAGGCATAGAGAGGTTAATTAAGTTGTCTAAGGTGGCATTTCTAGTGTGAACATTCTAGCCAAGATTTGAACCTAGGTCTTTTGACCTCCCTATCAGTGCTTTTTCCATGGCACCAATTCAGTCTGTCATTACTGCTTCAGAGAAAGGATGGGGAAGTCTTTGGGCCATCTTGAGGGACAGTTCTAGCTCCCCTTGCCACTATGGACAATGATTTATTCTGATATCTGCTTTCCACTAGGTCTGCCTACCTTGAAAGTGCACCATGATGTAACTCCTCAGATTAACGGGATTGAAAAGTACTCAGGTTGGAAAGGCACACAGACTGGAAGAATGGAAGGAAGAGCAACAGAAGGAGCCAGATCACAGATTCTTCCAAACAGATGTTCCCTCAGCGACTGTCCAGCTGCAGTGTTGCACAAGAGGCCATTGCCTTAGTCTAGTACCTTAAATGACCTGGATGCATATTTTTTATGGAAATCCAAGCTTTTTTCTTTTGGCATTATTTCTAGCATCAGTACCTTGAAGGGTCAACTTTGGGGGAAAGATGGTTAGCAATGAAGAGTAGTCTCTGTCAATATTTGTTGTCAATAAAGCCTAAAGTAGTTGAAATGCTTAGAATTTTGTTGGACATTAGTTCTAGAGAGGCTCTCAGGTGGGGACTTGAAATCAAAAGACTTAGGGGAATGTTCCAGAGGTTTGAGTTGGTGGGTTGTCCCTTTTGTTTTCAATCTGCTTGTCTTCCATTGGTTTTGCAGCTCTCTCAACTGTTCTTTGGAAGAGAACTGGAGGAACATGTCCAGAGAATGACTTAATTATCCAACCCAACATACTTTGAAAATGATAGTATTATTTAAATTCAACTCCCATAAACCTGTAAAAGCCCTCTGTGGAAAGCAATCTTCTTTTGATTAAAAAAAGAAAAAGATTGAATCAAGCTGTAGCATCTTGCCTTTTTTCAACTTTGCCTTAATAAGATGGAGAAAAACCAGTTTTCAGGAAATTTAGTGTTGGCCAAGACTATCAGAAAGTATGATAATGCTGCTTAGTATTTAGCATTCGGGACACTGTGGTTTGGTCCTTAGGACCCCCAACATTTCCAGCCTATAGGACTTATTCAAAACAGCAAAACAGCTAATGATGCATGTGGATGTGATTGAAAACTCAAAAAGCGCTCATTCTTTTAAGAACTTTGAAAGTTATCAGTTTGAAATTTAAGCAATAATAACTAATGATACTTTATATTTGTTTAAACTCAGTTACCAAACAGAATTGTATTACAAACCCATCAGGTAGGTAGAAAAAGTCTAAGAAAATGGACACATAGTGGAACTGAATTTAAATAGAACTCAGTTGAGAAGACAGATCCCAGATATACTGACCAACTTTTCTGGTTTCTT
The DNA here is from genome assembly GCF_027887165.1 of Monodelphis domestica. Classification (NCBI taxonomy): domain Eukaryota; kingdom Metazoa; phylum Chordata; class Mammalia; order Didelphimorphia; family Didelphidae; genus Monodelphis; species Monodelphis domestica. The sequence goes on along the minus strand of NC_077233.1, from coordinate 183,217,815 downwards.
TCCCTGTGATTTCTGGAAATGGAAAACCGAGAGAGGTCAGTGGAATAAGAGAAAATACAAACAAAGGGAAGGGTGAAGGTAAAAAGTCCCTGAGAGACTGATGAAAAAGTATGTTATCCACCTCCAGAGAAAGAACTTTTGGAGTAGGAATACAGATGAAAGCATAGAATTTATCACTTGTTTATTTGGGTATATGTTTTGGGGTTTGGGTTTTATGAGATTATTCACTTATGAAAATGAATAATATGGAAATATGTTTGGTATGATAACACATGTATAACCCAGACTGAACTGCTTGCCAGCTCCAGAAGCAGGGAGGGAAGAAGGGAGACAATTTGGATCATATAACTTTGAAAAACTGATGTGGAAATTTATTTTAAAAAGTTTAAATCCCATACCCAAGATTTTAGCATATTTAAACATAGTATGCAGAATTAAGAGACCCTGATTTTAAGCCAAATTTTCTCCCTTACCTGCTATGTGATTATATGGAAATTATATATCCTTTCTGGTCTTTAGTTCACTAATTTCTAAGGTTGGGAAAATGTGACTTGAGTTCAAAATATTATTCCAAAAGAGCACTTTGGGCTTCTCAAAAGATAAGAGCTGGGCAGGCTAGTTTTATCTTCAGAATGGAACATGAGAGAAATGTTTTGTCATTCTAAGGGATGGTTACTGAGCTATTTTTAAATCATGTCCTCTTGCCCCCAACTATTTTCCAGCATGCTAATGTATTTTATTGCCAAGCTAAGTCAGGAGGCAGGCCACTTGACAGACATTTCCAACTGTGTGGATGAAATGCCATCTTCTTGTCAAGGGCTTTCCATTAACTGGAAAAGGAGAAGTTCCGTGAATGCGTTAAAACTAATTCTAAGCTAAGGGGTCCTTAGTGAGAATCAGTATTGAAAGAATAGCTAACTCATGTTGAACAAAGTTGTGCCTTTAGGAGAGAAGGTAGCTAACATTTAAATTTTTAAAAAACATAATCGAATTTTTAATAACAATGAATAAAGTTGCTAATACTTTGAATTTATATACAAGCCACAAAATATGTTCTGTGCCATATATAGCATTAAAATTCACTAGAGAAATGTATAGAATGGGAAGATAAAATTATTCCTTTTATATAATACTTATGAAGCCTTCATTAGCCTCTTGATCTCAACACCATAAATTTGTTCTTTCAGAAAGAAAACATTGCTTTCAACAAAATTTAAAACTGTACACATCAACATATACCTTAAATGTATAAACATGGCCCAAGCTGAAGACTGATGGCTTTGTTTTTCAGTAGTTCCAATCATGACTTACTCTTTGTGATCCCACTTGGAATTTTCTTTACTTTTTCCTTTTTTATTTAAAGATATTTTATTTTCCCAATTACATGTAATAACAATCTTCAACATATGTTTCCAATTGTTTCCCTCCTCTCCCCTCATTTGGAGATAGTAAGTAATTTGATTTGGGTTATACGTGTATTATCATGTAAAACGTACTTCCATATTGGTCATTGTTGTAAGAGAATAGTCACCATTTGAGGTTTTCTTGGCAAAGATACTGGAGTGGTTTGCCATTTCCTTCTCCAGCTCATTCTGCAGATGAGGAAACTGAGGCAAACAAGGTTAAATGACTTGCCCAAAGGCATAGAGCTCATCCATGTCTGAGGCTAGATTTGAGCTTTGAAATGAATCTCCTAAATCCAGGTCTGGTGCTCTGTCCACTGCACCTCTTACACATCACGCATATGCTCTCCTTTGATTCTCACAACAGCTCTCTGAGGGTATGTTGCTCAAATATTATCTCCATTTGACAAACGAGGGAACTAAGACTCAGAGAAAAGGACGGACACTTAAAGATCCTCATAGTTCAGAGTTCTTTCCACTGTCCCCACACCAGAATTACCCAGAGAGCCTAGGTTCCAACTGGGCGAGATGAACCAGGACCCTCCAGCGAGGCATGTATAGCAAGTTTCCAGAAGGGCACTGTCTGCACTTTGCCACAGGCATCCAAGGTGCTCATACCTCACCGATAGAGGATAAAACTTCATCCGACCATTTCCGATCCTTCTTTCGGGAAGAGTGAAGGCAGGACCAACCCCGGCAATAAGAAATTCTCATGGGTTTATCATGGGAACCTCCCATCTCTTTTTCCATGCCTTCTTTCCTCCTCCTCCCAACGTCCCAGAGTCCTTTCCTTCAGAATGTTGGCATCTTCAGGCAGCACTCCAAGTTTGGCTCTTTCTCCCCAAGCTCCTAACAAAACTGCTTACTTGTCACCTCATTGTCAGCAGTCCATCCAAAAGGACTTGAGAAACTCACCTAAATTGAGATGTTAATGGATAATAACAGCTTAATTATAATTCATTTTAATTTTAAATTAAATCAATTTCAAATTCTAAGAGCAGCTCATTCTTTTTGGACAGTGCCTTCACCCTAAGGAATGACTATCTTATCCAGACTTTGGGCAGCTAGGTGGTGCAATGGATAGAGTGCTGGTCCTAGAATCAGGAAGACATCTTCATGAGTTCAAATTGAGCCTCAGACACTTCTTAGCCATGTGACCTTGAGCAAATCACTTAATCCTGCTGGCCTCGATTCCTCCTAGGGCAAATGAGCTGGAGAAGGAAATGGCAAACCTCTCCAGTATCTAGGCCAAGAAAAACCCAAATGGCGTCATGAAGAGTCAGGCACAACTGAACAACATTAGCAATTCAGATGTCAACACATATAAGTGGCTGCCTACTTCTATTGATACTGAATATATGCAGAGACAGGATCTAAAGATCTAAAGGTGGGATTCATTCTGCCCAGTGTTCTTGAAGGTCTAGATGTTCCCAAGAATTCCATTCCCTTAATAAGTGGAATGTTTCACTCTTAGATCTGGAGTCCTTGTTTCAGAAAGTCTGCCCCATTGTAGTATAATAATCACAGGACTGTCTCATGAGGAAGTGAGAATCTTTGTCACGCTACCTTGAACAACCAGAGAGAACAAGAAATGCTTTCCAGAGAGTAGAAATAAGAATTTGGGCTGTTTCTTTTTCTGTGAATAGTTACATTTCCCTAGGGGTGCCACACTTTGAGCACCCATGTTGAGAGTCACAGGTCATGAATTGTTTGAGTGTGGTGGTTATGCCCATTGTTTACACCCCCGAATGACAGACTGGACCAGATTGGACTTCATTTTTGGGAAGAAAACCTGAAGAGAGGGAAGTTCAGGAACTTATTTCAACTCACAATGTCAGAATGGGAATAGTTCTTGAATCATACTTCCAACCTAAACCCAAGGCTTTTTTTTTTTTTTAGAAGGCCTACAATCTCAGTTATACATCTGTAAGGATGACTGTTGTGCCAGGCAAACCTGGAGTTGGAGGAAAATAGCAAGCTCAGAGAACTTTATTCTAGTAAGGTTCTGTCACATGCTAAAATTTTTAAAAATTTATTGATATTTTCTTTTTACATCAGTCATTTCCAGATATACCTCTCCCTTATTCTCTCTCCCCACCTTGCTTCTTTCCATGAGTCTTCCCCTTATAATAAAGAAAAAGTTAAGCAAAGCACCTGACATAGGGATCAAATCTGAAAGCAAAAACACCATTCCACACCCATAGTCTCCCACCTTGTAATGAAAGGAGGAAAGCTCATTTTCTTATCTCTTTTCTGGGGTGAAGGTTAGTCATTATTATTACATAGCATTCTGTCTTGTTTTCTTTTTTTCTTTTTCTTTTATTGTATATTGTTTTTCTGCTTATGTTTATTTCATTCTGCTTCAGTTCTTATGTCTTCTCATATTTCTTATAGTCATCATTTCTTTGGTGAGATGATATTCTATTACACTCGTATATCAGAATTTGTTCAGTCATTTCCCAGTTGATCAGCCTGAGATGCCTGGCTACAAATCAAGATGGAAGCCAAGTTAGACTCTTCCAGCATAGATTTGGGTTCCCTGATGAATGAATGGGTCCTGAGAATCCCAGAAAGGCTCTTGGACCTAGAATCTATCAGGAAGATATTTTATTTCTAGTGCACATGCGCTTTACACTTAGAGTAACTTCAGAGTCCCAGTAGGAAAGACAAAATGTCATTCTCTCTTTGCCATCTTATCAGATGGAATAGGAAAAATCAATCCTAGCCTAGTATCCAGTGTAGCAATGTGAAAGAAGAAAGAAGACACAGCTGCCCCCCTCACTTTTCCTCTGGGATCTCCACCTTCTTCCATGTAGGCAATGCGGAAATTTGAAGGGGTTCTTGCCTAAGCTGGTAGAGAAGTTAGAAATTTCCCTCTCTTTCAGCTCAGAAAAAAGATTTTCACTTCTCCATCAGGTTCATCAAATGACACTCAGCTGCTTATCATGTGTTACAATGAAAAATACCCTTTCTTACTTCATTCTACAATGTCATCTACAAGAACCCTTTCATCCCTCCTTGATCAAGTTGTCTTAAAATGAAGATTCCCATCTCCCACTTCCATCTTTCCATCTATGTGCTTTCCTAACAGATTGAAAAATAGTAGATTTGATTACAAATGAAATACTATCAGGCACCCCTATCCCCAGCCCATTCCCCAGTTAGTGTAACTTTGATCAAGGACCGCTACAATTAATGTTATCTATAATATCTTGTTACTCAAGTGTTTCTTGGCTAGCCCAGCATGGGCTTCCAGATCTCTGCCTTGAAAGTCTTCTGCTTAGGAAATTCAGTGCAAAATGACACATCCAACAGCCAAAGTGCAGTTACCACAGTGTAACAAGCTTCTTTCCATCTTTGAGAGTTAGATGTCTGAAGGGATTGGGGTTGAGGAGCAGACGGGAAGTGCTTCTTTCTCTCATCCTATTCCTTTGCCTCCTGGGACAGTCAAAGGAAAGAGGAAATGCTGCTTCCCTTAGTTCACCTTCCATACCACAGCTGCCAGATGAATACATCAGAGAGTCAGGAGCCGTGTTTCATCATCACCCTGATGTTGATGGCCTTTTGCCAAGCCAAGAGACCTTATTCTGGCAGGAGATCAGGAAGAACTCTGACCAGTCTGAAATAGCTGGATACAAACCAATATGGCAGCCAAGTTAGGCTCTTCTAGGCGGGATTTGGGCCCCTGAGCTGAAGCCCTGATAGATGGATGGGATTTCTGGTCCTCAGACCTATCATCAAAAGGAAGAGATTGTTTTGAGAACTAAGCAGACTGAGAGAAGATAGATAAAGAGACTGGGGTGAAGGGAAGTAGGGTAGGTATAGGGACCTGATGAAGAGATCCACTGAATGTCAGGATGTAACTGAACTGACCTAAATGTCAACACTATCAATTTGTGGATAATAAAAGGAACAATTTCCTGATATCAAGGGATATCACAGATGACTTCACTTTCTTAATTTTTTGGTTTTGTTTTTATTGTTTTGAGTGCTCTTCCACAAAATGACTAATATGGGGAGATGTTTTACCTTATTACACATATAAAATTTATATTTGATCACTTACTGTCTCAGGGAGGCAACAGGGAAGGAGAGGGAAGGAGGGAGGGAGAAAATTTACTCAGAATTTTTAAAAAGGTGGAAAAAATGTTTTTACATGTAATTAGGGGAAATATTAAAACTTAAAAAAGCAATTAATTTCCCACACACACACACATGACTCATAGAAATATGTCTTTTCTCTGCCTCTCTGTCTGGCAAAATCTTCACCATCCTAGACTGAAAGGAGGTCTTAAGATATCTAGGGAAAGAACTTTCTTTGAGGTGTATAAGAATAGGAGAGAGAGAAAACATGGTGCAGAAGGAAGAATAATGAATTTGGAATCATGAATTCTACTACTTCCTGCCTGCATGACTCCAATTGGGCAAGTTATTCAAATTCTTTGGACCTTAGTCTCCTCCCCTGTAGAATGGAGAGGTTGGATTAGATGGCCTCTGAAGTCCTATGCAGTTCTAGATCTATGATCCCAAGTAGGAAGACCAATGATTTGACAGGCATCATGGGGAAGTACAGAGGTGTCAAACTCAAGATCAGCAAAATTCAAGTGTAGGCTGAACCAGATTCTACACTGGTTTAGATTAAAATTCCAGTTTAGCTAATACTCAAACATTACATTCACTGTAAAATGCAATGTAAATATCCAGTTGACCCACCTGGAGTCATTTCTTTTTTAATTTGGTAACACTAGTGTGGTGAGAGGACAGTTGGTATTAAGAGTTAGTGAGAACCCGAGTTCAAGGTTTACCTCTGACATGTACTGACTGTGTGACTCCAGGCAAGTCATCTAATCTTTTAACAATTTCCGATATTCATTGGTCTTCATTCAGAGTTCTTTAGGCCAAATGAAATCAACAAACCAAAGAAGTGGAAATACCTTCCCTGGAGTCCCCAAACTACAGCTCATGGGCAACATGCAGCCCCCTGAGGCCATTTATCTGGCTCTCACAGCACTTCCGGAAGGGGCACCTCTTTCAGTGGTGGTCAGTGAGAGGAGCACTGTGTGTGGCAGCATCACTCACATACAGGACTACTTCCGATGACATAATCCTTTGCGTGGCGCCTTGTTCTGAAAGTAACTGAAAGAGAACGAGGTGCTGAGCAAAGGATCATGTGGCTGCACAATGGAAGACGTCAGCATGTGAGTGGTGATCTGGGGGAGGGGATTCCGCAGTGTGTGTACTGCTGCCCGGTATAGTGGTGGCAGTGCCAGTGCAAGGTGTGACAGGCCCATCCCAGCCAGTGCTGCAGCCTCCGCTATCCCAGACAGACGTATACAGATTTGCTCATAGTTTTTTAATAGTCTGGCCATCCAACGATCTGAGGGTCAGTGAACTGGCCCCCTGTGTAAAAAGTTTGGGGACCCCTGCTCTAATATCTAGGCTAGCTCAGGTTTGGTAAAGTTTGGAGGTACACAAACGGGATTCCCAAGGTCCTTCCTCTTGCTATCTATGGTGCCTGACAACATCATAACATTCCAGCCAAGGGCATGGCCCAGATTCAGGATGTATATTCTTCTCCATTCATATTTTTGGGGTGTGATCAGAATTGTTTTTTAAATTATGGAGGATACCTCCACTATAGAAACTCCTTTAATGTAGATTGAGAACTTGTCTATATTATCTTAGAGAGATGCCTAGGATACTGAGATGCTAAATAATTTGCCAGTGGTGACTCAGATAGCCTCGAGGAGGGACTCCATGGTCTGTTTCCATTCAAACTAGCCTACAAAAACAATTTTGAACTTGATACTCCTTTGTTTTTTCTCTCTCCACCACAGAATCCAGATAGATTAAAAAAAGACTCTGAACCTTGGATAATACACATTCCCTACTTCATCTCAGTGACTCATACTTACCTAGTTACCTTTTTGAAGAGTTAATACAGTACTACCGCAAACTTATTCGGGAGTCTAGATGCTGTAGGTGTTCTTGAACTCCATAAGGAATAGTGGAGTTCCACATCCTGGAAAGGAGGGCAGGAGACAAAGATTAGAAAAGAGGGGTACAGCTAGAGCATTAGACCTGGCATAAAAAAGACTTGTGTTCAAATCTGGTCTCACATACTTCCTAGTTGTATGACCCTGGGCAAGTCACTTAATCCTCATTGCCTAGCCCTTGCCACTCTTCTGACTTAGAAATGATACCAAGACAGAATGTAAAAGTTAAAAAAAAAGAAGAGAAACACAACCCATGGCACTATCAGAGTCTTGTTTTTTGCATCATCCCTCAAACATAAGTGAGGAGAGTGGACGCATCCCACCTATATATGCTTGATTAGCAACCCCCTGATGTAATATCAATAAGTGCTAGACTAGGTAGCACAATAGACAGAGTGGAGGATTTGGAATCTAGAAGAAATGACTTCAAATCCAGCCCCAGGCACTTACTAGCAGTGAGACTCTAAGCAAATTATTTGACCTCTACCTCAGTTTCCTCATCTATAAAATGAGATCAATAGTAGCACCTACTACATAGGGCAATTGTGAAGAATTAATGCATATAAAGCACTTTGCAAATCTTAAAGCACAATATAAATGCTAATTATTATTATTATCATTATCATCTTCATCATCACTATTAGAAGATTCTAGGAGACAAAGATTCTCAACCTGCCTCTGTCACATGATGCTGTGATCTCAGCCCAGTTAATTCACTTCTATAAGTTTTTGTTTAAATGCCTATAAAATTTGGATAATAATCTTTATATTGCCTACCTCATTGGGTTATTGGAAGGCTCAAATAAGATTATGTATATACTTTTACTATGTATTACTTTTATTATTATTTGTTATGTATACTTTTTTTTTTAAATAGGAAGTACTACAATAGTTTAGGGTATCATAGCTTGGGCAGCTAGGTGGTACAGTAGATAGAGGCTGGACCTGGAAGACTTGAGTTCAAATCCTGCCTCAGATACTTCCTAGCTATGTGACTCTGGGCAAGTAACTTAACCTTGTTGGCCTCAGTTTTCTCATCTGCAAAATGAGCTGGAGAAGGAAATGGCAAACCACTCCAGTATCTTTGCCAAGAAAACCCTAAATCGGGTCATGAAAAGTAGGACATGATTGAAATGACTGATTAGCAACAACAAAGCTCTCCTACATGTAACATCCAGACCTTACGCAGTCAGGACTTACGCCAGTGTCTCGATATGTGGACATTTCTTCAGACTGGCTGTGAGCTGCTGGGCTCCTGCATCTGTGAACTTGTTGTACTGGACACTATGGAGAGAAACCCATTGATTGTTGTTAGTGTAACAGGCTCAGTGTTGTGATGGCAAAACATTTGACTATGGATCTTGGCTCTGAGCCCAGGGAACAGCTATCTCAGCCCATCCCTAGTTCCTGTGAGTAAGGAATGGCTCTTAAAGAGATCTTCTTGAAAAAACTACCAACTCACCCATTTATACTATGGCACCCAATTTACAAGTGTATTGAAAGTCAGTTCTCTTTCTCTGCAAACCTAATATGAAACATGGTATGGAGGCTGAATTTGGAGTCAGAAGGTTTGGATTCAAATCACATCTTTGACACGTACAGCCCATGTGAATCTGAAGGAGTTTAGTTGTCTTTAAAATGAAGGGCTTGGAGGGCAGCTAGGTAGCACAGTGGAAAAAGCATTAGGTCTGGAGTTGGGAGGACGTGGGTTCAAATGTGATCTCAGACACATCCTAGCTGTGTGACCCTGGGCAAATCACTTAACCTTCATTGCCTAGCCCTTACCACTCTTCTGTCTTAGAATTGATACTAAGAGAGAAGGTAGGGTTTTAAAAAATAAAATTAGGAGATTGGACTAGATTACATTTGAGGTCCCTTCTAGCCCTAAATCTATGATATAGTCACCCAGATTTGCTGATGTGTAAATCTCCATGTTATAGAAACTCTAAATGCCATGACCCAAGAGAAGCTGAATTCTGACTAGAGGCATTATATAAATCTAGGTGGCTGGAGTCTGGAATGTTCATCACTCCACATCCATGGTATTATTAGAGGATGGCTCAGGGTAGGACTCCCCCCAAAATCAACAGGATAGCTGGCATCTTTTTTAAAATTTTCCTGGGGATAGGGCATAGCAATGGCCTCGTTCCCTGTGTGCTATGCCCAACAGCCTGTCCTCCAAAGGATTTATGTCTAACTTGCTTTGGGGAGGGTGGCCTTTTTAGTCTCTCTCTCTTGTTCCCTAACCTGACACTCATTCGATTCCGGCACCCCATGAGTTTTTGTATATGATGTCTACTTTCTCCTTAATCAAATCATGAATTTATTGGTCAATATATGGCAGGTGGCTCCCTTAAGAGTCATTTTCTCCCTTTCCATGGAGGGCAAGAAAAGGATTTTAAGATTCAGGCAGATAGTCTCTAAGGAACTTGAATCTATATTTCCTCAATTTCCTTTCAAGGTTTCTTCTCTGAGGCTTGAGGTTCCTGGGAGATTCTATAGCACAAACAGGTCATTTGCAATGTTAATAGGAAATACTATATAAACCAGCCCTCCAGAGCCTTTAATTTCAGACTTCCCCTGTCCCCGTTTCCCCTCTCCAATCCCCCAGCATCTCCCAGACTCACTCCAGGACTCTCAAGGACACCATACTGGGAAGCACACTAGCGATGTTCTTGGCTCCAGTATCACAGATGCAGTTGTTGTATAGGCTGCCAAAAACAGAGGGGGAGGAGGAACCATTGGGCATTTAGGAACCTTAGATATAGGAAAGGGAATCTCTAATTCCATCTCATTGTACTTTACTGTCAAACTGACCACCATTACTGAAAGAAGAGAAAATACAATCTTTCTTCAGTAACTGGGGTAGCCCCTTACCCAAGAGTGAATGTATGGTCATTGTAATCAGTAATCATTTTTCAAACCATCAGAATTATTAATGATAGTTACCTATATATTGTGGAATATTGCTTTAATGAGATTACTGTTTCTAGTCATACTGTATTAAATACTGAGTCCACAACCATTAACATTGTGGAAAGGAAAACTGAATCAAGCTTTGGATTTTATGCCACTGAGGTCGAACAAACAGCAGTTGAAATGTTGAAATGAAATTGATGGACAGCAAAGGCAGTTGGTGGGGGGAAGGGTGACTGGGAGAGTGACAGTTGCTCTTGAGGACACTCTTTCCTGGCCCTTGGATTGGAAGGAGCGCTCTCCATTCTCTCCTTTCTTGGGATAGAAGTATCTCTATTCCTGGACTTTTCCTAACTGTGTGCTCTACCTGGATTCCTGTGGTTTAGTCATCAAACAAAGGGATTTAAGGGGAGCAGTTTGAACTGTAAGGCCAGTCTTTAGGGCACTAGCCTGAAGAGCCAGGCCCTTCTAGCTCTGAAGGTCAGGATTTTTTCTTCCTTTTGCAGTCTACTGCTAAAGACTTTGAACTTAAGAAAACTAGCATAGATTAGCATAGACAGGAATAAAAGAAACCCTCCACTAGACTGTGAGGCCTGGTCTCAGCTCAAAAGCAGAGAGAGACTCAAACCCAATCTGTGGCAAAGTATAGGGAAATCCCTATTCCTGCTACCCTGATATCTTCCTGATCTAAACTTGTTAATAAATTCATCTTGAGTTAAATAACCTGCAGTTAGATAAGAGGAGGACTATCATTTCAGGGGACATAGAGGGAGCAGAACCTAAGGACAACCATTCAACCATAAACAGTCTTTATTGGACCCCTACCAGGAGACCTTGGTGGTGGTGGTTGATACTTGTCCCTCTGGAGGGTCGGTGCTTACCTGCCCTGGGGTATCTTCAACATCAATCAATAGAGAAGACATCCCCTCAGGTCCATTTTTGGGGAACCCCATTTTGCAAAGACAGCCTCTCAGCAGAGGGTATCTCTCTCCTTTTACCTCACCAGCATCCATATTCCCTCTATCTCTTCAAGTCCTCCATTCCCTGTTACAAACCTTCCTTATCTGCTGTACCACTTCCATCCTCTACAATTTCTTTAACTGGTAAAACATTAATCACAAGCTACTGTATGGGAGGTATTGTTCATATATTTCAGTGGTGAAACAATCAGAGGCTGTACTTGCAGCAGGAAGGAATTTGGTGTGACTTAATGAATGTCCAACATTAAAGGTTGGAAGATACTAGATGAAATTGTGGAAGGCTGCAGAACCTTCTCTGATGGGTGAGAGAGAGATTACTCTTTCACTGAGGGAGAGTTTAGGTCTTTTTCTCCTTGATGGGACTGCCTGGAGGGCCAGTGGACTTTTCCTTTTTAGAGCCCCCAACCCAAAGTGCCAAGTTGCTGTTGTGACAGGGAGCTCTATGCACTTAAACCACCAAGTCTTTCAAAAGCTTGTCAGGGAGAGCTTCTCACTCACCTCAAGGTAACAAGGGATGTTGCCAGTGATGGCAGAGCCTTGGCCAACTCTGTGGCTCCCACATCAGTGATGCAATTCTGAGACAAGCTGGAAGAAACATGGGAAGGAGGGTGAATTGGAAAGGGCAGGAGTGCCAGTCAGGTCAATTCTTGCTTCTGAGGAGATTTGGAATGGTTCAAATTGATTTTTTAAAAAACCCTTACCTTCTGACTTGGAACCAATATTGAGCATTATTTCCCAAGGCAGAAGAGTGATAAGGATCAGGCAGTTGGGGTTAAGTGACTTGCCCAGGGTGACACAGCTAGGGAGTATCTGAGGCCAGATTTGAGGATATCCCACCTAGCTCTCAATCCACTGAGTCACCTAACTGCTCATCCCCACCCAATTGATTTTCTATCCCTGTCCTTCCTACCAGATCACCGCCCTTCCAACACAGCTTTCTGGACTGAGCTTTGTTTTATCCCAAACGCTAATGATATATACAGAATGATAAAGATCTTTTCTTGACACTTACTTCAAGGTTTCCAAGACCTTTAACTCTGGAAAGATGGCAGAGAGCTGAGTTACACCTTCATCCCCAATCTTGTTCTCACTTAGGGTATCCAGGCTGTAAGAAGGAACCAAGCACAAAAGCCATCAACTTGATTCTGAGAGGAGCCTTCTCTGGCCCACTTTTGCATTCTCTCCCTTGCTTAGACCAAGAGGAGAAATGAAGGAATTTCCTTCTTATTATCATAATTCCCTGGATATTGATAATAATCTCCCCTTCTTGGGTCTGGGCTATTTTGTGTAAGCAACTGTGTTAAAAGGAGCTGAAAGCTCACTCAAGAATATGAGGATATGCAAAGTGAGAATGTTGTACACAGTAACAACAATTGATGTGTGATGATCAGCTGTGAATGACTTTATTATCAACAAGGCAAGGATCAAGACAACTCCGAGGGACTCATGCCAAGAAGGCTATCCACCACTAGAAAGAACAGAGTCTGAATGCAGTTTGAAGAATGCCTTTCTTCACTTTATTTCCTTCATGAATTTTCCCTAATTTAAGCAATATGTGTGTCTTGTTTTACAATATGATGAACAGAGAAATATGTATTATATAATAATATATTTTGAACCTATCTCATATTACCTGCCTTCTTATGGGTGAGAAATGAGGGAGGGAAGAAAGAATGAGAAAAAATTTTAGACAGTTAATATGTGAATTTGTTTCTCTTGGATAGTCATATTTATCATAATCTATTACATGTTTGTAACAAATAACATGTATTATATTAATAGGATGTTACCTTTATTGGTATATATAAACACATTTTTAATTCTCATTCAGAATAAAAGAATATACAGATAAATTTGCCATTTGATATCTGCAATAGAGTAGAAGAAATACAAGTCTCAGTGACAGGAAAACTGGTTTAAGTTCTGGCTCTTCCTATCACTAGTTAGCTGGGTGACTTTGGGCAAGTAATTTAGCCTTTCTGAGTCTTGCTTTATGTATTTTTTACAGTTTTTTGTATATTTTTGTATTAGTATTGGTTCCAAGATGGAAGAAAAATGTTTACAAAATTGCTACAAAATAGGACACTAGTATCTGCCTTGCCTATCTCAAAATGGTACTCCAAGGATCAAATGAGACCATTTATTTTATTCCCTTCCAATTTTTTTATTACCATGAAAAGATGCAGTCTAATAGAGTGATTAGAGGGGAGGGGGCTGGAAAAGGAGGGAGACAGGGAAGAAAGAAGGAGAAGCAGCAGCTAAATAGAAAGGTCCCATGGCTCTTAAGGTGTAGTGGTAATAAAAATGTTAGTACATTGATATGAATATATAATTTCTTATATTGACTCATTTGTCAGGGACAAGAACTTTGATGGAGAGAACTTTCTCTTCTGGGTTTTAAAGTATTTGTGACTTAGGATGAAGTGCAGACTACAACACCTGCAGAGGCAAATGACAGTCAGATCTCCACAAAGATTGGTTTCCTGGATGATGGTTTCAGGAACCAGGTCAAAAGCTGGCCCAGGAGTCAGAAGACATTGCTTTCCCCAAGACTTTTGGGCTCATAGTTTGTCAGGGCTGTCTGCATCTTGCAGTGTTTAAAGTTGGAGGGGTGGTGATGTCACCTGAGTATTTTGTTGTTTTAGTTAAGCTATCTTGAATGCCTTGCAAGTAAGATATCCCCATTTCTATGGAGATTTATCCTAATTTTTCAGGTGGGTAAATTGAGGCTAAGATAAGTTTGGAGACAAATCCAGGGGCACAAAGATAGAAAGTGTATGAGGCAGGATTTGAATTTAGGTCTTCTCACCCTAAGCTCAGTGCAGTATATCTTATTTTTAGCCCTTACCTTCTGTCTTAAAATTGATACTACCTATGAGTTCTAAGGCAGAAAAGCAGTAAGTGAGCAATTGGAGTTAGGTGACTTGCCCAGGGTCATACAGCTTAGAAAGTGTCTGAGGCCATATTTGAACTTTGGTCTTCCTGATTCTAGGCCTGACTATCCACTGAGCCACCTAGCTCAGCACACTGTATCTTAAATAACTTGCTAATAAGTCACACAGCTAGTATCAGTATTTATATATCTAGCAAGTGTCAGAAGTGGGATTTGAACCTAGGTCTCCTGAATATTATCTATAGTTACTTAAATCTGGGTGAACTGTAGCTCTTCAGTATTGCTTATCTCTCAGTCTTTTATCATGCTAATGAAGAATATACAGTTAATATGTTGTGTTCTGTTCTGTGGGATTTCATTGATGTAGGTAGAAGTCCAGGGAGGCACTTGTACTAATGCAGTTGTACTCATTGTGGATCAGAGTCGAGTCTTGGACCTATGACTAATAACCCAATAACTCCAGGGCCAGTGTATGTACTATGATGCCTTTGTGGTATGACCTCTTCATGCTGGCTTCTTGTGATTATTTAGGACAACACGGCCACCCAATGCAGCTGAGGAAGTCTCCAGGTGCAACGACTTTTCGTGCCACTGGACCCAGGCTTCCAACACCGAGAGAGTGGGACTGTCTCTGTGCAATGACTTTTCCACTTAAATCTCCTTCACGCACAAGTGTTTTAGTGCACACTCATCTACATCACAGATGAAAGCGCACAAAGACAATGTCATCCTCCGTTACCCAGAGACCACGACTACTAGAGAGTTGTCTCAGAGGCAGAGAGACGGGCTAAGTCCACATACCTGGTGTTCTAGCTGTGTGACTCTGGCTCTCAATTTAAAACTGTAGGCTGGTCTGTGTTGGCAGAGGAAAGTTCCCACACCAGTGGGGAGAGAAAGAGACAGACAGTAAGAGACAGAGACAGATAGAAAGACAGAGGGAGACAGAGACATAGAGAAAGAGGCAAAGACAGAGACAGAGAGAGACAGAGACAGAGAGGTAAGAGAAACAGAGACAGAGATAGATAAGACAGAGGGACACACAGAGAGAGATAGACAGACAGAGACAAAGAGACAGAGACAGAAAAAAGAGAAACAGAGATAGAGACAGAGAGAGACAGAGACAGAGAACAAAGAGAGATAGAGAGACAGAGACAGAGAGGAGAGAGAAGAGGGGACCCAGGGGAGGAGGAAAGAGACAGAGTAAGACAGAGAAAAAGAGACAGAGGCAGAGAAACAGCGTGACAGACAGAGACAGAGAGAAGGAGGGACAGGAGGAGAGGAAGGGAGAATTGTGGCTCTCAAAGGACCTTTGAAATATAAATGTGCCTCCCTAGGTTCAGAGAGTGTAACTGAAATGCTAATAAATGCAGAGAGAAGGCACAGCTTCTTTCCTAGAGTGGCCCCACTTGATGACTTTCACTACTCTGAGGAACCAGACTGAGAGAAAGGGAGAAAGGGAAACTCCTCAGAAATGAAACAGAATCAGAATTTCCGATTTAGTGTAGTTAAAATTCAAGGATAGAGGAGAACCATGGACTTCCTCTAATAGCCTTTCCTGAAGCCAATAGAGCTTAGGGGAGCAGAATGTGAGTCTTTGGACCGTAACCAGGCCCCAGGAGGTCTAGGCTGAATTCCTTTCTCAGGCAAATCCAGAAACTGAAGAGAATCAAAAACCAACCTTGTTCCAAATTTGAATTCATAGGCTCAGGCAGTTAGAAAAAACTGTAACGGCCCATTAATACAGTAATCTCAATTTACAGATGGGAAAACTGAGGTCTGGGGAGGTTGAAAGATTTGCTTGAGGTCCTGCATCTAGTAGGTGCCAAGATCAGTGGACAATAGCAATCCATTAGTCATGGATTACCACCTCTTAGTCTTGGCTGGAAGGTGGGAAGATCATAGATTTAGAGGTAGAAGGGCTTAAAAGGGCATGTAGTTCAACTCCATCTGCAAGATGAAGGAACCGAGTGAGAACTTAAGAAGATCCAACCAAAATCACTTAAGTAGAAAACAGCAGAGCCAGGCTTTGAGTGCAGGTCTTCTGACTCCAGTTCCAAAATATTTCCCCCTATGTTATGCTGAGTAAAGGGAATTGTTTGACCAACAGTCAGTATCATGGCTATCAGTTTGGTAAAGGTACATGAACTCCCTTTACTCAGTCTTGGGAAGGCCTGAGTTAAAATGAAAATCTGAGTCAAAGACCCTGGGTTCAAATTCAAAACCCAGCTCCACCACTTAAGACCTGTATGGTTTTGGGCAAATTGCTTAAACTCTGCACCTCAATTTCCTCATCTATAAAATGGGGTTATTGATCTAGGAATATTCTCTAGGATTCTTTCCACATCAAAATATATGAGGAAACTAAACTGGTTTCTTATTGGGTTCTTAGGATAAGTGATTAGAAACAGGGAAAAGGGACTTTCAATGGAAGCATTTTCCTTTCAAAGGATTAGAGAAATGAAGCTCAGAAAAAGGTTACATAGGTATTAAGTAGGAGAGAGTTTAACCTAGGTCATCTGATTCCAAATCCATAATATTCTCTTTCTTTCTTTCTTTCTTTCTTTCTTTCTTTCTTTCTTTCTTTCTTTCTTTCTTTCTTTCTTTCTTTCTTTCTTTCTTTCTTTCTTTCTTTCTTTCTTTCTTTCTTTCTTTCTTTCTTTCTTTCTATAAACAATATGAATAGGAAATAATTAAAAGAGAGAAATGACAAGAATTAAGGAAGGTTGCAGAAGGTTTCCTGTAGAAGATGGAATTTTAGTTAGGATTTAAAAGAAGCCAAATAGTTAAGTAGTCAGGGAGGAAGAAGAGGAACATTTCAGGTGGTAGGAGGGGGTATAAGGGTGAAACTTGGAGAAGAGCCAGAGAGAATGAGAATGCCTGGAGCTGAGAAATGGAGTATCTTATTCTTAGAGCAGCCAGGAGGCCAATGTCCGTGGAACTGAAGATTAAGTTTTCTGGAATAAGGCATAAGAAGACTGAAAGGATAGGAGAGGCTAAGTTATTAAGGGCTTTGAATACCAAACAGAGCATTTTGTATTGGTTCCTAGAGGCAATAGGAGTTTATTGGTTAGGGGGAGATATGGGACCTGAGTTTTAGGAAGAATTATTCAAAGTAAACGAATAAGGAATAGATTGGAATGAGGGAAGACTTGAAAGCAGGCAGACCCACCAGAAGATTAGGGTAATTATCTGGACCTGCAGTAATGAGGAGTCTGTACCAAAGTGGTGACAGTTACAGAGGAGAGAAGGGGGCATATTTGAGAGATATTGCAAAGGTGAAGGGGGCATGCCTTGGCAACAAATAAAACATGGTGGCTGAGAGAGAGTGAGTGATGCAGGATAACTTCTACATTGCTAGCTTGAGGGATTAGGAGAATGGTGCTGCCCCTTGGTGGGGGGATAACGATAATGAGTTCAGTTTCGAACATGTTGAGTTAGGTGTCTACTGGACAACCAGTTCAAGATGTCTAGAAGGAAGTTGGAGTTGTGAGATTTGAGGTCAACAGAGAGACTGGAAAATAAAAGATAGATTTGGAAATCCTTAGCAGGGAGGTGGCAGAATGGATAGTCCTGGAATCAAAGAAGACTCGTCTTACTGAGTTTAAATCCATCCTCAGGCACTTACTAACTGGGTGACCCTGGGCAAGTCACTTAATCCTGTTTGCCTCAGTTTCCTCATCTATAAAATGAGCTGGAGAAGAAAATGGCAAAACACTCCAGTATCTTTGCCAAAAAAAAAATTAATTAAATGAAACTCATATGGGGTTACAAATATTTGGACAAGATTCAACAACAAGAAGAAAGCATAGAGATGGCAATTAAATTCACTTGAACTGATGAGATCAGGAAGTGAAGTAGTATAGAGGGAGAAAAGAAGGGCCAGGACAGAATCCCAAGGGACTCCTAGAATCCAAGATCTGGAGGAGGATCTAACAAAGGAGATGGAGCAGGAGCAATCAGAGAGGTAGGAAGAAAACAAGGAGAGACTGGTGTCCCAAAAACCTAGAGAGAAAAGAGTATCCAGGAGGAGAGAATGATCAACAGCGACAAAAGCTACAGAGTGATCAAGAAGAATGAGGAAAGGCCATTGAATTTGGCAAGTAGAGATCATTAGTGACTTTAGGGAGAGTGGTTTCCATGGAATGACCAAGTTGCAAGTCAGATTTTAAGGGATTGAGAAAAGAGTGAGAGGAGACACAGTGGAGGTATCTACTGGAGACTTCCTTTTCAAAGAGGGTAGCTACAGAAGACAGAAGAGATATAGGATAATAATTATCAGAGATGGAAGGATCAAGGGAAGGTTTTTTTTTTTTAAGGAAGGAAAGACATGGGCAAGAAGGAAATAAGCAATAGAGGAGAAAAATAACATTTCTCCAGACCCTATTTTTCCCAAGCAGCTAGTGTGTTTAATGGCAGTTAGACTGTTTTTTGTTTTTGAAGTTCCCAAGACCGAGAGTGTGTCAAGATTAAGTTGTACCATTGCTTTACTGAAAATCATCATAAAACTCTAGCTCCACAAGAGGGCAACAGTGGCTAAGAGAGTTGAAGTCATTTGCTTTAGGACTTAATAGGAGTTGACTTGGGTCCCAGCCTCAGCTCAAGCCCTCTTCTGGTCTCTGGTCCCAAACCAGACCACCACCACTTTTCTCAATATTACTCTCCAACCCTTCTGATCATGGGGTTCTTGCTCATCAATTCCTCCCATTACTTGTTCTTTGCCAAGGACAGAATAGGGACGGAACATACTTACTCCAAATGCTGAAGGGAGGAAAAGGCTGCAAGGATCTTAACCAATTTTGGAAAGCCCTGGGGACCCAAACCTGGGCCAAGCCTGAAAAAAAAAGCCTACATTAGTAGAGGTAACATGGTATAGAGACTAGACAATTAAGACCTGGACTCAAGGATGGTCTCTGATGCACTGGTTATGTGACTCTCGGGTACTTACTAAACTTCTAGAGGTTCTAGGCTTCTCTAAGACTGCAGAGAAAGTGCCAGTTTCCATTGATGGAAAAATTTTCTCCAAGTTCTGAGCTATACATCTCAGATCAATTTATTGACCTTTTTTTTTTTCAGTCCTTTCTTTCCATCTCCAGGCCCCTTCCAAGATGCAACTCAGAATAAAGCAGAAATATTTTCTGTATCATAATAGTCCTCTTCCCTCACCCTTCTTTGCCCTTTGCTTTTCTTAACTCCCTTTTCACCTTGCTCTGGCCCCATCTGCCAATGACCCTGCGTCCTGCCTGCTTGTCCTAGATTTCTACCTGAGGATCAATGGGAGGTACTTTATCTATTAAGTCCACTGACTATACTCCCAATGGACTAGACCACAGGAAGAGCAACTGTTGCCTGCTGCCTTCTCTCCGACGGGGAAGAACAATAGTAGTGAGTCCCTGAAAATTCGGTACCACAGGATCCCCAGGTCATTATTTATATAGCATTAAAAATGTTTAAATATTTTATTTTGCTTTCTCCCAATTACATGTAGAAACAACTTTTAACATTTGTTTTCTGACATTCTGCTATCTAGAAATTTAAAAGTATTTTATTTATAAATATATTATCATATCATATCATATAATCATATCATAATATATCATAATAAACACAAAATTTATGCATAAATACTAATATATAAATATGAATTTGTATGTTTACATAAACATGTAGACTATAACTATATAATTATAATTACATATAATTATAAATAAAATTTTAAAAGTTTATTTATAAAACATTTCCAAAATACCTTTGTCATAACAGCTGTATGATGCTACTTAAGTAGCTTGTTAAAGAAGTATTAATTTCCTTATTTATAAAATGGACAACATAGGGCTCATACAGGTGAAGAGACCCACTCATGAACAGAAAGCTATGTCAGAAGTAGGACTTGAGGGGCAGCTAGGTGACTGTGGATAGAGAGCCAGGCCAGGAGATGGGAGGTCCTGGCTTCATATGTGGCCTTAGACATTTCCTAGTTGTGTGACTCTGGGCAAGTCACTTAATTCCAATTGTCTAACCTTTTCCACTCCTGCTTTTGAACAAATACTTCATAATGATTCTTAGACAGAAGATAAGAGTTTAAAAAACATTAATTTAAAAAAGTAGGGCTTTAAACCAGATCTCATAACTACACGTTATAGGATCATAAGAAGGAACTGGATGGGACCTTTAGAGGCCATGGAGTCCAATGCTTTTATTTTTAAAGATGAGGAAACTGAGATCCAGAGAGTCTGAAGTGGCTTGCACAGAGACTAGAGCTTCTTCTTCTTCTACTTCTATTTTTTTAAACCAATACTTCCAGATATGTTAGCATGTTTTCTGGGAAATTTTGCCTTTAAAACATAAGACCCTGCAAATATCCTCTCTTTTATACTCAGCCTTGATGAGGAAACTGAGGCACCATTATCTGATGTCTTTGCCCCTCCCATCACCCCTAAGGTCTACTGTTTCATCTAGGACCCTGAGCTTTGCAGTCTTGGTCTGCCCATCTGAGCTGAATGAGACATTTTGAGAGCAGGGAGATTTTTTATGCTTAAAATATTTCTTAAACAGAAGTGGCCACTGGCTTTTCTCACGCATTTCCTCTTTTCTGAAATATTTCTAACCCTACACTAACCATATATTGTCTCTTTTTCCTTTTTTTTTTCAAAAAGGAGTTATTTGTCTACTTGGTGGAGGAGGAAATCACCTTCACTATTCTAAAGCTGTATCAGTAATATAATATATTCCCATTCCAGTCTGGCAGAGGCAGTTTCCCTTGGAAAAGCTCAAGGGCAATTTAAGCAACAAGTTCCAGAAGCACTGAATCCTATTTCCTAGGAGTTAGTAGGAAGCCATAATTTAAGTCATTTGGTCCACTTGGGTAGAACAAGGACTAAGGAGACTAATATCATAACCAAGGAAACTAAGAGATCCAAGATGGCCCATTAAACTTATCCAACTTTTCACAAATGAATGTTATTAAACAAGGAATTGAGAGAGATGATGTGGTGGGCACCCTGTGGATCACCCTTACTAAAAGGAGCACTAATTACTCCAAATGCACAAGGGATGACAAAGTTGCAAGAATCATAACCACTTCTGGAAAGTCCTGGGGACCCCATCCTGGGTCAAGCCTGGAAGGAAATAGCTTGGTTAGTAGGGCCAACATGGTATAGTGACTAGATAGTTGGCCTTCAAAGTCAGGAACAGTTTAGAGTTCAGGCTCTGCTAGGTTTGGAAGGGAATATGCCCAGGAGGTCTCAGACCCAAAGACAAACAGATGTTACTCACGCAAACTCAAGCTTCTTCAAGTCTCTGATGGCAGGGAGAGGGTCACATGCCTCTGTAGGGACATTTCCGGAGCTACAAAGAATGGCGTGAGAGATGTTATAACCCCAGGGTTGGTCTTAAGAGCAAAGTATGCCATCTAGCAGGATGATTTCAAAATAGGTGGTGCCCTCCTCATTTTTGCTACTTGCATAGCTAATACATCTCCATCCATGGAGATAATACAGGAAGTCATTTACTAGTAGGGCTTAGCCTTTCATATAGCTTTATATGGGAAGGAATGAGATTTAAGATAGGGCTGTTTTAAGCAGGGAAGAAAGAGGTGCTTAGAGAATAATTTTAGTCCTGGACCTTACCAAGGAGAAATGCTATACTGGAGGGAAATCTGGAGCTAGCATGAGATCACTTGTTGACTGGGTGAGTGGGCACCATGAAGGGGTAAAGACATAAAGAAAGCATTCAGATAAACTTTGCCTTACAATTTTTGTAGGCTCTGACTTTACCCAAAAATACCTCTCCGTTGGAGAGACCCAAATCAGGATATGTTTCTCATTTAATGGACAAGGTGGCCAAAATTATTATATTGTTGTTATTGCTCTTTTAAAGGACTACAAAATTTTCCCACTTCGGAGTAAAAACACTGCTGAAAAGCAACTGCTTGACTACAGGGTTGGAGGAGATAAGACTGAGGAGAGACTCTAAATGAACACTATAATGCAAACTCCAACAACAGGGAAATGGGTTCGAGTCAAGAACACATGTGATAACCAGTGGAATCATGCGTCGGCTATGGGAGAGGGAAAGGCGGGGGGGGGGGGGGGGAAGGGGAGGGGAGGAAAAGAAAACGATCTTTGTTTCCAGTGAATAATGTATGAAAACGACCAAATAAAATAATATTTAAAAAAAAATTTTCCCACTTCTCTGGACAGGGCATTTTCTCCAATTTGACAGAAAAAAGAGTTTGACAGGCATTTATTTATTCCTGAGTTGGCCAGAAGGGAGCACTGGTTATTTCTCCAAACTAGATAGAGAATGGAAATGGGAGGACTTGACTGTTCGGTTTTCTTTCCTTAGTCAAACATTGTCTTAGTATTCATTGGTCTTGACACATAGGCACCAAGCCCTGCTAGGCTGCACTACTAGTTGCCTGTTTTCTTGTCTTGTTTCTTATTAGGATTTTTAATCTCCTCCCCCCCCCCCCCCCCCCCCGATTTTCCCTTTCTACTCTTTGGAGGTTAGGCAAAATCTTGTTTCTCTAGTAGGTTCTTTTTCTAGTGGTAAAGCTGTTTCCCCCCAAATAAATCCTCCAGTCTGTCCCCAGACCACCATCTCTCCAACACCCCTTTTCTCCTTCCAACTAAGAGTTATCAAGACTAGTTCTCTGCTGGCTATTAGGCCACTTACCTTTGGATGTGTACCAGGCTACAAAGGTCCTCCACATCCTTCATGGACTTGACTTTGAAGGGATCAATGGTGAACTTCTTAGTGGAACTTTGGAGTAGTTCATGTTCCCCACTTTGCTGAAGGGATTCCCACAGCCACACTGTGTCACTCAGAGATGCCCTGTGGATGGAGGTCCTCAGACCTAGGGATCTAGGAGCTTCCCAGAGGGAACAAAATCCTAGAATGGACCCAGGTCCCAACCCAGGAGAATAATTTTCTTTAAGGAACTATTGGCCTATCCAAAACCCAACCATTCTCTAGAATTCATCTCTTCTATGAAGCCCTTTATTACTCCAGTCTTTGTTAATCACTCTTTCTTCATAGCACTTATTTTGGTATTTATCATATGTTAGCTTGGTATTATTATTTCATGGTTGCATATGTATCCTGTCTCCCCAAATAGAGAATTAGACTTTGGAGGGCAGGACTTGATATTTTCCATAGCATAGTGCCATCAGTGCTCAATAAAAGTGTACAAAATGAATTACTGAAGTATATAAATGAATCAAGAAAGTATGATATCAAAGAAAGAATCTGTGGGAACCCATGAAAAAAACTGTGGTGTGCAGGAGTTAATGCCTTCCTGTTCTAGGGGTTAGTCTAACTAATGAGGAAAACTATGTTTAACTATTTCTAACAAGTATAACTATGCCCAGGAAAGATGATTATTGACTGCAGCCTGTACATCTCATGGCGTATGCATGATATTGTCTAAGATCTGAGATTCTGTGATTCTGCAATCATGGCCTTGAATGATATACACTTTTTTTAAGCCTTATAAACCAATGTGTGGCTGCTTAACTTAATGGATGTGAGGATGGTGTCAATGAGTTGATGGGTTTACCCTCCATGACACTCCGTGAGGTCTGTATTGCCCAATGTTCAGAGGCTACATCTGCCACTCCAGTCAATCACTTGAAAATGCTTCTTAGGTCATAATGAGGATTAGATGAGAGAGTGGGGATGGACCCAGTATAACCCTAATGGAGAAACAACTCAAAAATCATTCTTAAATGGGAAGGATGACATTATTTTTTGGCTGGATTGTGGGAGAAAGTATGGGACAGAAGAAAAAATCCTTTATTGGAAATGGAAAACTTCCTTGTAGGATATCGCTTCATTCCTCTTAGCCCCAATGTCCTCATCTATAAAATGGGAAGACTAGACCAGAGGATCTTTAAGGCCCTGTCTAGCTCAAACTCTGTGTGTGCATGCATGTTGCATTGAGGTGCCTTCACGTGGAAGACAAGAACTTCAAACAGAAATATTGCACAATATAACACAAGACAGGAGGCTCACTGTTTTGTCAGCACATTTCCACTCTATTCTAGAATATTTTTTGAATCAGGATCAGAAGGAGTAAAAGGGGAGGAAGTATGTCATGGAAGGAGATGAACACTTGACTTCTTGCTACTTCTCCCCTCCCCTCCCATTTCAGCCCTTCCGCTGCCCAGGGCCCCACCTGAAGCAGGTGACACAGCCAAGTTGGACAAGGATCCGTAGCCCATGCAGGTCAACGGAGGTGCTTCTGAGATCCAGGGAGAAGTCTTTGCCAGCCGCTTTCAGGGCCTCTCCCAAAACATGCACATCTGGTGGGGCCAGGCGAACTCCCCAGAAGGAAAGGTAGGAGGGTAGCCCAGCTGTTACATGCTCCCATAGTTGTCTGTCGGCTGCCTCATGGGCACAATGCAGCAGTTCAAGGAGCTTCCCAGGTCCCAGTGTCCCAGGCTGTAACCGTGTCAGATAGCTCAAGAGTACCTTCTTCCTCTTGCACACAAGCTCAACCTGCTCATCCCCACCAAGGAGACCAAGGCAGGAGGACAGGGGTTGGAAAAGAAGCCCAGTCAGGAAGTGAGGTACCCGGTCCAGCCAGTTGTCATAGGGTTTCTTCTTCCTAGGGGTCAGGGCTATGTACCTGGGGAGCTCCTTGTGTCTTACTTCCCCACTCAGTGCCAGCCTCAGAGCTCCCAGGAAGTTCTGTAGGAGAAAGGTAGAGAAGACCATCTCTGGATCCCTGGCTGTTGGCAATGGCCACATAAAGTCCCCAGAAACAGTGAATTCCTTCACTTCTTTGGAGGGGAACTGGTCCTCTCTCAGGACCCTGCAGTGTCTCTGGCCTCGCTCCCATGCCAGCTCTGCCAACCCTGCCAGGCACCTCCTGGGCCAGGTTTCTGATGTCCCTTTTTTCTTGGCTCTCAGTGCTGAGCAGAAGAGGCTGACAAAGAGCCCAGTGAGAGTGGAGGGGAGTTGGGCTGGACCTCCTGCAGCCAGAACCTTCTCACACAGCTGACAGAGGGAGAGGCACACAGCAGGGCTGTAGCAATGACTGAGCAGGTAGGGCTGGGTCCGGAGGAGCCTCAAGGCTTCATCCCTGTCTGATGGTGAACTCTGGAAATATTTTTCAAAGTAAGCCTCTACCTGCTCAGGAGAGAAGCCCTGCACCTCCAAGAGGCTGTCTACTTTGGCCAAGTACTGGATAAACCTTCCTTTTGGCCTGGTTGTGATCAGCAGTGTGCAACCCCTCAGGAGCTTCCTTTGGAAGAGGCCAGCCAGCAGCCCTTTGATGGGCTGGGGCTCCCTAGGAGAGGAGCTGGCCAGATAATGCAGCAAGCCATCTTGACCTTCTAGTTCCTCAAAGGAGTCCAGAATGACCAGAATGTGGTTTGGGTGCTTCAGAATATATTTGAAGACTTCCTCACTCTCTTCCAATGAGTGATGGCAGAGTCTGAAAAACAGATCTTTCAGGCAATAGTCATTCCCTGGCAAGTTCAGGCCGTGGCATTTGTAGTGGAAGACAAATTCATATTGAGGAAGCTGGCCCTGGGCCCAGTTCCTACAGATCTCCCGAGTCCAGGCACTTTTGCCCAAGCCAGCCTTGCCTAGTACTGCAATCACCTGTGTCTCCCCTTTCTGCCCACTGGGGCGAGCAAAGACTTCTCTCCAGCCCACGCGAGCCTTCTGTCTCTCTGTCCAGTCCTGGATTGCCAGGTCTTTCTCTTGATACTTGCTATTTTTTTCCACTTGGGTTCTTGTGAGTTCTATGTCAATGTAATAGCTGCTTTGACCTTTTGGAACATCCCCATATGCCTTTTGTAGAGCACGACAGAACCCTTCCACAGACTCTGCAAAAGCCCAAAGGGGAGTTGGTAACTCAATCATTTGAATACTTCCCTAACACTGCTCCCTGGGTTTCACCAAATCCATAGCTATCCCTCAACCACCACAGCAGGCTAGTTCTTTCCTCTCCTCTCCACCTAGGAAAATCCTACCCATCCTTCAAGTTTCTGATTATATCCCAATCCTTCCATGAAGCCTTCTTTGATCCTTCTACCCAGGTTTTCCTTCTTTTAAGTCTTAAACTCAAATAAAATTGGATTTCTAAAGGATCCACATTGACTTGGAAAACCACAAATTAACATTACCTATGTTGTATTTTTATTTTGTTATCCATTTCTCAATTACATTTTAGACTGGTTCAACCACACTCTGGGCCAGTAGGGTTGATGTCTCTGGTCAAGACAACCAATAAAACAATAAATCAAGTCCAGATCTGTAGCTTTTGTAGATTTCTGCGGTGTAAATGCTTACCCTGAAATTTTAACAATTGGCTAGTTGGAGCTAAGCCCCTGTGAATGACTCACCCAAGGTTAGTTAAGAGGTAGGGGAGACAGGTCACAAGCTCAGGTCTTCTGAGTCCCAATTCAGGGCTCTTCCCACTATATGATAGTCCCTCATTTATTAATTCTTCAAAATCAGATGCTGAGTCTAATTAATAAATGAAGGAGCATTGTGTAGCAGAAAGAATCCTGGATTAGGATTTAGAAGACCTGAGTTTGTGCCCATTTGTTAATTTGTTGTGGATAGATGTTGAGTCTAGAAGGGCAGCAACAAGGTGAGGTGGATAAAGTACTGACCCTAGAGTCAGGAAGACTGATCTTTCTGAGTTCAAATCTGGCCTCAGACACTTACTAGCTATGTGACCTTAGCAAGTCCCTTAATGCTATTTTCCTCAGTTTCCTCATATGTCAAATGACCTGGAGAAGAAAAGGCAAGCCAACCCAGTATCTTTGCTAAGAAAACCCCAAATGAGATCATAAAGAGTCAGACATGAATGAAAATGATTGAACAATAAAAGCTGAATCTAATACTTATTTGGAGGATACCAACCAAACCCTATCATTGTACCTAATCCTCAGATATTTATCCAATGTCATATTCCCCTCTTCTAATCTATTCCCCCACCTATGACTAGGAAGCTGAAGGATCTTTAAAAAGGTTAGCACTGATCCTGTAGAACCCAGTTCCTGTTTTCATTCTATAGTCTTTATGTTCATATAGCTGAATTTTATAGAATCATAGTTCTAGAGATGGAGGGGAATTTATAGATGATCAATAACATAAAAAAATCTAGAGGTAGAAGAGACTTCACAAGTCAACTAGTTCAAATGCTTTGTTTCATCGATGAAGGGAAACTGAAGCCCACGGAGTTTAAGAGACTTGCATTGCTAGGGCCATATAGTTAGTGTCTGAGGCAGGATTTGAACACAGGTCCTGCTAACTCCAAGTCCAGCACTGTATTAGTTGACTCTTTTGCAGATTACTCAACTCTAAGCTCCCCACCCCAGGAAATATTTTATTCTCCAGTCAGTAATGAGTTATCTAAAACTTCAAGATGCTTTGAAAAAAGGTTAAAAGTTATGTGTGCAAGATTTATGGACAAGTAAGGAAATAGAGGAAGGAGAAGTGCCAGGGCCAGTGGAAGACTTACCAGGCTGTTTGGGAGCTAGGTTAGAATCTACTACAATTGTTGCAAGCTGTTCCAGGGACTGCTCTAAATGTACATCTGCATGGGAGGAGATAAGGAAAGAGGTTTCACATATGGAAACAAGGGAACAGCAGGTGATGCCTCCTTTCCTCTATGGACTTCCCATTTTCATAGATTCTTAGACAATAGAAAGTTTGGAGCATAGAACAGGGTTGGCTTTGGATCAAATTGTGAATACAAAAATTTAAACCCAGCTAGCATTGTCTTTTCCTTTTAGCATGCCTTCCAGACCCTTCCCTGAGCTCCCACCATCCCCAATAACCAGTGCCTAAAAAGGTTCCACAGTACAAAACTCTACTGGGTGTCAGTTCAACTGATGGGGCTTCAACACAAGTGACAAGGAGACCAGATTAAAGTGAGAAAGTTTCAGAAAG
The DNA here is from genome assembly GCF_027887165.1 of Monodelphis domestica. NCBI lineage: Eukaryota > Metazoa > Chordata > Mammalia > Didelphimorphia > Didelphidae > Monodelphis > Monodelphis domestica. Next base: position 183,189,716 of record NC_077233.1, on the reverse strand, counting down.
TCTCAAGATTGAACTGGGTTTGGCGAACTGGGGGTAGGTGGTTGAGTTGTACCTGACTAGTTCATGTCAGTCCTACTGAGAGGGGTTTAACCCAAGAGACAATGAGACCAGAGTAGGGTGGTATAGCAGAGTTTATTGAAGCAGCAAGGGGACCCAAGAATAAGAGGATTAGTGAAGGGGTCCCATGGAGGGGAAGAAGCAACAAGCAGCAAGACGAAGATGCCAGTAGAATTGGTGAGGCAGTCCACGGAGGAAGAGGATGGAGGAGAGGAGTGGCAAGGGGGAGCTTGGTGCCAGTAGATGATATGGAGTCTTATCTGAAGGGGGTGTGATATAGGGTCTTATAGGTTTGGGGAAGGAAGGGGGTTTAGAGTATATGGGAACTTGGATCATCTCTATTGGTTGTTTCTGGGGAAGGTGATCTACTTGGGTTAACTTCACTAGATGTTCCTGAGAAGGTGAAGGAATCAGCTTTGACCATATTTTCTTAATCCTCAGATCCCTTCAAATATGGTGCTGCCTTTCTATCCCTTCCAAATCATACTATTCAGGGGGTCATACCTGCTCCTTAGTTGGCATGTTTTACCCTCAATACTTACCTGTTTTTCTGCTTTGCAAAGTTAGAGCTGAAGCCTCAGGCATGTTGGGCATATCTGCTGCTGATGGAACAAGTGGACTGGTGGAGCCAGGCCTGTCAGGTGATACTGGGAGGCTCTGTATGATGGCATCATCCCCTGATGAGGCTTGTGAATCAAAAGTGGCTTGAAGTGAGCCAGCTGGAAGAACTTCAAACACTGAGGCTCTCCCACCCAACCACTTATCATTCCCACACTCTATATAATATATTCTACTTTGGACTATAAGACTTTAGGGAATTATGGAAAGCAGAAAGTTTAAAATCTTCTTCATTATAATTATTCTCTTTCCACAGAATTTCCCTTTCAATACCACTGAAATGCTCAGATTGTTCAATTCATCACATCCAAGTGAAACTGTTAATGGTTAGTTCCTCCACTTTGCAGATAGAAAAGACTAGGACTCAAGAAAGCAACATATATCATCACATAGAGGAAAGTCATGACTTTTTAATCTTCATCTAAGCCTTTTCCCATTAGACTGTATATTTTTTTCTGATGTCTTAGTTCCTCATTTTTGTCATCTCCATCTAAGCCTCTTCCTGTTAGATTATAGTTTCCTATTGCCTTAGTTCCTCATTTTTGTTTTTTGGAGTTTTCTTTTTTGGAGGGACACTTATTAGAGAGGAAGATGAAAAGCCCTAAAAAGCCAAAAAGGCTTCATTACATAGGCAAAAGTCCTGAGGGATGAGGATAGAAGCAAGGAGAAAAGTACTTCATTTTTCATCCAGGCCAAGCTGCCCAGTACTGATGTGGGTAAAAGCTATGGTTGACATTTGTAATATGCTTACCTGGGTAAAAGAAGATGTTGGAGACTCCGTTTTCCACTGTGAATTGGAATACGCCTTGTGGCAGAGTGGGAAAGGTGGGGATGAGTTGGATAGGTCCCCCGTTGAAATTCAGGCAAGTAAAAACAGGACTGGCTGAGGACACTAAGGAAAAGAGGGTAAGTGGAATCTGTAGGGAGGTCCCCAAGATTTAACAGCTGGTGGAGATGAATTCCCCAGGTTCTGAGGGAATTCCCAAATGTTTTCAAAGGACTATGTTTCCTAGAAAGTGTCAAACTTGCATAAAGCTATACATTTCAGGCTAGGACTTGCTTTTGGGGTACACACACCTATGATTGTAGTATAGGAGGAAGAAATTGGGCAGAGGATTCAGGCTGAAGGCATAGGAGGAATCTGGGATCAGATTGTTAAGTCATGTGTTATAGTAGAGAGATAACTTTATTTGGAATCAGAGAATCTAGATTTTTCTTCCAATTCTCTGCTACTCCCTACTTATGTTACACTGGGCAAGACACTTCCTCTGACTTAACCTCAGTTTCCTTAGCTGCAAAATGAAGAGATTGGATGAGATAACTTTTAAATCTCTTTTAAGCTCGTTTCTGGCTTTAAGATCTATGATCCTATAACAAGTGTCCACCAGCACAGGTTCCTGACCAACCTAGCTACATAAAAACTAAAAAGTGAAGTGTAACTATGAACAGGACGTGGTATGAATTATGTTGAGTTTTTGGGAGAGGTTAAGTAAACTGATCAAGGTCACATAGATAGTGTGATCTCTGACTTCAAATCTAGCACTCTTTCCAAAGCTGCTTCTTAAGAAATTCCTCTCATTTCCCCTTTCTCAGACTCCAAGACTGTGTTTCTACTCAGAAACCCCAGTCCCAGGACTTCTTAACTATGGCCAATATAAGCACAACATTTTCCCCAAATCCCCTCACATACTGGGCACCAGAAAGGCTTCTTTCATGGAGGGCAGGCTGGGCTTGGCAACTTGGCCTGGGAGAGGAGACAGAGAGTCTTTCAGGACCAAATTATCATTGGAAGATGCTGTCACTAAATTGTTGGTTACCAAAGGAATGGCCGGGGATGTCTCTGTGAAGAAAAAAAAACAACAACTATATTTAATGAAGGCTTGTTTCCTCCATCCTACCCCAACCCAAGGTAGCTCATCAAAAGTGGAATTTAGGCATCTGGGAAACAAGACTACAGTAGTTTAAATGTAGGTGATGAATAAGAATCAGCATGTGACGATTACCCTTATGGGTAGCAAGAAGGCCTTGGAACTAAGGGAAGAATTTTCTCTGTCTTTAATTATTGGAATGTTCATGTGCTTTTCTCTTCCTTCCCTGACAAGTCTCTTCTGATTTACTCATTTGTACAAATGTGTCGGTATAAGCGGAGCTGTAAAGTGGACTTCAAGGAGAGGGCTAAGTAAGTAAGGGCTAAGTAAGAGTTGGAGGCTGTTGTCATTTGTCACTGACCACATCCTGTAGATCTCCTTAGGGGAATTCCTACTCAGAGGGCATAATGATCACTTAAAGACAGAGCCTACACTACTCAAGTGCTTCTTTGGGCCCTTCTCTCTACTTCACTGTTAGGGGGTCATATTGACTCTAGGAAGTGTTGACCTGGAGAAATGAATACATTTATTTCTTAGGATCTGAGGTCATCCAATCCTCCCACCCTACCTCTACCTGCCAGGGCCAGTCTGGGTGTAGCCCAAGTTCCCATTCTTCCAAATCATCACCTGGGATGGGTTGGAATCGTCTCAGTTCAGATAAGGACAACATTTCCTCTCTTACAGCCTTCCTTCCAATTCTACACATCCATCCTAATGCTACACACCATCCCCTCCCTGCCATTTCTTACCTTGAACAGCAGAGACTATGCCATTTACCATGGAACTACACCCTGGGGCTCAGTTTAATTGGACACTAATGGCTATAAACTGATTTGTGACATCTTGGGACATCTGCCCTGAAGCACCCCCATCTCTTTTCACCTCTTCCTTTCTACCTTTTGCTACTATGATTTCTTCAGGAATTGGCTGCCGTTTGGCTCTCTCTACTACTTCTATGATTCTCCAGACAAAAATTCCCTTGCCTGACCACTATTTCTTTATATGTATTGTCACCCCTTATTAAAGTGTAAACTGCTTGAGGGCTGGGCATGTCTTCCTTTTGTTTTTGTGTCTACAGTACTTGGCACAATATCTTTAAGCATCAATCAATGTTTTTTCATTCATTGATGCATGCATGCATTCATATAGACTTCAAAGAGGGGCCAGATCATGAACCAAGAATTTATCTCCATCCCCAATTCTAACACTGGTCAATGGTGCCACAAACTTCTTTCCTCCAACTTCTTTGGAAGAGTTTATGTTTCATGGGGTATAAAGGGAAGACATCAGACTCCTTAAGGAAGAAACTCTTAAAGACAAAAGGGGTAATTAAAGAGAAGGATGGGACAATAACATTGAGTACTTTCTCAACCATTTATTAGCTTTTCCCAATGGAGTTACTATGGAGGAGGTGCCTTGCAAGACTTATCTGAAAATTGGTGTTTCTGGGGGTCTGGAAGAATGTAGGTGAATAAACACTTTATTGAGGTTTTATTTACTGAGGGTGGGATGAATAATAACAATGCTTCCGCTTTTATAGAACTTTACTTTCTATATAATTGTTCAATATGGTCTTTCTTCTATTCAAAGTAGATACAGGTGGCCATGCTGTCTTTGGATCTACAAAATAGTCCTTTCCACAGCCCTTGTAGCTCATTTGGAGTAATAATAACAACAATACTTTATATTTGCATGGCAATTTATGGTTGATAATGCTATTTCACATAATTTACCCCCATTTCATTCTCTTTAGAGGGAATTGGGATTGAGAGTTGGTCTTAATCAGAAAAACTAGGATTCAAGTCCTTTGACTTGACTCTGATATATTTTGACTCTGTAGTCCTGAGTAAGACAATCTCTAAGTTGCCAATTTGGTAATTCTTTGAGACTTTAATTTGCTGAACAGGAACTGACCCACATTGGGAGTTAGAATTTCCTCCTCTGGAAATTTCCAATGCCAAATGAAACCCCAAGACTTGTGCCTGCCCCTATTCTGTCCTTGATACTTTCAAATGATGCTGTGAAGAAAGGCAAGTATTATCATTTCCCTTTTTAAAATGAGGAACCAGGTTCAGAGAGATTCTTTTATCCAGGATCTTTTATCCAGCTGCAAAGTTAAAGTTTTTATGAGCAGCATCGGGAAGCTAATTAGACAATCTCTAAAGTCCCCTTGATCTCAAACACTCAACAAAAGGGAGACCAGAACTGCCTCTGAACTTTGATTGACAAGAAGATAAAGGGAGAGTGAGAAGAAAGATGAGAGACCAGATCTCTAGATGCTCAGGAAAGATCAGAGACTAACAGGCATACAGAGCTACTTTCAAACCACTGCCATCTACAGATGGTGACATGGGAAGATGCCATTTTTCCTGTCTCCTCATTCCAGAAATCCCAAACCCACTGCTGTGGAACATTACTTGTTCCTCAAGTCATATTATATAGTTCTTTGTCTCTGAATTCAGAGTAATCTGTAACTGAATGACCAAATAAATAGATAATAGGGCCATGAACAGACCTGTGCTCTAAACTTAAATAAACAGGTTGAGTTTGAAATGACTAATCTAACTCATAATCTGAGTTAGGAACAATATGCTTACCTGGTTTTCTGCGTTTGGTCTCCCAAGTGTCTGACTGAGGCTCAGGCTTATCCATAAATACTGTAAAAAGAAAACCATCTTGGGATGAGCGTTCCCTGTAAGTTTTGGGTGAGATGGAGTTGGCCCATTTGTTTGAAACAACCAACAGAAATCTTAAGACTGCGAAGTCTCCACGTGATAGAAAGGATCTATTTTCTGACTCTCAAGGATCATTTTCAACAACTCTGCTTGAGCCCACATTGCCTCTTCTCCTTTCTGCTTCTTACCACCTAACCTATGAAGTGGCTCCAGGATTACTTGGGTCCTGTGAATTTGTTTTAGGACCTAAACTTTGAATGCAATTCATTTTGAGAAGGCAGCCACACATTGGAGAGATGGTTCCTCCCCTCCCATGGCTTCCTATGAACAAACAAGTCTGGTATCTCCAAGCTAAGAAAGTACATTAACATGCTGAGAACTTGACGATGACCCATACCTACTCTTCTGCTTGAAAACTTCCTAATGTGAAATTATCATCTTAATTGGGAATCTTCCCTATGATGGGACCAAAGGATCATATTTGTTAGAGCTGAAAAACCTCCAAAATTGGTGTATCAAGAACTAAAGAGAATGTCTAAGGATACAGAGTTGGACAAGTAAACTCTATACCATTCCATCTCATTTTAAAAAATTAAGCATTTATTTCAAATTTCTGAGTGAATGAGCTTTAATTATCTAAGTATCTGGATAAGATCAAACCAACAAACAATATGGACTGAGCACCTACCACGAACAAGGCTTTGTTCTGGGAACTGTTGGAGGTAGTTGAAAAGTAGCTGATATGACCCCTATGCTTGAGTAGGTTATAATCTGAGGAACAAAGCCAAATACCCTAGATCTAAAGCCTACAGGCAAAGAGTAGTTACAAAACAGGACTAGCCAATATTACTGTAAGGTATAGTTATCAGTACTTAAGGGGATGCTGGAGAAAATGCAGAATAGAGAGAAATGATTCACACAATAAACATTCATTAAATGATTGTTTTGAGCAAGGCATGGTATTTGAGCTTTGGATGATCTAGGGAATCTTTAACTAGATTGTGAATTCTCCATTAGATTGTGAATTTCTTAAAGGCAGGGACTGTCTATTGCTTGTTTCTGAATCCACAGTGCAGTGCCTAGAACACGGTAGGTATTTAATTAATTGATTTCTCAGGAAAGGCAAAATTTAGAGAGAGGAGTGGGAAGGATATGAGTTTGTAAGGAAAGGGAGGAAGGCAGAAGATGGTAGAATGACCTTGTGTTAGGGCTCCAAGGTGAAAACAAGTATTTGTAAAAACAAGTTTTTCAACTCCAGACTGAATATTATGGGACAGGGAAAGGTATTTGCTCAAGTGGATAATCTTAAGTACAGAAGTGGTAATCATGAGTGAAAAAGAAATGACAGAAACCCCATGAAAAAGGCAACCAGAAAATGGGTAGCCGAAACATGTGAGCTCTCCAGATAAAGGAAGATGGAGTTACAGAGCAGACTGAGATGTATTTTTTGACATGATAGATGTGGGAAACAGTTTTGCTAGATTGTGCCTGTATATTTATGGCAGTTTTTCTTCCTTTTTCTTTTCAATTAGAGAGGATTAGAAGGGAGAGAAAAGAGATGCTTGCTCATTGAAATACATGTTTAAGATAAGAAATGGGTAAACTTCTAGAAGAGAAATTCCCTAAGGTGTCCAGATTTTAGCTATCTTGTGAGAAGGGCAAAAGCACTTCTTTAACCTTTTGAGGACATCAGTGATGACATCAGATAAACAGAACTTTGAAGTACGATATAACTCACATTCTATGCAACTTAATAGAAGCAATTGGGGGACATTACAAATTTCAGGAGAGTGACTTTGCAGCCCCAGAGGAGTATTTAAATCCAAGTGGTGTTTCAGAAAAATGGTCTTAACTTCTGAGAAAAGGATAGAACGAAGTAGTCGGGGATGTTTGGGTGAGGAAGATGGAGAGAATGATTGCCATTCCCAATGGAAAATGCTAGATCAATTCACTTACATCTTTTCTGACTTTTCTGTGATTTCTGGGGCACCTCAGCCAATGCATCTATATTTTCGTTCACCACTTCATCTGGGTCAATGTTCCCTAATATGAAGGAAAGATGGTCAGTCAATAAACATTTATTAAGCACTTACTGTATGCCAGGTTCTGTGCCAAGCACAAAGAAACTAAAAAAACAAACAAACAACAACAACAACAAAAAGAAAATCAACTGATCTCTCAGCTGTGTCTCCACCATAACAAAGTTTGGGAGTATCACTCACTCTTATGATGGCCAGATGTAATGACCTTTCCAGAAAGAATAAGCAAGAACACAAGGCCTAAACCAACTAAGATGTTCCTAACTTACCAAAAATACCTTCAGTCTCTGGATGTGGGTCTGAGAACATGTATTCTGCCAATGCAGCTGTCAAGGAAAGAAAAAATAATCTATCAGTTAGTCAAAAGATTTCTCATTTCCTATTATCACAAAGTATTCTATCATACTTTCTGCCAATGGAATCAGTGGTCTTGAACCCCCTTTCCTTGAGTCAAGTCATCTGTGACTGTTTGCCTAAGTTTACTACCTGATAGAAACTGCTCAGGAGGCATTGCTAAGGTTTATATCAACAATATGGCAGCCATCCTGTTCAATTATTTCTTTGTCATAAGCCATGACTACTCTCAAAAGCATCTGAGTTTTACTTCTATAACAGCTCTTATAAAAGTGTCAAGTGTTCTAAGGAAGTGATCCCTCACCACTCTGGATTTCTAAAATCAGGACCAGGCCATTTGTGGGCAAGCTTCTTCTTTGGGAAGTAAAGTCACTGATTCATGACAACTGTATTGGAATCTCCAGAGCACTCAGGAATTTTCCAAATTGCTCATGGCATAATACCTTGTGACCTAGCTCAGGAAGGCAGCCACGAGGAAGTAATAGGTCAGTGAGTCCAGCAAAACCAGCTTTGGGCCTTTCTCAGGAGTGTCATTAGTATTCTCCCTGCTGCTTCTTAGTTCTGAAGTACACTAGGCATCTGAGCCCATTTCTCCTCCCCTATTTATTCTCTTTCCCCTTTCTACCTGTTCCTTTAGATTAGGCATGTTACTTAATTTAGCAGTAGTTGTTTTATGTGTGTATTTTTTTTCTAAAAGGAAAAGAGAATTAAAACAACAAAAAAAAAAAACACCCACACACATTTCCTTCCTTCTTTCCTTCCTTTCTTTCTCTCTTTCTCTCTCTTTCTTTCTCTCTTTCTCTCTTTCTTTCTTTCTCTCTTTCTCTCTTTCTCTCTATCTCTTTCTTTTTTCTCTCTTTCTCTCTCTCTCTCTTTCTCTCTCTCTCTCTTTCTTTCTTTCTTTCCTTCTTTCTTTCCTTCCTTCTTTCTTTCTTTCTTTCTTTCTTTCTTTCTTTCTTTCTTTCTTTCTTTCTTTCTTTCTTTCTTTCTTTCTTTCTTTCTTTCTTTCTTTCTTTCTTTCTTTCTTTCTTTCTTTCTTTCTTTCTTTCTTTCTTTCTTTCTTTCTTTCTTTCTTTCTTTCTTTCTTTCTTTCTTTCTTTCTTTCTTTCTTTCTTTCTTTCTTTCTTTCTTTCTTTCTTTCCTTCTTTCTTTCTTGTCAGGATTTTTCAAGCAATGCTGGTAGCTTTTATTTACTTTTTTTCTCAAAAGAAACTAGTAAACTTTGAATGGCCCTTGAAAAAATATAGGCAGTAGTTATGCCAGAGTTGAAGAGAAAATTTGATATTCAAAGAGAAGACTCAAGAGAAGCATAAAAAGATAAACATGAAAGAATAATCATAAGGGATTTGATAAATTTAAACTGTTTACATTCCTATATGGGAAGATGATACATGTAACTCCTAGGAACTTTATCATTACTAGGGCAGTTAAATGGAGTTAAAAAGAGACAGAGGACATGGCTATGATGACAAATGGCCAAAGATATAAGTAGGGAGTTTTTAGAAGAAATCAAAGGTATTTATAGTCTAATAAACATATTCTAAATCACTATTGTTTAGAGAAAGGCAACTTAAAACAACTCTGAGCACTACCTCATACCTTTCAGAGATGATAAATGCTGGAGGGGATGAGGGGAAAATAGATACACTAATGAACAATTTGGAAATAGACCCAAAGGGCTATAAACTGTGTGTATCCTTTGACCCACCAATACCACTACTAGGTTTGTATCCCAAGCAGATCAAAGAAAAAGGAAAAGGACCTATATGTACAAACATATTTTAAATAGTTCTTTTCATGGTAGCAAAGAATTAGAAATTGAGGAGATGTCCCTGAATTGGTGGCTGAACAAGATTGTGAAGTTCTCTTGTGCTGTAAGAAATGACAAGGGATGTGGTTTCAGAAAAAAACAACCAACAACAACATGAGAAACCCTATATGAACTGATCCAAAGTAAAGTAAAAAGAACTGGAAGTTCATTGTGCACAGTAATAGCAATATTATAGTGATAGGCAACTATAAAAGACATGGCTATTCTGATCAATACAATGATCCAAGAAAATTTCAAATGATGAAAAAATGCTATCTACCTCCAGAAGAAAACTGATGGATTCTGAATACAAATTGAAGTATAATTTTCTCACTTTCTTGCTTTTCTTGCTTTTTTGGAAATAAAGCTAATTTGAGAATATGTTTTACATGACTTTACATGTATGATTGATATCACATTCCTTGCCTTCTCAGTGGGTGGGGGAGGAAATGGGAGGGAAGGATAGAATTTGGAATTCAAAATTAAAAGAGAAGAATGCTAAAAATAAATAAATAATGATTTAAAAATATACATGAATCAAGGGCCTATCACATACAAAATACTATCTTTAGATATAAAAGGAGATAAAAATGCTCCCATAAAAGGAGATTACAACTGTGTTGTTTGTAGGAGGTATAATAATGAGAGACAGCATATTTTCAGTGACAAATGAGTTGTACTGATAGGAATCTCAATTCCATTAAAAAACATTACCTTGGGAGGTTTTTTAAATGAAAAACTCTTACTTTCTGTCTTAGAACTAATAATGTGTATTAGTTCCAAAGTAGAAGAGTAGTAAGGGCTAGGCAATGGGAGTTAAGCGACTAGCCCGGGGTTGCACAGGTAGGAAGTATCTGAGGTTAGATTTGAATCCAAGATTCCTATCTTCTAGCCTGACTCTCTATCCACTTAATCATCTATCATCCTTAGCACCCATTATGTTACAAAGTATTATTCTAGGTATTAAGGAGGCTGTTGTTCAGTCTTTTCAGTCATGTCCAATTCTTTGTGACCCCATTTTAGGATTTGTTTTGCCATTTTCTTCTCCAGCTCATTTTATAGATGAGGAATGGAGATAAATGGTGTTAAATGATTTGTCTAGAGTCACACAGCATGTAAATGTATGAGGCCAGATTTGAACTCATGAAGATGAATCTTCCTGATTCCAAGTTTAGTGCTCTATCCACTGAACCACTGAGCTGCTCTAGATACTGAGGATATAAAATCCTTACTCTCAAAGATCTGATATTCTACTTGGGAAGAGGGTGACAAAGGAGAAAATACAACATGGATACATATAATTAACTAAAGGTAATTTGAAGAGAGAGAATACTAATATCTAGGAAGTTCAGGAAAGACTTTGCACAGAAGAAGGTACCTGTGCTGGAATTATATGAGCTACAGGTAAGGGAGAAACATATTCCATGCATTGAGGATAATCTGTGCAAAAATACTGAGTTAGGTGTTATGATGCTGAGTCTGGAGCACAGCAACTTGTTCTATTTGCCCAGTATATATATGTACATATATATAGCAATCAAAGTAAAGCATATTATTATGTAATAAATCTGGAAAGCCTTAGAGGTGGCAAGGGCACAGAACTGCTAATAGCTACCAAATATATCATGGACTTAAAGCTGTTAGTAGGAAGGTGTGGTAAAAGAATGTAACTTTTATATATGTAAAGATACTTTGAGGAGCAAATTGTTTCTTTTCAAAATTTTATTTTTATTTTCAATTCCAAATTCTTTTATGTCCCTATCCCCCACCCTAGCCACTGGGATGGTAAGAAATATGATACTCATTATACAAATGAAATCATACAAAAATATGCTTCCACATTAGACACATTCTAAAGAAAAATCAAGAAAGGAAAATATGCTTCATTTTGCATTATAAGACTATTAATTCTCCATCTGGAGGTGTATAGAATTTTCCATCATGAACCCTTTGGAGTTGTGGTGGATTGTTGCATTAAGTCTTTCATAGTTGATTATCTTTAAAATATTGCTGTTATGTACATTGTTCTCCTGGTTCTGCTCATGTCACTTCACATCAATTCATATAAATCTTTCCATTTTTTTTCTGAAATTATCCCCTTCATCATTCCTTATAGCAAAATGGTATTCCATCACATTCGTATGCTGTAACTTGTTCAGACATGTCCCAATTGATGGATATCTCCTCAGTTTCCAATTATTTGCAACCACAAAAAAAGTTCCTATAAACATGACTAGACCTAGTAGCAGCATTGCTGGATCAAAGAGTGTGCACGGTTTTATAGCCTCTTGGACATAGATCTTCCAAATGGTCGGACTATTGGCTAGCTCTGCCAACAGTTTATTAGTTGAACAGCTTGGACAGGGTGGATAGCTCTGCCAACAGTGCATTAGTGTTGCTATTTTCATACATCCCCTCCAGCATTTGTCATTTTCATTTTTTGTCATCTTAGTCAATCTGATATATGTGAGGTGATATCTCAGAGTTGTTTTAATTTGCATCCATCTAATTATTAGTGATTCTCAACATTTTTACATGATGAATTATAGATTTGCTTTTTTCATCTTAAAATTATCTGTTCGTATTCTTTGATCATTTATCAATTGGGGAATGGCTCTAATTCTTAAAAATTTGCTTCAGTTCTCTATACATTTGAAAAATTAGGCCATTAGTAGAGAAACTTGCTGTAAATATTTTCCCAACTTTCCTGCTTTTTCTTTTAATTTTGGCTGCATTGGGCTTGTCTGTGCAAAAACTTCCAAATTTCATATAATCAAAATAATTCATTTTACCTCCCAAGGACCTCTCTATTTTTTGTTCAGTCATGAACTCTTTCCCAAGCCATAGATAGTATAGGCAATTTCTTCCATGCTCCTCTAATTTGCTTATAACATTACCCTTCATATTGTGAGATGTTGGCCTCTTTCCAGTGTCTGCCAGACTACTTTCCAATTTTCCCAGCAATTTTTGTCAAATAGTGAATTTTTGTCCAATAGTTGGGATCTTTGGGTTTATCAAACACTAGCTCCCTTCCTTCTGTATATTGTCTCTATTCACTAATCAGTGTCTAATTCCACTAATAATTTATCTTGATGATAACCATTTTATAATGTAGTTTGAGATCTGTCATTGCTTGGTCCCCTTCCTTCACATTTTTTTTTCACAGATTCCCTTGATTTTCTCAACTTTTTTCTTCCAGATGAATATTATTTTTTCTATCTCGTTAAAGAAATTCTTTGATAGTTTGTTTGGCATCAGACTAAATAGGCAATTTAGATAGGTTGGGGCCAGTTTATGAAGGGCTTTAAAAGCTAAATTGAAGAGTTTTTATTTTATCTCAGAGGCAATAGGGAACCACTAGAATTTGCTGAATAGAGGAGTGACATGGCCAGATAGGCAATTAAGAAAAATCACATTTATTTTAGTTTTCTAAATTAATACTGGAAAATAGAGCACACAGACATTAGAAGGAAAGGGAATAAACAGATCTAGGAGCTAAGGCATGAGTGAGAATAAGTTGGCTCATGCCAAATGTAGACAGAAAATGCTATGGAAAATAAATCTGGAAAGGCAAAATAGGGCCACTGTAGGAAAGACTTTTAATATCATAGGACATGGGTTAGAATCCTTGTTTGGTTACTTACTTTTTATGTGTCCTTAGGTAAGTCACTACCTCATTGGGCTACAGCTTTCTCAAACCCCCTCCCAACTCTAAATCCCATGGTCCTTTGCATAACTATCAGTTCATAGAGTAGATATTTGCCAGATACTTTTCTGACAGCAGCTTTGGGCATAGTGTTCAGGAAAAAGGGCATGTAGGCACCATGTCCCTTGGGTGAAAGGGGAATCCCAGAGGGAAAAGTAGAGGAACAAATACCATTTGTACATGCTTCTAGCCTTGAACTGACTAGGGGGAGCGAGGGAAGCAGACCTTTGTAATAGCTCTCACTACCTGCTCCCTTCACACTTCTTCCTGAGGTTGTGTCTTTCCCCCACCTGCTCCCATACCCCACCAATCCTGATGTTACATTTCTGAGCCTGAGTTCACAATAAATAGGTGAATAAGATAAAGCAAAGACAAGAAAATTCTAAAAAGAATATGAGAACATCTCTGGCATTTAGGATTTTGCCAATGTTGTTTTAAATTCAAACCAAAGGTTAAAACATCACCAACTACCACCTCCATCTGTGCCCTCTTACCTATCCTGTCATAGGCCTCTCCTGCCCCCTCATTTTCTATGGCATTCCATAGCCTGTCCACTTGATCACAGTTGATTGTGTCAGTATCAGGATCTGGAAGAAAAAGATGATTATAGGAAAGAGACGCAATATGCTATTCTATCAAGGGTCCTGAACCAAGAGCCAGAAGATCAGAGTTCAAATTCCTGCACCTTTCCTATCTGTATGACTTAGAACAAATCACTTAACTTCTCTGAGCCTGTGTTTACTTCTCTGTAAAAGGAAGCTATTGAACTTGATAGCCTTGAATATCCAGATCAAAATTCTATGAGTTTATGAGGAACAAAGGAGTTAGGAAATTCTTGGAACAGAGACAGGTAGAAAGAGGGCTATGGGGTTAGATTTAAGTAGAAGTCAGACCTCAATGAGTGCTATCTGTGGGATGGCCTCTTGGCGCTGTCCATGGTACTGCCATGCTTACTTGGATACTAAGATCCCAGCCTCCAGGAAGCAGGATTTTGCTCTCAAACCAGGCTGGATCTGAAATATCTTTGTTCTATACCTTTAGCTGTCCTAGTTGAATCCCACAATCTATATGGTCACACTGACCAGAAAGTGTTTGGAGTAACTGCTAAGAGTTTGGAGTCACTTCTGAAAGGCAGGTAGGTGGTGCAGTGAATAGAATGCTGGTCGGGGAGTTAGGATGATCAGAGTTTAAATCTAGCCTCAGAAACTTCCTATTCATGTTACCCCAGGCAAGTCCTGCATGTGTTTCCATTTCCTCAATTCAAATGAGGATCATAGTAACAACTACTATTTGAAGGTTGTTGTGAGGTTCAAATAAGATCATATTTCTAAGAAACATAGCACAGTGCCTTGTATATAGTAGATATCGAATACATTCTTATTTCCTTCTCCTTTTTATTCCCATAAGGAGGTGAATCAGATTAAACACAATTAGAGAGCAGAAGAGAAGGGAGATAGCAGTATGGTATAGTGAAAAGGTCACTGGATATGAGAGTCAGAAAATTTCTGTCTCTTTTCAAGACCTGGCTTTACCACCGAGTGACCTTGAACAAAAAATTTGACATAGATGAGACTCAGTTTCCTCAGCTGAAAAAATATTAGATGAATTAATTGGATTTAATGATCTTTAAAATCCTTGTGGCTCTATCATTCTTGATTCTGAGATTCAAGAAAGAATTTGTTTCTCAGATGCTCCACACAGATATTAAAAGAAACTTACTAAAACAGAAAGCTGACCATATTACTCTCTGCTCAAGAATTTTCCACAGTTCTGCATTGTCCCATGAATAAAACACATACTCAGCTTCAAAGTTGTCTTGCATTGCCTGGTTATAGCCTATCTTTCCAGATTTATTTCTTATTAACTTCCCTCACACATTCTCTGTTCCAGATCAATTGGACTACTTGCTTTTCCTTAAGCACAACATTATGTCATCTTCTTGTTTTTTTACATAATTGTTCTCCCATGCTTCCTTTTCATCTCATCCACGTAGAATACTTAATTTTCTTTAAAACTCAAACACTACCTCTTACAGGAAATCTATTCTGATTGTCTTAGTTTTTAGTGTTCTCTCCTTCCTCAAATTATTATGTATTTACTTCTCTGTGCAAAATATTTTATTTGATTGGTTGAATGTAAGCACTTAGAGGGCATAGACTGTTTTTTCATTTTATCTTTGTGGTTCCATCACGAGTTAACTACATTGTTTTGCATGACATAGATTTTAGTAAAAGTTTATTGAACCAAATGACACCAATGTGATTTCCTCTGATTGCAAGAGATATCATAGAGAATCACCCCCTCTGAATCTGGCAGGGGCTTATGAAGATTATCTTGTGCAATCCCTTCATTTGACAGATGAGGAAACGAAAGCACAAAGAAGTCAAGTGAACAGACACATAAGTAGTAAAAAGGAAATGTGATATTCAAACCTAGATCTGGTTATAAAACCAGCACCTTTCCCATTACACCATGCTACAGGCTGGGGATAGGGCTAAGGTAAGGGAACAGTAAGGTAGGATATGATTGAGTCCTTTGGAAGCATCACTCACCTGAAGTGAACTCAATCTCTTCTTCTCCAGGCAGGGGTTGGTCATAAAAATGGAAAAGTTGTAGGGGGTCAATCTCACTTTGGAGCAGCCCCAAGTAGCTTCCTTCTGACAGTGGCCCAGATTCCATGGCTGTGCACTGACCGCTAGCTGAAATACACAGAACATACTTTTAGTAATGTAGCATTGAGTCAACCTGTCACAGGGATCTCACTGGGATGTGCGATAGCACAAGTCAAGGAAAGTAGATGAATATTTATTAAATGTGTATTCTATACATCTATGTACTCTATGCAGAGCACAGAGGAATTAGAAGTCCGTGATCCAAGGAATTTACACTCTAGCTGAGAGATAAGGGACAAACTCATGAAGTAGAGAACAGAACAAGACCATCTGTATTTTCTATATTCAGATGTTACACTGTGTGATTCAGATGTGAAGTACTATAGAAATGTGGGAAAGAAATCAATGAGGGCTGGAGGGAAGACCATATGGAGGAGATAGAGCTTGCACTAATCCCTGGACTAAAGGATCTCTCCATTCCATTCCAGCTCAAATAGTCTAAAACATTCTAATGTATTGGAGAAAAAGAGAAGGAGCCTTCTGGGGGGGGTGTGTGTGTGTGAAGGAAGACCATAAACAAATGGACAGAAGAGGAAGGATTTGTAATGTCTAAAGGCCAAATCATTAGAAATAACTCTACTTAATAAACTCCAGTGGTTCCCTATTGCTTTTTTAAAAATTAAAACCTTACTTTCTATCTTTTTTCCCTTATTTTCTATCTTAATAAGAACTCTCAGACAGAAGGGCAAAGGATGGACAAATGGGATTGCCTAGGGTCACATAGCTAGGAAATGTCTGAGGTCATATTTGAACCCAAGTCCCCTTGACTAGTGTTTTACCTACTGTGTCACCTAGTTGCCCTCCTTATTACTTAAAAAAAATCCCTGTATTCTGACTTAGAATCAAGACTATATTGGTTCTAAGGCAGAAGAATTGTAAAGACTAGGCAGTGGAGGTTAAGTGACTTGTCCAGGGTCACATATCTAGGAAGTGTCTGAGGCCAGATTTGAACCTAAGACCTCCCATCTCTAGGCCTGGCTTTCAATCCACTGAGCCACCTAGCTGCCCCCTTTCCCTATTACTTTCAAGATCAAATATGAACTTCTCTAGCTGGCACTTAAAGCTCTTTATAGCCTGGACCCTTTCCATATTTCTGGTTTTCTTACATACCAGTTGCTTCCATACAATCTACAGCCTGAATTCACTGAGCTCATCACTATTAAGCACACAACATACTCCATCTTTTGTCTGTCTTTGTATAGGCATTCCCCACTGCCTCCCTCCTTGTTCCTTCTTCTTAGAAACCTTTAGCTTATTGCTCAAATGAAAACCTTTTCCAAACTTTCTAGTGCCTTGCTTTCTGATATTTTCCCTTCATTACTGGAGTTGCTCATTTTTTGGTATGTGTCATGGACCATTTTGGCAGTCTAGTGAAACCCAAGGGTCCCTTCATGGAATGTTTTTAAATGAAGAATTAAAATTCATAGGAATACAAAGGAAACCTTATATTGCAAAAATGTTATCAAAATATTTTAAGACAACCCAGCTCTACTCCACACATATTTTAAAAATCTCTTACCTTTGTCCCAATAACAACTCATTTTTTAAGTTTTTTTGTCTGTCCTTAGTTTTTTATTTACTTTTTGTTTGTTTTATTTTTTATTTTTACATTTTTATTGAGTAATTAATTTAGAATATTTTCCAATGGTTACATGATTCATGTTCTTTCCCTTCCTTCCTCCCTCCAGTAACAAATCTTTTTTTTTAAACCTTTTCCTTCCATCTTGGAATCAATACTGTGTATTGGTTCCAAGGCAGAAGAATGGTAAGGGTGAGGCAATGGGGGTTAAGGGACTTGCCCAGGGTCACATAGCTGGAAAGAGTCTGAGTTCAGATTTGAACCTAGAACCTCCCATCTCTGGACCTGGCTCTGAATCCACTGAGCTACCCAGTTGCCCCCTTCAGTAACAACTCTTAAGACAAAAGGGTAATGGCTAGGGCAATTGCTACTAGGTGACTTGCCCAAGGTCACACAGTTAGGAAGTACCTGAGGCTAGACTTGAACCCAGGTCCTCCTGACTCCACTCCTGGCCCTCTATCCTCTGTGCTATCTAACTGTTCCCCTATACATTCATATTAATTAGAAAGGAAGTTCCTTGATGTCAGAGCCTGTTTTTGCTCTTTCACAGTACTTTACACAGTGTTCATTAAGAACTTTTTGGTTGATTATTGATTGATGAATAGCATATATTTATATTACATTCATATTCTCACATAATCCTGCACATAAAGGGGGAAAAAAGGTAAAGATTCCTCCTGTTGATTATACGGATACTTTCTAATAACTTTCCCCAATCTGAGAGGGTCCAAAGACTAAGCACAGCAGAGAGGTTACTCCAGTGTTTCTTAAAGAGGTCATTTCCTTCTTGTGGACCAGCCTATGCAAAAGCTGCCTCTGTTCTATAAAAGGGTCAGTGTGGAGGCTGTGGGAGCATACACACACACACACACACACACACACACACACACACACACACGCACGCACGCACACATGCACACACACATGCACACATGCACACACATACACGCACACACACGCGCACACACACACACACAGCAGCCCTGGGGGAGGGGGCAGCTATCTGTGACCAAGAGAAGAAGAACTGAGAGTGCACCACAGTCTGATTCCTGGAATGGAAGGAGGAGGCTGACGTCTAGCCTACTAGAACCTGAGGGGGCACTGATCAGACAGGAAGAGCTCCGTCTGTCCTAGCACCTAAAGGGAGAGAGGCACCCCGAGCCTCAGTTTCTTCCCATGCACTTGCATCTCCCTCCGCCGCCAAGGCTATAGCATTTGTTTCAACTCTTTCTCCACTCTAGACAGAGCATCATCCAGAGCATCGCTTTTGATTCTAGGTCTGCCTTGTGGGACAAATCGCTCCACCTTTCAGGGGCTCAACTTCCTTATCTATTCAGTGGAGATAAGAATAGCTGCCCTAATCTCCTTGCTGGGGTGACTGTGATGACCAAATGTAGAAACGATTGTAAAGTCATCTTAAAGCCTTTGGAGCAAAATTGCAACGTACAATTAGCATCATCACTGCTAGGACTAGTATTCATCTTATTTTCCTATCCTGATCCCCGAGGCACACACCAGGTTACCTAGATGAGCCCCACGGTCAATCCCAACTTTTCCCTTCATTCGCAGGAAATACTAACAGAATTATTAGAGTGCTTAACCTTTTACCCTCCACCCCATTTCTCCTTTTGAGGTAGTTTGCAGAAAACACTAGAATAAGGCTGTGTCTTTTTGGTAAGCTGATAGCATTTTGGAAATATCCTCGTCTAAAAGCCTGCTTGCTCTCATCACCAACCCCTATCTAAAGTGTTGGCTTAGATTTTCCATTTTTCAGAATGGCATGGCTCATTTCCATCATATCTAATATCTGGGTACATTTACTACATTCTATGAGTGTCTACTTCCCCCAAACGCATTAAAATGCTCTAAATCCTCTAAGTTCCAGCCTCCTCCCTGGCCAGGATTTAGAGCTACAAAGGATCATGTAGTACAGTACCTTCTTTCTTTTTGCAGAAAATAAAACTGAGGCCCAAAGAGATTGAGTGGTTTTGGCCAAGGCCACACAGATAATAATAATGATAATCATAATTAAACTTTAAACAATGCTTACTGTGTGCCAAACACTGTGCTAAGCATTTTCCAATTACTATTTCATTTGATCCTCATATCAACCCTATAAATTAAGTGTTATTATTATCCTCATTTTACAGATGAGGAAACTGAGGCAAACAGGGGTTAAGTCACCAAGTTAGTATCTGAGGTTGAATTGGAACTTGGTTCTTCCTGCATGCAGGCCTGAAACTATATCCACCTAGTCATCATCTCCCAAGGCTTTGTCATAAGCCCTCTTTTAATTTTATACTTTCTTTTTATTTATGTTTTTCATATGCATGTAGAAACAATTTTAATCATTGTTTTCTGACATTTTAGGATTCAGATTCTCTCCCTCCCTCCCTCCCTTTTCCTCCTCCCCAAAGTGGTAAATAATCTGATATAGGTTATACCAGTGATTTCATGCCATACATATTTCCATATTGCTCATGCCATGGCAGAAGACACATCACACATACAATAAAAATCTCATGAAGAAAATAAAATGGAAGATAGCAGGCTCTGATCTGCAGTCAGACTCCAACAGTTCATACTTTGGATTTGGAGAGCATTTTTCATCATAGATCCTTTGTGGATATCTTTGGGAACTTGCTTTGCTGATAATGGTTTAGTCCTTCACAGTTGATCATCATATACTATTTGTTACTGTTTACATTGTTCTCCTGGTTCTGCTCACTTCACTTTATATCAATTCATATAAATCTTTCCAGGCTTTTCTGAACTCATCCCCTTTGTCATTTCTTATGGTGAAATCGTATTCCATTACAACCAAACACCATAACTTGTTCATCCATTCTCCAAGTGATGGGCAACCCTTCTGTTTTCAATTCTTGCCACTACAGAAAGAGTTGCTAAAATATTTTTGAACAGGTAGGTCTTTCCCCCTTATCTCTAACCTCTTTGGGATATAGACCCAACAGTGCATGGCTGGGTGAAAGGCAGGCATCGTTTTATGGCCCTTTGAGTGTGGTTCCATATTGCTCTCCAGAATGGTTGTATCAGTTCACAGTTCCAACAAGAGTGCATTAGTTTCCTAATTTTCCCACATCCCCTCCAACATTTTTCTTTTCCATTTTAGTCACGTTAGCCAATCTGATAAGTCTACACTCTCTCGGTAATCTCATCAGTTTGTCTGGTTATGTTCTATATGCAGTCAGTCCGATTATAATCTATATGCAGACTCCAGATGTCCCAGATCTATATATTCAGTTCTTACCTCTTCCAAGCTTCCATCTTGCATCTTTGGACACCTGAATGTCCTTAAAACTTCTCAAATTCAACATATCCAAAAGAGAACTCATAATCTTTTCCCCAAAACCTTTTCCTCATTCTAACTCCAGTTTCTGTGAAGAATACTATCATTCTTACAATCTTCCAGGCTTGTCATCTTGTAGTTAGTCTTGACTCTTCACTCTCATTCATCATATTTAATCCTTTGTCACATCTTGATCTTCCAGTCTCTAAAATATCACCTGATTCCATCTTTTTTGTATCATTCACATGATCACTACCCTTCCTCTCCTTTTGCCCTACAACTACCCTAAATTACACCCTTGTCACTCCTAATTGGGTTTCCAATATCCAAACTCTCTCCCCTCCAATCCATTTTCCATACAGTTGCCAAATTGATATTCCTAAAACAGAAATCCAAACTTATCATTCATATGCTTAAAATGCTTCAGGGGCTCCATGTGGCCTCTAGAATAAACTAGAAAGTCCCCTGTTTGTATCAAATCAGATAACAAGAGTTTTATAAACCTTAAGTCACCATAGAAAGATTAGCTATTTATTAACCATTTGCTTTGATTTGCACTTAAAGCTCTGTGCACTTTGGGACAGCTAGGTAATGTGTGTGTATGTATTTGGTGGAGAATGGAATAGTAATATTTTGACTAACTTCTCAGCTCTACTTATACCCTTACTTTATCCAGCATGGGACAATGGCAAGAATGTTTGATTTAGTTAGAGGATCTGGGTTCAAATCCTGACCCTGCTGCTTATTGTCCATATAAACTTTGGCCAGTCACTTTAATTCCCTGGGTCTCAGTTTCCTCATCTGTAAAACAGAAGTAACAATACTTGTGCTATTTCACAGGGCTATTGTGAGGAAAGTGTTTAGCATTCTATAAATGTAAGTTTTTATCATCTATCATTAAAATGAGTGGGTTGGAAGCAATTGGGTAGCACAGAGAGCCAGGCTTGAAGACAGGAGGATTTGGGTTCAAATCTGGATTCAGACATTTTCTAGCTGTGTGACCTTGAACAAGTCACTTTGTTGTGGGGGACTGGAGATTAACCCTTGGTCCAGGGAGGGTGCCATTTCAAGAATGACAGATTTTGGTGGAAACCCTTTAAAGATAGAGAGATTTATTTAGGTTGAATGGTCGGGAGGCAACATGCAGGACCAACTAACTACCTCCCTGAACACAGAAAAGTTCAGGATTTTTATATTCTAAAAGGAAGAGGTCTAAGTGACTTGGAAAGGAAAGATAGAGAGGGGGATGAACAATGAGAACAAACAAGTGGGCGAATCAGAGGAGAAAAGGTAACAGAATAGGTGCCTTTGGGTCTGGGGGCTTAAACATAAGCACACATCATTTATGACATCCGATCATAGAGGTGGGTCTGGGGGCATAGTACAAGTATACCTCCTTTATGGCATCCTGATCATGTTGCCCATCCTGAGAAACCTGGGGGTGTTTGGGATCATAAGTGATGTTTGAGATGTAGGGATCATAAAGTTATCTGGAGGAATTGAATGTGTTTGAGATGTAAACATAAGGTATCGCCTCATGCTCAGACCATTATCTCAAGTCTAGTGTAAATGCATCCAAAGCTTAGAGGTAGAGGATTCTATGTCTGTTCAGCTTCCAGCCCTACAAGGTGAATTCCCCATGTAATCTTTGCCCTGTGGTGTCTCTAGGGATTTGGAGTGTACTGGGGAACCCTGGTGCCCACCACAACTGAACCCCAATTGCCTAGCTCTTACCACTGTGCTGTTTTAGAATCAATATTGATTCTACGACACAAGGCAAGGGTTTTAAAAAATAAAATAAAATAAAATGAATGGGTTGAGGTAAATGTTCTCCAAAGTTCCTTCCAGAACTAAATCCTATGATCCTAATTTTTCTTGAAAATTTCCCACTCCTTACACAAAGGTACTTCTTCGTTTCAGTCATTCAGCCCATCTAACGACTCCCATCCATATGCCTTAGCTTAATCCAATGTCCCCTCCTCTCCCCATCCCAGTCCTCCTCTAGCCTGTCTCTAGAAAAGACTGTTCCCCTTCATGAAAGGTCTGTTGCCTTTTTTCTCCCTCATGTTAATGATTTAGGGATAAGGCAAATCTGAAATTGCACCTGTTTCCTGGGGCCCCATTTGGAGAAGGCTGTAGGTTAGCTAGGTTATTATAAGGAACCATGACTGCAGAGGAAGGAAGACTGTTAATAAACAATTAAGTTCCTCTTTTACCTTATACCTATTTTTTAAAACCCTATGTTTTAAAAATTATAGCAAGTATTGATTCCGCGACAGAAGAGTGATTAGGGCTAGGCAGTGGGGATTAAATGACTTGCCCAGGGTCACACAGCTAGGAAACATCTGAGGCCAGATTTGAACCCAAGACTACCATCTCCAGGCATGGCTCTCTATCTACTGAGTGACCTAGCTACTCCTTCCCTTATACTTTTTGAACAGGTTAGTTGCTAGTTACTAGAGGAAGATAGATTGTGATAAAGAGCTGGACCTGGAGCCAAGAAGATCTATGATCAAATCTGCTCACACTTCCTAGGTGTGTGGCCCTGGGCAAATCATTTAACCTGTTTTTACTTCAGTTTCTTCAACTATAAAAATGGGAATAATATTTGTAGAAGGCATATCACAGTGCCTGGCACATAGAGGAAGTTTAATAAATACTTTTTCCCTTCCTTCCTATGGGCTTTAATTTCCTCATCTATAAAGTGAGGGGGTTGAATGATCCCTTCCAATTCAGAATCTATGATCTTATAAAATTCACAAAGACATAGAACTAAATATCTCAGGAAGAATCAAAATGACTGACAAGATTGGGCAGCTTCCATGCAAAAAAAAAAAAGCTAGAAGGTGAAATGGAAAAAGCAAAGGGCCAGGAGAGGCAAGGGAACCTGGATTTTAGTCACTGGTTTGTCACTAAGTATGTGGGGACTTTAAGTTACCATTTTTAATTGGACCCTTTTTTTTTTTCACAAAACCATCTCTTTGAAGATTGAAAGCTAGAGGGAACAGCAGAAACTATCTAGTTCACCCTGTCATTTTACATATAAGGAAACTGAGGTCCAGAAAGTTCAAGTGAATTACCCAAAGTTATATGGTAACTATCAGAGTCAGGATTTAAACCCAGTTGCTTGGAGTCAGGAGGAACTGGGTACAAATCTGGCCTCAGACATGTCCTATGTATGTGAGGCTGGGCAAGTCGCTTTATCTCAAATACTTAGCCCTTGCTGCTATTCTGTCTTAGAATTGATATTAAGATAAAAGGTAAGGCTTTAAAAGAATTCTTGGAATCAATACTGTGTATTGGTTCCAAAGCAGAAGAGTGGTAAGAGCTAGGCAATGGGGGTCAAGTGACTTGCCCAGGGTCACACAGCTGGGAAGTATCTGAGGCCAGTTTTGAACCTAGGACCTCCTGTCTATTGGTCTGGCTCTCAATCCACTGAGCTATCTAGCCACCCCCATGTAAGGATTTTAATAATAAATAAAATAAACCAAATTGCTCTGATTCAAGAGTCAGTTATCATCCCACTGTGCCACATTTCTCTTATTTTACAAATAACAGTATTGAGCTAGACAATTTTCAGATCACTTCTGATTCTAACACCCTGGTTTGAAGATGGCTGGACCTCTTCAATAGGGAAAAATAAAGTCTGAGAGGAGAGAGGGTCAAGATACAACTCACCCTCTGCCTAGTACCCAAAAGACAGGAGCCAGCAAGAGTGGGCAGATCTGATCCTTTGATAAGAGAGGTTAGAAGAAAGGATGAATCAAGCCAAAACCATTTTACCCAAGATAAAGCAGATGGAAACTGAGTTGGTGATCTCCTTGAATGAACCCCTGGTTTCTCCTTTGAGATGAATCCTTGGGGAAGGGAGGAGGGCCTATGCAAACTGAGATGGCTGTGGTTTATTGAGCAATGATGTGAAACCAGACCACCTGCAGGAGCAGCACACTGCAGAAAAACAAATGCCTATTTGCACAGCCTTATTTTGCCATGGCTAGTTGTTTTTTTTAAGTAGCCAGTTAGTGCTTTCAAATTCTGAATCTTGCTCAGGCCTCCATGCTTTCTAAGTTAGACATATACATATATACATATATATATATACATATTTATATTTAGATAGATATATGGATGGATGGATGGAGAGATGGATGGATGGATAGATGGATGGATGGATGGATGGATAGATAGATAGATAGAAGTGATAGAGATAGATAAAGAGATAATGACCAGGATATTCTTAGAACTTCCACTTCATTCACCTTATCCTCCATTGGTTTAGTTGAGATTGTGTGGGACCCTATAATACATGCTGCTTCATCACAAGAGAGGTTGGTCACTGAGACAACTAGAAATCCTAAACCTTTAGAGAGTTAAATTGGGTTTCAGAGTATCTGAGTTCCATGGGTTTGATCAGTCATTTCCTGGAAAGGCATTATAAGAGAGTGATTCAACTTCCTCTCTGTTCCAGCTCTTCCCTTTGAGATCTTTGTTTTTAAAAACCAATGCTGTAGTGAGCAGTTAGGTAGCTCAGTGGATAGAGTCAGGCCTGGAGATATTCTGGGTTCAAATCTGGCCTCACATACTTCCCAGCAGTGTGACCCTGGGCAAGTCACTTGACCACCATTGTCTAGCCCTTGTCACTCTTCTGCCTTAGTATCAATACATACCATTGATTCTAATATGGAAGGTAAGGGTTTAAAAAGGAAAAAAAAAGATAATGCTGTTGTGTTTAGATCAAATAGACATTTTTAAAGTCTCTAAAATTAGACAGTTAATATGTCTGCCTCTGAGAAGCTTCCACTTTATTAGAGAAGGTAACATGTATACATAAATAATTAAAAATCAATGCAAGGCCTTTTTCTGGGGGTAGTGAGAGGAGGAATTAACAGCTGGTAATATCAAAAAGGTCTTTAAAAAAAAACCTTTACCTTCTTTCTTAGAATCAACACCGTGTAATGGTTCTAAGGCAGAAGAGTGGTAAGGGCTAAGCGAGGGGGTTAAAGTGACTTGCCCAGGGTCACACAGCTAGAAAGTGTCCAGATTTGAACCAGATAAATTGTGATGTGTTGGAGGTTGGAAGGTTGATGGTAAGGAGATTTAAGGAAAAAAACAGTTATAGAAGCCCTAAAATGGGATGTTGCTGGATTATGGGAGAAAAACAAATGAGATAAGTATCACAAGTCATAGTCTTTCCACTCTCTCATAGGCAAGAAGACTATTGTTCAGTTGTATTTCATTCTTGGTGACTTCATTTGGGTTTTTCTTGGCAGAGATACTGGAGAGTGTGTCAGAGGCTGGCACTAAAGAAAAAGTGCCAGGCTGAAGAGTGTGTGGAACTGATCACCTCGACAGGAGAGGGGGCCCCATGAGATTGGAAACTTGAGGAGAAGATTCTGGCTGGAAGAGCAGTTGGTCTCTCAGTCGGGAGAAGCTGAAGAGAGAAGGTTGGAAAAGACTTTCTCCTGGGGGTTACCCCCTTTTTCCTGCTTGTGACCGGAAATATTTCCTCTCCCAAAAAGGCATTTTGAATCTCTGTCAGTCTTTACCTCAGCTTCTGTTGCCCTGGGTCTGAACTGTGGCCAAGGCGCCAAACCCGGGGTCAGTCAGCCTGACTTTCTCTCAGTGGGCTTATGCTGCCAAAGCCTGAGTTCTCCCCCCAAACTTGAGGAGGTAGGAAAAAGGGTTTTAGATAAAACCCCCTTTTCCCACTTTCCTTTCCCATTCTTTCCCCTGCCAGTTATTCCTTTGTATTATCCTGATTGAGTTGACATCAAAATGTTATCTTTTCCCCAAGCTGTGAATCAAGTGTGAGTGAATGGATGAAGGGGAGACCCTTTGGTCTTGAGTAGTGGAGGAGGGACAAGAGGGACAAGAGCAAATCTGGGAAAGCAGTCATAGCTAAGGAGAGGATGCAGAAGGGGGAAAATCTTCAAGCCCCCTCTCCTCCCTCTGAGCCAACCCTAAACATCAACTGATTCCCCTGATCCCCACTTTGAGAAAAAAAGGTCTCCACTCTTTTTCTCTCTCCCAACACTGAAAGACAAAACCTTCTCTCGACTACAAGAGTTTTGTCATTTCCTTCTCCAGCTCATTTTACAGATGAAAAACTGAGGCAAATAGTGTTAAGAGACTTGTCCAATGTTACGCAGTTTGTCTTGCTGTCTGAGGCCCAATTTGAACACAGGAAGATGAGTCTTGCTGACTGTAGGTCTAGTACCCCAACCATTATACCACCTAGTTGCCCATGAGTTTCTGAGGCATTATCTCATCTCATGGCTGTTGGTCCTATATACATTAAAAACATCTCTGCAATTGCAATAAAGTTTCAGTAAAATTCAATTCCACAGATATTTATGAGGTATCTACTGTGCTCAGGGAACTTTTCTAAGTGCTGGGGATATAAAGACAAAAATGAAAGATGTTCCCTCAAGGAGCTTATACTCTACTGGGTTAGGGAACAGAGCATATAAAGAGTATAGTAGGTAATAGAATGCTAGATTTGGGGTTTGGAAGATGGGGGTAGCAGTGGGAACATTGCTCCAATGGGCTTCCCTCACTCCAGTCTCTGATCTTGAGTCTAAGAGAGATATTGTGCCATCTAGCCCCAGTCAAGTAGATGCTAGGCTTGCCGAGGCTCCCTTAGTGACACTTGGGCATACCATACACACACTGAGGGTTCAGAAAAGAGAACAAATCCAGAGCTCCAAAGATGAGAGCAAGTTTAGCAAGAAGAAAGAAGACAATTTAAATGGTACAAAGCCAAGGATAAAAACAAGAAAGCTGAAGAAACTGATGCAGAGGAAGAAGAAATTTCCAAAGAAAATGATAAAACCCAGACAGTGGCAGAGACCACAGATGTGAAAGAAAGAGGAGACTGATACAGATGCCCAGGGCCCTGTTACAAGGCTGAAGACAAGGAAGCAAAGAAGAGGCTGGGAAATCAGAGCCTGGAAATCAGAGCCTGTCTCTGATTTGAAGACAGGAGCTTCAAAACAATTTGGTACTGGGTAAGAGACAGAAAGGAGGATCAGTGGAATAGACTGGGGGCAAGTGACCTCAGCAAGACAGTATATGACAAACCCAAAGATCCCAGCTTTTGGGACAAAAATCCACTATTTCATAAAAACTGCTGGGAAAATTGGAGCACAGTGTGGGAAAGATTAGGTTTAGATCAACACCTCACACCCTATACCAAGATAAATTCAAAATGGGTGAATGACTTGAACATAAAGAAGGAAACTATAAGAAAATTAGGCAAACACAGAATAGTATACATGTCAGACCTTTGGGAAGGGAAAGAATTTAAAACCAAGCAAGACATAGAAAGAGTCACAAAATGTAAAATAAATAATTTTGACTACATCAAACTAAAAAGTTTTTGTACAAACAAAACCAATGTAACTAAAATCAGAAGGGTAGCAACAAATTGGGAAACAATCTTCATAAAAACCTCTGACAAAGGTTTAATTACTCAAATTTACAAAGAACTAAATCAATTGTACAAAAAAATCAAGCCATTCTCCAACTGATAAATGGGCAAGGGACATGAACAGGCAGTTCTCAGCCAAAGAAATCAAAACTATTAATAAGCACATGAAAAAAATGCTCTACATTGCTTATAATCAGAGAGATGCAAATCAAAACAACTCTGAGGTATCACCTCACACCTAGCAGATTGGCTAACATGACAGCTATGGAAAGTAATGAATGCTGGAGGGGATGTGGCAAAGTAGGGACACTAATTCATTGCTGGTGGAGTTGTGAATTGATCCAGCCATTCTGGAGGGCAATTTGGAACTATGCCCAAAGGGTGATAAAAGACTGTCTGCCCTTTGATCCAGCTATAGCACTGCTGGGTTTGTGCCCCAAAGAGATAATAAGGAAAAAGACTTGTACAAGAATATTCATAGCTGTACTCTTTGTGGTGGCCAAAAATTGGAAAACGAGGGGATGCCCATCAATTGGGGAATGGCTGAACAAATTGTGGTATATGTTGGTGATGGAATACTATTGTGCTAAAAGGAATAATAAAGTAGAGGAATTCCATGGAGACTGGAACAACCTCCAGGAAGTGATGCAGAGCGAGAGGAGCAGAACCAGGAAAACATTGTACACAGAGACTGATACATTGTGGTACAATCGAAGGTGATGGACTTCTCCATTAGTGGCAATGCAATGTCCCTGAACAATCTGCAGGGATCTAAAAAACACTATCCACAAGCAGAGGATAAACTGTGGGAGTAAAAACACCGATGAAAAGCAACTGCTTGACTACAGGGGTGGAGGGGATATGACTGAGGAGAGACTCTAAATGAACACTCTAATGCAAATACCAACAACAGGGAAATGGGTTCGAGTCAAGAATACATGTGATAACCAGTGGAATCGTGTGTCGGCTATGGGAGAGGGAAAAGTGGTGGGAGGAGGGGCAGGGAGGAAAAGAAAATGATCTTTGTTTCCAGTGAATAATGTTTGGAAATGACCAAATAAAATAATGTTTAAGATTAACAAAAAAAAAAAGGGGGGGGGCAGACAGGAGCTGCATGTCTCAATGGCTAGGAGTGATGTCTCTAAGACTTCAGAGTCTAGCACTGTAGCAAAGGTCTTCAGATGCCTTAGCAAGTACCAAAGTAGATAACAAGAGCAAAGAAGGGGAAGCAAAAAAAGGCTGAGGTTTGCACAGGTTCCATTGCCCAAGAAACTAAAAGTGAAGTGGCTCCATCTTCAGACTCCAAACCTAGCAGCAGCTAAGCTGCATCTTTTCCCAAGGAGATTCCAGCAGCACTGAAGCTTTTAGCTCTCCACCAGGCACAAGAACCTGTCGACCCAGCAGAAGAGGTTAAATCTTCTTGGGCTCCATCCACTAAGTCGGATCAGATCATAGTAGTAAGAGTAACACGTGACCCTGGGCAAGTCACTTGACCCCCATTGCCTAACCCTTACCACTCTTCTGCCTTGGAGCCAATACACAGTATTGACTCTAAGACGGAAGGTAAGGGTTAAAAAAAAAAAAGAGAGTAACACGGACAATCTATTGAAATAACAATAATAATAACCACTTAAAAACTCTCTCTCTGTGTTTCTGTTTCTCTCTCTCTCTCTCTCTCTCTCTCTCTCTCTCTCTCTCTCTCTCTCTCTCAATCTGTCACTCTTTCTGTCTTTCTCTCTGCCTCTATCTATACCTGTGTCTTTTATCTGCCTCTCGCTCTGTCATTCTGTTTGTTTGCCGCTGCCTCTTTGTGTCTGTCATTATCTTTTACTCTTCCCCCCTCCTTTCTGTCTCTTTTTCCTTCTCTGTCTCTGCCTCTCTCTCTTTTACTCTCTGTCTTTGTCTTTCTATCTTTGTCTCTATTTTTAATATCTCCCCCCCCACTCCCAACTATATGTAAGGAAGGGTGCAAGAGGGAAAGATGGAATTTTGCAAGAGGGACTTGAGTAACAGTGACAGCAGTTGGAGAGCAAAGCATCCTGGGAGAAGAGAAGAGATCTGGGAGAGATGCATATGGAATTCTGGGCCTTTGGAGTTGAGACCTCTGCCAAGGAGGACATGATTTCCTTGCTGAGGGCCTCACCAAGAATCACAAGGAGACCTATCTATTAAATATTTGAAGTTTCTTATGTCTAACAATAGCACTAGTCTGATACCTTAAGGAACATCTTAAAAGAGGATCAGACCCCTCATAGTGAGGGACTCACGATCAAGGAGAGTCCGGCTTCCCCCTTCAGCCCTCTTGCACCTGTTCTGTCATTTCCTAGGTTAAATATGTAATAGATAAAAGGGAAATTTTAGCTGGGTCTGGGACAGAAAGACCATGGTTAGGAAATAAATTAGGGACACTGAGTCCCTCTTTCCATCTCCCCTACCTGCCTTTTATCTAGTCATTAAACCTTTAACTTGCAGTTAGATTTGGCTTGGGAGTCTAAAGGAGGTATCTGAAACCAGGTTTAACAGGGAGCCATCATAACCCTTCCCTGTGGAGGGGAGGTCACCCAGGAAGCTAGTCTTTGGATCCTCTCTGTGCCAGGAAATCTGGAGTTGCCCCCGGGTCTATCTGTTAGGAGAGATCTTCTTTCAACTCTCCATCTCCCTTTCACTCCAAGGAATCCTCTCATTACCTGTGCAGCACCTCTCAACATCCTCACACAGGGGAGGTGAGAAGAGAGTAGGAGCCAACTCATCTAGGTTCCTATCCCTTTCACCCTCTGTCTCTTGTTCAACATGCTCCCTTTTGAAATCCACCAAGTGTCATCAAATATAGTAAAAAATACCATTGTTACAGTATTCAAGTACCATTATTACATATACTAACTTATTTCAAATGGGAAATAATGCTATGCTCTGTCCCACAAAAGGATGTCCCATCAAGGGAAGGAGGGACAGGATAGACAAGAGAGTATAAGTAATATTTTTGTGGGGAAATGTCTTACAGAGCTGCAGGGAACTTTAAAAATAAGAATTAAGTTTTAAAGATGGAGGTCTAAAAGAATGGTACATCCTTTGTACCTGAACCCCTGGAACTTGCACTCCACCAATATATCAAAATGTCCTTTCTTCTCTAATAGGGCTGGAAGTGATGTGTTTGATTCTGCCCACTGAGTTGATGCCAAGGCAATCAGATCTTTATGAAAACAATATTTTCTGTATTCAAAATATAGCCTTCTTTATTTGTGTGTGTGTGTGTGTGTGTGTGTGTGTGTGTGTGTGTATGTAAAATAAACCCTTACCACCCACCTTAGAATTAATACCATTGGTTCCAAGACAGAATATTGGTAAGGGCTAGGCAATTGGAGTTATGTGACTTGCCTAGGGTCTAAAATAAAATGGCTATATTTTAGTATTTTTAATGCTGTGGATGGATACTATAATATAAAAGGCAAGGAGAGAATGGAGTCTCCCCTACTAGGCAGTCAGAGTGATGTAGAGGTGGAATGGAGCCAAGTATAAAGAGAAAGGGGAAGGATTGATTTCCCTTTCTCTTCTCCCTGGCAAACCCCACTCTGACTGCCTTCAAGATCACAAACTTCTGCTCCCTCAGGCTTGGTTGAAACAATTATGATACCAACAGCTTCTCCCTCTCTGAGGAGAGAAATGTAACTTTCCTCCTCACCAATCTCTCAAAAGTTCCTTCCTTTCTTAAATACCATGAAGCCAGTCTTTTGCTCTTAAGAAGAGCTGTTTATTCTAAGGGAACAAATAAAGGGGTAGGGCAATTGAATTGAAGAATAAGGGAATGGGAGGTCCCTAAAGTAACTGAACCTCTTCTCCCCAAAGTCTGGCAGGGTCAGGCTTTGCTTGCTTGACCCCCTGGGGTCAGTTGTGAAGATGTCTTGACTTTTCTAGCTGCCTTGGCTATTATAATAAGTTCAAAGACTTTCAGGGGATTCAGAGGAATTCTTATAGCGAACAGCTTCCAGTTGAAGTCCTGTTCACTCAGCTTGTTTCTCTGGAAATTGGGTCAGGGGTCATAGGAGGAAGAGTACTGGTTCAGAGATCCACTCAGGTCCTCCTTTCTGTTAGGCTTCCCAGAAAGAAGTCACCTCTCCAATTGTCCAGAATTCTCTTCTTTCCTTCAGAATTCTTTCTCCTTCCTACCCTTCCCCCATTCCAGCTGGTCCTTCAGCCTGCAAAATCTGATTCTTTCTTCCTTCTGACAGGGTTGAGTCCAATTCCTCTCTTCCAGATAGTTCCCACTTAGCTGTTCACCTTTTTTCTCAGTACCAAACCTTCATTCTTCCATTCCAGCTATTTTGGGGCATGGCATTCTCATCCTACTTAGCCTAGATAGATCATGGCTAAGTGCACCTGTTGTTCTGTTTTTTGGTTAGTAGAAATGGAAAAAAGTCTATTCATTGCAGTTCTAGTTTAACATTTCTTTCATGTGTAGGAATAAATTGCCTATCTCATACCTAATTCATATTGTACACCGAGTTCCTTGTTACTGGGACTGTGAGGCAGCACAATGGGTAGAGCACTGAGTCTGAAGATGAAAAGATCTGAGTTCAAACCCAGACTCAGACTTTTGCTATCTGTGTAACCCTGGGCAAATCACTATTGACCTCAGTTCCTCTTCTGTAAAATGAGTATACACTGGAGAAGGGAATGGCAAATCACTCAAGTATCTTTGCCAGGAAAACAAAGAGTTGGACACAATAACCAAACAACAAGGAATCTTGTTACTTTGTGAAGGAAACACTAGATGTAAGCTACAACCTAAGTTACCAAATAAAGTAACTCTTAAGGCAATCATCTTTCCAAGTAGCCTTCTCATCCTGGAATACACTCCCTACCTTGCTGCACCCTTCTCTTATTGGTGAGCTCTTCCAGTTTGGAAAAGGGGTCCAAGGTGGCCAACTTGCATTCCTTTCCAAGCTGCACTTCTGACTTTTTTTTAATTTCATTTTATTTCATTCCCTGACAGCTTTTCAGCTTCCTTTTTGTGGGTTCTTCCTCCATTAAAATGTAAGACCCTTGAAGGCAGATACTGTCTTTTCATTTACTTTTTTGTATCCTGGAACCTGGCACTATACCTTGTACATAGTTAACTGTCTCTCTTTCTTTTTTTTAAATTCTTATGTTCCACCTTAGAATCAATCCAAGGCAGAAGAGCGAGAAAGTCGAGATAATGGGTATTAAATGATTTGTCCAAGGTTACACAGCTATGAAATGTGGGAGGTCACATTTGAACCCAGACCTCCCATCTCCAGGCTTGGCTTTCAATTCACTAAACCACTTAGCTGTCCCACATAGTTAACTTTTAAAAAGCACTTGTTGCTTTGTCTCGCCCTGGGATTAAGGTGTCACAGTCAAAGATCAATAGAAAAAAGAGCCTAAGCCTTTTCATTAGAAGCAAGCTCCATAGGATTAAGCCTGGTCCAAACTAAATGTCCAGGTATAGTGCAGGAAACAGGTATAGTACTCCAGTTCTCTGGGCTCAGTGGTGGTTTCCCTCATGGTAAACAAAAAAAGGAAACCAAAATTAGAAATACAAGAGGAAAGTGAAATGTCCAAGCCTGGAACCACAGAAAATAACTGTCTCCACTTCTGATCTCTTCCTGAACTCTAGTTTAATACTCCTGTATTATCAGCTCCATAACATACAGATTATATTCACGTGGTTGTCCCAACTTTTCCTTAAATTAAGCATAATCTTGACCAAACTCCTCATTCCCCCCCCCCAACCCTCAAAAGCAACAACAACAACAACAACCAAAGCAGAAAACACAATCAAATTTAGTTCCCCTTCCCAACTTCCCTAATTCTATCTTTTAGTTTCCTGGATTTGAAAACTTGGCATAATCTCTCCTCACATCCAATGTGTTACCTAATCCCATTCTTCCTTATTTCAAAATGTCTTTATAGATTCACTCTTTCCTTCCTATTGTGCTTTAAGAAATGATAAGCAAGATGAATTCAGAAAGAGCTGGAAAGATCTGCAGGAACTGATGCAGAACCGGGAGAACACTGGACATAGTAACCATATATTGTGCGATGAACGACTGTGAAAGACTTAGGTACACTCAGCAATGTGAAGATCCAGGACAGTTTTGAGAGATTGGGGCAAAGAATGCTCCCCACCTTCAGAGAAAGAGCAGTTGCAGTTGTCTTTTTTTTTTAACCTTGAGTAAATTTATTTTGTAAATTTACAGACTTAAGTGTTTTGAAGATGGTGCAGTTGTCTTTCCAAGCAGTGTATTTACAATTTTATTGGGGGGTTTGGGTTTTGTAAGAGAGGGCTCTTACAGCCATGACCAATATGGAAATGTGTTTTGCATGATAATAAAAATAATTTAAAAATTGACCCTTTCCTTACATTCCCACTGCTGTCACCTATTTATCCTCTAATCACTTGCCATAAGGTTTGCCACATCAGCCTTCTCCTTCCAATCTATACAGACTAACTTTTCTATAATGTGCTCTTCCTCAGCTCACCCATGTTCTAGCTGAAAAATCCCAGTGGCTCTATGCTGTTTGCCTGAGTAGATCTTGACTCTTCCGTCTGAAATTGAAGATCCTTCACATCTGGCCTCACTGGACCTCACTACTTGGTCTCCTGTCATTCTTCAGTGCTATCCAAAGGCCAGTGAAGTTGGCCTCTGTAACTGTTTGCTTCTTACGCCTTGTTTTTGACTAGTCTATGCTTTTGCTTCTGCTCTTATGACAACTCATAATGCTTTCCCCCGTCCTCTCTGCCCATCCTTCAAAGCACAGTGCTCTCCCTCTCTCATTTTTTAATTTTTAGCTAGATTGATGGGCTTGCAATGTTGCCATTCAGTGCTTGACAGTTTCTTTTCCTCTGTTTCAGCCTTGCCAGGTTTTTGAGAACAGAGATCTTGTTTGGCATTTCTCTAGATTCATCACAGTTCCTAGCACAGAACTGGGCACTTAATACATAACAGTGAGATAGAAGTCTGGAGGAATGAAAGATCCAGAAGATGAAGATCTTCCTCTGGCCTTGTTTGTTTAGGCAGGTTACTCCCCCTCTGTGGGACTCTGCTTGCTCCTCCATGACAAAGGGTAAAGATTGTATCCCCATCCCACTGAAAAGGCATAACTGGTAGCAGTAGAAGCTAGAGATCCTGGTTTTGTTACTGGGAGAGATACAAAGATGACTAAAACTCAGGTCTTCAGGGAGTGGCTAGGTAGCACAGTGGATTGAGAGCTAGGCCCAGAGATGGGAAGTCCTGGGTTCAAATGTGGCTTTGGACAACCCTAGCTGTGTGACCTTGGGCAAGTCACTTAAGTCCCATTGCCTAACCCTCACTTCTCTTCTGCCTTGGAACCAGTATATGGTATTGATTCTAAGATAGAAGATAAGGGTTAAAAAAAAGAAAGCTCAGGTCTTCACTTTAAAGGGTTCAACCTTTAAGCCCCAGTTCAAATACTGCTTCCTCCACGAAACCTTCCTTGATTTATCCCATTAGAAATCTCCTTTTGCAGAACTCTTATCAATTTTATGTCCCTCGCTTGTGACCCTATCACATTCCACTTTTACTTTACATTTAGTTTCATTCATGTAGCATCTCACCTGCTAAACTACAAACTCATTAAAGATCAGGGGTCATATTTTATTTATCTTTGTATCTCTTACCACCTTCCACCTCCTAATATATGTTGCATTATGTTGAATTTTTACAGTCATTTCTGACTCTTCATTATCCCCTTTGGAGATTTCTTGGTGAAGATATTGGATTGATTTGCCATTTCTTTTTCCAACCCATTTTACAAATGAAGAAACTGAAGCAAACAGGCTTAAGTAACTTGTACAAGATCACACAGTGAGCAAGTGTCAAAGGCCTGGAACTCAGGTCTTCCTGGCTCCGGGTCCAAAACTTTATCCTCTCTGCCATATATAATGGTATATACATATACCATTAGTCTCAGAAGGCTGCAGGGAGGAGGCAGGATACGTTCTACTGAAGATCCTTGATAAGAAGTCAAATGCCATGGATTGAAATTTCATTCTTGACATGACCTGAGGTTCCCCAAAGGTTTGCCCAAGCTAACATGATTTTGTTTACTAAGATGTTCTCATTACTCTATCCCCAACACATTGAACTCACCAAGGGCACCTGGTATGTTAGAATAGCCCTAAATGAGGTCAGGAGAACTGGGTCTCCATCCCTTTTGCCACTACCTTGTTGTATGATTTTGGATAAATAATATATTTCTGGATCCATTTACAAATCTAAAAATTCAGGAGACCAGACTATTTAGATCTCTAAGCTTCTTCAAGGTCTAATATTCAATAACTCTGATTATGGAGAGTTCTGTTAGAAGATTTTCAGTTTCTGGCTTCAATTGAATAGGGGCAAAGCCCGAAAAGTATAACCCCCTCTTTTTCTCTAGGAACTATTCAGTCCCCTCCTGTAAGAAAGATTAGGACAAGAGAAGAAACAGTTTGAGGTCATTTCATGGTTTATGAAGCTTGAGTTTCCTTGTCTCTAAAATGAAGAAGTCAAACTAGGGTCACAGGTCTAGAGCTAGAAGGAAACTCAAAGGTCATCTAGTTCGACCCCTCTTATTTCATTATTTAGGAAAGAAAGTTGAAGAGAGGTTAAGTGATTCCTAAAGATCAGCTAGATGGCACAGTGGATAGAGCCAGCCCTGGAGTCAGGAGGACTTGAGTTCAATATGGCTTCAGACACTAGCTTTGTGAACCTGGACAGGTCACTTAACACTGCTGATCTCAATTTCTGTAAAACGAATTGGAGGAAATGGGAAACTATTCCAGTATGTTTGCCAAGAAAACCCAAATGAGGTCATGAAGAGTCAAACATGACTGATATATGACTGAACAGCAGCAAAATAAAAATAAAAAAACAGGAAGCATAGGCTCCTCAACTCCAGAGTTCTTTTTCCACTGGATTAACTCCAAGGTCCCTTCCAGCTAAATAAAAAAGCAAATAATTCAATACATCTGCATTCTAAGTGGTGGCACAATATAGTGGAATGCGCAGGGCTTCTGGAGTGAGATGACCTTAGTTTGAATCAAGGCTCTGAAATTTATAAACATAGTGATCCTGGGATAGCCACCTACTTCATCTGTTTGGGCCTTAGCATCCCTTCCTCCATCCCACCATGAGGAGCCAACTTTGTATCCATGATTCTATGATGCTAACAACAGAGAATCCTGGGAGTAGTGACACAGTATCCAGTGGTTGCCATAAAATCTGGCACATATTAGGTACTTAATGGGGCAGCTAGGTGGCACAGTGGATAGAAGGACAGGTTGAGTCAGGATCAAATTTGACCGTAGACAGTTATGAGCTGTATGACTCTGGGCAAGTCACTTAACCCAATTTGGCTCAATTTCCTCATCTGTAAAATGAGCTGGAAGAGGAAAAGGGCAAACCACTCCAATATCTTTGCCAAGAAAATCCCAAATAAGTTCATGAAGATTTGGACAGGACTCAAAAACAACTGAAAAACAACAATTAAAATTCTGCCATTGTTAGTTTCAGAGCAACTACCTTTTAACTGATTATCATAAAAATAGTAATACATTGATTAAAAACTTCAATTTTTCAAAGCCCTTGCATTTTTTACCTCACTAAATACTAAAATGTATTTATTAATATACATTAAATACTAAAAATCCCATCTGTAGAAATAATATCATTCTTTTTTTTTTAAATCCCTTACCTTCTGTCTTAGTGTATTGGTTCTAAGGCAGAAGAGTGGTAAGGGCTAGGCAATGGGGATTAAGTGACTTATCCAGGGTCTCACAGTTAGGAAGTGTCTAAGGTCAGATCTGAACCTAGGACCTCCCAGCCACCCCCCTCCCCGTCTCTAGGTCTAGATTTCAATCCACTGAGCCACCCAGCTGTCCCAATATCATTCTTAATCTCCACACTCTTCCTATCCCATGTTTTTCAAGATGAGGAAACTGAGGTCAAGAGAAGTAAAATAATTACCCCAAATAACTTGTTTGAGGTGACATAAGTGAAACTGAAACTAGAATACAGTTCACTCCACTAGCTGTCCATGGCTCTTTTCAT
This sequence comes from Monodelphis domestica, assembly GCF_027887165.1. Classification (NCBI taxonomy): domain Eukaryota; kingdom Metazoa; phylum Chordata; class Mammalia; order Didelphimorphia; family Didelphidae; genus Monodelphis; species Monodelphis domestica. Next base: position 183,151,532 of record NC_077233.1, on the reverse strand, counting down.
TAAATTAGGTTCATTAGAATACATTAGCTAGGGATTTTAGGATCTAGGGCAAATTCAATTGAGAGGACAGGAAGGAAAAAAAAGTTAACTAGTATATTTTAGGCACCCAGCAAGTGGCAGGCATTTATGCTAAGTACTTTATAAATACTATTTCATTTGATCTTCATAACAACCTTGGGAGGTAAATGCTACCTCCATTCTATAGATGAGGAAACTGAGGCAGAGAGAGGTTAAGTGATTTGCTCAAGGTCACATCATTAGTAAGTGTCTAAAGCTAAATTTGAATTCAAATCTCCCTTATTCCAGGCCCAGCTCTCTAATCATTGTGCCATCTAACTGCCTTATAAGTTAGATATATGATTAAAGTAGGGAGGACAGTGAAGCCAAGATGGTGGAAAGAAAGCAGAGATCAATCTGAAGTCTCCCAAATTCCCCTTCAGACAACTTTAAAATAATGCCTCCAAATTAAATCTGGGGCTGAAAAACCCACAAAAGGATGAAGTATAACAATATTCCTTTTCAAAACATCTTAGAAGTTGGGCAGGAAAGGTCCTGCCCTGGTCATAGTTCCAGAGTACTTTTAGTCACTCACAGACCAGAGCATAGGCCAAAAGAATAGTAAACACCCGTCTCCTTAGATCATACCACCTTGGAAGAACTGAAAACTTACAGATACTCACAACTAGCTCTGAAAATAGCTGCACAAAAACTTGAAGCTTGGGATAATGCCTATTCTACCCCAGGAACAGAGTCCAACTTTAACATAGTTAAAAGTCAAGAAGTGAGGTAGAAAAATAAGCAAACAACAAAAAAAAAGAATCTGACCATAAAAAGTTGCTATGATAACAGGGAAGATCACACAAACTCAGCAAATCATGAAGCCAAAACTGCTACATCCAAAGTCCCACAGAAAAATGTGAATTGGTTTCAGGTCCTGAAATATTTCCTGGATGAGCTCAAAAAGGATTTTTAAAATCAAATAAAAATTTTATTTTTGAAATTAAGTAAGAGGAAAAATGGGAAAAGAAATGAGAGTGATACTAGAAAATCATTAAAAGAGTATCAATAGCTTGGTAATAGAGGCACAAACACACTGAAGAAAATAACAATTTAAAAAACAGAATAGACCAAGTGGTAAAAAATATTTAAAAAATTTACTGAAGAATACTTAAAAAACAGAATTGGCCACATGGGAAAAGAGATGTGAAATGTTATTGAAAGAAAGAACTCCTTTAAAAGTAGAGTTGGCCAAATGGAAAAGTTGGTGCAATTGCTTGCTTAAGAAAACTATGCCTTACAAATTAGATTTGGACAAGCAGAAGCTAATGACTCCATGAGACTTCAAGAAGCAATAAAACAAAGTCAAATGCATACAAAAATAGAAGAAAATGTGAACTACTCATCAGAAAAACAACAGACTTGGATAATAGATCAAAAAATAATTTAAGAATTATTGGACTACTTGAAAGTCATGATAAAAAAAACCCTCTAGACATCATCTTATAAGAAATTACTAAGGAAAGCTGCCCTGATAAATAAGAATAAAAGGTAAGATGGAATTTGAAAGAATCTACCCATTATTTCCTGAAATAAATTCCAAAATGAAAACTCCTAGGAATACTATAGCAAATTCCAGAGCTCCCAGGTGAAGGAGAAAATACTGCAAGCAGCCAGAAAGAAACAATTCAAATATGGAGCCACAGTCAGAATAACAACAAATTTAGCAATTTATATATTAAAAGATTGGAGGTCTTGGAATGTGATATTCTGTAGGGTAAAGGAGCTGGCTTTACAACAAAGAATAATTTACCCAGCAAACTGATTATAATCTTTCAAGGGAGAAATGGATATTCAATGAAATAGTGGCTTTCAAGCACTCCTGTTAAAAGAATCTGAGCTGAACATAACATTCGACTTTTAAATAGAAGATTCAAAAGAAGCATAAAAAGGTTTACATGAAAGAGAAACCATAAAGGAATCAATAAGAGTAAATATTTACATTCCTACATGGCAAAAAGAAATGTGTAACTCTTAAGAACTTTATCATTATTAAGGCATTAAGGAGCATAAATACATAGAGGACATGAATATGAAATGACTATGACAGGATACCTAAGAAAATAAAATTAGTGGGTAAGAAAGAAAAGTGCATGGGAGAAAGGAGAAAGGAAAAGTAGAATGGGGTAAATTATCTTACATAAAAGAGGTGTGAAAGTGCTTTTGTAGTGGAGGGGAAGATGACGACATGGGAGTGTGACTTGGTTATTCTCAATGGAATTGACTCAAAGAGGGAATAACAATCACCCTCTGGGGTATAGAAATATATCTTACCCTACAGAAGGAAAGTAGGGGGGTATGAGAAGAGGGACTGACAGAAGAGAGGAGAAAGGATGGATTAGGTGAAGCAGTAGTCATAACCAAAACACTTGGGGATGGATAGGGTGAAAGAGGAGAGAGACTAAGACATAAAGAGAGTCAGAGACAGAGACAAAAAGAGACAGAGACACAGAAAGACAGAGATATATAGAAAGAAGTTTAAATGGGAGGATATAGGAGAGAAAGAAATACACAGAAATTATCATTGTAAAATTTTTTTTTCACAGCAAGTTTCTCTGATAAAGGTCTAATTTCTCAAATATGCAGAAACGAGTCAAACTTCTAAGAATACAAAAAACAGCAGAGTGGTTAGTGTGCCAGGTCTGGAGTTGGGAGGACCTGAGTTCAAATGTGACTTCAGACTCTTCCTAGTTTTGTGGTCCTGGGAAAGTCACTTAATCCCAATTGCCTAGCCTTTTCTAGAATTGATACTAAGACAGAAGATAAGGGTTTAAAAATATTTATGAGAATATAAGTCATTCTCCACTGGATCCCACTTTGATCATTAATCAATGGTCAAAGGATATGAATAGGCAATTTTTAGATGAAGAAATCAAAATTATCTATATCATGGGAAAATGCTCTAAATCACTATTGATTAGAGGAATTCAAGTTAAAATAAGCTTTATTGGCTAATATGACAGAAAGGAAAATGACAAATGTTAGAGGAATTGTGGGAAAGTTGAAGCACTAATGCACTATTGATGAAATTGTGAACTGATTCAACCATTCTGAAGGATAATTTGGTATTATGCCCAAAGAACTAGGAAATTATGAATACTACTGCCAGATCTATATTCCAAACAGATAAAAAGCAAAAATGTAAAGGATCTACACATACAAAAATAGTGGCTCTTTTTGTGGTGGCAAAGAATTGGAAATTGAGGGGATGTCCACCAATTGGGGAATGACTAAGTAAGTTATGGTATATTATTGTGATGTAATACTGTTGTGCTATAAGAAATGATGAGTAAGACACTCTCAGAACAACCTGGAAAGACTTACATGAACTGATGCAACATGAAATGAGCAGAACCAGGAGAACATTGGACCCAGAACCAACAATATTGTATGGTAATCAACTACGAATGCCTTAGCTATTTTCAGCAACACAATGAACCAAAATAATTCCAAAGAAATTATGATGAAAAATATTAGCTACCTCTGGAGAAAGAAATATATAGTCAATGAGGATTGAAACACAATTTTAAAAACTTTCTTATTCTTGTTTTTTTTTCCTGAATGGGAGGAGTGTTCTGTGTTTTCTTTTTCACATCATGACTAATATGGAAATATGTTTTCCATGCCTGCATATGCATAGCCTATATCAAATTGCTTGCTGTCCCAGGGAGGGGAAAGGGAAGGAAGGAGGGAGAGAATTTGGAACTCAGAATTTATAAAAATTAATGTTAAAATTATTTTTATATGTAACTGGTAAAAATAAAATATTAAATTTTAAAATATGGTTCGGGTACACTGAAGTTGAGGCTGAGGAACTAGGAGATCAGGATGTTTGAAGAGGGTAGGAAGTGGGATAAAGAATACTATGAGTGGCAGCTGTGTAGCTCAGTGGATTGAGAGCCAGATCTAGAGATGGGAGGTCCTAGGTTTAAATATGACCTCAGACACTTCCTAGCTGTGTGACTGAGCAAGTCCCAAACCTCATTGCCTAGCCTCTCTTGCTCTTTTGCCTTGGAACCAATATATACTATTGGTTCCAAGGCAGAGGGTAAGTATTTTTTAAAAAAAGAATGCTATAAATCAGATAATGAACTATTGGTCAGAGAGGGGAGTGACCTCCAGGTCCATGAATGGCAGAAACAATATGTGGGGATCAAGCCATATTTAACTCCTCCTCCTGGTTCTACGTGTCGGGGAGTGTGAGAGAAAGATCAGCTGGAGAAGGTGTCAAGAGGAAGCCAGACTCTACTAAAAAAATGGAAGGAAAGGGAAAGGAAGAAAGGACACTTAGAAAGGAAACTTAGAACTGGTAAGCTGAAGTGCATTGCCTAAAGTCAAACAGCTAGCAATTGTAGATGAAAGAGCCAGGTTCAAACCCATGTCCTTTGAATGCAAAGCCAGTGATTCCGTGAAGGGAGGTGGGGGAGAGAGGGTTCAAAAAGGGCACAGTGGAAATAGAGCTTGGGCCAAATTTAAAAGCTGTAGCAGTGAGGTGGGAAATAGCTAACCTTTGCTTTTTTTTTTTTTTTTCAAAATGAATCAGAACCACAAGATGCAGAATGAGGTAGAGTTCCAGCTCCACTGAGGAACATAGATTTAAAGAAGAAAGCCTCCTCAGGATCCCTCTAGTCCAATCCCCTATTTTACAAATGAGGAAAATGAAGGGAGAGAGTTAAGCGATTTGTCTAAGACCACCTAGAAAACATGCATTTGTTGCTGTTCAGTCATGTAGGACTCTTCCTGTGATCCCATTTGGGGTTTTCTTGTCAAAGATATTAGAACGATTTGCTCTTTCCTTCTCTACTCATTTTTACAGAAGAAGAAACTGAGGCAAATAGGGTGAAGAGACGTGCCCAGGGTTTCCCAGCTAATAAGTGTTTGAGGCTAGAATTGAACTCTCAAAAATGAGTCTTCTTGGCTTCAGGGCACTCTATCCACTGCGCCACCTAGCTGCTCAAATAGTCAACAGAAGAAGTAATATTTGATCCTAGCTCCTTCTCCTGAGCCGATTTTATAATCTTCATCCAGTCGTGGGAAATGAGTCCAGAGTGGCATTGTCGATGTGGGACTGTCTTTGGGAGCCTGGGCAGACTCCACTCACTCTGCTTCCATATCACATAGCTCCATGTCTCCCTCTCTTTCGTCCTTCAGTCCCTTCCTCCCTTTTCCCCACTGTTAAAAACTGTACAGGGAAGGAGAGAAGTGAATGGGGCTGTGTGCAGGAAAAGTGGAGAGGAGGAGGAAGATCTGGGATGGACAGAAGTTCCAGTGTGGAAAAGCTCATCAAACTGGAAAGTTCAAGTCCCAGCCTGCTCCCCGCTCCCTCCCCCTCATTGTCTCTACCCCGTTGCCAAGCCACCTTAGACTCCAGAAACCCAAACTCCCGCCTGCACCCTGCGCGGGGCCGCTCCACTTGACCATATTTCAGGCATAGATATTCTGAGCCACAAACAGCTTGGCCATCGCCCAACCCCAGCCCAACTGCTTCTCTCGGGAATCAGCTTCCCTGGTGTCCAATTTCCTTTCCAAGGTTTATGACAACCTTTCTCCACCCTCTGTTCTGCCCAGGTCTTTCTCTGTCCAGAGGTCTTTCAGAACCCCGCATTAGCCCAGGCTGGGATGGCAAGCTCGAATGCTAGAAGAAAGCTCCGCTAGGCACTGCCTCATTCACTCAAACTCCCAATGCCAGGGTCTCCTCCCTGGAAGCATTTTCCTGTGGGATCCCTTAGCGCTATTTGCCCTGTAAACACGTCCTTTGAAAAAATCTGTCCTCGTCCTACAACCTTTGTGTAGTGCTAAAATATAGCAAGAGTATTTATTTATTAGGAAATCTGGACTTCCACGATTTTATATTCATTGTGGAAGCCTGGGATATTTTGAGAGTCCTGGACTTGGAGTTTGGGAAATCTGGGTTCGAATCCTGACGAACTATGTGACTCTGAATATGTCCTCTAAATTTCCAGCTATGGTATACAGAAATGGGGGGGGGGGGGGGGGGGGAAGAGAGAGAGAGAGAGAGAGAGAGAGAGAGAGAGAGAGAGAGAGAGAGAGAGAGAGAGAGAGAGAGAGAGCCTGCCACCTCTGCCTACAGTCTGTGACTGGTGTGAGAGCTGCAAACTGTTCATCAGTCCACCTTGCCTTGGCCAGCTTCGTCCCGCACCCGCACCTACCACGTAACTGCCGCATCCTTTCTTCAAGCCGTAGCCAGGCAGGACCTGCGCTCTGGTTAAGGCAGCGGCTGCTTTTCTTCTGCCCTGTGGCACAGGTTTGGGGCCAGATTTAGGGCGGGAATTAGGTCTTTCACTCCTCCTTCACGCCTCCCTAGCTCAGGGCCACCCACCCCTCCTGCCCTCACATCCTTCCCCCCAACCACTCTTGTGCCAAATAGCGTCTAAATCTGGTGTTCTCAGACTCCTTTCACTTTCTATCTTGGGAGAAAACTTCTTAAGGCTGTGATTCTCCGAGCCAGTAAAAGGGCACCCAGTACCCCACCCCCTGCACCCACGAGTGTAGGTTCTCCTTCCACTTTGATTGATCCTTCCGGTACCCGTGTTCGGCGCGCAATAGACTCTGTCGTTTTAGTCGAATTGACTTGAATGGACTTGAATTGACTTGAACTCTCCCTCAAAGACCCACTTGTGTACTTTCGCCCTCAAAGCCGTGCCCTGCTCTCCACGTGCTCACACTTACAGGTTCTGCTCCCTGTCCAATAGGGCCACTCCCAATCCAAATCTCCCTCTAAATCTATTTTATTCAACTCCGTGCTTCTGCCAAGGATTAAGCTCCGCCGCAGTCTCAAGGAGTGTGGGTTGGAGTCACGGTTTGAGAGGGAGAAGCAAAGAGGGGAATGAGGTTAGCGCTCTCCTGGCAACTCGGAATGGTGACCTTCGTTGCTGACTCAGAGACGCCCTGTGTGCCTTTCTGCATGGGTCCAAGGGCACAGCCAAGACGGCCTGTCACCCCGTTGGGAAGTGCCAGACACCACACCATCCCCTTTCCCCACACACCTACCCTACTCCAACTTCGGCTGCCGGTAGACAGAGGATACACCCTGGAGTCAAATACCGTAGCCCCAAGAAGCCGGGAAGGAGCCAGACCAATGCAAGCTGCAGAGGGAATCGGAGGGTTGGGTGGCTAGGAAGGTCAGAAAGACACCGACACTTGGTATCAGAAGCTTTTGGAGTCTGGTCCCTGGGGAGCAGGTCTTCAGGCGTTCATGGTAGTCTGAGCAAGCAGTCCCCACAGTCGCTGGAGAGCTCCTGATCCCCAACTCTGGCTATTATGGACTATTGAGTTAAAGACTCAATCATGCCCAGGGGCAAAGGTTCAAAAGCTATCCTTGACTTGTTCTTTGTACACCCTTAAAACAGTAGTCACCTATGGGCAGTATCTGATTAACAAAAAGATTTTGGGGGGGATGTGTTCTTAACTCAATAAGCAGTTATTAAATAACTGCTATGTATCAAGCACCGTGCTAAAAGCTGGGAATATAAAGAAAGGTAAAAGACAATCCAGTGCTTTCAAAGAACTCATAGTAATGAGGGAGACAACACAGAAACAGTAATATAGGGGCAGTTGGGTGGCTCAGTGGATATGAGAGTCAGGCTTAGAGAAGGAGATCCTAGGTTCAAATCTGGCCTCAGACACTTCCCAGCTGTGTGATCCTGGGCAAGTCACTTAACCCCCATTGCCTAGCCCTTACCACTCTTCTGCCTTGGAGCCAATACACAGTATTCAAGATGGAAGGTGGTAAGGGTTTAAAAAAAATTTAAAAAAAAAAAAGAAACATCAATGTAGGAAAAAAAAAAGGTATATACAGAATATATTGGAGATAATCAATAGAGGGAAGGTACTAGAATGCAGAGGGATTGAGAGGGCTTCCTGGAAAAGATGGGATTTTGGCTTGGACTTAAAGAGGAAGAGCATTCCAGATGTAAGAAAGTGCTTATGGAGGGGATGGAGTATCTTGTTCTAGGAAAAGCAAGGAAGCTAGTACCATTTGGATTCCAGAGTACACATGTGGGTATAAAGTATAAGAAAACTAGAAGAGTTTTAAAGGACTTAAAAGCAAACCGAGAATTTCATATTTGATCCCAGAAGTAATAGGAAGCCACTGGAGTGTATTGATTGAGGGGTGGGGAGGAGAGGGACATCATCAGACCTACAATGTAAGAAGATCATCCCTCTGACAGCTGAGCAGAGGAAAGAATGGACTGGGCAGACATGTGACAGGAAACACCCACAGAGTGTTACATTAATGTAGGATGGAGGTGATAAGTGCCTAGATGAGGGTGGTGGCAGTGTCAGAGGAGACAAGGGGATCATGGAAGAGTTATTATACATCAATAAGCCTTGGCAACATATTGGGTGGGGCAGTAGGGTGGAGAGAAAGTGAGGAATTGAGGATTGTTCAGAGTTGCCACCTAGTAAGCCCAAGTCCAGATTTGAACCCAAATCTTCCTAATTCTAAGACTAGAGCTCTGACTACACTACTCTCTGCACCCAGAAATGACTTATCTGCTGTCCTTAATCACTCCTCAAAGCACAGATTTCATACAACTCTTTTGGAAAGAAACTACTCGCTTTTCATTAACTAGCTCACTAATGAACTTTAATGCCTTTAAGTTGATGGACAACTTTTTTTGAAGGAAGATACTATGGAGAAACAAGATTACCTCTCTCATGGACTGCTACCCTGGTGCCTCCATACCCCAGTATCAGTCCTGTGAAAAAACATCTATTAGAAATAAAGGGGGCAGACACTATCTACATGGACCCAGACCTATGATATGTAGGCAATCATTAAGCACCAGCATATAGAAAACTCAGATGGAGTGGTGCTCAAATTCTTGTTTTCCTTTTTCAAAGGAGGGATTAATTTAGAGGTGAAAATTCCCTCTTTTGTATAACCTAAGTGACAACAGGCAGAAACTAACTTTTGCCATTTAGCTTTGTGACCTTGAGCAAGTCATCTCTGTGAGATTCCACTTCGTTACTATTAAAATGGAGATACTTTGGGATAGGGTAGTTAGGTGTCAGGAAGATCTGAGTTCAAATTCAACCACAGGCACTTACCAGCTAAGTGACCCCAGTCAAGTCACTTAATCCTATTTGCTTCAGTTTCCTCATTTGTAAAATGTGCTGGAGAAGGAAATGCTGAATCACTCCAGTATCTCTGCCAGGGGCTCACACAAAATGGGGTCACAAAGAGTCGGACATGACTGAAATGACTGAACAACAAAAAGCGACTTATGGGAATTAGATCTTGAAAGGCCCTTTCAGGTTTTACATTCTATAATTCCAGGTTATTTCACCTTTCTGAGCCTCAATTTTATTTTCTGTGAAAGGAGGTAGTCTTTAAATTTTTTCTTTATTTTATTTTAATAACTAATTTCCACATAATCTCTCCAAAGCCATATAATTCATATTATCTCCCTCCCTTTTTCTCTCCCTGCTCCCAGAGCTAACACACCTCCAGGATACTCATTTTTGTAGGTGAGTAATCCTGTAATACCAAAAGCCCAAGTCACATACCCAAATAGTCAAGTGATAAATCATATGCTACAATCCGCATTTCTACTCCAACTGCTCTTTCACAAGAGGTGGATAGCTTTCTTTGTCATAAGTCCTCTGAGCTGTCCTGGATCACTGTATTGCTGAGAGTAGCTAGGTCTATCACAAGGAGGTGCAAAGAGTATGGGATGTGGAGTCAGAGGACTTGACTCCATAGTCTACCTAGGTGACTTTGGTAGGAATCTCTTCTGGGTTCCAGTTTTCTTTTCTGTAAAATGAAGCAAGTAGGACTTGGTCTGTAAGGTCCTTCCTGCTCAAAATACTATGATCCTAAATGTGTTGTGCTATATTCAATACAATTCACTAATGCATCTACTGTATGCTAAGCATGAACTATGTACCTTTGTTTGGTATTGGAGACCCAAAGGTGAATAATCACAAAACCCTCAAGAAGCAATATATTGTGTAGTGGGGTAAGGATAACCTATATCAATCAACTCAATATGATACAAGATAAGAGTGTTGGAGGCTCCAAGGAGAAAGCCAAGCAAGAAGCTAAAAGATTGCCAAAATCCTTCCCAGCAGTCCATGAGATAACAACTAGGCAAATAAATTTCAGCGTGACTCAGTTTCCTAACCTGTAAAATAAAGATCTACCCAAGGTGATCTCAACACTCCATTCTATAATGTCTAATGATCAACTCTGAATGACAACCTATTATCAACAAGTCAGGATCCAGAACAACTCCAAGGGACTCATGATGAGAAATGCTATTCACTGCCATAGAAGGAACAGAATCCAAATGCAAATTGAAACATACCATTCTTCACATTATTTCCTCCATTGATGTTTCTCTAGTGTAAGCAATATGCCTTTTGTTTCAAAACATGATGAACAGGGAAATATGTATTATATGATAATGTATGTACCACCTATATAATATTATCTACCTTCTTGGGAGGAAGGGAGAAGGGTGAGAATGGAAAGAAAAAGAAAGAGACATTGTTGGACATAGCTAATGTGAAAATTCCTTTCTCTTGGGTAAGCAGATTTATTATAATTTAATATGTATTTATAACAGATAACTATTATATCATTGTTACATCTATTGTTATATATTAAAAATAAAAATAAGTATGCTTTAAAAAAACCACTTTAGCTCTAAATCAAGAACAATATGACATTCTTTGATGTCTTATAGGTCTTAGGATCCTCTTTTATCTCAGGAAAATTATATCTAGTGCATCTCAATTGCACCATGACCCCTTTCCTCACTGAGATGCCAACAAAGAACTGACTTTTTTGTCCCCAACCTTTATCAGGTAGATCTCCTCAGTGCTTTTTCTTCCATTTGGCTAAGACATGAAATTATAGCCTGAAAACAAGGTGATTGTAGATTGGAAAATCAGTGTTTTGTCTTGATCCACCAGACATGGGGATATATTAGTCTGGAAAAGTATGGTCCTATCTGGACTTTTTTCTTAGGTCTGGATATACTTGGGACCTCAACTTCCTTCTTGTAGACAAATCATCTGGTGCCTCTTGGATTGGGAAATTTTCATTCTGCTTCTTTCCAATTTCTGGATCTTTTTTTCTTAGTTTTACCATTAATCACTAGGTCTAGATGGGTCACCTAAACACCTGGGACCTAGGCAGGGAGAGTGTAGAATAGATCTAGTTTTTAATGATCTGATAGTACGAGCTGGAATATCAAATGGAGGGAAGCTAGATGGCTCAGTGGATAGAGTACCTAGCCTAACATCAGGAAGACCTGAGTTTAAATCCAGCCTCAAACACTAACTGTGTAACCTTGGACCAGTCACTTAACTCCTTTTGCCTCAGTTTCCTCATCTATAAAACAAGCTGGAGAAGGAAATGGCAAATCAATTGAGTATCTTTGCCAAGAAAACCCCAAAAGAAGTCATGAAGAGTTAGTGATGACTGAAAATGACTAAACAACAAAGGAGAGGGCCTTTAGAGAATCAGTATTAAGGCATTACCCAGCCATTACTGGGTCCCTTCCTCTCTAGCCAGGGTCCAGACTAGAGAAACTAGATTGCAAAAGAGACAAGTCTCACTATGCTGATGTTCCCTTAAATAATTGCTCAAGACTAGCATTTATTTCCCTTTACTACTGTGACTGTATTGGATGGCTGTAGAACTGAACTCTCTTGAGTGCAACTTAAAATTAGAATTATGAAATGACTGAAGCAGAGATGAAGCCCAAATTGACATCGGCTGCCAGTGTCTATCTTTGTCAAAATATCATGTTTGGGAAATGGAAATTAAGAAGCATTTGGGGAGACATGACTACTGTGAAATAATGGAACCTGAGAATTTCCACCACGTGAGTGAATAGTTTTTTTAACTATAGCCTTCCCTTAGTACTATCACCTCTTTCTGTGATCTCTATTTTTGGGACAAATTCCACTGGATTCCATTTAAAAATGTACAAGAGGGAGCAGTTTGGTGGCTCAGTGGATTGAGGACCAAACCCAGAGATGGGAATTCCTGTGTTCATATCTGGCCTCAGATACTTTCTAGCTCTGTGATCCTGGGCAAGTCACTTAACCTCTATTGTCTAGCTTACCACACTCTTCCTTGGAACCAAGAATCAGTATTGATTCTAAGAGAGAAGGTAAAGGTTTAAAAAATAAAATAATATAAAATTGTAGATGATATCACAGTATCAACACATTGAGGATGCAGCTATTTTATATTCTGATAGCAGATTAAACCATAAGTTGAACTTCAGGGCTATAGTCAGACCCTAATTAGCAAGCTTTTGGGGGTGAAGAGTCAGAAAACCTGAGTTCTAGTCTTGGCTCTGTCCCCTTATTTGCCCTTTCTGGGCTTTGCTTTCTTTCTCTATAAAATGGACATGATGATACCTACTCAGTATGATGTCTGGATTTATTTAAAAGCACCTAAAAACCTTCAAATGGCATTGTGGATAAGGAAGTTGGAGAGATAAATGGGAAATGTCAAATAGGTTAAGTTGAAAAGGAGTCCTTTGGACATCAGAATACTCAAGGGTGTTAAATGTTCTGAGTAAAAAAATTGAAAACCACCCCCAACCAACCTTGCATCCTCTTTTTGACAGATCCCAAGAGAGTATGGCTTCTAAAGTATACACTGTACCTATGAATCTGGTTTTACTACTAATAATACCCAGTATTTATTTAGCTCTTTAAGATTTGCAAGTTTTTTTTTACATGTATAATCTCATTTGGTCCTCACAATAACCTAGTGAGGTAGGTGCTATTATTATGCCCATTTTACAGATAAGAAACCGAAGCTGAAAAAGGGTGAGTTATTTGCCTAAGATCACAGAGAACTTAAATCTTCCTAATTCCCTGTACAGGATACAAGTGGTGATGCTATCTTGTATGGCCTCTGTTATTCATTCTTTGGATTATGATTGTGATTGCTGTTTTCAAGGTCCTTTTGCACTTTTGTCTCATTGGCTACTCAATGCCTTCATATCACCAGCTCTTGTTTGATGTTACAGGAGTCTGTTATGCCCAAATAATGATGTCATACTTTGATGTGTACTATGAATAGGGACTCATTTTCAAGCTGAAAAGGATTTTAAAATGTCCCCTGGTCCATTGCTCTGCTTCCAAGAAGGATTATTTATTATCTACCCTGTTAAGATGACTAAAGGGGAAAGTTGGTATTTGGCCAATTTATTTCTCTTCTCCCTTCTGTTATTTGTGACTACACCAAACATACTCATGTAATCACAGATAGTAAAGGGCAGATAAGAGGTAATTAAGCATTAACAAAGTAACTAACTGTAAAAATTCTGCCACCCTTTATTATCCTTTTATGAAATATAAATAAATTATTTGACTGAATTAGGATGAGAACCTAAAAATTGGCCATGCCTCCAATAGCCTTTAAATAGCTAAATCTGCCAGTCTTGGAGTCTGTCGATAAATCCATCAATTTGATACAGACTAGTCAGGAGCAACTCTGTGGAATGTAAAACCCGTTCTTACACCAAAGAGTAGGTAGAGTGGGTGACTGTGGGGAGGAAGAGGAAGAGATTTTCTTTCCAATCCCCTCCCCACCATGGGTCATGAGAATTTAAAGTAGAGCTAGGAGACCCGGAATTCATCAGGGAATAGATATATACACATATACATAGACGCATATACACACATATACATATATAACATATAACACACATATATGTGGGTGTATGTCTACGTGATTATTCAGAGAATGGCAATATTCAAACAGCTTCAAGGTTTAGGAACTCAGGCAGCAAAGAAGAGCTTGTAGAATTCAAAGAGTGAGTCCTGACCCTTAAGAACTGAGCTGTAGATAGGAATAGGACTTGGGACTCTAACTGAGGAATTTTGGCAGAAATACTGTGCCCAGATGGGAATATGCAAAAATCCCATGAGGACAAAAAGACCATCGAGGCCCTATACATCCAAGAAGGCATGAGCTGTCTTAGCTATATTTGTATCCTCCGTATATACTCCAAGTTTGTGCTCACTCATATATGCTATGTGCGTCTATGAAAAGTGTGTCCCAGGTTTACAGGAACGTTCTAAAACTGTTGTTCTTATTACACCATTATAGAAAATGCTATGAATTTGTGACTATTGGCTAATGGAAAGCCCTTCCATGGGAATTCATAAGATATAATTTTAGAAGAAGAGGAGCCTCACAGAATAATCTTTGAAACTAAAGATAGCAACCAACCTCTGAGACTCAACTTGCCAGTTGTAATGCAAATGAAAAAATATCCTGGGCAGTGGGGATTCTACATGAAAATTTATCCTGATTTTAAGGACCTTCAGAAAAAAAAAAATATTTCATTTTCCAACATAGCATTAGCCAGTATTTGACATCATCACGTGCTAGGAAAATCTTCCTGTTATCTGCAAGTGTCCCTTATATGTAGTTTCTGGCATATTTTCTCTTATCTTTTCTCCATGGGGCAAAAAGAAGGGCTAATTTTCACTCTCCAATTGCCCATCAAAGATACACTTTCAAAATGCTCCCCAGGCAATTCTCCCAAGTTTCAAAGTTCCTCTCTAAAGAAAAAAAGATTGATATTAGAAGGCTTCATAGAAATAATCTTGCCAGAAAATTATATGATTTAGAGATAGAAAGGTACTCAGAGGCCATTTATTTTATCTTCTTCATTGTATAAAAAATGAAGGCTCCAGAGTCCAAGACATTCATCAGCCTTACTGGGTTATTTAACTCTCAGGTCTTGGTACTCTACATAATGTATAAACCCTCAACCAACTTCATATGTGTTCCTCAGACTTGTCTTCTTATCTAATCCAATACACATTTATTAGCACCTACTATGTTTAAGTTCCTGGGGATACAAAATGAAAACAAAAAGACAGGGTCTGATCTAAGAGAGCTCTTATTCTACTGGCTTTGACCATTGAATCAGGAAAAACATATCATCCCCTCCCCCACCAAACCTTGACACTCTGGTAGTTTCAGGGTGTCTACACTATGCTGATCCTGATGCTACATCTACTTTGTTTTGACTTCTACTTCCATTTGTCTTGACTCTACGTGGCTCTAGGCTTGAACCATTGGCTGCACTGGTTGTAATACCAGCTGCAGTAGCTTCAAGGACTCATCCAAGGTTAATAAGGGGGTTAGACAACTGGTTAGAAAGAGATTACAGGGGGCCCTTTGCTGGCACTGAGCACAGCTGGCACTGATTGGTAACGCTAATGCTCATATGCAGTTCTGCATTATGGATCCAGGGTGGAAAGGAGCACTAGTGGTCAGTCATATGGGAGCAGGTACAAAAAGAATTCTAGTGCTTGTGGCTGCAGAGGTCCAGGGGCCCTTCCTGTGTAAAGACCAGAATTCAGACCAGGAAAACAGTGACTACAGTTTTCCCATAATCATACCACCTCAGAAACACCCAAAACTTGCAGACACCCAAAACTAGCTCTGAAAACAACAGCATGAAAAACCCTGAATCTTTGGACAGTGCCTCCCCAAACACAGGTAAGCAAAGCTCAACTTTAATATAAACTTCAAAGTCAAGAAGTAGGCTAGAAAAATGATCAAACAAACAAACAAAAAGCATTGGACCATAAAAAGCTACAATAGTTGCAAGGAAGACCAAGACATAAAATCAAAAGAAGACAATGTGAAAACAGCTACAAAGATTCAAAGAAAAAATGCTTGTTGCAACAAGAATTCCTAAAAATTTTAAAGAAATGGATAAGAGTTGCAGAGGGAAAATGGGAAAATAAATGATAGTGAGTCAAGAAATTATGAAAAGAGGTACATAAAATACAGAAGAAAATGATTTTAAAATAATTTAAAAACCAGAATAGATCAGATGGAAAAGGAGATGTAAAAATCCATTGAAGAAAAGAACTTCTTGAAAAGCAGATTGACCAAATGGAAAAAGAGGTTAAAAAGTTCTCTGAAGAAAATAATTTAAGAAATGAGTATTGAGCAAATGTAAGCTAATGACCCATGAAACATCAAGAAACAATAAAACAAAGTAAAAAAAAGTTTAAATTGAATAAAATGTGAACTATCCCATTGTGAAAACAACTGACTTGGAAAATAGATCAAGAGATATTTAAGAATTATTGGATTATATGAAAACCATGATTAAAGAAAGAGACTAAGCATCATATTTAAAGAAATTTTCAATCAAAACTGCCTAGATATCTTAGATCCAGAGGGTAAGGTAGAAATTAAAAGAATACACCTCCTGAAAGAGATTCCAAAATGAAGATACCTAGGAATTCCAGAGCTCCCATGTGAAAGAATTTGGCTAGAATATTCCTAGGAATTTTCATTCTGTTTCTTGATATCTCATGGAGTCATTAGTCTCCAGGACTGGTTCTCTATCCACTGAGTCCTCTATATTCCCCATCAGAATAGACTTTTAAGAAGGTATAGGATTAAAATGAAAGATAAGAAAAAAGAAAATGGGATTGAGGGAAATATACAGTAATCATAACTGTGAATATGAATGGGTTGCTTTCACCTATAAAACTGAAGCAGATAGCAGTCTGAATTGGAAACCGAATCCAACAATATGTTGTTTATAAGAGACACATTTGAAACAGAAAGATATACATAGGTAAGATAAATGACTAAAGCAGAATCTATTTTGCTTCATTCAGCTGAAGTAAAAAAGGCAGGGGTAGCAATCACGAATTCAGACAAAGCAAAAGCAACTATAGACTTAATTTAAAGGGACAACATTTTCTTAAAAGGTACCACAGACAATTGAATATTATAAAAAAAATTATATGAAGTTTCTTTGATAAAGGCCTCAATTTTCAAATACATTCTGAGTATAGAACCGAGTCAAATTCATAAAACTAAGGGCCACCCCCCCCCAATTTATAAGTATAAGTATAATAACAGGCAGTTTTCAGAAGAAGAAATCAAAGCTATTTATAGTCAGATGAAACAATGCCCTAAATTACTATTGATTAAATAAAGGTAAATTAAAACAACTCTGAGGTACCACCTTATACCTGTCAGAAATGAAAAATGCTAGAGGTGATGAGGGGGAAATAGGTATGCAAATAGACTGTTATTGGAATTCTGAACTGATCTAACCATTCTGGAGAACAATTTGGAACTATGACCAAAGGACTATAAAACTATGTATGTCCTAGATCTATATTCCAAAAAGATAAAAAAGGAAAGGAATTTATACATACAAAATATTTATATCAGTTCTTTTTGTGTAGGAAAAGAATTGGAAATCAAGGGGATGCTTATCAATAGGGGAATGGTTGAACAAGTTGTGGCATATGATTGTGATGGAGTGCTATTGGGCTATAAGAAATAACAAGGAGGATGGTTTCAGGAAAACGTGGAAAGCCCTGTATGATCTGATGCAAAGTGAAGCGAGAAGAACCAAGAGACCGCTGTACACAGTAATAGCAATGTTGTTATTAGTTAATAGTTAATGATGATTAACTGTGAGGCCATTCCAAAGGAATCAGAATGAAAAAAGGCTATGCATTTCCAGAATGAAAACTGATGATCTCCAAGAGTAATTAAAGGATAAATTTCTCACTTTCTTTATTTTTCTTGCTTTTTTGAAATAAAGAAATATGTTTTGCACAATATTCCCATGTATTATTGATATCCTATTTTTTTTACTTCTCAGTGATACTGCTAGAGGGTAGGAAGGAGGGAAAGAATTTGCAATTTAAAATTTATAAGGAAGAGAATGCTAAAAAAATAATGAAATTTAAAATAAAGAATTATAAGAACTGGAGCTTTTTCCCAGAAATCCAATCTGAAAATAGTTACTTTCAGTTTCTCTTTTATTGTTATTGGCTTTTAATAGGATAGATATGGTTCCTGTTTACATTATTGCTTCACGAACTTCATTATATGGGAATAAGACTTTGGGGGGCCATGTACAAGAGAAGAAGGATAAATGGATTCTACAACTCTAACATATATTTATCAAACAATTTTCTGGGTTGGAGATTAAGAGTTATAAGTGAAAGAATTGATTCACTTTTATGACTTGCAAAGTGAAAAGCATCAGCAGTTTTGAATGAATGGGACAATCTATGGCAAGCTGGGACAGGTATGAGCAAAGAAGCTGCCTTAGTACTTTCACCTCCCATTTTGTTCCAGATGCTGGTTTGAAAGAGAAACCAAGCTTTCCTTCACCAGGGCAAGAGATGAGAGCATGACTGTGAAGAAACAGACCAAGCCATGTACAGAAAGGAAGGGATGGGGGTAGGGCTAGTGATGAATGACAAATCCCTCTTGCCAGACAGCAGAGCATCATGCCACTCTCCACCATGTGACACTCAAGGAGGGAGGGAAAAGGGTTTTAGATAGAGACAGGGATCCCCTTTTCCACTTTTCCTTCCCATTCTTTCCCTGACAGTTATTCCTTTGTATTACCCTGATTTAATTGACATAAAGTAGTTATTTTTCCCCAAGCTGTGAATCAAGTGTGAGTGAATAGATCAAGGGGAGAGACATCTTCCTAGGAAGAAACCCTTTGGTCTCTAGTAGTGGAGAGGGGGACAAGAAGACAAGAGCAAATCTGGGAGAGCAGCCATAGTTAAGGAGGGAAAGCAGAAGGGGGAAAATCTTCAAACCTCTTCTCCTCACTCTCATTTCATTACAACTAGTCAGTTGGAAAACTGAGGAAGTGAAGCCATTGTAAAAGGAAGGCTGTACTAGGGCTATCATCTTATAGGATCTCGCCATTTTAGGATCCTGGTTAGAAGCAAAGCTTTGGGGATAACAACCATTTCCTAACTGTTAGCTTCTGGCACTTAGAGCCTAGGAAAGATATAATGGGAAACATGTACTATGGTCAGCTGTGGTAGGAATAATTGCAATTTATTGGGGCCACTGTATAATTTATAATACAGTGGCAGGGATGATAGACAATGTTCTGGGGACATTAAACAATATGACTATGGGATGGACACAGGTACCAATGAATTATCTAGACGTAAATTACCTCTTAGCAAACCATACCCCAAATTAATGTGGTGTTTGTGGCAGTGACTGACATCTTAAAGAATATCAAAGCTGGTGTCAACCTGATCTTCCAAAAGAAAACTGTACATGCTCTAGTATATTGATAATAGATTAGAAGCATTGTTTGATCGGATCCCTATTATCATGATATATGAGATATGCCAGGATTACATGCAGAGAAAACAAGTAGTTACTAATATTAATAATGAAGCACCATTAGGGGCAGTAGGGGGAAGTGACCTTGCCAATGACATACAGGCACAAAGCAACAAGGCACCAATTAATGCATCTGTTAACAATCTTGCAAATGCATCAAGGATTCAAAAGATTATGCCTTTGCATGATGTAGCTAATAGGGTCACTAATAACTCTGGCATCTTACATGCAAAGGTTCATAAGTCATTCACCACCCATGACTTAGAGTCTTTACATAAATGCATGCCTAAATTTTTATCAAAGTCTTATCTTGCAATCAAAGAGATAAAAAGAGCATTCCACCTCTATGAATCTGACTTTGAGGATGTAGAAATTCTTTTATCTGAACTTTTTATGCACCAGGAACACAAAAACTTTATTGAACAAACTAGAAAAAATTCCTCACTCACAAGCTGGCCAGAAGTCTTTGAGGATCTGGATTTTTCTCATCCAAGATCAATGGCCTATCTAAAAAAAATGCTGTGAGGATCTATTGAAGGGAATGAAGCATTTGTCTGAAAGACTGAATGCATGGGGAAAATTTGACAGATTATCCCAAGAAAAAAATGAACACCTCAGTGCATTTATTGATCACCTTATTGAAAAAAGCCAAGGGACTATTGGACTTAAACCCTGATTCAAAAGAATCAGAGGTACACATGAGGAGACAATTTCTCAAGGGCTATGATAAGCACTTGAGGGATTTATTCAGGAACTATTGCCCAAGTTTGACACCATCTCACTTAATGAACTTAGGGACACTGCCACCTATTGGCACCCTGAACAGACCATACTCACATCTTACCCAGAGGAAGCCAAAAAGAAGACAAGTTGTTTAAACAAATAATATTTGGAATGATAG
Source organism: Monodelphis domestica (assembly GCF_027887165.1). NCBI lineage: Eukaryota > Metazoa > Chordata > Mammalia > Didelphimorphia > Didelphidae > Monodelphis > Monodelphis domestica. The sequence goes on along the minus strand of NC_077233.1, from coordinate 183,131,406 downwards.
TGTTGGCAATAATTGCAGGATATTGGATATACAATATCCTGTATAGTACCATGACAACTATAATTTTAGAATCCATGGGGTATATAACAAATACCACCACTTTCATACTAAACATGTCATTTCAGAAAGACACTATTCTATGGCAAGTACTAACACAGTTTTACATTGTTAAATGGCTGCAATACAAACTCTTACCTACCTGAAGAACATTTATAAATTTATAGTTCCAAAGACAACAGCACAAATCATGGTAGTTGACACCAATTTGGAAGTACTGGTGAAAAACATGTTTGAAGAATTTTTAAAGGCAAAGGGGTTAGATCAGATCAAAGATAAGGGAAATGGACAGGCAGACAAAGTACCAAAGCATAAAGAAAAGAAGGCCAAGAAAAACAAATTGGGTGTACAGGGAAATGACAAGGACAAGGACACTACTGTAAACAAAGTGGCTGAAAAAGTTTTTCCACTAAAAGACATTACTAAGATCTCTGATACAGCTGGAGTGTTACACTCCAGAGTCCATAAGCAATTCACAACTCAAGAATTGGATTCTATAAAGAAAAGGTTTCCAAAATTTATCTCTGAGCCCCATAGATCTCATAAGGAATTGAAAAGAGCTTTCTGTATTTTTAAGCCAAGTTTTGAAGATACTGAGTTCCTTTTGGTAGAACTGTTTAGCCCCCATGAACATTGCCAATTCATTGACAAAACAAGATTTGAGAGCACCCTGATGAGCTGGCCAACTGAGCAGCAAAGAAAGGATTTTGACTTCTCTAACTCTATAAGCATTACCTATCTGAGGAAATGCAGAGAGGACTTGCTCCAAGCTATAAGGTGTTTTGTTCCAAGCCAAATGCTTGGGGTAAATTTAACAAAATGGTACAAGAAAAGGGCGAGCATCCAGCTACTTTCATAGACCACCTTTCTGAGAACATAGAGGCTATCATGGGTATAGAAAAGGATTTGGAAGAATCTATGGCTCATGTTAGAAGACAATTTCTGAAAGGTTGCACATCACACCTTGGGAATTTCTTCAAACACTACTTTCCCAAGTATGATTCAGTGAATTTAACAGAACTAAGGGACTCTGCATCATACATTTTTGACAGTCACACAGAACAGAATAGACAAGTGACAGAATTAAAACAGAAATTACACGAATCAGAGCAAAATCTAAAGGAAAAGGAGAATCAGGAAATAAAAAATATTCCCATGGTCAAAACATACACGAAACCTGTCTATCAACAAAGGAAACTACAAAGGAAGACCAGGCAATGCTTTTTCTGTCACAGAACTGGACACCTAATAAAAGACTGTTTTCTCATAAAGAAGTGTGAGGTTAACAACAAGAACACACAAGGCACCTATAATAAGCAGAAAAATACATGCTGTAACCACTGCTCTTTAATATCAAGTCAGGAAGCAGCAAACTTCAGGAAATGAGGGAAGCTATAAATGCAGGGACTAAGCCCAAATATGCAGAGATTGTAAGGAGAGAATGATGAAGCCAAAATTATGGTTTATTTAGTTTGAAGCAAGTTGTATATGTATTCTGCATGTCAAATAGAAAAACTGCTAAGGTTGCAGAATATGCATTCATTCACAGATGCAAGAATATCCCAGTATGAAATCACTTTGTTAGGCAATGATAACATCACTATTCATAGATGTGCATCATTGAACTCGTGACTCTGATTCCAGAATTGCCATTAGACGGAGAAAAATTGCATGACTGCAATCAAGTAGTAGAAATTATGCATAAACACAATGAACAACTTAAAGACACACCTCTTATCAATCCATAAATAGAGTTATATACACTGATGAGTCCTCCTATATTCACAATGGGAGGAGAGTCACAGGGGCAGTGGTAGTTAACAATGACAAAACCCTTTGGCATGCATCATTGCCAAGTCATGTTAGTGCCCAAGGAACCAAGCTGAAGGCTCTGCTTGTTGCCTTAGAGTTAGCTAAAGGAAAAAGGGTTATGTTAATGTGGATTCAAATTATGCTTTTTTCACCTTATATTCATCTGCTTACATATGGAAAAACAGAGGATTTAAAACCTTGGCTAAAAAACCAATTGCATATGGCAAGTTAATAGACCATCTTATAAAAGCTGTAGAACTTCCAAAGGAGGTGGCCATAATTCATTGCAAGGCACATACACATGGAAAGGACAGAACACACCTAGGGAATGTCAGAGCAGACATAACTTCAAAATACGCTGTGAGGTTTGGACCCCACTGTGTGCTGAATTTGTCTCTGATTGAAAGACACAATCTCACCGAAGTTTACAACAGAGAAGAAATACAGTCATGGAAGAAACAACTAGGTGCTAAACTAATCAAAGGCATTTGGTTTGCTCAAGCGAGTAAACCAATTCTCCCTAAAAAACTATATCAACATCTATGCACCATAATTCGTGCAAAAGGACATTACAGGGTGCAAGGGATTCTGGATACAATACAGAGGTTTTGGATGGTACCAAGAATAACAACAAGTGCCATTAGAACTTGTCAGGCATGTGAAACATGCAGAAAATATAATCAAGGACATTTTAAAAACATAGCATTGGGAGGCAGACCACTCAGCTACATGCCTTTCCAATGTATTCAAATTGATTATATTAATATGCCCAAAGACAAAGGATACAAATATGCATTGGTGATTGTGGATAGACTTACAAGATGGTTTGAAGCATATCCATCCAAGAAAAATGACACAGCAATAGTAGTGAGATTTCTATTAAAAGAGATAATACCTAGACATGGCATTCCCAAAACCATAGACTCAAACAGGGGGTCCCATTTCCCTTCCCAAGTTCTGCAAGAAATCTACAAGAACTTGGGGATCAAATGTAATTATGACTTGGTTTATTGACCCCAAAGTTCCAGCCAGGTGGAAAGAATGAACAAAGAATTGAAGACACAGATAGGTAAACTCTATTCTGTAAACCTCAACATTTCTCAGACTTATGAATGTTAGGGGTTTCCTCCATTGGGGAATCTTCTACTTAAAAAAATTCCCTAGCAGATGGTGAGAACTCTACTTGAGTGTGGGGGCTCCTAGCTATGGGAGTGTCCCTGCTCCACCCTACTTAAGACTGCTTTAGGACAGAAAATGGCTTGCTAAACAATGAAAGTACTTTGATCCATGCTTATGGAAGGGACAGGAAGTTCTTTGAGTCATGACTGTTTTAGAATTGATACAATGGGATACTAAGTACCTATAAAGGTGGGGAAACTTGTAAACTACTTAAACCTAAAAGGGTAATAACTTATTCAGAGGTTTTTTCTTAACGAAATTTGTCGACACAGCAGCATTTTTTCCTCACTTACTACAGAGATTAAAACTAACAAAACAGAAAGAACAGTCAAGAGAGCACTGTACATGTTAAAATAAAGGAAAGCACATGAGAGTAAAAATTAGAACAAGTAAGCACTGCTAAAGCAAATGAAACAGCCCCGGATAGAAAGATAGACAGTAAAATAGACAGGAAAGAAAAACAGGCACTTTAAAATTAGTTCCAAAGAAAAGTGAATTCAAAATGGGCAGTCCTTTAGAAACATCTACAGTGATTGGTAGATGTAAGGACTTAGGGGAGGTGACAGAGGAAATTTTGCCCTTAAAAATAAGAGCTTGGATCTCATTCAGGGGCTCGATTTCTGACTCTCATTCTGAAGGAGAGCTCCTTGAGGAGCTCCTCTGAGGGGCTCTGTCCCTCTGGGGTAGGAGCTCTGGAGGCTCTTGAGAGAGGCCCTTTGAAACAATCTCTGGCTGGAAGACTCTTTGAGGAAGGACGCTGGCCTGGTGTCACTTGTATCCTTGTTTAGTCAGACCTTGTGGTGAGTGTTAAAAAACTGACTGATTTCTCTTTTAAGACTCAGGTCTAGGCCATATTGGCTTGAGGCCCTTCATACTTATTCCTTTCTTACTCTCTCTCTCTTTCTTTGATTACTCATTGTATTGTTAATTAAAATCTCTAGAAAACCCAATTGACTTGGGTATTTGAATAATTGGGAATATTTCCCTGGCAACCACCTTATATTTGATTTTAAAACCCAAGACACTGTAGTGAAACATACTCACCCTCTCTTATATCTATCACAATTTATATCTTCCACTATTTTAATCACTACAGTTTAAGACCTCAACCATTTTAAATCTCACAGTTTATGGTACTGATGAGCCAGCTGCTAAGTAAGCTGCAGACCAATGCTTGTACTAAGAAAAGAACAAAGTATTTACTGAAACTCCAGTTGTTAACTAAGTTCTGAACTGTCTGTGTCTGAACTGTCTGTGACTCCATATTTCTAAAGTAAAAACATGGGAAGTAGGGCAAGGCCAAAAAGTTTTCCCAGGTTTTTTCTAATCCTAATTTAGGCAATTGCTAGCCAGGACCTTAGGGCCCTGTTGTTAAGATCTAAAACAGCTTAATTTAAGGAGAATCAAAAAGGTTTTTTACTCACCCGTTCTTGCAGCTGTAAATTGAAGTCAAGTTAAAAAAGAAAACAAAACTGGCTGATAGACAAGTAATAAGGCAAAGAGATAAAGGAAAGAGATTTCACAGAAGTCTTTTCAGGGTTTCTCACCAACTTCGTAAGGTTGCCATAAACTGTGAGATTTAAAATGCTTGAGGTCTTAAACTGTAGTGATTAAAATAATGGAAGATATAAATTGTGATAGATATAAGAGAGGGTGAGTATGTTTCACTACAGTGTCTTGGGTTTTAAAATCAAATATAAGGTGGTTGCCAGGGAAATATTCCCAATTATTCAAATACCCAAGTCAATTGGGTTTTCTAGAGATTTTAATTAACAATACAATGAGTAATCAAAGAAAGAGAGAGAGTAAGAAAGGAATAAGTATGAAGAGCCTCAAGCCAATATGGCCTAGACCTGAGCCTTAAGAGAGGAATCAGTCAGTTTTTTAACACTCACCACAAGGTCTGACTAAACAAGGATACAAGTGACACCAGGCCAGCGTCCTTCCTCAAAGAGTCTTCCAGCAAGAGATTGTTTCAAAGGGCCTCTCTCAAGAGCCTCTGGTAGGCAACTAGACGGATGTTACTCCCAAGGACTGCAGAGGTGGGTCTTGAAGTCACCACCTCCACACTACTGTTGTTACTGGAGTAGCACCAGGCTAGCTGCCTACGCACACTTAAAAGGGATAGATGTTATACCTCTTGCTTTGTTCAATGTAAGAACTAGACCAAGAACTAACTTACATATATCACCATTTGAAATGCTATATGGTCAACCACTTTGGCATGGTAGAACAGTAAAGCCATCATACCTATCCATGTTAAAAGGGGAATGTGTACTTCATGAATATTTAAAACAAATACAAAGTAGATTAGACAAACTGAGGAAACTGGGTTTTCTTGTGCAAAGAATACCAAGAATACCACTAGATTTTTCATTGCATAAGAAAAACCAGGAGACAAAGTATATGTCAAGAACTTTAATAGAGAATCTCCTACAGAACCAAGATGGATCGGTCCAAGAATGGCCATAATGACAACCCCAACATCTATAAAGGTTCACATGTAAAATTGCATCACACCCATAACATAAGCATCAATGAAGATGCATAAATATGACATCTGAAACAAATAGCCCTAGTCATAATCAACAACAGAAATAGCCCTAGCAATAATCAACAACAGTCCCTAAGAAAGGAAAGCTATGAAATACAAAACAGAAAGAACAGTCAAGAGAGCACTGTACATGTTAAAATAAAGGAAAGCACATGAGAGTAAAAATTAGAACAAGTAAGCACTGCTAAAGCAAATGAAACAGCCCCGGATAGAAAGATAGACAGTAAAATAGACAGGAAAGAAAAACAGGCACTTTAAAATTAGTTCCAAAGAAAAGTCTCTACAAAGTCTCTGCCAACAATCATAACAACAAAGAAAGTAACAGCGTTATTTCACTATGAAAACATAACTCTACTACTAAATGAAATACATTATATCAAAATTCTATCTCCAAGAAATTTCAAAAAGCCAACATATCTTAACATGAACATTAAAGAGAGCAAACAATAAATCCCCTTGTGAAAACTCAAACATCAAAAGGTAAGAGAATATAAAATTCATAATCATAACTAAGAACTTATACTACAACATACTACATACACCCATTCATGAAGATGATCATATGAAAAGCTTGAAGAACACATGAAGAACAACTCATGAATACTGACAAGCGCACATGAAGAATTCATATCTTATTTCCATGCACAATGAAAAATTTCAATCTTACATACATACAAATATAAAACCTTACCCGCATGCATGTTCCTGAATGTTCCTATATGTTCCTGAATATTAAAGAATATTAACGAATTCAGTCAAGAACCGATGACAGACAACAAGTGTATCCAGCACAGATGAAAAAACCAAGACACAAAGTTCTCTACAGTTGACATCAAAAGACATGGAAAGACTTTGAAATTTTGGACTTGTGGTCATGAGGTCATGTAAGAATGGAACATACATGTTAAAATCACATATATACATACATATACTACACATAAACACAATGTGGAAGGAAATGTCATGGACTGGGTAAGTATATAACACATGCATAATGGCAACACACAAAATTCATACTGATATATAAATTTCTGTGGAAAATTCAAACAGACAAAGAAATTTCTTATCTGTATGAGTTTGCACAGAAACAAAAACTATGTATTATATTTGTATATATATAACTCTGTATAGATACAAACCTACGTACCTACGTAAATACTAATGTACTAACAAACTAATTGTATTAGAATGATTTATTAATGTTCTAATGACTAACCATAGGGACAGCTTAGAAAAATTTGTTCAAAGTCTTAGGGAATGTAGGGACAGACATAAATTTAACTATAGAAGTTTTAGTACATTATAATTTTAGGTTAACAATTGTTAGTAATAGAAATTTTTACTTAGTAGAACTTATAGACATAAGGAGATAAGATAGTTACATATTCAAAATACTTTTGAAATTGTTATATGGTTTGCTATTACGTTCAAAAATGACATTCATGCAAAATCCCCATTTACATAAGCCATTTTCCTATACCCAAACTTAGAAAAAAGTTAGGTAGACAGAATAATTAAGATTGATTAGGATTTATTGTTTTGGGAGGGTAAAGGAATATTTAACATAGTATAGAGTTAAGAATTAGATAGTTGGAAATTTGACAAGATATATTTAAAAGGCAAGTAACGCCAATACAGGATGTAGGATGCATCCTCCCATAAGGCAAAATGGGGGGTTGTAATGTGTGAAGGAGAGATGGGAAAAAAGTCTGCAGCAAAGGCTGGAAAAACAAGGACTCCAGAACCTGTCAGTCAAGATGGACATTCTATTTAGAATGGGGACCAGGAAGGACCATTGAAAAAAGGAGAAGGCAAACTGAAAAAGCTGAGTCTCTTTGCCTGGGGACAGAAAGGAGGAAGGACAGAAGTCCTGCTCTCTGGTTTTCTCTTTGCTATATTACAGTGACGGAATCCTCAAGATCTGTTGACCATTCTCCCATATCTGAACTATATACCACCATCCTACAACTTAGGAATTGTTTAGTATTAGGGAAACCCCAAATCTTCTCTCCCCTCAACTTCTTGTCCTTTCCCCCTCTATTAAATAAACCCCTTACTTAATCTTAGAAAAGAGAAAGCGTGATTTATTTGATATAACAAAAGACTCACTCTGAGCTGATTTCAGTGAGAACAACAGAAGAATCAAATAGGGAGGGGAAGGGAGGAGGGAGGAGGAATACAGAAGGAGGAAAAGGGAGGGGAAAGGAGGAGGGGGGAGATTGGTAGATCTGATATTAAAATCACACACTATCTCTATGATAACAAAGTAGAGGAGGAAAGAGAAAAGGGTGATCTAAAGAAAAAACTCCAAGAGACCAATGAAACATTAAGGCAGAAAGAAATACAGGAGGTTAAGAACCTGGCTACAATTAGAACATTTAACAGGCAAACCACACAGTATAGACAGACACCCCAAATTCAACAGAGGGTGCAAAGAGATACCAGGACTTGCTTTTTATGTTCTTGTCAGGGACACATTGTAAGAAACTGCCCAATGAAACATTGCTATGAACAGGGCCAAAATAAGAGAGATGGGAAAGGTCAAAATGCATATTATCAAGGAAAAGTATATAATAACAAAAACTATGGGAGACAGGACTCTAATAGCAAGCAGTGTTGCTCTCATTGCAGACTGAGAGAACAGGAGACCTCAGACCTGAAATCCATGGAAGCAGCAATATCTTCTGGAGCAAAACCCCATTTTTCAGAAGTTGTGGCTAGGAATAATCATTCTACCACATGATGCCAGGCTCTAGCATTATCTAGTAAAAAAGAGACCAATGGGGGAGGTCCTCCAGGGAGGAAACATGAGGGCCTAAGCATAATGGGCAAAAAGGGAGATGGTAGAAAGAAAAAAGAAAACTTTAAAAATTTAGTGGTGGAGAAACAGATAGTTGGGCAAGATGCCAAGGAAAGCAACTTAAGTACTAAACAAAAGTCTATAATTGAGATGGAGAGAGAAATTACACACCTAATAGCAGACATGAAACATGATGTTTCTGGTTCACAAGACATAGGCACACAAAACTGAATGGAGAAAAGCAAGGAACAGATTAAAACCTTTTTGGAAAATTTCTTAGCTTGCAGAATGGATCTAGGGAGTGAAAAATCAAACTGTGCTAGCAAATCTTTAAAGCAGCAATTTAAGTATCCAGATCATTCTGACAAAGCAGCCAAACAATATATTTTTGCAAATGATCTTGAAACTGATACATTTATACATATATGAGGGGACAGAAAAAGAAATGAGGGAAGAACTAACAAATCCAAAAGCCAAAGACTTTTGCCCACAATCTTATCCAAATCTTATATCACTTATATCACAAAATCTTATAACACTCAAAGATACCAGTCCTAGGGATGGGTTTAGAACAGATCACTACCAAAATTCCAATGACTGTTTATTCCCTGAACCAGAGACTGCAAACAATTTAAGGGAGTGGGAACAGAAGAGTCTTTGATAGTGAAACATCATCCAAGCAGTTCTGAAACTGAAATTAACACAAAGACAAACCTTTCCTCTGCGCAGGCTGTTAGCCCTCAGATAGCAGTGGTCCAAAGTGATACAGAGCTAATTAATAATAGTGCATTGAATAGGGATGGAATAACTGAAGAGGGGATGGAAGATTATACTATAACATCTACAAAACCTGAAACATCTACTGGTTATACAGGCACATTACAAACCATGGGGTAAGAAAATGCAGATGATAATGAGAAACATGTGCATGCAAACAACACAGTAGCTAGTTTGTAATATGAGACAGAGGTACGGGAACCATATGTATGGATCTAAGTGGGAGATCAAAATTACAAGGTTCTCATTGATACAGGGGCAGCCAGATCCGTATTAAAGTCATTCCCAGGGCATACCACCATAGAGGGTATGGTTTCAGTGGCAGATGCTATGGGACAGATAGAACGAGTCTCACAATTGAAATCTAAGATTAACATTAATCTAAGATAACGTTAGGTCCACTGTCCATTGACCATACATTCCTTCTAATACCAGGGTATCTGGACAGTCTTTTGGGATGTGATTTTCTTTGTAAAATTGGGGCAACTTTACAATGTGAGCAATGAGGGAACATATATCTCTCTTTACCAAAACAATCCCTGAAACATTATCCTGTATTATTTTTTGGACAGCTTGATGAGACCACTGATCAGCAGCAGGATATAACATCTCTTTATGACATTCCTACAGACATTCCACAGGGTGTATGGACAGCACATAAGAATGATGTGGGGATGATTAAATCGGTACAACCAGTAAAGATAGAGGTCAAAGATTGTATACCTCCCAAGATATAAGCTCAGCAAAAAAGCTGAAGAAGGCATAACATCTATTATCAACAGCTTGCTGGAGCAGGGCATATTGGGACACACAGTGTCAGAATATAATAATCTAATATTAGTTATTAAAAAGAGCAAGCCAAATTTGGATGGTACAGTAAATTGGCAATTTGTGGAGGATCTTAGAGCAATCAATAATATAATCAAGAAAACTCATTCTATCACACCATCTCCCAATGACATTATTTCTGAGATTCCTAGCAACACATTATGGTATGCCGTAATTGACTTAAGCAATGCATATTTTATGATTTTGCTCCATCCCAATAGCCAGAATATATTTGCATTCTCGTGGAAGAAAAATAAGCTCTGCTGGACTAGTTTAGTTCAGGGCTGTTTTGAGAGTGTATCATTTTCAGCCAGCTGCTGAAAAGAGACCTAGAAAATATAAAATTCAAACACAGCAAGTTAGTGCATTATGTAGATGATCTGCTTCTGGCATTCCCTGATGCAAAAACATGCCAGAAGACTCAAAGAGGCTGCTAATCGAATTGTACAAAAGAGGACATAAGGTCTCAAAAAGAAAGTTGCAATGGGTTCTCTCGAAAGTTGAGTACTTAGGCTTTATCTTGGAAAAGGAGTTGTAATGAAATGAGAGAGAGGAGAAGAGGTTTGAAGATTTTCCCCCTTCTGCTTTCTCTCCTTAACTATGGCTGCTCTCCCAGATTTGCTGTTTTCCTCTTGTCCCTTCTCCACTACTAGAGACCAAAGGGTTTCTTCCTAGGAAGATGTCTCTCCCCTTGATCTATTCACTCACACTTGATTCACAGCTTGGGGAAAAAATAACTACTTTAATGTCAATTAAATCAATCAGGGTAATACAAAGGAATAACTGTCAGGGAAAGAATGGAAAAGGAAAGTGGGAAAAGTGGGGTCCCTATCTCTATCTAAAACCCTTTTCCCTCCCTCCTTGAGTTCGAGGGGAACTCAGGCTTTGGCAGCCTGCGTCCCCTGAGAGAAAGTCAGGTTGACCTACCCTGGGTTTGGCCCCTTGGCCACAGTTCAGACCCAGGGCAACAAGAACTGAGGTAAAGTCTGACAGATTCAAAATTCCTTTTCTCAGGTTTCTCTTCTCTGGGTCCCTTCAATTGGGAAATGTTATCACTTGATACCTATTTCCATATTATTCAGTTTTGCTATAGAGCCATTTTTAAAGCCTAAACCCGAAATCACATACCCATATATACATGTGATAAGTGATGCATTCTGTTTTGCTTTTACATTTCTACTCCCATAGTTCTTTCTCTCAATGTGGGTAGCATTCTTTCCCCTAAGTCCTTCAGGAATGTCCTGGCTTGTTGCATTACTACTAGTAGCAAAGTCCATTACATTGAACTCTTACATAATGTTTAACTTTCTGTGTACGATGTTCTTCAAAAAGGCTTTTCTCTACCTAAAATCATCAGCAAGTATCATTTGCAATGGGGATAAATTAAAAGTCTTCTCAATAAGATCAGGAGTGAAACAAGGATGCCCATTATCACCACTACTATTTAATATTGTACTAGAAATGTGAGTTTTAGAAATCAGAGAAGAAAAAGTATTTGAAGGAGTTAAAGTAGACAGAGGTAACTAAACTATTACCTTTGTGGATGTTATGTTAGTATTCTTAGAGAATCCAAGAGTTGCAGGATACAAAATTAACCCACATAAATCATTAGCATTTCTATATATTTCCAACAAAGTCCAGCAGCAAGGGTTAGAAAGAGAAATTCCATTTAAAATCACTCTAGTCAATATAAAATACTTGGGACTTTATTTGCCAAGACAAACACAGGAATTATATAAACATAATTACTAAACATTTTTCACACAAATAAATTTAGATCTAAACAATTGGAAAAACATTAATTGCTCATATGACAAACTTAACTAAATGAATTTATTCAGTGCTGTACTAGTCACACTACAAAAAAAACTATTTTATAGAACTAGAAAAAAATAACAAAAAAATTCATCTGAAAGAATAAGAGATCAATAATATCAAGAGACCTAATAAAAAATGGGAAGGACGGTGGACTAGCAATACCAGATATTAAAATATATTATAAAGCAGTAATCATCAAAACAATCTGGCTGTGGCTAAGAAATAGAAGGGTAGATCAATGGAACAGAGTAAGGCTAAGTGACCTTAGCAATCTAGTGTTTGATAAACCCAAAGATCCCAGCTTTTGGAATAAGAACTCTCCATTTGATAAAAATTACTGAGAAAATTAGAAAACAATGGCAAAAATTAGGCATAGATCAATATCTCACACCCTATACCGAGATAAGGGCAAAATGGGTATATGATTTAGATGTAAAGGGGGATATTATAAGTAAATTAAGGAAACATAGACTATTTTACCTGACAGAGCTATATAGGAGGGAAGAATTTATGACTAAACAAGAGATAAAGAACTTTACAAGATGTAAAATGAACAATTTTGATTATATTGAATATTGAATTTTGTACAAACAAACCCAATGCAAACAAGATTAGAAGGAAAACATCAAACTGGAGAAAAGTTTTTATAACAAATTCCTCTAATAAAGGTATCATTTCTTGAATATATAAAGAACTAAATCAAATTCATAAGAATATAAGCCATTCCCCAATTGACAAATGGTCAAAGGATATGAATAAGCAGTTTTCAGATGAAGAAATCAAAGCTACCAATAATTGCATTGCAAAATGCTTTATCATATGAATCATATGATTCAATCAAATTAATCATATGAAAAAATGTTTTAGATCCCTCTTGATTAGAGAAATGCAAATTAAAACAACTCTAAGGTACCACCTCACACCTAACAGATTGGCCAATATGACAGTAAAGGAAAATGAATAAAGTTGCAGGGGAAGTGACAAAATTGAAACACTAATGCATTGCTGGTGGAGCTGTGAATTGATCCATCCATTCTGGAAGGAATTTGGAATTATGCTCAAAGGTCTATAAAACAATGGATACCCTTTGATCCAGTAATACTGCTACTAGGTGTGTATCCCAGAGAGATTTTTTAAAAAGTGTGAAGTACCTACTTGCATAAAAATATTTATAGCAGCTCTTTTTGTGGTGGCAATGAATTTGGAAGTTAAAGAGATGTCCACTAATTGGAGAATGGCTGAACAGACTGTGGTATATGATGGTAATGGAATACTATTGTGCTTTAAGGGATGATAAACAGAATGATTTCAGAAAGAGCTGGAAAGACTTTCATGAACTGATGCAGAGTGAAATAAGCAGTAGCAGGAAGACATCATATATAGTAACAGCAATATTGTTTATTTGAATTTATATTTGGGGGTTTGGGATTTTATAAGATTACAAAATGAATACATATATTCCCCAGATCAAATCTCTAGTCATCACTGGGAGGGGTAAAGGGAAGAGAGGACAAGAGATAAGGTTAATCATATAACTTGGGGAAATTTGTGTGAAAATCTATATTACATATAATTGGTAAAAAAGAAAAGAAAGAGAATTTTTAAAATGAATTGGAACTCAATCTGTGGTCCATGAACTTAAAAAAAATTTTTGATGTCTATATTTAAATAAAATTGCAGGTATCCCTTCCACACTGAGACTTTCCCCATCATGGTTTCAATATAACTTAAATTAACATAATAAATTCATGAGAATTTTGGGGGAGTTTTGCAGAAGCTGAGAATGTGTCCACAGCTGTGAAGATCAGTAGGTGACACAAAAAAAGTTCAGAAACTCAGAAATGTATAAATATGTGTATAATGTATAGTATCAACATATTTTATTTTTTAATACCATAAATATACTCAATACCTTTTTAAAGTTAAAAAAAGTAAAAAGTTAAAGTTTGAGAAAAGAACATGAAAACCAACAGATGACACATAAAGGCTAGACACACAGACATATCTTAAAAAGTTTAATAACTCATAAATGCATAAAATGTATGTATTATATTATTCTTAAAATGTTTTTTGCTATACATGCAGTATGTTCAGTATTATTTGCCTCAAATTTGTTTCATTTAAAAATTTTGTCATATTTATTATTTGTCACATTTATTTCATATTTTTAAAGATTCATTCTTCATATATATATTTATTTAACATTTGCCTACAGATATTCTCTGACTAAATACTTAACCCATATTTTGCAATAAGGCATTGTAAATGCCCCATAAATGAAAAAAAAAATCAGACTTCTTTGGTAGGAAGGGAGGGCTCAAAAGTTTTATATGAATTTTTCAGATCACAGGGATGCCACACTCCTAGCCTCCACAATGTGGAAAAGATACTTTTATTTCTTTTTCAATTCTTTGTATTTTGTTTTGTGAATTGAAATTTTTTATTCTGAGAAGGTATCCATAGGCTTTGATATGCGACTAAAGTCATAGATAGATGATTCATGTCTATCATGACATCATGATAGATGACTGAGTCTATGACACAAAAAGGTTAAGAATCCCTGCCTTAAACAGATGCCGAACACAAATATTTAGCAAATAGAAGCTAAGCAGAAAGGACCACCAACTCTCTAACTCTAGGTCAGAGAATCCTGGTGAAATGCTATATTGCTCTTGATGAACAAGGAGTTGAGTTTCAAAAATAAACTCAAGTCTAATGGTCTTAAGATGGCTGGGTCCCTTGATCTTTGTTCCAGAGGTCTTTGGGATGAGGAATTTCCTTCCAGAGAAGAAACAAGGCTCAGAGAAACAGACAGATCCCTCTTTGTGGGTGTATATGAGTTCTCTGCCTTCTCTAAATGAGTTGTAGTAGAAAAACACCAGTCTTTAAGCTAAAGGAGCAGTGGTAGAGCCTATTCCTTCTCTCATGGGAATAGTGCTTTGGCTTCAGCTGAAGCCAAAAGCTAAGAACCAAAAGGAACTACAAAGTGACCACAGGACCAATGGAGTGATATCAAGCAGCAGCTACACATGACCAACACAGGTGAAGACTGCGTGCTACTTTCACATCTTGAGGAGAGAATATACACCACTAGTGGGGAGCAGACCAGGTGGAAATTGCTAGATTACACCACCAAGTATTGGCATTATTATTGATAGCCCTGAAGCACTGGAGGTGTGGATTTCCCCTTTGAGCCTGTGTCTTAGCTATATGTGTGTGCCTCTCCATAGATGTTCCCTACATGTGCTCATTCTTCCTGGTGATAGTGTGCTTATTTATAGAAGAAGGTTCTCTGGGTATATGTTTTGTTACTACTTTTCTTATCCTGCAATTTCACCAAATGTCTTTGCTTGAAACTGTGTCCTTTGGCTGATTAATAAAAGTAAATACAGTGATGGGGGCTTGTGAGCTTTGGTCAAAAGGGATGCTTATTCACAAAGAGCCTTGAACTTTGTGGTAACTTTTTGGAAACATCAGGTGAGTTGATGGGATGCCTTAGGTTCTGCATATGCAGAAGAGACCCTGTTAAAGGAAAATCTTTAAGGCTGCCTTTTTGGAAGTCAAATGCTTCATTGCCAACTACAAACAAAAACACCACCATATCTCTATCTTTTAATTAATCAAGACCCCCTCAATGAAACTGATTCTTACTCAAAACATCTTTGCCTATCAAAATGGGAAAAATTAAATGGATGAATGATGCCTATTGTACAAATTATGAGCTGCCATTATAAGACTAATTAGTTAGCACATAAGTGCACATATTTGCATAGAATCTGCAGGTACATAGTGATTCAAGTCAAGAGCTCAGTAGGAGGAAGAGAATAAATTGAATTGCAAATGGAAAATTGTGAGATGCTTTCTCTGATTTCAATACTCTGTCTGGTACTGGGGAAGTCAGAGACAGGCATCTCTTCTCCCTCAGGCCACCCAGATTCTTGACATTCACTTACCAATTACAAGACTGAGAGTGGAATGACAGTTGGTCCCCAATGTGTAAATGTTTTATTTGGGTATCTGGACATGGAGAGGGAAGATGAAATGAGGAGGAGATCTATCACCAAGAAGAAGATTCTTTCCTATCTATGGATGAGAGGCTTAGAAAAAGGAGAGAAAAGAGGTTTGGAGAACCAGCAGAAAATAGGCAAAGTCTAATGGCAGCAAGTGGGGTTGGGGTGCAAGGGAACACATGATTAGTATCAGGACAGTTGCCATAAAGCTCCTGTGTGCTCATTAGGTCCTGATCTTTTCTTCCTGTAGGCTGGCCTTCCAAAGAAAGGATCAATTAAGAACAATGGTGAGACCACAGGATGCTATACTTTCTTCTACATCCTCTTTCTTCTCTTCTACTCAGGCAGGCATCTGTTGGCACTGGGCACTGCTAGTGCATAAACCCCTGCTTCCATTATTTTTTAAACTGTTATTTCATGTCATAGTAATAGTTCCAAGATGGAATAGCAAGGGTTAAGCAAACGAGGTTTCCAGAGTCCACTTCTTCCCCAAGCTGGTCTTCATTCACCCTCATCAGGGAGAAGAGAGGATGGGTGTCTGGAGTGGTGGCAATAGAAGCTAGAGGCAGGCAAGCAGAGAAGGCTATTGGACTTGCAGCCTACCACTCTGACTAATCTAACTCAGCTATGTGGTCTTACTGGCATCTAATTAATTTTTTTCAAGATTTTATGTTCTCTTTTTCCCCATAAACTCTTTTTTAAAGAATTGACAATTTTTAATTAATTCATTTAGAATATTTTTCTATGGTTAGATGATTCATGTTTTTCCCCTCCCCTCCATGCCCCCCATAGCCACAATTCCACTGGGTTTTACATGTATCATTGATCAAGACCTATTTCCATATTATTGATATTTGCAGTAGAGTGATCATTTAGGTCTACATCCCCAATCATGTCCCCATTGACCCATGTGATCAAGAAATTGTTTTTTCTTTTGTGTTTATACTCCCACACTTCTTCCTCTGAATGTGAATAGTGCTCTTTCTCATAAGTCCCTCAGAATTGTCCTGGGTCATTGCATTGCTGCTAGTAGAGAAGTCCATTACATTTGATTGTACCACAGTGTATCCATCTCTGTGTATAATGTTCTCCCGGTTCTGCTCCTCTCACTCTGCATCAATTCCTGGAGTCGTTCCAGTTCACATGGAATTCCTCCAGTTCATTATTCCTTTGAGCACAATAGTATTCCATCACCAACATGTACCACAATCTGTTCAGCCATTCCCCACTTGAAGGGCATCCTCTCATTTTCCAATTTTTTGGCACCACAAAGAGCACAGCTATGAATATTTTTGTACAAGTCTTTCCCCCCATTATCTCTTTGGAGTATAAACCTAGCAGTGGTATGGTTGAATCAAAAGCCCTTGGGGCATAGTTCCAAATTGTCATTCAGAATGGTTGGATCAATTCACAACTCTACCAGCAATGTATTACTATCCCAATTTTGCCACATCCCCTCCAACATTTATTACTTTCCTTTGCTACCATTTTAGCCTAGCATCTAATTTAAAGGTAGCTAGGTGGAGCAGTGGATGTATCACTGGATTTGAAGTTAGGATGATCAGAATTCAAATTCTACCCTACACACTTATTAAGCTGAGTGACTGTGGGCAAGCCACTTAACAGCTCTATGGTTCAGTATATGTATAATGAGGATAATAATAGCCTTTGCCTCACAGGGTTGTTGAAAGGATGAAATGAATTAATATATGTAAATCATTATGCAAAGCTTAACATATTATAAAAATCCATTATTGTTAATTTCCAAGAATAATTACTTAAATAGGAAGCTACATTTCCTATAGCTCACCTTCCTTTTATAGTCAAACTCCATGAAAAAACTATCTGATCCTTATGGCTTTAGATCCCTTCAGCGACCCAAGAAAAGACTTCTACTCACTTCTCAATCTCATGGAGGCTGGTTTCCATCTTTACCACTCAATTGAAATTACTTTCTTCTAAATGCAATAACTTTTTTTCAGTGTTTAACTTTTTTACCTCTCTGAAACTTGTAACATAGTAGGTGTAGCGAGGGAAATTATAGGGTGCAAAGAGTTTTGACTGACAAGCCCTCAAGACTCAGAATCTTCCTGAGCTTGGTTGAATCAGAACTCCTAGGAACAGATTACCAACTGTCACTTTGGAGCTGTAAGTTGAAGGAGAAAGGTGTGTGGCTGAGACATTCTGGAAATCCATCCATCAGACAACCGGCCTTGAGGATTTACTGGCTGTGGTGAGAGAATATCTTCAGTCTTCCAGGCAAACAGCCTGACTGGGGAAAAAATCTCTACCTTGCTGGGGCATCTGAGGACATCAGCTGGATTCCTGTACATGACCCATCAAAGGACTCTCTGAGTGTGAGAAATCTGGTTTCCTAATGGACTTGCCTTTAGGAATTTATGTAATTAGTTAAGGTAGTTAAATACTGGGTTTAATTAGAGGGTAAAGCAGTCAGATTTCCTTTTTCCCATTTTCCTTCCTCCCTTCATTCCTTCTCTGTTAAATTCAATATTATTTATGTGTACTGTTTTTCCTTTGTATTACCTTCCTTCCCCTTTTCCAAAATATAGATTTAACACAGGCCACCTACTTCTCCTGGATACTCTCTATTTTGTTTTCCTGACATCAGTCTTTCTTGGTTCTCTTTGTACTTGTTTGACCTAATTGTCATTTTCATTTGCTCCATGGTCATCCTCCATGACCTGCCCACTAATAATGACACTGATCTCAACAGAGTGATATCATTTTGCTCCTCTTCAAGTATGAAGGACAACAACCAACTAATAATTAATGTCCCCACCAGGCTTTGTCCTGGACCCCTTTCCCTAGCCTTCCCTCCTCTCCTGCCCTATTCTATTCTCTTCTTTCCTCCAGATCTTTGTATCCAACAGTAATCCCTTTTCTCATATCACCACCAACTTACCTTGAACATCTCCAGCTAAATGCCCCATAAATATCTGAAACTCAGTATTTTCAAAAGAACTAATTAAGAGCTGACCCTCCTCCAAATCCCTTTTCTCTTGAGATTGCCATCCATCAGGCACCTTGTTCACAAACTTGAAATCTTTCCTATTTCTTCAGTAAGGCTCATGTCATATCTGATCAGTTGCTGAGTCTTGGAGCATCTACCTCCACAGTGTCCTGTTCGTCCATCCCCTTAAGGCAGCTAGGTGGTACAGTGGATTGAGCTTGGGACTCAAAGTCAGGAAGATTCCAGTTCAAACCCTGTCTCAGATACTATAGTGCTTAGTAACCTGGATAAATCATACACTTTTCCTGTGTTTCAACTTCCTCATCTACAAAGTGGGGATAATAATGCCTTTTACTTCATATTTGTGAGGATCAAATGAGTTAACATGTATAAAGAAATGTTCAAACCTTAAAGCACTACATTATTGTTATTATTATTATCTTTAGTCATATATCACCACTTTGGTTCAGGCTCACCTAATCACAATCAGCTTCTAGTCTCTCTCCTCTCCAATCCGTTTTACACATACTGCCAAATAATCTTCCTAAAAAGTTAAGGGGATGCCCATCAATTGGGAAATGGCTGGACAAATTGTGGTATATGATGGTGACGGAATACGATTAAGAAATGATGAGCTGGATGATTTCAGAAAAATGCCTACATGAACTGATGCAGAGTGAAGTGAGCAGATCTGGAGAACATTACACACAGTAACAGCACTATTATATGATAAACAATTGTGAATGACTTAGCTATTTTTAGCAATAAAGTGATCTAAGCCAGTCCTCAAGGACTCATGATGAAAAAAAGCCATCCACCTCCAAAGAAAGAACTGATGGAGTCTGAATACAGACCAAAACATGTTATATTTCACCTTCTTTCTTCATTTTTTATGCTTTTTAGTTCTTTTTCATAAAATGACTAATATGGAAAGATGTTTATATTAATGCACATGTAAAATCTATATTAGATTTCTTGCCATCTAAGGGAGTGGGAAGGGGATAATTGGGCTCAAATTAAAAAAAAAACAACTAAGGGTAAAATTGTTTTCAAATGTAATTGAGGAAAATATTATTTAAAAAACAATTGGCAAATATAAAAGAATATCTTGCTTATATACAGTACTGACCATGTGACTCCTCTGCTTGAGAATCTCCAGGGACTATCTTTGACTCTAAGCTAAATGCCTGCTCTTCAGCTTGGCATTTAAAGCCCTGAACAATATGGAGCCACCAAGCTTTTCAAATTTATTTCATACAGGAGTATACTTTGCTTTCCAGTCAAACTGGCTTAAATTCAACATTCCATCTCCCATGTTCTTGTCTTAACACAAGCTTTGCTCTGTGCCTACAATTTCTTTCCTCCTTTCCACTTCTTAGACCTCTAATTTTCCTTCAAGGCTACATTTAGGTATCATTTCCTACATGAAATTTTTCCTAACTGTCCCTTGGTCTCTCATCTCATAAATACTTACTCATTTATGCATATGTTGTATCTCCTTTTAGTGGAATATAAACTCACTGAGGGCAGGAACTGTTTCCTTTTTGTCATAGCATCTCCAATGTCAAGCATAGTGCCTGGAACCTAGCAGGCCTTCAGAATTTGTTGAATTGAATGGAATTGAATGATGACCTCTTTGGGAGAAAAAACCCCAAGTTATCATTCAGAATATGTACAAGGGAAAGAGAAGGTGAATGAGGAAGTAATGAATTCAAGGGACAAATGGATAGTCTGAGCATTACACCAACACAAAATGTAAAAAGATTTTAAGTAAGACCTCCAGGAAACAGGGTGGATTTATGAAAGGATGTAAGTAAGAATTTCCCAGCCTAAGAAGGGAAAGAAGGATTGAAATATTAATAGTGGAAAGAACACACACATTGATGAGATCATAGATCCACTGATATGCCTAGGACATGCTCAAATTACTTAAAACTCTATGACGAGTGGAATTGTGGAGATAATTTCCAACAGTTCAATGGGTATTACAACTTCAAATAAAACTTCAGGACTAGATTTCTAAGGTTCTTCCAACCTTTAAACTCAATGATCTTTGAGGCATTTGCCAGGATAATGGTAGATGTTGTGTACACAACAAAAGCAAAAAAGAGAAATGACCTTCGAATCAGAATCCAAGGACTTGGTTTTAAATCCTACTTCTGCTATTTGCTACCTTTGTAACTTTGATCAATTTAATTCAATTCAGTCAATAAGCATTTAAATCTGCCATTGCATTCCAGACACTGAGCAAAACATTTGTTTAACCATTTTTCAGGCATATATGTCTCTTTGTGACCCTATTTAAAAAAATTTTTTTTTGTAAACCCTTGTCTTCTGTCTTAGAACCAATACTAAGTATTGATTGTCAGATATACAAGTGGTAAGGATTAAGCAATGGACTTTAAATGACTTGTCCGGAGTCATATAACAAGAAAATACCTGAGGCCAGATTTGATCCCAGGATCTCCAGTTTCCAGGGGTAGATGCTATTTCCAGGGGTCGTGCTATTTAGCTGCTCCTCTACTTAGGGCTTTCTTTGCAGAGATACTGGAGTGGCTCACCATTTCCTTCTCCAGCTCATTTTTCTTCCTCCAGGTCATTTTACAGAGGAGGAAACGGAGGCAGAGTTAAATGATTTATCCAGGCTCTCATAACTGGTAAGTGTCTGAGGCAAGATTTGAACTCAGGAAGGTGAGTCTTCTCCATTATAGTCCCAGTACTCCATCCACTGTACCAGGGACAGAAAGACAAAAACAGGCTGACAAACAAATGATCTTTGCCTCAGAACTGTTCAGGAAAACACCATGTAAACCATGATAAGAAAATGGGGGCAAGGAGAATGAACTACCAACTGGGATGTTCATGCATGAGAAACAGTAAAAGGGATGAAGTTAGAATATAGAGAAATCACATAGGAAAGAAGCCTGAAAAGGTGGAATATAGAGTCTGTCACTTAGGAAATAAGTCTGAAAAGGGACCATTTTATGAAGACCAAACAAAGGAACTTTACACTGCAATCTAGAGAAAAGAGGGAACAACTATAACTCTTTGGGTATGGAAGTAACTTGATCTTTAGAAATATCCATTTGGTAACCAAATAGATAATGGACTGGAAAAGGGAGAGATTGTAGGCAAGGAGACCAGTTTGGAAGTTCCTGAAATAATCATGGTGAGAAGTAATGAAGTTCTCAATTAGAATAGCATCCATGTGAGTAGAGGGCCGGGAAAGGATAAGAGATGTACTGTGGAAGTAGACTTGACAAGATTTTCTAAGTAGTTGAATGAGGAAGAGGGAAGATTTGAGGATGACTCAGGTTGTGAATCTTCATGACTGGTAGGACTGTGGTGTTCTCAGTAGGAACAGGGAAGTAAGGAAGAGGGGAAGGTTTTTCGGGGAGACAAAGTCACAGTCTCTTTGAAGCTCAGTTTCTCCATTTCTAAACTGAAGGGATTGGACTAGATTTCTGAGGTTCTTCCAACCTTTAAACTCAATGATATTTGAGGCATTTGAGCAAAAAAGAGAAATAATCTAGACTGTGTAGCCTCCCAAGTGCTCAAAGATGACCTACTCAGAAGAAGTAGCTTAAAAGTTATCATTCAGAATATGCATAGAAAGAGAAGGTGAGATAGGCAAGTAATGAGTTCAAGGGATGACATGAATAGTTTGAGGATTATACTACCATTTTGAGTATTTACTACTACCATCCATAAAATGTAAAAAGGCTTCAGATAAGGTCTCTAGCATACTGGGTGGATATATGAAATGATGTTGACAAGATTTTTTAAAAATTGTGATTTAAATCTTTAATATTGAGCATTTTAAAAACAATCCTTAACTTTTATCTTAGAATTGATACTGAGTATTTGTTCCAAGGCAGAGGAGCAATAAGGGCTAGGCAATTGGGGTTAAGTAACTTGGGCCATATAACTAGGAAATGTCTGAGGCTAGATTTGAACCCATATCTTTCTATCTCTATCTAGCTGCCCCTTATTTTAATTATAAAGTATACATTTGATTTATTATTATAACTCTGTACTGAGCCTCCAAATACTACACAGTCCTCAAATACTACAAAGCTACCATGAGATATATAGTAATGCAAAAAAGATGTTGGTTTAACCATCTAACCTGGAAATCAAAGTGAATACAAAACACATACAGTATAGAATAAAACGTGCCACAAAAATAATTAGTCCTAATTACAATACTAATAGCTAACTAGATCTTGGACAGACATTGCATTTGATCAATGAGTTGGATCATTAGTGAAGTAGAAAAAGCACTGACTTTGGAAGCAGGAAACGGGTTCAGATCCTGACTTGTCTATAAAATGAAGTTTGTGGACAGACTATATGATAATATCTAAGGGTCTATTCAGTAATGAATCCTATTATTATACAGTAGTTTTTATTATCCTTCACTGTTTGCTACTTCTAATGCTCATTTATTTTCTATTAGTATTCTCTTGGTGATGCCAAAAGGCTCCAGATGATGGAATTACTATGATTTCAAATGAATTCAAAAGACAAATAACCAAAAGACAAGGAACATACTTATGGAAAATGTAAATAGTCTATAACATATCACCAAGGTTGATTTGCATATGAGAAATGGCATAAGGCACACACACATAAGCTATTGAGGTAATATGATTTGACTGAAAGAACTTAAACTCTGAGGTCAGACAATGTGAGTTCAAAACCTGCCCCTGTTGCTTATTCCCTGTGTGATGTTGGGCAAGTCATTTAACCCTTTGGGGCCTCAGTTTCCTTATATTTAAATAAGAGAGTTAGGCTAGATCACTTCTAAGGTCCTTTCTATATCTAGATCTATGATCCAATGCAAGGTCAGAAGAGCAGGTGAGATGGTTGTGTATAGAAAAGAAACAAAAAAAAACAACCAGCATTTATTCAATGCTAATTTTGTGCCAGGCACTGAGAAGATTAATTCTGAAGATAAAAAGAAAGTAGTCCCTACTCTCAAGGAGTTTATATTCTAATGGGGGAGATCATATACACAAAAATAAGCAAATACATGATTTGTACTGAATAATTGGAAAGTAGCATTGAGGAGAAGCCACCAGCAGCAGGAATACCTGGGAAAGGGCTTCTAAATGAAAGTAACATTTGAGTTGAGTTTTGAAGGAGGTCAGAGAATCTTAAGAGCCAGAGGGGAGGAGTAAGAGCATTTGAGACACCAGATGAGCAGCCTCATTGGCATCCCATCCTTATTTAGTCCTTTATGCTTGTTCATGCATGTTTGCCCTTTTATATTTCTCTTGACTGCAGTCATTGTATTTCAAAGTTGTTATGAAGCTCTGGTATTTTCATTAGAACTATTAGAAGTCCCATATTTCATTAAAGGTCCACTTTTCCTCTGTAGGAATGTACCTTTTTTTCTCACAATGAACTTCCTTTCCAAGGATTAATCTTCCTTCCCATTTCAAAGGAATAATTCTTTTCTGTAAAGGAAGCCTAAATGAGCAAGATCATCTGCCACAAAATGAGAGATGAGTCAGTCATTTTCAAGAAACTGCACTTTCTTCTATTCTTGGTTCCATCTGCTTGCCAGAGTTGAATGAGGAAGGAAGCATGCATGTCTGGCAACAGTAGCTTCAACGGCCTTGGTACTTTGACTTTTCTTTCTTTCCTTCTTGCTCAAAGCATTTAAAGGATAGTAGTTATCAAAGAGATGAAGGATGCCCTTTTCACTTCGTGGACCACTTTTCTAAAACTGAATATTCTGCAGACTTCTCCCTCTGCCACTACCTTCTCTTCTTTCTACGGTCACATCCATTATGGAAAGAAATCTCATCCTTTCTATAATGGTTGGGAACATTTGTTTAATTAGAAGATAATGATGAGAATCAGAGGTTAATTATTAATTCATACAAGAAACCAAAGTGTAGGCATTATTATATGCTTGAAGACTACCATTTTTTCAGAATCTAAAATAAACCTGTACTAACTCTAATGATGACAATGCACATATCTAGAGCACTTTAAAGTTTTAAAAAATACCTCCCTCACAATAACTACATGAGGTAGGTGGTATGGATATTAATATCGTCATTTTGCTGAGATTTCGATGAGGAAATGACTGATCAAGATCACAAAGTAAATTGTTGGAAGCAGTATTCATAGGATCATAGATTAAGAACCAGAAGGGATCTTAGAGGCCAGCTAGTCCAATCTCTTCATTTCACAGATGAAGAACTTTGGCTCAAGTTGGTTAAATTTGTCCAGGGTTACACAACTAATTGGTGATTGAGGAGGGATTTTAACAGAGCTTTTCTCGACTCCAGTTCCTGCATTCTAGCCATTACATTGTGTTACCTCTTAAATCTAGGTCTCTTACCTCCAAGTCCAGTGCTTTTTTTTCTCCATGAACTCCAAGAAGAATTTCTCTGTTTTAATTGTCAGTCTTTTCACCAGCCCCACAACCAAAATGCTTCAGGTCATTCTAATCTTCCCTCCTTTAAGCTTCTATTATCCTTAGAGTCAGCATTTAGAGAATCAATTATCTAACTTTTTTTTTACTGATTATTTCATATGTCAATCCACAAGAATCACCATCATCAATATGGCTTCTTTTCCTTAATGAGATGGAAAATATTGGACTTTTTATTTCTTTTGCATTTTCTTCAGTTTTCAGCACAGTTCTGGGGACTTAGTAGGTGCCCAGTAAATGAATTCAATTCACAAATATTTACATCTAGATATTTTTATATTAGAAAATTTCTATTCATTGTCTGACAAAATATATATTAAAATTCTGCTGAAAACCACAATATAATAAATGTTTTAAGTAGAAATAAATATCAATTTATAAACACAATTTAATGCTCAGAGACCTTATGACAAAATGAAATAATTAATTAGTAAATAAACAACAAATTCTGCAAATAGTTAAAAACTCTACTTCATTCTGAATATATAAATGTTTCTATAGTTCAACATTTCACTTTTTACCTAGTTCCATTTGGAGAATATTTGGCTACCTATGTGACAGAAGGATAAGTATTCACTGCAGGGGTGGAGTTATCTTTTGGTTGTGGGGCTGTCAGAAAATTAAAATATAATGAAATATTAACCTGCTTCTGAATTCACTTGGAGGATGTGAAGCCATTAAAAAGACATATGTAGGGATGTAGACTCTAAATGATCACTCTATTGCAAATATTAATGATATGGAAATAGGTCTTGATCAATGATACATGTAAAACCCAGTGGAATTGCGTGTTGGCTATGAGAGGGAGTTGGGAGGAGGGGAAAAATATGAATCATGTAACCATGGAAAATATTCTAAATTAACTAATTAAATAAATGTACTTTTAAAAAAAGACATATGGCTATACATTTTTTCATATTGGAAATGACAATTTTTAAAAACCAATCTTTATATTCCCATTGTGCATCATTATAAAAGTAATCACAGAACTAGCTATTGACTAGGTTAACTTGATCAATCTATGTTTTACATCTGAGCAAAAAGTCCTAAACTCAGATACAAATGAAGAGAAACTATCCCACCTCCCAGAAACCTATGCCTTCTACTTTAGGGCTGGTCCTTTGCCAAAGGCACCATCAATTGACTTACTGCTTCTGACTGACTCGGGAAAATACTATTAAATTGAGATTCAGGCTTAGCGTTGTGTTCTAATTATCCCTTAGTTTGTCTAGGTGTCTGTGAATGGATTAAGGAGGGAGAGAATGTGAAAGAGGAATTTCTCTCTCTTTTTCTTCTCTACAACACCAACCAGCTTCCTACCTTCTTCCCTACCCACCTACCAATTGTTTGTGAAGAAGGAAAGGATGAAGGTATGAAGCTAACCTAAGAATTGCAAGCATTGGTTTGAGGACACAAATTGGAACTAATAGAAACAACTGTCTATTATTTCCATTAATAGAACATTAGCATAGATGTTGGATTTAAAAAACACTACCAGCAAAAAGTCTTGATACAACTAGGTCTTGATGAATGAGTTTGATGAACACAAATTTTGATTTAGTGTATATGAAAAAGTGATGCTAGATTTTGTTTAATGGGAACCAAAATTCAATTAATGTGTTGAGTGCAAATTCATGGAGGGTTTCACACACTATTACATCATCAGTTTATACTCAGCTATCATTGCTTATGGCTGTAATATACTGCTAGGTACTTATCAATAGTTGTGTTCATTTTTTTTAAGAGCTCCTAATGAAATAGACAAAAGACTTTCAGATGGAAACTCTGCCAATGAAAGGATGAAGAGGCTTGTTATGGCATCAATTAAAAACAAATTCCTTTTAATAGAATAGTCATTCAGACAAAAGCTTTAATTATTTAAGATTGTGAAAGAAAATGGATAGTGGATAGTGAAGAAACTTCCTATATACATTGGTTGGTTTGATTACTTAAAAAAATTGAATTCAGATGCATACACCAATTAATTCATTTTAAACTTGGATTTAGAATTTTAATATAGAATAATAAAATTTATTCTTATTCCAGGAAAGGGTGCTTTTAAGAACCTATATTTATAAGACAGAAAAAGAAATTTAATCTGGATTTAAAGTGTCTAAGGATCATCAAAAACTTTTATTTGGAGACAATTCAGAAAGGGATATTAGATGAAAATGAATACTTGTTTATTAGTCTGGAAATCCTCTGGTTCTGAGAGATTATAACTATCAGTTGCATCTTGTTCTTTGGCAGTCAAATAAGAAAGCATAGGTAACTAAAGTTGATTTCATTTTTTACTTATTTTTTGTCTATTTTATTTTAATAACAAATTTCCACATAACTTTTCCAAAGTACTAAAGATGATTTCAAAGCTTGATTTTTATTTTATTTTAGCTGTTGAAAAATATTGCAAAGACAACAATATTGAATTTAAAGCATTACTGGTTTTGGGTAATACCCCAGGTCATCTAGCTGTCCTTGGTTCACTGTATGAGAATGTGAACATGCGAATTCTTTGAGATGGGGATTGTTATAAATATTTGTTAATTAAGTAAGCAATAAAAGATTATTGAAAGGTTAGGAATAAGTGGATGGAGAGCTGAGTTTAAAGTTCTACATACCTACTCTTATTTTAGGAAGATTTAAAAAAAGAGAAAAGACATTTCAAAATGTGCTGCTAATATATTTTAAATGATAATAACAGTATTATTATCATATTGCTAGTGAAGGCTTACTGTTAGGTACTATATTCAGTATGATTTTTTCTAATTTTGCTTTCTCTAATTATTCCACTACTTTGTAATTCCCTTGAATCAGAAATACATTTTTCTTATTCTTTGCTGTTATATTGTATGAGCAAATAATTTATTTTTTAAAATTAAAAATTAAAATTTTTTCATTGCATATTTCAGTCGAATAGGAACTAATGACCATATCTTATATCTGAATAAATCTTTGATTAGTCAAAATCAGATAAGCAAGCTCTCTTTGGGATTCATTATTCATACTAATTGAGACCTAGCTGTATTAAATGTCCACCTCCTATAAAGTACTGTGCTAGTTACTGAGAATGCCACATGATTTAGAAGTGATTCCTGCCCTCATGAAGCTTATACTTTTTTTAGTAAGAGGATACAATGTAAAATGACAACTACAAAACACAACATTACATAATAAATATATCAAAGAGGGGAGAAATAAAGATGTCTCTGAAGTCGGAGGGGGAGGTTATTGATTAGGGAGGTCAGGGAAGACTATCTTGAGGAGGTGGTATCATTTGAATTAGAATTTAAAGACTAGGACAGAATCGAAAGGAAGGACCTTCTGCCATAGGTGATGGTGAGGTGATGGTTCTCAGTCCAAAGACTGAGAACACAAGGCATTTGAGGAGACTGAGGACACAGGATGGAAACAGGGGAGTCTAATCCAATTTGACTGGAGTATGGAATATGTGGAGAGGAATAATATTTTTAAAATGTTAGTAGGGCAAAATGGCACTACATTGTAGAGACAACAGAGTTTGCCTTAAATGGCAGGCAAAGGATTTTGAACTTTATCTGGAGTTAATGGGGAACCACTGAAGATTTTTGAGAAAGGGAGTGACATGATCTAATCTATGCATAAAAATATCATTCTAGACATAGAATGGATGGAAGATAAGGATTAAATTTTTTTTAAAAAGGAAACAGTAAGGGATTGGAAGGTGGATAAGGCACTAGCAAAGTAGCAACTTGGAAGTTGAGGGCAGAGAGAATATACAGTAGAAATAGAGGTCAGTAGTTTCAAAAGCTATAGAAAATTAAAGGACTTAGAATTGAAATTATGGTGATAGGATTTGGGGTTGATTAGAAAGTTATTTGTAAGGCAACTAGGTGGCACAATGGAAAAAGCTCCAGGCTAGGAGTTGG
This sequence comes from Monodelphis domestica, assembly GCF_027887165.1. Taxonomy (NCBI): domain Eukaryota; kingdom Metazoa; phylum Chordata; class Mammalia; order Didelphimorphia; family Didelphidae; genus Monodelphis; species Monodelphis domestica. The sequence goes on along the minus strand of NC_077233.1, from coordinate 183,102,244 downwards.
GCTGATGTAGGTTCAAATATACCTAGAATAGTTAAATAATCAGAACTGACCATTCGCCATTACCATCCATCTTCTCAAAGAGCTTACTGTTGCCGCCTGGGATATCCAATGGGCTGGTGGGCCAATATTTTGAGAAATTTTATTTTATATTGAATGAAAGAGTGATTGATTGAAAAAGGCACTGTAATACAATATTCTAATTGTTGTTCAGGGAGGTGTCTATAAGGACAGGCTCTTTCCTCATGTGAGCAACATCACTTGAGGTGTCATAGGCCTGAAAGAGGGAAGAGAGACAGAAAACAGATAAAATATTCTTTTCTACCAAGTATAGATTCCTTGAGTCAATGGAGCAATTATAAGCAGCTGAAAATTTCCTCTCTCTTAAGACTTCTGGAGAAAGAGATGCATTTCTTCCTCCTATGTGTATGCCCACCTTTATTGTTTAGAAGGATGAACTTAGTGGACTTCTTTAGGAGAAAAAAAGTATTGTGATTATGCAATCTGGAGAAGAGAAGATTTAATAGCTCCTAAGAGGTAGAGACCATCTTTTTTCTTTCTCTTGTATCCCCTACAGCACCTAGGACTGGAATGGGTGAACAGTGAATGTCCAAAAGATTCTTGTAGATGGAAAGGATGACTCATTGGTTAGACCACTGGCTTAGTCTACAGAACAAGGAGATTCTGGAAATGTAAACCCAGGAATAGGGAGTGTCCATCCTCCAACCAACCCATTCTCATCTTGCCAAAGACCACATTTGAACCCAGTTCCACTTTTTGGAGTCATTGAAGTAAGAGATCAAAATCACATCCCAGAGAGGAAACTCTGCTCACATAACAGGAACCATGTTGCAAAGAAAGGGAGACCAGATTTGAGGTGGAGTGGGTGGAGGAAGGTTGGGGAAGTGGAGAGATGGCCAACTTTTTGAAGTACTAGAAGGTCGGACCTTAGAGATCCAATTTTTCCCACCCTCCACAATCTTCTATATGTTCAATGCATACTACATTTCAAGGTTCCTGTTGGTTGGTCCACTAGAACCTTGGATGATGAAGGATACCAAGAACAAGAAACAGGATTTTTCCTCTTGCAACTTGCTATCAGATGACATATCCTCTACCTCTCAGGCATAATTCTATTATTTATCTTCTAGAAGGACTCCAGAGAACCTTGGTGAGAGACATGGGATAAGTTCTATATTCAGGCACCCTCTATCTCCCCAAAAGCCTTAAGCCATTTTCAGTATCAAAGATGGAACTCCAAGTTTCTCCTTCTCTGCTTACCATATACCACACTCTTGCTCCTTTCCAACTCTTACATTCCCCATCTGTAAGATGTCTTAAGTTATTAATTCCAGGGAAAGCAGGGGGATAGAGGGAAGGGAAGGGTGAAGCCCCAGACCTACAGACAAGGACTGTTTACCAGGATAAGGATATTCCAGCTTATTACCTCGGCTCTTCGATAAGGAGACTCCATCCATCCCTGGGGTCTGAAGCTTATTCCCAGAGCACCCCACACACTGGATCAGGGTCCCTATGCACAGATCCCACTTCTCCAACAGGGACAAGGAAACCTTCCTGGCCAGTGCTTCTCCATCAGACTCTCGGAGCAGAGCCTGGTGATATTCTTTGGAGAGAAGGTCCTTTTCTAGCAGGCCATCCAGAAATCTCCGTACCTGGGCAGGCCAAGCACTAGAGAGCAGTGCCCTCACCTGGGGCAGGATGGCCTGGAACTGATCCATGATGGCACAAAGATACAGGAGGGCTCCCCAACTCTGAGGCCAGATCTCTGCTCTCCAGGAGAAGCCACTCAGACAACAGCATCCAAAAGATGAAGTGAGAAATTTGACAACACAACCCACTCATTTTATTCACAAAGAAGAATATTTCCTCATTTGATTTCAGGCTGTGGGACAGTTGTATAATGGAAAGGGTGGGAGACTTACAAACAGGAGGCATGAATTGTGCTGATCCTGATGTTTGGTTGCTGTTACTTAGGAAGCTGACTTAGTCTCTTGGAGTCTTTGTTTCCTTATATGTAAAAATGGAGATAATATTTGTGCTTCCTATTTCACTGGGCTGTGAACAAAATATTTTGATTTTTTTAATTTTTCAATCTAATTCAATTTTAATATCTAATGGTATTATTCCAACCCGAGGGAAGCTATTTCTTGATTTGGACCCGAGTCAAGAGTGGGCTGAGCCTGACCCAGGCTAGTGTCCTGGGAGTGGAGGTCTGATATTGCAATGCAATGAAACACTCATAATTTAGACACATCAACAAAGGGAGTTTTTCTTAGCCACAGCACAGAGAGGACACAGAATTCAGCTCAGGTAGTCACTTCTCTCAAAGCTCAGCAGGATAGGGCATAATGGCATAGAATAGTAGGGCATGGCTGCCTTGGAATGTTCACCAAGTGTAAAAAGTGCCAAATTCTGTTCAGGCAGGGGGTTCTGTGTGGCTTTAGGTGAATGGGAAGCTACATCAATGGGCCCTCAGGCCATCAGGAAGCAGAGGAAGAGGGGAAGTACTCCAACCTATTAAATACTATATCTTACTAGGAATCATTACAAGTTAGGGGAAGGGACAGCTTGGTGGCTCAGGAAGTTAGAAAATAGTTAGAAAGAGAACTGCCCTGGGTTCAGATTTGGCTTCAGATACTCTCTGATGGTGTGACCCTGAGCAAGTCATTTAATCCCATTTTCCTAGCCCTTCCTGCTCTTCTGCCTTGACATGCTACTTTGCATAGATTCTAAGACAGAAAGTAAAGGTTAAAAAACAACAAAAAACGGTGGAAGCAGGGGAGTAACATATTCCTCCTGGGTTTTAGAATATCAACTTGGCAGCTTACTAAATACTTCAAGAGAGACAAGGGATAAGTTCTGTTTTCAGGCACCCTCTATCTCCCCAAAAGCCTTAAATGATTTTCAGTATCAAAGATGGAATTCCAAGCTTCTCCTACTCTGCTTACCTTATACCGCCACCCTTGCTCCTTTCCAGCCCTTCCTCTATCCCATGGGATCACCAGCTCCACATTGTTCCTCTTTTGCTGCCTCAGGATTTGACCCAGCCTACCTCTAGTGTAATAGTGGGGACAGATGAGTTCATTAATGCCACCCTCAACTGTCCTATTCAGCCTCATTACCTTAAAGCCATTCTTGTAGATGTCACACATAAATCTGTTGTGAATTAACAACAGATTAGAAATGTTGACTTAGTGGAACTGTGAATTGATCCAACTATTTTGGAGAGCAACTGGGAATGATACTCCAGAAGTTATAAAACTGTTTATACCCTTAGACCCACCAGAAATACCAATGCTGGGTCTGTTTTTCAAGGAGATCAGCAGAAAAAGAAAAGAAACGAAATGTTCCAAAATATTCACAGCAGCTCTTTGTGGTGGTAAAGAACTGGAAATTGAGGAGATGTATATCAATTGGGGAATGGCTGAACAAATTATGGTATATGATGGTGATGGAAGGCTACTGTTCTATAAGAAAGAGTGAATAGGCTAATTATTAAAAAAACAACAACTTAGGAAAGAACCACATGAGAAAATGAGTAGTGAAATGAATAGAAACAAGAGAACATCACGCCCACCTACAGATTTAATACTTGAAAAATGACTTGTGAATGTCACCTCCAGGGAATGACCTGAAAAATGGAAACATGAAGGACCTAATCTCTATCTATCTATCTATCTATCTATCTATCTATCTATCTATCTATCTATCTATCTATCTATCTATCTGTCTGTCTGTCTGTCTTTTTGTCTATCTATCTATCTATCTATCTATCTATCTATCTATCTATCTATCTATCTATCTATCTCTGTCTTCTGGGTGATGCCTGCTATGATCTGGGAAGGGAAGGAAGGGGTTGAGATACTTGTTATTAATTTTAAAAAAGAAATATAGATTTAGTTCAAGAGTAGTTGCTCAAAAAATACATGTTGAATGATTGATTAAATATGTCCAGCTACTGTGTTAGCTATTAAGAGTGGTGGTGGCAACAAGGGAAAAATACAAAAAGACTTTTCTCAAATATCCTTGTTAATTCTTTCTTCATTTGTAAATGGAATTCATTGCTTCAGACAAGTGCTAAGGTCCCTTCTAGTCATGACATTTTGTGATTATTTCTCTCTGAAGCCCTTTCAGTTCCTACCACGGGGCCTCATGGATAGGAATTTTTATGTATTCATGAGTTTTATGTATGAATGAATGAATCATATATAACAAAGCCCTTTGCTGAAGAATTAGAAGCATTTCATCATTGTAAAAGACTATAATTTTCCCCAGACAAAATTTCCTATTGTTATTAATATTTTTATTGATGTTGATAAGATAAATTTGAGTTTTTATTCTGAGCTTATTAATAAACAAAATAAGAATTTTCATATAATAAAGTAGAAAAAGAAGATTGTACATGAAACTTTAAGTCCCTATCATATACAGCTTGCTTTTACTTTCCAAGTATATAATAAATTCGACATATAACTTTCAAAGCTGTCTTGCTTTTCTGTTTCTTTTTTTCTCATAAAAAACACTGACAATTCTTCTTTCCTTCCTTTTTTCTTTCCTTCTCATCCTTCCTTACTTCCATTCATTCTTCCTTGCTTCCTTGCTTCCTTGCTTCCTTGCTTCCTTGCTTCCTTCCTTCCTTCCTTCCTTCCTTCCTTCCTTCCTTCCTTCCTTCCTTCCTTCCTTCCTTCCTTCCTTCCTTTTTTTCCAACTCTCTCCCTCAATTGAAAAACAAAACTAAAAACCTTATAATAAAAATACATGGAACATAGTGAATGCTCAGTGAATGCTTATTGATCAATTATGTGAAGCAAAATGGATTTCCCCATAATGTAGGTCTAAATCTGTACCTTACAGCTCAAAAGAATTCTGATGTCAATTCTTAGAAAAAGTATATGGTTCTGAGGCAATAAGTATCACTTACGGTTAGGGCACGAAATATCCCAATGATGACAAATACCTATAAATATTGCTGTGTGAAACACTGCCAAGACATAACAGCTCTCTAGTTCCATACAGTTGGTACAGGTTTGTGTAGCAGGTGTGAGCCCACCCTTGCTGCAATGAAGTTGACTTCAATCTGATGCTGAACAGTGTCCTGTGCTAGGCACTGTTGGGGGTGGAGGAGTTTTTCTTAAAGAATAGCATATGATTGAAATTTCACCCTGCTGCTTACCTGTGTGACCGTGGGCAAGTCACTTAACCCTTTTGTGCCTCAGTTTCCTCCTCTGTAAAATGAGGTTGTAGTACTTGATGGCTTTTTAGTCCCCTTCTAATGCTGCCTTTATGTAATTCTTTGATCTCTGCACCTGGCTAGCTGCTAATTGTATCTAATATGTATGTATGCTAATAGTATCATTCTATACATTACACAGAAGGTTAAATATATGAGATAAGGATTGTAAAATGCTACATTCTAGGAGGTGGCTGGGTAGCTCAGTGGATTGTGAGCCAAACTTGGAAACAGAAGATCCTGTGTTCAAATCAGGCCTCAGACACTTCATTTCTGGGTGACCCTGGGCAAGTCACTTGACCTCCATTGCCTAGCCCTTACCTCTCTTCTGCCTTGGAACCAATACACGGTATTGATTCCAAGACAGAAGGTAAGGGTTAAAAAAAAAATAAATAAAATAAAATAAAAGATTGCCTTTTGATCCAGCCATACCACTGCTGGGTTTATGGGAGATGTAGATGTAGATGTAGGAGAACTCAGAACTACACTTGGAAAAAGAGAAGAGCCCAAAGCTACAGGGCAGCCTCCTCCCCTTGGGTAGGAAAGGAGAAGAGAGAATATTCCTCAGGAAGTTGCAGGATATGTAGGGCTCCAGTTGCATGGAAATTCAGCCCCCAACCCCAGAGCCAGCCCTTAGCAGCCACAAACGTCTCCTGAAGCCCTGTAGGTCTGTTTCTCCCACATTTTGCTCCTGTTGCTCACATAAGGAGAGAACTGCCTGAAACAGGATCTGTTATAGCTTTTTCTTTCTTTTTGTGGCTGTCCTCAGACTTTTGGTCAGTCCAGTGAGATAATACAGACTCTGAGTCATCTTGGCAACTGGAGGCGGATGTAGCCTGTTGACTTTCACTCTTGGATTTTCCCCTCTGGGCACCTGAAGTAATTTTCTTGGCTCATGACCAGTGGCAGGTAAGAGCTGGGCTCAGAGACTCAGGGAATCCATAGGTCCTATTTCAGATCCTACCGTTTGCACAATACCAAGGAACTGGCATGACAAGAAAGGAAAAGTTCAGAGAACCCTAGAGTAGAAGCCAAGTCTTCCTGCTCTGCCACTCACTTGCTGTGGGAAGGACACCACACTTCTATGGGTCTCAATTTCCCTTTCCTTCACTGTACCAAGGGGATAAAATCTCCCCCATCAACCTAATAGAATTTTTGTGAAGATGAAATGAGATAATGAATGCAAAAGTGCTGTGAAAAGAATGAAGTGCTACCCAGATACAAAGGATTGTTATCCTCCCTGGGCTCACATTTTGGGACATTTGTCCATCATGGGAGTATGGAGCCCAGTAATGCATTATCTGAGGATCAGAGTGACATGGTGGATGGCTGGTGGGCCTTTAGAGTGGGGATGGACTGGCAGAATCTGGCCTCTGGAATATCCTGGCCACCTGACTCTCAGCACACGTTCAGTCCAGCTGGAACCCTCTTTTGCAGAGCAGGTGCTCATCTGCATTAGTAATGGCAGTTTCTTCACTGGAAACTCCCATGACCAGTGAATGCACGTAGGTCTGCCTCCACCTGATTATAATTATTGTTTTTATCATCCTACCACAATGTAATAAGCAGTTAAAATTCAGTGATCAATATACATCAGTTCAATATAATGACCAATTATATGCCAATAATCTGGGTTTTTCCTATCTATATTGTTATAATATATCTGAAAAGTGAGTAGGCTGAGTGCATCAGACTCCAACAGAGTCCTAAAAAATAGCTTAGCAACCTGGAACCTAGCTTGCTCTGGGTCTGCTCTCCAATGTCCACTAGGATGAATTTGGGGGACAGTAAGATCATAGAATTTAAAGCTGGAAGAAATTGAGGAGAAAATGAGGCTGAGAAAGGATAAGGGACTTGTTCAAGGTCACAGAGGTAAAAAAAAAAAGAGTAAGTATCTGAACCCACATCATTTTATTACAAATCCAGCTCTCTTGGCAGCTGAGTCAAAAAAGGAAATCAGTTGGGGTGTATTTTTTTTTCATTGTCTGGCCAAAGGAAACACACAAGTTGATGATACCAAGAATCTAAAGAGAGAAATTTCCTGGCACTGAAGAGGGGGGCCTAGATCCTTAGATAAGGATATATATATATCCTTAGATAGATACATATATACATATATTAAAGGACATAATGCAGTCTTTTCAAATATTTTGCTTTCAGTTTTTAATTAAATTAACTTTTTTTTCAATGAATGAAAGTCCATCCCATCTCCTTCCTCTCTTCAAACCCTGCAATGAAAAAGAAAGAAAAACAAAACCCTGGAAACAAAACATTCCATCATTGGTCAAGTTCCTCCCAAAAAAGATCGTAATCTGCATCCTAAATCTATTCCCTTCTTTTAGGTGGTAGCAAGCATGTTTTATCATTTGTCCATTGGAATCATGTTTGGTTATTGCCTGGATCAGAAGTCCCAAGTGTTTCAAAGCTGTCTCTTTACAATGTCATTAACTGAATAAAAATTGCTCCAGTTACACTCACTTGACATTATCTCAGTTCATACAAAGAAATCTTCCTAAAATTTCCTGAAATCATTCTTCATTTTGCCTTGATCTGAAAGGTCATTTCCCCCCTTTTCCCTATAATTTGCTTATTTTATAACCCTTTATGTCTAAGTCATGAACCCATTTGGAACTAATGTTGGAGTGCCTACTATGTTCCAGACACTAAAGTAAGCACTTTATAAATATCTTGCTTTATTGTGACAATAACCCTGAGAGGTAGGTGCTGTTATTATCCCAATTTTACAATTGAGGAAATAGAAGCAAAAAGAAGTTAAGCATTATGCCCTGACTCACAGAGCTAGTAAGTGTGAGGCTGGATTTGAATTCAGACCTTTTCTACTCCAGTGCCAGCTCTCTATCCACCTTGCTGCTACTGTGTTTTTCTCAACTTTCTAGTTTTCCCAAGTTTTTGCCCTAAAAGCTGGGATCTTTGGCTTTATAAAACATTACTCTACTGTGTTCATTTGCTTCTGTGTATCATGTACCTACTTGGATTAGCCCCTTTATTTCTTCACCAATGCTAAATCATTTTTTATGTTTATTGTGTTATAGTATAATTTGAGTACTGCTAAGCTCCCTTCCTTCCCACTAAAAAAATTATTTCCCTTGAGATCCTTGGCCTTTTATTCTTCCATTTGAACTGAGCACTCTTTCTGGTTCTCTCAAGTAATCCTTTGGTTGTTTGATTGGCACAACACAAAATAAATAAATGAATTTAGGTAATTTAACTTTATTAAATTGGCTCAGACTACCTATGAGCAAATAATATTTCTCTATTTAGACCTTTGTGTAAAGAGTGATTTGTAGTTGTAATGTATTTATATATAGTTGTTTTTTTTTTAAATCTTACCTTCCATCTTAGAATCAATACTGTGAATTGGTTCTGAGAGAGAAGAGTGATAAGGGCTAGGCAATGGGGGTTAAATGACTTGCCCAGGGTCACACTGCTAGGAAGTATCTGAGGACAGATCTGATTCAAGGACCTCCTACCTTTAGGCCTGGCTCTCAATCCACTGAGCCACCTAGCTGCCCATTGTATATAGTTTTATTCATAGATAGTTCCTGTGTGTATCTTGGCAGGTAGACTCCCAATTTATTTTGCACATTATGTTGTTATTTTCAATGGAATTTCCCCCTTTTCCTCTCTCTTCTTGTTAAATTTCACTGGTAAATATGCAGAAATACTAATGATTTAGATGGACTTATTTTATATTCCATATCTTCGCTGAAATTGTTGCTTTAATTTTTAGTTGGCTCTCTTGTGTTCTTAGACAAACCATCACATCATCTGCAAAAAGTGATAATCCTATTTTCCCTTTTTCTATGCTTATTCTTTCTATTTCTTTTTATATTCCTATTGCTATAGCTAACACTTTTAACATTATATCAAATAGTAATGATGATAATGGACACCATTGCTTTACCTCTGATCTTAAAGGGAAAACTTCTAGTTTCTTCCCATTACATAGAATGCTGTTTTTTTTTTTTGCTTTAGTTAAATTGGACATATTACTTATAGTATTGAGAAAAATGTGTTCTTAGGCTTTTCAGTGTTTTTTAATGAACAGGAATATGTATTGTATCATGCCAAAAAGTTTTCAGTGTATATTGATATGATCATATGATTTTTATAGTTTTTGTTATTCATATGATCAATTATTTTGATAGTGTTCTTAATATTGAACCAACCCTTAATTCCTGATATAAATCCAAATTAGTCATAATATATTCCTGATCTTTATATTTTTATGGAGTCTCTGATAATATTCTGGAAAGATTGCTTTATAGATTTCTTTCTCTATTTTGACTCTCCCTGTATAGACATCAAGATCATATATGTCCAATTGATGAATGGTCAAAGGATATAAACAGGCAGTTCTCAGATGAAGAAATTTAAATTATGTATAGTTATTTGAGGAAATGCTCCAAACCACTATTAATTAGAGAAATGCAAATCAAAACATCTCTGAGATACCACCTTATACCTATCAGAGTAGCTAATATGACCAAAAAAAGAAAATGATAAATATTGGAGAGTTTGTGGGAAAATTGGGGCACAGTTGGTAGAACTGTGAATTTTTGTAACCATTCTGGAAAGCAATATTGAACCACACCCAATAGGTCACAAAACTATGTGTACACTTTGACTCAGAAATAACACTACTGGGTCTGAATCCCAAAGAGATCAGAGATAAGGGGAAAATTCCTATTTTACAAAAGTATTTTTAGTAGCTCTTTTTGTAGTGACAAAGAATTGGAAACCGAGGGAGTGCCCATCAGTTGGAGAATGGTTGAACAAGCTGTGTTATACAGTTGTAAAGGAAAACCATTGTGCCCTAAGAAATGATGAGCAATATGATCACAAAAAACCTATAAAGACTTAAATAAACTGGCGCAAACTGAAGTGAGCAGAACCAGAACAGTGAATAAAGTAATAGAAATATTGTACAATGATCAACTACAAAGAACTAAACTATTATAAGCAAAACAAGACATTAATATTTCCATTTGATAGATGAAGTAATTTAACTCAAAGATGTTGGGGGCTGAGAAATCCAGGATCTCACATCACCATGGTTTCTTATCATTTCATTGAATAAAATTGTAATAATGATAATTACTGGGTATATAATTATCTATACTTTAATGTGTTTATCTGTAAAATGAGATGGTTGAATTAGTTGACCTAAAATGCACCTTCTACTCCTAAATCTGTGATCCTTATATCAGAAAAGTACTTTTTCAAATTGTCCTGATATGTTATTTCATGTGAGTTTCACAAAACACTGAGAGTTGCTGGAGTCAAAAAAAATCCTCACCCAGTAGCCTACCTGATGATGAACCTTCTCTGGATCTGGTTAGTCTGACCCTTGAATGACAGACCAGCCTTCCATTATCAGACCCTGATTCAGGGACTTTCTAGCTTGGTAAGAGCTATCAGAGTTTTTTTCTCTGCTACCTTGGATTTCAAGAACCAAATCATTTTCATATTATAGTAGATAATAGAGTATGATTTAACATAGGTAGAACAGATGTGATTTTCATCATTCGACAAAAGATAAACCTAACTCAGGGATCCCTTTGCAAAAAATTATCCTCCACACCACTACAGATGCAGAATGAATAGAGAAGTGACACAATCTTAAGTCTAGAATGATCTTCCCAGTGCAATGGTGTAGGTTTTAAATAGAGAAGTGACACAATCTTAAGTCTACTGAAAAAAAAAGAACCTAAAGAATAGACATAGACTCCTGATCTTAGCATTCAAAGTTCCCAAAGGCTCCCCATCTGGTTACAGCTCCCCTCCCTTCACATATTCTACGTTCCAACTCAACTGAATTACTCTCTGTTCCCTCTTCTTGTCTAGCCCATTCTGCTTACTTGCGTCATATTTTTCATTTCTGACATTCTGCTTTCCTTTCTTTATATCCTTTCCTACAGGGGACCCCCCACAATCTTAAAGTGTATCCCAAATGAAAATGACCTTCAGGTCTATCTATAACCTTCAGATCAGCCTTGATCTCTCTCCCTCTCATCTGTCTATAGGACAATTCCATTTGAATATTCTATATTTAGCTGAAGCCTTCATACTGAAACATGTATTCATCATATCCCCCTCTAAATTAGCATTCCTTTTTAATTTCCTTATGGTTCTCAGAGTTAAAAAGCATAATTTTATAGCCAGATCAAGAATCTGGTTCAATTCAACTGAATGATCATGTTAAAGTAATGCACAATACTGTAATAATTATAATAAAATATTCCTCACACATCTATGCTCCACTGATAACCACTGAATGTAAAAATATGTAAAGGAAGAGGGCCAGAACAGTAGATGGATCTTTGATGCCTCTATGAAAGGTCTAGGGAAGAAGATGGATCATCATTGCATAAGATGAGAGTAATTATAAGCTTGGAGCAGATGCTTTTCCTCTGTTTTAAGTTCTTCCTTTGAATGAATGAATGAATGAATGAATGAATGAATGAATGAATGAATGAATGAAAAAAGGAATTATTAAGCACCTATCATGCTATGGATTAGGATACAAATTAAACACAATCTCTGCTCTCAAGGAGTTCACGTTTTAATTGGAAGAGATAGAGTCAGAGTGGATGGCAAAGGACAGGCTTCATTAAGATACTTTGGCAGGTCAGATAGTAATGTCTGGAAGTCTGGAAGGCATAGTAATAGGAAAGATGGTAAAGCTGGTGCTCCTCCATCTTATCAGAAGTCTTGTCTTCAGGGGCAGCTAGGGGAACACAGCTGAGAGATTTCTAGATCTGCAATCAGGAATATTTAATTTCAAAACCAGCCTTGAAAACTTACTCCTTGATCCTAAACAAGTTACTTAACCTTTGTCTGCCCCAGTTTCCTCATTCATAAAATGAGTATAATAATAGTACCTACCTTCCATTTTATTGTGAAGATAAAATGAGATAATACATCTAAACTGTTTTGTAAACTTTTAAATACTACAAAGATACTAGCTTGTATTATTATTATTATTTTTGATGTTGTAGTTGGTGACTCCCAAGCTATTCAAGCTATGGAAGAACCATGTTATTCTTCCTCCCCTGTTCTAGAAAGGGGGGGGGGGGCGTCATCAGTAAAAGAATATAAGGGAGAAAGGATCTACTCACATGATGCCATTTTGACTATGAACCTTTCCTGACCCTCAAAATGAAAGCAATTTCTCTCCTTGAACTTAACCAAGAACTTTGCCTTTCCCTCTCCTTTCCCTTATCACACTTTACCCTTCATCATAGCGTTTCTACACTTTCCCTTTCCCTATTAGATTGCTACCTCCTTAAGATCTAAGCCTAGCTTGGATTGATTCATGATTCTCAGGCTTACATAGTGGGTACCTAATAGAGAATTGTTGAATTAGATACATTTAAGAGCCTGTATTTTGGGGTGATTTCCCCAAGCTCTAGGAATGTTATTTGTTTTCATTCCTGTATAGAGTCAGCCTGGTACAAAGCCCAGTAAATATTGGTGCTGACTCTATATGTGTATTCTAAAAGCAGGAACCTCAAAACTTTGTTCCAAATTCTTTCCTTTATCATGTTCACAAATACAGCCCCAAGCCCTAGGGGTACATTCTTGATCTGCTGCCATGATAAAATATGGAGGTCTGAAACATTGGACAGCCACCACTTGATAAGGGAAGTAGTCAAGGTCTGCCAAGTGACCCCTAAAGATGCCCAGTGATTTATGCAACTCTAGCTCAAGTGCTTCCCTGTGCCTGCTCACAAGGGACAAGGAAAAGAAAAGAAAAAAGAAAGGAAAGAAAAGAAAAGAAAAGAAAAGAAAAGAAAAGAAAAGAAAAGAAAAGAAAAGAAAAGAAAAGAAAAGAAAAGAAAAGAAAAGAAAAGAAAAGAAAGGAAAAGAAAGGAACAAGAGTGAAAAAGGCAGTTGTGGAGGGTATATCACAGGGCAGTGCATCTATTTCTACATGATTTAGTACAAATTTAGTATAAAAACTCTTAATATCTTTTGTCATGAACCATTTTGGCAATTCAACAAAGCCCAATATTACTGTGGTTAATGGCCTACCTTAAAAAAAAATGAAGGAAATACTAAAGTTCAGTTAGAGGTCAGTGAAAATAAAGAAGTAAATTTTCCCCATGTAGTTTTACCCCCTAAAATCTTAGGGTCTGGGGACCCTTAGAACTCTCGATCTATGAAATATCCTAGCCAGATATGCTCTGCTCCTTTGAGCTTTTCCAGAGGTTCATGATCCTTCTGTAGATGCGTGGAAACCTGAAGCTGGAAGATAATATTCCCTTTTGTTGACATGCTACCATTTGTTCCCTCACAGAATCTGGAAGTCTGAAGGGAACTGAGGGGAGTCTTGTAACCAAGGGTGCAGTGGAACCAGCTTGAATCAGCTTGGTGGAATCAATCATTAAAGTCTCTGGGAGCATTTATACCTCAGAAATTGACAATCACTATAAATCAGGACTTGATTTATTTATTTGTTTGATTGTTGAAGAAAGTGGCAGAAAGAATGTTATTAGTACAGGTTTAAACTTAAAATCGTGTCATGTACACATTTTTCAGAGAACTAATTGTTAAACATTTACCAACTCACCATTATGAATATCCCAAAAGAATTTCCACTATCCATTCCTGAAAAGTGATCATACAACCTTTACTTGAAGAAATCTGAGGAAAGGAAAACCATAACCAAAAGTAATCCATTCTACTTTTAAATAGGTTCAAATTACTGGGAAGTTTTTTCTGACATGAATCTTAGGGTTGCCTCTTTGTAATTCCCATCCAATGAAGTGGATAGAGCACTGGTCCTAGACTCAGTAAAAGTCATCTTCAAATCTGACCTCAGACACTTACTAGCTGTGAGACCCTGTGCAAGTCACTTAACTCCATTTCCCTCAGTTTCCTCATCTGTTAAATGAGCTGGATAAAGAAATGGCAAACCACTCCAGTATCTTTACCAAGAAAACCCTAAGTGGGCTCACAAACAGTTGATCACAACTGAAAAATGACCAAATGACAATTCTTCTTGAACAAAACAATCCTTCAAATGCTTACAGGTAATTATTGTATCTCTCCCTAAGTCTTATTATCTCCCAATTAAACATCTGTAGTTTTAAAAAATCAATATTCATATGACTTCATTCATTAATTCATTCATGAATTATGAATTCATAATTCCTCATATGAAAAGATCCTTCACCATAATGGTTATGTTCTTCTGTCCACTAACCAGCTTATCAACATTTTTCTTAATCTGTGGTGCTTAAAACACAATACCCAAGATGGCGTCTGACCTGGACAGAATATGGAGAGATGATCACTTCCTTATTTCTAAAAGCTCCTCTCTTAATGTAAGCCTTTCTGGTTGCCACATCACATCATTAATTCAAGTTGAGGAAAAGAAGAAAGAAAGAAAGAAAGAAAGAAAGAAAGAAAGAAAGAAAGAAAGAAAGAAAGAAAGAAAGAAAGAAAGAAAGAAAGAAAGAAAGAAAGAAAGAAAGAAAGAAAGAAAGAAAGAAAGAAAGAAAGAAAGAAAGAAAGAGAAAGAAAGAAAGAAAGAAAGAAAGAAAGAAAGAGAAAGAAAGAAAGAAAGAGAGAAAGAGAGAGAAAGAAAGAAAGAAAGAGAGAAAGAGAGAGAAAGAAAGAAGGAAAGAAAGAAAGAAAGAAAGAAAGAAAGAAAGAAAGAAAGAAAGAAAGAAAGAAAGAAAGAAAGAAAGAAAGAAAGAAAGAAAGAAAGAAAGAAAGAAAGAAAGAAAGAAAGAAAGAAAGAAAGAAAGAAAGAAAGAAAGAAAGAAAGAAAGAAAGAAAGAGGAAGAAGCAGTGGCCAGAGCACGAGGCTTGGAGCCAGGAGGGTCTAGATTCAAATCTGGCCTCAGACACGTCGGCTACATAGCCTGGGCACGTTCCTTCTCCCCGGTGGCCCAGCTCTCGCCTCTCTTCTGTCTGAGAACTGAGAGTAGAGAGAAGACAAGGAGGACTCTGCAGCTTTGGCTATATCTATGGAGAGACCATGGATGAGAACTGTGCAGGATAGATAAAAAGGCACGGACGGATCCGACTTTGCAGGCGTGGGCCCAGGCTCATTGAACAGCACTCCACGCTGGTCACTGAGGACACAAAAAAGAAAAAGAAAAGTTTGTAACCTTAAGAAGCTTACAATGTCATCAGTGAGATAAGGAATGCACACTACTGATGTGCACATAGCCAATACAAATGAGAAAGGATGAAGTGTGCAGGGAAAAGTCCAATACAGAAAGGTTAAGGAGATAAGGGATTACTTAAAAAAAAAAAACAACTTACTTTCGGTCTTAAAATCAGTACTGTGTATTGGCTCCAAGGCAGAAGAGCGGTAAGGGCTAGGCAATGGGGGTGAAATGACTTGCCCAGGGTCACCCAGCTGGGAAGTATCTGGGGTCAAATTTGAATCCAGGACCTCCTATTCCTACATTTGACTCTCAATCCACTGAGCCACCCAGCTGCCCCCAAGAGATTACTTTCAATGAGTGATGGCAGGGGGACTTGGACCAGAAAAGACTTTGTGGAGAAGATATCCATTCCCTTCTCTCCCTTTGGCCTGACTCAGATAGGAGACATCTGCCATCCCTCGTCTTATTCAAAGGCATTCGTATCTGCTATATTTTGGGAGTAGTGCCAGAAGGATCAGTCCATCCAGACCTCCCAGCCCCACGGCAACAACTAGCTCAGGTGCTATTTTGTGTGAGATTTCGCCACTCTAGAACTTCGTGCCTTTGGTGTAGCCACCATCCTCTGAAGAAGTTCCTTTTGAACTGGCCATTAGCAGAAGATGGAAAGGATAATAAGATATCCGCAGTGGCTCCTGCTGCCTCCACCATCTCATTTCAAGCCTTGCACTCATGACAGATCCATTTCTCTAACTTCATTTCTTACTATTTTCATTTATGCATTTAATTGCTTGCACAGCTTTACCCTGATTACTACTCCAGTAGGGACGTCGCATGCCAGCTAAGTCAACATTCCCGGTATTGTGCATGCTATTTCCTACTCCCAAGTGAGTCCTGAAGGTAACTCCAATCAGTTCTTGAGAGGAAGTGCTCAATTTTCAGTGTGAGCACTTACATCTTGGACATCAGTAAAATGACAGGTCAGGGCTCATTTAGAAATTTAAATTACTAATTTAACCCTAATTTAGGGCTAATTTAGTTCATTTCTAGACTCAGGAAAGTCATGGAGAAAGTGTTAATAATGCAGATTAAGCCTAAAGTGTGTCACACCTACATATATATATAATATATTATATATATGGTTTTTTTTTGAGATATGGTTGTTAAACATTTACCAACATACCCCTTCAGGTAAAACCCCTCTTTCCTAGAATTTCTTCCTTCTTTGTCAATCCACGTGCCCCTAGGCTAGGCTCCCTTCTTCCTGATTCTTACTCTAGTTATTCACCAATCTTTTTGTTTCAAATTTTGCCTTCATAAGATTATTAGATCATCATTTTAGATATTATTATTATAAGATTATTTTAGAGCTAGAAGGAATCTCAGAGAACATTTAGCCCACTACCTTATTTTACTTATTTCATGAAGCTCCTTTTCAGTATTCTCAAAGTATTTCATAGATTATGTGTACATTATAAATTTCCAAAGTCAAGAAACTTGTAATCACAATAATACTTTTTCTTCTCCTTAACATCCTTTATCCTTACCATCTGTATTCTCTCATTTAGTATCCCCATCAGTTCCTGTGAGCTTCATTATCATCTCCTGACTGTTTACACAAAGATATTTTTATTTAGTCGTGCCACAAATGACCTATTGAAAATATCAGTGTCCTATAGGACCCCCAAATTCAACATCCGCAAAATAAAACTCATTATTCCCCCCTCCAAATATCCCTCTTCCAAATTTCCCTTTTATACTTCAAAGGTACCACCATTTTTCTAGTCATCCAGGTACGCACCTCAGGGTCATCCTTGACTTTTCACTCTCACTCCACATATCTAATCCCTTGCCAAATTCTGTTGATTTTACCAATACTACATCTTTTATATCTCTCCCCTTCCCTCTACTCAGAAGGCCACCAACCTAGTTCAGGTCCTTATTTCCCCTAACCTTAACTTTTGCAGTTGGTTTCTATGAGAATATCTTTTTCATATATTGCATAAGTTCTCATTTCATGGCCCCAGATAACGAAAGCCTCAATCAATTCTTGTACATTGTATATCTATGTCCTGGTTCTGGGTCAGAGATCCATCCTGAATGCTGCTTTTTGCATTTTCTTTGTCCTTAGGGAATCCCCATGAATGCCTTCACTTTTTAACAGAATTTGGTTAATAAATGAAGGAGATGAGGGTTCTTTTCCTGTGTACATGTTTCCCAAACATTAATAAATGCTTGTTGATTGATTGATTTCTACTGTGTTTAAATAGTATGTTATACTTTTTTCTTTTTTTTTGCATTAAGCTATTTTAATTATCTTAAAATTCTGTGACAGATTTTGGGGCATGTTGTTTTCATTTCAAAACTACTGATTGAAAAAACTAAAAACTGCCATGGAACAAATGGTCCACAAAACCATTCCTTTCCTCCCGAAGCTTTTATAATGGATTATAATCATTCACCAATTTTACTATTAAATATAAACAGCCAACTTGAAAAAGATTTCTGAGACTGTTCTTCCACCACTGATTCAGATGGGGGGTGTCAGGGTTGTGTGAAAGATTCCTCGAGCCTTGAGGCAGGTCCAGCAACCTTCTTGTCATTTGTCTTGACCACCACCTGCAAAGGTCGGCCTCATATCATGAACAACAGAACAATCTAGAAAAGAATAATCAGGGAAGCTCTCTGCACACATAGGATTGCCTGGAACTGTGTCAATGACGGCAACATGATCAGATTTCAGGAACGGGGGGCCATGTTCCAGCTTCTTACCAAATGATGAATGGAAGATGAGCCTTAATGACAATCCAGGACAGATGCATAAGTCAGCATTGATTTGACCCAGGTGGTTCAGGAGAATGGCCTGGGCAGGGGAGGGCTGCTTCTCTGAGTGTGTCATTCTTGTTATCACCAGCCACATTCCCACCATAGATATCCATTGAATCCACTGTTATGCCTAGGCAGATGACTCAAAGCTTCATGGTTTATTTCAGCATCAACCAGGGCAAAGGTGACCACTGTGCGCCATTTTAGAATTCCAATCTTCACATGGCCAGCAGCTTTCTAGACATCTTGGAGGGATGCACAAAAGAGCTTATCCATTGGATGGGTTTAGTGGCAGGATGCAAGTCAAAGCTTCAAGCAGTGTCGTTCCATTGGCACGGTAATACTTATGACTCATTTTCTGCTCCTTGAGCCAAAATACGTTAAAGCTTTTCTCTAACATGTCACCACTCCAAGCTGAAATGGGCACGAAAGCTATTATGTTGGGGGCATTTCTTCATCCCTTCTCATATCATCTACCTTAGCTGAATCCACACCCATAAGCCTGACCCACCTTCCCCAAAATGCATACACCATCAATGGAAAGAGTGGACATAAATAGGGAATAGAGAGCATTCATGGTAAGATTGACATACAGAAACCCTAGAGGCCAGGGTGATGCTGTGGAAGGGTAAATGCATGTCATGAGGACAGATGTACAGAAGAACACACGTGAAAGGAATGTATGTGATGAGGGCACACACATGGAGGGATGAGTCACACTTCTGCCCCTCTAGAACACACTCTAGTGATATATTTGCACTGTTCTTGCCAGATCTGCTCCTTCCTGGTCTCCTTCAAATAACTATTCTCTGCTAGATGCATTTCCTCTGCTGGTGATGGTTCCTTAGGACATAGAGTCACCACTGGATATAACCATTACCACATAGTTATGGAGATTCTCTGTGTTTCCAACTTTGGCCAAAACAGAACTCTTTGGCCATAGTGCTATCTCTGCCCCCATAAGAAAAGGTGAGTCCACCTTTTTATTTTTGTAATTGTTCAGTTGTGCTTGACTCTTCATGACCCCGTGGATCACACTGTCCATAGTGTTTTCTTGGCAAAGATATAGCCATAGCCATTTTTTAAAAAAACACTTCTTTTTTTTAAAAGCCACCCTTGCCTGAGCCATAAAACCTACAAAAGTCCTAGGGGAGAAAATACCCTTCTCAGCATTTTTTCCTTCATGAAATGAGTGATTTATCTATTTCTTTTCAGTTTTAGGAAGAAGGGGTTCCATCTTTAATACACAATTCTTTGCTTCAGGTGCCAAGATCATTAGTGTATATAACAGGGTTCTCTCAAAGACTAGTACCTTCAGGCCCAACCTTTTCTTTGAACTGAACTTCCCAGTCACTAAGTTGAGACCTTAGGTCACCCTTATTCTAGCTTATGGAGAACATTTCATATACTTTCTTATTTTAATCTTTAAAGGCTAGCCTATATCTGTTCATTCTAATTTTTCCCCTTTAAACTAACAGTCAAGGTAGTTTTTCTGTCTTTGTTCTGAAGATTAATAATGTGTTTTGGCATGGCAGTTTGGTGACTGAAGTTTTTAAAAAGTCCAAGTTCTTAGGTTTGAACTCAGACTTTATCAGAGAGACAACTATTTCTGGTCTAAGCTTGGGAATTTGTATTCTAGAGCATGTAGGGAATTAGATAAGATTGTTTAATATTTGTCCATTATTTTGGGAAAAAATATTTAGAGTGGTATGGGGTGCAAATTACTCAGGACAAAGCAGTTTCATTTTATGACAGTAGCAGGCAAATGTTTGTGCCTTTCTTGGTTAGGCTGATTTAGAACACATGGCCTTGACCAGAGGAAACTGATTAGAGCTAGTTTCCTGACCTTTACTTAATTTTTTATCATTTTAGCGCTGGATTTTATAACACATACATGTTTCTTTTTTTATTTTTATATGTTTTAAATATTGTGGTTTTAAAGAGAGGCTATTACTCCAAAGAGCACACTTCAATGATGTGATATGGAAATCACTTTAAAAGAATGATATATATTAATTTAAGGTTGCCAAGGAATTCAGCTATGTAATTCCTAAATGAAAACTCAAGTCAGCTGTCAACCTTTTTATGGTGTTTTAATTACAAACAGGAGGAAGAAAAGTATTAGAGGGAAAGAGAGAGAGGGCGAAAAGGGAGAGAAGGAAATAGGGCTTAAATACCCACTCTGCTTAAGCTGAGCTAAAGGCCCAAGGCCCTGGATAGCCGAGGCAAAGAAAAGAGATCAGTCCCTATCACTCACGTGACCAAAATGGAGAACAGTCTGTGGGCTCCTCCACTCCAAGCACCAGGCTCAAACAACCTTTTTTCCTCCACACAGGAAGTCCTCAGAACTCCTGAGCTGTCCTCTACCTCACTTCCTGTGTCTCACCTGTGCCAATGGTGGCTCTAGCTTAACCTAGGACCTCCCAGAGGTCTGTCCTTTTTGCACATGTCTGTTGAAGGACATATTCTCAAATAATTAAATCTTGAGTTTTGCTGCAGCCCTTCCTAAATCTTGTTACCCTGAGTAGGGTGGAGATTGTAGTTTCCAAGACCTGATTCTGTTATTCCAAGGATCTCTATTGTTATTGATCAGGAAATAGCTAAATCCCATCTTCTAAAGAATGGTCTGAATAGGGTGGAGTAGTTTTGAAATTCACAATGACTATTATAGATATTGCAGTAGTTATTGGTGGGGAGAAGTCAGGTATTTCAAAGAATTAAATCCTACACAACAAAACAATTAATCACATCAAAGTGAAAAAAAAGTGTGATTGGAACTGAAAAAGAACACTAAAACTGACCAACTGTTGCTATAAAATAGTCTAATGAAGCCTTAGACAATAAGAAAAGACATTTCAAGTTTCCTGGCAGCTAGAATGTTTGCTATTGATTCTTCTATAGTTTGCCCTATGCTTCTTTTAGTTGGGAGAAGAGGAAGAAGACTAGTAAAATAAAAAAAGAAGAACTGCTGTTTTTAGGAAGTAAAAACATTTGTTATAACACAATATAGAGACTGGAGTACTGATTATTGAAGGAGAGTAATTTTTTTATTGATTAAAGTCCCTTTTTAAATTCAAAACTGTATCAAAACCATTGTTAGAAGTTCAGGAGAACCTATCAAATCTGAGCATGTCAATATATAGCAAAATATTCAGTAAAAAAAAAAAAGTTTTGGGATTTTTTTTTTGCTTCCAGGGGGCTTGGAAATGTTGACCTAGTTGAGAGAATGATGGATTTTAATCAATATATTAATATTTTGAGAAGCAGAAATTGTTCCAATGTAACATGTTTACTCTAGTCCCACTCTCTTCCCATTTGGGTTCTCAGTATTCTGAGGTATTTAGGATGAATTTTTCTACTACCATTAGTTTGAGTACCTCCTGTCTTTGTTCCTCTCATTTTTGTAACTAGCACCCCAAGTTCCATTTAACTATTTATGTAAAGTACTTCCCACCAAATCTCTAGGGCATGTTTTCCCCTAGATCATCTCATCTTCAGTGTTAGCAGGCTTAAAACTTGGATCACTTCCTGCTTAGCATTTTGACCTACCAAGTTCATGTCCAGATGAAGCACAATTGCCAAAGAAATCCTTCTACTGTATTAGAGTACTGAAAATCTTCTCAAGATGGTTCCTTGCTTCTTGGGGCATCAGTGTTATATTAATACCAAACTCTGATCCCAACTCTCAGATGACTATGGTTCTTGCCTCCTGACCAAAGTTGCAGATTCCACTCCTTTTGCCTAGAATGGAAAAGAACAAATTAAAAGACCAAGGAAGCTCAGTTTCTAGGAAACCATATGACTTCAGCAGAAGTCCTCATGACCCTTCTCCTTTCTTCATGGTCTCTTAGTAGAAGACAGTGAAACACAGAGATGGATGAAGCTGACTCAGGTCTTTCTGAAAGCATCAAGAATTCCAATTTGCAATTAATGAGAAAAGGTCATTCCTTTTGGTCAACTGGAACAGATTATAACCCAAGACTGTATGCTTCAGGATCTCCATGCATACTCAATCTCTCCAAGGTGCTTTGTTTATAAGTCATCATGATTCTTCCAGAAGAAGCTCCCTGACATCCGCCGTGTGAAGGAACACTATCTGAACAAGCTGATGGGGGCTATATTTATGCCATAGCCTCATTACGCCAGAATTAAAGAAATTTCACAATGTAAAAAGAATACTGCAACATGACCTTGAAACCATGCCATATACAATGAAAAGTTAAAAATAAAAAATGCATTTAGAAAAATAGCGAAAAACATATTTAAATGACCTGGGAACTTGCTAGTCTTGGAAAAAAATGACTGTCTAAGGCACATTTAATATTCAAAATGACAAAAGTGTGGATCCATCATGATTAGAGAATTTGTGGCAAAATCTTGTGAACTGAATGGTAAATCATGTGAAATGAGTGTTTGCAGCAAAAGACCATATTATGTGTTAAAATTGTTTTGATATGTTGGAAGTTGTAAGGTTTATTGCATGTCAATAGATTTATTTTACTCTGTACCCATTACTCACCACTGTGGTGTGATCTTTAGAGACCAAGTGTTAGACATGAATATATTACAAAACATAATTTGATTGGATTTGATTGTTTTAAACCCTTACTTTCTGTCTTAGAATCAGTACTAAGTATTGGTTCCAAGGCAGAAGAGAGATAAGGGCCAGGCAATTGGGGTTAATAGGGTTGCCCAGGGTCACATAGCTAGGAAGTGTATGAGGTCAGTTTTGAACTCATGTCCTCCTAACCCCAGTCTATCCATTAAGCCGCCTAGCTGCCCACATAATTTTAAATATTTCATTTAAATACACTTTCTTAAATATTCCTTCAAATATAGACTCCTCAAGGCCTGGGACTGCTTTTGTTTTTCTTTTTTTCTTCTTATTTTGCACAGTTCCTGGAACATGTTGAACACTTAATGAACCTTTACTGATTGTTGGTAGATTATCATTAAAATAATCATTTGCCTAAAAACTACCAAATAATTCTGGAGTTTGAAGTTCCTCTGTTTCTCCATCCAAAAGCTCTTCTACTCTTCTTTGCAGATGAGTAAATTGTTGGAAAGGCTTTGGAACAAAGCTAAGCCCAAAGGATAAGTCCTTTTGTCTGTCCCACCTGCCTAGACCCAGTCCTGACCTTTCATTATACAGATATGGCCAGCCAAAGCCTAAAAGATATTTTCAGATATTGTAGAATGGTCTCCAGTCTTCTCATGTATTCTTGTGACCATCCTCTGGATGTGCTACAGTTTTTCAATATCTTTCCTAAAATGTGTAATCCAGAAGAGCATCTAGGTTACTCAGTAGATAGAGTCATCCTGGAGTCATGAGGACCTGAGTTCTAATCTAGCCTCAGATACTTCTCAGCTGTGTGACCTTAGGCAAGTCACTGAACCCCAATTGCCTAGCCCTTGCTATTCTTTTGCCTTGGAACCTTTATTAGATTAGTTCTAAGACAAAGGGTAAGGTTTGTTTTAATAATAAAATAAACTGCCTTACCCAGAATTGAACACAATGGTCTGACTTGGGCAAAGCACAACAGGATTATCTTCTCTCTTGTTCATGATACTTGGCTTCTATTAATATAGCCCAAGATAGTGTCGGGTTTTTTTAACTGTTATGTTGTACTTTCGATTCAAGCTTTTCCTGGTTCCCCCTTAATACTAATTAGTGTCTTCTCCCCAAAATTATATCCAGTTCACCCCTTATATATCTTTTTTTATTTGAAAATGTTTATTTAATTAGTTGATTTAGAATATTTCCCCATAGTTACATGATTCATGATAGGGGAACCTCTATCCCACCAGGAAGAGACAGAAGAATTTGCAAAGTAATCTGTCAAAAGCCCATGTTTAAATTATGGAAGAGTAGTCAGTCCTAGAGGCTTCGAGGGAGAGAATGATCTTAAGGGAAATATGGGATATAGATGGGAAGACTTGGGGTGAACTAGGGAAGACCTACATATGGCTGATACAAAAACACGGTGAGCACGTGTGAGAAGACTTGGATTTTGAGGAAGAGAGTTCTTTCTTTTGCCAGGTTGGGTTTGGTTACCTTTGTCCACGATGGTTTTAAGGATCCAAAGAAAGGACCCAAAAATATTTTGGAGAAAGCATTTCAAAACAACAAATTTTGACAGAAGCAGCACTTCCCCTCAAGAGAGAGAAGTCACCAATGTGAGTTCTCCTTTCCAAATAAATAATCCAATCCACTTCTCCAATATCAAAATAATTAGAGATCCACAAAAACAACATGTGTAAATATTTTCAAAACTCAGATGATTACTACCTCTGCTTCTATATTCCTATCTCCTTAACTCAAGAAACATATTAAAGGGTCTCTGGCAGTGTGTTTGGTAGAGAACCAAAAATTATTTCCTGTTTTCTCCACATCGACACCAAAATATTTTTTAAACCCTTACTTTCTGTCACAAAAATGTGGTCAAGGAGGGGAACTTAGAACATAGGTTTTTATGTCTTTGTAGATCTAATGCTCTATCATTTCCCCATCTCCACTATCAAGGGTATGAGCAAGAGAAGGGGCCTGACCCAGGGGTGGGCAAGAGTGATTGCTGAGTTTTCAGTATCAGCATTTGTAAGAGAGCATGATTTATTGTTTTGTGTCTAGACTTAGGAAAGTGATGGAGAAAATGTTAATAGTACAGACTCAATTTAAAAGCATATCTGGAGTACATTTCCCTCTCAGAGAACCAGTGGTTAAATATTTACCAGAAATCAGTGGCTCCTAAATCGGTTAAGAGCCTCAAGTTTTAATCCTCAACCTCGTCTGTTACATAACTTGCCTCTTAACAATCCAGATCGTCATTGGTGTTATTTGGATCCCGACTACAGAGTCAACAAAGGAAGAAATTCTTTCAGGAACAAAGTAACCGGCTTAGAACATGCCCTGTGTGAGAACCTCCAAAACAATGACTAGAAGGAAGCATTTTCTCAGGTAGGGGATTTCCCAAGGGCTTAATTTCTTATTCTTTCTAAACCCTCTCTACTCTAATCCATACTGCATATGACCACTATATTAGTATCACTAAAACAGAGCCCTAATCATGTTGCTACCTGTTTAAACAGCATTCAATCATGCCTGCTAAAATCATATTCACCTTTCAAGGTCTAGTTCAAATGTTGCAGCTTTGGTGAAGCCTTCTTCAATACCAGAAGTAGAGATTCTTGGGGCTGAAAGGAACCGCAGTTATCTGTTCCAACTATATCTGAACAGGAGCCTCTCTCTACCTCTCCAATAAGTGGCTGTGAAAGGGTTCACTTGAAGACTTCCAGGGAATGGTGGGTAATGCACTCAGGGGTGTGCTGGAGCCAGCTCTCTCCAGCTTGCAGAGCAGATTGTTAAATTTTCAGTGGACTCATTTGTGCCTCAGAAATCAGCTATAAATCTTGGTTTATTATTTATTTAGTTGATTATCTAGATATCTTAATAATGTAAATGAATAGTAATTAATTAATGTTAATTATTATGTTAATTAAAATCTTAAATCTTAAAAGTATGTATAACTACATTTCTTCCCCCTGACCCCAGCCCTGTCTTTAAACATTTACTTGTATACCCTCAAACATCCCAAGTTCATCCCAAGGCAGTCCATTCATTCCACATTGGGAAAGTTGTAATGGTTAGGAAGTTTTTCTACAAATCAAACCCAAATCAGCCTAGTTATGGTACAAATTTCCCATTTGGAAGTCCATCTTTCTCTTCTCTGAATATGTCGCATTTTGGAAATATTATTCTGGAGCTCATAGACTTTACTAGCCTGTCAAATAATATATAATCCAAAAAATGATTAAGAACTCCTGCTAGGTCTTTCTATCTATGTCACATCTTCCACTGGACTGTGAATGGGAATGAGAGTAATTTCCTAGGCTTCAAACTTGTCAGTGAGTTATGGGATGTCTACCCCAAAGAGAAGGCTTCCCTTGATGACCCAATGGTCATGAAGGTAACTGAAGCTGGCGCTAAGAAGCTCCTAGAGCTTGGTCAGACATTGAAGACACGAAGGTCATTCACAGCATCCTCAGACCATTACCAGTCACCCTGTCTTTTGTTTTGCCACTGGATTCCAATGACTCTGAAAGAGAGATTAAGGTTGACAACTTTGTGTAACTCTGCCTCACTTAAATCCAATCCAATACACAAGTAAAAACTTCACCCCATGATGTCATTGGCCCTCTTAGAAAATGAAGGACAAACAACAATAAATAAAGGTGTGCTGGCAAGTGTTTAATAACTGGCACCCTTTTAAGTTTAATCTGCATGAAAATATTTGATATATACACAACATACTTTTATGTTTAACTTGAATTTTCCCATCACTTTCTCAAGTCTAGACCAGTAGTAACAAACTCAAGTAGAAAGCCACCCTTATTGACAGAAAACCACAAATTAGCATCATCTATGTTGTGTTGAAGTTTTATTAATCTAATTAAACATTACCCAATTCCATTTTAATCTAGTTACAGATTATAGTTATCATAGTTATATATTATAATCTAGTTCTGGCTAGAGTTTGCCAGTACTTGAGACATGAAGACCAAGAGCCCCTCTACTGACATGGAGCAAATAGATAAATCAAGCCCTGATGTGTAGTGGTTGCTGATTTCCAAGGTGTTAATGATCCTATTCTGAACTGGCTCCAGCAGATTCTTGCTTACAACCCTCATATTATCTCTGGGTGAGCAAAACTGACTGGTGGGATAGAGGTAGACCTGAATGAACTGGTAGTATCAGTGAACAGGAAGGAAGGGACATTCTCTAAGCAATGAACATGGGAAATGAAATATTGTTGGCAAGATTTTAGCCTGGAATTGGAGATGGAGGTAATTGAGAATGCTGAAGAAGGACAATTGACAGCAGTTCTAACAAAGGAAGGTTAATACTATGGTCTTTGCTCTGTTGATTTTCTCCAATTTCTCCTGTCTGCATCTTGTTTGCATGTAGTAATATGCATGTTTCCACCCCCCTTAGAATTAGAGTCCTTGAAAACAGGGACTGCCTTTTGCCTTTTATTCTCTATCTGGCACTTCTGCACAGTGCCTGGAATATAGTAGATGCTTAATAAATACTTGTTGACTAACTAACTAGAATCAGGAAATTGCTGACTATTTTTTTTACATTAAATCTACTGAATTATCTTCACCCCCGACCTCTAGGATCTATTTCCCCTAAACCCTCAAATTCCATTTTGAGTTCCAACTATTACTTTAATGAGTTCCTGTGCATATCCTGGTCCAGGTTCTACTTTGGCTATCCTCAGACAGACCTACAAATGGACCTCTTTTTGTGAACTATCACTATGTGTCACCCCTTCACCCTGGGAGCCAATTTAACAAAATGGAAAGAACACCAGGATAGCAATCAAGACATCTCGATTAGAATTTCAGAAATGGAAGGGACTCCTTACTAAAATGGACTGTTCCCATTTCTTCAACTAGTTAGCAGGGTGACTGTGGGCAAGTCACTTCCCTTTCATTAGGCTTCAGTATCCTCTATTATAAAATGAGGGTGTTGAACAAGAATGGGTCTGCTGCCCTGTCTAATTGTAATGACCTTTGAGTGCCCCTGGAAAAGAATAGGAGTCAAACTATAGAATATCAACTTTGCAGTTTTGATGAGTGTAGATATCTACTTTTAGACCCTATTTATTTGTGTTCCTGCCTAGAGCTTCAGAAACCACCCACTCTGTAAAAAATGCCAGACCTACTTCATACTACCTCCTCAAAACAAGGGATGGCTTAAGTATCATGGATAAAGACAGTTTAACAAATTAACTTTGAGAGGGAAAGTATGGCTGCTAGGAAATCCACAAATCTTATTTATGGATGTCTCCAAAAGGAATCCCTGGAAGAAAAATCACAAAGAGAGAAGTGGGTGGTGAGGATTGGAGAGGGGAATAGCTTGACTTCCAAGGTTACTCATCCTCAGGCCTTAGCAAGGACAATAGTTTGCGAGGCCTGAAATCTTGGCACATGACTGAAACCAAGAGAGCAAGCCAAACCCACAAAGCTAACTTAAGACGCAGCTTTTAGTTTCAGGTTGAATACAATGGGTTGCAGAATAAAATCAGTTATCCAAAGGACTGAAGAAAAATCTCTCTTTAAGCATCATTGGTGGGCCCTGGAAAGTCCCTAAAACTCCTTAGAGTTGAGAAAGATCTGGGCTCTAGTTTAAAATGGCAGGTAGACTCCCCTGTGGAGCCCTTAGTCTCATTCATTTACTCTTCCTCATGGCTCTTCCTGGATTCCTGGGTCCTGGGAATGGGATTTCTCAACCACTACTTCCTTTGCCTTAGATGATGCAACTCTAAGACTGCCAAGCCTCTGGCTCTGATTCTTGGGAGTTAAGGGATCTGTCTGGTTCCTTTTCAAGGTACCACTCAGATTTTCTCCCCTGGGAAAGTGAAAAAATTAGAAGTGAACACACCTGAAACTTCATGGAGAAGATGCACCTTCCTCGTCCATGGTGTCCAAGCGGAAACATCTTGGCCAAACTTCTTGATAGTGGAAGTAGATAACTTCCTGTTACATAGATAGGGACCAACACGGACATTTTTCTGATTTCTCAGTCCTAGATTTCATAGATATCAAACTAAATCAGAGCAATGTGGTTCACTTAGAAGACCCTTTGCATGGTGATCAGGAATGTTCAAATCCTGGTGTAGGCACTGATTAGCTGTGTGATGTTGGGTAAATCATTTTTCCTCATCAAATCTCAGGTTCCTTTTCTATAAAATAAAGGTGTTGGATGAGATGATATTAAAAGTACCTTCCAGGTCTAGTAGTCTTTGTAATTCTATGAATCACATTCTCTATTTGGAAAATTCAATACCATTTCTGCAATAACAGCTCTGGTCTGAATAGCTTTCTAGAAAGAAGTCAAGTCTTCTATCTGGAATCTTAGACTGGTTCTTAGTGGCAGATAAACTTAGCTCCATGAAGCTTTCTTCTAATCTTTCTTGCCTCACAATCTTCTTTATCTCCTAACCAGCAACCATTTATTATGTCTGATAGTAGAGATAGTGTTGGACTTGGAGTCAGGAGAGTCTTGGCTTCAAATCCCACATTTGGTACTTGTTCGTTGTGTGATCGTGGGCAAGTCACTTAACCTCATCTATAAAATGAGTTAAATAACTTCTGTAGGACTTAACTCATAGGGTGTTTATGGATCAAATTATTATTTTTAAAAATTTCTTTTTTTTATTCCAGATATAAATTTACCCATAAGTTTTCCAAGGTTACATGATCCAAATTGTCTCCTTCCCCTCTTCCCTCCTCCCTTCCTGGAGATGACAAGCAATTCCACTGGGTTATTCATGTATTAGCATTCAAAATCTATTTTTATGGATCAAATGAAATAATGTATATAAATTGTCTTATAAATCATAAAGAACTAAAAAAATTAAAAAATTAAAAAAATAAATCATAAAGAATTATGTAAATGTCAGTAATTACTCTAACTATTACCACCATCAAGAGCTTAACAGACTTAGACGTGCAACAAACCTCCAACAAATGTAAAGGGAGACAAATGTAAAGGATCCTGGGTCTTCTATTTGTGGGACATGGGGTCTGAGAACATTGGTAAGGATGGATGGGAGCAGGGTGTCCCCAGTAGGGAGTAGGATGAATCATGCTGCCAGCAGGGTCTCAAAGGCCATTTGCATCAGGCTCCCCTCATTGGTAGAGATTGGTTAAATCACTCAATGTTCCATGCCTACGTGACGGGCAGAAATGGGGAGAACATGGCAGAATCGATGTCCTTTTCTTCTGTGTTCTGCTGTCAGAAGAGAAGAGGTTCCAGATTTTACTTTTGTTATAATTGTTGTTCAGTCATTTTTCAGTCATGTCAGATTCTTCATGACTCCATTTGGGGTTTTCTTGGCAAAGATACTGGATTGGTTTCTCATTTCCATCTCTGGTTCATTGTATAGATGAGGAAACTGAGGCAAACAGGGTTAAGTGACTTGTCCAGGGTCACATATCTAGTTAAAGTTTCTCATGTCAGATTAAAACTCAGAAAAATGAGTCTTCTTGAGCCCAAGCCCAACACTCCACCCACTGGGTCACCTAGCTGGCCCCTAGGTTTTCCTTAGGGAGGGATCATTGAAAAGAAAGAATAGAAAGAAGCCAACAGGGAGCAGTGGTGTCAAACTCAAATAGAAAAAAATTCCTGCTCATATTGATTTTAAAAATCACAAAGTAACATTATATTTGGGGGCACCTAGGTCAGGAAGTGGATTGAATGCTGGGCATGGAGTTAAGGACACTTATCTTAGTGAGTTTTCCTATCTAGTTTCAGATACTTATTAGCTGAGTGACTTCAGGCAAGCCATTCAGCCCTGCTTGCCTCAGTTTCCACACCTATAAAATGAACTGGAAAAGGAAATGGTAAATCACTCCAGTACCTTTGCCAAGAAAACCCCAAGTGGGGTCACAAAGATTCAGACCTGATTGAACAACAATAAGCATTATCTATGTTGTATTGTACTTTTATTTATTTTGTTAAATATTTCTCAATTACAATTTACTTTGCTTTTGACTGCATTCAGTATTTAGGGTGTTTTGATGTTTTATCCACCAGTGCTTTGGGTTTGACACCTCTGAAAAGGATTCAGATCCATTAGGTTTGTATCTCCAGTTTTTCACACTAGAGACTTTGGGAAATTTCCCCTTCAGGGATCGCTGGGAATCTCTTTTAAGCTCGAAGCCAGAAAACCTAAGATATCTCTTCCAAATGCTCACCAACTCTACCCTTTATGTAGGAAGGGAGAATTAAGTAATCAGTCTCCATCAATGAGCAGAATCTTCTGTAAATTCAGTTGGAGCCCTCGCTTATAACACTAAATGCTTGTTTCCAGGTAAAATTCAGTTAAAATAATTAAAAGCAGCCTTGAAAGGGAAAAAAGTCACAAAAGGGAAACTTTCAGTCTCTGGGTATGGAGGTGAGTGGTTAGAGGTAGGGAAACGAATGAGCTGAGAAAGGGGAACATCCTATTTGCTTTGTCTTGGTGCTATGTTGGGCATTCTAACCAACAAAAGAGAAAAAATAGATTTAGGAGTGGGAGAAACCTTGGAATTAATCTAATACATCCCCCTTTTTATGAATTAGAAAAATTGAGGCCAAGAAATGAAATTTTCTGTGATTTATTATTTTTTTAAACTCTTACCTTCTGTCTTAGAATCATTACTAAGTGCCTGTTCCAAGGCAAGAGATAAGTAAGGGCTAGGCAATTGGGGTTAAGTGACTTACCCAGGGTCACATAGCTAGGAAATGTCTGAGGTCAGATTTGAAATCAGAACCTCCCTTTTCTAAATTTGGCTCTCAATCTACTGAGTCATCTAGATGCCTCTCATGTTTTGGTGTTAGAGTCAGGATTTGAACCCGGTTGTCTTTGTCCAAATCAATGGCTCTTTCCCCACTGTATCTGTTTTACTCCAAAATATATCCCAAGTGAATTTTTGTCTTTCTAAATGTTTTACTGATTTGCACATAATTTTCATTGTCATCTTTTAACTGTAATAATTAACCAATCAAGAAAGCAAGCAATCAACAAGTATTAAGTGCCTACTACTGTGCTAGACCCTGAAAATACAGACACAGATGAAACAGTCCCTGCCTTCAAGAAGCAACAATTCTATAGTGGGAAAAAAAAACCATGTACACAAAATAGTGATATTGGAATATGGCTACTAACATCAATAGATGCCAATTGATATGATTGATGTAAGTAAATATAAGTACTTGTATAAGTGTTGATATAAGTAAATATAAATGTATATAAATGTTGATATAAGTGTTGAGATAAGTAAATATAAGTATTTGCATACGTATTGAGATAAGTAAATATAAATATGTATATATGTATCTATATAAGTAAATATAAAACTTACACAAAATAAACAAGCTTGGTTAAAGTGAAACAAATTGACATATTAGCCATGTCCAAAAACACGTGGCTTATTCTACATTTCATCTGTCCAGCCTCCACAAGATTTCCCTGTTAACTGCTCATCATGCCATCTAGTCTAGCATTGACCTTATCCCCCTGCCAGCAGAAACTTGCATTCCACTCCTGAGTCTCACAGCCCTGACGGGTGCTGGGAGGACCTCCGGGCTGTGATTCTTCCTGTCTACTTCCCGGTGATCTCCACACC
This sequence comes from Monodelphis domestica, assembly GCF_027887165.1. NCBI lineage: Eukaryota > Metazoa > Chordata > Mammalia > Didelphimorphia > Didelphidae > Monodelphis > Monodelphis domestica. Next base: position 183,069,850 of record NC_077233.1, on the reverse strand, counting down.
ATTTTTCTACACAGGGTTATTCCTTACCTCCTATCCAGGATTCCTCTATGTGTCGTCTTCTCTCATGCAAGTTCCCTGAAGTCAAGGACTATCTTGTTTGTTTGTATTTGTGCCCACAGGACTTAGAACAGTGCCTGGCATGTGGGAAACTGCTTAATGAATGCTCTATTTCAGTCAGAAATCTATTTATCTACCTATCATCTAACCAGCCCATGATGTCTAAAGAGGTGCATGTCGGAGTTAATACAAGCCCCCAAACAACTCCCACCACCCCTATCCCAGACTAGCGCTTGTATACTCCATAGCCAGAGTTCAAGTCCAGAAGTGCTCTGTACCCCAATCAGTTTGAGAAATGTTTCATTCAGACTTGATGTCACAGTAGTAAAATAAACCATTGCTGCTGATTCACTGTACCTCTACTGTTTTTCTCCACTTGTAGCAGAGAGACATGACTGATTTTCTCAGATGGGTGAATGTCTCGTTTAGGAACTGAGGAAGGACAAGGGGATGTGGGACAGCAACACCCATCCAGCTTAGGTAGAAGTGGCGATGATGGAAATGTTCAAAATCTGCTTTGGGCCTTTCTGAAACACATTTCTAAAGGTCTTGGTTGGAGATAGCTAGGTTTTTTCCACAAGAAAACCGACCTAGAATTGTACATTAGTAACAATCTGTAAAGAAATTCTAGAGGCTAAAACCAAGTTACCCTAAAAAATAACTATATTAATATTAATTGTTATATAGCAGTTCACTCATCAGCTTTGAGGACAGCTTGTCTGCCATTTCTATGCTTCTCATATTGTTCTGAGAAATGAGAAGGTTGAAGAAGGCTGAACAAATGAGGGAAATACATTTTGCATCCTTTTGAAGGCAGGAATGATTTATTGCTTCTACTCATTTAGAGATCATAGAAAACAATAAATATTTGTCGGATTGAATTGTATTCGGACAGATAACTGAATTATGCCCAGAAAGTATTATTAGTCAGAGGTCTCATAGCAAGTGAATGAATAGTAAAACTGAAAGGAGAGAGATGATTAAAAAAAAAAAAGAGATAATTCTCTGTGTCAATATATAAAATGAAGAGCTCTACTAAGAAGACAAATGTCATTAGAGTAGAAACTGAGTCAGAAGACTTCATTTCTAGACTGGCCTCTGTTACTCTGCTTATGAAACAACATTAGCTGATCCACCCATTCTGGAAGGCAATTTGGAATTATATCCAAAGGGCTTTAAAAGAATGCCTGTCCTTTGATCTAGCCATACTACGGCTGGGTTTGTATCCCAAAGAGGTTTTTTTTTTTTTTTCATGAGAAAGGATGTGTTTGTACAAAAATATTTATCACCACGTTCTTTGTGGTAGCAAAAATTGGAAAATGAGGAGATGTCCCTCGATTGGGGAATGACTGAATAAATTGTGGTATCTGATGGCGACAGAATACTATTGTGCTGTAAGGACTGATGAACTGGAGGGTTTCTATAAGAACTGGAAGGACCTCATGAACTGATGCGTAGTGAAATGAGCAGAACCAGGAGAACATTGTACACAGTATCTGAAACAATGTAGGATGATCAAATGTAATGAACTTTGCTACTAGTAACAATGCAACCAGGACAATGTTGAGGGACTTATCCACACTAAGAGAAGGAGCTGTGGTAGTACAAATCTAGAAGAAAACATGTGATTTATCACTTGTTTCTAAGGGTATATGATTTGGGGTTTTTGGTTTAAAAGATTATTTTTATTACAAAAACCAATAATATGGAAATAGGTATCTAGTAATAATACATTTATAACTAAGTGGAATTGTTTGTCAGCTCCAGGAGTGAGGATGGAAAAGGGGAGGGAGAGAAAATGAATTATGTAACCAAAGAAAAGTATTTTTAAAATAAAATTATATTATTAAAAAAAGAAACAGCATTAGCTTTTATTGCAACTGAGATAAAAATCCATCTTCTTTAACTTCTAGTCAAATCTGGCTTCCAATTACCTTTAGAGACATATTAACAATTACTCCCCTTCATGCACTTTACATTTTAGCCTAATGGGATGATCTACCATTTCACAAACTAGAGATGCTACTTCTTTGCCCTGAATCTTTGCAGAAGCTGCCCTCTGTGCCAAGCCACCACTTTCTTTTTTTCCTTCATTCACAATATTTTATTTTCCCAATTACATGTAATAATTTTTGACATATGTTTTCTGCAATGATCAGATCCAAATTGTCTCCCTCCCCCTTCTAGGAGATTGTAAGCAATTTGATCTGGGTTGTACATATGTTATCATGCAAGATATACTTCCATATTGTGCACACCAATTTCCAAAAATGTCCTGAACCCCTTTGGCAATTTGATGACTCTCAAGGACCATTCTTCAGAATAATTTTTAAATGCACAGAATAAAACACATCAAATACCAAAGGAAACCATTTATACTGAAATAAAATTATAACAATATTTTAAAAACAAGTTCAGGGATCCCAGTTTAAAAACTTATGTTCTAAAATATAAACTTAAACATGTTTTCTCTTGCCATGCATAGGTTAGGGGCTTAATAAATTTTTATTGGATTAGATCATGGGTGTATGATTTACCTTCTGGGACTCAGGTACCTCATCTATAAAATGGAGCTAGTAACACTTGCCCTTCATACTTCATGAGACCATGCAAATGAAAACTCTCTTCATGATGGAGTTTTGAAAAAACTTTGGAAACAGTAGGGTTTCAATGAGTAGCCGTTCACCCTTGGAGGAGGAAGAGAAAAAAGAAAAAGGAGGAGAAGGAGGAGAAAGAAGAGAAAGAGGAGAAGGAAGAAGAACAAGAAGAAGCAAGAGATAGAAATAAAAATATCATTTAAAAATAACTATAGACTATTTAAAATGCCTAAGAATTTACCTGCCCAGATAAACCCAGAAACTATATGATCATTACAGAACACTGTTTACACAAATAATGTCAGATCTAAATTAATGGAAAAACAATTGCTTTATGAGTAGGCCAAATCAATGTGATAAAAATGACAATTCTTCTTAAATTAATTTACTTAGTGTCATAACGATCAAACTACCCAAAATTATTTCATAGAGCTAGGAAAAAAATAAAAACAATTTATTTGGAAAAATGAAAGACCTAGGATATCAAGGGAATTAACTTTAAAAAAATTGAAGGAAGATAGCTTAGCTGTATCGGATCTCAAGGACTTGTGATGAAAAGGCTATCCACCATTATAAAAGGAACATATGAAATCCAAATGCAGATTAAAGAATATCATTCTTCACTTTATTTCCTCCATGTATTTTTCTCTAGTATAATCAATATGTATCTCATTTCACATGATCAACAGGGCAATATTTATTATATCATAACATATGTGTAACCTATATCATGTTACCTGGCTTCTTGGGGAGGAGGGAGGACCATGAGGGAGGGAGAAAGCATGGATTATAAAATATCAGAAAATGAATATTAAAAATTATAACAACATATAATCTGAAAAATTAAAATAAAAAAGAAGAAATGTAAAGATCATTTTATAGATAATACTGATACCTATTCAGAGATTTGTGGGTCTATTCTCTATGATACAGTTAAGTCACCCACTTTATGGGACCTACATTTTTTCTTTTCAGTACCACCAAACAACATTTTGGAACTCAATATCTTTGATTTCCATGTGTGACCTTTTTGCTCTGTTTGAGAGAAGGGATATACAATATCTTTTTCCCCAGGAACTAAATACAAATGTGGAATAGCCAGAAAAGTCACACAATTATTTCATGTGGATGTTGAATATATTGCATTTCTACAAAGTTTTTTTAAATTCTCTATCAATTTTCAAGTTAATGTTTGTAATTTTAGAACTTATGTGTTCTCCCCTCACCAATTTAGAACTTTTACTTATAGTCTTGAAAAAAAAAATGAGAACCCTCGGTATACTCCATTCCTCCAATGAATCCTGAAATTGAAACTTTTGAGCAAAACCCAACTGAAAAAAATAAATGAACGATGGTAGCAAATGAAACATTTAATACTTATAATCTTCCATCTCCCTATTGAGAGGAGGTAGATATGTATTTTCCTCTCTATTCTGGTATCAAGATTAATCATTGAGATTCATCTGCATTTGCCCTCATTGTTTTAATTTTTGTTTTCGTAATCATTTCATATTTTGTTCTCTTTTTTTCTACCCTCTGGAACTACATATTGGTTTTTACAAGTCTCCTCATGTTTTTTGGCAGTCTTCAAAGCTGTCAAATCTTGTGGTGTAACAATACTTTATTTAATGTTTGTTCAGCTATTATCCGATCAGTATATATACACATTTTGTTTCCAATTTTTTGCTATCTCAAAGAGTACTTCTATAAGTGTTTTGCTCTCTTCAGAACCTTTCACTTGCCATTGATCTCCTTAGACGTGTAATGGATGAATTAAAGAGTATGAACAGTTTATTGATTTCATAGACATAATTTCAAATTATTTCCCAAAATACTTGGATCAATTCACAACTCCCCTAGCAATCTACTACATTCTTGTTTCCTCATAGTCCCTTAATATTGACCATTACAATCTTTTATAACTTTTGTAAGTTTATGGATTGGGGAATGAAACCTCTGTCATTTTAATTTGCATTTCTTTTATTAGTTATTTAATTAATTCTTTCAGATAGTTGTTTGTTGCATTTCTTTTGAGAACTGTTTGCTCATAGAATCTTATCACTCATCTATTGGAGAATTGTATCAATTCTCTATGTAATTTAAATAGCAGACTTATAGCAGAGACATTTGAGGTGAAGGTTTTTTCACAATCAAAATCTCTTTTATGAGTAGGTCCCCTCTATTGCTATATATTTCAGAGGAACTTGAACAAGTTTGCCCATGTGAAAGAGACACTTTTTGGAGGAGACTTTGAGGTCATTTTTTTTGCTGTAATGAATCAAATATTAGTAATGAAGACTTAACATTTCCAGACAACTACTGAAGTTTTCATTTTGCTGAAGGCAACTTGGCTTATGTTTGTGACTTGTTTTTGGGGACAATTTCCTCCTTCAACAGGGAGGGAAAGCTTTGTGGTGAAGGGGTGGGGGGCCGGGGGACTCCATAGTATTCTGGATTTAATTCTTGCCCACAAGGAGGAACTGGTTGCTGAAGCAGAAATAAAAGGAACATTGGGGAGAAGCAATTATTCCACTATAGAATTTGTGACAGAAAAGAGATCAAACAATCTAAAAAATGGCCTAGATTTTTGAAGAAGGGAGACTTCAAAGCATTCAGAGCAAGGATAATTATAATCCTGTGCCTCAAAATTTTATAGGGAAAATCAGCCCAGGAAAGATGGGAGGCTAGTTATAAATAGAGAACATGTACTTGGGGGCTGCTACCTACTCATATTGGGTTCCTTTCAATCACCCACTTATTGTTTAGATGATTTTCAAGGTAGAAAATTTTACTTTACTCCTTACTTCTTTTTCCCAAAGAGAAAGTTCTGAGTTTGGGATCCCTGATACTGGAATGGAAGGAAACTCAGTCATAAGTCCTTCTACCTCCCTAAAAGGGTAGAGGCTTCATTATTGAATATATTATATTTCAATACTTAGAGTTATTGATATTGATATTGATATTGATATTGGTTGGATCTGGTTTCTCACCTGACTTGAGCTCATGGGGATAGGGAAATAGTAAGAGATCCAGACTTTGACTAATAATTGTATCTGATTTCAGAAGAAAGGATCATAAAAGAGCCACTGCCAGTGTTGAGGAACACAAAGTTAACCTGTACAATGCCTAGGGGCACAAGATCAAGGAGACCAACCAATCCCAGTGGGATTGATGAGATTCTGCACCAAGGCAAGGGATTTGAACTTATTTGGGGGTTAGAGGAAACAGCTGTTTGACACCCTCAGAAGCAGGATTCCCTCATGCCAGATCCAGACTTCTACTAAGTACCTCAGTTTGGCTGTTATTTTGGCTCCCCTATCCCTGAGAGCAAAGGTAAAATCAGACTAGGGAATGATATTTCCCTTCTGCTTCAAAATCTAGTCCCTTTTCTTTCTTTTATGGTATGGCAATTTTCTGTGGACCTGGTTCCCAATTGGGTAAGTGCATAATTGCTACTACAGGCTTGTGGGACATAAATCACTTTAATTGGGTCCTGATTCAAGGACTGGTTATGGGCTTATTCTTCCTTAATTAGAATTTTTATACATGAGACTTTGATATTTTAGGTTTCATCCAAAAGTTACTTTTTTCATTTTTATTTGGGTTTTTTATGTTTTTTATTTTCATTTGACAATTGATTCATATACCTCATAACTCAGCCATGTATCCTGGGGTGATCCATGTGTTGGTCAACACCCTCCTCAGGGGGGATTGTATTATTGTCATAAAATTCTAGATTTATAAAAATTTTTCTTGTTTGAGAGTAATTTTAGGGTAAGAAACTTGCTATCTCCCCAAATCAAGAAAGTGAACTGCTTGGAGAAAGCACCATAAAGAAGCCTGCAGAAACCACATACTGCACCAAAATATCCAGAATGAACTTTGGGATATAGTGAATTGAATTGTGGGGAGTCAAATGCATTTATTTTGAATGTACACTCTTATGCCAAAGGGGATTGCCCGCTATTTGGCTTTTTTGTCAATGTGCCTAGCAATCATTGGTTTTGTTCTCTTTCTCTTTTATTTCCCTTTTATCCCCAAATTATTGTAATTTCCCCTTAGAAAGTGCAATATTGTATGTACCTCTAGTTAAAGATCTTTAGAAATATAAGTTGTTTATGTGTACTGCTTCATTGGGGAAGCCAGGCATGTAAATCTGGGAGATTTCTACATGCCTGTTTCCCAATGAAATCATGGGGTGTGGTTGTATAATTAGAATTTTGCTCCCCAAAATTCTCTTTCCCAGTTTCCCATCTTCCTTCTCACATTACATCCTTATGTTTTGGAGATAAAGTTGTGAGTGTAACTCTGCCCTCCAATTCTCTTCCCCTGATGGAGGCTGTGGAAGCTAGCTTTGAGCCAGGTAGGAGAACTTACTCACATGGTCTTATTTTTGTTAGATAATTAGGTTTTTATACTTCTATGGCCTTTTTATTCATTCTACTTCAAATGATTATTAATAAACTTTATAAAATTAATACTTGGAGTTATTGATATTGATTTAAATCTTACAGTTTAATTAATTGTACCTAGCTTATATCTCAGCTCTTTCAGTTACTAGTTATGTGGTCTTGGGCAAATTGTTTTCCCTATCTAGGTCTCAATTTCCTCATCTATAAAATGAAGAATGAAGTAAGCAAGATTTTTTTTCTTTAAAAAGGCAGGAAACTATCATCAAGATTTAGTTGGTTCAGGTGTTGTGGTAAGGCTAAGAAGACAGAGTAGGGACAGTTATCTAGCTAAACTCTAGCAATATTCTCCTCTAAATAATTTTTTAAAAGCACCTTAAATCAAATTTTGGAATGGCAGAGCCAACAAAAAAGTCAGTGAGACATTTTTCCAGCCTAATAACCTTAAGAGACCACCAAGAGAAATCTATGTCACCAGGGGGAGGTGTGTTCAGATTCCACATAGTTAGCAGTGATAATGGTGGTCTCAGCCAAAGCTTTGGAGCTTTCAGCCCAAATAACCATAATGAGGTTGGACAACTGTTAAGAAAGAGATTTTAGAAAACCTTTTGCTATTATTAGGTACAACTGGCACTGATTGGCAAGTCTATTACCCATTTGCAGTTCTAGGTTGCAATTCCAGAATAGAGAGGAGTGCTAATGGTCAGTCACAAGGGAGCAGGGACCCTGGCTGCAGATTGAAGGCAACGAGGATCACTAGCACTTTTGGCTACAGGAGACAGAGGACCTTTCTTGAGTAAAGACCAGAATGTACACCAGAAGAGCAATGACCACACCTTTCCCAGGATCAAACCACCTTGAAAACACCAAAAACTTACATAACCCAGAACAAATTCTGAAAATAGCAGCATGAAAATGCCTGACACTTGGGATGGTACCTTCCCACCCCAATGTGAATAGAGCACAACTTTAACATGAAGATCAAAGTGAAGAAATAGATTGGAAAATGAGCAAACAATGACAATAAAAGGGAACTTGAATATAAAAAAGCTACTACATTGGTAGAGAAGAGTAAGGCATGAATCCAAAAGGAGACAATAGTGTGAAAATAGCTATAAACAAAGCCTCAAAATGCTAATTGGACTCAAACTCAACAAGCGACTCAAACTGTCTTGGGAGAATTAAAGAAAGAGATGAATAGTAGAGGAAAAATGGGAAAAGAAATGAAAGCAACACATGAAAATTATGAAAAGAGAATTAACAGCTTGGTAAAGGAAGCACAAACACACACACACACACACACACACACACACACACACACACACACACACCCTGAAGAAAATGACACCTTATGAAACAAAATTTGCCAAATGGTAAAAGAGGTACAAAAATCTCACCAAGTAAAACAATTTCTTAAAAATTAGATTTGGGCAGGTGAAAGTTAATAACTCCACAAGACATCAAGCAACAATAAAACAAAGTCAAAAGAATGAAAAATAGAAGGAAATATGAAATGTCTTTCTGGATAAACAACTGACCTGGAAACTAGATCAAGGAGAGATAATTTAAGAATTATAAGACTATGTAAGGCCATGGTCAAAGAAAGAGTCTAGACATCATATTTCAAGAAATTATTGAGGGAGACTACCTTGATATCTTAGATCCAAAGGGTAAAACAGAAATTGAAAGAATCCACTGGTCACCTCCTGAAAGAGATCCCAAAATTAAAACTACCAGGAATATATTATAGCCAAATTCCAGAGCTCCCAAGTCAAAGAGAAATCAAACAACCAAAAAGAAACAATTCAAATATCATCAAGTCAGAATCACACAAAATTTAGCAGCTTCCATATTTAAGGAGCAGTAGACTTAGAATATGATAATCCAGAAAGCAAAGGAGTTAGGATTATTATTTTTTTAAACCCTTACCTTCTGTCTTGGAGTCAATACTGTGTATTGGCTCCAAGGCAGACGAGTGATAAAGGCTAGGCAATGGGAGTCAAGTGACTTGCCCAGGGTCACACAGCTGGGAAGTGTCTCAGGCCAGATTTGAACCTAGGACCTCCCATCTGTAGGCCTGACTCTCAATCCACTGAGCTACCCAGCTGCCCCAGGAGTCAATATTATAACTAAGAATCATCTACTTACCAAAACTGAGCTAAAAATCCCTGTCAAAGAGGGAAATGGATATTTAATAAAATAAAGGATTTTCAAACATTCTTGATGAAAAGACCAGGACTGAATAGAAAATTTGACATTCAAATATAAGACTCAAAAAGAAACATAAAAAGGTTAACTTGAAAGAATAATCACAAGAGACTCAATAAAGTTAAACTATTTACATTCCTATATGGGAAGATATATGTAATTCCTAAGAATTTTATTTTTATGAGTAGTTAAAAGGAATTTATATAGGCAGAGGGTAAAGATGTGAATCAATTATGTTGGAATTATCTTCAAAAAAATTAAGGCATAAAAAAGGGATGAAGTGGGGAAAAGGAGAAGAGAGTTAGAATGGGGAACATTTTTTCATATAAAAGAGGGGTTTTCTTTAGTAAAATTAATCTGGTAATGTTCAGAATGGATTGAAAAGAAGGAGTTGCAAGGTATGTAGACTAAACTAGAGAAGGATAAGGAGTTACTCTCAATTGAGTTTTTACCCTCTCTCTTCAACTCAAGTAGTCTCTCTATTGTTGTTGCCAACCCTTCAGTTTTTGAAGAGGACCAATGACACTGATGGAGGCTAGTAGTGATCAGTGAGGAGCAATAATGGGATCAGGACCCTGGCATTCAGAAATCTTGCATTTCTCACCAATTAGTGCTAGTTAAACATAAACTACAAGCAGTATTATTCAAGCAGGAATTGCAGAATCTGTATTGTTGATCAGTTACCAATTCTGTATATTGGATCTGTAATGTTCTATATTGGGCATCAGCTTTGTGCCTGATCTGTTTTATTAATTACTCATATTGTTCTTTATTTACTTTAGTTCTGAACTTACATAATTAATTATCTGTAATGGTCCTCCAATGTACTGCATCCCCTCCCCACTCCCAGCATTGAAGAAAACAATCCAGAAGCATATGGAGACCTTTCTTACAATGACAAATGACAATGGGGGGGGAACCTATGCACTAAGGGTTCTGATATTCCAAAAGAATGTCCCAAATGCTCCTTATTCCCCATGACATGTCAAACCCTAAAACACACTTCCACCTGAATTTGACCATGTCCATTTTCCAGGTTTTCTGGTTGTAAGGAGAAAAAGTGGAGATTTCTCTGGAAGGACCCTCAATAATCTGGAAATCCTAAGCCATACCTCACTCCACAAATGGGATTTCAACTCTACATCTGGGGCTGCTACTCCATTACCTAGTAGGCTATTCTATCACTCCAAGAGCTGGTACTCCATCAGCCCAGGGCTGTGGAACTGCTATTCCATCAGCTCTAGAGAGGCTCTTCTATTATCCCCTTGACCAATCCATCAGCCCTAAGGCTATCTGATTAGCCCCAGATGATTCCACCAACTTTTAGGCTAGTTTACCACCTTAAACCTCTTCTTCAAATAAAAATCTTTTCTTACCTCTAGATTGAATGGAGCATCTCCCATTTTTGGGGTGAGACCCTGCTACAAACTTGGGTGTGTTTCTCCCACAGTGACGCCACTGGGGTGATATCTTGGCTTGCTTTTAAATGGTGTTTAGGTGAAACAGAGTTACACGCAGTCCTCAGTCTGACTTTCTTTCCCAGTCATCTAAGTTCAGTGGCAAGGGGAAAGTCAGGACAATTGGCTCTGAACTAGCTTGACCTCTTCCGTGTCTGACAAGCTTTAAGAGCTCCACAGAACCTGCTTCAGCTGCCTTCGCAGCTGTTGGAACAGATTATTTTTATCTATCCATTCTGCCATTCTGGGGAATCTATCCCAAGTTCTACTATTAGTGAGTGCTTTACCATATGACACCTCTCAATAGTCACTATTATCCAATAGCTTCCCAAGTATTGGGTAAATTATCCTTGTTTGCCCCTTTTCCCCCCTCCAACTCTTTAGCCCAGCATTATCATCTCTGATTTCTGCTCTGGGAGAAACTGAAGAATAGAAAGAGTATCTGTTAGGATCAAAGAAAAAAAAATAGAGTTGGGAGAGACTCTAAAGATCACTGAACCCATTTGTTGGAAGAAGAAACTGAGGGTAAGAGAAGTCTTTTGACCAAGGCAAAGTTGAAAGCCAAACCCAAGGCTCTTGATTCTTGTCAATGTTCTTTGCATAGTAGCCTATTGGTGGTGTGCCCCTAGTCACCCAGCAGAGCAAGGTGCTCTGGTTCAGAACTCTCTGGGCTCACTTCAGGAGAGCCACCTCTTCCCCATGACCAAAAAGGCATGTTGTAGAAACTCCCTTATGTCCATGTCCCGGGTTTTCCTTCCCCGTAGGAAAAGGTCAATTCTCTCTTTAGCAAAAACTTGATACAAACCAGTCTTGCACTAGTAACGAAAAGACCTCAGAACTAGTCCTAAATCTGTCACTATCTTATTACATAAACCTGAAAGAGGTTTTTCATCTCTCTGGGCCTTTGTCTGCTCTCTAGTAAAATGGGGAAGATTATTTCTACCCACCCTTCCCTCACAGAAATAGTGTGTGAGAAAATAAATCAGAATAAGAGACAATAGACCTGGAATTGGGAGCACCGAGGTTCAAATCTAACTTTAGATACTTCCTAGCTGTGTGACCCCATTTGCCTAGCCCATGCCCTTCTGTTTTAGAGTTGTTACTTGGACAAAAAGTAAGGGTTTAAAGAAAAAAAGGAAAAAGAAATGAAAATGCTTCAAACTTCTTAGAACACAAACTCAAAGCGGGCACACTAAGGTTCCTTCCTCCCTATTTACGGAACTTCGCCTTAGAGATTATTCCCAAGGGTCATTTTTCATCTCGCTCTCTAGTTCCCTGAGTTCCCCCTTTCCCATCATGATAAGAGACAACACAAAGAGGAGAACCTTGAGGGAAGTTCTAGAAAAGGTACTTTGCCTTTCTTTCCTGGTTTCTATCTGTCTTTTGGTCTCTTTCTTTGTTCCTTTCTCTCTATCTCTCAGAGAGTATTCTCAAGGGTCATTTTTCACCTTCCTCTCTATTTCCCTGGGTTCTCCTTTCCCATCATTATAAGGGACAACACAAAGAGGAGAATCTTGGGGAAGTTCTAGAGAAAGTACTTTGTCTCTCTCTTTCATGGTTTCTGTCTGTCTTTCTGTCTCTTTCTTTCTTTGTCCCTTTCTCTCTGTCTCTCTGTCTGTCTCTATCTCATGCATACACCCTACACCCCTACAATCTAGTGATGGTAGCACTGAACTTTCCTGAGTTGCCCACAATATCATTAAGGCAGCATAGAAGCTCTTGGACTTGCTTCTGAAAATGTCCTGGGGCCTGAAGGAAATTACCTTGCTAATTCAGGCACACGTTGAGGGAGGGGATTTCCTCAACTTGAATTACTGAATGATTGCAATATTTCTAGTGGGTGACTTTGTTAAAAGTCTGGCACATCTGGAGAAGGGTTCATGTGTTGGACACTAAAAGCAACTTGGGGGGATGAAGAGAAATGAGATGCTCAAGAGGCTTACTAGAAGTTCAGAAGATGAGAGTATGGAGCACTACCTTTATCATTGCCTTGTCATTAATGGTGGAGAATGTGATCCATTCTAAATGATTATTCAATTGACAAATATATACTGTGTACTTCCTATGTGCCCAATACTATGCTGGGGCCCATGGGAGAGATTGGGGAAAGATCTTTGAGCTCTAGTTCCTCAATCTAATTTGGGGAGACTATTTACAATACAAAAAATAATTTGAGAACAAGATTACATTTTTAAAATTGCTAAACTGACTAGTCTGTCTATTCCAGAAGTATCACCTAAGTAGTCTATGGACTGCATGTGGGCCACAACACTCCAGAGTGTAGCTCGAACCAAATTAAAATATAACTTGAAAAGATTAAAAAATATATATAATAAAACACATATAATATCAATATGTGATTTTCTAAGACAAAATGCAGCTCGTAGGGATTCTTACATTTACTTTAGTGGCTCCCTGCTTCTCTTTGAGGTTGACACCACCGGTCTACTCAATTCAACATACATTATTCATTTATTTTAAATCCTTACCTTCTGCCTTAGAATTCCAAGGCAGAAGAGTGGTAAGGGCTAGCCAATTGGAGTTAAGTGACTTGTCTAGAGTCACACAGTTAGGAAGTATCTGAGGGCAGATTTGAAGCCAGGACCTCTTGTTTTCAGGCCTGGTTTTCTATTCAACATACCTTATTAAGTGCCTACTATGTGCAAAGCATAGTGCTAGGTGTTGGGGATAGAAAGAAGAAAAAGCAATCCTTGTTTTTTAGGACTTTTCATTCTATTGGGAATAGACAACTGGAGCGAGAGTTTTCCATGGAATGTGTGACCACTAGGAAACTCTGGGACCTGCTTCCAGCTAGGCGTGACTCAGGGCAAAAGGAGATGATGAGGATTCCACATATTGGCTGCGTAGCCAGAGGAGCTGATAACTTGGTGGATGTACAAAACAGAGGGGCTCGCCAATCCGACTCATCGTTCTTGGCTGCAAAGTATAATAGGACTGTGCCAAACTGCTTCCCAATAGTCCAGTGTGGGGAGGATTGGCTTGCCCTGACAATTTCTGACTTCTGTGTCCTGCCTACACAAGCTTCAGTCTGGATTTGGACTGTCTCTTTTCATTGTTTTGTTTTGTTTTTTGGCCTTCCTGATTTTTGATGTAAAAGTATCCTGATAGGACATGCTCAAGCTCAGGGGTGACCAGGTGAAATGGATAAGAACAGAGTTTTGATTGGAGGTTAGAGTCTAAAGGTCCAACTCCATCTCTGACCCAACTCCAGCACTCTTGGAGATGACAGCTCCAGCTCCAGCAAACAAGGAGGAGACACTATATCAGAAGGCATGTGTGGACTGTTTGGGGGACAATGCTGCATCCAGAGCCAGTTATATGTCCTCCCAGCTGTTTTTTTTTATTATAATCAGGTTTAATTATTCGCCTCTTTTAGGAGTTTATAACTAGTTACAAGTTATGTGACTGAAGCCTGTTTTTCTTAAGTCATTCCATGGATGCATACTTGTTAGTGTTCTGTATTTAGAATTCTTTTTGTGTTTAAGAATAAATTACCTATCCCAACCCTGATTTCTGATAGAAAGGCTGTCACCTTTTTATGGCCTATTTTTGGTCAATGATCCATAATTAAGAGCATCCTGGTGAATATGAAGATAAGGAGTCAAGACTCCTTCTTTTCATTAGAGGCTAAGCTCCACAGGACTGGACCTGTGATCATATGCTTAGGTACAAGATGATACAGAACAGGGAGTGGGTTTAGTGCCCCAAGCCTTGTGGACCCAGTGGTTTCTCAAGGTAAGATAATATTTAAACAGATAAAGAAATAGATAGTTTGAGGAGAGAGAGAATCCTAACAATTAGGGGAATTAGGCTTGTTCTTTAAGGAGAAAAGAAGGCTTCTTTGCCACTGAAACAAAAAACACCCTAATCAAGAGGGAATCTCCTTGTAGCAGGAGGCCCCCTGAGTTGGACCTTGAAGGAAGTTAGGGTCCATGTAAAGAGTGATTGAATTCCAGTTAGAGGGGACCATCTATGCAAAGGCATGGAGGTGAGAAATTGGATGGTAGGTATGGGGAGAAGTGAGTAGAGCAATCTGCCTCAAAGGTAGAGTATAAAAAAGAGAAGAATACTAAGTAAGTCTGTAAAGGTAGGTTAAAGCCAAATTGTAAAGGGGTCTAGAGAGAGGAGTTTCTATTTTATCCTAGAGGTGATAAGGATTAGCTAATGCTTCTTGAGCAGGGAAGGAACATGGTCAGACCCATTGAAGTAAATTGCTTGCTGCTGTTGCTGTATTCATTTCATTGCTGCACCAGTCAGTGGCCACAATGGAGAAATTGGGGTGGAAGGCCATTGCTGAGGAGTTGTCGATATTCTCGGGACCTGTTTGGCACCCCAAATACTGGGTGGCCCATGCATGTAGACTTGGGCTGGTTCTTTAAGGGAGAAGGGAGGCTATTGGGTTTCTTTGTCACCTGAAACATAGTCTAATGAAGAGAGAAATAGTATCAGAGATTTTATCTAAGCTCCTGTTTCTTATGGAATATCTTCTTGACCAGCTGCATATTGACTGTGGAAGTGGAGAGGAATAGCATTTATATTTTAACTTTAGAAATTATATTCTTTAAATCTCATCAGTAAAAGTTTTTTATTGCATGTCATAAAACCCAAGTCCCTCATTATACTTTAACCCCAAGCCCAAATCACTGGACTGGCCTATGTTAGGCCTAACCCAGAATCCATTAGCTATGCTTTAGAAAGAAAACTAAAATCTGGAAATTGAAATAGGGCATTATTTCAGTAGATGAAGCAAGAAATGAAAGCCTCAAGTATCTGCGTGGATGGAAGTGAATGAGAGAGGGGACGAATGAGAAACTGTGGAGAAAGACATAATGAGATTTGTCAATTAATTGGACTTGGGAGAGAGAGCGTGAAGACAGTTCTAGATTGACTTTAAGATTATAGACCAAGGTGACAAGGAGAGTGGTATTTTCAACAGAATTATGGAAGTTTTGAAGAGAGATGAGTTTAACATAAAATATAAGTTCTGATTAGACCCAAGATCATAAATTGGAGCTAGAAGGGACCATAAAGGCCACTGAATCTTACTCTCTTATTTTATAGATAAGGGAACTGAGGCATAGAGCAGGCTTGCCTAGGGTCAGACAACTAGTAAAGGTCTGAGGCAGATTTGAGACGGGCCTTCATGTCTCTTAGTTCAGCCCTCCACTATATCACCTAGTTGTCCCAAGTTGAGTTTGAGATGCCTTATAGGACATCCAGGTGGAAAGGTCCAGCACACCCTTGGTAATAAGTGACGAAAGCTCAGGAGAGAAAAATAGAACTGGTTAGGTATAAGAGTCACCTGCACAGAGGTAAAAACTAATTAGATTCCTCGGCATTAATGACCTCATCAAGAGATAAATTATAGTGAGAGAACAGGAAATACCAGGGCAGGAAATAAAGAAAGCTATCCTACATCTAGGTAGACAACCAAGAGAGGGTGGTGTCGAGAAAGGTGAAGAATATCAACGTACTTATATGTGTTTAGTTTTTTCTTCCCCAAAGAATGAAAACTCCTCTTTGAGGACAGAAACACTTTCAGTCTTACCTTTGTACTTCAAGTACTTAGCACAACATAGTGCCTTAATAAATGCTTGTTAAGTGAGTGGAGGCGGGGAGACCTGGTAGATTATATCAGATGCCTCTCTTCATTGTTCAGGTGGTTCTTGGGATAAACAACCAATAGCAGGACTGGACTAAGAAGAGGCAACCTGCCACTGAACCAGGTGAATGCAAGTTAATGTATGTGTCTGAATTCCAAAATCAAATGTCAGTGTTTTTTTATTGGTCATCCTTTTTGGTGATCCATGCTTCCTTTCCTTTCTCTGTGTACAAACGGTGGAGAATTAAGGGTATTTTGGGACATTAACCACAACTTAAGGGCAGCTAGTGACAGTTAGGCAAAAAATTGGGTTTCTAGGGGTGATTTCCCAGTCTAAGATAATTTATCTGTGAGCCCTAATTCAATGTACATAAGATTTGTTGGTCATTCTGGGTGGGAAAAAAGCCCCTAAATTTCTGCTGCATTCTCAATTCTCAATGAGTCCACATTTCACCACTCTTTCCATTTAGTTTTCATAATTAGCCACCAGCGAAGAGCTTTCCAAGACCTAAGCCCTTTTATAGCTGTGTCATATCTGACTTTCAGTCTCTAAATTTGTTTGACATTTAGAGGTGTTGTAAGATATTAAAAACTGGCAGAGCTGAAACCCAGTTATCCAAATGACCAGAAAGCTCAGTTGGTTTACTCTATCTAGTTTCCCAAGAAATATATGTGTATTGTGGGGATATTGGATTAAGGGAGAGAAGGCTTCCTTAATAAAGTACTTTACTGATGATTCTGCTTCACCCAGTCCTCTAGCTCCCAGTCATTCACTATTAAAAAAAATTTTTAACCCTTATCTTCCATCTTAGAATCAATACTATGTATTGGTTCCAAAGCAGAAGAGTGGTAAGGGCTAGGCAGTGGAGGTTAAGTGACTTGCCCAGGGTTACACAGCTAGGAAGTATCAGAGGCTGAATTTGAACTTAGCATCTCCTATCTTCAGGCCTGGCTCTCTATCCAGTGAGCCACCTAGCTGCCCCCAAGATCATTGATTATTTATGAAAAACTCTGGTTGTGGGTTATGGTATCCATATGGAACTTCTTTTTTTTCTCCCTCAAAATTAGGAATATATTCTCCCTATCAACTATTTTCCTTATTCCTAGTTCCTCACTCAGAACTCTTAATTTAATTCCATTGTAATGGAAAGGCCTTAGAGAATGCTTAGATCTTCCCTTACTGGT